>NC_136259.1:10381666-11620833 GCF_053564925.1 Oryzias latipes
TTCATAAGAAATTCACCTCTGAGCTTTGGGCGGGACTTTTGGCACTTTTGATAGGCCTCCGCTAATATCCCATCATCCCTTTGTTTACATTCTAGCCTGCTAACTTACAGCCCCTCACAACCTCAACCCAACATTAGCAGTGAAACAGAAATGGCAAGAAATATCAGAGCTATCCAGTCGTACAGTTTAGACCCAGATTCCAGCTCAGAATAGGAAAACAAGGACGTTGATGGATCTGTTTGTCTGACAGTGGATGCATAGTTTCTACATCACCCTACAAGCTTTTCCCAACAGCCTTTTTTTATCTGCTCCTGATTCACAGGAATATGAATAAATATATACTCAGAAATGCAATCTTAATCTTAATTTCTTTTATACATGGCCTCCATCATGAGAAAATGCAACAAGAACATGTTAAAAACATCATTTTCATCGGAGTGGGTCTTTAAAGAAGTGTCTCTTTAGGAAGCTTACTCTCATAGAAATGCAGACAGGCTGCAGAGGCGGAGCCTGGGGCCGTGTAGTCCACAGGCTTCCTGTTGTGCTGATCTCGTGCGTAGATGTTGGCCCCGAACTCCACCAGCACCTCAATCATCTCTACCTGCATGTTTTTGGCTGCGTGGTGCAGAGGGGTCTCGTGCAACCGAGCAGCGTTCACTTTAGCACCTGAGGGGGAAATAAAGCCCTGCGGATGTCAGCCTTTAAACCTTTGGATAGGTCTCGTCTTGCATGTGATCATTCCATCATGACGCAGAGCTTGTATCAAAACTATTTGGACAGGAGCATGGTTACAATAGTTACCATGGTGCAGCATCTCTGCTTCAGGGTGTCTACTGTACATATGATTTCTATAGAGGACAGATTTGGATGAGACAGACTCATTCAGCTGTCAGAATATTTTTGAATGAAGTTGGAAAACTGCAGTCTGTGATTCTGCATCGTCCGGCTGAAACACACAATACCTCCTCTAAAACAGACGTGGTGTGGGGGGGCAGATGTTGCTCTCTGTCCTCATGTCTCCCATATTATTCAGAGACGCTGGATTCTGTCTCCTCACTTTTCTTTCTTATTTTGCCTTCTCCTGTTCTGTTGGGTATATATTTTTTGTATTTCCATCCGAGACCCACCTGCATTGAGCAGCACCTTCACACAATCTGTGTGCTCATTGACGCATGCCACGTGCAGGGGGGTGCCGTAGTAAAGGTCGTATGCCTCCAGGTGAGCACCCACAGTGATCAGCAGCTTCGCACACGCTGAGTTACCTGCAGTGAACAGCAGAGCGCCAGCGTTAGTGACAAAAACACCGGGTATGGAGGGGATGGTGAGGAATGCTTGCCTCCCATGCAGGCTTCGTGGAGGGGGGAGGCTGTACGGGAGGTCAGGCTGGGATTGGCCTGTGCCCCGTGCTCCAGCAGCAGCTTCACACACTCCACACTTCCAGCTGAGCAGGCATCACACAGTGGAGTGCTTCCATCCACGTTCCTTGCATCCACCTATCAGATGACACAAAATGCAGAATCTGAGGAGTTCCCCATTCATGACGCTAGCGTTTACTAAGTGGCAGAGAACATTGCAGATCTCATTGCAGAAATGATTTTTTTTTTTTAGATACTTTATTTTTCCAAACTATTCAAATAGAAAGTGTAATTGAAAGTTGCAACACAATTCAGAAAGTGTAAAAATAGAAAAAGTTTATTTCACCTATCACACCTCTACGGAGCCCCCCAGATGCCAGTGGTTTAAAAAAAATCTGATAAACCGTGCACACGGATTGCTAAACCGTGACCATGGATTACTAAACCGTGCCCAGGGATTAATCCATTGTGCTCGTAGTGTTGCACAATCGTGTGCGCACACTTTGCTCAGAGAGTTCCGTTGGGAGTTTGGATTTATACATGACTGGTATTCGGCCTGCAATAAGTGTTCGGGGCCCTACAACTAATGATAACGTCACACTATTTGATTGGCTGAAAGTTGGTCCGATCCAGTGTAAGACAGTGATTGGTCTGGACAAATTATGGTACGACTGTAGAAGAAGAAATTGTGAGTTCCGTTGTAAACAAATGAACCTGCAGCATAGAGCGAGATGATCTCCTAAACAGGCTTTATTATTTTTATGATTATTATTAAGTAGGTTTGAGAATAGGGACTCTTAACGTTGACACAATGACAGGGAAAGGCAGAGAGTTGGCAGACATGATGGAGAGAAGGAAGGTAGATGTACTGTGTGTGCAGGAGACAAGGTGGAAGGGCAGCAAGGCACGTAGTATTGGAGGAGGATACAAACTGTTCTATCATGGTGTTGATAGGAAGACAAATGGGGTAGAAGTGATTCTGAAGGGGGAGTTTGTAAACAGTGTTCTAGAGGTGAAAAGAGTCTCAGACAGGATGATGAGCCTAAAGTTAGAAATTGAAGGGGTGATGGTGAATGTAGTTAGTGGGTATGCGCCACAGATTGGCTGTGAGTTAGAAGTGAAGGAGAGATTCTGGAGTGAGTTGGATGAGGTCATAGAGAGTATCCCCAGAGGAGAGAGAGTTGTTATTGGAGCAGACTTTAATGGGCATGTTGGTGAGGGCAACAGAGGTGATGAGGAGGTGATGGGCAGGTTTGGTGTGAAGGAAAGGAATCTGGAGGGACAGATGGTGGTGGACTTTGCGAAGAGGATGGAAATGGCTGTATTCAACACTTACTTCCAGAAGAGAGAGGAACATAGAGTGACATACAGAAGTGGAGGTAGGAGTACTCAGGTGGACTACGAAGAAGCATTTATCAGGTGGACTCCTATGTAGACAAAGTCATTTGAGAGAGGTTAATGACTGCAAAGTGGTGGTAGGAGAGAGTGTAGCCAGACAGCACCGCATGGTGGTGTGTAAGATGACTCTGGAGGTCAGGAAGAAGAAGAGAGGGAAAACAGAAAAGAAGACCAAGTGGTGGAAACTACAGAATGAAGAAACTTGTGAGGAATTTAGGCAGAAGTTGAGACAGGTCCTGGATGGTCAGTATGAGCTTCCAGATGACTGGGAAACTACAGCAGAGATTATCGGGGAAACAGGTAGGAAGGTGCTAGGTGTGTCATCTGGAAAGAAGAAAGACGGTAAAGACACTTGGTGGTGGAATGAGGAAGTACAGGAATGCGTCCAGAGGAACAGGTTGGCTAAAAGGAAGAGGGATGTAGAAAGGACCGAGGAAGGTAGACAGGAGTACAAGGAAGCGCAGCGTAGAGTGAATAGAGAGGTGGCAAAGGCCAAACAGAAAGCTTACGATGAGCTATATGACAGGTTAGACACAAAGGAAGGAGAGAAGGACTTGTACAGACTAGCCAGACAGAGAGACAGAGATGGGAAGGACGTGCAACAGATGAGGGTGATTAAGGACAGAGATGGAAAGGTGCTAACAACCCAGGAGAGTGTACAGAAAAGATGTAAGGAGTATTTTGAGCAGCTGATGATCGAGGAAAATGACAGGGAAAGACGGGAGGAAGATGTGGTTGTTGTGGAGCAGGAAGTAGCAGAGATTGGAAAGAATGAGGTTAGGAAGGCTCTAAAAAGGATGAAGAGCGGAAAGGCCGTTGGTCCTGATGACGCATCTGTGGAGGTATGGAAGTGCTTAGGAGAGACAGCAATGGAATTTCTAACGAGTTTGTTCAATAGGATTCTAGAGAGTGAGAAGATGCCTGAGGAATGGAGGAGAAGCGTTCTGGTCCCGATCTTTAAGAACAAGGGTGACACGCAGAACTGCAGCAACTATAGAAGAATAAAGTTGATGAGCCACACAATGAAGTTGTGGGAAAGAGTAGTGGAAGCCAGGCTTAGGAAGAAGGTGGAGATTTGTGAGCAGCAGTATGGTTTCATGCCCCGTAAGAGCACCACTGATGCCATTTTTGCTTTGAGAATGTTGATGAAAAGTACAGAGATGGTCAGAAGGAGCTGCATTGTGTGTTCGTAGATTTAGAGAAGGCGTATGACAGGGTGCCGAGGGAGGAGCTGTGGTACTGTATGAGGTCGTCTGGAGTGGCAGAGAAGTATGTCAGAGTAGTTCAGGACATGTATGAGAGAAGTATGAGGGTGGTGAGATGTGCTTTAGGTCAGACAAAGGAGTTCAATGTGGAGGTGGGACTACACCTTGAGTCCCTTTTTGTTTGCTATGCTGATGGACAGGCTGACAGATGAGGTAAGACAGGAATCTCCCTGGACAATGATGTTTGCGGATGGCATTGTAATTTGCTGTGAGAGTAGAGAGCAGGTGGAGGTTACAGCTAGAGAGGTGGAGGTTTGCTCTGGAAAGAAGAGGCATGAAGGTCAGTCGTAGGAAGACAGAATACATGCGTCTGAACGAGAGGGATCAAGGTAGAAGCGTTAGGTTACAGGGGGCTGAGGTGAAGAAGGTGCAGGAGTTTAAGTACTTGGGGTCAACACTTCAGTGTGATGGGGAGTGTGGAAAAGAGGTGAAGAGGCGAGTTCAGGCAGGTAGTAGCGGGTGGAGGAAAGTGTCAGGAGTGTTGCGTGACAAAAGAGTGTCAGCAAGACTCAAAGGAAAGGTGTACAAGACAGTGGTGAGACCAGCTCTGCTCTATGAGTTAGAGACGGTAGCAGTGAGACAGAGACAAGAGGCTGATATGGAGGTAGCGGAGATGAAGTTGTTGAGGTTCTCCTTAGGAGTGACCAGGTTAGACAGGATAAGGAACAAGTACATCAGAGGGACGGCTCATGTTGCCTGTGTTAGCGACAAAGTCAGAGAAGCCAGACTGAGATGGTTTGGACATGTTCAGAGGAGCGATAGTGGATATATTGGTAGAAGGATGTTGGAGATGGAGCTGCCTGGCCCGAGGGCAAGAGGACGGCCAAAGAGGAGATATATGGATGTCTTAACAGAGGACATGAAGTTTGCTAATGTTAGGGTAGAAGATGTTCATGATAGAGTGAGGTGGAAAAGGATGATTCGCTGTGGCGACCCCTGATGGGAAAAGCCGAAAGAGAAAAAAGATTAGGTGCTTGTTCGCTTATAGTTTTTTTAATCCATGCGGCTAGTGCTTTATTCTTGGCCGGACAAACCCGGATGAATTTAGCCGTGGATGAACTTAAACTGGAATACCATCAGCTTTTATTTTGTCTGGTTGTTTGCAGTTTCTCAGGGCTGTTCATTCAAAAGCCGCCTCCACCCGTCCCAAAGCTGCTCCTCTTCTTGGAGATACAAATCTCCTCCTGGCACCTCACCAGCCGGATGGACTGCGGTCCAAAGCCTCCTCCGTTGCACACACTGTAACAAAGCACCCTCCCCTACCTGCAAACACGAAGCTACGAGTCCGGCCGCTCTGCTCAGAGACTGCGCAACAGTCTATGCACAATTGATTAATCCGTGCGCACGGTTTAGCAATCCGTCGGCACGGTGTAGCAATCCATGGGCATGGTTCTGATAAACATTGCGCACGATTTAGTAATCCGTGACTTTTTTTAAACCACTGGCACATGGGGGGCTCTGTACACCGCAAAATTGAGAGATGAGAAAAGAACTTTCATGAAACCAAAATCCAGCTCCACGTCAGTAGAGACAAATCTCATGTATTTTGGCTGCCATCTTGGTGCAGCCAAAATACATGAGATTTGCAAAAAAGGTGGTCTTGTGCTGCTTGGGGATGTCAAAAACACTGTATACAAAGAGGCAAATAAGTATTTGAATCGCATTTGATTCTGCAGGTTCTCCCACTTTGAAACCATGGAAGGGTCTGACATTTTCATCTTAGCTGCATGTATACTGTAAGAGACATCATCTAAAAAATCTGGAAATCTCATTGCATGATTTTTAAATAATTTAGTTGTATGCCACTGCTGCAAATCAATATATGAAACACTGTCTGGTCAATGACCTGAAAAGAGCGGTGACCACTGTTTCCAAGATTACTGTTAGTAATCCACTGAAAGGTCATGGTTTGAAATCATGTGTCGCACAGAAGGACCCCTGCTTAAACCAGCACATTTCCAGACCCAACTGAAGTTAGCCAATGACCATTTGAATGATCCAAAGGATCGTGGGAAAAGTCATGTGATCAGATGAGACCAAATAGAACTTTTTTGGTCTTAATTTCGGTCAACGTGTAGGAAGAAGAATGATAAGTAATATACCAAGAACACCATCCCTACTGTGAAGCTTGGGGGTGGTACCATCATGCAATGGGGGTGTTTTCTACACATGGGACAGGACGACTGCACTTTATTAAGAGGAGAGGATGACCGGGAGCATGTATTGCCAGATTTTGGGGAACAACCTCCTTCCCTCATTTAGAGCATTGAAAATGGGGCGTGGCTGGGTCTTCTAACATGACAATGAACCAAAACACACAGCCAGGAGAACCAAAGAGGGGCTCCGTAAGAAGCATGTCAAAGTTCTGAAGTGGCCTAGCCAGTTTCCAGACCACAACCCAATAGAAAATCGGTTTCTCAGCGACAGCCCAAAAACCAGACTGATCTAGAGAAGATCTGTAAGGAGTAGTGGGCCAAAATTCCTCCTGCAGTGTTTGCAAACCTAAAGAAAACCTAGAGGAAAAACGTCTGACCGGTGGAATCGCAAACAAAGGCAACTGTACAAAATATTAACATTGATTTTCTCAGGGGTCCAAATACTTATTTGCAGCAGTAGCATACAAATAAATGATTTTAAAAAGTCATGCAATGTGGTTTCCAAATTTTAAATGATGTTTCTCACAGTGGAAATCCACCTAAAAGGAAAATGTCAGACCCCTACATGATTTCTAAGAGAAAGAACTTGCAAAATCACAGGGAGCTCAAATACTTGTTTTTGTCACTGTAGTTAAAACAGTTCTCAAAGACTTTTCAAAACTAAGGCTGCAGCTCTGTCTGGGTTTCTTTGGTTATTAAAGGATATTTTTATCTAATCAGACTCCCCGAAGGAGCTATGGACAACTGTCCTTGGCTCCACCAAAACAAAGCCGCTTCTACAGAGTGGACTACAGCAGCTGTTCTTGAGGGTTGATAACTGCAACTCACCCCCTCCCTGCTTGTCCTCGGCTTCCCAACCCCCTCCCTACCTCCTCTGTGAGCTGCCCGGAAGATGTGCCTGGCTCACGGAGCTGCACCTGATGGACAGACTCATGGGGGGCCCCCCACTCCCGTCCACCACCGTTTCCCCCCTGAGCCTCATGTACTGTGTCTTTGTCTGAATATGTGCTATTTGTGTTTAAACGGTGTAGTTTTTTTCTTGTATCAACACATTGTAGGGATACAACTTTTTTTTTTTGTCACCAAACCCAACCCCTGGCCCTCTTCGTGGTCCATCTGCATGCTATACAAAGGTGCGCCGGCGCAGGTCATCTAAGGCGCTCGGCTGCATTGACCTCAGTAACCTCTCGAGACGTGTGTGTGTATCCTGTGTTGCTGTTTGTCTGACCTTCTTCATCGAGATGTACTGGAACTGAGTTTCTCCTTGTTGGGATTAATAAAGTTTTCATTCATTCATTCATATTTAGTCAAAGTTGTTGGCTTTTGCTCTCAGACTAGTCACAGATAAAAGATATAATGAGATAAAAGTAGAATGTGAATCAAAACCAGCTTTTGTGAAATTTATTTTAATGTACATTAAACAAAACTGTGAAAACACACACACATATTATATATATATATATATATATATATATATATATATATATATATATATATATATATATATATATATATATATATATATATATATATATATATATATATATACACACACACACACACACACACACACATATAATTAGACTGTTTATTATTATTATCTATTGAGACTTCTGTGTATTTATTTACATCTATGTTACAGCTGATGTAAGATCATCATCCTCACAGAGATGATGTACTGCAGGGACGAAATATTTGTGCAATTTACAGGCTGTTGCGAAATGTTTTAGATGTAATGAGAAATAATGTGGATAATGAGTACTAATGAGTACTGTTGTGAATAATGTTGCTGATTATCTAGCTGAGACAAAAGACACATTTACATCAGCAAGTGAGAAAACCCAGACAAGGGCCGGTGTTTGAATACAAAAAAAAGACAAATGCTCAGTAAAAGTACGCTCTTTGATTTATTTGTAATGAGCAGACCATAAAGGCAAATTCTGGGGCTAAGAAACTATTAAAAAGTAATGTTGTTGGTTTTTGGAAGGATGTGCTAATAACTGCAAAATGTCTCTACCGGGTACTACTGAAGGAATCATGGGAACAGACAACATTGCAGAGCTCTGGAGACAGCATTGTTACAGTATTTTAGTGTTTAAATGGTGAAGCATTTGACATTGGAAAGTGAAAGGTAATGCAAACATCAGGATAAGCTCTTATCAAGTGTCTGAAGCTATTAAGAACCTCAGTAATAACAAATCATTACAACATTAAATGTGCTAGTCCCTGAATTATTCCTTTGCTTTCTATCTGCTATACTGGCTTCCTGAGTCATGATTCTATGTTTGCTCTGCATATTATAAAAAACAAGACTGTCAAGCTGAAGTTTTGGAAATTAAATTATTAGATATATTGAAGATTTTATTTCCCTTGTTGATAATCCATTTGGTTTTAAAGCTAAACATAGAACAGACAAAAATTATCCATAAATTCAGACAGCTCAGTTCATCTGTGCTCATGTGTTTCATTGATGCCTCAAAGGTCTTTGAAAGGGTTGATCACACCAAGCCCTCTAAAGGTGGTCAAACGGGGTGCACCATGGCTATTTGTAAGAATTTCTCACACTGGTTCTCTCATTAGAACATGCAGGGGGGCCAAGTGTTTCGTCTCCCTTTGATGTGAGCAATGGGGTGAGGCAGGGGGGCATAATGTCTCTGGTCCCCTTCCATCTCCATGTTGATAAATTGACAAATGAACTGACTGCATGCAATATCGGATGTTTGATTGGAAGTTTTAAAGTAAATCATTTATGCAGATGATTTAGTGGTTTTCAGTCCCTGGAGCTTTGGTTTGCAACACCTTTTAAATGTCTGTTCCCTTTTATGGTTTTAAAAAGGATATTTAAATGCTAATACGAGTGGTCTGCTTATTGTTTGCACTAAGGTTGATGTGACATTGAATTCTCTGCTTTTAAATTGTGCAATAATGAGCTTGATGTCAGTCATAAAGTTAAATATCTTAGTCATGTTATTAATGACAATATTACTGATGACATTACTGACATCTGTAGACTATATGCTAAATGCTCAGATAAACACTAAGGCACGCAGGTTTTATTCATGATCATATTAAAATTCTTTGATTCAAATCTTACTGCGCTGCTTTGAACATGCCACACCTGTGGATTGACTACAGGGGGTATAGTGTGCAGAGGTTTTAAAGTTGCTCATAATGATGCCCTTCGGAATTTATTTAATAGACCACGGTGATAGTGATAGTGATAGTGAGTTGTTTACATTCTCCAGGCTCTATTAAGACATTTGATCTATGGTTTTATACATCTTAATGCCTCAGAGAATTAAATGATTTTACCCCTCACCAATGTAAAGTACAGCATTCTTAAATATCAGTCCCCAGTCTGGAGGTTCTGGTGTGGGTGCACTTAGTTTAAGTCTGTAATCTGTGTTTCACTTGGTTTTACTGTCTATTGTTCTCCGCATTTTTATCTGCTCTCTATTTCAGTGAATGTTGTTTTATGAATGTTGTTGCTTTTTTTTATGGTCTTGTCATTTTGACCTTGAGTCTGTGATAAATTACTCATTCATTCGATGAAGGAAACTTGACTCCATCAGATGTCATTCGCAGCATAAATTCAGAAATACTTTCTTAATCCCCAAAGGGAAATCAGAAACAGCAGTCACCTGAGCTCCAGCATCCAGCAGCAGCTTCACACACTGAGCTTCCCCCCGCAGGCAGGCCTCATGCAGCGGTGTGATGGAGTCCACAGCCACCACATTGACCGAGGCTCCCCCCTGGATGAGGTGCCGTAGCTGAGAGGTCTGGCCGAGCGCCGCCGCCTTGTGTAACTCTGTTCTCTCGGCCCAACAACCTGAAAAGTTAGAGGCTCTAAGTTAGAGGCTGCAGATTTTCTCATTTTTATAAAATTATAATACATGACAGTGTGGATTTACAACAGCTACGCAGCCTTTATTTATCATGACTTTGACTGTAACTTCAGTTCTTATACCATACTGATGCATTAGAGGTGCTAAATATCCTCCTCATCCTCTCCCTCCCTCCCTCTCGCTCATTGTGCAGAAAGAATTAAACATAACAGGGTAAAATAACTCGGCAAAACACAGTAAAACAATTACAACTAAATATATTTAGACAAAAATCTACACTTGTACCCAAATCCGTCCAGACAGGCAAAGGCAATGATATCCCACAATTCCTTGCGCTGCCGATCTAGCAGCACCAAAGTTACACCTACTCAATTGAATTAATTTGAATGAAAGGAAAATAAATTTCTGATAACTGTGTTATTTTTAAGTTGACTGAACTAAAAAAAATTATTTATCTTAACTGAAGAAAATAATTAAGATAGATAAATGTAAAAAAGTTTATCTTCATGCATATGCGCGTTTACATCATAGTTTACGGTACACACGCCCAGCGAGCTGGAAAGACGGCATAAAGCGCTAATATCACCCATGTCACTGTTACCCATTATCAAATAACATGTACTGTACTCTGAAATAAATTAGTTATTGCAAGCCCCATATTGTTATTTGATGTACAAATGTATTCATTTAGATTGTATGTCTGTTCATGTCTGATTGATTATATTTCAGACAAAACATGTTATTTCTGGTAGTTTATTATGGAATGAACAGACATGCAATCTCAATGAATACATTTGTACATTAAATAACAATATGGGGCTTGCAATAACTAATTTATTTCAGAGTACAGTACATGTTATTTGACAATGGGTAACAGTGTGGGTGATATTAGCGCTTTATACCGTCTTTCCAGCTCGCTGGGCGTGTGTGCCGTAAACTATGATGTAAACGCGCATGCAAAAAGTCAGTGACGGCTAGCGATACCGCACTTCCACAGATGTCGGCTCACTTGACCGCGGTTCATAAAGCGGCCTTTCAGCCTCTAACAGACGCGTGACAGAATCTCACTGCAAACAGCTAAACCTCCAGAGAGCCAAACCAGATCCTGGTCTTAGATCACAGCGGAACTCCAGCTTCATTACAGCTACTGATCAGATCACGGATATGATACTAGTTTGATAGGAAATGTCGCATTCATCTCCTCAATTTGATTTCTGCAAACTTGTTTCTTACACAGCATTAGCCTGCTTGTTTTTAGCACATTAGCTCGCCGCGTGCCGAGCATGCTGACGTCAACCGCTCTCATGATCATACAGCGACACAGTAAGAGCTGTTTGGAGCGCGTCACCCACCGATATCTCCAAAGTAATACGGCTGACGGCTTGCCACCTCCATCCTCCAACACGACCCCAGCAACAGATGTTTGTAAACAGTGTCCGCTGCGCACACGTGCTGCTGTATCACGTGACAGTCCTGCAATCATAATGGGCATGCTGGGTAATGTAGTTAAGTAAACGGGCTTATCAAGAAAGATTTAGGAAGACTATAGCATTTTCTTGCCATTGACTTTGACCAGACTGATGGCATTGTAAAAATGACACAACAAGAGGATGTGAAAAAGATACTGAGAAGGTCTGACATGCAGGATTGTAAAACCTAGATCAACCCCTAAGTGAACAGAAGCTGATTTATACAAATGTTGCAGAAAAGATGACTGATGCCAGAAAATACAGAGACATTAGGAGCCTTATTTATCTTGCAACATGTCCACGGCCTGACTTGAGTTTTGTAGTAAGTAAATTGTCTCACTATTTTAATGAACCAACAGAAGAACACTGGACTGCTGTAAGACATGTACTGAAATCAAAATGGAACTTCGTTACAGGAGATGGGATTGGGACAGGGATTACATGCATATAGTGATGCAGACTGGGCAACAGACACAAGTGACAGACGCAGCGCAACTTGTTACTGAGTCAGTCTAAACGAGAATGGTCCGACCTACATTCGCTGTATCCACTTGTGAAGCTGAGAATATGGCATTAGCTGCCACTGTTCAGGAATGTATGTACCTGGTACAACTGCTACAGGGCATGGATGGGTACCACCCTACCCAAAGTCTATAAACACAACCAAGGGGCTATAAAGTTAGCAAAGAATCCTATAAGCATACAAAGATGTAAACATGTTGACATCAATTACCATTTTGTAACGTTAACTGTAAATGATGGGAAAATCTTTTTGGAATATTGTCCAACTGACCAGATGGTGGCAGATGTAAGGACAAAGCCTGTAACAAAACTTAAGTTGCATAAGTTTTTGAAGTTTATGTTTGGAGTCATCTTTTCATACTCATGTATGATAAGTTGAGAGAAGATGTAACTATAGTTAAGTTTGTATAGAAATATGACAACGTCAGAACAAACATATTGTTTGCTCTCAGTTGTAACATAATTATAATCAGTAATAAATGATGAGTGATGCGTTGTGACGTTTGCCAATGAGAGCCTCTGTAATGAACACGTGACCTGTAGGAGGAAGCAGTTGAGAAATTAAGTTGTGTGTGAAAAGTTGGAGAGTAACTGATGTGAGGAAGACTCTTTATTTTTCCTCCGTGTTTTGAGCCGGATACTGGGTACACATGCTGGGGCCCTGTTCCAGAAAGCAGGTTATTAGTTACCTCGGTAAGTTTGAGGGTGGGGAAGCTGATAAACGCAACTTTCAGTTCCAAAAATGGTGATATCTTTCAGGGTATGTCAAGTTGCCATAGCAAATCATGCTCTGAACATAACCTGGTCTGGGGCAGGTTTAGTTGAAGGTTACTTGGTGTCAGAGAGGTGACGGAGCACGGCGTGCCTATTTGAAGATCATTTAGTGGATGATGAAGCTCAGATAATACAGAGTCTTTTCCACCGTGAGAGGGTGATAAGATGTTGTAAAGATAAACCTTCTAACATTAATATAACTAAATTATTTGCTTCGGTTAAGATAAATAAATATTTTTTTGAGTTCAGTTAACTTAAAAATAACACAGTTGTGGTAAATGGCGTATACTTATATAGCGCTTTTCTACCTACAAGGCCCAAAGCACTTTACAGTCACAGACTCATTCACCCAGTCACACACACATTCACACACTGGTGGCGGCTCCGCTGCCGGACACAGGCGCCCGCCTACCACCAGAGGCAAGGTGGGGTTCAGTGTCTTGCCCAAGGACGCATTGACACATGGGCGTGCAAGGCGGGAATCGAACCTGTAATCTTACGATCATGGGTCGACTGCCCTACAGCTGCACCACGGCCGCCCAGACATAGTTACTTTATTTCATTCAAATTAATTCAATTAATTGTCACTTTTGGTTTGGTTTACATTTTAATATTATAAGATGAAAAAATCTGTGGACCCTAACTGAGACATATGAGAATTGAAGAAATAGAATAAATTAAATTGGAAAAACATTAAATTGAGTTGGAATAATATGATATTAAGATAAATAATTATGTTATTTTGAGTTTTATAAAGAATTATTGAGTTGGGTATACATAAGAAATTAGGTTAAATAACCTTAATTCAATTACTTGAATTGAAGTAATTAATTTAAGTGGGAAATATACAGTACAGACCAAAAGTTTAGACACACTTTCTCATTCAAAGAGTTTTCTTTATTTTCATGTCTATGAAAATTGTAGATTCACACTGAAGGCATCAAAACTGTGAATTAACACGTGGAATTACATACATATCAAAAAAAGTGTGAAACATCTGAAAATATGTCATATTCTAGATTCTTCAAAGTAGCCACCCTTTGATTTGATTACTGCTTTGCACACTCTTGGCATTCTCTTGATGAGCTTCAAGACGTAGTCACCTGAAATGGTCTTCCAACAGTCTTGAAGGAGGTCTCAGAGATGCTTAGCACTTGTTGGCCCTTTTGCCTTCACTCTGCGGTCCAGCTCACCCCAAACCATCTCGATTGGGTTCATGTCTGGTGACTGTGGAGGCCAGGTCATCTGGTGCAGCACACCATTACTCTCCTTTTTGGTCAATTAGCCCTTACACAGCCTGGAGGTGTGTTTCGGGTCATTGTCCTGTTCAAAAATAAATGATGACGCAAACCGAATGGAATAGAATGCTGCTGCAAGATGCTGTGTTAGCCATGCTGGTTCAGTATGCCTTTAATTTGGAATAAATCCCCAACAGTGTCACCAGCAAAGCACCCCCACACCACCACACTTCCTCTTCAATGCTTCACAGTGGGAACCAGGCATATAGACTCCATCCGTTCACCTTTTCTGCGTCACACAAAGACATGGTGGTTGGAACCAAAAATCTCCAATTTGGACTCATCGTCAGATCAAGGCACAGATTTCCACTGGTCTAATGTCCATTCCTTGGGTTCTTTAGCCCAAACAAGTCTCTTCTGCTTGTTGCCTTTCTTTAGCAGTGGTTTCCTAGCAGATATTCTACCACGAAGGCCTGATTCACACAGTCTCCTTTTTACAGTTGTTGTAGAGATGTGTCTGCTGCTAGAACTCTGTATGCCATTGACCTGCTCTCTAATCTTAGCAGCTGTTAACCTGCCATTTGTGAGGCTGGTGACTCGGATGAACTTATCCTCCACAGCAGAGGTGACTCCTGGTCTTCCTTTCATGGGGCGGTCCGCATGTGAGCCAGTTTCTTTGTAGCACTTCATGGTTTTTGTGACTGCACTTGGGGACACTTTCAAAGTTCTCCCAATTTTTTCGGACTGACCTTCATTTCTCAAAGTAATGATGGCAACTCGTTTTTCTGTACTTAGCTGCTTTTTTCTTGCCATAATACAAAATCTAACGGCCTATTCAGTTGGACTATCAGCTGTGTATCCACCTGACTTCTGCACAACACAACTGATGGTCCCAACCCCATTTATAAGGCAAGAAATCACACTTATTAAACCTGACAGGGCACACCTGTGAAGTGATAAACATTTCAGGTGACTGGCAATTGAAGCTCATCAAGAGAATGCCAAGAGTGTGCAAAGCAGTAATCAAATCAAAAGGTGGCTACTATGAAGAACCTAGAATATGACATTTTCAGTTGTTTCACACTTTTTTGTTAAGTATATAATTCCACGTGTTAAAGCATAATTTTGATGCCTTCAGTGTGACTCTACAATTTACATAGTCATGAAAATAAAAACAACTCTTTGAATGAGGTGTGTCCAAACTTTTGGTCTGTACTGTACATTTTCCGAGAAGCATTTTGCATCACAATGCAACTGGAAAAGAGATTAGAAACTCACGCATTTACTCTGTCCGTTTTTTTTGCTAAGCAATAACTTTTTCTTATGGTGATGCAGCCGTATTACTTTTTTTTGGTTACAATGGGCTTATATTCTTCATACGCAGCCATTAAAACCTCTGACTCCTTTCTCACTGAAGTATGAAGCTCTTTTTTTTCTCCACGAGTTTCCATGGTGACTCCAAAAATTGGCAATCCATTAAAAATGCCTTGTTGCACTCGCCGTGCACACCCATTAATTCATGGTTAACAAGAGGATAATTAACCAAACTCATAACAGTGTTTTGAAACCGACATACCCACAGTAAAAAAGTATGGTTATTTAACCAAGATTAATGTCAGGGTAAGTTTACCTTGTTTCTGGAATAGCCCTCAGGACTACAGCACGAATGACAACTCTGTTAACATTTGCACTTGTGTACAGTGTTATTTTTTCAATATATTGTCTTTCTTATGGGCAGAGCTTAACCATTTATGCTTTCAGCATGTTTTATTCTGATTTCTGAACAGAAATAAGCACGTTTTGTATGAAGCATCGTAATATGCATCACTTCCTCCTTGTGACCAACATCACTACAATTAAGCTATTTAATTTCGATTTACTGCCGTAATTCGTATATATTCTGTTGTTTCAATATTGTAAACCTTGCACTTCATTATCAAAACAAAAAAATGTAAACAGAGCGACACCGCTCTTCCCAGTCTGTCCGGATATGGGACCAAAACACTAAAAACACGCTGGGATTTAACACACGGTATTGATATTTTTGAGACATTAACACAGGCGGCTAAAATAAACGTCTACTCAGGAAGAGAATACAGGGCATTTTAAAGGTAGTTCTTAAGAAAATGAGTTCATGCAACTACAAAGTCCTACTGTTTCACTTCACAGACGTTGAGGAAATGACAACCAAACTCTGTGGGCTTCGTTTCCTTTACTTTGTAGTACAGAAATCATTTGAGCCCAAATCTCCTTACATATATTTGTCTTTATACAGCATTTCAGGGCTCTAATCAATTCATCACTGCTGCAGCACACATTTGGTCCTTAAGCAACTACAGTGAACCACATCTGCTGGTAATGTTTGGGTCTGCCATCGTTTGATAGATCACAGGACTGCTTTAATGCGATGATGTAAATCAAGCTGTTGAACAGGTAGTTCAGGTTTAGGTATAGATGCTGCTGTGGCTCGACTTCTCATCAGATTCATCTGCAGGGATTTGATGACATCAAGTAAAAAAATATACATATGAAAATAGCCCACAGTAAATCACTTTACTTCACAAAACTTGACCATGTGATGTCTGATGTGCTGCAACCTGTATTTGCTTTAATTAGCAGAGCCCAGAAATAGAGTTACATGATTTAATACAAAAGGACCAAGCCAAGTCCTTCTCAATCTGAGACAAAAAGAAGAGATTTTCAAACAAAACATTGAATTTGCAGATATTTATCATTTTTAAAGAAACGTTAACGCGACAGAAAATCGAACACCCCCTCTTCACAAATACCGCCAGTATGTTTTAGTGATTAGGACTCATTTGTTTTGGCATCTTTGGACTATGCATCATCTTAACATGTTTACTTACAGGGTTTTACTGTCAACTCGCCATTTCCAATGTTTAGTGCAACATCCACCCGAATGATCTGAAAAAGCTTTGTTCCATCCCTGAACCCTAAAACTCTATCATACCTCTATATATCATCAACTTCCATAATGGGCAAACTCTATGTGAATATGCAGTTGGCCCAAAGGTTTGTACTTTTTTTTTTTTTTGTAGAATTTCTGTTGTCGGATAATGCGTCGCCTCTACTCTGCAGCATCGCCGAAGATGTCCTGCTTCCCGCGCTCCATCTCCGCAAAGTTAAAGTCTGAGCCGGTCATCCTCCGGTAGATATCTTTGATGTCATCGCAGGTCGTCTCAAAGTGAGTCGTTGCATCGTAGGTACGGGAGATGAAAATCTAGAAGGATTAAAAAAAAAAGTAATTCTGAATATTTTTCTCTGTTAACAGCCAATTATGTTTATATTTTTTTAGTAAATGGACAAGCAAGCCATTAAGCACATACAAAAACAACTGTTTCAAATCCTCATTGAAAGCTTCTATTTTACTGTCTGAACTCCAACGTTGTGCTTCAGCACAGTTTACTGGTGCTAAGAAGACTTTAATGTAGCCGTCTCAATTATACTTTTGTGTACAATATGGTGTAATTCAGTCAAATATTTCCAAATCCATCTCATCTGGGTGTTAAAGCATTTATTCATCTTCTAAACCCCTTTTGCCCCTTTCGGGGTCACAGGCTGCTGGAGCCTATCTCGACCATGGTCGACCTGTTGCAGAGCCACATATCACACACCAATTTATACCTAGGGGCAATTTAGAATAACCAATTAACCTATAAGGCATGTTTTTGGATGGTGGGAGGAAGCCAGAGTCCCAGGAGAAAACCCACGCATGCACAGGGAGAACATGCAAACTCCGCACAGAAAGATCCTAGGTTACTAGAGATGCAAGAGTTAGCGAGTTCTGCCTTATTCTCTACATCAGCAGCCACAAACAAAGCAAGCTGAACAAATAAATGAGATACCCTGACGATGTTATATTCTATAGTCTTCAACATTCACCCATGTTTGATCCTACCTGACTGTCGGTGCCTGCGTCAGTGGGTTCATACTGGTCGCTGATGCTGACAAACTTCTGCTCGATGGGCTCCAGCAGGTCCAGAGCCGGCTTGATCTCCTTCTCTGGGTTGCCCGTTTCCACTGTGGTGCTGGCAATAGCAATGTATTTACCCTGTGCAGCCACATTGTGAGCAAAGGAGATCATACAAACGTAGATGTCTGAAAACAGAGAAGGTCACGTTAACCTTTTTTAAACTGATCTTCAACTGCGTGCAACTGACAATTAAGGTCACACTCTTCACAATTACCACGTCCATCATGCTCAACATAAATGTATCACACAAGTAAGAATGTAAACTTTAACAGCATTTCCACAACACTGAAGCTAGAAATATCTGTGCTCCATTAGAAGGGAGAACAAAGACTTGAAATGCTCACCATGCTTCCTGTTGACCTGATTTTGGGGAATGATGATCTGGCAGGAGTTGATATCACCCGTGTTGGCAATAGGGTGGTTCATGATGCAAATGACCCTGATCACCTGACCCACTTTCCTCACACGATCCATTACATAGCTGGGGTCACAGATCAGCTGCTTGCACCTTGCAATCTATGGTGGGCAAATCCAGAAAAGAAGTTGAATGTAGATGTGTTTACTCTTCATGGCTATTTTGATTTTTTTTTTAGGAAATAGTGCATTAAACACAATGCCTTTGTAGGTCAAGGTTGATACTCCGTTATTACTAAATGCTGCAAATGTTTCAGGCGTGTCTAAAATCCTTCATTAACTTACGGTAAGTACTTTCAATCTGTTCACAGTGCCATCTAGTGGTCGTGCCAGTTATTGCAACTACAAACCGTTTATTTGCATAAACTTTATTGAAAGTGAGTTATGTTCAGTCACAGGAAAAAACAGAAAGAGACCTGCCAGAACACACGCATTTTTGTGGTGTTATTTTGGAGAAAATCAATACGCACATCTTGTGTTGAGTGTTGCCTCATCAGTATCTAGATGGTAAATGCCGTATGTTTTTCTTGTTTTAGCTCTGTACAGTCACAGTCCCATTCACCCAAGCGCACACACACATTCACACACTGATCCGCTGCCTAATACTGGCACCAACCTATAACCATTATATGCAATGTTGTTCTAGATTCAAACAATGCATGTTTAAATATGTATAAATACTGTGTATAAATACACAGCATTTATACAATTTTGAGTGTCGTTAAACCTGCTCACAATGTTCAACTGTCTCAAGAAATGTGATATTAAGAAGCTTTCACTTTAAACAGCCCAGTTAAAAGCTAGAAAAAACCTTTTGCAATAAAACAGGAACATAAATATTGATTTGATGGAAAGGCAAACATTCTTCCTCTGACTCCATAATCAGGAGACTTTCATTTTCAGTAGATTTGTTCATGATGGGAAGTTCAGGATGAACAGATGGTGTGCAGACCAGCATGCTCACCTCTCCCTCTGACTTGACTCCCACCACCTTCCCCTTCTCAATCACGATCTCTTCTATGGGTTTGTTAAGCATGTACGTCCCTCCGTAGATGGCACTGAGTCTGGAATTTCAAAATAAATTGTAACACATCTGACAATGTAGAACACTTGCAGCGGTTTGTCACAAACTATGCAAACTAATAATTAACAAGACTTAGAAACATTGTTTTACCTGGCAAAGCCTTGAGGAAGTTCTCCCAGACCATACAGAGGGTAGAGGTATGGGCTCTTGCCGTACCTGGCCAAAGACTCGCTGTAAAGCTTTATTCTGTTAATTGTTTGAATGCAAGGTTGATCCAGGTAACTGCAGGAACACATATTCAGAGCGTTAAACATCTGGAGTTGCTGCATGTGATCGCATCCCAAAAACCAATGAGCACTGACTCATCTGTGCGGTAGAGCGCCAGGGAGTGACCCGTGAAGTCCATGACCTCCTGCCCAAGGCTGAACTTCTGGAAGATGGCCCGCATTGTTGTCTTTTGAGGATCGACGTCTTCCATGGTTTTTGGGTCATTTTCGTCGAAGTTGGAAACAAAGATCAAGAACTTTCTGAAGCGCCGCTTCTCAAACAGTCCCATGAGGCCTTTAATGGACAAAACCAAAATCAACTGGATTATAACATTCCTAAATCTCTTTTGTTGTTGCTTGATTTGATGTTCTCCTGGATTGCTGGTGTAGTACTTTAGATTACTATTAATGTGAAATGGTGCTTTTAAATTTGTTTTAAACTGAACAGAGTAAGGGAAAGGTTAGCAGTACAGGAAATGATTCTGTGAATAGATCTTACTAGACGCTAGGGCCTCCGTCTCAGTGGAGGGGACTTTATGGATTTTTCCTCCCTTGTACACATAACTTCCTTCAATCACTTTAAAATCCAGGTAGCGGGTCACCTGTGTGATCAGCAGCATGCGGACCAGCTGACCTGAAACAAGGAGAAGTGAAGGTCCGTTTTAAACAAAAACATCAAGTTATTTTAGGGATGCACAGTATGGGGCTTTTGGTATATACTCGACTAAAAACGTAGCTTGTGGTACTGGCTGATCTAAAAAAGAAATTCTGTTAATACACTGATCCCTCACTATACACACTTCACCTTTCATGGTCCCTTTGTGAATTTTGTCTATCGAAGATTTTTTTTAGAACAGAACTCCTGTGATAAACGTTTAGCATATCCATCTCAGATTTGAACATATTGCCACAATAACTCACCATACCTGCACACCTGTAACAAATCTTCAGACGCCCAATGGGAAGAGGGATTTCAGTTTCAGAAAAAAACTTGTTCTTAGTAAGGGGTTTAAAGCAGCAGTGATGTGCATCAGGGTAACAAAATTCATGCTAAAATATGAAATACCCCGTCTTATAGCAACAACAGATTAAATCTCAATGTGTAGTCAATGACTGGGTTCATAATCGATCAATATCTATCCATCTATCCATCTATCTATCTATCCATCTATGCCAGACTGCACAACCTTAAGGTATGGTCAACCAAAGGAATAGTTTGCTAAAAACTTGGTTCAGCTGGTTTCCTACATCTTGAATAAAAAAGAATAGGAAATATTTCAGGGGAATGACAAACACCGTTAGCCATCAGGAACTTGGGGATGAGGTCCACGTTCCAATCCCGGCCTTTTCCCATTGAATCTGGCGGGTTGCCAGGAATGTTGAAGCGCTTGTAAAGCTGAAAGGATGAAGAGAAGCAGATTTCAAAATATGAACCAGGTCTAACAGAACAGCTGTCCTTTACGGTGTCAATTCCCAACAGACTTTAAAGCCAGTCTAAACTTACATCTTCAAGGGGTGTGATGGAAGCACTCTCAGCTCCGTAGTAGGAGTTGCGGTCCATGTGCAAAACCCTTTTCCCCTTCACTGACATGATGCCTGACAGGATGCATTCCTGTTAAAGAAAATTAAAAAAAAAGAACAAAATGAACTTGGAGAAAGAACAAGCAAGAACTAGGCACTGTTCCACAAAGCAGGTTATGTGAGTAATCTCTAAGTTTGAGGGAAAGGAAGCGGATAACCTCAGCTTTCAGTTCCAAAAACGGAGGTATGTTTAAAGGTATGTTAAGTTGCCATAGCAACTTATGCTCTGAACATAACCTGGTCTGGAGCAGGTTTAGTTGAAGGTTATGATGGGCGTATACTCTTCATACACCGTCATTAAAAACTGAAGTATGAAGCTCTCTTTTTAATCCACGTGTTTCCACGATGCTCTGGAAATTGTCAATCCATTGAAAATGCCTTGGTGCACTCACTGTGCACGCGCATTAACTCAGGATTACCAAGGGGAGGTTAATTAAGCAAACTCATAACAGGTGTTTTGGAACCAACATAACCAGAGTAAGCAAATTTAGGCTTCCTTAAGCGAGAGTTCAGGGTTAAAGTCAAGGTAGTTTTACCTTGCTTTCTGGAATAACCCCCTGAAAGTCTATTTTTTAAATGAATCAAACCGGCTCCAGCAGTACGATGAGGAAGAATGAATATGTAGAATTTTACCCTCCAGTAAAGAACAGTGGCTGCCTGTCACTGGAAAACATCTCTGATGACTGCCTTTCTGTTTCAACATTTCTGCAGTAGCACTGGCTGTGTCATTTCAATATCTATTGGTTTTTTTTCTTCTAATATTCTGGCATTTTCATTTAATTGTATGTAACAAATGTATAATCTACTACTACACTACCCAGAATGCATTGAAGGGCCAAGAAGCATATGATTGGGTGAAGGAGTTGATTGATGGGAAGTTTGTCTAATGAACTGTGTTGGTCTTCTTGTTTTTCTCTTATCCGCAACAGGCAGCTTTAGCAGAGACAGCAACACCATAGTTAAAAGTTTACTCAATTCATTCGCAATTACTGAACTTTATTCAGTTCTACAGTACCCATAATGCTCCAACAGTCCAAGCGATGCAGCTTCATAGTTGCCAAAGTCAAACTAAAACAATAACAGCTTTTTGAGCACCATGGAACACAGAATTTTGAGAAAATTAAAGTTTAATGCGTGCCCTATGGCCCACAAAGTACAGGACACTCAAAGTGTTTAATCCCACTTGTTCACAACCGCCATCATAAGATGTATAGACGACTAATAACAAAATATTTGTTCACCGATCCATGCTACAAATACTTTTTCTGTATGATTCAATTGTTTTTGCTGTGTGATCAAAATCAATGTGTATTGTGCAATTCCTGATCAATAGTCCAGGAGGTGAGGCAGCACCGACCTCTCCTTTGGTGCAGCCTTTTGCCAGCTCGTTATGCTACCAATGTAATGCTTTATTTAAATGTTTTTATACGTCCTATACATGTTTATAACATGTCCTTACTTTCCATATGACAGTGAATGCATTTCATGTATGTACATGCCTTATTAAGTGTTTAAATCTGACAAAGGTGCACTGAAAAGACAAAGTGAGACAGGAAGTAGCTCTGCCTCAATGAAGAGGGCACGTGTGCTCACCTGTGTTCTCCTGTGTTCTCCTGTGGTTGCTAAAAAATTTCAATAAGAGTCGGGGTTTTTTTGTTTTGTTCTGACAGACTACAAAAAACTGGCAACAACTCATGGGCAACATATTTACAATTTTAAACCAGTTATTTGGGCACACATATGAATTGGTCCTTTGTCATTTGTACTGGCTCCCCAGACTGCTTGGGCTTCCTGAACTTCATGATAATTTGCTTATTTTCATTTAGGTAAAAATAAAAAAGGTCCCCTGATTTTATTTTTTACCTTCTCTGGTAATAAAGTAACACATTTAAAAAAAAAATATTTACATTTTCCAATTAATACAATGCATAGTGAATATACATAGTGAATCAGTGTTTAATACATAGGACATATTCAGTCATGATCTACAGAGGATTTCTGCCAAGCAGAGAAACGCACTAAAGCTTGATGAGAACAGTAATCTTTTTACTTTTTCCATGTGAGCTTTTGTCTCTTTTAGATTCAGCAGTATGGGGAGATTTAAAGATTTGGATCACAATAATTATCCTCTGTCCTGTTCTTCAGTTCCCTGGTTGTAAACATTTAAAAACACAAGCTTGAAAGTTCACCACACAGTCTGTCTACTGAATCACCAAGACTTTAAAACTTTATATTTTCTGACCCAGAACTTGACTGGTTATTTAGTGTTCCAACTTTCCAAATTTCACTTTAAACATCTCCAACTTCTTAGGGTTCTTAGCTCCAACTATGAACGAAACACTGCCGTCGCCCATACAACTGATCCAAAATTTAAATAGGGAATCCTGTGCAAATAATGTTTTTCTTGGAATACATATAAATAACTAGACCTTGGCCCTCCTCCTAAAAGGTTAAGCAGGTTTGTACAAGTTACATGCTATTCTTTGTAAGATTATTTTTTATTTGCTACCTTTTTCTTAAGGTGAGCTCATGTGAATACAAAATAAAAGCATAAACATGTTTTACATATGTGGAAAACAAATTGGGACGGTTTACTTCACTAAAGTGGTTTTGCGGAGAGCTCTGCATGCAAAACATGTGACATACTTATACAATTAGAATGGAATGTGTTGGAATTCAGAACAGTGTGAAGGCAAAAGAGACATTCTTAAACAGTATGACATTTTGATGTCTTGACTAAATCCGCATATGATGTACCCACAGCATCCATGTTTATAATATTTCAATACCCCATGCATCCATTTTCATTAGTTAAACATTTCTGAATTTCATTTCTCAACAGTAATACTGCAGCTCTTACTTACACATTTTCTTCTACTTAAAAGAAACTGTTACTAATACAATAAAACAATAAAATATTAGGAATAACCCAGATTTTCAAATGTGTCTTTTTGTTAATGTTCTTGTGTGTGCAAAATGTAAAATATCATATATATGAATATTGTCCACTATAAATTGTCATTCATTAAAGTAATTATTACATGACCCATTGTCCATATTCTTTTAACCCACAGTCAGGACCATAAATATTTGGACAGAGACACATTCTTTCTAATTTTGTTTCTGTATATTACCACAGTGAATTTTAAATAAAACAACTCAGATGCCATTGAAGTGCAGACTTTCAGCTTTTATTTCATGGGTTGAACAAAAAGATTGCATGCAAATGTGAAAAACGAAAGCATTTTTTAAACACAATCCCTTTATTTCATGGGCTCGTAAGTAATTGGACAAATGAAATACAGTAAACCCTTGTTTATCGCGGGGGTTACGTTCCAGAAAGAACCCGTGATAGGCAAAATCTGTGAAGTAGAAACCTCTATTTTTTTAGAAAAATATTATACAATTAAATACTCTATTATACATTGAAAAGAAAGAACAAACCATTTTACAGGCTCAAGCATTTGTTTCACAAATCAAAGTACTTTAAAAACGTTTTTTTTTTTTTCAACAAATAACTTCTGTACTGTACTGTCAATAATTTGAATCATTGATGTAAACAGGCTTCAAATCGCGGAGATTAGCCCCGCCCACCGCGACCCGAGAGTAATTGAATTAGGGAGAAAATTTAAAATGATCATGAAAAAAATACAAAGTACAAATGGACAAATAGTGGCTCAGGTGTATTTCAATGCTCTTCAGTCTGAGAAGCTGCAGTGTTTTCTCCTTCTCAAGCCCGCGGTGCAGCTGTGTGTTTGTTCGGGAGAAGAATATAGTGATTGACAGTTGGTGTTGCTCTTTTTCTATGGGTTTTAGAGAAACTTGAAATTGCAAGATGATTTGCATGTACGTAATTTGGAAAGCTGATTTACGCACGTGTACATATTAAACTGCAACATTATTGACGCACAGGTAGAGAAGAAGCGGAGTGACTTTTTTAGCCAATCAGAATGCAGAACACAATGCACGATGCAAATCCGTGAAGTAGCGAAACCGTGAAAAGTAAACCGCGTTATAGCAAGGGATCACTGTAACTGCAAACAAAATGGTCATTACTAATATTTGGTTGAAAACCCTTTATTGGCAATGACAGCCTGAAGCCTTGAACTCATGGACATCACCAGATGCTGGGTTTTCTCCTTCTGAATGCTCTGCCAGGCCTTTACTGCAGTGGCTTTCAGTTGCTATTTGTTTGTGGGCCTTTCTGTCTGAAGTTTAGTCTTCAACAAGTGAAATTAATGCTCAATTGGGTTAAGATCAGGTGACTGACTTGGTCATTCAAGAATATTCCACTTCTTTGCTTTAATAAACTTCTGAGTTGCTTTGGCTGTATGTTTTGGGTCGTTGTCCATCTACATTATGAAACGCCCAATCAGTTTGGCTGCATTCACCTGGATCTGCGCAGACAGTATGTCTCTAAACACTTCAGAATTCATTAGGCTGCTTCTGTCCTGTGTCATGTCATCAATAAACACTGCTGTCCCAGTGCCACTAGCAGCTCTGCACGCCCAGACCATCACACTGCCTCCACAGTGTCATACTGATGATGTAGTGTGGTTTGGATCATGAGCTTCTCCATACTTTTCTCTTGCCATCATTCTTGTAGAGGGTGATTTTGGTTTCATCTGTCCAAAGAATATTTTTCCAGAACTGTGCTGGCTTTTTTAGATCCTTTTTAGCAAAGTCCAATCTAGCCTTCCTGTTCTTGAGGCTTATGAGTGGCTTGCATCTTGCAGTTACCCTCTGTATCTACTTTCATGCAGTCTTTTTGTTGTGAACGGGTTCCTCTTCACCATGGAAATGACTCTGCGGTCATCCACCACTGTTGTCTTCCGTGGACATCCAGGTCTTTTTGCGCTGCTGAGTTCACCAGTGCTTTCTTTCTTTCTTTCTCAGGATGTACCACACTGTTGATTCTGCCACTCCTAATACTGTAGCAATTTCTCGCATGGTTTTTTTCTGTTTTCTCAGCTTAATGATGGCTCCTTTCACCTGCATGGAGAGCTCCTTTGACCACATGTCATCTGTTCTCAGCAAAATCTTCAAAATGCAAGCACGAGTCCTTTAATCAACTCCAGGGCTTTTATCTGCTTCACTCATAATGACATAACAAGGGAATTGCCCACACCTGCCCATGCAATAGCATGGAAGTCAATTGTCCAATTACGTACGAGTCCATGAAATGAAGGGATTGTGTTTAAAAAAATGCTTTAGTTTTTCATATTTTTATGCAATCTTTTTGTTCAACCCATGAAATAAAAGCTGAAAGTCTGCACTTTAATGGCATCTGAGTCGTTTTATTTAAAATTCACTGTGGTAATGTACAGAAACAAAATTAGAAAGAATGTGTCTCTGTCCAAATATTTATGGTCCTGACTTAAAAGTCTATTTGCCCAGAAAAACAGAAGTTCTGTAACAAATTGCTTGATAACCTTTCTTAAAAAATAGTTGTGTCCAAATTGATTTACTACTCACTACATGGTACGCTATATATATTAATTTGTGGAGCTGTCCAAATCTACAATTCCAAAATACAGTGCCCCAGAAATCTCCCAAAAGTCTTGGCGAAAAGTTAGCATGTATCGATGCTCGCTAAATTGGCGAATATAGACCACACAAATAAAGATATCATCTTTGCAGTTCAAAAGAAAAATGTAGTGAGCATAGCGTCTGAACTGTACTAGATAGTTCTGCACCACACAGTTTTAGTAGTTAGGAAGTAAGGAGGAAATTCTTACACAGCAAATGTCAGTTTAGACAAGACGATGTTTTCTTTACCAATACATTAAACTGTTCTGACCCATGAACATGTTAAACAGTAAACAAACTGACTTTGCACCTCAATTAAAGCTCTATGTCAACTTATTATGGATAATTTTTTAATTGGAGGAGAGAATTTCACCAAAAAAAGAAAAACTAAAATGCTTTTTTTAATCTATTTAAAAATTTAAAACCTAAAGGTTTGTGCAACCAACTGGATTTGTAGGAATAACTCAACAACTGTTGGTGTGAGACACAAAAAGAGGAAGGAGACAAATGTTGAAGTCAATTTTTTGTTAGGGGAACTAAAATCCTGTTCACTGGCATGAACGGCCATTTAGGTTGCATTTCTCTTTTGATCAGTGGGTAACTCTCACTAAACTGAACTGAGCTCTCAATTGAGCTCTCAATTACTCTCAGTTCCAGCCTTTAAACACCCACAACCTTTAGGTGGTTTAAGAAACAGCTCTTTCAAACACCTTTTCCCCTCCTGAGTACTGTATTAAACATGTGTCACCTAATTTTTTTTGCAAACGCCAATTTGCATTCACTCATTCTGATGTTCTTCACAGTGTTGATGTTAAAGGGCCTATATCATGCAAAATCAACTTTTTGAGCTTTTAAGTGTATTATAATGTTCATTCCTCACAAAAACAATTCCAAAGTAGTATTTTGATCCATTCACACATTTCTGAATATTCCTCTAAAAATCTGCTTTCACATTGTGACATCATAAAGTGAGGAACCCTTCCTGGAAGGGTCTGAGCTGCCAGCACCACCCCTACCCTAACAAACACGCCCACTTTCTCAGTGTAGCAAGCGGTGATCAGCTAAACACTTTTTTTAATAAACAATATGCACATCCATCTTTGCAAAACTTCGGATGTTGTTTGTTTTGGTGAACGAAATGCAGACCCGCTGCTGAGGCCGAGTCTAGGTTGACGTCACGAAATGGGCGGCACCCACCAAGAGTGACAGTCAGCGATACAGTCGTCTTACTTCCAGGTTAGAAAAGAACTCAGGAAAACACCTAATATTTAATTTTTTTTATATTCTTTTGTGTGCCAAAGGTAAAATATCATAAATGAATATTGTTTACTATCAAATGCTTAAAAATAGCATGTTATAGGCCTTTTAGAAAATAAGTTAAAATGAGTTGAAAAAGTTACATATCGAACTATTTAACATATCTATCTACTGATGCACAAACGGTATAAAAAGCAATTAAGCACCAACAATAAAGCTGCTAACTGACTGTAAAGACGTCACGCGATTCTCACAAAAGCATCAACCATTCAAAGTTGACAGCGAGTCAGGAGGCCTGCTCACAGCTGAAACCGCCTTAAGCAGTAGCATAGAAATGTTGACCACGTCTAAAGTAAATACACACTGAACAAACAGGAAGACTGCAGTCTCCTTCAAATACCTGTTGGGTCTCCGTGCACTTTATAGATTTTATGACAAAACTATATTTTGTTTGAATCTGTCAGCTTGAAAGTCAGTCACGGAAAACGGACCCGCCTACAAAACTACTCACTCAGTCGTTTACTTTAAGTAATTTCTTACGGAACTTTTTACAATAAGACATAAAGATACAATCTATATCCTGAGTTTAAGAGTCAAAAGCTTTAATTATTTAATGCAACGTTTGTATAAATTAATCCAGCCGGCTAAACGGAAACTGCTGCGCGAACCTTACGTTCATTTCGATGTTGTTACTTTATGAATATTATGAATGCGAGCGGGAAACGAGTTAAAATGTCGTCAAAGTGACACAGAACCGATAACCCGGTCTACAAAGAGCTTGTAAAATAGATTAATTGCACAAGTTTAGACGAGTCGCTGATCTATCGTTAGCAAGCTAATTAGCTAACTTAGCTTAGATCGGCTAATGTTGGCGGAGTGACCATCCACTCGGCTGAGGAAAGCTGTAAAAAAAAAAACGGCTGCACATTTATTTTTTTACTTAGTATTATAAACATTTATGTTAACATAAAGCCGATTTAGGAACATTATTGGACAGTTTTCGTGCCAGCTTACTATCAACATTCATCTTTATAGCCAAATACTAACAAGTAACTTAGTCTCCGTTTCCATTACATTACACGCTACAGCTAAGCTAGCTACTTAGCGTTAGCCCATACCTCAAGGCCCGGTCACTGAAATGCGCTAACTGCGCTGGAAACAACAGGTTGCAAATCACTTTCACGCAAACACATGACAACACATGATCTCCTCACCGTCAGCCCGGTGCCGAGCACAATAACGTCATATTCTTCATTCATCTCTCTAATTGTTCAGTCTTCCGCTGTAGGAAATCTGGAAGCTAGAAAATGGAGATTCGTGGAGGTGGAAATGAAAAGGGGCTGTGGTGCAGCGTCAGGCGGCGAGGGGCGGGCCTCTCAGCTGTCAATCACTGACAGCACAGTCTGATTGGCTACTAGTTTATGGTAAAAACGCAATTACAAACGGAAAAGTTACACATATTTAAATCCCTTTATCATAAAATCAAACTACTTGGTCCAACGTTGGATTAAAATGAACTAAATAAAAAAAATCATGAGCAACATTTGAATTTTTGTGAAGCGAAAAAGTCAAAATGCTTTAACTTGGGGAATTATACAAAAAACCTTAAAAGTAACTTTAAAATGCTGATAGGAATATTTTTTAACAGTTTAGGCTACTATCGTTCAAATTAAATTAGACTTTTCACAATAGGTATGTGAAATGTATTCTCTGCATTTGACCCATTCCCTGGGGGAGCGGGGAGCTGCAGATACAGCTGCGCTCGGGCAGCATTTGCTGGTTTAGCCCCACATTCCAACATCTTTATACAAGTGTCAAGGCAATGGGTCCCATTTTTAGTCTTTGGTACAACTTGACCCGGACTTGAACTCGCATTCTTCCAGTCAAAGGGTGGACTCTCCAGTACAATAAACTGCTAGACTTGGAACCCTAAACAGTTAGCCGAAAGAACAGCAAAGAACAAATTTAAAGCTTTAAGACCTTATCGTAAAAGTTAAGATTCTGTTGTGGTTATTTGCATCTGTACAACAAGCAGCAGTGAACAAAGTTTCTTCTCAAAATAATTAGAACTCTAAATCCAGGTCAATAAGATAAACTAAGCTTGTATCTGGAATGGGCTCCAGCTCTCAGGGAAACAGCCACATGCATGTTATATTGTGTTTACTGAAGTTTTAGTATAACAACGCGATACAGATAAGTAATGTTGAGTTGATTTACACCAATTACACTTAAAGTCTTCACCTTTTCGGCACTCATTCTGCAAACTTTTATTAAAGCAAATCTTGGCCTCTTTCTCTCTAAAATACCATGACACTTTAACTTCATTCTCAACACTTTATTCTTTCAATAAAACTATTTCAACAGTAGTGTCTTTAAAATAATATCCTTTAATAAAGTTTATTTCGATCTAAATACTTATTTGAGGCTCCAAGAAGGTCAAGGTTCATCAAATTGTAGCCCAACTTCTAAAGCAGTGTTTTTCAATCGGTGTGCTGTGCCGTGGGAGATGGTGAGGTGTGCCATGGGAAATTACCCTTTTTCACTGATCTATCTAAAAACATTTACCATCTCCAGGATATCAGCTCTGTGTTCATCCAAACACACTGAGTAGTTAAGAATATGAAAGATTGTAAAATACTTTTTTCTTTGTTTTTATTTGATTCCATTAAAGACATTTTGATAAGAATGGCGGTACCGCGATTTAGCCGCAGCATCAGCTCTGTTTTCGGAAAAGTCCCGCCCCTTTAACTGTCTCTACCAATCATTCTTGGAGCCTTAATCCTACGTCATCAGTCTGACCAATCAGAAGTGGTTAAAGTTTTCACTTCCTTGTTCCGATTCTGCTCATGAAGCAGGGGTGTCCAAACTACGGCCCGCAGGCAAACTGCGGCCCGCGGGTCTGTTTTTAATTGGCCCGCAGCAAATTTTGAAAATATAATTGAATATGGCCCGCACATGGCGCTCAACTCTGTTGCACTCCTCAGTTTCAACACTAGATGGAGTTGGTCACAGAAAGGTGTTTCTCCACTAAACAAAATTAAGCAAAGAAGACTATTTACCACGAGTCGCCAGAAGTGGCAGAACCGAAGAAACGCAAGATAGCAAGTGAGTGTCGAAGATTTCAAACACGGTGGGAAAATGAACATTTCTTTAAGGAAATCAATGGAAAGTGTCTCTGTTTGATTTGCACCGAAGATGTTACCGTGATGAAAGAGTAAAATGTCCGTCGGCACTATGAGACCAAGCATCAGAGCAGCTACGCTTCATACACAGGTGCCGAACGAGCACAGAAATTCAAGCAAATGGCAGCTAGCCTGCAAGTTGAACAACAGTTTTTTTTTTCCCATCACGGTGAGTCAACACCATCCAGGCCTTCTTCACTATTTTCCTCGTGTAATTAGCAGCGTTACACGAGGGGTTGTCGCCTGCCTGTCTCTCCTAATAATGGCCTTCACATCTCCACACAGGCTTTATAAGAGCAAAGGGCACAGGCTTAGGAACTAAAGGAAGCTCCTATGAGCTGTCTCCGTCTGACACCTACAAGGATGCTGTTCGCAAGGCCATGTTTGCATGCTACACAAAGATAGAGTGAACCTAAAAGGTGAAGAAAATGCATTCTGAACTGTGAAAAAGTATTCCCTTATGTAAAAAAGAACTTGTTTTGTTTTTGGAATTTTTTTTGTTCATAGCTGCATATTTTGTCACAGAGTGAAATTGTAAAATGAAGCTTTTAAATTGTGTGTGTTTAATGTTAAAATTGTCCTCGTTGGTCACCCATAAGCCCTTTTTTTTGGTCTACTTTTCTGAGAAAACAGTCGACTCTTTATAAACTACAAAGTCGTGTACTCTGCCAGTCAACCACACTAACAGCTACGTATGTAAAGATCTGCTGGCTTCAGCTGCTCAATAAACCTGTTCTGAACTGCCTGGTTGGAATGAGGTTTCATTGTCTGAGTGAATGTTTCATTTTGACGTGCGCTTGTTTTATGTGGCACAGATCCGCATCACTGCTCCCACTGAGAGCAATGTTCTTCACATTATAGGTGAGTTAAAAATACACAGTAATCATGTGTCAATATGTCACCTCTTGTGTGCGGCCCGGACCTTTGCTCATTTTTCTGTATTTGGCCCTCACCCAAAAAACTTTGGACACCCCTGTCATAAAGTCTCTCAATTCCATCATAAATACCAGCTAAAGCTCGTCTTTAATGGTGTAGCTTTCTGCGGGATCCGGTGTCAGACCGTGGAACAAGTGAACAAAACAATGAAGCTCAGAGAAGCAAGTATGTCTGTCCTCTTTGGCAGTTTTTGCACTACATCTCCCATGATGCATTGGGTTAAAGTGACAGGGTCTCAGCGTCTCAGCGTACAACGTGTCTTCCCTGTTAAACGTTTTGAATCAATTCACAATACTATCCAGTTAGTTCTTAATTTGATTGACTATAATCAATTAATTGAAGATGATGGCTTCATTTTATTTTTAGATTTCTTTAAAGCCTTTGACACGGTTGAACACAAATTTATGTTTCATACTTTCATACATTACAGTCATCAAATACCGGAGATCATTCAGAGCGTAGATTTCTTCTCTAAAGCATCTGGTTTAAAATTAAATCTCAGCAAGTGTGAATTCTTGCCAATTCACCATTCTGGTCAGTCAGTTATTCATAACATACCTGTTAGGACTGTTGTGAAATATATTGGTGTTCATATTACCAAATATAGCCAAAACTTGGAGGAAACGACCTTATGGAAAACCTTAGAAAAGTGTAAAGTCAATTTAAACATGTGGTCACAGCATGACATTTCTATTCTGGGCAGAGTGTTTCTCACTAAATTAGAATGTTTATCCAGATTCATTTATCTAGCAAATTCACACCCAATTCCTAAATCTGCAAGGAAAGCAATAAACCAGGCCAATTTTAACTTAATCTGGAAAAACAAAACTCATTGCATAAAAAAAGGGACAATATTTCAGGATTATACTGAAGGTGGACTTAAAGCCATTGAATTTGAAAGTTTGGATGGTATGATTAAAAGAAATTGGCTTAGGTCTTTTCTGCAAAATGAAAGAAATATTTGGTTTCATAGTCCTTCAAACATTTTCTCTCATCTAAGGGGCATTGAATTCCTTTTAAAATGTGATTTTGATTACAGAAAACTTCCTATTAAACTTTCTACTTATCATCAACAGGTGTTACTGTACTGAAAACTCAAATTCAAACACAACTTTAGTCCACACAACACTCCCATATGGAACTGTCAGTATATTTTATGTAGTAACAAATCAATATTTTACAAGGATTGGATTTATAACGGTATTTGGTCATTATTACATATTATTAATAATAATATAAACATAATCTTATTTGAAACTTTTTCCAGTAAGTTTAAATTGAATGATAGAAAACAATACAACAATTTGATCAAAGCATTTCCTCAGACTTTGATCCAAATGTCCTCCAGTCTGGTTCAATATGTTCAAGTTCAGCTTCCATCTCTGTTGTTTGATGGTCGACCGGTTAACTCAAAACTTCCAAACTCATTTATACGATCTTTGTTTGTTAGAGAACTGTTTCCAACATCTTACAAAAATCATTCTATGTCACAGCATTACACAAAAGAAGAAATAAGCAAGTTAAGATCTCAGTTTATAAAATATCCAATTTTTACAAAATACAAAGAAATCCATTTTAAAATAATGAATGCAGTCTATCCATGCAAGGAACTATTACAAATACTTTTTTGTTTTCCAGAAAATAACTGTTCTCTCTGTGACATAAATATAGAAACACTTGATCATATGTTTTTTGAACGTACAGTTTTTGGGAGGATTTTTTTTCTTGGTGCTCCTCAAAGTTTCCCTTTCCTATTTCTATTCAATTACAAAAGCACATCATATTATTTGGAGTAGTTTTTAGTGATAAATTTTTTGATTTGACATTCAATACTTTAATATCTGGGAAATCTTTCATTCATAAGAGCAGATTTTCAAAAAACCAAACCATTATTTAATACATTTCATAAAGAGATCAGTTTATATTTTAAATCTCTGAAATTAATAAAAAGCAAAAATTCAATAAAACTGTCTATTTTCATTGAAGATTACATGTTGTATGACAAATGGTAAATGGCGTATACTTACATAGCGCTTTCTACCTTCTTTTGAAGGCCCAAAGTGCTTTACAGTCACAGTCCCATTCACACACTGATGGTGGCTCCCCTGCCAAACACTGGTGCCAACATCCCACCAGAGGCAAAGTGGGGTTCAGTGTCTTGCCCAAGGACACTTCGACACATGGGCGTGCAAGGCGGGAATTGAACCTGCAATCTTACGATCATGAGTTGACTGCCCTACCGCTGCACCACGGCCGCCGCCGAATAAAATCCCTAGTATTGTAAACTACAATTTTAATGTTTTTTTCATTTTTATTTTATTTGCATTTTATTATTTTTTATTTCTTTCTGTTGTAGCTATGTTTATATGTTTGTTTGAAGTTCAATTAAAAGAAAACATCTTGAAACCACAACGAACACACATCAAACAGTTTTTAAATCTTCTTGATGAAATCAGAGGTAAACAGTTTAGTTCTCCTTCAAGGTTTGTGTTTTTTTAATAACAGCAAAACATTGTCTTTTATCTTTCTAACTGAAACACTTATCTAATAATGTCTGGATTATTTTATATGGTATATTTAAGAATAACAATATTTAAGAAACAGGATTAAGGTGAAGTGGCCAACAGACAAAATTAAACTAAATTGAAACCATTTATTCATCTTAAAATAAATAAAACATTTATGTTAAAGTTTTCAAAGACTTAATCTTTGATTAAGACAAAAGAAAAAAACGAATAAAACTTCAACATGTTCACTTTTTGTGTAGCTACAGAAAACATAAATATGTTATTTTTTTTGTGTAAAATTTATCAAACATATTGTGATCACATAATTGCTAAAAAAAAATTACAGTTCCCTTTGCACAAACATTGAAAAAAAAAAAAAAACATTATTTAGAAAGAATATATTTGTTTTTTGTGAGGTTACATAAAATTGCATGTTAATAAACTGTAGGAAAAAATAACTACCAGGGTAAAATGTCAAATAATTTAGTTGAAAATGATAACGGAAAACTAACTTAACTTTTATTAAATCTTTTAGAAAAACTCACTTTCACTGAGGGCCACATCAGCATAGTGTCTGTCCTCAAAGGGCCAGAGAGAACTTGTAATAAATGTATTGAAAAATAAATGTAACTACTCCTTAACGTTAAATAACTCATTATTTATTATAACTTTTTAAAGTGAGAATTACAGTTGCAGAGAAAACATGTTTTCTTGTTACTTTAGCATAAATCCTTTTAAATTTGATTCTGTTAGGTTAGGTTATATGGACAGCGTTTAAGTCCTAATGTATAGTTGCCCAATCCCATATTTCAAATCCAATTCCCCCTAGATATGAATAAATACACACCCATTTTTTATTTTAAGAAATTAAAAACTTTGATACTCTCGCGGGCCACATAAAATGACATGGAGGGCCACATTTGGCCCCCGGGCCTTGAGTTTGACACGAGTGCTATAGCATCCTGCTGAAAATGATCAAATCAATCTCAACTGCACACGTTTTCTTTATTTCTTTACTCAAATAAACCATAAAAAAAGCTGCAAATGCAACCAGGTTCACAGCAGAAACTTCTAGGATCCTTTTAGTGAGACACATTCAAAAGCTTGCACAACGCCAGGTTTTTTGGCGAGCTGTTGTGCCATTGTTCCAGAGGCATCCTGGGAATCTTTCAGACCAAGCAGTAGCAGCATCCTGACCGTCTCTGCATGCTGCCCGATGCAAGCCATATGAAGAGCTGACAAGAGAAGAGAAGCAAAGATGAAATGGGAAATGTTAGTGGAGCAGAAGACATAAAGCATAAAATTTCAGCAGGTCCACAAGTTCAGTTCTGGTATACAATAAAAAACAGACCTATAAAAAAATCAGTACATTACCTGCTGTATCATAATATGTTTTTTAATTAATTAGTTCCTGTATTTATATTTCTTGTTACATGCAAAAAATATGGACAGACCACAGATGTTTAGACACCAAAGCTTCTTTCCATACATGAAGGGTTCCATCCAAATCCAGCATCCTAAGACTGTATGCTAGCTGCAAGGAAGGAGGCTTAGGACTGGTGAGCGTGGAAGCCATTACCCAGGATGAAAGATCCAAGATGCATGAATACATCAAGCTCAGGGCCCCAACTGACAGTGAATGTCTCAGGCAATGGAGAGCACACGATACAGTGCTGGAGGACAGCTCCCCATGGGAGGACAAGCCCCTGCATGAGATGTACCACCGGACCGTTACTGAAGTGGCAGATATCAAGAAGCCCTACCAATGTCTAGAAAGGGCTGGCCTACAGGACAGCACTGAAGCACTTATCCTGGCAGCTCAGGAACAAGCCCTGAGCACCAGAGCAAGAGGCTCAGATCTACCACACCAGACAAAACCCAAGGTGTAGGCTGTGCAAAGAAGCATTTGAACAATACAGCACATAACTGCAGGATGCTGACAGGAAAAGCATACATGGAGCGCAACAACCAAGTGGCTGGAATAATATACAAGGACATGTGTGCAGAATATGAACTGGAGATCCAAAAGTCAAAACCCATCCGAAAGTGGTCGAGAATGAGAAAACAAAGCTCCTGTGGGACTTCCAGATCCAGACTGACAGGATGGTAATGTCAAACCAACCAGGGACTAGCCACAAAATATCTTTAATCGGATTAGAATTCAACTGTGTACATGGGCTCAGAAAAACCTTTTCAGATTATAACAAACGTTTACATACGCCACACTTTCAGTCGGAAAAAATCATTTTGACATGCGCAGAACTATCTAAAATACCGGAAACAACCTTAGAAGAAGAAAAATTGAGTTCCGTTGTAAATAAACAGAGCTGCTACATAGAGGGAGATGATCTTCTAAACATGCTTTTATTATTGTTATGATTATTATGAAGTACCTGTTTGCTCATGATTTTATTTTTATTCCATGTGGTCGGTGCTTATTTTGAGGCGGAACGGAGCTGCAAGAAGGGTTAGAATTAGGCTAACACGTGCTAACAACATTTAGCCTTGGATGAACATAGAATCCACGCTGTCAATGCCGCAATGTGCATCTTGGCCGCAGGTAAATATGTGGGAATAACATCAGCCTTAATTTTGTCGGGACACGACTGGCAACAGAACACCTCACACACCGCCCTAAAGCCAGTGTATGAGCTGGCGGTCCGCGCCCTGCTCGGAGTCACAGTTCTCCTTAGTTCGGCAGCTCGCACAACCAGGGCAGCGGGACAGATTGCGATCCTGAAGATTCCCCCGGGCGCACACGTAACAAAGCGACCTCCGTTGTGGTGGATGTGGCAGTACCAAGTGACAGAAACATCAGGAAGAAGGAACATGAGAAACGGGAGAAATACCAGGGACTCAGAGAAGAACTGGAGAAAGCATGGAAAGTGAAGGTGACAGTGGTGCCTGTGGTAATTGGAGCACTCGGGGCAGTAACCCCCAAGCTGGAGGAGTGGCTACAGCAGATCCCTGGAAAAACCTCAGACATCTCAGTGCAGAAAAGTTCAGTGCTAGGAAAAGCTAAGATATTGCAGGACCGTCAAGCTCCCAGGACTCTGGCAAAGGTAGAGCAGTAAAGCATTTTTTAAAAAGTATAAAACACTGCTGACCAGTTCGTCCCTTTTTGTCTCGAACATGAAGGTCTGCCCCCAGCTCCACCAGGGTCTTAATGATGGATGAGTGACCCTCCTAAAAATTATGAAAGAAAATAATAAGTTGTTTAAACATTAAAAACTTTGATTTTGTGGGCCTTTAAGACATGATGATGCAGTTAACTCCTCTAACCTTAGCGGCATAATGCAGTGCAGTGATCTGGATGTCAGTTGCCCTCTGATTCACCTCCACTTTGAGGTCCCCCACCAGAAAACGGAGTGCCTCTTCCTGTCCCGTTACAGCAACCTGGTGCACTGGCTGAGCCCCAAGTATATCAGCTGCCACCGGTGATGCCTGACACATACACCTTAGGTCAGGGATGTCCTCATAAAGACGGACAAATCAGTGTGCTGTTGGGTCATGCTGGACCTGGTGGTTCTCCAGAAGCAGTCTTGCCACGGAGACGTGACCATGCCGAACGGCATCCATGAAGGGAGTGACTCCACAGCTGTCTTTGCTGTCTGGGGTGTAGCTGCACCTAGAAGAGGACCAGCCAAGTATCATTCAGAGTGGACTCTTAGTTTTTCCCACTTTTGTGACTTGTACATCGAGTACAACCTACCTATCCAACAAAACCCTTACGACGGCTTCACAGCCATGCATTGCTGAATGGTAAGAAGATGACACATTAAAATCAAATATATAATCCCCTAAAGCTTAACTTTGCATAAAAGGCTCCTTCACCTGCAGTGTGCAGTGGCGTTCTGCGTGTCTTACTCTCTGTCCTCCATATGTCAGGAAAAACAAGAAGCAGATGCTCCACAACTTGAGGATCTCCCTCCCTACAGGCAATGTGGAAGGCATTCCACCCATCCTTGTTCCTCAGCGCAGGGTTGGCACTATGATCCAGCAGTTCCTGAATAACATCTAGGTTTTTACGAGTGCATGCCATCATGAGAGGAGTCCTAGGGAAATAAAAGACAAATACCTGGAGTGAAATGAGCAGGCATATACTGAATCTGTCTGCCTTTTTTAAAATATGTTAGTGAATTTTCTGTGAAATGGACAGTATGAGTGGAACAGACGCAGAAGTGGATTTATAGCAAATAATAGTTATGATCTCAGAAAAAAGTTAAAATGTGGGAAAAACATGAAATAAAGAAAGCAACAATCACATATAAATACATATTTTATTCACAATGGAACCTCAAAAAAATTCAATCCTGGAAAGTGGGGTTGGGCAGATCAATCTGAGTATCAATAGCATTGATAGCAAGGTGAAGTATTGATACTAGAAATCAATGCTTTCGTTGCAGTTTTTCTTTAATACATACAGCAACGAGCTTGAATTTATGAACATAGTTCATGCAAGCACAGTGTCTGTCTCTCTCCAGTGTTGCCAGATTGGGAAAAAAACTGCCCAACTCGAGCAGAAAACTGTCCTGTCTGGCAACACTGTGTAAACAGCGTATACACCCCTGCTGCTGCTCACACCTTGCCCTTCCCTGCTTCATAGGTCAGCGGAGAGGTTCATTGAGGATTGTTTGTTGTGTTCTTTACATTTTTGTGTTTACCGGTTTTTAAACCACCAAATGGTTCATGAGGAGCTGGGTCTGCAGTTCACCCAGTGATCAACTATGAACACATTTCACAAACCGTAGTGTGATACAAAAAATTGTTGTAATCAGTAAACAAACATTTCTATTTGCTGAAAGTCTCTCTCTTGTGTTTTATTATAAAGTTAATGAACAAAAAATTGTTTATTTCCAAAAATGTTCTCTACTCAAATATTTCAAGAAAAAGTATCGATATCGGCACTGTTATTACTTGGTATCAGACTAATACCCAAATTTCAAGAATCGCCCATCCCAACTGGAAAGTGAAACATTTCAGTAGCAAAAAATAAATACCGTTTTCATTTGACAGTGACTCTGGACAGCATTTTATCATGGATCCATCCCTCTTCTAGTCCTGATTGGTCCTATGCAGGGTCATGGGGTTGCTGGAGTCTATTCCAGCTACTTTAGGGTCATGGTGGGGTACACCTTGGACTGTTGCCTAGTCCATCACAGGGCCACACACACACAGGTCTTCCAATAACAACAGTTGACAAATATGTGGACGCAAAAGTAATCTGCAGATGCAGTTTTGGAGTAAAATGTTTTCTACTGCGTTTCCTTTTTGCTGATTGTTTAATTTCATGGGTTTAGATCTGGCAAGCACACCATTTAGCACACAGACACAAAAAAAGACACTGAAAAATTCATATTCATTAGAATTATCGTACCAAAATGCAATTGATTCTGCTTTTATTTAAAAGTGTATTGGTAAAATTGTAAGACTGAATTGTAAATTTTCCTATCTATATCTAAATTGCAACATCATAAGACGGAATTGCTAATGGAAATGCAGTGGCGGGCCGTGCATTACACACCTGGGCCTTCAGTAGTGCTATGTGTGAATCACTCAACCCCTCATTAACCATTTTACGATGGAGAAACGACCTCTGCATTGCAAATTGAAAATTTCTGTAGCCACAATAAATGCCTCTAAATAAACTGAATGGACAAAACAGTGAACAAATCCTGTTATGTAACAACATCCACCAAAAATTGTTGAAAATAACCACATAAATTTGGAATATTATTTATAATGATATTTTTCATTTCACTCAAAAATCGGATTATTTGAAGACAAAATCCATCCTCCTCTCTTTCCTCAAAAACAGTTCGATCTCCCTGTCAAGAAGTCCTTTTCTATTGCCATCAAGGCCAGTAATGAGAGCCAAGTCTGTCCAGTTGTGTTTTTGCCTAAGTTTTAATTTGCTTTAGAGACGAAAATGTCCACACGACAGACGTACTGGACACGGGAGATGGTCAGCACTAAATACACAAATCTACATGGCTTAGATTTTTCTGATGAAGTCAAGGAAATCAGTGAGAGATTTTCTTGCAAAATCATCCATGGCGTACATTACAGTCAGCTCTGTTTTTAACTGAGCTGCTCCGTGGCTCTGTGTCAAACTGGGCAAGGCTGCATGTGGGAAATTCTTCCAGTATCCCTGAAACTTCTGTCCAATCAGAAGGTCTGAATACCGTGGTGTTTCCTGAGACTTCTAGAAGAAGTTTCAGTTGCTGACACCAACTCAAAATCCGATTGGTTGAAAGAAATGAATGTCCAACATTGATTTTGCATTAGGGTACTTTCAGAACTCATACTGAAGGCTTCTTTAGCTCTGACCCCGCCTGGCAACAATGGACAGCTGAAATGCGATTGGTTAAATGCTCCAATGTGAAAATACGTCTGTCTGGAAGAAGCATAACCATCATAAACACAATATAAGGGAATGATTTAATGAGTATGCATGGACAAAATAGAATTAACACATGATTCAGAAATTTTTTTAGGTCTTCAGACAAGGCCTTGAAGGCCCTGACAGCCCACCAGTGTTGAAATGTCAATTGCAAAATGCATTTTTAAATTGCATCATAAAATTGCAAATTGAGTAGTCAATTGAGAATTGCATATTACTTGAAATGGGAGGGTGAAAAACTTCCCTGAGAGCTTGATCTTGATTAAATGGTAAAAACTCTCACTTATGATATTTAATTCTTTTTTTCTTTTATGAATCAAATTAAACGTTTAAAAAAGTTGTGTTTTTCACTTACATCTTACAAATCATCTGAATACATTTCAGTTTTGGATTGCAAAAATAATCTTAACATTTCATGATTTTTCAATATTTCAAAATCTGAGAAGCTTACAGTGGGTCATTTTTGTTAACAAGCATAATGATCTACCAATATTGTTGTGACTAATAGATTTTTAACTTCTCTCATTTTTATTTCATGAATGAATCCATATATGTAGTAGAGGTCTCAAGCTAATCCAGAAAGTCATTCTCACCTGAAGGTCCACAACATGAGTTTCACTTTGCTTCACTTGTAAAAAAAATTGAGAATGGTAAAATTTCAAATACGAGGAGTAAATAAAAGTCTAAAACAAAAAATGGTTTTATTAAAAATGTAAATATAATCAACAACAAAGAATTGTTTGCTTCAAACCGGAGTCGAAGTAGCAACCTTAACTTAAGACTTCGACGTTCATAATCAATTTGCCCCCACGTTATCGACTGAGCTATCGTAAGTCACACGCATTAGTGAGGCGACAACCAGATAAGAATCTTGACGCCTGTAAATTGTTGGATATTTCCTCACCAGTCAGCTTTTTTTAAGCTGTCCACCATGGCTCCCTCCCGGAGCAGGTATCGGACACATTCTTTGTGCCCCATTGAAGCAGCTTCGTGGAGCGGCGTCTTATAGTCGTTGTTGCACACGTCCACATCCGAACCCAGTTGCGTTATGATGTACTTTACAATGTCCAAATGTCCGTGTCTGGCGGCATAGTGCAGCAGAGTGTCTCCAGAGCGGCCGAGGTGTTTGCTACAGACCATGTGAGCCGCCTCGGAACCGCCTGAAGTCACCACTTCCTGCACAGAGCCCAGCCGGCCCTCGGTGACGAGCTTCACCAACACCTTGATATGATCGCTGTCCATGCTGGCTTCTTGTGGAAGACTGGACATCGAGGAGTTTCATGATATTTTTAAAGACTAATACTTTAAGAGGAAACGCTCTGCTGAAGTGTTTACAGTGATCTCTGCACAGGACAGTAGATGGCAGTGTGGTCCCGTTTCGCTGCTCTGCCCAACTACCCCTGGCTGCACGAATAATGAATTACAGATTAAAATTTTCATTTGTTTGTTTATTTATGTTCTTTTTAAAATTTGCCTTGTAAAAATATGTAAGCTACTTATGTATGACTATAAAACATGTAGGTCTTTGAAACCAATGAGTTATATTGCTAGAGGAGACATCACGTGATTGCTCATGGGAGGTGAGCACCGCCATCTTGGTGAGGTCGAGTCACTGCTGCAGTGCATGCATGTGAACGCATTATTTGCAAAATGCCAGTTCATTGTGCGGGATTCAACTGCCAAAATCGGAGAAATGAGTCCACGAAGAAGGAAGGCATAACATTTCACTGATAAGTGCTATATTTTTTTCTTTCAAAGCTCCAGGGGCTTCATAAATAGTACACATGTATATGCATATGCATGATGCTGCTGCAGGGCTAGATAGATAGATAGATAGACAACTTTATTTATCCATTTGGGATGTTCCCGCATGGAAATTGATGGCCATTATCAACATGCTGCATGATGTACGTATAATTTGCTGTTGACATGAATGTAAACTTAATTTAGTTGAACCTATATACAGTATACCAGGACTAAGCTTTTATAGTAATATAGATTTATACATTTCTGACTCAGTGACTGAACTTTTCTTGCAGGTTTCCAATGGATTCTGACTTGAGGAAAAAATGGGCCTTAGCTGTCAAAAGAGCTAACCCAGATGGATCATTGTGGTTACAAACTAGCAATACCTTCTGGCTATGTTCAAAACATTTTGTGGAAACAGATTTTGATAAAAGTGGCCAGACTGTTCGCTTGAACCCCGGCACCATACCATCTGTGTTACACAAATTGATCACTTGCATGAATCAGTGGGGTAAATCTATTGGGTTTTTTTTTTAAGTGTAAATCTATTGTTAACTTTTGGACTTTTTGTTGACTTATTATTTATTATTATTATCATTATTATTTATTGACCTATTATTGATTTATTATTAATATTTATTGACTTATTGTTTATTTATTGTTGTTATTTATTATTTCTTTTGACTTACTATTGATTTTAATCTATTATTGGTGACTTATTGTTGGGCTTTTCTAAATAATTTCAAAGAGGTCTAAAACTTCAAAATGTTTAGAAATTATTTTAAAAAATTATTTGTAATAATTTTTTATTTGTAAGAAGTCCTGCAACTATGCATGTTTCATCAAAGTTTAAGCTTTTAAGGCTGACTGTTTCTCTTATTTAACAACAGCAAATGATTTATCTATATATTTATATAATAATATATATACAGTATCATTTTTTATCATATATATATCATATATATATATATATATATATATATATATATATATATATATATATATATATATATATATATATATATATATATATATATATATATATATATATATATATATATATATATATATATATATATATGTATGTGTATAAAAGCTACTTAGATGCCACTAAACTAAAGGCAATAGAAAGCATTGTCATGTTGTCGCCAACGACCTTACCAAGATGGCGTCGGGCTCCGCCACCGGTTGCCAGGCTTCTCAAGCGGGCGTGTCTCCTCTAGTGATATAACTCATTGTTTGAAACGTTAGCAAACAATGGTAGATTTGTGATTTATAAAAACGAACGACCACTTATTTAACTGAGATTAATACTTATGTTGTCCATTAAAAAATCACACAAGAACTCATGGGAAATGTAGTTAAACACCCACTCCAAGAACTACAAAATGTGTTTTAAGTGTTTTTGATATGTTTTCATGGCATTTTCTCATAATGGAGGACATAAACAAGATTTAAAAAGTGTGTTTCCGGGAACTTCATTGAAACCGTTGTAAAACAGGGGCAGAAAAAAAGGCCAAAAAGCTTGTAGCAGTGATGCTGGTGCAACAGTCAGGGACTTGGTGGGCCACAAGCTCTCTGCACAACCCCATTCCGATGCATCTACTATATATAGATCCATGAATGTCTTCGTTTTCCTTTTCTGAGTTGGAATCTGGATCAGAACTGCATGTCTAGATGGCTACGATATTGCTCACCATTTTTGTGAGGTTGAGTTGTGAGGGGCTGCAAGATAGTGGGGAAGAGTGTAAACCAGGGGTCGGGAACCTATGGCTCGCGAGCCATATATGGCTCTTTTGATGGTCACATGTGGCTCGCAGACAAATCCTTAATTATACTTTTTTTTTTCATTAGACCAGTCCTTCTCGGGCGCGATGCAATGCCAGAGGCGCGCAGTAGTAGCGGTGCTTGGAGAAAAAACTATCAGTTTACTGTTATCTATTATTTCACAGAGTTTGTACCACCCGGAAACCTTTGAATTGCCTCCCTGAGGAAGAGCGCGCAGTTTTGGGGACGGGATGTGTGAGGAAGAAAGCAGAGGGGGTGGGGAGTGGGACCGGCAGCAGGTGAATCGCGCAGAGATGGTAAAAACGTAAACCTGCTGCCCGTCACTCCTGCAGCGTGGGTGTGTGTGTTTGGTTCCATGTCTGTCTCACATCTAAAGAACATTCAGACCTACGATCACGTTTAAAGTCTCAACGCCTGCATGAAGCAGAAACTCACCACGGATCAACCAGACTAGACCATCAGCAAAACCACCACGAGAAATACTCATCATTTATTAGCAACAGTATAACAATGTTATTAAAAAGAATCCACAGACTTATTGGACTTTAAAAATGTTGAAATTACATCAAATGCACACATTCATTTGTATATTTAGTTTTAAACATATTGTCGCGGACTGAGTTTAACTTGGCTGTTGGGCCACGTTAAAAGTTCTGGAGTTCATGGAACGCATCGTTCAAGCAGAGATCTGATTGGCCCTCAGTTCTGTCGCTCAGCCTGTTGTTAGGGAGTTTGGACCAATGGGGTTCAGCCATGGGCCGAATAAGGAAATGGGAGGGCTGGAGCAGGACGGGGGAATATAAAGTTGGGAGAAGCGCTCTCGTCTCGGCGGGAGAGATTCAGGAGTTGCTGAATTGATTGTACGGCGTTTGTTGCGGTCTACAGTAACCAGAATAAAGAACCCTAAAAGAGGTTAAGTCTCCGTGCCTTAGTGTGGGAAAGGGACACTACATTATTGTATGGCTCTTTCGAAATTACATTTAAAAATATGTGGCGTTTATGGCTCTCCTGGCCAAAAAGGTTCCCGACCCCTGGTCTAGAGTCTAGAGTCTAGAGTCTAGACGTAGTGGTCTCCAAGCCTGTTCTAGACAGTTGAGGAGAGTATAATCTGCACTCCAACCAGCAGTTGGCAGTGATAAGCACTGCATGTTGAGAGGAGGCCATTAACTGTACGACAAATTGACCGACTGAGTGCGACGTCACCCACAGGAAATGGAGTACTTCTGGCTTGAACCAAATGAAATAAATTTTTTGCGATAAGGACGTCCACATTTTCAGTACGCAGTGATTGGTCCGAGTTGGCCTGAGTCATCATTTCCATAGCAACCCCATAGCATGTTAGGACTTTTTTTGAGGCATCTGATTGGTCCATTTATGCCTTGAATACCTTAAAGTACAAAAAGAACATCATGACCAAAACATGATTATTAAGAACATGTTTAAAAAAAGCTATCAGATCAAGAATGGCTATTCTAACTAATGGAATGACTGAGTAACAGCTGTTTATTTCTCTATAGAAGTCTATGGGATATTGGCTTCTTGGGACTAGCAGGTACTTCATGTTTAGAAGGCCAGGGGAAGGGGTCATTGACTTCTAATTTGCATATACGGTCAATGGAGAGGGCAGTGTCTCTACTCAGTCTGTATTGGAAACCTGATTGGTACCTCTCATGCACAAATCTTACATCACTTCGTCTTGTCACCAACACTGAGACAGTTTGACCAAGAGTACTTGTGGTAGACTTGTAATAGACTACTTTTAGCTAAGAAGGAATTTTACAAGTTTACAAGATGCAGGACTTGAAGAAGAAATTGAACATCTCATCTTAAAAACCTTGACATCTTCTCATAGAAGCTCGTATAGGTTTCTGGGTGAAGAGAGGCGTATAGATCTTGGCCAAAAGTACCATTCTTAGAGAATATTGTTAAATTCTTCAATTTTATTATTTTACAGGTGACATTAGGCATCTGTTTGGCATCTATCTAAGAAGAGGTCACGCAGCTGCTTTTGCCACTGACTGCGACCTGCCTGGAGCCCACGAGATGGTTCAAAGTATCGGCATGCAGGTAGACTTTTCCAGCTTTATAAAACTGATATAATAATCAAACTCTTTTTTTTTTCAATAACACGAATCAGTGTTTTGTTTATTTGCTGTTTAGTACTTCTTGCAAAAGCTTGTGTTTGTATACTAAAGTATTTTGTTGTTCATGCTTTAGACGACGTACATGGGCTTCTTGGACTATAGGAAACAGGAAGTTAAAGACCTGGGCATCAACCCCAGTGATTGCACTTTCAACCCTGGAGTGTTTGTAGCCAACATTAAAGAGTGGAAGAAACTAAAAATAACCAAACAGCTAGAGAAATGGATGGAACTAAACTTCAGGTCGATATGGGGTATTTGAGTTCTAGACATTCAGCTGCAACATGCTGTTCTTCATGGTTGTGAGACAAATGCAACATTTAAATGATTAAATACTTTAGTGAAATGTTAGAGTAAATGGAAAAACCATTATCAGGTTGTTTGGCTGAGATGTTTGTATACAAAGAATAGGAAACCATTCCTGTGTGGGTTTTTATTTATTTTTGTTTTTGGTGAAACATTTGGTAATTTGTTTATGCACATTTATCACAATAATGTTTTTAGATGTCTATGTTTATTTAATGCAGACCAGTCCCCTGATCAAAACCTCCTTTTCCCCCTTTTGCAGACAGAACATATATAGCAGTTCTATGGCAGGAGGCGTGGCAACTCCACCCATGCTGATAGTTTTTCATGCCAAATTTACACGTCTGGATCCTCTGTGGCACGTCAGACACCTGGGTAAGACACCGTTCAAACACATCAAACACAACAGTGCAAGATGCTAATCCCACTGTGTTTGGGATTTAGCAAAGACTCTCATACCTCAATCTTAGAAGTTGTCAAAAAAATACAGCTAATACAGATGTTAAGACAGATGATATGTCATAAACTCCTTGTGTGTCCAGGCTGGAGCCCAGACCCCTTTTATTCAACGAGCTTCCTTCAGAGGGCTCAGCTGCTGCACTGGAATGGCCCATTTAAACCATGGAATTATCCTGCTGTCCACCTGGATATGTGGGAGAAGTGGTTCATCCCAGACCCCTCTGGAAAGTTCATTTTGATTCGCTCTGATAAAGACAGTTAAAGTCTGCACAACATCCTGCTGTAGCTCAGAGAAGTATAAATCTCTCTGTATAACCTAAATTGTTGCATGTGAAACTTGATTAAATATTGGTAATCTTACAACTTGATATTTCTTCATTTTGCTGAGCTCAAATCTTCTCCTGAATAAAAGACCAGGACGCAACAATCCACACTGTTTGCTGCTTTGACACTGCTAGACAAATCAGAAATCCTGACAGAAATCGGGTTATCAAACATCCAAAGACAGATCGGACAGGCACACCAACCCCACCTGCTCTATGGAATGTATCCAAACGTAAAAGTTCCATCTGGGCAGGAAGGGTCCGCCTTTCCCTTCCTTATGGAAAAAATGTTGTCAATCGCATTCATAGACCTGCTTGTCAAATCGATTTTCACAATGCGAGATACAGGCTCAGAAGGGAGACAGAACAGAAGCCTTAAGAAGACACAGGAAATACAAAGAATTGTCAAACTATGGTGAGAGCAGGAAGAAGACGAAGGCCGGCAGAACCATCTGAAAGGTAGAGATAAACATCCATGAATTTAAAAGCAGAAAGATGATTGGGATTGGCTGAGAAAAGAAGGCAGGGGCATTTAGCCAGTGAAATAGAGCTATGGAATTAATTCAGTCTCAATAATCAGAAATGCACACAACCTGTTTCACAAACCTGCTCTCATTTGTGAATTTCCCCACATTTGTGAGAGATAGCTCTGGTCAATTTTGAGACTCCCTTCACGGAGAAGTTTAACTAATGTCACCATTGGCTAATATATCTGTCAATCAAATTCATCAGAAAAACAGGCCTGCTGGCTTTCAGCCAATTCAATGGCCCCTTGGATGTTTTTTTCCTTTAAAAAAAGATTTTGCAATTCATTCTTTGCATCCTTACAAATGTTAGAGATACTGAATTCCCAGTGCAAACGTTTAATTCTTGAGTCGCTGATCCCGGCAGTCGGAATCACTGAAATTCTTTCTAATATTTTATTTTTATTTTTTTAACTTTATTAACAAATGTTGCAAATACAAAATACCAAATACAAAACTCCACGTGTGCAAAAGACAATTTTCACGTTTGGCAGGGAATGATTTATTTTTTTCAAAAAACATAATAATAACAATGTTTAACACGTTAAGCAAAAATAATAAATGCAAAGGAATCTGTTAAAGTTTCAAAAGAGACCATGTTTCAACTGTTCTAACAGCTTTTTTGTTAGTGGAGGATTTTATGCTTACATACAGTACCATTTCTTTCTGGGGGAAAAAATACTGTTTTTTTGTTAGAATATTTACACTTGTGTATAAAGTATTTAGCCATAATTATAAGTAAATTAAGTACATATTTTTTCTCTGCATTAAGTCTCCCTTGTGTAAAATATCCAAAAATAATATGCTCATAGAATAATATATAATCTATACATAGATGAGTTCTTATAAAATGTATCAAATCTTTCCAAAATACTTGAGTGAAGGAGCAATCCCAAAAAGGATGAGGTAAAGTTTTTGGTGAGGAATGACAAAATGAACAGTTTATGTGCAGATCTTTTTTAAATTTGGAAAAAGAAGTGTTTCACTGGGTAAAATTTATGAAGAATTTTGAAAGAAATTTATTTAATTTTATTGGTGATAAAATACTTTTGGGGCAAAGACCAAACCTTTTCCCACTGAATTCTACAGCCAGACCTATTCCAGTATGAGATAACATGCGGTTTTGCAGCAATCTCATTTTAAAACAGAGAACGGATACTTTGATTATTCCTGCCAGCTAACAAACATAGCTTTCCACACCACAATTCTTTTAATTTGGGAGGAGAAAATGGAGTATTTGAAGGAGAACTGCTACACAGAAGTCTAACACCACTTGGGATGGCTCCAGTAACCAATGCAAACTCTGCAGGTGAGACATGCAGATTATAGGTGGACAGAAACTCAACATATGACATCAGGTTACCTTGTGGATTAATCAGCTGTGTCACAAGAGAAATGTTCTTTTCAAACCAATTTTAAAGAAAAATACTCTTGTTTTTGTACAGAATTATTCCAAAAATAGTGGGGCTGAGGAGAAACATTATGTTTGTAGATCAAAGTCAATGCCAATAAAAACCTGCTTATGAAAATTAGACAGTTTAAAGGAATTTTTCCTATTTTGAAATTACATAATTGAAGAAATGGCAGACCTCCAAGCTTATCATATATATATTTTTGCCCCTGAGACTTTATGAATGCTTTCACACAGGTGACCAAAAAAAAGCCCCGCCCATCTTTGATTCTGTACCGGTCGGTTGTTAACGTGTTAGCATGGCTTGTAGGTTCATTGCCTTCGGTCGTCAAAAATTACTGGCTTGTGCATCTTTCCAGTTGATCTGGAAGCAAGGGAACAGTGGTTGAACGCAGTTGGCATTGAATCCAGCAGACTGTGTCAGGGTGATGAGATTTCCAATGAATGTTTCACTTGGGATCATTTACTCCATACGGTATCCTTATATTTATGATGCAAGCGTCCTTTTAACACTCAGACACCGGTTCCCTTCAGTCTGGATCATGAGGAGGTGGAGGAGAAAAATCCTCAGCTTCCAGAGACCGTTTTGTGGAGAAACTGGCATCACTTTGCTTTGTACTATGACAGTAAAATAAAAAACTAATTGAAAAGCAAATATTTAATATTTTCATGTGCGACTAAGAAAGTTTTGTGTGCAACGTGGTGGCAGAAATTTCCTGTGCCACTGTACCACTCTCCATATTAAAGACGGGGCGTGACTACGTTACCTCATGCTAACCTCACTGTCAATCACGGATCCAAACACCTCCCCCACTCAGCCCCTCCCCCCCTTTTTTATTTTTTCTCATTCTTCAAATCTGGGCTGAGAGTGGAGTCAGCCTCCTACTGTCCTGTTGCGTTACCCCTAAAGTTAGGACAGAGTTACTATACAGACTTTAATCATAATGTATGAGTTGATTTTGTTACTCTTAACTAGTGGACTTTGCATCTCCTGCACTTTATAACATTTCCGCCATACTTGTGTGTTGTGCACCTTCAGTTTCCACATCAGTGTGAAAGCGTAGATAGATAGATAGATAGATAGATAGATAGATAGATAGATAGATAGATAGATAGATAGATAGATAGATAGATAGATAGATAGATAGATAGATAGATAGATAGATAGATAGATAGATAGATAGATAGATAGATAGATAGATAGATAGATAGATAGATAGATAGATAGATAGATAGATAGATAGATAGATAGATAGACAACCTTATTTATCCATTTGGGAGGTTCCCGCATGGAAATTGACATCTCCATCGCATGCAGCACTATTAGAAATAATCAGAAAAGTAAGAACAGTAAAGACAGTTTACATTTCTGCAAAACAGCATTTAAAAAAGTCAATCAAGGCAGTTTAGCTCGTGCTGGTTTGCGGCGCCTTCCGTCCGTGAAACCCGGGTTCGACTCCGGGCTGCTCCCTGTTCCCTTCTCTACCTCTGCCGGTTCCAAGCCCGGTTTGAGAAGGTTGCGTCAGGAAGGGCATCCGGCGTAAAACATTACCAAATTTACCATGCGACTTGTTCGCTGTGGCAACCCCTGATGGGAGAAGCCGAAAGTGGAAGAAGAAGAAGAAGAATCAAGGCCCTTTCCTTTCTGTCCCACTCCCCCCTCCTAAGTGGTGGTTGAAGAGTTTGATGGCCCGGGGGACAAAGGAGTTCCTCAGTCTATTAGTCCTGCACCTTAGGAGGAGCAGCCTCTTGCTGAAGGTGCTTCTCTGGCTAATGATGGTGTGATGTGCAGAGGGTGGGTGGCATTGTCCAGGATACCCGTTAGTAGAGAAAGTCTAAGGGGGCATTCGATTGGCCAAAAGCGAAAACACGTGCTTTGCTGATGAGTTTGATTGACAGATTTACTAGCCGATGGTGACATTAGTTGATCTGCTCCGTAAAGGGAGTCTCAAAATTGACCAGAGATATCTCTCACAAATGTGGGGAGATTCACAAATGAGAGCGGGTTTGTGAATGCATATTCTAAAATTTGCACAATCTGTGAGTTCATATTACAAGTGTACCTAAAAATGATGTTTGTGAAGCATCTATTGTGAATTTCTGAAAAATTTATTGTGTTTTTGTGAAACACAGCATGCACATTTGTGAGAAACACTTTGTCACAATGTGATGTGACAAGAGTGGCCTGATTTACAAAGGAGGCAGATGACTTTTAAGTTCAGCTCCAGGTTTTTATTTGCTGGTCTCACACATTGGCCACACAGCTCACACATGCCCTCCTTCACACTGAGCTTCTTCTCCTTTATGGGCTCCAGTTAATTGGCTGGCCACGCCCAGGAAGGAAGCCACATTTAAACAAACATTTCAAATAATTACAACAAAAAATAGAAATGTCTTGTAAATAATACAGTTGAAGTCCTGCAAGTAATACATACATAAATAAACAAACAACTGAAATCATTACAACATAATGTATATACAAAGAAATCCAAATTCTTTCCACTTCCTGTGCCCAACTATTAAACAGGAAGTAAAGGCCTTGGCCACCATTTTGTTCCTTGGGCAACAGGAAGAGTAGGTGAGAAACATTACAAAAATCAAAGAAGTTTTAAACATGTGGTGATTATGCATGATGTGTCTAAAGGTTATGAGCCAGACCGGTGATAAGTAGATAAACTACTTTGTCACACACTTATTGTACATGTGTGTAACATTAAGTGTGCATGTGTGAAACACAATGTGTGTGTTTGTGAAACACAGGGTGTGCATTTGTGAAACACGTGTGTATTTCCAAATTTATTTTGCACGTTTTCGTAAAATTACAGTTGTGAATCAATGCATGTGTATTTGTGAAACTTATGTGCATTTCTGATTATTGAGATTGAATTAATTCCATATTAGAGCAGGGGTGTCAAACTCCCAAAATTAAGCAATGAAGAAACACACGCAAGACAAACAGGGCTGTCCTTTATATTCACGAACAGATAATCTGCCTCCCAACTGTTTCGAAAGCTCCTTTCCATCTTTCGTTTGGCCATTTTTGTGGAGGGTGAAATACATTTTTCTGATGTGACTGGAGCATGGTTGTCAATGACTGTCCCCAGAAAAAAGGAGTACTTACTGGTTTTGACTGTGCGCCAACATACTAGCAAAGCATTGTGGGATTTGTAGTATTAGTAGTGTATACCGTCAATAGCTCTAATGCACATTTAACATTATCTCGTGGGTCAATTATAATTACATTGCGGGCCAAATTTTGCCCGCCGGCCTGAGTTTGACACATGTGATTTAGAGGGAGGGCTGCAAGAACGCAGCTTATCTAAGAGTGAGGTACATCTTTACTAAAATTGCTCCAAAGCTTCACTTATTACTTTTTTACATTTTGACTTCCTGGTTTTTGCATCTGTGAGAATGCCATATTAGGTCAGTTTTAGTATTTACTGCAGCCTTTCAGGCATAAAAACACACTATCATAAACACACAATCATAAACACACACTATCGACCAACAATCTTGTTCAGTCTCTGTTGTTTAAGGGTACATCTTTCACTCAGACGATTTCATTAGCAAAATATTGATAATTGACGCCATAAAGACCTTCAAGACCAGCTTTTAATGATTAGCCAAGACGCTGATGTCACTCTGACAGAGATAACAAAAATCCACCAGAAGCATGTGGAGGTGGGACTTGGCAGATGCGGGTGAGCAACACCCCCACAGAATTTAATATTAATTTATATTCTTTTTATGTTTATAAAAAAATACTCGTATGTATGTAAGTATCCCTGGTATCCCTGAAAGTAAAATCTTTGGTTCAACACAACATAGAAATAACTTCATGTTAGGTGCACTGTGGCGCTGAATCAGCAACTCTTAAAAGGCTTTTCCCTTGTCCAATGTGGGAGAACTAAAAAAAACAAAATCCCGTTTGTTGTCTGTAATCGGATTGGCCTGTCGTCCTGTTGGCTGGTGAACAGGGTTGTCTCAACTCAATCTGAAAGAGTTTTTAAGTTCTCAGACACAGTTTATGTTTGTCAACATACCTAACATGCTTTGCTGGGATCACGTCCGCCTTCATCAAAGTCATGCATCTGAAAGATTTAAGCACAAAGCTTTAAAATCAAGCAGCTGCAACTGAGAACAAAGACAAAGATGTGAGCAGGTGTTCAGCAGTTCTGTGGAGGAACGGTGGATTAATGAGCACAAATGAAGATTTAAACAGAAGCAAAGCAGATCTGAGAGAGAGAACACATAGTCTGCAGATGTTTGAGAACAAACATGTATGTTAACATATTATTGTTAAAGTGTGCTCTCACATTGAAAATCAATGCTCTTGGTTAAATAAGGATTGGATACTAATGAAATTCCTGTTTATGTGTCAGAACTTCAACCAAAGAGTCTTGTCTCTTTTCAGAACTCCAGCAGAGAGCGCTCTTGTATGAAGAAGAGGCATAGAGGTCATCATAGCTGCTTTTGTATTGAACAATTGGAACATGAAAGACTAGAACATGAAAAAACATGGCTTGACATCATAAATTGGACAAAATCTTTGGATGAAAACGAACAGGGAAGAAACGCAGAGTAAAAAAAATCGAATGTCCTCGTAGCTTCTGTCTGTATTGTCTCAGAAAAAGCCCTTCTCTTATTGTGCTGAAGTGCTGAAACACTTGTTTCCTTGTGTTTCACCTCTTGGCTTTCTGAGCCATTTCCAATCTTTTAAAGTGATACAGGAGACAGATTTTCAAGCTTTTTGAAGGTCTGTAAAAACTTTTCTGAGGACACTGGTTGAATCTTGTCCCTCCCTCTTTCTATTTGTAAAGAATCATGACTCAGTCTACTCCTACTAACTTAAAGTACTTTTTTTCTTATCCCTTTCTTAGTTTATAAAATTAGTAAAGTGTGGTTTAGAGTTCTAAGCGTTCAGTTGCAGAAGACGGTTCTACCTGCTAACCCTAAAATTTCCCTGCAAACCATGAAAGAGCAGTTGTGTTTGTAGGCGAGCCTCCGGTTGGATTATGGCGTTGGAGAACTGGGTTCAGGATCAGCTCTCAGGTCCAAGGGTTACCTCGAGGCTTCAGGGGTTCCTATAGCAGTAGGCTCATGCTGGCAGAGGGCTTTGGCAGGACCCAACAGTCTCAGGATCCCAGATCACTAATTAGGTTTGGGGACTGTGGTGAGGACAAAATAAACTCAGTTACAACTTTTGGGCTACTAAATAGAAACAAAGGGCTGAAGTTCTTTGAACTGCAAATAATTTAATATGATTTTTGTGTCAGACATAGCATGGAGGCAGAGCAGTGAATCATCCAGGTCTGCTGAGAGAAAAGACTGCGGTCTGTGGGAAAGCGCGATGTGAGAGAGTGCACGTAAGCAGGCGGGCATGCAGAGCAGGGGCTCAGCAAGGCTGTGAGCGAAAGTGAGACTGAAACAGAGAAACAGGGATTGCAGTGATACTTCTGTGTCCCAGTAGAGGTTACAGATAACTCAAGACTGTGAGGTTTATATGTGTGTGCGAGTCTGTGTGCACGTGTGTGTTTGCACGCGTGTGCGCGTGTGTGTGTGTGCGTGTGTTTGCCTAGGTGTGTGTGAATAAGAGTATGTGACAAGAGTCACGTTTAGCTGCAGATTGTGTGACACCACTTCCTGCCAAAGGGCCAAATCTTAAGTTTCAGCTCAGGCTTAGAAGAAAACTCTGGGTCGATGGTACACAGATGATTGTTTCTTCTTCATGCTCCTGAGAATGAGAAAAAATGTTTGTAACACAAAATTTAGAAAGAAATCTGCAACATTCATCAAAGACAGACTTCAACTGTGACAGGCAGAATGTAAAAAAGACTCTTGAGATTAAATACTTGTTGGTTGGCACATGTGAGGATTCGAGAGCTGGGGATGGGCTCAACATTTTGAAGAAAAAACTTAGACGGTCATTAAGAGGTTATAAACCGTGTAGGTGAAAGGCAGACTACTGAATGTTTTAGATTAATCTGCTTGTATGATGTCATCCCCTCTAGATGCTTTAAACCTGTTATAAACTCAGACTAATGAGTAACACGGTCAGTCTGAACTTCAGCTAGACAATCTGCTTTATACAAACGACTGTCATTAATCGGCAAAAAAAATTCAGAATCAAAAAACCTCTCAAAAAATTACTCAGAAGACCAGTTTTCATTGAGAAAAGAAGAGTTCAGCCCCTGGAAAAGCCTGCAAGTGTCTTCATAGTCAGATTTAGTGAAGGACTGTTGACAAACAGGGGTGTTGCCAGGTATGAGTTGATCCACACAAAAAGGTTGATCAGAAGAAAAACTTCAAGCCTAGAAATCTGGACATTTGAGAAGTGACCGTAGAGCTGAATTTAAACTTTTCTGAGAGAATTCATAATTTAGAAGCATTTTATTTGCAGATCTGAACTTTGAGTTTGTTCTGTCCTTTATTTCTGCATAGACATAATCAACATGAGTCACTTTGTTGCTGTTTTCATTGCTACAGTAGAGAAATCCTCTTTCCATTTGCTGAAATATCCATCTTTAGACTCAGTGGTGAAATGGTAGAGCCTCCGACTCCAAACCAGAAGGTTGCTACTTCAACTCCCTTCAGGATAAATGCTGATGGTTCCCCACCTTAAGCCCGAGTATTTGCTGCAAGTGATCTGGAGGTCAAATAAACAAGTTTTCAGAGATCTTTCTTTAACTGCCTCAATAGTGGAGTGTCAGCTCTGAGTAAGAGCGTTTGAATCTGCTGTGAAGTCTCACTGAAGACAAGAGGACTAGGACAAGGATCTGTATTGGTTGCAGCACCAGAATTGGTTCCAGAGCGCAGTTGGTCAGCAGGTTGTTACCACCTCTGATTTCACACACTCTGGTCATAAACTCAGTTCGGTTCTTCTGTGCTGGATTATTGGCACCAGTTTACAGTTTACAAGGCATGTCATCATCAGTTTACTGGATGCATTGTAAGAAGTGTCAGAGCCAATCATAAATTTGACTGTCTTTGTCTTCTTCTTCTTCACCACAAACGCCACATTTGGAGCCCTTCCTTCTCATGTTGTCCTTCTATGGGGATCTGTCCCTCCTAGACTGTCTGATGAATGTTGTATAATAAAGCTATTTTTACAACATTTTTTATAACTCTGACACTTAAAAGCCATGAGTCACCAGTGTGAATGCATTTATACCACATGATTATTCTTTAACCAAGTTTGGCTGCAGAAATGTGGAAGCAGGTTAAGGTTGCAGGATCTCATCTGTTCTTTACAAACGTAAGCCGACCTCCAGGTTTTCCTGGGGGGAGCCTTTGAAATGTCATCTAAACTTAACGCAACCACCATTAAACAGATCCAAAAACGCCTTTCAGTCCAAAATGATCTCCTTCTGGTAATGGTGCATGGAAAGAGCTTTGTTTACACTCCATCATGATCTCAGGAGCACAGGAATGTATCCATGATCCTGTCTGTGTGCATTCCTATTTGGAGCTGTCATTCCTCCTTAAATCCCGTTTTACTGAAGCAGTGTCTTTCCACTTGTTTGCCGTGACCATTTCTTTCTGAATCTGTCACACCACCCCAGGTAAGCACTACACTACAGTCTTGCTCAAGAAAGACATTTCGCGTCCGATAAACCAGAACGTGATTTTTGAGAGCAGAGTCAGATTTTAAGTAGGCCAAAGAACACATAACTCCAATTGCTGTTAAATTGCAACTAGGCTGCAGCTAAAGCTGAACATTTTGACGTCATCGTGATTCACATCACATGGTTCTGGTAATCTGTCAGAGCACGCATACCAGTAACTATCAGCTTGAAATTAGCACACACTACTAGCTGCGTTTACATGGAAAAAAGTAATCGGAAGGAACGCCTGATCGGAAGCAAAATGCGTCATCTAAACACGCCGTTCGAAATAGTCTGACCCGATCAGACTCATTCGGATCAAAATTTCTTTACGATCGAGGTAGGTGAGTTACGCCAATTGTTGATCCGACATGTGAGAAACAAATCAAGATATTTTGCACATGTAACCGCAGCTACTTATTCTGAACAGGACGAGTAGAGGTATCTAGCTCTCTAAAGCAACAGGAAAAAAGTCAAGATTCTGATTCTGATAAAGATTGTGGATTAATCACCAACCTCACAACCGTCACTTAGAGTTTTCTCTTTTATTATAAATGCTGAATCTTTTTCATCTCTTCCTGTTGTTTGGTGAACTCACATAAAACCATCATGAACTGGAATCTGCTTTGACAAACAGGAGGAGCCTGTTTGCAAGAGATCTTACTGTGTAACATATTGTAGTTTTGGAGTTTCAACAAACACGACAAAGCTTTTCTTAAGTTTCAACTCACTCATGATCTCTAGGATTTGAGGTAGATACAGAATACATGATAGATACAACAAAATCATCTAAATAGGACTTTATTTGAAACTTAACTTTAGTTTTAGCCTAAGCTTACATGAAGTGAGGTGGCTGCTCTGCACTCAGTCCATGAAAGCCAGCAGCATCACTCCATAACTCCATCACTCCCTCATGGGTACAATAAACTGGTTAGACTTTCAGCAGCAGAGCTAATCTTTGGGACTGTCTTGAAAACCCTCTGGATTCCTAGTATTCCTTTAGAATGCCACATGTGTTTGGATTTTTGGTCCAACGGACGTCATTCTCTGGTTTGTTTAGCGGAGCATCAGTGTGCTTGTTACATAAAGGCAGTTGAGGCTTGGAATGTGATTTCTGCTCCAATGTGAATGTGAATGCTATGGCAGTAAAATGTGATAGGTGTGGACTTCATTTAATGGATCTCATTAAATACACACAAAAGGAAAAACAGCAGAGGAGAACAGAGGTAAAAAGAACACTTTGTTTTTTTGCTTAATTTTGTCCCATGGGGTACCAAAGCTGATAAGAAACCTGAAGATGATGCCCCCAACCACCACTTCCCGAGACACAAAATCATATTCATGATGTAATTGTCTGCATTTAAACCTCAGTACCGTCACCAAAATCTAAAATTCAAGGACAGAATAGTTTCTTGGACAGATGCAAAACCAGAAAGGAGTTTTTTCTCCGGCTGACTGAAAGTACGTTAAGTTGCATTTTTATCTCAACAGATTATGAAAGGCCTCCAACAGTTTTAATCTGAGATGTAACACATTGTACCAAAAATGGTTCCCTACACTTTGTTGTCATTCTAGCTCCTTGAAAATAACCTCTAAGTACCGTAGTTAATCTTTTTTGAATGGTCACAACAAGATTACATTGTGCAGTACATGAAATTGTCTTTGAAATACTTGGGTACCTAGAGAACGTTTCTGTCTGCTGGTCTTATGAACAACCAACCAAATGGCTGCAGGCTTTGTGTCCTATTGTACATGTCGACTGGAACAGTGGAAATACTGAAACGTGAGATCTTTAAGGTAATATGAGCAGCTGTGAAAACCTTTGATTTTTCAGTTCTTTAAACAAGCAGTGAGTGAGGAGCAACTAAACGGGACAGAAAAAAATACTTGTTCATCACCAATTCTGCAGGATGTTCTAAATTGTTCATCTGTGATTTTCTGGTTTGGGTTTATGTTATTTCTCATTTTCCTTTCTGTGGTTTCTGTGCTGGCTGGCTGTGACTCTGCCCATTGTTTTGGTGATCCGTGGAGCAGTTACAGCTGCCTGCGCTTTGTTAATCAGCCCTGACTGCATATAAAGGAAGTTTGAGTCCTTAGTGGCGGCTCATTTTGTGTTGTTTCTAGTCCCCTGAGTATATGTTACCTAAGTTTATGTTTGTAGATAAAACCTTGGGACTTTGCTTCAATGTGCATGTGGTTCTTCCTTGCATCTTGGTTTCCTCCTGCTTGCTTATATGTGACACTATCAAAGAAATACTTCAACTGTAAGACAGAATGGAAAAAAACAATCCAGGAAATCACATCAAATGAGTTTGAAAAAATATTTGTGTAATGGTGCAGAAAATTTCCTTAGTATTTATCTCCTATAAATAATTAAAAATTCTGTCCCTGGCAGACCTGTCACTTGCTTGAACTGGTTTTCTGTAAGAAGGAAATTCTGTCGAAACAGGTGTTTTTCCAAGATCAAAGGTTTTCCCTAAAGCTCCAGAACAGTTTCAGTGAGGAGTTGTTGTATGTCTTTACTAAACCCTGTACACAGTTTCTGTACAACATAAGACCAGTTATTTCTACCACCAAACAGTAAGCCAATGGCGGGTCAGCTGTAATTGAAATGTGTCTCAGTGGTTTTGTTAAAATTCGAAAGAAACATGACCTTAAAGCAGTCAGGGCATAAGCTGACAAATAATGGTGTTCTAAAGGAGGAGGAGTTGGGAGCGAGAACTTTTTTTAAACATACATTCACTATTTATACTAGTGTAAAATAAAAAAAAGTGTTCAATCAAATAAAGTAATGTAAAGGCAGCATATTTGACAGTCAGACCCGGTCCTCACAGAGACCGGTTCTGATGTGAAGAAAACTCATCATCAGGGATCTGTCATATTGTTGTCTGGCTCATCTGTGCTCCTGAACCTGTACTTGTCTATGGCTCGTCTCTGCTCCTGCTCTTGTAATTGGCTGAGGACCTCGCCTCTGGCTAGTCTCTGCTTCTGCTCCTACACTTGGCTGTGGACCCTGCCTCTGGCTTGTCTAGCGCCCCCAGCTGTCCCCCAGTTCCATCTGGATTAAGCCCATCTGCTAAACTATTTGAACATGTAGGTGTAGTGTTAGATAAGCTTCTTCTCTAAGAGTTCTGGTACATTACCTGCCGCCCAAGAAGAGGATCTCTACTTTAGGTGGACACCCCTGAGGTTTCTTCTCTTTTTCCCAGAATCTTTTTTTAGGAGTATTTTCTTACCAAGAAAGTGGGTCTAAGGGCAGGGATGCCCAGTTTAGCCTAGTCTGTTTAGTTTAGTTTAGCCAATACCTATTGAATTCTATGACTTCATGTTTCTTTATGATTTCATGTTTATTATTCAATTAGCAGTATGAAGCCCATTGAGATGACTATTGTAATATTGGGCTATATAAATAAAATTGAAATTGAACTGTTTGATCAGTTCAAAACAAAAATGAACAACAATGATCCACAGGACTTGTATTGATATCAGTCATCTTTGCTGGACACCTGATTAGATCAGGATTTTCCCAGTTTGATTCTCCAGAGGCTCTCCACGACCTCCTTATGGGATAAAGAAAGGTTAAAACTGTCCATATTCAGTCATGTGATATGACAAATCTGAGATTTCATCCAGGAGTCATGAATGCGGATACAAGATAATCTCATTCATTTGTCTTTGCAGTGAAATTCTGTTTGCAGACCTTCATTCAGACTCCTTGTGGGTCACATTCCAGCGTTTCGGGACTATTGCAACACTTTCATTCTTCTGTTTCAGCCATTCTGAGGAAGACCTGCTGCTCTACTGTGGGTTCATTGTCTTGCTGCATGACTCCATGTTAGTCAGGCTTCAGCTATTTCACAGAGGGGTGGAATTGACCACTGACATCAAGGTGTCTGATTGGTCAATAGGACTAAAAGAATGATGACAAATTTTGAAGAATGATGCATTTTAAGAGAAGGTTGTTGCTTAACCGTTGTGCTATCCTAGGCACTTTACCATTGGGAGTTGGGTCATCTAGACCCACTAGACAGTGCACTGAACCTTTTTTCTTCAATGATTTGTGATCTTCACTGGTGTTCATGGATTACATGAAATCTTTCCACCTTTATCCACCTTTGTCATGGTAGGGAGAACACGTCAAAGTAAGGGTGGGGTCATCTAAGATAGCACAAGGGTTAAAGTAAAATGAAAGTGGAGAACCAGCAGTAAAGCCCCACTCCGACCATCTTCCGATCTATTTTAAAGTGATTTCATTAGTCTTTTAATGAGGATGATGCCGTTTTTAGGCAAAACATTTTTAGGACAGTTTCTGCAGAGCGGTAGGATTTCATTAGAATTCACCTCTGAGTTGTGGGTGGGACCGTTAGAACAGAGTAAGCTTGCACTCATTTCCTATCAATTCTTTGTTTACTCTCTCCCGCTAGTTTACAGCCCCTCACAACCCCTAACTTAACATTAGCAGTGGAACAAAAATAGTGAGCAATATCCTAGCTATACAGCCTTACAGTTTAGATCCAGAGTCCAGCTCAGAGGAGGAAAACAAAGACAATATACGATCTTTTTCAAATGAGGTTTTTTTGTCTGCTCCTGAGTCACAATGATTTACATTAGTTAATACTCAAAAATGCAATTTTCAGGTTAATTTTCTTTCTACATATCCTCCATCATGAGAAAAGTGCCCCCCCTCCTACATTTTTGGTTAAATTCGTTTTTCCATTGTCTGTCTCCTCGCATCACCAATATCATTCGCACTTCTCTTACGTTTCGCGTTGTCTCCACCGGTGTCAATATAGCAGTTGTAACCCTAATTCCTGACTTTCAAAGCTCTTCATAACCTCGCTCCACCTTGCCTTACTTAGCTCCTTCAAGTTGCCACTCCTGCCCAGCCCTTAGACCCTCCTCCTCCCTTCACCTGGCAGTCTGCTGTGCCTGTCTTGTCACCATGGGGAGCAGGGCTTTTAGCTACTCTGCCCCCCCCAGCTCTGCAACTCTCTTCCAACCTCCTAAATATGGGCTCACTCTCCAATTACATCTGTTATCTTAAAACTAACCTATTTCAACTCACTTATCCATTTTGATTTTAGCTGCACTCATTACATCATCTTGTATTTTAACCGTGCTCTTTCATCTTTTATTGCCTTCACATTTTTATATAGCTTTTTTACTATTTGCTTTATGTTTATTTTTATGTAGGTGACCTTGAGATTCTTGAAAGGCACCCAACAAATAAAATGTATTATTAATATTATTAAAAACACCAAAAACACAAGAGGGACTTTAAAGTCTCATTAACCCATACAGGTGCTACAAGTTTGGGATTGTCTGGGGCATGGAGTGACATAGAGAGAAGCATCTTAATGGGAGCTGTAGGAATGTCTTGAAGTTCATTTGTGAGTCGTGGGGCAGAAATGAAAATGAAACTTCAAATTGTCGTGTGGGTGGTAATCGTATCATAAAGTATTTGTTACTTATGATGTTACAAGTGATGCTGTCGTACGGTGCCCTTTAAGCAGCACTATAGCTGTCAGTAAGGTACGAGTACTGGTCTCTTTCCTGTGTACAAACTGTGTGCAGCACACACAGGGTGTGTAAGTAATAAATAGGTGCCTGTAGGACACCCGTAGTATGTCCACACAAACTACACTGTTTAATTTCCTCATTTCTAACAGTCAGGCTGCATGTAAGGAAAGTGTATTAATAATGTGAACAGCACTAACAGGTGGCTTGCACAGACCACAGGATTTTTTTTGGGGGGGGGAGCTAGATAATTCTGTATGACGTGCCTGCGTCTCTCCATGTGTTAAAGAGTTGTTGGGCAAGACACTGAACCCCTCATTGCTCCTGGTGGCTATAGGTTGGTGTCAGTGTTCGGCGGAGCCGGCATCAGTGTGTTTGCGGGTGAATTAGACTGTGACTGTAAAGTGCTCCAGGCCTTCTGACATATTTTGCCTCGCCTGCTCTCCCCTCAGCGCCCAACAACACACTTCTGTGGAGCATACTTGTGGCAAAAGGGGGGAATTCTGATGAGCGATGTGGAAAAATGTTCTCGCACTGAAACAAATACACAGCAGGTCCAACCTTCAAAACTGTTCTTGTGAACTAGTTTTGACTTTTTGTGATTTTCGGAAATGACTTCTGTAATAAGTAATCTGAGTTGAAAGGGGGAAAAAAATGACCACAGACTAAACAGAAACACAGAAAAGACCCTTATGATTATTTAACACAACAATAATCCACCATTTACCTGCATCAAATGATGGATGATAAAACCTACGATTGCATTTTAAATATCAGGAAACGTTAGACCCAAGTGGAGTTCCTGGACCAGATCAATGAAGCAATAAAAACACAAATAAACAACAACACTTTCTCATAACACCTTAAAAAACATACTCCATGACATTTAGAAGAACAATAGTTGCCCTAAATGAAATGCATTATTTTAGTTTAATTATTATAGGAGAATAAAAACATATTAGTTTTTTTGGCATACACGTTCTATTGTCCTGAGAAAATGCGTGCAAAAATGTACCGTTTTATCAAAACAGAGCAAAATAGAATACAAATTCATTAGTTCATACACTGAAAGTGTAAATGTTTACAAACTCATTGCTTACAGTAGCCTGTAAATATTGTTTAAAGGTCAAAATAGCCTCATAGACAGAGATGAGAAATTATTATTCACAGTTTAAACTAAGTTAGACCAAAGCTTTGTAAAAGTACCGTCTTGGTGAGAAGAGTTATTCACACAAGCCACAGATATGAAATGAGATGTATGACACACGGACAAAAAATGTCCCTTATGTACATCTGTGTACCCGTCATTTACAGTGAGCAGTGGAGATTAAAGGCAGTTTAATTGTTTTAAGTGGTTTCAAATGAATTTCTGTCCAGTTTTAGTTATAAATCATTTTTTGTATTTTTGATTGACAGTTGACATTTCAAAGGATAAACAAAGAGAGTCCGACAAAACAAGTTCTGCTCTTTCGGCTGTTTTTGTTCATCAGTTTAGCCTTTTCTTGGACATGAAAACATAAATGATGGTGTCTAACAGTGATGCAGAAGAACTGAACTGAAGCTTCTGCTCCCACAAACATGTGCAAAAACAAACATGTCATGACATCATTCAATGAAATAAGTCCTGCTGTCTCAACTCGACCTTCACCTTTCCTCCACATTAGCAGCTGCTGACCTGGCCAATAGCTGGAGTGCGTTGGACCAAACCCCCTCCATCAGTCATTGACTGTTCAGTCACACATCCTGTACGCCTGACGTGACTAACTGTCAGATCATGTGCTGATTTCTGGATGTTTTACCCACATTTTCCTCTGAACCCTGTTTGGCTTGAGTCAGTTAATGATTGATTCAATTGGGCTGTTGGTCAAAGTCATGCAGGGAAGAGAAAATACAGGAAAGTGAGCTGAATCCTTTGCTTTTGGTGGAGGTTAAAAGCTTCACCTTTGTTATTTTCAATTATTGATTGATCTTGTTCTGTAGAAAATGCACACAACACAAATTTAAATGATCCTCTTTTGTATATTTCTTTATTATACAAACCTAAAGACACAATAAAACAATAACAATCACAACTCTCCTTCCTATCATATTTAAATGAGCAAAGATAAGATAAATAGCCATACAGGTAACAACATACAGAGATAACTTAAATACTTAAAATAAAATAAATACTTTGGTTTAACATATTATTTGGATTCTTCACAGGTGCATTCTTCTTGACGGAGTGCACTGACATTTTCAAACACATTTGCAGACAATCTCAAAGCAACGTTGGCAGAAGGACATCATCCAGCTTTCTCAAGTTTTGACATTGAGTGAAGTTCAAGTAGTGACAAAACATCAACACGGTCACATTAAAGTGCTTCCTGTGACTTAAAAGGAGGTCACGTGACTCGCAAAGCTAACAAAAAACACTTTCTGCCCACTCCAAAAACTCTACAAAGCAGAGCATGACGCAACAGTTGACGTCCCAAAAGAAGCAACCTTTGCTGAAGGTTGAAAATCTCTTTAAATAATGGAACAATCCACCGGGCTTCTTCTGAAAATGTTCAAACCATTTTAATGGGATGAAACAATTCAGCCGAGAGAAAGGCAGGAGTCCCCTCAGCAAGGACTTGTGACCCTGTGACCTCCAAAGATTAGAGCACAAACAGAGGTGGTGGGATAAAAACACATCACAAGACGAGAGAATGGAAAATTAACTAGTCAAGCATTACCAGGTATTAACTGACCATATTTAAGGGTAAATAAAGTGAAAGTCTACGCAAACAACTCTTACAGTGATCTTTAGTCCTACAAAGATCCACAGCCTTCAAACCTAGCAGTGTAATCCTATTTTCTACCGAACAGGGAAATGCTTTAGTGTTTTTATGGTACAGAAAATTGAAGGCTGATGTTTTCCTCGTCCACCCAGTTTTAGAGAGAGACATAAATGGACTACAAGCATGTGTTTTTGCAAGTGCTCTGCTATTTTCTGCTCCTTCTTGAAACATTTTGGTCCCTTCTGCCTCTTTTAGACCAGATTTGTAACAGTTATGGCACAAGAAAAAACTGATTGGTGTGTTTCTGAAGCCATTTTTATTGCCATTTTCCTTTGGCAACTTGTAGCACATCATTATGGCCTCTGGGCATAAGAAGGGTTTGATGGAACACCACACCAAATGGGGTCCCAACCACCTCTAACCCACCAGCAGGAAGGAAAATAAAAATGTGTTACAAACGAAACAACATTTAGTGTTTGTTTTCCTGCTGGCATTTTGGGGAATCAGTCCTTCGACATCCAGATGACAGACCTGCATGGTTGAACAACTGTGCAAACTACTTAAGCACCGGACCCCATAGAAGGCACATTGACCTCCTCTTTCATGCTAAAATATCTGACAAAAGTAATCGTGTTAGGTTCATAAAGTCCAACCAGGGAGAATGATGTTAATCCAGAGCTCCACGTTTGGACTTGCCAAAGACTTTGCCAGCGCAGCAGCCACTGTAATAGCTCAAAATCAAACTGATCATTATGTGACTGGTTTTCTTTGTGTCTGCACGCTAACACTCCTCCTGTTAAGATTTAGCTTATTATGGGAAAAAGTCTGGACAGTTCATATCCGTGGAGTCCTTCTGGATGATGAAGACTCCTATTTAAACTGGACAGATGAAGGGGTTCATGGATGTCATCTGCTTGGAAGAAGATGGGCTCTGACAAAGCTCTAGCTCACGCTGCGAGGTTAAAGTCCCATGGAAGGCTTAAGCGATGGTTCAGTGAGCTACAGGAGGTCAGTCAGCATACAGGGCACTTGTAAAAAGAACTGTCTTCTATTAGCAGGATCAGTCTGAAGCCTCTTGGCCTTTTAGAGATCCAGGTGGAAATTTTTAAAAAGGCAAATGCCCCCTCTGGGTGGAGTGATTTAGTCTAAATCACTTAGAATCAAGTACTGAGGGTAAAGGCACCACTTAACTATGTTGGGTGGAACACACGTATTACCCAACGTCCCCACATTCTACCCAACGTTTTTTAATGCAACTAAGACATTTAAAGATAAGAAACAGAGGAGACTTGTGCGAGGTGCTCTGGGTTCTTTCTCATCCATAACTGTGGGGGCTCTTTGGGTTAAAGGGGGATGACTCTTCTCTACCTTTCTGCCCAACAAGTTGATATAGACGATGGCTGAGGTTCTGGACTTGGCATGTTCCCAAGAAACAACCAACCCTCATCAGCTGAGCATTATGGGGGTATTGATGGACCCCTCGAGGGTGTGTTTGGCGCCGTGTTCTTAGCGCCCTCTGCTGGGGCGCCCTCTGCGTAGGATTCCGCTCTGCTGTGTTGGGAGACATTGCTTTCAGGCGGAATGCCTTGATTTGTCTCAAGAAACCAGACTTCCATTTTCCGGATGGGCTGGGGGAGGGAGATGTGGCGATGGTGTCGGTACGACTTCCTGAAGCAAAGGACAAAGGTGTTTGCTGGGCAACAAGTTTGCTGAAGAAATCCTCCCTGGAAAGAGTAGAAAAATAAGATGAGTAAATTTTTCAAACAAATAAAAAAAGGGGGTTGTTTTAAACATTGAATCATAAAAAGGTTTAAATGTAAAAAAAACAATTTCAAACCATAGAAACCAACCAGCCTTAAGCTGTGATTGGAACCATCTTTGTGCTACATAAACCCTGTTATAGAATTCAACCAATAGATCTGCAAATATCGTCCTAAAGAATGGATCATGGACACTCCGGACCAAAAGATGGCACAGTCAAATGTTACCTGGGTCAAATAAATCCTCAATGTCACTTGGTTTCTGGGGTGACCCAAAGGTCATTAACTGCAGATGTGTGTTTGGGCCAAATGTTCTCGGGCAGTGGCACACAAACGCTTTGATAAGAACGTCATTTTATCTCATCGCCTCATATCGTTCTTTTTCAAACAAAACATTTTCAAACCGATTTTGTGATTTAGGACATAAAACTTAAAGGTTTATGTTTTTGTTCCATGGAAAAGCCTGTTTAGCCTGTCATTTGCGTGCTGATGGACTCTAATGAAGGACAAAAGAGCTGAACTGAAAAATAAACCAACAAACCAGTCAGATATGGGAGATATGAGTGTTTTAAGACCATGATGTTTAATGGAACAGAAATTTCTGGTCCGTTTGTCCAGATTACAGAGTTTCTGAACTAATTGCTTGTGATCATTAACTTTGCAGTAAATGATCCATAAAGTTGAACACTGAAAGCAGCATTTAAAGCCACTCAGCAAACAGCACTGACCATCTGCTCATTGTTTGACCAAGACAATTTGACCCCGCTGGTCACCCCTTAACTATTAGAGTTGTTTGTGTTTGCTCTCCTTGAGGGTTAACCCTTCAGCATTACCATGAAGAGGACTAAAGCCTCCAGTAGCACTATCAGTTCTTACAACCGTTCTTACAACCAAAGACCATACATGGTCTTAACGTAAAGGCCGTCAGAAAAGTAAAGTTCTTTTAAACCAGAGTCGGGTTGCTTCGTATTTAGATCTTCCAGACTCTAGACCTGTAGTCCAGCAGTGCTTGTGTTGGAGCCAATCGTCATAGTGAGAGAGCAGACACACTCTTTTTTCAGGTCAGTCTTGATGAGTCATGATGCCACATCACCAAGTAAAAACCAACTGCAAGCTTTTCAGGTGCTGCCAGAGGCTGACTAGAACCAGACAAGCTTTCTATCCAACAGAAGTGAAGACAGCTGTCATTCAGCTTAGACATTTGGACAGTTCATGTCTGACAGCTGCTCCATCTTTGGAGGTTTGTGTGCTCCAGAAGCGCAGAACAGTAATCTGTGGTGCTGATGACATCATAGTTTTTGCCTGGATCCAGAATTTTAAAAGTTTAAATTCAAAGGAAGAACAAATACTTCTTTGTCCCTGAGGAAAAATAAAAATCTGTGAACCCAGAACAGGATTTGGCTGGTTTGGAAAATGAATGGATGGAGAAATATTTTCAAATGTAGAAAAAAACTTTAGTTTGAAATGCTTTGACAAAATTTAACATCCATCCTGTTCAATTAGGCTTGACTGTCCAGACTTTGCCACTTAAAAAACGTTTCCAATCTGATCTCAGAAAAGACTAGAGTTTGGCGTAACAGTTTGAGTCCTCTGGTTGGACACCTCCGACTGGCTGACGATCAAAGGCATGTGAGCTTCCTCATGGGTTCAGTCTGCTAAGCTTTTTGCCGCCTCCCTGCCTTTAGCTTTGAAGCTTAAGTCAAATGTTTATATGGCAAAGTGTGAATTTGGGGAATTTTCTCCAATATGAACCCTGAAGAAAGCCTCAGTGTGTTAGGTGGGACAAATACCATGAATAACTACTGGTACTTGGATTTAAGGGGTAGGCAAAGTGATAAGCACTCTGAACAAACAGAAAATACTGTGAAATGTTGTCGATCTTGAACCATGATGAACATGATTGCCAAACTTACAAATAGAGGCTCAAATCAGCTGCACATTGCTGATTATTTTTTCGTTTTTTTTCTTTTCTTCTCCTGCTTGTTAAATCTCCCAGGAGATGGTGACGCTGCCATTTAACTGAACAAAATGCCAAGTTGACCCCTTTTCATTTAGTTAATGTTTTTTCCTTTGCTTTATAAATGACACAGTCTCTGGCTGTTCCTGCTCACATGTGCACTAACCAGTGGAAACCTGTTTTTATGGATGCAAAAGCTGGAATTTGGGTCTTAGAGGTTAATCCACAGTGGAATTCTCCTCCTGCTTAGTAGCAGCTTTCTCCTTCCTCCACTTCTCTTTGTAGTTGAGTAAAAGCCACTGTCGAGGTGTTTCCAGTCACTCTATACGCATAAGGTTTGTTTTATTTAGAACGAGTGCTAAAACCTCATTCCTGTGCCATGCCTTTCACAGGCAAAGGCCTGCGAAGAGTTTTTAAAAAAGCATTGTAGCAGGGAACTACCCAAAAATATAAATTTATTCATTTTCATAACCTGCTAAACCTCTTTCTGAGTCATGGGGTTGCTGGAGCCAACCTAACTGCTGTTGGGAAAAGGCAGGATACACCTTGAACAGGTTGGCGGTTGCTGCAGGGCCATGGACATAAATTCAGCTCAATATTATGTTCAGTGATTGGGTTTTAAAGATCTTCAGGATTTAAGAGAGTGAACCGTCATTTTGTTTCATTGAATGATTAAACAAACGTAACTACAATCTATAAACAAAGAGTGACTTGTCGTTTCATTGGTCCTGATCCAAAAGTCTGACTGCAAATCGGCTTTGCATATCCTTTGTGTTGGAGCAATGACCTGCTAGCTATTTTCGAGATCTTTATTGTAAAGCCAGTCCATTCTGAAATTTCACTTGCTCTTGCTTGTGACCGCCGCGGTTATGTAAAAAGACAATGAGGGAGATGTGCTGTATGCGGCCTGAACAACACACAATTTGGCCTTGTTTGGAAAGAGTTGGGTACTTTGACAGGTTTTGCCATGTCCATATCAGGACACAGAGACAACACAAACACGGAACATGGAAGGAATTGCAGACATCCGAGCTCAGCACTCGGCACGTAACAGGCAAAAATTTCTGTTATTATTTGAGAGTCAGTGTGTGACAGTAACAGGACGTGATGTGCTGAGCAGAGGTGGAGAAAGAGGGAGAATTTAGAGACCTCTTAAAAAACCAAGGTGTTTATGCGAAGATATTTGAGGTGAAAGATATCAGGAGAGAGCTGTGGAGCCAGGCATCAGCTGTGGTGTAAGAGGACTGGACTCAGATGTGGGTCGTGCTCAGTCATAACTGAATGTTCTGTGAGAGAAGAAACTGTCAGTGAATTCAGCTGATGGTTAACACTACAGCTGCATCAGCTACTTAAGACAGACAGATAAAACAGCCACCTGACCACTCCAGCCTCTACGCAACCTACAGTCTACAGCTAAGTTTATGTGGAATTTGTATGTTCTCCTCATGCGTGTGTGGGATTTTTCTCCACACTGGTATTCCTCCCACGGCCCAAATACATGCTTCATATTAATAGATGAATATAAATTGTCTTTAGGTGTGAGTGTGTGCTTGTGTGTCTCTGCGTGTTCCTGGGAAGGACTGGCAAACCATCCAGGGTTCACCCCGCCTTTGCCTAACAGCAGATGGGATAGGCTCCAGTGTCCTCATGATCCCAAAAGGAATCAAGCAGGTTTGGAAAATGGGCGGGAAAGTCTTTTTTTATTGCTTGGTTTGATGCTTGTCTTTCATGCTTTGTTTAGTTTATAACTTTTACGATAAATTGATACTTCATCAATAAGTTTATTGAATGAAACTCCTACAGTGTCAAATAATCAAGGACTAATGCAAAGTCTTCCGTCTTGGTTTTCTTCAAGTTTCTTGAGTTTTTCTGTGTCGCTTTCATGTAGATACTTTTCATGGGTTACAAGAATTTATACATAAATAGAGGTATTATGGACTTTGTAGAACATTAGAGATAAATATTCCTCTCTGATTCACAGCGGAGGGAGCACTTGTGAATTCAAAAAACACCAGAAGAGGTCGCCCTTGAATACTAACTTTAACACTTGAACTTTAACAACACCCAACAATCTGAATGAGATGTAAGCTGGTCTGTCCATCATTCCTGTGTTTGCTGCTCTTTTGCCTCATTGCTTATTTTTCAGGATATGGCCACTATAAGGTAAGTCACTTAAAGGCTGGAAAAGTACAAGTGCTCCATTCATCTCCACACAAGATCCTTTACACAGCGCTAACTTGGCGTTTCTGCCTGATTCATTCATAAAGACAAACTGGTTTTACCACAACAGACAAAAGAGGATCCTACACTAAAAAGTCCTTCTATAAAGTTTCTCAGTGGGTATAGTAAAGTGTGTTGTGAGGGAAAAAATATGAATAAAATGTGAATTTTAGTGTCATGGTAGGTTTTTAAAAATAGTTTCAGCAGGAAGAGCATTAAGCTACTTTCAGAGATAAAACATGCCGGGGTCACCATGAACCTACCTCTGATTTCAAACACTTTTTTAAAAAAATACATAAATAAACAAATGGAAGATGTTTTTTTACACTTTCAATACTTAACATGCCTGCTTCTAGCTGTAAAGACGACTTTTGTTGGAGAAACAGATAACACCTTTGACCTTGAAGCTACATTATCAACTCTGTAGGACATAACAAAAAACGTGAGCAAACGTCTCTGCGTTTTTTTACACATGACTATGAGTCAGCCTTTCAGCTTCAGGAAAATCCAAGATACTAGCGTTAGCTTCCAAACCTGCTAAGAAATCACACCAACCTCTGACACATCTTTATGTTCAACTCACTCACAACTGCTATCGATGCCAAAGGTTAAACTAAGCTCATGCCAAAGGTCCCTCTAAATGTAATCAGATATTTCTCTATTTTATAAGGTCCCAAAGGTGTAAATTAAACTGATGCTGGTTATTTTTGACACTTTTATGAACAGATTTAATTAATTTAGTCAAATGTCTAGTAACGCTGACTTTAACAAATGGACATTTTTCTGATGACTTCTACCATCAAACATGACACATTTGAAAGACAAACTCTGTTAAATGTTATCATGACTAAACAAGATAATCACCTTCATAAAAGTTTTACTTTAATGAAGGACAAAAATCTATGCAGCAGAGTTTCTCTGAGCTTTATTTCCATTCATTCATAAAAATATTTATGTTTAGAAGATGCTCAGTCATTGTCCAGTCATAACAGGATTCTGTTGACCCACTCTGGGCTCTATTATTCAGGTTCAGTTGCTCTGAAGAGCAGAATCTAATGCTTATTTATTTCAAGAGAATCTAAATAGTAGAAGGCGGTATAAGACATTTTCTTTCTGGATTCAAAAATGATTTCGTGTCGGCCTATTTCACTGATCCACTCTCACCAGAACCTTTCGTCTACTTTGGGTATTTGAAAATAACGCAGGCCTTTAAAGCGTCTCTATTTGGATGATATTTTGAGGACAAGGCGCGCAAAGCTCCTACCTGTCTGCGCCAGGACGCTCTCCGGCCGGAGAAGCCAACAGCTGCTGCAGGGAAAGCAGGCTGATGCAATAGACAGTGAGCGGGAGGAAGGAGCGCATCTCCGGGTCCACTTCACACCTTCAGTCTCAGAGGGAGGGGGCCCAAACGGACGGACAGGAGCCGGATGCTGGGTTTGGATCCAAAGCTTCACAACAAGGAGGAGACGGCTGAGGAAATATTGCAGATTTGATAAGAATTTGAAAAAAAATCGATTTGCTTTAAAAGCCATGCACTGAACCCCCCCCACCCCCACCCCAGCCATTCATTAAAAAAAAAAAAAAAAAAAAAAACAGTCTCACCTTTGCATAAACACTTTAGTCCAAAGTTTTTCCTCATGAAATCAATCCTCTCACTCAAGATCAAGTTCCAGTGTGAAGCTGCGGTGGTGACGTAGGGGGATTAAATAGAGAGTAGGCGGAGCCACGTGCTCCAGGTTGACACTGAGCAATTTTTAACTGAGAGGAAGTTTCTACACCAGAAGATGCACCAGCACTTTTACGAGCTTTTCTACAGTAAGGCCAGCCTGAGTGTATATTTTTATTTAACGCCCAGATACATTCTTTTCCTAAATAAAATTCATCTCATAATTAACAAATGAATAGGAACTGAAAGTACATTATCATAAGCCATGGTGTGGACAAATTTTGAAGAAATTCTTTAGTTGTCGCCCCTTCTTCTGGTTCATATCTTCCCAGTCAGACGCATGTGTAGAGCAGATAAGATGCCAGGATCTTCCACCCTCTTTGCATCTCTCTTTTACTCATCCACAGTCTGGTATTATAAACTAATAAATCCACAGTTTACATCCCAGCACAACATCCTGCTATAGGAAGAGTTCTGGTTGACTCAGCTGCTTTTAAACAGAAATAGTTGATTGTGTTCTTTCTTTTTAAATGATAGCTTCTGGGACTGTGTTTGGACAGGTATCAAGGTGGGTGGGTGCAAATCTATCACATGTCCAAACATGTGTATCATGATTTAGTTTCTCAGAAAAACTAGGATCAGCATATTTCCTGCTTTTGTTCAGGCTCTTGTTCCTCCTTTTTCTCTCTAATGACAACTGACGGGCATGAGCAGCAGTTTTATTTCTTACAGTTTGGTAGATTATCTTCCAGGTAATAAATCAAGAGAGTTTTATGATTCTGTGGTTAAAAGGAAGTGTTTAGGGTATTTCTCTGCTGAGGAAAGAGAAATTAGATGATGATTGTATGGCTTTGTTCTCGTCACAAGACAAAGATGGTTATTGCCAACTAAATATTGAAGTGATGAATTGTCTTCTCTCTTATCAGCATCTTTGTCGTCAGTAATGTGTTTAGTGACTTGTACAAATTTAAGAGGAACATCTATGTCTACCCTCCATCTCTGTCTGTGCACAAACCAGGTTTGATTCTCACCACAAGCTCTTCTGAATGAAGGCAAAGCTTTAAGTCTCATTTCCATCATCCTTTGGTCTATTTTCAAAGTCTTCCCAGTGGTCTTTTAATGAAGACAATGCTGTTTTTAGCCAAATTGAAAAAAAAAAATTATGTCATTTTTTGGGACATGGTTTCTGGAGAGAGGTAGGAGTTCATCAGAAATTCACTTTTGAGTTGTGGGTGGGACTGTTGGTGCAGAGTAACCCCACCCCTTCTTCTCATCACCCATTTGTATTTTGTTTTCTGTTTGTTTTTAATTGTAAAGCACTTTAGGCTGCAATGAATGAAAAGCTTTTTTTAAATAAATAAAGCCTGATAAAGATTGATAACTGAGAGCTCTCTGTTTAAACTCTCTTCCAGTAGCTTACAGCCCTTCACAGCCCAAACTAACATTTGGGAGCAAAAATAGCGATAGAAATAGGAGCTATCTGGCCATACAGATCCAGATTTCAGCTCAGGCGAGGAAACCCAAGCCGTTCATGGATCTATTTGTCTGCAGGGAGCGGAACGGAAAGCTTGTGGCCCCGCCCAGTGTATATTCTGCATCACAAATAGGATCTTTGTCTAACAGCATTTTTTCGTCTGCTCCCGATTCATCTGAGTAAAGAAATACTCAGAAATCCAACTTTCATTTTTTTATAAATATATAAATGCCCCAAGAACATGTTAAGAGAACCTTTTTCATCAGAGTGGGTCTTCAACAATTTTGGTGTTGTCAGAGTAGATCTGATCCATTTGCATTGATACGATGTATTTGTTTTCACTCTGACCTTCACCCAGGCTAGGTATTGATTTGGGATGCCACAGGTTTCCCAATAATGTTGATAAACTTGAGCAGGAAAGCAGGCTGCTTCCTAACCAGCTGATTTACAAATGACTTTTCAGGCATGAAGCTGTGAAGAGAACAAAGGCAGAACATCAGCCTCTGCCCTGCTGTCAGCTCCCTGCATCTATTTTTGTTTTAGGCAGTAATCATAGAAAATTAGTGTGTTTGGTTTTTGGGAAAGGATGGCACAGCATATTTGAAGCTTTGGAACTCATTCAAGAACTTAAAGTCAGCGTGTCAAACCTGCGAGTGACAGAGCTACAGTGGCTGGGTGGTTAGTGCACATAATCATCTTTCAAGCCTGACTTCTGCATGTTCTGCGTCATGCCTCATACTATGCTTCTGATGCAAACTTTTTTTTAAAAGCACTGTTTTCCCAAAGTTGAGACACATTTATTGTTTTTATTACCACTTTTCGGTTTTCCCGGGAACTTTCTTTCCCAGAAGGAAACTCACGGGTTTTCTCAGAAACATGGTTGGTGACTCTATGGCTTTTCCAGGATTGTTTTGTCTCCTCATATGATACCAGGATGAACCTGTGGAGTGAAGCCTGCCTGCAGTCCAGCTGCGATGAAGCACAAACAGAAATATAATTGCTGGTGTTTGAGTCTTGCCAGCAGAGGCAGAGGGATCAGAAATGTCTGAACTGAGCAAATCTCAAAAGTTCTAACCTGCAACTCTGAGCTAAATTTGTAAACGGAGTTTCTTCTGCTTGTGACCGCCAGAGGCTTCAACTTTGCTTTTTGAGGTCCAAACCATCTTTTTCCACAGATAAAACATTTCTGTCTGTTCTGGCTCATATTTTTGTTCCAAAGGGAAAATCTTTACTATCTTGAACATTTTAACTTATTTCCTGCTTCCTTGTATGGGGGTCAACTGAGACTGTGGATAAGTAAAAGACAACTTTCTCCTCTGTGATACCTGAAGAGGTAGATTTGTTTTGTGCCTGCAGAGTTTCAGCGTTTCCAGTGAAAAGCGTCTGTGTTTGTCTACCAATTGCTGCCCTCTAGTGATCCTCATGCTGCACACCCAGAAGACAACTGCTGCAACATCTGCAGCTGAGAGTCAACTTCCCACGACAACAGGCACTCAGAAACTGAAGAAGAACAAACAAATATCCTTTATCAGTGTGTTTGTACAACAAATACAAACTCCATCCCACTGAATGTGGAAAATACTGCAGCGGGAATCCTAGTAAGGATTCACTTTCCCACTGTCATGGGGTTAGCGCCAACTTGGCTGCTTAAATAAACTTTATTTACATAGTTTGTTTGAGTCTGTGTACAACATGCACACATCTCTGTTCTTCTCTGTCTGGACCTTCTCTGTGTTTGTTTGGAGTGGCTTCTTACCAGGACAGTGGTGTGTGGGAGGACGCTACCAAGTACAAATGAGAGATTGGATTTCATTGTGGGAAAGATGAGCAAGAACATGAGTATTAACTATACGGGGCAAGACTTAGAAAGCAACGTGACTTTTTTGGAACTGAACAAGGACCAAAACTGAACCATGGCTGCTGAAGATGCCGAACTGGACCTCATGCAGCACGTTTTTAGCAAATATGACAGGAACCACTGGGCAGACATAATCTGTTGACATCACTGGTGGACCTGTGAGTAAAAACTAACAGAGGGGAGAAAATTCCTACAGCCAGACTCCTGGATGTTCACAGTGACCTTAACAGTAAGAAATCAAAATGTAGCCTCTTATTTTCGAGCAGTCACAGTTTCTAGTGTGGAGCAGGGGATGTTACACGTGTTCCCAGCAGGTCATACAAGTTACGTTTTCCAGATGATAATGAGGACAAAATTTGACGGGGGACCCGAAGAGCAGCAGCAGCTACAGCCTGTGCTCTCAGGACCTGCTCCTGCTCTCTGTGACCAGAAGACACACAGAGTTGGGGAAAAAAGGCTTTTAGATTCGCTGCAGCACAGTCTTGGAATGAACTTCAAAAAGAGTTTAAATTGCAAGAATTGGTCTCTCTGGACTCTTTCAAATTATTTTTTAAATGAACGTGAGACAAAGTTACCGAACTGTAAATGTTCTATTTAGGACTGTCTTTTTAAATTAACTGAGTGTAATTGAGAATTGCGTGTTATTGTTGTGCTGCTGCCTCTTGTCCAGGACGCTTTTGCAAAAGAGATTTTTAATCTCAATTTGTTTTTTTATCCTGGTTAAATAAAGGTGAATAAAAAAATGCAGGAAGGTCAGTGAGCAAATAACCAAACCCTTGAACTGTGACGCAGGAGACCACCATTCTGACATCAGTGACACAATAATAGCTACCTATACGGTTCAAGGTTTACATTTGTGTCTGACATGTTTTTCTGATGATGAGCAAGTTTCTACTCTGCCCCGTTTCTTTCATCTGCTTTGGAAGTTTGGATTGTGGACCACAGATTGGATTGCTCATCTGGTTAGAATTCTCTTATTGATTCTTCTTAGTTTGGACCTTGATGTTGTGCTTCATCCTCCCCCCTACCCCCCTTTTTCCTCATTCTGGAGGAAAAGGGTGACCCTGTGGATGGTACAGTCTGTTACTGGAGTTGACTTTTTATTGTCTGGAGGTTGTTCTGGCCTCTTTGGTTACCATAAGGTTCTGTCATTTGTTTTCTTGCTGAAACTGCTCCCTGCAAGGTTTGCTTCAGACCTGTGGACTGAAAACTTTGTATCACCAAACAGAGCAGAGAGGATTGACATTCTGTTGACAGACGGATAACAAGGCACCTGTGATGAATGATAACTAGACAAGATGCATCGGCCAGATGAAGGAAGAGAATATCTCAGGTAACAGCATTAAACAAAAATCAGATCATTTCAAGATCTATAAATCATCAAACTGTGGTTATTTATTGTCTAATATCAAAATCAAACATTGGGGGGAGCCGGTTTAGCTCGTGCTGGTTTGCGGCGCCTTCCGTCCGTGAAACCAGGGTTCGACTCCGGGCTGCTCCCTGTTCCCTTCTCCACCTCTGTGCCGGCTCCAAGCCCAGCTTGAGAAGGTTGCGTCAGGAAGGGCATCCGGCGTAAAACATTGCCAAGTTTACCATGCGACTTGTTCGCTGTGGCGACCCCTGATGGGAAAAGCCGAAAGAGACACACATCAAAATCAAACATTGAATCTCTTTCATCACCATTTTATACTTTCATGATTTTGAAGCAACAATGTCTACCTTTTACATGAGGTTTCATTTTAAGCTTCTTTCAAGTTCATTAAAACAAACTTTCCGGTGTCTGCTGTAAAAAAACAAAGCGGATACCCACTTCATTCTGCCCCACACCACGCTTTGCCTCAATGTTTGCAGCAAAAACATGATGGTTTATGTTCACTATATACAGTATTCTGTTACATTACTGCAGCAAAATGTTTTTTTTACTCCTAAGAACTTCAAATGGCTGTCAGCTATCTGCTTGAATACTTCTGATGTGCCACTGGTGTATCAGTGTGACCAGTGGCCCTGGTCACACTGATACAGTTACAATCTCATGATGCATTTCCAAACATCACTCTGAGCCCAATGACCAATAAAAATAGAATATATGAGCAGATCCTGGTTATTAAAAACAAATCCTGGTTTCTATTTTAACAAGCAATACATGCATGAAAGGTCGGCCAAAGGAAGGTGATGGGTATAAAATCCTTGGTGTTTAATTTTTTCATTTAGCAAAAACACCGAGAGCTTTTGTAATAAAGAAACCTTAAACTGCAGAAATGATGTTGGAAAGACCTTGCTGCTAAAAGAGCACAGATGCTTCCACATCCAAACCTTGACCCTTTCCTGTAGGTAAGTTGTGAAACATAGAACGGAAAACAAAAGAAACAAGAATTGTCAAAATATTCTTGAAGTTCAGAACCTAACTCAGCTGAACTGGTAATGATGAGTGTGAGAGAACTGTGTGTAAACTAACATCAGGGAAGCAACTCTGAACTCTGTGTGTCTAAGGTGTTTGAAAAACTTCAGTAATTACTGAGGACCACTGTAGGTATATATTTCAAATGGTGTTTTTAATATGTTTTTGTAACATCTTTCTGATGGAGGACTTAAATAAAGAAATTTGGATCAAAACAGGATTTCTGAGTATTCCTTTGTTCAAAATTTGTTATTCAGGAGCAGATGAAAAAATCTAGTTTGGAAAAGATCGCATTTGTGAAAATATGCTATTTGCATCCACCGTCAGACAAATAGATTCACGAATGTCTTTGTTTTCCTCGTCTGAGCTGGAATCTGGATCCAAACTGTCTGGCTGGATAGATCTGATATTGCTTGCCATTTTTGTTGCACTGTTAATGTTAGGTTGGGGGGTGTGAGGGGCTGTAAGCTAGTGGGAGAGCACGTAAACAGATGGATAATGGGAAGGGGTTGGGCAGGGTTGCTCAACGATAACAGTCCCTCCCATTACTCAGAGGTGAATTTCTAATTAACTGCTGCCACTCTGAAGAAACGAAAAATGACACAGGATTTTGTATCTTGCCTAACAACAGCATAATCATCATTAAAAGACCACTAGGAATGTTTTATATAAAAAAAAAAGATCCAAATATGATTAGAGTGGCACTTTAAAAAACATTAGGCAGTCACTGATTACTGACCGATTGACAGGCCGCAGTAAATACAGATCTAGGAATGTTTGTTAAACATTTAAAGATTAACCCACAAGATTTTCTGAGCAACTAAGAACCAGAGTTCAGGGCCTGTCTAATTTATGCTACTGTCACACCGAGCATGAGATGCGTGTTTTTGAACGCATGCTTTGATGATGTTCACACTGGACTGCCGCTACCCAACACTAGCGCATGTTTGCCACTCACAGATGGAAAAGTCTTGGTGCCAAATGTCAAAGCTGTGCAAAACTTTTTTCACAGCTCTATTCCCATATATGAAAGACTTGATGTCATAAAAACCAACAAACCAACAAAGGTGGAGCTTCATGTGATCACGAGTGATGATGAATCACAGAAAAATATCACAGAAAACCGACATGGGTCAACATGGAAATATGCAAGGTAATCAATCCAAAAACATTATTATAGTTTCCAAAACAGAAAAAAAGGTGTGGTTAAACAACATGTCAACTGGTCAGATAAACGTGGAATGTGGGCAGATCAAAACATTAGATCAAATGTGGAAAAGAGATCCAATCAGGCAGATCTAGTTTCGGTAAAAACCACTTGTCAGTTATAAATGTTGGCAGACAGAGGTAAAAAGGTTAAAAAGCATCAAGGTGAGAGATGTAAACTACTGAGGACCAGAAACATGAAAAACATGTCAGAAAATAGAAGCAGATCATCAAAGCAACTTCAATTGGGACAGATTTTCTGAATCCAAGTTCAAATGTATTTGCGACACAGAAAGATGCGCATGGAATTAGACTTTGGCGGTGAGGCTCTGGGCTGATGACCTCTTGCATCTTTAGGATGAACTTAGACCACAGATCCTATAGACTATAACGTCTAGATAACAGGATCACCAAGGCTTTACGCTCTCTCATGCACACACACACACACACACACACATGCATGCACACTCATGGACACACAACACATTCGCCTGTCTTAGGGTGCAGCGGTAGGGCGGTCGACCCATGATCATAAGATTGCAGGTTTGATTCCCACCTTGCACGCCCATGTGTCGAACTGTCCTTGGGCAAGACACTGAACCCCACCTTGCCTCTGGTGGGAGGTTGGCACCAGTGTTCGGCAGCAGAGCCGCCGCCAGTGTGTGAATGTGTGTGTGCATGGGTGAATGGGACTGTGACTGTAAAGTGCTTTGGGCCTTCATAAGAAGGTAGAAAGCGCTATATAAGTATACGGCATTTACCATTTACCTTTACTTATAGTTCATAGGTCTCTCCTTCTGGACAAAACACCCTGTCTTAGGCCCTAAAGTCCGCCTATTTTCTTTTCTTTTTTTTTTAATGCATTTTGATATAATTTTGAAACTTTTTTTAAATTTTCAATCTTGAAACCCTCTAGCTCTGGTCTGTCCAATGGTCGTTCATTATTAACTACCTCAGTTCAACTTTCAGACATTTTAAAATGAGACATTGCATCCAAAAATGTTTGCAATCAGTCAAACTGAAACATAAAAGAACAGACTCCACCTTTATGATCAACCACAGAAGGACAAACAAGCTGACAGAGATACCGCCTGCCCACCCCACGAAATAAATGATATATATACAGTACAGACCAAAAGTTTGGACACACCTTCTCATTCAAAGAGTTTTCTTTATTTTCATGACAATGAAAATTATAGATTCACACTGAAGGCACCAAAACTATGAACTGACATATATAGAATAATATACATAATAGAAAAGTGTGAAACAACTGAAAATATGTAATATTCCAGGTTCTTCAAAGTAGCCACCTTTTGATTTGATTACTGCTTTGCACACTCTTGGCATTCTCTTGATGAGCTTCAAGACGTAGTCACCTGAAATGGTCTTCCAACAGTCTTGAAGGAGGTCTCAGAGATGCTTAGCACTCGTTGGCCTGTTTCCCATTACTCTATGGTCCAGCTCACCCCAAACCATCTCGATTGGGTTCAGGTCTGGTAACTGTGGAGGCCAGGTCATCTGGCGCAGCACACCATCACTCTCCTTCTTGGTCAAATAGCCTTTACACAGCCTGGAGGTGTGTTTAGGGTCATTGTCCTGTTGAAAAATAAATGATGGTCCAACTAAACGCAAACTGGATGGAATAGCATGACACTGCAAGATGCTGTGGTAGCCATGCTGGTTCAGTTTGCCTTCAATTTTGAATAAATCCCCAACAGTGTCACCAGCAAAGCTCCCCCACACCATCACACCTCCTCCTCCATGGTTCACGGTGGGAACCAGGCATATAGACTCCATCCGTTCACCTTTTCTGCTTCGCACAAAGACACGGTAGTTGGAACCAAAAATCTCCAATTTGGACTCATCATCAGACCAAAGCACAGATTTCCACTGGTCTACTGTCCATTCCTTGTGTTCTTTAGCCCAAACAAGTCTCTTCTTCTTGTTGCCTTTCTTTAGCAGTGGTTTCCTAGCAGATATTCTACCATGAAGGCCTGATTCACACAGTCTCCTTTTAACAGTTGTTGTAGAGATGTGTCTGCTGCTAGAGCTCTGTGTGCCATGACCTGCTCTCTAATCTTAGCAGCTGTTAACCTGCGATTTCTAAAGCTGGTGACTCAGATAAAATTATGCTTCGCAGCAGAGGTGACTCCTGGTCTTCCTTTCCTGGGGCAGTCCGCATGTGAGCCAGATTCTTGATGGTTTTTGTGACTGCACTTGGGGACACTTTCAAAGTTTTCCCAATTTTTCGAACTGACTGATCTTCATTTCTTAAAGTAATGATGGCCACTCGTTTTTCTGTACTTAGTTGCTTTTTTTCTTGCCATAATACAAATTCTAACGGCGTATTCAGTAGGACGATCGCCTGTGTGTCCACTTGACTTCTGCACAACACAACTGATGGTCCCAACCCCATTAACAGGAAAATTGCTTGCCATTTCATTAAGGCAAGAAATCACACTTATTAAACCTGACAGGGCACACTTGTGAAGTGAAAAAAATTTCAGGTGACTGCCAATTGAAGCTCATCAAGAGAATGCCAAGAGTGTGCAAAGCAGTAATCAAAGCAAACGATGGCTACTATGAAGAACCTCCAATATGACATATTTTCAGTTGTTTCACACTTTTTTGTTAAGTATATAATTCCACGTGTGTCAATTCACAGTTTTGATGCTTTCAGTGTGACTCTACAATTTTCATAGTCATGAAAATAAAGAAAACTCTTTGAAGGAGAAGGTGTGTCCAAACTGTATATGAATTATCTTTGAGTTCCTATTATATGGAAAATGAAGATGCGTAAAAAAATGTCAGGAATGTATTTTTAAAACTTATCACGTTACATTTACAACATACACTTTGAAAGCAAAAGGCTCGTGCTCAGTCCAGTCTGCAAAGGATTGCACAATCTGATTTGATGCAGAACTCAGTGGTGCCTCACCTCGCTGCCTACAATGTAACTGAATGAAAAATACGCAACATCCAGAGATTTTGATTATAAGAATATTTGCTGCATTCACAGCACAGATCAGTGGACACATATTTTTGCATGCAGGCTGCATGGTAGTGCAGTGGTTAGCAATCTTGCCTCGATCTGTTCAGGGCCTTCACCCAACAGCTGGGACCTGTGACTCCAAAGGGGATTCAGCGGTAAATGAAGACGGATGGATGAACAACAAAAGAGCGTGTCAACTGATCAAATGCTGCATTATTATTCCAGTTACACTAGTGGCAACAGTGTAGCTATCTTGTCTTATTACATTGGATTTGTGTCATTTTTACTCTTCTATCTGAATTTTATCCTTTCTGTGTGGAGTTTGCATACAATCATCATGCTTATGTACTTGCCCAAACCATGCTGAGGCCAAAGTCCACATTGATGACCAAGGTTTTGACCCTCACTATGCTTTAGTCCAACTACACGCATTTTCTCAGGCAAGTCTTTTAAGTCAATGCGTGGATCTTCTCTGTTGCAGATATTTCCTCTGTTGCAGATATTTCCCAGACCTTTCCCTGAAACTACAACTCAGGTGGATTTCCTTAAACGTTCTGCAAATTCCTCTTCACTGGATTTAAGTAAATATAGAGTATATTTCTTTTTGACCACGTAAAAGTATTGTTTTAGCATCCATACTGCTCTAGTTCTCTATATATCTTGCAATATTTCCAAGCAGTGAAAACACAGCAGTCATCTGTGATTCATGAATGTTTGCTCATGTCCAAAAAGAGCATAAAAATTTGCTCTGCAGGATGCAACAACCGTGCGACTTCCGTGGAGTCGCACGGTTGTCAACCAACAAGCAGGAAGTGGTTTGAAGACGCCATGCAAAGAGCGCTGCTCATCACAGGTCTCTTGTCGCTGTCTTCTTCCTCTCTGCGCTGCAGGTGAATCATAAAGTCTGAAAATACTCTTGTCAGTGCTGCAGCTGTTGGTGTAAATTTGTTGGGGCATGTGGTCAGTGCCCAATAATCCTGTTTGTTAGCTTCACTTTGTTTAAAATGTACTTTGCTAGTCATAAAAAAAACTGCAAAAAAGTCCAGTTCTGTAAAAGTAGTGAAGGTTTGATGTAATTTCAACGAGGAAGATCTACCTAAATTTCAGGTGTGTTGGGTTTCTTCACTCTACACGCCACTCATCAATTAGTCCTAATTGATTTCAAACCAATAGCTAAATGACTCATTTTTCCTTCTCAGCCAGTCCCAATCAACTTCTGCTTGCAAGGTCATGGATGTCTGTCTCCCTGTTCTACGGTTTTGTCAGCCCGCATCCACCCTGTTCTCCACCTGTGTGATGCTTTGGTATGGTCTGGTCAATCAGGGTCTCTATATTGTTCACCTTGGTGTTTTTTGGAGTCATACTGAACTGCTATACATTTCACATTCCTCCTCAGCCCAATATGAATCTGCTCTGTTTTCAAAACAATGCTTATATTAGATATGAAACACAGTCAGTGGTATTGGGTTCATATATTTGTAAATCTGACTCTGAAGGAGTTCATGCCTCACCACCAACAACTTGAGGTAGACACTGCATGGAATGAGTGCTCCCTTGAAGTGCGTGACTTGAATTTTGCCAGTGCATATTCAGCCTGATAAAATGTTATTTGACAGCTATATTAGTCATGTTGTTACTTGTTAGGCAAGAGCAGCACAAGCTAGTGAGTATGAGTGTACAGTAACCCTTATGGAATTTAAAACATCTTTTTCTACATTTGGTTTTAAAGTGGGAGTAGTCCCAACGCAATCTGAAAGCATTCAGAGATTATCTTGCAGTCTCATTAGAATGTAAACAAAGTACAGTGACTTTCTGAACCTGAATAACTTCATTGCGGTTCAGGTGGACTTTATGTTGTGAATTTTTTAAAATGTTTTAGCCTGAATCCTAGTTGTTCAGTTTTTATCTTCTTCCCTGGGTTAAGAGAATTTGTCTTGCAGCATAGTTTGATTTCCATGTAATGACAATGTGTCACAACTTTATTCTTAAAAGGAAGCAGGAGGGATCCAGATTACAGTGACTATTCAAATTACAGTGGGGCAAAAAAGTATTTAGTCAGCCACCAATAGTGCAAGTTCTCCAACTTAAAAAGATAAAAGAGGCCTGTAAGTTTCATCATAGGTATACCTCAACTATGGTACACAAAATGAAAAAAAAAAACAGAAAACGTTGTCTGATTTTTTTAAATAATTTCTTTGTAAATTATAGTGGAAAAAAATATCTCATCTATTTACCTCTTGTGCTATCTTGTTGGAAGTGTTGCGGGTAACGGATTTCAAAGTAATAAATTGCTGTAATTTAATGACTTTTGTCAGTAATGGAGGAACGTGACAAATTACATTTGAAATTTTGGTAACTAAATTAAAATGACTTGACTATGGAAACCCCTTGTTACTTCATTACTTAGGTTTTGTGGGCCCTGACATTTTTCTTGGTTAAATTAAATTAAACAGAGATTAATTTAAAAAAAAAAAAACAGAGTTACTGGCACATACAAGTTTAGTTTAGTTTAGTTTTTTAGTTTAGTTTATTTTTCCACAATGTGTCAAAAGCAAACAAATCCCCTCACAATACAGAATGTGGAAAAAATGGACATCCCCGAAGCAGCTGCTTATTATTAGGGGTCCAAGCACGCATGTGTGCACCGGGGTGGGAGAAGATAGTTTAGACTCGCAGCAGCCAAGGACTGTGAACAAAAGGCAGACGTACAGAGAGAGAGACAGGTGCAACTCACTGAAATGGAATAGGTAAGGTCAGCGAAAATGAACTTGGAGGCAATTAATTGTTCTTTGTGTTTTCAAAAGAGTGGCTTAGTTTCATATTTGATAAATTTAAATATAACACAATAGATATCAATGTAACAGTTTTTTCCAAATCTTACTTTGAGCGGTGACATAGGCCACATGTGTCGTAACTTATTTTTATGTCATTTTTCACACTGTTTGAATTCTAATAAAACCAAGTTTTTTCTTGAACCAGGCTCAGAGGTCAGTGCTATAAAAATAAAGCTAAATGAAAGACAAAACAAATTTTGTTTCATCAGCTGGACATAAACAAGCGGTAAGAGGTGAACTTTTTTCTCTGAACTGATGCTTTATTTAACCTATTGTGACGATCAGCATATACATCGCTTTCCTTTGCCACCACTGTCTAGGTCAGTGTCGGCTCAGCCGTTACCATGACAACGTGCCCCACCATGCTTCAAATAATTTGCTTTTTGTGGAAAAGTGATTTTAACTAAAAAAACAACAACAAGGGATGAGTGGGATAATGCCCGGCGAGGTGTCCATTATCAGAAATTAACAAACTTTGAGAAAGCTTTGCATCAGACGGTTGAGGCTTCAACATCGTCTGTTAATATCTAATAATGGACACCTTTTCGGGCATTATCCCTTACATAACTCATCTCAACAGAACTTGCTGCAGCTAAGTATCTTCACATTGACTTGGAGCCAACTTATCCCCTTTTTTGATGTTTATTCTCTTCAAGGATGGACCAAACTAGTTCCAGGCCTAAAAACACAGCCTAATTAGGTCTTTTTTCTTGATTTCTTAATAAGAGAAAAACAGTTTTTAGCTCATTTTCAAGCAGACCTTGCTTAGAAATTATGTTAAATGTCAATGCAAATAAAAAACAAAAACACTTGAACTATCCCAGACAGAAAATTACATACCCAATAGAAAAAAACATAAATCAAATGTTAAAAACGTCACACACTACCACCTGATGACAATCCTGAAGAAGGCGGAAGGTATTCCACCAAAACGTGTCGGTACGAGTGTCTGATAGAAAAATAATTTAAGTACTCAGTATATATTTATAGACACAATTAACTTTATTGAATCAAACATAGAAAAACATTAAATTAAAATTATTTTAAAATATTTAAACATAAATATTCAGTCTTTTTTTTAAAGGGCAGAACAAAGTTAAAGAACTAAGTAATTGAATTCCAAAATATTTACTTCAAATTTTTCTTGATTTAAATGTTGGTTGTACATTTCTGAAACTGATTTATCAAACTTGCGAAGGACACACTGCTGCCAAGATTTAATCACGGAAATTGAAGCTCCACAGGTTTTTAAGGTTGTTGTTGAGATCATGTCTCACAAGAAACATCGATTTGTAAAGAATAAACCATACTTTTTTTTTTAACTGTTAAACTCTTACACTTTATTTTTTTTGTCTCTGTGACAAGCTGATAGGTTGGATTGAATATTATGGAATTTCTTTTTTTATTTCACTTTGATTTTGAATTAAAAAAAAAGTTTATTCACTTTATTTTATTTATGTTTTTTAAGCTATATTTACCAAGTGAGGCACAGCCTCCCCGCCTCCACGTCACTGGCTTGTAGTTTAAGTAGTACACTTAAATAGACTACGTTTTGCTATTTTTTTTATTAGAAAAATAGTAAAGTATACTACAAACCCAAATAATAAAGGAACCAATATGTTGCTTGACATAATTTAACAGTTTCTTAAGTACACTTCATTTTCAGAAACTTTAGCATCCATTTGCGGGTGTGGGCCCTGCTCTGCTGCTCCGGGACAGCTGCCCCCCCCCCCCCACCCCCACCCCCCGTGAGCCCTCAGTGCGCAGGCTCCAGGCTGTCAGGGCTAGGCACACTGACAGTATGGCGGCGGAGTGCAGCTGGAAGGATGCTACTATCGCTGGTGATGTTTCTGTCCCCGGCAGCCCCTAAATGGACTATTGACGGGAGCAAAACAAGCGGAATTATCGAGAGAGACCTTTCGCCGTGAGCTCTGAAGATGGCCAGGCTCGCCGACTACTTTGTCGTGATCGGTTACGACCTCGACAAGCGAGGTGGGTGCTGCAGTGAGTTAGCCTGTCCTGTTAGCTCTACGGCGTCTCACCAGAAGAGGCGGGGAGGGAGGCGTGGACCAACCGGGACGCACTTCACAGCTGACCTGTAGTAGGAACTGTCAGCCGGTAACCTGTCAAATATAGGCCGGGGACGTAGAGGCCTCGTGGGATTAGTGTGTTGAAGTTTGAGTCCAACAGAAGTTTTTGCAGATTTCTGAGTAGATGTCGCATTTGTGTTTTAATACTCAACACAGAAAGCGACACTAGACTGTTCTAGAAGCCAATCCAGCCCGCTGACAGCAAACGAAAGCTAAACTTGATTTTCTCCGAGCTAACGCTAGCCCGGCTAGCTCCCGAGGGGGGGCTGCTGTTTGGTCGACTGTGACCTAAGTCGGATTTATTTCCTCACTTCGCCGTAAAAATAAATCTTCTGCCGCTGTCTGCCGTTCACATTCGTGGCACAGGCCGGTAAAAAGCGGCCAAATTCCGGAGCGAAGTTGCTCCGTCGGGACCGGGGCTGCTGCTGAAACAGATCCTCCTCCGCCTAAAAAAGCCGACTCCTCTCCACATGGGAGTCAGACGCGCGTCAGACTCCTTCTGTCACATTTAGTCTTGGTGTGTGTTGTTTAGTGGTTCTTTGGCTGGGTTTTTGGGGATAAAACAAAGCGTCTCCCTTCCCTGAGCCCCCTCACCGCGGACCTCCCTTTTTGGGACGGGGGTTTGGACCGTTATCTGAGTCCCCCTCCTCCCTTCCTTTCAGCTTGAGCCCTGGCCTAGATCTGAACAGTAGTATGCCCCGTTTAATCATCAAATATTCAACCGGCGTCCTCCATGGAAGCACACTCTTTCTGATGCGGGACGGTTTGCTATTTTCAGTAGGAATTTACTCATAACTTATTTATTGACAGGTAGTGTAACATGGCCCAAAGCAGGCGCAGGCTTTTGTCCTGAGGATGCTGGGACAGCCTGCATCAACTTTTTTGCACAGCAGAAGGTTTGCCTATTGCAGCTTGTTTCAGAGGGAGTTTAATACAGGATGTTCTTAGGTGTACACAGCACGCAGCGCAGAAACCTTCCTTCCTGTTTCGCAGAGTTTGTATGCAGAGCAGTGCACGGCTGTAAAACTCATCTGGGAGGCAGACATGAAAGCTGCACTCACTTGCTTTAATGCATCAAAGCTTCTTTACCTCGTAAAAGCAAACACTTAAGGTTAATGATGAATGCTGCCATTCGCCCTCGGCTGCTGCAGCTTGATGAATTTTTACACTGTCAGGTTTAAAAATGAAAGGGTTTTAGCATCAAATTCATCTTAAGTTGCAGTCAGATACTTTTCAATAATGTGATGAGCACCGTTGTGATGTCATGTGTCATGCACTTCCTGTGTGCAGCTTTTCCTCTCAGTTCTGTCAGTCTCCTGTCTTCAGTAATTCTTGTCAGGTTACTGTGAGTGATTTAAGGAGACGAGTTTTTGTCACACTCCTTTTTTACGAGCACAGGCATTAGGAGTATTTACAGCTGAGATTGTCGAGTGTCGAGAATTCAAGTTTTTGCTGACTACATTTTTGATTTTTGGTTTTGGTCAGTGATCCTTTGGTTTCACAAGGAGAAACTGAGGTGTCAGGTTGCTGGCATTGTTGTCAGCCTAGATTCGACATTGGACTGTCAGTTCAGTTTAGAACCAACATGGCCTTGTGTTTGTTGGGTTCGGGTCCGTGGTGTTAGGGTGTGGTACTCTGAGGAAGGGTCTCTTGCATATTACTGTGTTTTGACAGCGATTCCCTCACTGTGTCAAAGAGCCAGCAGCCAATAGAATTTACAGTCTGAGGCCTAAACAGGAAGCCAGACGAAGACTCGAGGGAGACTTCTGTTTAGAGTTGGAGTCCAGATTGTCCCCTGTGTGTGGAAACCAGGAAAGGATTTGGTGTGTGGGTCTCATTCAGGACAGTGTGACACTCCCACAGACGTACAGACTCTTTTCAGCTCTGCAGTTCACACAGCACAACTGGCAGGGTGTTGTCCATTGTAGTGAGGCTGTACATGGGAAGTGGACACCTTACAGGGGAAGTTCTTTATTATAACGGTTGACTAAAAGATGCATGAGCCTTAAGAATGCTCTGTAACTGGGCATGCTGTTGTCTTTTTTTTAACTCTGTACTAGATATTCTGGTCTTTACGTCTTTTCTATGAAATTATTCTTTGTTTATAGATTGCTTAATGGTTTATCTATTGACCTTTATTCATCAAGTACATATCTTATGTATTGCAGGTTTTTACTTTTCCTACATTCATATGCTGCTGAACGTCTATATCTATAATACATAATACATATCTACAATACATAAAACATCTATAATATAAATATTTTGGCCACTAGCAACTAACCAATAATTAACTTGTGTACTTTATTTCCTCCAAATTGACAAAAAGAGTTGCAATTTTGTCAGATAACCCATCCATCCAGCCATCTTCCTCCGCTTATCCGGGACTGGGTCGCGGGGGCAGCAGTCTAAGCAGAGATGCCCAGACTTCCCTCGCCCTTGCCACTTCCTCCAGCTCCTCTGGGGGGACCCCGAGGCGTTCCCAAGCCAGCCGAGAGACGTAGTCTCTCCAGCGTGTTCTGGATCTTCCCCGGGGCCTCCTCCAAGTGGGACATGCCCGGAACACCTCCCCAGTGAGGCGTCCAGGAGGCACCCGGACTAGACGCCCGAGCCACCTCAAATGGCCACCTCTCAATGTAGAGGAAAAGTGTTTTTTACTCCAAGCTCTCTCCGGGTGACCGAGCTTCTCATCCTATCTCTAAAGGAGCGCCCAGCCACCCTACAGAGGAAGCTCATTTCAGTCGCTTGTATTCGGAACCTCGTTCTTTCGGTCATGACCCAGAGTTCATGACCATAGGTGAGCACTGGAACGAAGATCAACAGGTAAATTGAAAGCATTGTTTTTGGCTCAGCTCTCTCTTCACCCCACTGGACCGGTACAGCGACGGTACGCTGCTCCAATTAGCCTGTCAATCTCCCGCTCCGCTCTTCCCTCACTCCCACTGAGAGATGGCAAACTACCTTTTCTTTGGTCGAGAAACATGGCCTCAGATTTAGCAGTGCTGACCCTCATCCCAGCCGCTTCACACTCTGCCGCAAACCGCCCCAATGCATGCTGGAGGTCCCAGCTTGATGAAGCCAACAGGACAACAATGGTCAGATAATCACCGTACTTACTTTTTAACATGTTTATTGCTCAGCTGCTTTTTTGTCTGGCAGCAGGTGAAAATGCTGCTGGGATTTCTTGATGGTCACAACTAACCACCAGTCAAATAAAGCCAAGTTTAATGTAGGAACACTTTTGCTGCTGTGTTGCAAAGTGTTTGGAGTTTCCTGGCCTCTGTCAGGACACCCATGGGGGGTTTTTACACCAAGGTGTGTGTGTTCTCATAGGGACTGCATCGCTGTCACAACCAGCTAGCTTTTGCAAGTTTTTCTGACGATGGTATTAGTAGAGAATTTGTCTGGAGAATCTTTGAAGACTGAGTGCTATATGGATTCTGTATGAGTGAGTTTATTGCAGGACTTCTACTGATTTGCCCCAGACTGGAGCAGTAAGTGTTTTTGGAATTAAGGTTATGTATGATTGCAGCCGTTTTGTAAAGTGAGTCATGTTTTAAATAATAAAACGGCCAAGGTTACACAGCATTGTTTGCATACATGACATTACATTGAGGTAAATGGATGTTGAAAATTGTGGACTGTGTTGTTCTACTATGCAGATCTTTTTTCTTTTTTTTTAAACTTGTCCTGTCCAACAGATGGGCAAACAGATGAGAGCTGAAGTCCTCTTGTGTTGGACATATTTTACTTTAACAATAGGGGTTATGTATCTACCATGCAGATCTTAACTTAAACTCCATCCGTCCATTTCCAAACCTGTGTATCCCCTTTTTGGCATCACAGGGTTGCTGGAGCCTATCCCAGCTATCCAGTCCATTACAGAAGTCCACACAAGAGATACACAGTATATTCAAGTATATGGGATAATTTACAGTCACTGATTAACCTGTGAAGAGTGTCTTTAGACTGTGGGAGAACATGCACAGGAGAAACAGGCACGGAGGGACATGCACAGGCGAAACAGGCACGGGGGGACATGTACGGGGGGATAGCACAGGAGAGACAGGCACGGGTAGGACATCCACAAGAAGAACATGCACAGGAGAAACATGCACGTGGAGAACAGGCACGGGGGGGACATGCACAGGAGAAACAGGCAGAGGGAGAACATGCACGGGGGGAACATACACGGGGAGAACATGTACAGGAGGAACATGCACAGGAGAAACAGGCATGCGGACAACATGCATGGGGAGAACATGCATGGGGGAGAACATGCATGGGGAGAAGACGCACAGGGAGAATAGGCAAGTCCCATATAGAAAGTCCTCTTGAACCAGGGCTTTCTGGCTGTGAGACATAAGTGCTAACCACTACACCACCGTGCAGCCCCCTACTCATTTTATTAATGTCTACAGAAAGTATGTGTTTATAAATATCAGTATCAATTTGGTGTAATTACTTATAGAATTTCCATTTTATGTTTGTGTTTAACCCACAGACATTGTTTGAATGAAAAAGAATGTAGACATCACATTTTCATTAACATCTCAGCATTACAGTATACTTTTTTGTTTCTTAAATTGCTTAGCATTTGCTGACAGGAGAGCAGTGCATTCATTGCAGCATGACATGTTTCTATAGATGCGTTGAGATTTTTTAGTGTTTCAACTCCAAATGTAGTAGAACAGTTACAAATACATTCTTATCAGCCAGTTGTCTTCCCTGCATTGTATTAAAAGACGTTACTGCATCTGAGCAGGGATACGCTCTTGGAAAATTTTAGGATTAGAGGTGTGCTCTGGGCTTTCATCATTTCTGAATGATTCAGACCACAATATCAGTTTTAATATGTGTGTGTTATTAAAGCACTACCATACTGCCTCACTGAGACAAAGATCATTTGCAGCTTGAAGGACTTCCTGTGCTCTTTCTTTCTTTCTTTTCATCTTTGAGGCACTCATTCATGCACTGCGTGTGTGCATCTTTGTGTTTCTCTCTTTATTGTTGACGTGGTATTAACCCACTGCAGCACTGAGTGGATTTGCTTATTGGCAGTATGAAGACTTGGGAGATCCCAAATGCAGAATGCTTATAGTAATATGACAAAGTCAGGAATAATAATCTGGTGTGACAAATGTACAGGAATCCACCTCAAATATAGACATGAAGTAATGAGGGTGAAGATCAGGCATTTGGTGCAGAGAGGTTTGTGTGCTGCTGCCAGCACTGCCTGCCTGTGGGCAGCCACTTCCTCTAATGTTCCAAAGTGGAGCTCTTCGGCTCTCCACAAATAGTCTCCACAATCAACCTTTCATGGGGAGACAGAGGGATGCTGGTTTCAGCTGCAGCCATGACACACTGATGCTTGTGTGTGTCTGTCGAAGTCTTTTGGCATTAGGATGCTCAGATGGACTGCCAGCTTGGGTTCTGCTGGCAGCAGCTCACGTGTTTACTGTGTTACCCTGGAAACGTTTCCTTCCACGTGGCGTGCAGCAGTGCTTCAGTTTAAATCTAGTGCAGCAGTATTTCTGGGTGTTCAGACAGTTTTCATGTTCTTTAAAAGCTGCTGAATGTGCCGTCTTTTAATGACAGTAATACAGAAACCTAAGATGCGAGAGAAAAAGCAACAGTTTTTTGCTGCCAGCTGTCACTGCTGGCTGAGGAGGAACAATAACATTAGCTGTAGCAAGTGTGTTATTGCGGATGGCTAAGGCTTGCTATTAACTAGGGAAACGGTGGCCTCGGGGTCCCAGCCCTGCCCTCCCCTTAGGGGAGGGATTCAGATTCAGGAATTCACACCCTGCAAATGCAGACCACCTCTGAGAGTCTGAATTCAACTGAATAGTACATTTTAATATTCTGTAGTTCAATTAAGTTGTATATCGTAAAGTAAAGGTCTGTGAAATGAGGGAACAATCCTCTGTGAGCAGCACTGCAGCATTTGTCTGGCGGTGGCTGTGTTTAGGACGCCTCCCTCTTCAGTGCTTTGATGGTGGCCATGGAATTTGGAGAATGAAGCCATCCCCTCTCGGGACAAAAGCAGTCGGTTCTGTGGCTGCTTCGGGGTGCAGTCGCTTAAATCCACAACAGCCAACTCTAGCAAGCTGCCAACACTGCTGATTTACTGATAGGGAGCTCGCTTGCTGAGATCTGTAAAGCCTGCAGTCAGATTATGTAGTGTCTTTTCAATAGAAAGGGTCTTTTTACTACAAAACCTCATGAAGATTTTGTAGTGCTAAAATCTTCTTATTTAAAGCAATAATTTTTGTATTTGTTTTAATATTTCATTTCTATTGCTACAGGGTTTTCTCTATTTTTCCTTCTCATTTTAGTCTTTTATACATAGATAGTTAAAAGTACCCAAAAACTGGTAATATAAGTCTCATCTATGGGGGCCCAGCACCCAGTTCAAATGTGTGTTGTTGTTTTTTTAAATCTGCTTCCACATTCTGGTTGTTCCTGCTGTAATCGCACATAATGCTGGTTATTGGTTCTGTGTACAGATTAAAGGACAGTCAGTGGTCAGGATTTGGCTTAATGCCAATGCTAGTGTGCCATGTTTACTGCCTGGCGGGGTCCCCTCCCCCAGAAATAGAGCTTCTTTTTTAAAGCTTTATTGAAATCATGGTTGAAGTGCTTCAAACTGGCTGCACATAGAGGATTCATCGTTTCAATGAATTCCGATCTCAATAGTTTTTTTTAGCTCTTCATCTGCCCTTAAGGCTACTGCTTTGTACTAAGATGTACTCATCTGTAAGCAAAGGTAATGGAGTATTTTAAAATATACTCTACTCCTGCAAGTCCCTCTTTGTTTAATTAATTTTCTGATTTTGAGTCTGAAAATTGAGGTCAGGATCCAGTTCAAACCAACATTGTTTGCTTCCATTGTTTTTCCGTCTCTTCGCCTGCTTCCTGTTTGATAATGAGAATCTATGTTCACTACTGGATGTTAAAGTTTCAAGATGAAACTTCCTGTACAAGGCCTTTAGTGGAAGTGGAAGAGGAAAGACGAATGTTTGACTGAAGTGATTAGTGAGGGAGCAGTAAAGACAAATGTTTTGGTTTCAAAAGCAAAGCTGAGATTGATGGAATTACCACCCAGTATTGAAACATGGAGATGCATCCAGTTTTAAGGACCTGCCAGCTTCCTTTGGTTCACGGTCACAGATGTTTTGCTGAAACTTTTATATTCCAAAAGTTCCAAACAGTTTAGGAAAGACCTGTATTTTTTTCTGATATAATATCATTAAGGAGTCAAACTGGTGGAGCTTAATCAACCATTTGCAATTTTCCCACTTCTTCTAAAAGGCTTCTTATTTGGTTCTGTCCTTCCTTGTCAAGAAGAATCAGTTCTCAGTATGTTTGAACTATAGATCGTACACTGGCCGGAATATCTCTGACATCACCCATTGGGTTCTGCACCGAAAGAATGAAGCAGGAAGTGGGAGGGACTTATTGACTTGGGTTTGCTTGACCTAACTCAGCAATGGAATGACAACAGCAAATAGGTAATGAGCAAACACTGGCTAAAATGTGCAAAATAACGATTTAGTAACATCAAAATGACAGATTGTTACCACTCCTCCTTATTTATCATGAATATAAAATTAAGCAATATACAAGATGCTTGAAACCAGACTGCAGATATAGTGATTTGGTGTAAAATCTGGCTTTCAAACAGATTTTGGAGTCTATAAAAATTTGCTCCCTTCTGGAACCAGTGGTTTGGAACTGCTAACTGGAACAGAAGGTGATGGCTTGGTTTGGTAAAGATGTATCAACACCTAGATTTTAGTATAACCTAAATTTTGAAATATGTTGAAAATTTGGCTCTTTTCTTAGAAGTAAAACAAAGACACTGAGCTTCTTTCAGCGGATGACATCTTTAAGCAAAGATCGAGAAACATGTTAGCCGTATTGTGATATTTAAACTTTTAAATCGGTTTCAAAGAAACAAAGTCTAAATTGTTCAAATCCTCCAGTGTCACCTCCTCACCTCTTACCTCCTTCTCCTCCAATCTCTTCTCTCCTTGTCTTCTGCTGTATTTTGGTTTTTTTAAATGATCAAATTCACAAAAAGGTTAAAGAAAACTAAAATTACTTGTCTTATCTACTGTCTTGCCGTTGTGATTAACTATGAAATAACATATGACGACCTATGTATGTGTTTGTTTGTTTTCTTTTGTTTAAAACATGTTAATAATTGGAATAAAATCCATATGATACACATTTATAGATACTGATAGTAATATTGTGTACGGAGTAATATACTCAGGTTCTGTTGCTCTTGTTACCAACTGACGTTTAGGCCATCGCAGTGATATAGAACATTTGTGCTGTGTGACCGGAACTTCTTTTTAGGTGTGCATTATGGCTGTGGCTTATGTAAGCGTTAATGGCTGACGAAGTATGCATAATCACTTTTTAACGCATGCCGTGGAAGCCCGATGCGAACCGTTCCGCTTCCATGGTCACTTACAAATGAAATAAATATTAACCAGTTTTTAGTCCTTAATTCTTGTATTTTTTTCCGATTTGGATCGCTTTTTTTTTTACAAAAAGCGGACTATTTGTTAAATGGTGCGGCGCCTTGTCAAGGTAACTGCTGATCGTCCCAATGGGTTAAATAAAGCATCAGTTCACATAGAAAGTTTACCTCTTACCGCTTGTTTTTGTACAGATGATGAAGCTAAAGGTTGTTTTAAAGAAGCCGGTGCAGTGATACAGAAGATTTAAGATAGTTGACCGGAACTTCTTTTTGGGGCGTGCGGTTATCACTTTGTGTTATCACTTTTTAATGCACACCCGGCAGCCAATAAGAATCGAGTGTTTACCCGGACCATGGTATAACACTTTTTATTTCACACCTGCAGCCAGTTAGAATCGAGGATCCACCCGCACCATAGTATAAATATATTTAATTTTTAAAAGTATTCAAAAATATTAATTTTTGTTTAGGAAAGACATTTATTAAATGAATGGTAATTTTAACTGATCGAGTTTTGTTTTTTATTAACAAATTTGGAATTCTTACATGAAAAACTAGCCGAAATCATTCATTTGTATTAAAAAATTTCAAGAAATTACTATAATTGAAAATAGGTATTGCTCTTTAAGAAAGATTAAGAAAGCTGTTTGTTTTTTTTAAGAAAGATGGATTTGATTTTGATTTATAGATTAAAGGGCCTATATCATGCTTTTCTTCCCAAAGTAAACTTTATCCATATATATGATAATATATTACCTTTGGCACAATAAAGAACATATTTTTAAAATAAATATGAGTTATTTCTGCAGCACATTTTCTTACCCGGAAGTAAGACTACTTGATCTCTGAGGCTATGCCTTTTACTCCCTGTGGGTGACGCCCATTTCATGACTTGGCCTCGGCAGCGTATCAGCGTTTCACCAAAGAAACAAACGACACCCGAACCTTTGCAAAGATGGATGTGCATATTGTGTGTTTAAAATGAAAGTGTTTAGCCGATCACCGCTAGCTCCACTGAGAAAATGTGTGTGTGTTAGCCTGGAGGCGATGCTGGCAACACAGCCTTTTCCTGGAAGGGGCTGTTCCTCACTTTGTGATGTCACAATTTGAGAACCGACTTGTTTTTGTGGATTGGGAGGGGCTGGTGCTTAGAGAGCAGGTTTTTAGAAGAATACTCAGAAATGCATGAATAGCTGAAAATACCACTTTGGGATTGTTTACAGTGAGCAATGAACAACATTTTAAAATAATTTTAATTAATTTAAAAGCTCAAAAAGTTGATTTTTCATGACATAGGCCCTTATAACAAAAAAAAGGTTTTTAAACACGCAGCTCGTTTCATGATCTGTAGTGACAGTGGCCTGGAGACAGTCACATCCAGTTGTGCCCAACAGATCTTGGAGAAACTGTTATTTAGATATGCCAGCAGACAATTTTTATGCTTTTTAGGTAAATGCACTTCACGTACACTTAATGTTTGATCTGCAGTGAACAAGAGTGAACAAGGCCTATGGCCCCGCAGCAAGTTCTGGCTGTTGGCTCAGACTGATGCAGATGGCTTTCCATGGACACATGAATAACTGTAATTGTAAACGAGAGCAAATGAAGAGCTTATGCGACTTTTCAGTATGACTGTCATCTGAGAACAAGAGGAAATGGCTCCACAGAGAACTGCCATCATGGTGGCTTTTGTGCAGCTCTCTCTGACTGTTTCCTCTCCTGGAAAGCCTTTCCTCTTCGATCCAGAGTTTGAGGAGAGAGGGATGGGTGTGCCACATTTAGTTTGGTGGAAGGATGTTAGTTTGCTGAAGAGCTTTTACACTAAAAAAAAAACATCCCGTATTGTCTCCAGGACATCAGAGCTTTTATTTTAAAACTTCCTTTTTTGCTCTTGAACAGCAGCTTTGCTCTCTCACTTGGAATTAAACACAGACAAACCATCTGAAGATAAAAATAAAATGCTTTTAAATCTGCAAATAAGCATAGAAGCTCTGTAGATGTACAGGACATGCTTGCATCCTGTTTCCTCTTAACCAGTCTGGGACCTCCATTTTTTATGGTTTCAGTGACACACGCACACACCTACTTTAAACCTTTGCTGTCTGTGTGTGTGAGAAAACACATAAATTTTGGCAGCTCATTGGCGTGTGCTGAGCAGATTGTGTCAGAAGGTGTGGTGCAGGGCCCGAACTGAATGATATCATCTTGTTTCACCCAGGGGCTTCTTCATCGTTGTAATGTTTCAGGAGATCTTATCCAAACATGCTGATAATGCTGTTATTGCTGCATGATTTCTTTCAGTTCAGTTTCTGTTGCTGAAGTTCTGCATGTAGGGTCAGGTTCAGCACAGTCGCACAAACCAGGTTCAGTGTGAGGAATAACACCCACAGTCTTACAACATAGTCTGTCACTAGTTAGCATTACTGGAATAATTTGGAGGGGAATTTGGAATAAAAAATTCTTGATTTATTAAAAAAGAATTGTAGATCCTAACAATTGTAAAAATGTTACTTTGGCTGAGTGTAAAGATTGTCATGCTTTTATTGTACAACCTGAGAACCCTAACAGGTGATTTTTCTTCATTTGTTATGTATATTTGTGCTGTATAAAAATATAGTATATACCTGCAGCAGAAAGATAACAAATAAAACAGTTTAGCCGACATTGGTGCTCAGACGAACTGAACATAAAAAGGTTGCTTTGCATAAAGCTGCAGATGTGGTTACAAACACACAGGAACAGTTTACTGAGGCGTCCTTGCTCAGCAGCATCTTTATCTTTTCAATTCTCTTTTCTGTTGTTTTCAGTGTTGTTTCGTGTGACCAGAATCATCTTGTTTTCTCATTTTGGTTGGTTGCGAGGTCCAAGTTTTGATTCTGACTTGCAGTAGTTGAGTCTGCTTCTCTTTGGGTGGAGAATGGAAACATGTCATTTTTATCTCTACAGCTGGGTGATATGGCCATATAATGGAATCCCAGATATAAAAATATTTTCTATTAGAAGCAGATCCTGGGGAAAATTGTGAAGATTGAGGTTTAAGAGTCTGACTCTGCTGACTTTCTAGAGACTTTAGCAGAGCATGAAAATGCAGTGATGCGGTCTCTGTTGTTCTACACAGATTATAGGTTTATAAATTGACAAGGTTTTGTTCGATTAACTTCTCCTGCCTGAGATGAACTAATAAAAAAAAACTGCTCACCTTGTTACAACAGCTGTTGCAGTCAAACCTTCATTTGCATAAAAAGGTCATTTCTCAAGCTGCGATTTTCTTTAAATGGGAGTAGCTCATGAATTCATCTTTCTATGGCTGTTTTTTTTACTGTTAAATTTTTGAGTATACAGTAAATCCTTGTTTTTCGCAGGTGTTACGTTCCAAAAAGAACCCGTGATAGGCAAAATCCGTGAAGTAGAAACCTTTATTTTTTTTAACAATTACTATACAATTAAATACTCTATTATACATTGAAAAGAAAGAACAAACCATTTTACAGGCTCAAGCATTCACCAATAAAACGCCTTGGTTTCACCAATAAAAGTAATTTAGAAAGGTTTTTTCAACAAATAACTTCTGTACTTTACTGTCAAATAATAATTTTAATCATCAATGTGAACAGAAGGCTTCAAATCGCGGAGATTAGCCCCGCCCACCGCGACCCGAGTAATTGGATTAAACGGGAGAAAATTTAAAATGATTATGAAAAAAATACAAAGTACAGCGGGACAAATAGTGACTCGGGTGTATTTCACTGCTCTTCAGACTGAGCCGCTGCATCCTGCAGTGTTTTCTTCATTTGAAGCCCGCAGTGCAGGTGTGTGTTTGATCGGGAGAAGAACATAATGATTGGCAGTTGAAGTCGCTCTTTTTTCTATGGGTTTTGAGAAACTCGAAATTGCAAAGATGATTTGCACCTGCGTAATGAAAATTTGGCAAGCTGATTTACGTACGTGCACATATTAAACTGCAGCGTTATTGACGCACAGGTAGAGAAGAAGTGGAGTGCCTCTTTAGCCAATCAGATTGCAGATCACAATGCACGATGCAAATCCGTGAAGTAGCGAACCCGTGAAAAGTAAACCGTGTTATAGCAAGGGATCACTGTATTGTCTCAAAGAGATCTGCTCTTGCTACTACACATCAAGTTCACGTAGTGCATCCAGGTTTTTAGTGTTTCCACTCGGAAGCAAACGTAATTTTTTGATATAATAGTTCTGAAAGATTAAGAACATTGTAATAATGTGATGATGTTCCAGCTGTCTTGTTGCTTTCATATTCTATTGCACAACAGGACCTTCTCAATAATGAATGTTGTTGGTTCATACTTCACTTTAAGAGAACTGTCTTATCTAATCAACAATTTTTTACACTCTCGTACCTGCTGACTGTTATCTGCACCTGACCAGCCCTGTTCCAGAGCCTCCCACTCCACAGGGTTTATCACTGTGGGGGAATGGTCATTGTTTTCAAAGCAAAAGCAATGATATTCTTTTTTCTGTTTTCCTGGTGGTTCACAGATATTTTCTACTCAAGGCAAACTTGCTGAGTTCAGGGCCAATTCAAAATGTTCTCCTTAACAACTATAATGTGAACTCTAATTCAAAGAAATACAAAACATTTCCCATAGATCTGAAATGATATTTTATTCACAAACAGCAGGTCAAAAAGCTTTTTTAAAAAGATTTTGGCTTTAACTTAAAAAATAGCTTTCATAACAATACGGCACAAGGAAAATAAGTTGAAATACTATTTCTACTATGTTTGAAACAAATAGCACTGCACTTGTGGTTTGCCATACCTAAAGCGATAGGATTGGATATGTCAGAACAACATACTAGCAATATTTCTTAGAACCTCTCAACCATTGACATGAAAATAAATACATGTATTTTGACTCATTCATCTTTCCTTACATTATTAGACAGAATCTGAGTAACGTAATTTAAGTTCATTCTGTTATGATGCTTTTATTGCAGGTAAAAGGAAAATGTTCTTACTTTTGCATTAGTATGCTAATTATAGTTATATAAATTTCCTCAATTGGACAGCATCATTATTCATTTTTTCAGCCCCAGGTAATAGAATGCTGAGCAGCTGTAGAATTCATTTAAAATTTGTTCATATTTTATATTGAACAGAGAGAAAGTCTGGGTCTAATCTCGCCTTGATTGGTTATTATTAAAAAAACGGAACTTTTAACGTCATAAATGTCAGCCGCTGTGATGCAAAAAGCATGACCAAAATAACCAGCTGTGCAGTCATAAATGTCTGCGGCAGCTCGAGGATTCGCTTTGTGCTTTCCCACTCAGGCACCCACTCACCTTCCGTCCACAGACACGCGCTCATAATTCTCCGCCTGTCATCTTACCGCCAACAGATTTAAAACACAGCATCATTATTACGTTTTCATGTCTCCGTGGTAAACTTAGTTCTGTTTTTTACCCCTACTGTGCTCATTCTTTGAAATCACCCGTTCATGAAGGCCGTCTGTATTTACTGACTGAGCACTCCCCCTCTTTCTACATTCCATCATCTACTACAGTTGAACACAAACACTCAGGTTTTTAGAGCCAACAGGTATGTTTGGAACATTTGAATGTGTGTGCGGACAGTAAACCTAAATAAGAATAAACCTCCAGCAACTTTGTTTTCAACCCCCCCCCCATTTCTTTGTTTTTTTTTAACCTCCTTCTTTCCCCCCATTTCTTTTCTACCCGTATCCCCCCATCTCTAACATCCCACTCTCTCTTTCTCTCTACTCTTAACTATCAGGTCGAACTGGAAATGTATACAAAGATAATTAATATAGATACATTTTAACCTCAAATCCAAAAGGGGTTTATACAAATATACACCCAGTGTGTCCGAAGATTCATAACCCCCTATTGTAACAGTATAATCTCTCCAATGCAAGAGGCCTTCAGCTCTGAACTCTTTGTTAAGCTGCTAGAGAGGACACGATTATAAAAAAAAAGAAAAAAAAAAGAAAATTGATCCTGGAGGAGAAATTAATAATTGTGGTTTGTGTCCGGCTGGAATTATATCGGAATAAAGCTGTGACAGTAAAGCCTGGAGCAAGATTCACCAGGTTTTCACGGTTTTGACATTTCGTACCAAATTATCAACTGTAGGTGTAACAAAGGAATAAGAACCCACTTCCTGCTTGTCCAGCGTGAACATCATGGGCTATACTTGTGTCCAAGAACCCGCGTTTAGCATGTTCTTGAAATGTCGTCACGTGCCCATTGTGTCTGTACCTTCACACACATTGACAGAAGAGCAGAATCCAGCAGGGCTTCATGAACTGCTTAAGACCACCTAAACATCTCAGTAAGAAACTTGTCAGTTTGACTCCTGAAGGTGGGTGTGTCTGTGCTTTAGCTCATTCCAGCGTGAATCTTTGTGTCTGCATGGAGAATCTCACAGTTACAGCAGCTGCTTACTCAAATGAGTAAAAGTGAAACCTGGCTGATATGTACGTATATGTCTGCTCAAAGGAGGCTCTTCAACATGTTCTTTATTCCTGTTTCTTTGGATTTTGGTGCGGTGGGCTGTTTTTCTGATCAGAATCCATAATATTCCAATCTTTGCTCTGTTTTTGGTTCCCTGGATAGTGTATTTGTGTTAAATGTAAATGAAATTCATCAGGGGTCACTTCAAAGTGGTTAGTGTTTTCAGACAGGTGAGGGTTCACTTTTGATCAGGTTAGTTTTTGTACCTGCCCAAGTAAAGCACATTATCTGAGAAAAAATCTGGTTTTAACTAAAACAATTCATTTTCTTTATCTTCTGACACGAACTGAATTACATCTTGTTCATTCAAAAGACTTGTAAAAGTGGCTGCTGACAGGTTCATCTCAGCTCTCTGAAGTTGTAAAGATTCATAAGTTACCATATGTCTTATGGCTGATATTTTATTTCCTCTGTAGCTTTATAAATGCCTACATTATGGAAGGAATACATGTGATGCATCCTTTCATACTGAACTCGTGTGCTGTAATTTTTATGGATTTAACATCAACAAACACTGTTGAAGTAAAAAAAACAAACTCTAAGCATTAAGCAAACATTACTATTAGATGTAAAGGAGCTGATGTATAGAAGTGGAGAAGCTGCACACACAGATGTATGTTTGATCAGATGTAAAAGCCCGTTCAGTTTCAGTCTGTTCGTTTTCCCTCAAATGTTGCTCCTTGATTGTTGTGCAAGTTTTTGACCCTGAGGTGCTGTGGGACAGCAGAGTTATGGCAGCACTCTTGACTCTGTTGTGTTGAGGAGAAGTAAGAAGAGAAGGAAATCCTTACTGTGAACTAACGTTTCCTGTTTATTTACATTTTTTTAGTCATCTCTGACTTAAAGGCAGTTTTGTGCTTAATTTAGCGGAACCAGCTGCATTTACACTTTAGGTTTGACTCATTAATGGGCCTTTACCATGCGATTCCTTAGCCTTTTATAGAAAACAATATCAATAAAATGATAATATATTACCTTAGGCACACTGAAGAGCAATTTTTTAATTGAATTGTGAGTTATTTTCTCAGCTCATTTTCCTACCCAGAAGTAAGACAACTCGATCTCTGGGGCTCCGTCTTTCATTCCTTGTGGGTGCCACCCATTTCATGACATCATCGTAGAGCCGGCCTCTGCAGTGTCAGTATGACTGTGATTTTCAGTAAATGAACAATATTCAACATTTAAATTTTAGGCTTTAGCTATAGACCCTTTGAACGAAGACAGTAGTTAGAGCAACTTCATGTCAAACTCCTAAAAAAAGGGAAGGATAAACAAAATGTTTGGGATTTTTTGATAGCAGCTTCTTTGAAAATCAGGAATAACATCTGTCTGGCTGTCAGGGCTGTTCTCCTGCAAGATCCACCTGGATTAAATTTTGGATCTGAGTTCAGCAGATAAAAGGGCTGCATTGTGTTTGGAGACCTTTTGATCCACAGCAAACCTGTAATGGAAGATGCTTGTACAAGCTGCTATGGTTGTCTATTTTTTAATGGAATCACAACAGAAGCGCCTTTTTCTCTGGCTTTTCCTTAAAGAATTGGTGCACATTTAAAGCTAAAGTCTGCTGTTGGTGCACTGTTCCCCTGGATCCTGCAGAGTGCTACAGTAAAAGCATCAGCCGGTCCAGCTGATGGGTCTAATGAGTCATTTTCTCAATTTTGCATATAAACGAAGTACTGTGCATAACCAGTAAATGGTCTTTGAGGTCTTTGAATATTTTATTTACTGTGTGACAAGTGTCAGTGCCGGAAAGAAGGATGTAAGCGGTTTGCTGTGAGTTCCTAGAGCCTGTTGGCTTCATGCTGGGTGTTATTTGGGCTTCTGTTAATGTGTCATTGACAAAGGCACACAGGCATTGTTCTATTACCTTGGGTCTTTTCCAGTACTGTACATGCAAGGGTTTGTCTTAGAGCTGATGACATCCTCCTTTCAGCACAGCACAGTGCTTGGATTGGTAGTCTGGATTCTCTTCCTTTATACGGGAAATGTAAGTGTATTCTCTGTGTGAATGAATGGTGCCTTTAAGCAGCCTGCCGGGCTTCAGCTGGAACCAGGCTGAAAGACGAGCCTGTTGTGGTTACATAAGTCAGTCTTTGTTGTGTTTTGGGCTGCTTTGATAAGCCATGGCCAGCAGAAGCCTTTTCCAACAGCAGAAATGTACTCATTAACTAGCAGCTCTCAATCATAAAACATCCCTTTAATCTTTAAAAAAAAAAGCAGCTGTAGTACAAACAATTAAAATAATCACAGCAAACAAGCCATTTCTCTGTTTTAATCACAGATTAGCATGAATAAACAGGAAAGAAACTCACCAACACCTGTCTAAACTGCAGCTGTACTAGATGCTGCTTACATTTTCCAAAGTTTAAGATTTTTTTTAATCATTTTTTGAAAATGACTGGAATGTTTTTGGAGGTCCTGAGTGACAGAAAATTATTGTTTTATCACTGCAGGACACCAACCTTTCACTAGCAAGACCTGAAGGGCTTTAATGGTTTAAAAATGACCTGAAAAAGTTTAGTATTTTTAGTTCTGATGAGATTATTAAAGCAAACAGACAAGAACAGTCCAGACTGACCTCTGCCTCCTTCCGTCTGTTGTGTCCTCCTGCAGTGGAGGGAGAGGGTCAAGGCTGCATTCTCCAACGGTTCCCTGAGAAAGACTGGGAAGACAGTCCCTTTCCTCAAGGCATTGAGCTGGTAAGTCAGTGCTGATGCTGATTCTCCCCTGGACCACAGGTTTTACCATTATCAACCTCAATTAGTATGAAGGCATTTACAGTTTTTCATCTCTGGAAACATTTACGTGTTTAGATTTTTCATTTCAATTTCATTTTTCAAGTTAAGGCCGTGTCAGACAGTCACCAAGTACGTTTTGTGCATATTGCACGGGTGAAAATTGGTCGTACGTGAAAAAACCTGGATAAAGTGAGAAAGGTTGTGATCTTTATGTGAAATTTTGAGAGATGTATCATGAATAAACCACGTTAAAACCACGGCAGAAGTACGAATAAACCAGGGAAAGAACATGTAAACAAATGTAGAACATGAACAGTGGGTGATTATTGCGCTGTTTATTATTTTATTATACAATTCATTAGTGATTCGTGCATCAATTACGTAATTTCAACATGATATGTGCCCCGTATATGCAAAATAAAAGTTATACATTGGTGGTACATGCATGAAAAGCCTGTTAGACATACTAGGAACGGTCGTGGAAAGCCAAACATTTGGTTGGGTATGCATCTCACAAAAATCATGCACAATTGCGCAAAATTTGCATAATAATTGTGCATAAACTACATATAATACGCGTAAACTGCGCAATTCTCAACCGACCATAAGTGTTGAACAGCTCAAATTCGAATTCACGTAAAGACCTGTAGGTCGAAGTTCTCGACGGACTTCTGTGAACATCGACGAACACAAGAAACGCCTATCAATTACATATATTACACATGTATCACAAAAGACAGACATTTCATACTTGGAAAATGTGCAAAATGTGGCCGTGTGACATCAGTTTAAGACCTTAGAAAGCTGCACTTGATTTTCCAGCTTAGAATAGGAAAAGAGGAGCTTGTTCCCAGGTAGCTGAACGCGTTTACTAAAAGTAATCACAAGTTTTAAATCCACGCTTTTCCCCGTATACTTCTTTATTTACTTCTAATTCATTCAAATAGTTAGGAATTCATTAATTGGGAGCTGTTTTTCTACCAACTTTCCGGCCAGTTTGTACCCAAACATTTTAAATGCTCATAAAACGTATCCCGCTGAATCTAGCCACAGGGGTTGCAAGCCAGTTGCCTCTGTGCCGGTCCCAAGCCCGGATAAATAGAGAGGGTTGCGTCAGGAAGGGCATCCGGCGTAAAAATTGCCAAAATAACCATGCGAATCATCCACAACACTTTTGACATACCGGATCGGTCGAGGCCCGGGTTAACAACGACCGCCACCGATGCTGTTAACCTACAGGGTGTCGGTGGAAATTTGACTACTGTTGGTCGAAGAAAGAGGGGAGGCAGAAGGGTCCGTGGCCAGAGAGAGAAGGGAAAAGGCAGGAACATAGGTTTGAGAATAGGGACTCTTAACGTTGGCACAATGACAGGGAAAGGCAGAGAGCTGGCAGACATGATGGAGAGAAGGAAGGTAGATGTACTGTGTGTGCAGGAGACAAGGTGGAAGGGCAGCAAGGCACGTAGTATTGGAGGAGGATACAAACTTTTCTATCATGGTGTTGATAGGAAGAGAAACGGGGTAGGAGTGATTCTGAAGGGGGAGTTTGTAAACAGTGTTCTAGAGGTGAAAAGAGTCTCAGACAGGATGATGAGCCTAAAGTTAGAAATTGAAGGGGTGATGGTGAATGTAGTCAGTGGGTATGCGCCACAGGTTGGCTGTGAGTTAGAAGTGAAGGAGAGATTCTGGAGTGAGTTGGATGAGGTCATAGAGAGTTTTCCCAGAGGAGAGAGAGTTGTTATTGGAGCAGACTTTAATGGGCATGTTGGTGAGGGCAACAGAGGTGATGAGGAGGTGATGGGCAGGTTTGGTGTGAAGGAAAGGAATCTGGAGGGACAGATGGTGGTGGACTTTGCGAAGAGGATGGAAATGGCTGTAGTCAACACTTACTTCCAGAAGAGAGAGGAACATAGAGTGACATACAGAAGTGGAGGTAGGAGTACTCAGGTGGACTACATCCTATGTAGACGAGGTCATTTGAGAGAGGTTAATGACTGCAAAGTGGTGGTAGGAGAGAGTGTAGCCAGACAGCACCGCATGGTGGTGTGTAAGATGACTCTGGAGGTCAGGAAGAAGAAGAGAGGGAAAACAGAAAAGAAGACCAAGTGGTGGAAGCTACAGAATGAAGAAACTTGTGAGGAATTTAGGCAGAAGTTGAGGCAGGTCCTGGGTGGTCAGGATGAGCTTCCAGAGGACTGGGAAACTACAGCAGAGATTATCAGGGAAACAGGTAGGAAGGTGCTAGGTGTGTCATCTGGAAAGAGGAAAGACGGTAAAGAGACTTGGTGGTGGAATGAGGAAGTACAGGAATGCGTCCAGAGGAAGAGGTTGGCTAAAAGGAAGTGGGATGTAGAAAGGACTGAGGAAGGTAGACAGGAGTACAAGGAAGCGCAGCGTAGAGTGAAGAGAGAGGTGGCAAAGGCCAAACAGAAAGCTTACGATGAGCTTTATGACAGGTTAGACACAAAGGAAGGAGAGAAGGACTTGTTCAGGCTAGCCAGACAGAGAGACAGAGATGGGAAGGACGTGCAACAGATAAGGGTGATTAAGGACAGAGATGGAAAGGTGCTAACAACCCAGGAGAGTGTACAGAAAAGATGGAAGGAGTATTTTGAGGAGCTGATGAACGTGGAAAATGACAGGGAAAGAAGGGAGGAAGATGTGGTTGTTGTGGAGCAGGAAGTAGCCGAGATTGGAAAGGATGAGGTTAGGAAGGCTCTGAAAAGGATGAAGAGCGGAAAGGCCGTTGGTCCTGATGACCTACCTGTGGAGGTATGGAAGTGCTTAGGAGAGACAGCAGTGGAATTTCTAACAAGGTTGTTCAATAGGATTTTAGAGAGTGAGAAGATGCCTGAGGAATGGAGGAGAAGCGTTCTGGTTCCGATCTTTAAGAACAAGGGTGACACGCAGAACTGCAGCAACTACAGAGGAATAAAGTTGATGAGTCACACAATGAAGCTGTGGGAAAGAGTAGTGGAAGCCAGGCTTAGGAAGAAGGTGGAGATCTGTGAGCAGCAGTATGGTTTCATGCCCCGTAAGAGCACCACTGATGCCATTTTTGCTTTGAGAATGTTGATGGAAAAGTACAGAGAAGGTCAGAAGGAGCTGCATTGTGTGTTCGTAGATTTAGAGAAGGCGTATGACAGGGTGCCAAGGGAGGAGCTGTGGTACTGTATGAGGTCGTCTGGAGTGGCAGAGAAGTATGTCAGAGTAGTTCAGGACATGTATGAGAGAAGTATGACGGTGGTGAGATGTGCTGTAGGTCAGACAGAGGAGTTCAAGGTGGAGGTGGGACTACACCAAGGATCAGCTTTGAGTCCTTTTTTGTTTGCTATGCTGATGGACAGGCTGACAGACGAGGTAAGACAGGAATCTCCCTGGACAATGATGTTTGCGGATGACATTGTAATTTGCAGTGAGAGTAGAGAGCAGGTGGAGGAACAGCTAGAGAGGTGGAGGTTTGCTCTGGAAAGAAGAGGCATGAAGGTCAGTCGTAGTAAGACAGAATACATGTGTCTGAACGAGAGGGATCAAGGTAGAAGCGTTAGGTTACAGGGGGCTGAGGTGAAGAAGGTGCAGGAGTTTAAGTACTTGGGGTCAACAGTTCAGTGTGATGGGGAGTGTGGAAAAGAGGTGAAGAGGCGAGTGCAGGCAGGTTGGAGCGGGTGGAGGAAAGTGTCAGGAGTGTTGTGTGACAGAAGAGTGTCAGCAAGACTCAAAGGAAAGGTGTACAAGACAGTGGTGAGACCAGCTCTGCTCTATGGGTTAGAGACGGTAGCAGTGAGACAGAGACAAGAGGCTGAGATGGAGGTAGCAGAGATGAAGATGTTGAGGTTCTCCTTAGGAGTGACCAGGTTAGACAGGATAAGGAACGAGTACATCAGAGGGACGGCTCATGTTGCCTGTGTTAGCGACAAAGTCAGAGAAGCCAGACTGAGATGGTTTGGACATGTTCAGAGGAGGGATAGTGGATATATTGGTAGAAGGATGTTGGAGATGGAGCTGCCTGGCAGGAGGGCAAGAGGACGGCCAAAGAGGAGATACATGGATGTCTTAACAGAGGACATGAAGTTGGCTAATGTTAGGGTAGAAGATGTCCATGATAGAGTGAGGTGGAAAAGGATGATTCGCTGTGGCGACCCCTGATGGGAAAAGCCGAAAGAGAAAGAAGAAGATAAAACGTATCCCGCTGTGTTTTTTTCTTACATTTGAGCCACTTAAAGGTCAAGTTTAAATTTTGCTAACCGTAAAGGTAAATGTAACTTTTAAAAGAAAGAATAGTAATGTTGGCTCACTTTAGTTTACACTCGTCTGAACCTTCTGCAGCTCCTCCTCTTGCTAAAGTAAAGTACATAAAGTTGTGCACCGGTTTGACTGTCAGTTCTTAGAATCAGTGAAGGTTGAAGATGATTGTGGAAAAAACAGAAAAGGTTTTTGTGTGTGATCTGACCTGATCTTTCTTCTTCTATTTTACATCTGATCCGGATCCATGTTCCCCTCCCATCTACCACCCCCTCACCCCCTGTTTCTGTACAGTTCTGTCAGCCCAGCGGTTGGCAAGTGGTCCCTGAGCAACAGCCGGCCTCTTTCTTTGTAGCAGTTTTGACCGACATCAACTCAGACCGTCACTACTGTGCCTGCTTCACCTTCTGGGAGTGTTTGGACAATCCACAGGTGACTGGCTGCAGGGTTCGTCTTCTTTACAGACATTAATGTTGAGATGTTTTTATGTATTGACCACACAAAGCTGACATTCATGCACTCATAAATTATTACCATATAATAACAATAATAATATGTCATACTACTGGTGATTTATTCAGTTTGTTTGATTCAATTTGGATCAAATGTATCTGAAGCCCTTTTTTCTGTTTGATGTGTGACATCTGTTTATGGCTGTTACCTGCAGAAAGCTGATGGCAGCAGGGCGGATGAGGCCGACGAGGAAGCTGATGTTGTCCAACCCGCTAGAGTCTTTGCCCCAAAGAGTTTGGTTCTGGTGTCCCAGCTTGATTACACAGAGGTTTTTAGGGTGAGACATAGCTCAAAGTCCTCCATGCAACCAATCTCTGTTTCTCCTGATCCTAATAAAATAGAATATAATACAATGGAATAGAAGAGAAGAGAATAGAATATCTTTATTTCTGTAGAACTTTTCACAGAAAGAATCAAAAATTGAGTCACAAAAACACAGCATCAAATTAGACTTTAACCATCCAATATTAACAAGGTCTACATACTAAGTGTAATTACCTTAATAAATATTTTTCATATAAACATATTTCATATAAACATTTATCAATGTGTATATTTAAGGGTGTAATTAAACCTTTGACTGTATCAGAGAACTGGACTGATTGAGTGTAAAGTCATCTATAGAAGTGATTTACTTCCAGTTCCAATTAAATTAAGTTTTTTGCAATAGGTGCCATGTCTGAGCAGACAACGTCAGTGAGCGGTGATTGGTCTGAGTCGGTCTGAGTCGTTTTTAGATGGCAAAACTCTGGCCAATCAGGAGTGAGCCTGTTGGAAGTCCACACCCCTACTACTTGAAAGTGGGTTACACAAAATTTCAAACATGGGACCACCTACTTTTGTTGAGACATTTAATTGGTCGGTTTATACCTTGAATAGCTTAAATATAGCTTGAATCAACACCATGAGAAAAAGGGAATTATCAAGAAGATACATTTTTTTTCATCATTTATTGACAGAAAGATGGTGCCCCTGGGTCAGGTGTGCTGCCGGTCTACTGCTCTGTTTGAATGTGAGTGTGAAAGGAAAGACTCTAAAAAAGGCTCTAAAACCCACAAGCTTGTCTACAAGAGAATTGAACTCTTGAGTCTGATGAAAAGCAAGGCTGGAATACGGCATAACATTCCAGAAGAGCTAAGAAGAAGATGCAGAGGGACCCGTGCTGGGGCAAAGAGGAGTAAAAGGGCCAACGCCAAAAAAGGACGCAGCTGGAGATATAAACCAGTAATCATCAGTCAGTAATCATGAGAAATGTAAATGCCTTGGCAAATAAGGCAGATGAACTCCTTGGGTTGGTCGGTAGTCAAAGGATCTATCAAGAGTGCTGTCTATTCATGCTAACAGAGACTTGGCTAACGGGCAACACACCCGACAACAACATGGAGCTACCCGGCTTCTCTCTGGCGCGTACTGACAGAGACGCCGGGGCGAGCGGCAAAAGTAAAGGAGGCGGCCTCGTAATGTACATCAACAACAAGTGGTGTAACCCTGGAAGCTTCACTGTTAAAGAGACCATTTGCTGCTGTGAACAAAAAATGAGACTGTGAACTTTTAGGCGTTAGCATTCGGCCGTATTACTTACCATGGGAGTTTACGCATATCTTGGCTGTCTGTGTTTACATTCTTCCCAGAGCGCACGCAGAGACAGCGATGGAAGTGGTTGTTATGGTCATGGAACTACAAACGCAGCACTCACAGGCACTTGTGGTCATCTCAGGGGACTTTAACCACGTCTCCCTGGATTCCCCGTTGTCATCTATACAGCAGTATGTGAACTGCCCAACTCGCAGCGACAGGACTATTGATTTGTTTTATTGCAACATCAAAGATGCCTATCAGGCCACACCCCTCTCAGCTCTCTGCAAATCAGATCACGTTTTGATCATCTTACAGCCTTCTTACACACCTTTGGTAAGGAGACAGCCTGCAATAAAACAGAGCGTGAGGAAGTGGACACCTGAGGCTGAGAAGGAGCTTAGGGACTGCTTTGGAGGCACTGACTGGAGCGTTCTGCTGGATCATAATGGAGAGGACATCGAGGGAGCATCTCACTGCAAAACAGACATGTGAATTTCTGTATGGTCACTGTTGTGCCCACAAAAACAGTTAATTGCTTCGCAAATAAACCCTGGATAACGAGGAAAGTGAAAGTGATTCTAAATAAAAATAAGAGAGCTTTCAACAAAAAGGATCAGGAGGAAATGAAAAAGGTGCAGACAGAACTGAGACAAAGCTGCTTGAAGGAGGCAAAAAATACCTACAAAGACATGGTGGAGAGGAAACTGGAGAAAAACAACATTAGGGAAGTATGGGAAGGCATGAAACAATCACAGGGTGCAAGAAGGTGACAACGGTAGAGGGGGAAAGTGCAGAAAAAGCCAATGAACTGAATACCTTCTTTAATAGGTTTGACATTTCACCCGCCACTCCCCCCACTTCTTATACCCGCCCGGTCCGCGCTACACCCATCACAGTGCCCTTTCCTCCACCTGTCCTCACACCTCAGCCAAAGGAGGGCCCAGCTGCTCAGGCTGCTTCTTCATCACTAACCAGCTATGGTCTCTCTCTTCCCATATGCTCTACATGTGATCCACACCCTCCACCTGCCGAATGTGCTCCCCACCACATCACAGAACATCAAATGAGGAGGGAACTGCAGAGACTGAACATCAGGAAAGCAGCAGGTCCAGACCGAGTGTGTCCCAGGCTGTTGAAAACGTGTGCAAATGAACTTGGGTCTCCTCTTCAGCACCTTTTCAACCTAAAGCCTAAATGTGGGACATGTTCCAAGACCTCGTGTATTGTTCCTCTCCCCAAAGTCAAGCACCCTAAAGAAAACAAGGACTATCGGCCTGTAGCACTGACCTCACATGTGATGAAGACCTTTGAGAGGTTAGTGCTTCAGCAGCTGAAACCACAGGTGCAGCATGTCCAAGATCTACTGCAGTTTGCATACAGGGAGAGAGTAGGGGTGGAGGACGCAATCCTCTAGTTCAGGGGTCGGGAACCTTTTTGGCCAAGAGAGCCATAAACGCCACATATTTTGAAATGTAATTTCGAAAGAGCCATACAATAATGTAGTGTCCCTTTCCCACACTGAGGCACGGAGACTTAACCTCTTTTAAGGTTCTTAATTCTGGTTACTGCAGACCACAACAAACGCCGAACAATTAATTCAGCAGCTCCTGAATCTCTCCCGCCGAGACGAGACGAGAGCGCGTCTCCCAACTTTATATTCCCCTGCTCCCGCTGCAGCCCTCCCCTTTCCCTTATTCGGCCCATAGCTGAACCCCATTGGTCCAAACTACCTAACAACAGGCTGAGCGACAGAACTGAGGGCCAATCAGATCTCTGCATGATCGATGCGTTCCATGAACTCCAGAACATTTAAAGCGGCCCAACAGCCACCCAACTCAGTCCGCGACAATATGTTTAAAACTAAAATACAAGTGAATGTGTGCATTTGATGTAATTTCAACATTTTTAAAGTACAATAAGTCTGTGGATTCTTTTTAATAACATTGTTATGCTGTTTCTAATAAATGATGAGTATTTCTCGTGGTAGTTTTGCTGATGGTCTAGTCTGGTTTACGTGGTGAGTTTCTGCTTCATGCAGGCGTTGAGACTTTAAACGTGATCTTAGGTTGGTATGAATGTTTTGTAGATGTGAGACAGACTGCTCACATGCGGACCTGGAGCCAAACACACATTCACACGCTGCAGTGAGTGACAGGCAGTGGGTTTTACCTATTTACAATCCCTGCGCGATTCACCTGCTGCCGGTCCCCACAACACCTCAGCCCCACCCTCTGCTTTCTCCCTCACACATCCCGTCCCCGCAACTGCGCGCTCTTTCTCAGAGACGGGAGCGCGCAGTTTTAGGCACGGCAATTCACAGGTTTCCGGGTGGTACAAACTCTGTGAATTAGTAGACAATTTTAAACTTATACTAGTGCTGGCGCAGATTTGTCTCTCTAAGCACCGCTACTACTGCGCGCCTCTGCCATCGCATCGCGCACGAGAAGGACTGGTCTAATGAAGAAAAAAAATTTGAATTAAAGATTTGTCTGCGAGCCACATGTGACCATCAAAAGAGCCATATATGGCTCGCGAGCCATAGGTTCCCGACCCCTGCTCTAGTTGCTACACCGCACCTATTCCCACCTGGATGAAGGAGGTGGCACTGTGAGAATGCTTTTCTTTGATTTCTCCTGTGCCTTTAACAACATACATCCTCACCTGCTGCAGGAGAAGCTCACCAAGATGACTGAGCAACCATTCTTGGTGTCCTGGATCATGGGCTATCTGACCAACAGGCAGCAATATGTCCACATGGGGGGATCTGTCTCCAGTACCCTCAGCTGCAGTGTAGGGGCACCACAGGGGACAGAGCTGTCTCTTCTTCTTTTCACGCTGTATACATCCGAGAAAGTGTGGAGATGGTACAGACTTACAAGTACCTGGGGGTTGTGTTGGACCACTTGCTGGACTGGATTACCAAAACGGACCAGCTTTACAAGAAAAGCCAGTCCAGGCTGTCCTTTCTCTGGAGGCTGCGCTTCTTAAACATCTGCACAAAACTGCTCCACATGTTTTATCAATCGGTGGTGGAGAGGGCTCTCCTCTATGCTGCTGTGTGCTGGTGCAATACCAACAAGAAAAACATCTGCAGGCTCAATAAGATCATCAAGAGGGCAGGCTCTGTGGTGGGGCTGAAGCTGAATCTTGTGGAGGAGGTGGCAGAGCAGAAAACTCTGACCAGGTTCAGGGCCATCATGAGGAATCCCTCACATCCCTTACATGAGGCCTTCAACAGCAGGAGGACCACAATCAGCAACAGACTGCTGTCCCAGCGCTGTTCCACAGAAAGACTAAAGTTTCTCCTGTTCCTCCTTGTTCATCTTAAAATTACTTTTAAGATGCGGAAGGGCATCTTAAAAGTAATTTCTTTTCATTTTTTTTTTTTTTTTTTACCCACTGATTTTTAAATTGTTAATCTATTTATTTATTTTTTATCTATTAATCTTTGTAGTCTATTGCTATTTTTACTATTTTTATTCTTTTTTATGTGTGCGTGTGTGTTTTATGAGTGTGAGCACATGGCCATTGTTACATTTCCTTAGGGATTAATAAAGACCTATTCTATTCTATTCTATTCTATTTTATTCTATTCTATTCTAAGATGTTAAAAAGGTTTTAGATTCAGAATGGTTACTCTGACCAATAGAATGACTGAGGACCAGCTGTTTTTCTCAATAGAAGTCAATGGGATATTAGCTTCTTGGAACACAGCAGGTACTTTCCGTTCACTCGGGTCACTCAGTCCAGTTCTCATATACAGTCAATAAAAGAAAGGTGTGTCACAAGTCATGAAGTTGTGTCTGTTTGAAGATGTTTGTTGACAAAGAAAAAAAGGATCTGATACACAGCAAACACAGCGCCTTGTTAGCATGTTTTATAATTGTAGAAAAAACTCTAAACAACTTCAGTATTTTGTAGATCAAGTAGAAATGACAAAAAGTTTCCCTCTGACTTGTGTCATCTCTTCTTTTTGGATCAGAACTGTTTAGGTCTAATCTATACTGTCCATGTGGATGATCTCTCTGTTCCCTTGGAAACTGTGATTGGAAACCTACTGACCTGCGTCATCCCCCTTGCAGGAGGCTCACAGGTACGCTAACTGGCCTTTTCTTATTTTTCCTCTGCTGCATAAATGGAGAAGTTCAAGTTGAGATATAATCGAGACCAGAAGTATTTTGCAAATGGATTGTCTACAGGCGGCAGTCGCAGTGTGCACCCCATTAACTTTTGCTCTCTGTTGCATCAGTTTCTGTTCTCAAACAGCTCACTTCACCTGCTGCCTCACGCAGTGGGGCAGCTTTTTAAGCACTGTTAAAAAGTAGGGCCTTACTACACTCTTCATGAAGAGTCCGCTTCACACCTGTGCTGATTCAGCAGATGAAATGCAAGCAGAAGATGGGGTGACAAATTTTCAAAAATTTGTTTCCAGAGTCATTATTTCAATCAGACCAATGTGTTTCATGTGGGAGAACAGCCCTCATAAACAAATATTTTAGCATTTTCTGCTGAAGTGGATAAAACAGAAGACCCCCCCCCCCCTAGTGGAGACCCAATGCTACAAACATTTGCAAACCAAATCTGTGAGCAATATGAAAGGGAAAAAGCTACTTTTTACAGTCCAATATCCACTCATGTTAATGTTTTGCTTCATGTAGCGCCAACTATTACATATTTCCACTTAGGCTCAGTTCAGTTTTAGGATTTCTTACAACCCAAATTTCTAAATATTTTACACATTATTTAAATTACAAGAAAACAAAAAGACAAAGACTATCCAACCACAGGAGCTACTACTTTGTTTTTTTAGCATAACAATTGTTTAAACTGTAATTTTCTTATTTATATCTACCAAATGAGCTGCTTTTAAGTATGATTCCCCCTATAGGTCACTTTTTAAAACAGTTGAAAGACGTTTGAGCGTTAAGGTTTTTGTGTTTTGGGAATTTGATCACCTTCTAGAGACGATGTCTCTCTAAAGGTGTATTAACAACAGGAAAGTCTGTTGGTCCACTTCTTTGGTCATATTCAAGTGTGTAATTCTTTTTTTTTTAATTGGCTAATTGTAAGTCTTACACCAGAGTTTTAAACTGAAGCATGTGTGACGATCCTTACACCCAACGGCCTGGAGTCACGAGGGTGGGGCTACACAAGTTTGGAAAAAGAACTGTGGGGGTCTTAATGCTGTGCTGTTGTCAGAAAAAATGTTCTCTTAATGGAGTACGAATTTTTTTGAAAATCATTGGGAATTTCAAGATGCACTTGCCTCATGTGTCCTCTGCCCAAATATTAAGGAGAAACAGTATCTCCTCATTGTCCCAGGTGATTTTTTTGGCGTGACTTCTGTAGCTGTCTCTTTCCCTGATGCCCATCCGCCTATGGTAGCCTATTGTTCCAAAGAAGCAGATGACGTTTAGGAGTTGGGTCAGATTGGGACCAGTTCATGTTCACACTATAAGTGATGTCAACCAAATTTCTTGGAAAGTACATCAAGACCAGAAGGTTTGCATGAATGAATTCACACCTGCTCTGGGGGCAGAGCTGTAGTGGTTGGCACTCTACCTTGACAGTACGATGGCCCTGATTCTAATCCCGGCTGGGTCCTTTTAATGTGGAGTTTGCATGTTCTCCCTGTGCATGCGTGGGCCTTCTTCGGCCCCTCCACTTCCCCATCAGACCAAAAACAGGCTTCAGAAGTTCACTCATGTTCCTAAATTGCCCTTAAGTGAGAATGTGAGTAAATTGTATTTATTTTTTAAAAAGATGAAAGATTTTCTGAATTTTGGGTTGTAGAGGCAGGAGACTGAATATCACAAACCACTGCATTCAGCCATCAAAATAACAATGTTATAAATAAATATGTTGTTTTATTAATGCCTTGTAATAAAAGCCCCCTTCCTGGAAAATAAGAAACGAATGAATATTCAGTATATTTCTGTTAAATGCACATGAAAGGGCAGTTTCAGCAAAGAGTGGAAATATTTAACCCTAACTCATATCTATAGTTATCTTATGCATTAGTCGCCAAATTCCAACGTTTAGACATACATTTCAGAAGATTATTGTTGGAATCCCAGCTTGTCTCACTTCCTAATGCCATGTGGACGTTGAGCTGTGTGATTTCTGTGCATTTCTTCTGCAGATTTCACTGCAATAAAAATCCCCCCAGAATCAATTCATGTAACATACTTTGTGTTCTGACATTCAGGTATTCTTATTAGAGTTGTTTAAACCTTGATTTTTTTTTTTAAACTTCATATTATTTGATACCTTCCCAGTTATTTATTAACTCATGTTTCAAGCATTCTCTCTGTTTCCCTCAGCTGAAGCCTCCCTCTGTGGCTTCCAGAAGTTGTAACCCTTGTGTGTCATTTTTGTGCACCCCATTGTGTTACAGACAGATGAGTCTGCAGTGTGTAGCTTAGACAGAGTTGTTCCGGGCGTGGCCTGTCTTCAGGTAACGTATCGGTTCTTTCAGCCAATCAATGAGCAGCTTTATTTTTCCCAATCAAAGAAAAGACACTTCTTTTTTTCTTCTTTCTTACTTTCTTTAATGAAGGAATATGTGCTTTTACATTTCCAAGCAAAAACCTACCAACCGCTTTTTGGCTTGTTTGGTGATCAATTCTACTGGATCTCTGTGATTATCTCAAATGCTTAAATTTAAATAACACTTTATTCTTTTCTGTTATCTCGGTTTGATTCAGCCGTTAATACGCTTTTCAAGATCACTACCAGTATACATGTCCAGCTCTGGAAAAGCCTTTTTGCTGTGTGTGCTGCAGCTCAGTTGTTTTGTGAGCATATGGGATGGCAGATGGCTTCCTGTTGGGCCACGCAGCATCTGAATGAGAGAGTCAGATGTAATCAGTATTAACACACACATAGGAACCTGAACAGCAAGGCTGCTCTGCCCTCCTCACACCTACACCACCAAAACCCACACACGTTGAGTCTTCAAAATGTTGAAGGAAGAGCCAATAGCACAACAGGCTTTTCTGTTTGTAAAGCACTTTAAGTGAACAATAAACTCTTCAAATCTTTTACAACACTTAAAATTTAATGTTGTTTTTTAAAACTTGAATTTTCTGTGGTGTTTCTTTTATTTTAAGTGATTTAACCTTCATAACCTGAAAAATATTCTAGAAAAGTCGAGATTGGCCTTTAATTACTTGTCAGACAGATGGATAGATGCAGATAATTAGATACAAAAGAACCGTTATAGACAGACAGATCTGACCGGATCAAGATTATTACATGTATCCTGAATACATGAAACCCTTTCTGAAGGATGTTTTAATGTTCTTCCACTATTCTTTGTGATCAGCCCATGTACCAAACCCTTGATTTTGCTTCATTTCTGACTCAATTGTGTCAATAAGCACAACTTACTTTCGTAGGTTTGTTCCCTTCTTTGCTCCAAACTCTTTCATTGGTCATTTGTCAGTTATTGAACCAATTCTTAAGCATAAACCTCTAAAAAAAGTGTTCATGTAGAAAAAGTCAGTTGTTTTTTTACTACATTTCTTTTAAATATTAAAAATAACTTAAATATAAAAATATCTTTTTTCTTCCCATCAAGCTGAATTCTCAATAAAAAGTGCTTCTTGAAGGTTTAAATTGGCTGTCCTTCCATGACCACAGGTTGTAGAAGCTTCTCATCACCAGCGGGACGGCTGTTGAAGTCATCAGTCAGTGCTGTACTTTTCCAAAGAAAGCCTCTTACCTTTTTTTCTGTGGTCCTTTTTTAACAGGAATTTGGTCTGTAAAGAAATCCCTAAAAAAGTTGTTTACACAGCCTTTTCCTCACTAAGCGCAAACAGTCGTGTGTGTTCAGTGAGAGCAAAGGTCATGAGCGGCCACTTCCTCTCATTTCTTTAACCATACAAGACTTTCAACGTTCATGAATATCTTTCATGGTTTCCCATGACACATAAACTACGTAATTCTCAACCAACCCAAAACTTAAAACAGCTCAAAACCGAATTCACGTAATGACCCCTCAACCGAAACCCTTGACAGACATCTGCACACATTGACAGATGACAAACGCAAGAATCGTATATGAATTACATATACCATGCATGGATCACGAACTATATTCTAAAACTAAACCAGTTCCTTAGCTGTCACTGTAAAAGCATGTTTGCGTACAAATGTAGGATCCAAATTGCATTCCCTTTTTTTTCTTTGTTCCATGACAACTATTTGAAGCACACCCAATTCAAACTGATGGTTTCTTTCTTTTTGTTTTGCATGGATGTCACAATGTTTTGAACATCTCAGGGTTTATGTGATAGAATCTGTGTGAGTGCAGCTTTTTTTGTTTGGCCATACTCACACACTACTGTCAGACTGTCCCTGTGCCTTACTCCTGTTGTTTCTGACCTGTCTTATATTGCTGGATGTTTATTATGCGTTTTTCTTTGCCGATATTTGTGTAGCCGGGCCAAGAGGAGAAAGCAAAGAGTTTGGTACGCTGACTTCATTCCTCTATCCTCACAGCCAATCAGCTCCCAGCTTTTTCTCTTCTCTCCTCCTGTTTCCTTTACACCTCCTGCTGAGGGACAACTGAGACAAGAATCAACCACTAAACTGTGGAATCAGACAATCGGAAGAGAATCTGACAGCTGATCATCAGTTTGGTTCTGTGGAGAAGAACCAGGTTTAGTCCGTAAAGTAACAATCATTAGACATTTCCAGATCAGTGTAGGTAAGCATGTAACAAATGCAGTGCAGCTTCTTTCAAATTAATCAAGTCTATCTTTATTTATATAGCACTTTTTATATGTAGTAGGTCAAAACACTGAATAGTTTTTGTCTTGTGAAATGTCATCTTCTTGCTTTAAGTGTAAAATACATATTAACACTCACTCTGGAACTAAGCCAGCTTGTTTGTGCAACTTTGTTTCAACTGCTCTTAACAAATTGCTCCTCATTTAGGTTTATCGAACCCACATATGAGTTTTATTATTTCATTCATCTTCTTCCGTTTATTCCCTTCCGGGGTCACGGCGCTGCCAGAGCCTATCCCGGCCACTTGTGGGCGAAGGCAGGGGGCACAGTGGACAGGTCGCCAGTCTTCGGCAGCATATGAGTTTTAGTTTTCCCATTTGTTCCTTCACTCTGTTTTGGACGTATTGCTGTGGGGTGTTGCTAGACCGGATGAAAATGTCAGACTAAAATGGCCATATTTGATTTTCACTATGCAGAACAGTTTGAACTCAGTGACATGCTTGACAGTATTAAGGAGCTGTTTGGATGCAGTGCATTATGGGTATGGGATACCAGTGTCCCACCTGTAGCCAAGCAGAACCCCAAAAAGCTGATAACACATCATGGTGTTGATGTTTTTTCTTTACTTATAAAAGCCCAAAATAGAAAGAAGGTGCTTTATATTCATTTTTACAAAAGACTTTGAGTCCAGACTTCATGTTTGCACATTTAGAAGCCGTGCTGTTAGCTAGCTGTTAAGCGTGACATGTTGCGTAAACCTTGTGGATGTAACTGGCAAAGCCTGGTTAAGCCCAGTCGCCTCTCAGCATTGTGGGTCACAGATTAGTTCCCACTCTCAGGTTTCCTTGAAGTGGAGTCTGATTACCCAGAACACACCTGATGGTCAGACCTTTATGTCACAGCAGGAGGCTGCTAACACTTTTCATGTGGCTGCATTACACGATGCTTCACTCTTTTCTTAATGGTTGTGCCAAACAGGTCATTTGAAGCTTTACCTGTATTTTGAGTTCTTTCCACACCATAACATGTAAACATTTGTATCAAGTCAGAACCTCTCCATGTCAAAAGACATGTCTTCCCTTCCCAAGAAGCTGTAGTTGGCCTCTTTGGTTCGACCTTTGCATGTGCTTGGTCAACTTTAGTCACAACTGCCCTCACAGGTGGATTCAGACCTTCTGTTTGTGAAAAAATCAGCAAAAGGAGCACAGAACACACAAGAAATATAAAGCATGTAGGTGAGGCGGTAGGGTAAAATGTTTTTGCACATTTTTCTATGGGCATGCTAAGGGCTGCACAGTGGGGCAGTGGTTAGCACTCTCGCCTCACAGCAAGAAGGCCCTGGTTTGAATCCCAGCTGGGTCCTTTCTGTGTTGAGTTTGCATGTTCTACTTGTGCATGTGTAGGTTTGCTCCCTCTGACCTTCTTCCACAGTCCAAAAACAGTCTTCATGACTCTAGACTGCCCCTATAAGTGTGCAGGTGAGTGTTGTTATGTGGTTGTTATGTGGTGTGCGGCCCTGCGACTGACTGGTGACATGTCTGGGTGTACCCCGCCTTTGCCCACCAGTAGCTGCATTGGCACAAGCAACTCCATGACCCTGAAAGGAATTTAGCAGGATGTGAAGATGGATGAATGGATGGAATTGTTACAAGGGACAGGTCATGGCAAACACTTAAGGAGAAGTAGGTAAGATGCAGGCGTGACAAACAGATTAAAACGTATGAAATGTCTGTCACAAAAGACCGACATTTCATATGTGTAAAATATACGTAGTGGCTGTGTGACACAGCCTTCAGATGCAGCCTATCGTGTCTATAACCCTCCACAGGCCCGGACAAGCCGAAAACTCACTAGCCCAGCACAGGTCAACCCGCTACAGATCCATGTGACTAAGGCTTTAGCAGAGCCACATCCTTTGTCCTGAGTCAGTTTTGTTGTTTCTATAGGGTAAAACTTTATTTCAATACATTTTAATAGGCAGATTTTTACTATTCTTAACAATCAGGACCTCTGGTCTGAACAGTTTAAGTCAGAGGAGAGTAAATATTGTAGATTCTCATCTTATTCATTTCATGGTTAAACCTGTTCCGTGTCTACGTGGACTCACCTCTGCCTTTCCATATCACATTGCAATGGAAACCTTCAGTGCATGACACCTGCCATGTTTTTTTAAAGAACTAAAGGCTTTTAGTTCTGGTGCTGCTGGTGGTTGGCATGGAGCGCTCTGCAGCCTCTCTGTCATAAACTGGAATGGCTTGGGTTTTGATTTTCATCTACCTGCTAAGCTTGTGGGATTCTCCATCTTTCTCTCTGATCCATGCTGTTCTCTGGACACGCATAGTTGTGATTAAACCGTGCACTCAAACCCTGATTTCTCTCAGAAACCATGTTGGTTGTTGATGTTTTTCCGCCTTCTCCTTAATCCGTCTTTTCTCCTCTCCTAATCTGTAGAGGACGATAACTTTAGGTGCTGGTGACCGGCAAGTTATCCAGACCCCCATCAGCGACTCCCTTCCTGTCAGTGGCTGCAGCGTTGCCCAGCTCTTCAGACAGCTTGGTATGGGTGGTTAGAAATGATCAGTAACAGTATGGTTGCATTTTTTTATTTGAATGTATGCATGTCAAATGTGCACAAAAACATAAGGAAATTAAAAATTCACACTATTATTAGAAAGCAAAACCTGATAAAACAGCTAAATAACACTTTGCATTAAGCAAAGACAAGTTGTTGCACAGCTCAAATTAGAAAAAAAAGTGAATGAAATGTTAAAAATAAAAACTTAAAATCAAAGTGGAGCCATGTAAGTGTTTCATGATTTAAGTCTAAAAAATGTTAAACACCTCCAGTTTCCTTAACAGACCAACACCTGAGCGAGGCTAAGCTGATAAACAGGCACATGTGTGGGATGCAGCTTCATTTTTGTTTGTTAAATTTAAATGCAACTGAAAGAGGATTTGATTCACCAAATACTGTTTTAAATCACTAACATTAGCAGAAAATCTGTAAGAAAATGAAAACTGTTGCAATTGAACAAGATAGCAGAAAGATAAAATGTGTTTTTTCTTCTAAATGCTGTATTTGACTTTTTATCCGTGAGGGACTTTAGGTAGAAACTACCTGCTCTCTTGTAGAGTCCATTTTCAGAAAATTTGCTGATGTAACTGATGAGATGTAAACTCCCTTTTTCATTGGAATTTTACCCATTGACCGAAGCAAAATTTTGATATAGTTTGATAACTCAGCCCCTTCCTCTTGTGTATCTCTGGTCTTTCGCAGGTATTGTAAACGTGTTGTATCTGTTCTGCGCTGCTCTTACCGAGCACAAGATCCTATTCCTATCCAGCAGCTACCAGCGGCTAACCGACGCCTGCCGGGGGCTTTTGGCCATCATGTTTCCCCTCAAGTACAGGTGTGTCGCCCCTCCCTTGAACCTTTTTTTGTTTTTGGTTGTTTATTAAAGCCAACTTTTTTTGTGTGTCTTCTCAGTTTCACCTACGTCCCTATCTTACCGGGAAAACTGCTAGAGGTTCTGAGCACCCCCACCCCCTTCATCATTGGTGTCAACTCCTTCTTTCGTTCAGAAACACAAGAACTGGTGGGTCACAGAAGAACATAAGTCTTTTTTATTAGTATTTTGCATTTTTTTTTAAAGACACAAAGATGCAGATTTAGCAAGGAACTTAAAACATCACCCCCCAACCTTCCGTCCCGTTATTACTATACCACCTATTCAAACGCCATATATATAATAAAATATACATTTTCACAAGTAAATAATTCTCTCAAAAGTGCGTATAGTACAGGGTCATTCTACTACATCTCTCAGCTAGAGGAATGGCTGGGGAAGTCTAGGCATCATTGCTAAGGCCACTACACCGTCCCATATGAGTGAAGATGGACGGATGGATGGACTGATGGATGGATGGATGGATGGATGGATGGATGGCAGGCATTAGCATTTTTTCTCGACCTTTTTTCATTTTAATGGCTGCAGTTTTTATACTTCCTAGATATTGGTGCATGAATGGATTCAGCGTTTACATCTTTTTTGTCCGTTTTCTACATTTTTCCTTAGGTTAAGGTGGTTAGTTTTTGGAAATCACACCAAATTATTTGTACTGCATGGGACCTTTTATCAGATGAGTCTTTACTAATCTGTAAGTCTGTTTTCATGTGAAGTGTGCAAATGACCTCTTTGCTTGAAGGGCTTCAGGCTCGTTGCCTTTGTATTCTGAAAAAAACCATGAGATAAAAACAGAAGGTGGCTTTAAGCACCAAGCTGTAACATCAAACTGCACATTCAGCTGCAGAGGCGAAATTTAATTCTGCTGCAAGGTCCTGGTGACTTCAAAGCTGAACAACGTGTTAGCTCATATAGTGGGAGGGAACCTCCTCTTCTCTTTTGACTCTCTGGGCCACAACGTCTCCATATGTCTGGATATTATCTGTGCTATCATCCGTCTGTTTCTTACCCAGGATAATCATGCCATGTACTTGGCAAACCTAAAAAAACATGTCAGTATACATTATTTCTATAACGAAAAAATGTTTCTGTCTTATTAAGAGAGCAGAGGAAAGTGCTGAGCTGCAGAACTTTCAGTCTTACAGAGCGCTATCCCTCCCTATAACAAGATTGTAAGCAGGAGCCCTGATGGAGGTCAGGAGTTGTGGCCTGGGCAGTCGCTGTCTGCTGCAGTCACTCTGGGAGTGTTGTGTGATGAACTTTCTTTGTCTTTACTTAGATGTAGGTTGTTCTGCTGCTGTATTTTTATCCCCAGCCTTGGATGTGGACGTGATAGATGCTTATATGAGTGTTTGTTTTCAGCTGGATGTGATCATCGCTGACCTTGACGGCGGCACTGTGACCATCCCTGAGTGTGTGCACATCTCCTTACTGCCTGAGCCTCTGCTACAGCAGACCCAGACCGCACTCTCAATGGTAAGAGCTGCTACCCTTCCTCTGCACACTACTAATGTATGCTGGGAACTCTCATTACCAACACGTGGGCGGTTTCCACAAAGCAATACATTCTTCAGCGAAGAGATGCCAGGAAGCTCCTCATGAATTATTTGTCTTCATGTCTGAATAGGTTTATCCTCTTAGTTTACTTGAGCCACATCTTCATCGTTAGGTTGTTTTCCTTGGTTTTGATGACTAGGTGTTATCCAGAGTCATCCTCTACAAATGAATGATTCTCTGCTTCAAACAAAATAAAAAGTTATTTTGGGGATTTCTGAGGAAAATCTCCCTTTTGGCCTCAGAATTGTTTAAAAAGAAATGAACTGCTCATCTCCTAAACCACGTGAAATGAAAAACCTCCTGGATTCGAATAAATTTGCAGTATGTGATCATTTTTCTGTTCAAAGTTGGGGGCACTTTTGCCTCCTCCCAAATCCCTCATTTTGGCGTGTTGTTGATATGAGGAGAGCCAGCTCCTGTCAATATGCCTGTCCCCTTCATTGCGAGATATTAAGAGGTTCTTCCAGAAGACAGGACAGCTACAGCTTAAGAGCTCATGGAGATTGTGAGGACGGTATTTGGAGTTTCAGCTTGGTGATCAGTATGGAGGTCCTTGTTTGTTGAGATGATGGACAGACTGACAGGGTTAGACAGGAATCTTTGTGGATCATAATGTTTGCAGAAGCCACTGTGAGCCAAAATAAGATCAGGAAGCAGGTGGATGAACATTTCGAAAGGTGGAGGTTTCCTCTGGACAAGAGAGGAATGAAGGTTAGCTGCAGTGAGACTGAGTACCTGTGTTTAATTACGCCAATTAATTAATCAGATTTATCTATTTTTAATCGCAATTATTTTTAACCTAAAAATTCCTGTAAAAAGCTTCATTTTGAGATATTTTTATTTACATTTATGACACTGTGACACAGTAAAGGATCAAATTACAACTGAAAAAGGGGCTTTATGAAATGTTCCTATTAGAACAGACTTACAACCTTTACTTTTACACCAAACAGGGTTTTTTTTTCAATCTCAAAAATTAAAAACAAAAACACAAGAACAAACCTCAGGTCAAGTGTCTTTAGTTCAACACAAAAACAGTTGGAACACTTTTCTGAGCAATCCAAATAAATAATCACCACAAACTTCTTATTAATACCAGAATATATGTGTTGACAAACCTTGATATACACTTTACCACCCCATGTGATTTATGAGAACGAACACCTCGTAAATCATAGATAATAGCTGTGGCGTTGTGAGCTTGTTTTTATGACTTTTGTGAAGAACCACAAAGTTGCACATTGTTGACGTCACAGGTGAAGTGATGAAAGAGGCCAGTTCAATTTAAACTTTCAAAAAAGTGAACAGTTGGACCTTTGTTTTTTGAGAACACTGCTACTGATTTTACATTGTTTTAACATTGTAAAGCACTTTGTGAGTCGCTGTCTGAGAAAAGTGCTACATAAATAAATGTACGTACTTACTTAGTTATAGATCAAAAAATGAGATTCATGTAATAAAAAAAAAACACACGTATTTGTAATTGATTAATTGTGATAATTTGACACTCTTAGTGTAAATGACTCTGAGAAAAAGAGGGGAGGCAGAGCTGGAGGCAGCAGAGACAAAGATGTTGAAGTTCTCCTTGGGAGTGACCACGATGGATTAGGAATGAATCCATCAGAACCGATAGATGTTCTGGAGATCAATGCAGGGAAGCAGATGGAGATGTTTGGACACGTTGAGAGGAGGAACATTGATGATGTGGGTGAAAGGATGCTGAGGTTGGAGCTAAGAGGTCTAGAGGAAGAGCAAAGAGGAGGCTCATGGATGTAGAGAAGGAGCTTGGTGTGAGTGAGGAGGACGCAGAGGAGAGGGTTAGATGGATGTTAAGAAGAATCTTAGATGGATGTTAAGAAGAAGGGCTTGTGGCGACCCCTAAAGGATGCAGCTGAAAGACGAGTCTGGAACCAAAAGAGTCGTATATTTCTCTTTCCTGAAATGCCTTTGTGCATCAATCATAACTGAGTTCTGTTTACGATCAGCTCACGTTCCAAAACAGATTTTTTTATGAGACTATCAGCGTTTTTGTTTGTTTAACTGTAACCCTTTCCCGTCTTTTGGTTCCAGCCTTTTCTCAGAAATATGTCTTTATCTGCGCTCTGAAAGGACTCTTCCTTGTTTTCTTTATGTGGCTAGCATTGGATACCAAGACGCACATGCACGTGCAGTCATGCTAGCTACTCATCACATAGCTTTCTGACCTCTAGACTTTAGAGGAAGTTAAAATGTATGTTTCATTGCAGTTTGCTATCATTTCGGTTCATCTTTATGGCCTTGTTTATGTGGATGCTGCAGAAAATCTCTATCATCTTTTTGTCATAGCACACTAAAGCAATGTAAATGTCTCCACTCAACCAATTTAGCAGAAGGAAAAACCCTCATCTTTCCTTTAGTTCCAGCCCGACTGCCTTAGTGGGAAAACCTGTTTGGCCCGTTCACGTCTGTATTCAGGCAAAAGAAAAGAAAGGCTGGGTTTGAAGAAACTTGGCTCAGTTTTTGCTTTGCGACTGTCAGCCAGACGTTCAGCCATGTTTGCATGAGAAAGGCTGGAGTTGGCATTCTCAGCTTCCCAGTGTCACTTTGTCGCCGTTTTATAATGTATCATCGATTATTCCAGTGTTTGGGGAGTTTGATTCGTCGTCAGAATCGTGTGACTTCTTTTGTTTAATTGACATACTTCTTTCAGGGTGTTGAAATAAAAACTAACAGAGGTTTGTGGGGTAAAGGTCTTGTCTCTGTCAGGCACTCACGATCTTTCACAAAGTTCTCTATCAACTGAAGAGCTTTTACTTTTTACCTCCTTCTGGTCTTTCTTGCTTTAAAACTTAGAGTCCAGTTGTTATTTTTTTAGAGAAGACATTGCCCCACATCCTCAGGTTGCAACCGTGGTGTCATCTATTCCAATTTGTTTATGTGGAGGGACGCAGAATAACATTTGTGTAGCTGCCGAATGGAAAGTCTTATTATTCATGAGGTACAGAGAGCTGCAGCTTTGTGCCTTTTAATGCTGACCCTTAACTGGATTGCAGGGATGAGTCAACAGCAACATTCAGTAGTAGAGTTTCACAAGGATGCCACTGAAGCCGAAGGTAAAATGAAATCCTAAAATAGCACTTTTGTTGTGAAATTCGGGATCACTCCTTTTGTTGGTGGATGTTTTGGAGGATCTGCTGCCCTGTGAGCTTCATGACCTGCATCACGAGCTGGGACCGGCTCAAAGGCAGAACGCTGTGTGCAGATATTCAGCTCCCAGACACTCCTAACAGAAACTCCTGAAGCTGGAAGTCTGGTCTGATACAAGTCTTTACTTCTCTGGTTTGAAATTTATCTATGATTCTTTAGAGATCTTAGGCAAAGAAAATACATTTTTATTTTCAAATATGTGGAATGCATAAAAAGCATGAAGTGTTTTTTTTATTTTATATTTTTTCTTTCTTTATTATATATATACTAAAGTCAGGCCTTCTCAAATTTATCAGGATGTGGACCCAGCTTGTGACAGACGTCACCAAGCACCAGCAAATCACGTCCACATGTTCTGGTCTTTTTCGGCTCTACATTCGTTTTGGAAAGACAATTTTAGATTTTCATCCCAGATTACAAATAAATTAATAGAGCCTAATCCTTTGACCGCTATCTTTGGTGCACCGCCATCATCTGTCCCATCCTCCTCGCAGTGTCTACTCTTAATGCTTTTGTTACCTTGCTAGAAAGGTGCCTAATTCTGCTTCTCACACAATGTGGATTAAAGAAATGATAAATCTTATAAAGCTTTTAAAAAATCGGATTCTCACAAAAGGGTTCACTTGAGGAAGTCCACAAAACATGGGACCTTTTTTTTTGTTTATATCGACAGACTGAGCCCATCCTTTGTTCTGGAGTAGTTGTGTGTGTGTGTGCGTGGAGGGGGGGGGGGTATGTTCGCATTGTCTTTGTAACAATTATTTTTATTGTATTTATTTTAGTTTTGTTCTGTTTGTTTATATACTGTGTTGAGTTTTATTTATTTTTTGTTGTGGCTTCTTACTTTGTCTTCGATTTGTGTAATGTTCAGTTTTTCATCTGTATTAATTTACTTTTTTTTCTACATTGTTTACCCGTTTGCAAAGACAAAAAATCTAAAAACAAATAGTGGAAAACATAAAAAATGAGAACTATTATTAATATTTTTGTTTATTTTTGTTGTCCATAACTAAAAACACATAATCTTGTAAACTATTATTTGACTCCACTTGACAGTAAAACAGTAAAAGAATTTTGGACTTTTTTCTTCAGGTTTTGGATCCAGAGCTGGAAGTGGCGGACCAAGCCTTCCCTCCGCAGTCCACGCAGCCCTCTGCGCTGAAGATCCAGGTGAGAACGCCGCTCTGGTTCTGGCTAAAGGCAGCGTGGGGACGTACAGACCTGGGCATGCTGCCGTTTTGTTGACTGGATCATTTCCTAAACGTGGCCGCCGTGTGTTTCAGGATAAAGAGATAAGAGCAGTCTTCCTCTGGCTGTTTGCTCGGCTCTTCCAGGGCTATCGTTGGTGTTTGCACATCATCCGCATTCACCCAGAACCGGTGATCCGCTTCCATAAGGTACTCTAAGGCCCCAGACACTGTGGACGCATCACTGCCTCAGCTCTGTCTGTATAACTGAAGAGGAGTGTTTCCTCAGGCGGCCTTCCTGGGCCAGCGAGCGCTGATGGAGGACGACTTCCTCATGAAGGTGTTGGACGGGATGGCGTTTGCTGCTTTCGTCTCAGAGAGAGGGCCCCCTTACAGAACTACTGACCTGTTTGACGATGTGAGTCTGTCAGCTGTTTGAATGTCTACTTTTACTCAGCGTCAGGTTTCTAAAGAGTCTCCCGCTGCAACCATCATGTGACGTCTGAATTTGACCGTAAAAGTGAAAGAAGGGATGGCTGATGGTTTCATTCTTACCTCTGCCAGTACGAGCAGATCTACTGGAAATCTGCAGGAGGTTGAATGAACGTTCTGCTTCCCGTGAGCAGGAATGTGTGGTTGGATCGGTTGTTGTTTTCCCGGTCTGTGACCGTTAGCCGGACGTCCCTTCTCGTCCTCGTATTTGCCCAATCTGTATCTACGTGCTGGTGGTTCAGTGTTGCTGAAATTACATCAGCTAAGATTTGAAAATGCTGAAAAACAACCACACTAGTTGCTGTTGAATAAGGGGTCATAGTTGTAGCAGAACTGTTTGTTCCATTTTAAAATCCTACCTTAATGAACAATTGCATGCTTGGCCTCCTTTCAGACAGAGCCCTGAAGCTTGAGGTGGTGAAGACAGACTGTCTAAAGGAGACAGTTCACTGTCAAGAGCCTTGTGTTGGAGTGAATAGATGAAGCATTAAACTCATCTTGGTGTCTGCTTATTTAATAAAAAGTTAGGATCATTTTCAAGTACAGTGCTCAGAAAAAATGAGAGGTCAATGAACAAAAGAAAAATTTCCAAACTTTCCACAAGGTTGAGTTTTATTGAAGACTTCTTTAACTCCATAACATAAAATCAAGGTTAATGATCTAACTTGGAGCACGCAATCTTCAGTTTACTTAAATTGGTTGAAGCAAAAATAAACACACCCTGCAACAAAAACTATTATGGCTAGTGTTTTGTATGAGCACAATGATTTTTAAGGGCAGCACAAAGTCATCTAGGAATGAGCAAGTTGGAGACATATTGCAACATCTATCTTTTTCCATTCTTCAAGATGAACTCCTTTTAGAGCCTGGATGCTGGATGGAGAGTGATGCTCAACTTCAGAGTTTCCCACAGGTGTTCAATTGGGTTCATATCAGGAGACATACTTGGCCATTCAATCACATTAACCCTATTCTTCAGAAATGCAATAGTAGCATTAGAAGTGGGTTTTGGATCATTGTCATGTTGGAAAAGTGCTCGACGACCATTGACAACCATCAACGAAATGCAGCTTCCCCACACCAGCAGTCCCACATAAGGACACTGACACCACCATGTTTCACTGTAAGCATCATGCATTTTTCTTTCACCTTTGCAATACCATACAGTTTTAAAACCATTAGTTCCAAAAATATTGATCTTTGTCTCATCGCTCCAGAGTATTGAGTCCCAATAGTCTTCATCTTTTTGAGCATGGGCCCTAGCAAATTCTAGGCGTGCTTTTTTGTGCATGGGCTTTAGTAAAGGCTTCCTTCGTGGACGATAACCATGCATGGCATTCCTCTGCCGTGTGTGCCGTATGGTGTCACGGGAAACAGTCACCCCAGTTTGGCTTTCTACTGCTTTGGCTAACTGCAGTGAACTTGCATGGCGATTTTCTTCAACCCTTCTCATCAAAAGACGCTCCTGTCAAGATTCCATGAATGACCTGGACGTCTCTGTAAGATGGTTGCACTTCCACCTTTCTTAAACGTTTGGATCACTTTTGCTATAGAATTTTGACTGATATGTAAAACTTTGCTGATCTTCTTGTAGCTCTTGTAGGCTTTTCTTTGTTAAGAAATGCCCTTTTATAGTCACCTGTGTACTGGAAACCTCTTAAATGAACCATTAGACTCATCTGTGGTTAAATGGCTTTTCTCTTAAGACTATGACTCGGGTGTACTCGTTTTTGCAACATGGGCTTGAATTATTATTAGGAAAATCCCTTTTTTGTGTGTGCAAATTAACATATCTTGTGTGCAATCAATGTCCCACCTTTGTAGGTGTATTTTAGAGTATAAAAAACTGATTCTGAAAGAACACTAAAGGTTTTCTGACAAATGTAGTGGGGTGTACTCATTTATGCTGAGCACTGTATTTGCAGCTGATGATGAAACATTCAAATGCAGTTTGTTTTTTACAAGTAGTTCTGCACATCATGCAGGATCTGCATCCCACAGATAGTTCAAGTGTGAAAAGGACTTTCAGCAGCAGGAACTTTGCTTTATTCTGTCTTTTTGATGGTGTTGATGTTCTTTCTGATCCTGGTGGATTTGGAAGCATTTCTCTCAGTCCTGACTACTGCATAAAAAACATCAACCATGTCAACTAGAGCAGTGTTTTTCAACCAGTGTGCCGCGGCACACTAGTGTGCCGTGGGAGATGGCCAAGTGTGCCGTGGGAAATTGCCCTCATTAACTGATCTAAAAACATTTCCCATCTCCAGGATTTTAGCTCTCTGTTCATCCAAACAGGCCCTGATAAAACACTGAGGAGTTAGGAATATAAAAGATCGTAAAATACCTTTTCTTTGGTTTTATTTTATTTTATTAAAGACATTTTGATAAGAATGACGTACCGCGATTCAGCTGCACCTTCGGCTGTATTTTGGAAAAGTCCCGTGTTGGGGGGGTTAATCACATGTCATCGGTCTGACCAATCAGAAGTGCTTAAAGTCTTCACTTCCTTGTCCCGATTTAGCTCGTAAAGTCGCTCAGTTCTAACAAAAATACCAGCTAAAGCTCGTCTTTAGCGGTGTTGCTTTCCACAGAATCCGGTATCAGACCGTGGAACAAGAGAACAAAACAATGAAGCTCCAAAAAGCGATATTCGGCCGTTTTATGCACTACATCTCCCATGATGCATTGGGTTGTGAGAGTGACAGTGCATAATGAGATCTGTTGTTAAACGTCTTGAAACTAACGAACACACAAACTGTTTTTAAATCTTCTAACTTAACTTTTATTGCATCTTTTAGAAAAAAACAGCTGCAGTTTCCAGCTTTTTCTGTAACAATTATCTCAAAAATGCATGTGAGATTGTGGAGGGAGGGGCTGTAGATCAATACAGACTATGAGTTTCTCCTTTTTTTTAAATTTTTGGATGCTGGTGTGCCGCGGGATTTTTTTTAAGGTTAAAGTGTGCCGTGGCTCAGAAAAGGTTGAAAAACACTGAACTAGAGGACATTATGACAGCCATCTGTGACTCTTTTTAAAACCTGTTTATGTTAAGTTGACGCCCTTCATCACTCGAATGCTCTCAGGAAATGCTTGAGCTCCTCTTCCTCTCAGCAAAACCAATATATTCAGCTGTACTAGATCATCTCAGTCTACATAATTTAAATTACACGGAAGAAAAGGAACAAATGAAAATTTTAAATTAACACCAAAAATTTGTTTTTTTGTAAATATTCTAAAGTACAAGAAAGAGTGACAAGTTGCAAACATTTGACAGCAAGTTTGAGATGCAGCTGAGTCACGAGAATCCTTCCTTCTGTTCCTCTGGAAGCATGTTTTTATTAAAGCCTGTTAATATTCCGTCAAAAAAAAGCAAATATGACCTTTACTCATGTGTAAAAAATCTTCTCTGATGGGAACACTGTGTTTCTGAAAATTTCCACAGCTGGTAGCAAACCAGGTGGAGCGGATCCGGCAGGAGGAGAGCTGTCCACACAAAGTCTTGAATCACGTGAAGGAGCTTGCAGAGCAGCTCTTCAAAAATGTATGACTTCACAAACTAGATCTCCTGTTGTCAGCCGTCCTTTTCATGGCATGTGTTTCTTGACCTTAGGAGAACCCATATCCGGCTGTGGCCATGCACAAAGTGCAGCGGCCCTCGGACAGCAGCCTGAACCCCACACAGAACCAGAAACCCTTCCCTGTTCTGGATGAGGTTTCTGTGCAGCTCTTCATTGATCACGCTGCTGCCAAACTGAAGACCGCTCCTCCTGTGGTGAAGGCAGAGGTCAAGAGCATGGTGCCATCCGGGCCTCCGCTGGGTGAGCTGCAGAACAAATTATCGTGTGTGACTTGCCGTCTCTGTGGGGCTGTGCTGACTGAGCATCTTCTGACTTCACAGGTGACACCGTGGACAGGAACGGCTGTGTGATGGCTAACAGCGCTCGCAGGCTGGAGGTGGTCAGGAACTGCATCTCGTACATCTTTGAGAACAAAATGCTGGAAGCCAAGAAGGTGAGAATCCATGGAGCTCTCCGTCTGTTCCCGGCATTTGTGCTGGAGTTGTTTAAGCTTAAAGAGTCCACCCTGTGTCCAGCTGATGCCAGCTGTTCTGCGGGCGCTGAAGGGTCGAGGAGCTAGGCTCTGTTTCACCCAGGAGCTCAACCAGCACGTCCTGCAGAACCGGGCCGTGCTGGATGACCAGCAGTTTGACTACATCGTTCGCATGATGAACTGCACTTTACAGGTAAGCATGAAAGGAAAAGTCTTTCCACCACTGGAGCATTTCTCTTGAGCTTAAGGGTCTGGGTTTCAGTTTACGGTTGAAGCCGTTTTGCCGTGTGAGAGTTTCATCTGTGTTTCTGTTCAGGACTGTTCACACATGGATGAACACGGCGTTGCTGCAGCTCTGCTTCCTCTGGTCACAGCCTTCTGCAGAGTGAGTGTCATGTCAGAGTCTTCCTCATTCCACAAAATCAACTGTTTGCACAAAACCCTTTTTTGGGGGGATTTTATACCCCTTAGGAAGATTTATGTCAGTCCCTTGCTGTCAGTAAATGTCCATCCAAATCTACAAATGAGGAGATCTTCAGGAATTTCTAGAATGTTCTAGGTGCTTTTGTCTCCTGAGACCTGCTATAACAGCATGTGTGTGTATGACAGAAACTGGGAGCAGGCATCACGCAGTTTGCCTACAGCTGCGTTCAGGAGCACACTGTGTGGACCAACATGCAGTTCTGGGAGGCCATGTTCTATAGTGATGTCCAGAACCACATCCGGGCTCTGTACCTGGAGACGGAAGATGGAGAGCAGCACAGCATCTCAGTAAGCACCTTCTTTTAGCTGATCAGCATTCTCCGCTGATCGCTCATCCTGGCGTTTGCTTCCAGCAGCAGCAGCAGGACGGGTCTGGCAGCAGAAAGGACATCAGCGCTTTGGAGTTGGCCTCGGAGCAGAGCCGGCTGTGGCCAACTTTCGGCAAGGAAATGCAGGCTGAACTGGTACAGAAGGAGGAAAGCACTGTGTTCAGCCAGGCCATCCACTACGCCAACAGGATGAGCTACCTGCTGCTGCCTTTGGACACCAGCAAGAACCGGCTGCTGAAGAGCTCCGGTCTCGGAGATGTGGAGAGCGTCAGTAACAGCTACGTCACCAACAGGTGAAGCCTAGTTGAGATAGTGGTAGAATTTGATCAGAAGTGGGATGGTAATGGAGGCTTGGCTGGTGAAGTCGATCCTCCAGAGACATAACTCTTCAGAGTTTGGCTTTGTTGTCCGGCAGCATTGCAGGCAGCATGGCGGAGAGCTATGACACTGAGAGCGGCTTTGAAGATGCTGAGAGCTCCGACGTGGCCAACTCAGTGGTGCGCTTCATCAACCGCTTCGTGGACAAAGTGTGTAATGAGAGCGGCGTCACTAACGAACATCTGAAAGCGCTGCACATCATGATACCAGGTAGGACGTGGTCTGATTGGTCCTGATGTGAGGTGGGAACGTGACCCTGAAGCTTTTTGAATGTTTGCAGATATTGTTCAGATGCACATCGAGACGTTAGACGCAGTCCACCGGGAGAGCAAGAGACTGCCTCCCATCCAAAAGGTAACCAATTCCTATTTTTACGTCTCACTGGACAAAGGCCATGCAGAACCCCAGCCAGCCCTGTCCACCCCCCTCTCCACCAATCCCCACAGCTCAGGCTCACGGTTTCCCAGCAGGTACGTCTGTCTGCAGAGACAGAAAGGTGTGAGTCGCACCACGCCTGAGCAGTGCATGCTGGGTGATTGCTCTGTGATGAGCTGAGTGCCTTCACCCTGAAGGATGCTGTTCCTGCATGCAGCTTGTTGGAGAGGGACAGGGGCTTTGTTGGGCCCCACGGGTCAAACATGGATTCTGGCCAGCATCACTGCATGCAGTCTGTGAAAATTCTCATGTCATTTTCCTGGAGAGACAGTTTAGTGATGAGTTTGGGTCTTTACTGTGGACTTTACATCTATTACACATTAGTAACACAACCGATACAAAGTTAATGGTCTTTAACGTGATTAGCAGATTTAAAGACTTTACAGCATCAGTTCATCTCAAACTATTTATGAGTTTCTTAATTTCCTAACGAAGCCCAGAATCCCAGCTTATGTTGTGCCAACGCGCTTCACAAAATAACAAAAGAAATCAAAGCAAGTTGATACATTCAACTTGCTTTAAACTGTATCGGGAGTTTGGTCTAAACGTCAGTGTTCATCTGTATGTTTGCTCATCTGAGTTGATGACTTTAGCATCTTTTGTTATGGGTGTGCTGGTTGCAAGCGGTGGGGTCAGTTGGCTCCAGCGTTGTTGACCCCTGAGCCTGTAATGACAGTCGGGCCCTCCTCTTCTGTCTGTCTGTGCAGCCCAAGCTGCTGAGACCCACTCTCCTGCCAGGAGAGGAGCTCATGATGGACGGGATGCGGGTCCATTTGGTTCCCGACGGACGCGATGAGGCAACAGGGCTGATGGGAGGGCCTGCTCTTCTTCCAGCGGAGGGAGCCATCTTCCTCACCACATACCGCCTCATCTTCAAAGGCACGCCCACCGACCCCCTGGGTGAGTAATGTCACATGACGAAAAATGTGGGAGACCCGCTTCATCTCCTCAATGAACTCCTCCTTTGGTTGCAGTGGGTGAGCAGGTTGTGACTCGCTCCTTCCCCATCGCCTCTCTGACGAAGGAAAAGAAGATCTCGGTCACAGCCATCGACCAGTATGTTCAGGAGGGGCTGCAGCTGCGGTCATGCACCTTCCAGGTATCCAAAGAGATGCACAGCTCCTCTGTGTGGCACGCACCCCGAGCTCTGACCTGATCTGGGCTTCTTGTTGACACTGCAGCTCATAAAGATCGCATTTGACGAAGAGGTCGAGTCAGACTTGGTGGAGGTTTTCAGGAAGCATCTTCACAAGCTGCGCTATCCTCAGCATGTGCATGGGACCTTTGCCTTCACCGTGGGTCAGTGTGGGAAGCTGGTGGTGGAGCACAAGACCAAAGACAAGAACCAGTCACTGAAGTAAGACAACTGTAGGAATGGGCCTCTGTGCACACACACACTCACACATGTAAACACACACACACTTCTGTAGCCACTGCAGGGCTGTCGTAAAACTTCTGAAACAAAGGACTGAGTTCTGGACGACAGGAAGTGACTTTGATGGGCGATAAGGTTAAAAAACGGGTCTCCTGGTCTTTTCAGAACCCTCTCCAGAAACCTGGTGAAGACCGCGAAGAGGACAATTGTCCGGCAGAACGTGTCCAGGAAGAAGTATTCTCCGCCCACCTGGGAGAACCGCAGCAGCTTGCAGTCTGAACTGGATGAAGATGAGATTTCTGGTAACTATGAAAACTAAACCGGCGATGTCAGTCTGCAGACGCTCACATTCTGACAGCAGCTGGCACTTTACAGTTTATCTTTATCTTTTAACTTTAGACTTTAGTCTTTTTTAAAAAGTCACAATTTCAGGTGTAGATGTTTCTCCACAGGCTTAAAGTGCATACGTTTCTGTTGTAATGTCCTAAAAACACGCGAAAACCCTTTTTATTGCTGAAATTTCAGAAGTAAAAGCATAATTAATAAGTTTATCCGTGTTGGTCATGGAAAGTGTTTGAAAGCATTTTTGTGAAGAACTTTAAAATTCAGCTCAACCCTCGCTCCGAATCCTTCCTCATAGATTATCAGAGCTCATTTTCTGGGAGCAGATCTTCTCCAGCAGTGGGACGTATATTAACTTTAAAATCCTCACTGTTTTTTTGCTCTTCTTTTACTTTCTGTTGTTGTTTTAGCTGATGTAGGTGGTTGTTGTTTACTGTTGTTTATCAGATGTTGAACTTGAAACCTGGTGAGAACCGCCTTTTAATGTTGTGACTGTGTTAAGATGTTTAAAGTTCTCTTTCTCCTTGAAGAGGTTAACAATGATGGGGTGTCTCCGCAGTGTCCGAGGAGGTGGACCACAGCGTGCTCACACTGTCCTCCACCATCCGCTCTTCAGACAGACAGACCATGAGCAATGTTGTGGAGCGGGCCTGCTGTCGAGACTATCAGCGCTTGGGTCTGGGCACGCTCAGTAACAGCCTAACACGTTCGAAGAGCGAGCCTTTCCGGATCTCCACCGTCAACCGCATGTACAGCATCTGCAGGAGGTAAGAAGCCCACAACGACCAAAAAAGGAAGGGGAAACTCTGCTAACTGTGCCTGCCTCTGCAGCTACCCTGGCCTGCTGATCGTCCCTCAGACCATCCCAGACTCCACCATCCAGAGGATCTCCCGCTGTTATCGACAGAACCGCTTCCCCGTGGTGTGCTGGAGGAACTCTCGAACCAAGGCCGTCCTCCTGCGCTCGGCGGGTCTTCATGCTAAGGGAGTAGTCGGATTCTTCAAGTCACCCAACACGCCTACTGCAGGTAGAGAAACTGTAACACCTTCCTCTAACAAGAAAACCCTACGTGTTTAAGACATTTAATAAAAGCTGTATTCTTTACTTCCAAGTCTCTTTTTGGTAGTTTGTCAGTTCTGCCTCCAAAACACAAGTTGATGTGTGGTCATCATTATCATTCCATCCCAGCTAGTTTGAAAAAAACAAGCCCCCACCTGGACTCCAACCAGAACGTACCATATTCAGTTCTTCACATGACTCCCTGAAGCAAAAGTCAATTTCCAATTGCCTTCTATGTTACAAAGCCAACTTTTGAATCTAAAATTAAGCTTTTCTAACCTTGTTTAAAAAATCTGTTGAAAGACCCGCTCTGATGAAAATGGTGATTTTGGTGTTTTTAACATGTTTCTGTAGCATTTTTCTCATGATGGTAAGGCATATTTGAAGAAAATGAAGATCAAAACTCCATTTCTGAGTTTTCTTTATTCAAATCGGGAGCAGATGAAAACATTCAGTTTAAAAAGGTTGTAGCAGTGATGTTGGTGCTTCAGTCAGCTGGCGAAAAGAAAACTCCTTGCTCCGCTTCATTCTGACGCATGAATCTACATCTTTGTTTACCTCGTCTGAGCTGGATTTTGGATCTAAACTGTACGGCTGGATAGGTTTGGTGTTGCACCCATTTTTACTGCACCGCTAATGTTAGCTTTGGTCTGTGAGAGGCTGTAAGCTAATGGGACAGAGTGTAAAAAAAAAAAAAAGCATGATGGGAAATGGGGGTTGGCTTGCTTCCGTTCCAACAGTTTAGTCCAAATCTCAAGGGGGAATTTCTGCTAAACTCCTGCATCTCTGCAGAAACTATGTCATTGAAAGCGACACAGGTTTTTGGATTTTTTTTTTTTTTTTTTTGCAAATATCTTTTTATTGTTTTTAAACACATGAACAAAGTTAGAAGCATTGAAACAGCATATATTTAACAAAAATCCAAAGAAAATGAAAAATTAGTACAAGAAGGTACGTAGAGTTGTCAGGTTGAAATTATCCTCCTATCTAGGATACTGATCACAGAGTTAACAATTTGTCATGACCTTTTCTTGTTTTGTACATAAACCATTTTTCCCAGTCCTTCAGAAATTTGTTTTCCTTCATTCTTAGTTTGTATGCAAGTCTCTCCATTGTTTGTATTTCTTCCACAATATACATCCATTGCTTGTGTGTTGGGGCTTCAGCCTTCTGCCAGTTCTTAGTTATGGCTTTCTTTGCTGCCACAAGAAGAACTTTTACTAGATTTTGGTCCGTTTTATGTACTGTTCCCTCTAAGTAACCCAGATACATCACAAGACAGGTTCGGGGTATCTTATAACTGAGTATTTCACATATAGCAGAGTGAATGGTGTGGTTTTTGGATTTTTACTAAAAACTGCATCATTTTCTTTACCCTTTGAAAATTGATCAGAAGATGATTGGAGTGGGACTTGAATGTTTGTTGCTTATTTTAGGGGTTTTCAATGTGTTATTCTTTGATTGACAGGTGGGTGGACTTATGGGTGAGCTCAACAAAACCCACTTTACATTTCCAGAATGCTGAAGAGTTCAGGCCATTTGCCCTCCCCATGTTTGTTGAAAAGCCTGTGGGTGACGTCAGAGATGATCCGTCTAATGGTCATACAGTATGTTTAAGATTTATTAAGCAGGAATCCCATCTTGCGGTTAAAACAGTCACCAATTAGTAGCATAGTCAAAAACATTTCACTTTGCATAAAGGGAGCACAGATTTAATCAGATAAAAACTGAGATCTCTGAGGCAGAACACAGAATAAAATTTAGTTTTCTCACGTATACAGAGATTTCTTCAAATTCTCTCAAGGAGGATTTGATGTATTCAATCTCTTGATCATTTAACGGAGAATCATTAAATAGATATTTATTATAGAAACGGTTGTCACAGCAGCCGTGTTGCCGACTGTTCTTATTTTGCGACTTTTACATGTTTTTGTTGTAGTTTAATTAAACAAGTTTCTGCTTTAGAAAGTCTTTTTTTATGCTTTTAGATGTTTAATTCTGATTTGAATCTAAATCAAACTGCTGGTGATGTTGTGGTCCGTCTTTCCTGGTAACCAGGAAGTCCACAGATGTTGCTGCTGTCTCGTCTTTGTCTTCTAAAAACGCTGTAACAGGCTGGCGTGTTTTTGTCCAGTTCCCAGTCAGGCCGACTCCACCAGCCTGGAGCAGGAGAAGTACCTGCAGGCCATCATCGGCAGCATGCCGTCCTACAGCGAGAGCAGCGGCAGAAACACGCTGAGCGGCTTCTCTTCCGCTCACATGAGCACCTCAGGTGAGGACGCCCAGTTACGCACTGGAAACACCGCTGCCAGAGAAACCTCTCATCTCTGCGTCTTCTGTTTCCAGACTCTGCAGATAAACTGAGGCAGCCTAAAATCGGGATGCTCATGAAGCAGGTGATGGGCGTGAAGGAGGAGGTTCCCGGGACGTTCAGCAGAGGAGGTGAGGTCCAAACTGGTGTGTTTTGGGCAGTTCTGGCTTCTGTTCATGTGAGTTTTGGAGCTGGCCTGGGACAGAGGAGGAAGCGGATTTGGGAGTCATGTAGGGAGAAGGTCCTCTTTTGTTGGTTAACTGGCATTTCTGTCATTTGACCTCAGCTCAGGGTAAAAGCGTCAAAGTGTCCTCTCAACCCAAGGGGCCTAACAAGGCCAGGAACTCCCCCAGAGGTACAGTAGGCCACGCCCCTCAGCCCTTCCTTCACTCGTCTTTAACCAATCAGGTCTCTAACGGTAGATGGGTCTTTTTGTGTGCTAACACTGCAACGTTGCTGCTTGTGTTGTTGTGTACACGCTGCAGCTCCGGCTGAGCTGCGTGACGTCCTGCTGGTTGTTTCTCCTTCAGAACTTTAGACTGTCAGTGTGGCGTAGCCGTTTCTCTAGGACGACGGGAGGCTGGCAGACTGGATCATTCCAGCTCCAGCACTAGTCGTCCCTGCGTCCTGCAGCCTCAAACCCCTTATGATCCACTTCTGCTACACTCTGCTGTCTGTGTTCACATGATTTTACAGGAAAGGCTCCATCTGATCTCACTATGAAGGCATGATTCCACCCAAATAAACAAATAAAGAATCAAACCACAGCATAACGAATCTAAATATTTGTTGCTTTTGTTTGATGTTTCCTTTCAGTTTGTGCCAGTACAAATGAACAAATACTGAAACACAACAGCAAATCACAGAACAAATTACAGAGTCCTGAAACACAAAAGCAAATCACATTACAAATGACCAAATCCAGAAACACGGTCATATAGACACAGCTAGAAAGGGACGTCATATTAAACCAATCATATACGATTTTTTAAAGTGATTTATTACTGTTTTCTTTATGTTATAAATACATGAAACAGTCCAAAATAATTTTTTAAAATTGTATTAATGCAATGAAAATGTACAACACCTTCGGTGTTAAAGGGAATCCCCATTCCGTTAGCAGCTTTCGTTCGATAGCGTTCATTTTTTCTCCACTTTCTACTGTCGCGTTTTGCACTTGCCGGCCGGCTGCTTAATGGAAATTTGATTTGTTCTGTGATTTGCTGTTGTGTTTCAGTATTTGTTCATTTGTACTGGGATTTGTTGTTGTATCTTAAATGTGCGCATGTCTTGCACCCTCGCCCACCGTAATCAGGACAAGAAAAACTGCTTCGTACATCAACTTCAGATTTTAGTAACAAACTTAAAACAAAATATTGTTTTAACCAAAAAGGTCACCCAAACCACACACCCCAAAAGAAAATCAAGTTCAAATTTTAAAATAAACCAAAAAAATGTTTGTAAAAGAACAAATGTGCAAAGAAAATCTGTCTTTATTAAATGTTATATACGGTTATATGTTGTATGAGTACAGCAACATGTAAATGAAAAATATCCATCCACCTTTAGGGTCCTGGGGCTGCTGGAGCCTATCACAGCTGCTGTTGGGTGAGGGCGGGGTTCAGCCTAAACAGGTCACCAGTATGTAGCAGTGATACACAACCACGCACACAGTCCACCTATGCAGCATGTTTCTGGACTGTGGGAGGAGGCCAGAGAAAATGCACAGTTGCATGAGGAGAACATGCAAAAACTCCACATCGGAAAACCCCAGCCAGCAGTCCAACCAGAGTTGTGTGACAGCAATAACAATAAAAATATTGTGTCTAAAATGTAAAACAATCAATTCATTTATTAAGACAAAACAGAAACGACAGCGTTTAAAAATCGGACAGATGTAAGACTCTACTGTCTGATCAGAAGGTCCTCAGTGTGTGACCTCAGAGCTCAAATAAATTCTGATCCCTGCATGGTGTGTGTGTGTGTGTGCCCACATCTCAGGTAGATGGGGCAGTATCCGTCTGACAGGATCGGGAGCTCTACGTCTGAGTGCCTACAACCCTGACGTGGGGCCGCGTCTGGCGGGATTTGAGTCTCCGCAGCCCAACGGCGGGCCGAGTGAGCCCCTCTTCCTACGGCAGCAGAAGGCGTTCCTCTACATCATCGGGGACAAGAGCCAGCTGAAGGTGAGCTGATGATCTGCAGAGGCGGGGGGGAGGAGTCGAGTTGTTCTGAACTCCGCCTCTGTCATCAGGGGGGGAAGCAGGACGCGTTCCAGCAGTGGGAGGTAGTCCCCATTGAGGTGTGCGACGTGCGGCAGGTGAAGAACAGCTTCAAGAAGCTGATAAAGGCCTGCATGCCCAGCTCGGTGACGGCGGACGGCTTCCTGCGCTGCGTGGAGGAGTCGGAGTGGATGTCTCTGGTGGGAACCTGCTTCTTCCTTGTGTCTGTCCTCCCTGCTTCCAGCTGCTGTTTGACTCTGACGTCCACATGTTTGCACAGCTGCACAGGGTGCTGCAGGTCTCCGTCCTGGTGGTGGAGCTTCTGGACACGGGCTCGTCCGCCATGGTCAGCCTGGAGGACGGCTGGGACGTCACCACGCAGGTCAGACTGAAAGCCAGACTTCCACTGTTGTGAAGGTCAGACTGCGAGGTGTTAAGGTTCCTGCTGGCTGCAGGTGGTGTCCCTGGTCCAGCTGCTGTCTGATCCGTACTACAGGACCTTTGATGGCTTCCGGCTGCTGGTGGAGAAGGAGTGGCTGTCGTTTGGCCACAGATTCAGCCACCGGGGGGCACAAACGCTTGCCAGCCAGAGCAGCGGCTTCACGCCGGTGTTCCTGCAGTTCCTGGACTGTGTGCATCAGGTGGGTCTTCCTCAGGACATGGTGGGCTCTAACCTCATCTGTTCATGAAAACTAGAAGATGAGCTACAATTCAAAGTAGAAAACCCACAACATGTCCGTGTCATTGACATGATCTGATTAGTTTGTGTTCGGCATCATATCACCCGTCTGTTTGGTTTTTCTACTGACTTTATTCACAAACATTACAGAGGAAAAACATTGGAGATGGATTCAGTATTGACCAGTATGAACTGTTTTTTTAATTTCTTTTCTTTATGTGTCAATCCTGATGAAAATATCGGACACAAAGCACCAAATTCTGTGGGTGACCTGCAGCATGCTCACATTGGGGGTGTGGTCAACTTCACTAAAACAAATTCTGATTTTTGCTATGATTTTTTTCAAAGTTGTGCCAAAGATTTTTAATTTTGCTATCTTTTTTTTATTTTACTATAATTTTTTGTTAAATTAAGCAACATTTTTTTTTTATTTTGCTATAATTTTTTTCTGAATTTTGCTGTAGATATTTATAGAATTCGCTATAATTTTCATTGTAAAACAGTTGTCATTCGTTGTAATGATTATGAGATTATTTTTGGGAAGTTACTGAGAAACTGCTATTGTTTGTCTGGGGTCTTTTATGTACTTTACTGATGGTCCATGCCTGCCTCTGCAGCTTCACATTTAGGCAAACTCCGGCTGGAACTCGTTTTCTGCATCACCACAGACAGAAATAAACAGTTCATTCTGGTCAATAGAACTACATGAGAAGTTCTATTGACATGAGAAACATGTCATTTTTGTTGGCTCAGCATTAAGGCGTGCCCCTCCTCCTCTTCCTCAGATCCACCTCCAGTTCCCCATGGAGTTTGAGTTCAGTCAGTACTACCTGAAGTTCCTGGCTTATCACTACGTCTCCAACCGCTTCCGCACCTTCCTGCTGGACTCGGACTACGAGCGCATCGAACTGGGTAAGAGGGGGGAACAGGCGGCGTGGCGGCGGGTCATTGTGGTGCTTATCTGTCTGTCCATGCAGGAGTGCTGTTTGAGGAGAAGGGCGAGAGGAAAAGTCCTCTGGTGTGCAAGTCTGTTTGGGACTACATCGACCGACTGAACAAGAAGGCACCCGTCTTCTACAACTACATGTTCAGCCCAGAGGATGAGGAGGTGGGTGCTTCTGACCTTCATCGCCCGCCAGATGCCACCAGCATTGACGGGAACGCTGTGTTTTTGAGTTTCAGGTGTTAAGGCCGTACACCTTCATCTCCAATCTGAAGCTGTGGGATTTCTACACGGAGGAGACGCTATCTGAGGCACCGTCCTATGACTGGGAGCTGCGGGGCCGGCAAGAACGCGCAGAGGAGGTGGCGGACAAACCCGACACCAGCGCTCCCGTGACTCAGCGCCGCATCGTGTGGCCATGTTACGACAACCTAAGCAAGGTGATGCCAGACGCCATCAGCAAGCTGCTGCAGGACCTGCAGAGTCTGGAGGCTGAGCTGGGCCAGACGGCGGAGAGGTGGAAGGACACCTGGGACAAAATCAAGATGACGCAGAGGACGGACGCCAAACCGGAGAGCAAGGTGAGGAGGCGACTGCTTTTCCCGCCTCGTCAGTGGAACCCTGAGCCCGCTGACTCTGGACTCTCCTCCACAGCCGTCCTTCTCCAGCTCCCTGCTAATGGCGTCCAACCTGAGCCACCAACGCCGCTCTCAGGGAGTCTGCCTGCAGGAGAGCGCCGTTGGGCCTTCCCTTAACCTGGGCTTGGACTGCGAGGGCGGCGCCACCTCCACCCCGGTGCCGGGCCGAACCAGCACCAGCACTCTTTACAGCCAGTTCCAGAGCACTGAGAGCGAGAACAGGTGAGGCAGCCGCCATGCGATCACCTGCCCGCCATGTGGTCCACCTCCTCTCTGATTGGTTATCATCTGTATCCACAGGAGCTTTGAAGGGATTTTATACAAGAGAGGATCCATTTTGAAACCGTGGCGACCCCGCTGGTTCGTTCTGGATAAAACCAAACATCAGGTAAGAAGTATGTCTCAAAACAACAAGCACTCTTCAGGTAGGCATCTAACTCCACCCTGTTCTGATCCTGCAGCTGCGGTACTACAACACCCGACAAGACAAGGAGTGTAGGGGGTTCATTGACCTAGCAGAGGTGGAGGCCGTCACTTCAGGATCACCGATGGTGACGTCACCCAAAATCACGGAGAAAGCCTATTTTGACGTGAGTGTCAGCTCGGTGGCTTATGCGCGCTCGCCTTCGATGGGTCCTGACTTCTATTTCTTTCCCTCGGCAGCTCAAAACCACCAAACGGGTCTTCTGTTTTTGTGCGCAAGACGCCGCCAGCGCCCAGCAGTGGATGGACAGCATCCAGAGCTGCCTGTCTGACGCCTAGAGGAAGCAGGGCTTCTGACGCTCCGTCCTGTTGAACGTTTCAGCCATTTTCCTATAAAACTACAAAAGAAAAAAAAGAAAAACGTTTCCCCTCCTCAGTCTGACCACTATGAGTCTGAATGCACAAAACCAACTAGAGATCCTTCCAGAGCCCCCACCTGCGCATCACCTGTTGAAAAGAGGAGGAGCCTGAAGCCTAACGGACCAAACCTGCAGGAGCAGACACTGCTGCTCTCACTGCCTCGTGTAGCCACTCAGTGTCTTCAGAGGAGGGGGGGGGGGTCCTTAGTGGTTCATGAAGGATGTTCTGTTTAGCCCTTTCCCCCAGCTTTTTTCTACAATCAGAAGTGATTTACTGTGAAAAGCATGAAATTATGGTGGCAGGAAGTGTTTACAGAGTAGATGACCCCCCCCCCCCCCCATCACTACGAGGGACGCCTCCTTTAAATCTGTAAGGGAAACTGAGAGGGGGGGCGTTGAGCAGAACAATGTGGGGTGTCGCACAGTATTATGGGATGTCTTCATAAAAAGACAGCAGGTCACTTTTCCACGTTGGGGCGACGCACCTTCCCGTCTGAAACAAGGGAGGGGTCGCCCCCGCCACCCTGTAAAATCCCCCCCCCCCCGCTGCTGTCTAAAGGTGAAACTGTAGATTTGTTGAATAAGTCTCTTGTATATACGACTCCAAATTTGTATGTAACGTTTCTAGTAGTAATTTATTTAACTGGTCTTTTCAGTAAAGGTTTTTCACATCACTTTATTTTTTAATTAGGAATCCAATGTGCCAACTGTTTATTTGTGTATTAATGTGACTAATGCTCTTTTTGTTTGGAAACCCTGGTTTTGATACATCACTCCTGATTTCCCAGGCAGTCCGAGTAAAGCGGTGGCAGTGGAGTAGGCGGCGTCCTCTGAACTATTGAGTTTTTCGCCGCCTGCATTGGTCAGACGGCAGAGCTCACCTGTGGGAACGTCACTGCCTCTCCTCACTGCTTCACCTTCCTCCTCCGTGTACAGCAGCTACAGCTATAACAAAACCCCCTTTATTTATTTGGTTTTTATTTAGAACGTTCCCTCTGAGATGGGCTGTCAATCATGTCAGTAGAGTTTCTAGACTCCAAATAAAAAACTGTGGGTTCAAATGTTCTCTGGTGAAGTTCTGTTTCCACAGCGGCGTTCCTCTCAGCGCCTTCAGTTGTTTCTTTTATGACAAGTCTAAAGGATAGAAGGATCGGGTCCAGCTTCTGGGTTTAAAGTAAATGCTTAATAATCAAATCAAACCCATCATTTCATCTTATAAACCCTCTTAATTACACTCACCGGCCACTTTTTTTGGTACCAGGTTGGACCTTCAGAACTGCCTTAATCCTTGGTGGCATCGATTCAACAAGGTAATGGAAACATTCCCCAGAGAGTTTGGTCCATATTGATGCAGTTGCTGCAGATTTTTCAGCTGCACATAAATAATGCCAATCTCCCGTTCCACCACATCCCAAACCATCTCCATTGGGTTGAGATCTGGTGACTGTGGAGGCCGTTTGAGTCCAGAGAACTCATTACATGTTCAAGAAACCAGTCTGAGAGGATTCCAGCTTTATGACATGGCGCCTTATCCTGCAAGAAGTAGCCATCAGAAGATGGAACACTGTGGTCAGAAAGGGGTGGACATGGTCAGCAACAAGGCTGTGGCGTTGGAACCATACTCAGTTGGTACTAAGTGGCCCAAAGTATTCCAAAAAGATATCCCCCACATAACACTACCACCAGCAGCCGTAACCGTTGACACAAGGCAGGACAGATTCATGCTTTTTTTATTGACCAAATTCTGACCCAAATATAGCAGCAGAAATTGAGGCTCATCAGACCAGGAATTTGGCCATTCTCCTTTGACCTCTGGCACCAACAAGGCAATTCCACCCACAGAACTGCTGCTCACTGGATATTTTCTCTTTTTCAGACCATTCTCTGTAAACCCTAGAGATGGTTGTGGGTGAAAATCCCAAAAGATCAGCAGTTTTGGAAATTCTCAGACTAGTCTGTCTGGCACCAACCATGTCATGTTCAAAGTCATTTCAATCACCTTTCTTCCTCATTCTGGTGCTCGGTTTGAACTGCAGCAGGTCGTCTGGACCATGTCTACATGGCTGGCATGTAGGGGGTTCATTGGCATTGAGTTGCTATGTGATTGGCTGATTAGTAATTAACATCAACAAGCAGTAAGACAGGTGTACCTGATAAAGTGGACGGTGAGTGTAAATGGTGTATTCTTATAGAGCGCTTTACTGTCACAGTCCCATAATCATACATTCACTCTCTCCACCTATAGCCAACCAAACAATACATCTTGCTTAACCCTTGTGCTATCTTAGATGACAACTCCCAACTCCCAATGTTAAAGTGCCTAGGATAGTACAAGGGTTAACATTGGGAGTGAGGTAATCTAGCCCCCTCTAGACAGTGCGCTGAACTTTTTTCTTCAATGATTTTTGATCTTCACTGGTTTCCATGGATTACATGAAATCCTCTTCACCTTTATCCACCTTTGTCATGGTAGGGAGTCAATGGTCATCTTGATCCCATAGGATAGCACAAGGGCTATAGACACATGGGTGGACGTTCTACCCCTGCAGCACAGCTGCAGAAGGTGGGGTTCACTAGTCCATAGCAGGGCCCACAACCACCTAAAGGACAATTTGGTCATCAATGATCACAGCACACTGCAGCACCAGATCTCCAAACAAAGGACAGACAACGACAGGATGGGGAATTGCTTTTTAAAGGTCTTTTAAGTGTAGATAATATTTGTGTATAGGTAGATGAGGTTTGGTTGATTTCAGGGAGACAGCATGAAGAACTCAAATATCATTACAATCAGAAGGTCTTTGCTCACTAGCTAGGTCAACAAAAATCTGCTTCAAGATGCACAGAAAAGGTAAAAATAAAAAAATTTGAAATCTCCACTTAGATTGAATCCAGATCAAATTTCACAAATGTTGATTTTTTGAGAAAAGAAAAGGCTGAATTTGCTTTAAATAAAAGGCTGACATTATTGCACACGAGCAGAGGACAATAATACTATTGGAGACGTTGGTGGACCTGCTGTTTGCTTCAGGAGCAGCAAAAAAGACAGGAAACCCTACCTGGATGAAGACCACATGAAGACAATGCTGTGCTAGGACGTACAGTAAATGCCTGCATAAGTGCTTTTATTAAGCTTTAAGAGGAAACAAAAAAGAATATTTTCAAAAAACAAGTATTTATTGTTGAGGCATCATTAAAAGTCAGCCTGTGCTTTCCGTTCAGGGGCGACCGGGTAAAATCCAACCCACCAGGGAGACCGGAGAAATCTTTGAGGACTTAAAAAAATACGCAGGCCGGCGTTCCCTCCAATTCTGTGGTTTTTAAAGAACTCTGCTACATTAAAAGAGCACAGCTTTATGTGCAACATCAGGAAAAAAAGGCTTTGACATGATTCCTCTCCTCTGTGGCGTTTTGCTTCTGGCGGTCCACCTCGTCGTTGGTTGGCAGTGTCCATGTCCGATAGCATGGCAGAGTGAAAACACCGGAGACCAGGGAGTCGCTCTGGAGGAGGCTGGCGAACGCCCCGCCCAAACTTGCTCAAACCGGCCCGTTGACAGACACTTCCTGTGCTGGCGCCACTGTCTCTCTGTAGAACCACAGATGGGAGAACCACACCCTCAGCCAGGAGTAGCACACACCCCTTTTTATAAAGCAGCAAATCACAGACCATCAAAGTAAAAGCTCAGTTTTTCCTGATTCCACTGAGACAGAAATCTAAACCCACTACTGCTAAAGCCAGTTCCTGAGGGGAACCTGGCTCCAGTGGGGAACTTGGTCCCTGACCTGCAGAGCACACAGCAGCGTGCAGATCCCAGGTCAAGTCTTTGCCGGGGGGGGTCTGGACACCCCATGATGCAGATTTTGGATGCATCAGACTGACCTCATCCGTCTTATTAAAGTATCTGTGGGTCTTATCTGTCAGACAGGTGGATTGTTTTCATGAGTATCCTGGCGTGTACGGATCAGTGGGTCACATGACCTACAGGCTCCTGATTTAGCATTAAAACCCCAAACTGTTTAGAACAAAGACAGTGATGATTTATGAGGAAACAACCGTCTGTCTTCAGTGAGGGGAGAGTATACTTTGCACCTCCTCTTTTCAGCTGAGGAATGGGTCGTGCTCCTCTTGTTTATGTCCTAAATAAGTCAAACTGAGCATGCCCAGAAGTGTGGAGAGCCCGAGGCACTTACTTCCTGTCGGCAGGTGTGTTTGCAGGTGGCTCATCTGCGGGCGGCTCGGAGCTCGCAGGAGGATCTGACAGAGACAGTTTCTCCAGGGAGGCCAGGCTCTCCTCACTGTGGACACACAACAACACAATTCGCACACAGCAGCTCTGACACACAAACGAACCTCATCACGCCTGACCTTCACGTGGATCTGAACACCTTAAACGGTTTACCCACAGTTTCAGCGCACTTTTTTTTACTCACACTTGATGAAAGTTCAAATCCCACCTTAGAGAGGGTGGGGTTGTTCTAGCAAAGCAAATGAGCACTCAGGTTGGGCCTAAGTTCCTTCACTGCTTCGGTGCACTTTACAGGGCGTCCATGCTCATGACTGGTAGATTGTTGAATGTAGAACACAATGCATTGCACTTGAATGATTGGTCATTGGTTATTTTTATTTCATTAGAACACAGTGGTTTCATAAATAATCTTTATCAAATGATCATATTTATCAGGTTTTTACGCCTAGAAATCAGTGACATCATGCTTGCTGTTTAAAAAAAATGTAGTGAGCATGAGTCTGAACCGCTGTAAAATCCAGGACACAGGGTTGTCCCAAACTCTGTTGTCTTTTAAGGGTTATGGATTAGAGTGGGAATTAGGACAATTAGGCTGATTTCCACTGATCCGTCTGCGGTCCGACTCTGTTGTGTTGACTCAAACAATAGAACGTTTATTGATCAATCAGAATGTTTACGTCGCCTCCGTCACGTGTGTGTCTCAAATCCATACCTCCACACCAAGCTTTACGCTGGAGTTCTATTTCCAGTGCGTTGACCCATCAATGTTAAGGTAAAAAGCCAGAGCAACAGGAAACGGGTCTGGGTTACAAAATCAAAACTTTGTTTGTTCTTTCAAAATAAAATGTTATGAAAGTTTATTTCATTTTAAGGTGACGGACCCACGTGATAACACACGTAAACGTTGCAGATAATGCTGCCATCCATTTTCGCCATGGACGACAAAGCTTACCTTTGTCAGTTAAAAAAAGTTTTTAAAAAAACCCATCATTTATGCTAAAAATGGCAAGTATCCCATTGCAAAAAAAGTTCATTAAATACCGTATTTTCCGGACTATAAGTCGCCCTTTTTTTCATAGTTTGGCAAGGGGTGCGACTTATACTCCGCAGCGACTTATATTAGAAATAAATTGAAATAAATCCATTGTTAACCCTCCTGTTATGTTCATTTGTGAGGAACAGAGATGATGTTCCTGGGTCAATTTGATGGATGAGGTATGTTAAGTGTTAAGAGTATGTTAAGTGACTCAGAGAATCAGCAAACTTTTTTTTACAGTAAGATCTTGAAGGCTAAGAACATAATATTCTATTTTCCAATGATTTCATAGATTCAGAAATGCAATAAAAATGAGAACTGTTTCTACAAATACAGGATGAAAACAGAGTATTAGTTGGCCAATGATGCTTCATGAAAAGAATAAATAAATAAGTTTGAGAAAAAATTACTGTGAAATTATTAGATAAACAGTCTGCTATGATTGTGTCATATAAGGTTGTGAAAGTTAAAATGCGACTTATAGTCCAGTGCGACTTATCTGTGTTTTTTTCTACTTTATAATGCATTTTTGGGCTGGTGCGACTTATACTCCGGTGCGACTTATAGTCCGGAAAATACGGTAGTTTGTTTGGATTTAATGTAACCATAAGGGTTGGTTGGCCCTCACACATTTACACCTCACTAAATCTGGCCTTCTTTGTAAAAACCTAAATCAAAAAGCAGAAATACTGAATGTTTTGTGGTGATTTTTTCCCCTGGGCAATGTGGGTGGTTGCCCAGGACGGAATCTCTTAGGTGGCACACTAGTGCCCAAAAAAAAAAAGTAAATAAATAAAAAAAGGACAAAAAACAATGCCAGATCCACCACAAACCTTTTGAGGTCAGGTGTCTTGTTTTCGGAGGTGGCTTCCGTGGCAATCTCTGCAGCAGCCTTAGCAGGAGGTGCCCTCTTGTCTTCGTCCTCGCTGTCGGATCCTCCGGAGGAGCTGCTGTCTGAAGCTATGAGCGGAGCTTTCCCTCCTTCTGCTGCTGACGGAGAGCCACAAGAGGTGCTCACTGCTGCGGTGGCACAAACACACACACCTACAGGTCAACACAGCAACTTTGGTTATGTTTTTTCTAGTATCACCCTGTCATAAGGGGGGGGTCTAAAAGCTCCATTGGCTTTGGAGTGAGAGTTTACTCCTCCAAAAAGAACATTTTATTTCATTCACCAGAATAAAGATTTGAGAATATTTTCACCACAAGTGTCTTTTTTGCCGTCATCTGTGCTCCTCTCCATCATGAGAAGTAACCGTCCTTCATTCATTTCTGCTAATGGACGCCTCATCAGCCATTATCCATTACTGATACGATGCCTGACATTAAATTGTTCTTTTGTCACTTAAAGACAAAGTTGGAGTTATACCTTTGAAATCTAAGAGCTGAAAGGTAAAAAAATTGGGGAGGGCCTTAAACGCCACGGTCCTTTGAAACACTTTAGGCCTTAAAGCTAAGCAAGGCCATGTCACACAGCCATTATGTACATTTTGCGCATGTTCCACATGTGTAATTTCTGTCTTTCATGACACACCCATGATATACGTGATACAAGTCATTCATAAGGGTTTCTTGTGTTTGTCATTCGTCGATGTGTTCAGATTTTTCAGCCGACAGGTTTTTGTGACTTCGGTTTTGAGCCGTTTAAAATTTTGGGTCGGTTGAGAATTACACAGTTTATGCGTATTTTGCATAACTTATATGCAATTATTACTTAAATCTTACACAATTGTTTGTCTGGTAAACTTTTCCCACAACTTTATATTGCGTATATGGCACACATATCATGTTAAAATTACAAAATCACACAAATCCCTAATGAATTGCACATAAACAGTGCAATAATCATGCACGGGTATATAACTTGACGATCTTTCACCCCTCCAACAGTCTATACAGAGTGGGGGTCTCCTACCCGACCCCCCGTCCAGAGTGGTATCTCTCTGGTGCCGACCAGGGAAATTCGACAGTTTAATGAAAACAAAGCATCGCAGCGACCCGCGGCAGGAGCTGACCATGGTGCTGTCAGGATGTGATTTCTGCTCAGTAACCTAAATGTCAAATATTTTCATGTCTATGAAAATTGTAGATCCACACTGAAGGCATCGAAACTATGAATTAATGTGTGGAATTATATACATAACACAAAAGTGTGAAACAACTGAAAATATGTCATATTCTAGGTTCTTCAAAGTAGCCACCTTTTGCTTTGATTACTACTATGCTCACTCTTGGCATTCTCTTGATGAGCTTGAAGAGGTAGTCACCTGAAATGGTCTTCAAACAGTCTTGAAGGAGTTCCCAGAGATGCTCAGCACTTGTTGGCCGTTTTGCCTACACTCTGTGGTCCAGCTCACCCCAAACCAGAAGTCGGCAACCAGCAGCTCTGGAGCCACATGCAGCTCTTTCATACCTGTGCTGCGCAGTGCTCTGTGTTTTTGTAAAATAACTATACTAATAACTGTAATTCCGGATTATAAGGCGCTACTTTTGTCACGCTTTCAACCCTGCGGCTTATTCAATGATGTGGCTAATTTATGCATTTTTTTTCTTTTTTTTCATGCATTTTTTCTAACGGCCACTAGGGGCGCTTGAGCAGAAAGGGTAAGAGTGAGGGGGAATACGGTATATGTGTCGAACAAGACCCAAGTTTAATGTAAATTCCTGCTTTGTGAATGAATAGCACGAACACACCGTCATCATGAAACCAACGGGTTTGGAACAGCCGCTCTGCTGCGTGAGGGAGAGGACAGCGCAAGTTCAGGAGTGAATTTGCCTCAGGATGAGAGTGACTCTGACAGTGACAACGAAGGAGAGACAGAGAGAGTGTGTGTGGCGCAGAATATCTGACGCTATTCCAATCTGACACTGAGGAGGAAGACTTCCATGGTTTCAGTGCACAGGAGGCGTGTGCCACGCAGAGGCGCCTATAAGTTACTGCTGCTCTCAGTGACTTTTTTTTTCTCTCTCTCTCAGTGACTTTTACCGGCATGTTTTTTTTAACCAGCCCTGTTAGTGCTGTTACTACCATATTGCTGCCCTGTTCTGTTACTGCCGCGTCAAAGTTGGGAATAGAGCTGTGACGGTATGGGATTTTTGATCACCGCGGTAATGAAGCAGCAGGTGTTTCGGTGTCACGGTTATACACACATATATACAGATATGCAAGTAGCCAGGATAGGCTCCAGCAGCCCCATGACGAAGATGAATGAAAAAGGATGAATGGGGGAAAAAAAAAAAAAATATATATATATATATATGTATATGTATATGTTTATAGATATAGATATATATAGATATATATAGATATATATAGATAGATAAATAGATATATATGACCCATTTTCATCCATGCAACACGAGCAAATTGTACGTAGTGGCTGTGAGACACGGCTTATGAAAAGGACTATACAAGAATACACTAGTATTTAAAGACAATGTACACACTGTCTTTAAGGATCTCTCACTCTCTCACATACACACTAAAACATTTACAAAACGCTCCAGGTGTTTTGTAGTTTAAAAATAAGAAAAGTTGACAGAAACTGTATTGTATAAATGAGTCCATAGAAGATCGTCTTTTCTGTCCCAATCAGACTGTATCCAAAAGTCTGTGACAGTGACACTCACCAGTCTTGCTGTGGTTTTGTTTGGCTTGTTTGTCTTCAGGATCAGCTTCTGTCCTGCAGGACAGACAGACAGAAACCGGTTTAAGGACCGCTCTTCCATCTAGATCCTGGAAGCAGAACTCACACAAGCTGTTAAAGTCAAACATGTCTCACCCATCGAAAGGCTGGAACTCCGTGAAGTTGGCCCAGCCCGTTCCCTGGGCATCTCCATTCTTCGCCGCCTCCTCCACGGTGTCAGCTGGGCCCTCCCACCCGGATGCACTCTGGGACGCCCCAGTCCCTCCAGAATCCCTGAAATCTGCCGTCCAGCCAGGATCTGGATTTGCTGACTTATGCTCAGAGTCGTCCCCATCGTCCGACCCAGACCCGTGGTCCTGCTGCCGGTCGCCGTTTTCCATGCTGCTTCTCGAGCTTCCCTCCAAAGTCTGGGAGACCCCAAACCTGGACGGAGAATTCCAGTCAGAAGACACACCTCTCTAAGGTCCAGTCAGAAGAACATTTTCAACACGTTGTTACTGCATTTATCTATTTAAAAATAGAAATCTATTTCTCCATCAAAAGAAACTGGATTCTTTCCATCTGATACTATGAGGACAGCAAGTTTGTCATTTAAAAGTTTCCAGGTTCATCCAAAATAATTTTAATCCACCTCGTTCTGGATTTAGCTTGTGTTGCATAGTTGATCTCCTTCTCCTCCCAAATGTCCTCCTCTTCTTCAGCATCATCAAACTGGCGTATCCTTTCCTTGCAGCAGGCCTCAAAAGCTGCCGCGTTGGCCTGAGGAAAAGAGAAAAGGCTGCTGGGAAAGCTTGTTCAACCTTCAAAAGCACAGGAAGCTTCAACCAACACTTACACTGTTGTCATCAGCATCCAGATTGAAGTTGATCTCAGCAATTCTATCAAATGTGGCACTGAGAAAGGGGCAAAACCCAAGGAAAAGGGTAAGACCAATCACAAAATAAACTTTCATTCTGGAAAAAATGAAGAAAGCGAAAAACTGACTTGATGTTTTCATCGTGTTCACTGAATTCCTCATCGTTGAAGCCAAACTGATCCACAAAGTTGGCGGTCATCTGCTGGATCTGATAGTCTGCGAAAGTCTGCAAGGAACAGGAAGTTCAAAGGGAAGCTCTTCCTGTCAGCTGCTGGATCAACGTGGAGGAAGTGTACCTGCTGCAGGGACAGGTCGTTGGGGAAGGGGCCCTCCATGTCGTCGTCCTCGCTGGAGGAGTGCATGTTGTGGGTGCTTACCTACACAACACAAGCTCAGCATCACACACCTGTCTGAACCTGCAGCGTAAAAACATGCTGCACAAATCAACAGACCTTTAAAACACTCTCACAAAAAATCTAAATCAACTTTCAGCTTTAGTCCGATGACCCTATCCTTCGACTCCTAATAATGATGGCAAATAACGAGAGCAACTGCAGGAATCGGAGATCATAGCCAGACCATCAGAGCTTTCTTTTCCATAAGCCAAGTCTAAACTGTATACATTTGACAAAAAAGACTTTTCAGTCCAATTAGCTCACTGACATAAAAAAAGCTTCATTAGGCTACGCAGCTGCCAAGTCCCAACATCCTCACCATGAGCTTTAATGGACCTTCACTGTTAAACACTCAGAAAAAACAACTGCTGTTTTTAAGATTTCCACACACCAACAGTCTAACTGATTGCTATGATTAAAAAAAGGGATGGCGCCTGTTATCCATGCAAATTTGTTTAGTTAGATAGTTCTGAAGCCAGCAAACTCCTGACACACTGTTTGGGTCAGTCAGGTTCTGCTGTAGGCTCTGCTGTGCAGCCCTGTTGGAAAAGGAAGGGGCCGTCCTAAAACTGTCCCCATAAACTGAAGAACTGAGGGGTTAATCACAGCTCCTGGACCCCATTACCATGACCCTCCCTCCACCCAACTTTATACTCAGCATGGTGCAGTCAGGCAGAAACTGTCCAGCTTCATCCAAACAGAGCAGAGAGGATTCTTCCCCCCCAGAAAGTGTCTTCTTTTGTCCAGAGTCCAGTGTTTTACTCCGCTACTCCAAAGTTTTGGTTATGGATGTTTGAATGCAGTTTTTACATTGACCTTAAAGAAACCAGCTTTAGTCATCGCTGATTTGAAAGTTTAAATTTAATCTCTGCCAACAGACTTGAGGCTTCGCTAACTGGAGTGGCAGGTTCATCTAACATCCCATCTGCTACTGCCTAAACAATGAAGAGGTTTCCACACCAGAGCCACAGTCTGAAAGAGGCTGTTCTGAGCTTTCCAGTCTGAAACTGAAGAGTTTAGCTCTTAAGGAACAGCTTTGTAAAAGTTTTGTCCCAGGCTAATCTGTTCCAGAAGAAAGATGGCTGACCAGCTCCACCGTGTTCCTCCTGTTGGTTTCTCTCAGAGTCTCGTCCACAAAGCTCTCCCATCGACCCCTGCAGTCTTCTGGCAGCTCTGCAACAAAAACTCGGTCACTGACATGTCAATCAAAACAGGGCATTATGGGAATTATGCTATGGGACTTTAATACCTTTGATGAGGTCAGCAATCTGGGTCTGAACTGGGCCTTTCTCCAGGTTCTGCACCACCAGGTTGGCAATTCTAGTCAAGTGACCCATGTTTCCTCTTCTGGTACCACCATTAGCCCTGGCATGCACAGGTTCAGTTTAGACCAGTAGAGTAGGGGTGTAAGAAAAAAATCGATTCGGCAAAATATTGCAATAGTTCATTTGGCAATACTTTTTTCAATTCAAAATGCTGCCAGGACGATATTTATTTAATTATGTCTGAGCATCCTTCAGTGTCTAACTCTTGTTGACTTCACCCTCCGACCTCTAGTTGGCAGCAGAGCACACGGAGCCTCTTTGACCAGCTCTACACCACGCAAAACAACAGGAAGACTGCAGCCAGAGGCAGCTTGTTTCATTGTTATGAGACATGAACTACTTTGTTTTAACTTGGGATGGATACCAAACAGAAACTCTCTGCCATGTTGCTGCCGGTAACATATAAAAGCGTGGATTGCAGAACCTCCCAGCAATAGTTTCTAAGTTAAGAGACCTGATGGACCACAGGGATGTGTGAGAAGCGTGGCTGCAAAGGTGCAGCAGAGCGGATTGATATGTAAACAAAGCACCTTCTTTGTCACATTAAAGCAACTTTCCTTCGTTCTGTCATGCTGCCTCATCATCACACTTTTTTGTTTCTGGAAAGGATCAGTGTGTCCCACCCCACCCTTTATTTTTGAAGCACCATTCTGGCTCCTGAACCGTTTAAAAGTACTGGAGAAGCTAAATTATTAAGCAATGTTGAAAATAAACAGCATTTTATTGCCCCAATAGAAACTTATTGGTTAAGGCACATTCATTCTTTGTTTTTTCTTATAATGAAAAATATTTTGCTGTGGAAATCAGACAATGTTGACTGTTCCCTTTGTATATTTTAACTTACCAAAATAAAAGCACAATGAATTTGCTTTGGTAAATGCAACTTATGAGATACAGCTGCAGTGCTTGACATTGTGATCATTAAATAAACTGAATTTGACCATTTTATTACAGTGGAAGACATTAAAATTTAGGTATAGTTTTTTCAAAGTCATATTTAAAAAAAAAGAAAATATGTTTCAGTAAAATATCGGGAAACGTATCGTATCGCCAGACTCTTGCCATTAGATACCCCTACAGTAGAGCCACCCCTCCTCCCTCTTTCACCCGCTCCCTTTCATGCGGATGTTTCCCAACACTCCTGCGCGTTCAGCTTGCATGTCCTCCTGCATTGGCAGCTTTTGCCTTGTTAAAGGTCATCTTCAACATCTAAAGTTACTTTAGCATCAAAAGCAAGTTTATGCAAATGTTTCAGCCCTCTGAATTTCCTAAGCATGTTCAGTTTTAATTGTGAAGCATTCATCCATGCATTTTAGCATAATGTAATTTGATAGTTTTTCTCATAATCACAGTGAAAGCAGCAGGAAAATTACACCTTACTGTATTTTATCATTCTCCTCCCAAGCATCAAGGATCCTTTGAACCAAGCGACACTTCTGGAAGAGCTGAAAGTTCAAAACAGAAAATAAAATCCATAGGGCTTCCAGATAAAAATGATTCTTTTATTTCAAGACACTTACATGTGCTACAAGGGCGTTATGAACAGAGGTCTGTGGATCGCTGGCTGAACTTGTCTCTGCTCCCTCTCCCTGCGTGTCTGAGCTGGTATCAGCGGGCTTCGTATCATGGTTCTGGAGGCCCGGACCAGACAGCTCCTCTGAAGACGGATGGTTCAGCACAGCCGACACGCACAGCTCCACTTGGAAGTGCAAAAAGTTATTCCAGGAGTATTTGAAGAACAGATCCTACATGAAGAACAAAGATTGGAAACAAAGTTTAGATGAGGAAACAATACAGACCAGAGTATGTTCTGAAGAACATGAAAACAATCCCTCAAGCGTGTGTTCAACAGAACCATCCCGAGGCTTTTCTGCAGATCATAGACACTTGGGGTTTTCTTTGTTTACAGCCCCAAAAAAAGATCTTTAAACGTTTTATTAATCAGATGAATCCTTTTTGATCTGAGTCCTTCTGTAAGATAAAAGAGAAAAGTACATTCTCCATACTCTGATTTACTATTTATCTAAAGTACTACACATATGATGGTTCAATAAAACGACCTGAAAAAGACCCATTGTTTTCTACAGAAGGTAAAACTACATTGAAACAGTTGTACTACGTGTAAAACAATGTAAAGAGAAAAAATAAATGAATATTGATCATTCTGAGTTTATCTAGACACAACTGAAAAAACAAACAGCTCTACATCTGCTAAAGAGTGGATCCACCTCTGAACATGAACCGTACTCATTAAGTTCTAACCACACGTCTGCTCTTTTAAGGTAACTACTCCCCACCTTCTGTCTTAATAATAAACATTTTTTGTTTGTTTGTGTATCTTTTGAAATTGTTTTTTTTGTTTATATTTAATAATACCTGATGTCATTGTTGTTAAATCAACTGTGTGTAAAACCACAACACAAACCAACAGCTTCTCTATCAAAGAGATCATAGAGGAAAATATATATATAGCTTAGCAAAGAAAAGCAGTTCATCCTGTCATCTACTGAAACGTAGACGTGTGCTTTATCTGTGATGTGTGCTGCTTGTGTCAAATGAGACATTTTCAAAGGGTTTTTCTTTGTTTGCAACCTGAAACCAACATGGCCGACCTCTACTTTAGAGACTTCGTGTGACAATGGCAGCTGACCGGTCCTCATCAGCTAGCTAAACCCACTCTAGTCGAGTACCGTATTTTAACGACCATAAAGCGCACTTAAAAGTCTTAAATTTTCTCCAAAATGTAGGGGGCGCCCTATGAGGCGGTGCGCCTAATGTGTTGTTGTGAGACTTTGGCAGAGGACGTAGAAGAGGACGGCAGGAGAGCAGGGGAGGGAAGTGTGGGTGTGAAAGAAGAGACCAGATGGGTTTTTCCACGCGTCACCGTCTCTGTTAATCTGTGACTTCAGGTACGCACATCTCACAGATGCTGTGAAAAAACAAGTGAAGCAAATGAACTCGGAGCTTGCTGTCATTCCGGGAAGGAACTCCAACCACTGGACATCGGTGTAAACAGGGCGTTCAAAGTGAGGTTGCGAACAGCGTGGGAGTGATGGATTCATCAAGACTGGGAGGCAGCGCCGGGGGAGTTACGCCGCAATTTGTGAATGGATTGTAGATGCTCGGGCTAACGTGTCTGCTTGTACTGTTATTCGAGCTTTTGCAAAAGCTGGCATCATTCATGAGGAACCGCACAGCAACGAGACAGACTCTGAAGTGACAAAAGGGAACCTGGCGTGTTTGAAAGAGATTTAGCCCAGCTGTTCATTTCAGATACAGAAGATGAGGAATTTGATGGATTGTTGGATGCTGTTTCATGACTGAAAAAATAAAAAATAAATCACAACAACTCAGTTTTGCTCCCACTGCCTTTTTTAACGTGCCTGCGCCTTAAAACCCGGTGCGCCTTTTATGTGTGTGAAATACCGAAAAATCACCCATAACTGAAACTGCGCCCTATAACCCAGCGCGCCTTATGGTCGTGAAAATACGGTAAGTTCAGATGGAAATTAGAGATGAGCTAACCAGTAGTAGGTCCATGGTGGTAAGATTGCAGAGCTCCTGGCAGATGGTAGGTGAAGTGGTCTGCAGCAAAGCAGCCACCAGCCGAACCACATGAAGGCGAGCGTTCCCAAGAGGCTGTTCAAGAACGCCAACGGTCGTCAATATTGCACTTTTCTAGTGAAAGAAAGAACAAGCGTCATCTTCTACACCAACTTTGTCAGTTGCAGGGTGATGGGATCACTGAGGCCAGCTAACTGTAGGACAGAGGTAGGGTTTAGTTCAGTTTATACAGAGACACACATGGACCAAAGGGACAATCCCCAATTAACGTGGGAGGAAGCTGGACCAACCAAAACATGCATGGACGAGGAGAACATGCAAAATCCACACAGACAGGACCTAGCTGAGATTTTAACTGGAGCCTTCTCACTGTGAGGTGCTGACCACTACACCAAATTCCATCATATAAAGTGTCTTCACAGCACCAAAAAAGGGACATCAAATCCAAACCCTGAACTGAGCCAACCAAAGAGTAACATGACAAACAAGCATGACTAGAACTGTTCTTAAACAGCACATAGATCAGCGTTTGAAAGCATCAAATCATGAGTTTAACAAAGTGTTACCTTAGGGGGATCCAGAAGAACCTGCTGGAAGTCCTTTAGATGGGACTCGATGGCATTTAAAATACTGCTGCTGACAGTGTAAGACCTTTCATAACCCTGAGAATACAGATCCATCAACCCCTCCAACCTGCCAACAATACATAGGCAAATACGCTGATGTTTAGTGGATGTTACAGCCTCACAACTTTTCATCCAATCCTGGAAAACTAAAGGAACCTAATGAGCATTGCAAGACTCACCCAGACCTTCTGGTCTCCAATAAGGTAAGTAGCACTTGAGTCCCGTTAACGATGGAAGTCTCGCTCCTTTCCCCCTCAAACATGTTTTTGAGAAGCCCTGCTACAGTCTCCTGCCTTAAAGACATGCAAGGATGAGCGACAACAAGCAGCCAGCACACACAGGCTTTCCTATGGCTGAGGTTAAAGTTATGGCTGCAGATGATCACATCAGCTGGGCTCATCACAGACTTCAAGAGTTGAAATCTTCAGTTTTTGTCCAAGAACTTCAATGAAAAATAAAGTTTAAGAACTTACATTTCTATGACAGCCAATAGTGGGTCCGACTCCACGTTCTCCTGCATCTGATTGGCCTGGTCTCGACTAAGGCGAATTATGTCACAAAGCGTTTGGGAGGCATTTGATTGTCTCTGGAAGATAAATGTGATGTGGTTGACACTCTTTAATGGTTTACCAATTTGCCCACCGGGTCTTGAGCTTTGAGCAAACAGGAGGTGAACCCTCGGCTCCTCAAAGCAACCCCATCAGTCCTCACCTCTTCATCTTTGCCAGAATGAATCAGCTCCGTGAGTCTCTGGACCAACTTCTCCTCATTCAGCCACTAGAGTAAGAAGGAAAAACAAACCAATCTATCAGCTTCCTGTCTTCACAGCAGCTTTTGTTTCCACTCAGGCCCGGGGCAGCTAACCTGCAGGACCTCCTGCCTCAGCGATGCAGGCTCCACACAGCTGATGAGGCGAAGCAGCAGGTCCATCATGGCAGAGGCATCGATGTGTTTGAGCACTAGACCAATAAAGCCTTCTTTTTTCTTTAGAAAGGTAATCAACTAAAAAGCAAAGATGAAATATTTTCAGCTATAGAAAACAACCAGAAAGACATTTCAAAGAGCATTGCATTCAGCGGACCTGTTCAGTTTTCCTGGCAATCAGGTTGCCGATGGTTTTGCTGAAGAAACTGGCCAGTAAGGGGTTGAGGGGGGGATCCTGCTCCAGGAAGTGGTAAAGCATTTCAAGAAGAGACTCATCCCCGCCAAGCTTATCGTTGATAAGGGACACATCTGAGGTTAGGAGCTCACACGCAACATTTGGAAATCTTAAAGAAAAAACACACAAGGGACCTCGTTACGAGTGACTGGAAGAAAACCCAACAATAAGAAAAATGTAAAGACTTAATTTCATTTGACTCGAATGAGTCTGAAGCAACTGCATTTCCAGTTTGGAACAGCTAGAAATACAAGTGGCACTGCTGAAAATGGTTGAGGTTTTGACAGCCTGCGCGGATCTGCTCATTTGGCAGAATAAAGGACTGGAGGGGCTTTCATGCGGTCACAAAGACTTCTGAGCAACAAGTTGTCCGTGAGAAGGTTCCTGCTGGGTTTTTCCCCGCCCGAATGCACTGAGTGTATTTGTATTTCATTAGCAATGCCTGGCTGTCACTTGGACACTAAATTACCATGGAGAAATTGTAATCTAGATTTATATCCGTTTTTGTTTTAATGTAGTTTTGTTTAGAAAAACCCTTGAGTTGTTTGTCTGAGTGTTTGTTTATTAAGTCTTGATGAGTAAATTCTTAGAAGACGGTTGTTTTTCTGTAAGTAAAAATGATAATTGAAATTAAATGTGGTAATAAACTGCAGACTGTCACTTTGAAGAAGTTTCAGCTGCCTTCAGGAGGACTTTTTTTTTTTTACAAACAAGACAGTCTTCTCAAAAGTTGAAGAAAGTTCCTTTTATTAGCTGTTTATGCTTTGAAAGACCCTCAATTTCAGTGATCGATGTACCAAAAAAAGGATTTGTCCTATAATCAGTCTTATGAAATTGAAACTTATTCTTCAATTTCTGCTGGGATATGTTTATTTTAACACAGGCAACAATCTGTGCACAAACATATCATTCATAATTTGGCACAAACCAAAAAATCTTGCACATTTTGTTTATTACCAATAAAAAAAAAATGTTTAACAACTCACAGATCAAAGTACTATTCAATATACTATGTGTGGACGTATAGAAACCATTCACACATAATATATTGATTAGCAAGAATTGTGCTTTGATCTGTGGATTGTTAAATTAGATTTGTGATCCCTGCCGAAGTAATGGTCCACAGCCTAGCATCTCAGTCCGGGTTTCATCTCTACCAAGATGACCAAGAACATCCAAATACAAGCTTTGCCAGAACCTTCCGAGGGCAAACTAACAAGAATGTAACCTTGAAAACATGCAGGCTCCAGACTGAACTGGTTTGGACTACCTGGAGTTTGCTGAAGCAAAGACATCAACAAGTAATCAACATTTATGGGAATTTCTGCTGGAGATTTGGACAGAACTTTCTGAAGAATATTTCATTAATTTTCTCAAATAACATGAATGCTGCTGCTGTGGTACGTAAAAAGTGGCTACTGTGAATTAAAAGGTTTACAAAACATTTTGGTTTATAAAAATGCTTGCTGGGTTGTTTTTTTTGTAACTACAGTTGTTCATGTGTACAAACCTATTATTTCAGGGAAACAGAACATTTTCAAAAAAAATCTGAAAATATTGGAGTGTTTGAAAACGTTGATTGGTAGTTTCTCCCTATTTTCCATCATCAGTGCCCACAGGTCACTAGAATACAAATTTATGTGCCTTTAAATCAGGAATCTAAAGCTTGTAGATTAAAAAAAAGAGAGAGAGATATTGGTAACTTCAAAAATATTGAACGCCAAAATGACTAACAATTCAAGTTCTGCCTAACTGCTAAACATGACATGCTGCTTTTATGCTTTAAATGTTCCAATAACTTTGTTACTAATACTTTTATTTACTTCTGTTGTATGTTATGTGGTTCCAGGAAACTTGTATGAACTAAATGTAAAGACACAAGTTTTTTGCTCTGCTTAATTTTCAGAAGAAAGAAGGGAACAAAAAAAGAAAGCAGGAGACTAGTGTCAGCAGGTGTAGAGAAGAAACTGCAGATCTTAAACCCAGATTACACCACCATAAACTAAACCATGTTGTCTGACTTTACCTAAAACTCTCATTAAAAAGCGCATACTTCATTACAGTTCAGTATTATTAAATATAATAAGTCCTTAGGTCCCACAAGCTAAAGTGAGACCCACACAAGCAGTAAAATACCCTCGTGCTTCGATTAGATAACAGCTGAATCAGCTGGACCTGTAACCTTTATTGTTTGGTCCTGAACCAGAGCTGCCTGACCCTCATCCCAGAGAGCTGCTGCTCGTTTCCCAGCTATCCCCGCCCTACCTTTTGCAGACTTCCCTGGATCAGGTGATTCTGAATTCTTACTGACTGAACATATCCAATCACATGCAGTTCTGGTGGTTGTGTGAGGATGTGTGTGTCTGTGTTGGAGCTCACTTGAAGCGGCTCCTCTCCTCCAGGTCAGCCGGTGGCTCTGTGGTGATGAGGCTGACCAGCTCCTGCATGCAATGGTCCTGGGAGAGGAAGAGAAGCAGCCGACGGTTCTGGGCCTTACACTCCTGCAGGACATCGTCCTCCTCCATCAACTCTTTCAGCGTCACGTCTTCTCTGTCCAGCAGCTGGTCAATGTGGGAGGTGGTGTGTAGGTCAAACTTCCAAAACATGGTGGCTGCTGGGACGAGGGGCACGGCCCTGTACCGAGGAACAGCAGAGACGAGAGAGTAAAACAGGTGGATGAAAGAGCCCCCAAACAGTAAGAGAAAGTGGGAGGAATGCAAAAAAGAAAAACGGAACAAACAGCTTTAAATAGAACATTTCACTCATTTTAACAAAAATCCATTCTAAACACCAGTGAAATCTTTCATTTTAATAAAATTAAAGCTGAGAGAAGCACAATGGTGCGCTCACTTAGCATTTAGAAACCGTTATGAAGGAAACACTGAAAACCCAACACCATAAAGATCCATGTGGAAATCATTTATGCTGTAAATATCAGTCTAAAACTCAAGCATCGTCTAACAACAACAACAAAAAAGCCAGGACTACCAAAGTCAAGTACTGGCACATACCAGTGGATGAAATGTGGATATCTTTAATCAGACCTCCCCCGGGGGCAGGCAGGCATTTATGTTTGTGCAGACAGGAGAGAGTGTGGCGAGGCCTGGCATTTATCAGCATCAGTCTCTTCTTAAAATGCAGGGCTCTTCAGGAGATGAGACGCAGAAAGACTCATAACCTGGAAAACTGAAAAGGTTCGTTAGTGAATCATCGGGACTTGTGTCACGGCTTATGGAAGAACCCCGGAGAAACCACAGGGTTAAATTTGGCCACTACTTTATTTTATTTATTTATTTTCTATTTTTATTTTATTTTTATTTTTTTGACCGCCGTTAATTGCTGCTACCCAAAATGAACAAAGACTAACCTCTAAATTGATTTAAAGGCCCAGAAGAAAACTGTTGTTGGGTTCTCCAGGGTTCAGCATTCATATAGAAGACAAATGTTTAAAAAGCCATTTGAACACGAAGTTCTGTGTTCATCCGTTGATCACAGTTGATCAAGATTAGTCTAGCTCCTTGTCTGGTGTCAGTAGCACAACAGTAATAAAGGTGATATTGCTGCTGAATGTTTCTCAGATCAGTCTTTCCAACCCTGTTACTCAGAGAACACCATCCTGCTTATCTCCAAACCTTCCATGGCTGTCATCATCAGACTTCTGCAGAGCTTTATGATGAGCTACATCAGGTGCTTCACCATGCAGGACAGCGTTCCCGACTGTTCAAACCACTGTACATCCACAGGTAATCTCAGGCTGTTGTTTTCTCTGACACTCAGTTTCTATGGCAGCTCAGCTAAAAACACAAGCAGCTTAGTAAAATAATTAGCCTTGGTAAGTAACTCTGCCAAAGTCAATGCATCAAGTGTTGATCGTGGAAGTTAAACTAAAGGAGGAAATCAAAGAGCTTCCTTCTTTTTCTTTCCTATTTTCCTGAGTAGGACCTTTCCCTCCGCCCGCATTAGCCGAGCCAGCCGTGTCCATCTGGCACACATTTACAGAGTACACAAGTGCAATAATAACCCACTGCCGAGCACTCCCTGTGGACACTGAGCAGGAAAGCAAATGCTTGACTTTACATCCAAAATAGAACCCACAAGAGGCGAGCTCGACAAACAGTCTACCGGCAGACATCATGCATGATGAAAGGAGGAACAATGATGCATGAAGAGCACGCATGTGGACGCTATGACGTGAAGCAGGCTCTTGTTTGGTTAAAAGCAGCAGAAATAAAGAAAAGGGAACGTTAACAGTTAGTCTTATTTACTTGCACAAAGCTTCAAAATATGTTTATCTTTGTTGACATACTGGATCGGATCACATTGTTTAAAAGTTTAATTAAATTCAAACAGAATGTCTATAAATTACGACTCTAAGTGTTTGTGATCAATGCAGTCAATAATTTAAACTTTGAAAGTGTTAAACAAATCTTTATCATACTGAATTAGCTTAAGTTCGATGCAACCTTTACATATAAAACCAACAGTTTGTGTTTCAGATTCAAGGGATGAATGTGCCTGTTGAGTTGGTTCGGTTGATTCAACAATCTTCAGTGAGTTTTCTTGGCATGAAATAACCTGACATCAACTGGTTTGCTATGGAAGCTCAGGTTTCTGTTTACTTCAACTCTCAACCGAGGCGCCGCCAGCAGAAAGGAAAAAAAAAGTTTCAATAAGATTCACTCTATGCTAAAAACAAAAGCGAGATTACGACATCAAGTGATTAGAAATCAAACTACATCTTGATTTAGAAATCAAACTAAATCTAAGCTCGGATCTGTGAGCTCGACTCTTGCACCAACCAAGGCTTTGGTCGCTCATGGTTTCAATCGATTCGGAAGCTCTTTGGAAAACCGACGTTCTTGAATGAAAGTGTCTTCACTCATAGATGATGCGTTTAAAAGCTGATTTACAATACGGTCGATGCATAAAGGCATAAGTTGTAGATGAAGTCCTACCATGATGATCTGAACAGAATCCGCGTCAAACGGCGGCTAAGTTCCCATCTGACGAGCCTCGCTGGTTTCCTGATCATAAACGTCAAAAGACGGTTTCTTCGGACGGTGCCTCGAGTCGAGTCTTTTTCAGAGTGTTCAGCTAGTTAGTTCCTCATTTTGATCTGATTAGCATCCGAGCTAATTAGCGCCTGACAGGAGTTACCGTATGCTGGACGGAGTTAGCCAACTTCAATAGCTCTTCTATTGAAGTTCAACTTGGGTTCAACTACTTTACTACCATATCGGCGTGGGGTCTAGATTTAAGTCGTAACGCGACTGCGGTCAGAACTTACCTTCGACTAAAAGTCGATTGTTTCTCCTTCCGTCTGCCTCAGATGTGATGTAGTTTTGTCGTCAAGAAGTATAAAGTCATTAGAAATGAGGCCAACTCGTCGTAGGCTTAGGGTGCTAGCGTCCGTTAGCCAGTGAGTGATTTGTTTTGAAGAGGAGCTCAGTCTTGCTGTGTTTAAGCTAGCCCAACTTGGCTAGTCAAATGTCGCTTTTCGGAGCCATCGAAAAGCAGCTCCGCTGTGTTAGATGCCTACTCAACACAGCGGGGATTCGTGTATTGTTTAGATGTAAGGCAAGGATTTACACACGCGAACGAAGCGACATGAACGCGGGGCTAAGTTTAGCATGCAAAGAGGAAAAACTCAAAAATTTAGAATCAAAATGGCGACATGGCCGCGGGAGCGAGCAGCAGATCTTCCCGGGAACGAGCGCCGACTTCAAACGGCAGGCGAAGATGATGATGAGGTTCAAAACATCACGGAGAAGGAAGCGACCGCCGCGTGCACACTGCGCCAAAGAAGAGGAATGCAAAGAAGGATTTTAATCCATCCATTTAGACACATTTGCTCAAAACTTAAAAAAAGATGATCACGGTAGAAAAACAAACACTAAAAATAATTATTAATTTCTAATAATTATTATTTTGCTCTTTCCACTCAGTCGCAAAACAAAAGATGCCAACACTAATTTAGAAAGTTTAATAAGTGAACTCTTAAAAAAAAAACCTTAAGGTTAGAAATTAACAGCATTCTATTCAGAGTTATTATTTTAAACTTGTCCTGTCCAACAGCTGAGCACACAGATAGGAGCTGAAGGCATCTTGTGTTGGACATATTTTTTTACTGATATATTATTATTTTTTAATCATATACATGTTTTTTCTAATTAACATAATCTGAAAATATTTTAGATAACTGATCTGCATTTGCCATGTTGATTTCAAAAATGGTTATGTCTATTTTTACATGATTAAGTAATTCATTTTTGTTATGTGCTTTATTGATACTTAAGGATTCTTAGTTCTGTCTGATTAAAGTCATGAACAGGATTACGATAAATCATGTAAAAAAATTGTTACGGTAGAACAGGGGTTATATAAATTCCCTTCCGTCTACTCTCTTTCAAGCAATTTTTAATTTTATGTCAAATTATCCTAAGTTTGATACGTTATTGTATGAATGTATAACAAATGATTGTTTTGTTTTTGTGTGTTCTTATTAAATCAAAATCAAATCAAATTTTACTGTTACAACAGGGGGTCTGGATCTTCTAACACACTAAGTGTGTATTTGTATAAACCCCTTTTGTAATTTGGGCTAAACTTTATTAAAATTGATTACATTTCCTTTTTCTTTTTGTTGTTGTTGGACCGGACAGAAAAGAACCCGAGAAAAGAAGGGGAGATGTTGGAGACAGGGGGTAAGGGCACAAAAGAAAGGGGGAAAAGAGGAGTTAAGGAAATCCTTAAGCAACAAGATGCTGGAGGATTATCATCATTACTGTCTGGTGTTAATGTTAGTAAAAAGGGGGCGTGGCCTGTCCACACACATACTCGAGTGTTACAAATATACCTGTTGGCTCCAAATATCTTCACGTACAATCATGTCAACATGTACACAACGAAACTACAGTTCACACACACATACGTATGCATACAAACCAACACATGTAAAGCTTTTCAATCTGTCACACATTCTATTTGTGCAAAGGTGAGCTAACGCCTGTGCTCAGGTGTGTGTTTTTTTCTGCTGAAGTAGAGGATGGAATGTCAAAAGAGGGAGCGTGCCCAGCCGTCCCCAAACCAAGACCCCCGCCGACGCGGTAGCAAGGGCCCCCCAACACGAGCATGGTAGAGCAGATAGAGGAAATCCGCCCATAAAAGAGATTTTGATCTCAATGGGTTAAATAAAGGTTAATAAAGCACAGACATACACAAAACCAAAACACTCATGTTGGGGATATTCAAAGGAAGTACTGAAATTCTTATGGGACGGCTCCAGAACTGGTGGCTTGGTGACTATTTTGTGGCAAAGTGTGAAATTCTGTGATTTTCTCACTTTGTGTGAAAAGAAAAACTTTTTTTGAGCCATCTTCATGAAATTTCACAGAAATGCCACAAGGATAAAACTACAACCACAACAGAAGTTTTATTAACCTTTGACCCCTGGAAGAGGCTGACATCTTGACCCCCCCTAACTACTCTTTCGTACCTACTAGAAATTTAAACTCCTCCTAGGGGTCTCAGTTTTTACCCTTGTAACTCCTCAAGCATCATCAGGAAGCTACTAAAATGTTGCTTTTACAAGTTGTAGATTTTGAACAACATCCAAATGGCTCAGTTGGTTAAGTGTAGGACTTGAATATGGAAATCCAGGGTTTGATTCCCAGGGGGCACAAGAGCTTCATCCAGTGTGGGTCCCTGGGCAAGACCCTTCACATGTGGCCACAAGGGGGCTCAAGCCTGTGACAGGCTGAACTGGGCTGAGAACCAGCACAGGTCTTGTGCCTTGTATTTTATTCCTGGATAAAGTACAAGGTTGTGCCAGGAAGGCCATCTGTTGTAAAATATCTCTCAAACCACCTGTGTAACTCATTCACTGTGGCGACCCCTGAAGAGAAATGCCCAAAGCTATGCCAAAACATCAAAAAGTTAGCTTGGTGAGTGTTGGCTCAAGCTAAACATAACGATGTGATACACAATATGAACATACTCTGGGCAGGGGAAAAAACTCAGTTTCCAAGGAAATCATAAGGTTTACTTCTGCAGATTCTTTTAATAATTTCATAGACCTGTTCGTTACCCTCAGACGACCAAAATATAAAATGGTTGCTATGGACAAAATATGCCATTTTGAAAAAAAGGGTTTTTTATGAATTTGTCACATGCAGAGAGAATAGTATTTGAGGGGAGTAAAGAAATGTAGCAGCCAGTAGTGCAGGTGTGGGTAGCTACAGTGCCACTTATGGCTTTCATTTTGTTTTGTGACTTTTGACAAGAACATCTAACATAATGGTTGGAAATCTTGGCTCAATGGTTGGAAATCTGCTGGTCCTGATGGAATATCACCACGGTTGCTAAAGGACTGTGCGTCAGAGCTGGCGGTGCCTCTTCAAACCATCTTTAACAGGAGTCTTCAGACAGGATGTGTCCCTGGCTTGTGGAAGACCTCATGCCTTGTCCCAGTGCCCAAGGTGACAAGGCCTGCAGGGATGAAGGACTATAGACCAGTTGCCCTAACATCTGTCATAATGAAGACTTTTGAGAGGCTACTACTCCGGAGGCTCAAACCCCAGGTGGAGGGGGCGCTGGACCCCCTTCAGTTTGCCTATCAGGACAGTATGGGAGTGGAGGATGCAGTCCTTTATATGGTCCATAGGGTGCTCTCCTTTCTGGAAGGGACTGGCAGATATGTGAGGGTGATGTTTTTCGATTTCACAAGTGCCTTTGATACAGTCCAGCCTCAGCTGCTGAAGAGGAAGCTTGAGAGGATGGGAGTTGATCCAGGTTTTGTTCGCTGGATCCACAACTATCTGACTCTTAGGTCACAGTTTGTCCGACTAGGAGACTGTGTATCTGGGACATTGAGGAGCAACACCGGAGCACCACAGGGAACTGTACTATCGCCTTTTCTCTTCACACTCTACACTGCTGACTTTAATTATGCATCTGCAGCTTGTCATGTTCAGAAGTATTCGGACGACACTGCTATTGTGGCGTGTGTAAAGGGAGGGGATGAGAGTGAGTACAGGGAGCTCATCACCAGATTCACCTCCTGGAGCAGGGACAATGGTCTTGTGCTTAACATATCAAAGACCAAGGAGATGATTATTGACTTTAGTAGGAAGTCCTCCCACCAGCCAGTGATCATTGATGGAGGGGGAATCGAGGTGGTTGACTCCTACAAATACTTGGGTGTGCACCTTGACCACAAACTGGACTGGTCGGAGCAGGCTCATGCTCTGTATAAGAAAGGGCAGAGTAGACTGTTCTTTCTGAGAAAGCTGAGGTCCTTTGATGTATGTACTGACATGTTGCTCCTCTTTATCAGTCGGTTGTGGCGAGTGCTGTCTTCCATGGGGTTGTCTGCTGGGGTGGCAGTATGACCACGAGGGATTGCACTCGATTGGACAAACTGATTAAGAGATGTGCATCTGTGATCGGGAGGAGGGTGGACTCTCTGGGATCTGTGCTCCAGAAGAGAATGAGGGCTTTGACTCAGAGCATCCTGGACAATCCCAGACATCCTTTGCACAACACGATGTCAGGTCAGAGGAGCACACGGAGTAATAGACTCCTTTCACTGCGCTGCAGGACAGAGCGCTTTAAGAACTTATTTGTCCCTACAGCTATCAGGCTGTTTAATGAACCTGCCTGATATGAACTGATATTATTTTGTGAACTGTCTTTTTACTGTTGTTTGTTGTGTGTGGTTGTGTGTTTTGCTACCGGACACCTGAATTTCTCCTTTGGGAGATTAATAAAGTTTATATCTATCTATCTATCTATCTATCTATCTATCTATCTATCTATCTATCTATCTATCTATCTATCTATCTATCTATCTATCTATCTATCTATCTATCTATCTATCTATCTATCTATCTATCTATCTATCTATCTATCTATCTATCTATCTATCTATCTATCTATCTATCTATCTATCTATCTATCTATCTATCTATCTATCTATCTATCTATCTATCTATCTATAAGCTGCATGTTTTTTAAATGTTTTTCTACATTTGACCTCAAAGTCCAGGCCCTGGGGGTGGTTGGGTGTCCTGCATGTTTTCCAACTAGCCTGGCATTGCAGTTTCTTTTGGGCGAAGTACACCTGTTCCAGATGTTAACAACCCTGCTTGCTAAGGGTTTATAAAACCCAGCATTTAGTATGTACAGGGAATGGGTTTGCTTCAGTTAAATTGTGAGGGTTATTTGTTGTTACTTCATAGCAGTTTATTTAATCTTACAAGTAAAAATACTAAAGTGAGATATTTCTATAGCAGTTTTTGTTTGATCGTCAGTAAATTTGGATGGTCACAATCACGCTTGGTTTTAAAAAGCCTCATGTTTTCTCAAAACCTTTTGAAAGTTCACTCTGATGGATCATATGTTGAATTAAATAGTATACAATAGTAACAGTCAGTGGAATTAAATTCTCTTTAGATGTGTACTTCACAAAGTTTAGAGGAATACCGCACTACTGATGAAAAAAGTAACAAATACTAGTAAAAAATAAAATATACTGAATAAAAACAATGATCATAAAACAATGAACAGGTCAAAAGCATATAAGAATAGGATAACATGGTTTAGACATAATTGAGGGAATGGTTTATACCAGTTGAGAAGCAAACATAAAAGATGGAGACATGCTGCTCTTAAACCAGCTGTGGAGCACTTTTAAACATTTAAACTTTTAAAATCCTATCTTGTTCACTTGTTTCCTTTCCTTATCTTTCACTTCCTAGTTCTTTTTTTATCCCAACATGCATTGCGCTCGCTAGATGGATCATGGACCAAAGCGGTAAGCAAAAAATGCTTAGTTTGGCCTACCGTAGCTATGTTCTTTCTTCCTTTCTATTTCACACACTTTACTGCAGCACCATAGTCTCTGTTTTAGCAGCTGTTTGGGTGGTCAAAAGCGCTGTTTTCTGTTCATTTTTACTTTGAACCTCGTTCGATACCGTTAAAGCTAGCATGAAATAAGCTAGCTCAGAAATGTTCGGGGGTAAAAAAAAAACGCACGTTAGTCCGTGAAAGCTGAAATGTTTTCTTTTATCTGGTTAGCAGGTTGTTGCACCATAGACGTATTTGGGGCTTGACTTCTATCATTAGCTATCCGTTTTTTAAACGGAAGTTATTGTAAAAGTAGTGACTGAGTTGGTGAACCGATGCTCGAGTGTGTTAGCCTGTGCTACTGCCAGCGGCTGCGGCGGCTAAACTTTTCAAAGAGTCCGTGGTTCAGTTAAGCACATTTGCGTCCTATATAGCTTTTTTTATTTTGGTTGTTCGGTGATTTGGGGCTGAATTAATCTAAGTTTGTAGCACCAATAACTTGATTAAAAAGGAAAGCTAACTTTGAAGTTTTACGAATATTACATGAATTTGTCAAAAATAAATCCTAGTCAGATGGAAAGGGCAGTGTTTTTATCACGTGATCTGATCGTCTTCATGAAGGGCACATTTGAAACTGGCTATGTAGCATTAATGAAGCACAAATTACTCAAAAGGGAACTGAATAACTGAATCACAGAGGCTTACGAATGTAGGGTAAAATGTTTTTGTTTGTTTGTTTTTCAAAATTAAAGGGCCCATATCATGCAAATCAACTTGATGAGCTTTTAAGTGTATTATAATGTTCATTCCTCACAAAACAACCCCAAGGCGGTGTTTTGATCCACTCACACATCTCTGGGTCCTCAAAGCCCCTCCCAATCCATGTAAAACGCGTGGGTCCTCACATCACAAAGTGAGAACAGCCCCTTCCAGGAAGAGTCTGTGCTGCCAGCACCGCCCCCAGGCTAACACACACGGCCACACAAGCTAGCAGGGATCAGCTAAACGTTTTCATTTTCTATGCATGATATTCACATCCATCTTTGCAAAAGTTTGGATGTTTGTTTCTGTGGGTGAAACGTGTGACGTCATGAAATGGGCAGCACCAACAAGAAGAGAAAGGTGGGCCTCAGAGATCAAGTCATCTTACTTTCGGCTTGGAAAATGAGCTGCGAAAATAACTCCTATTTAATTTAAAAAATGGTTCTTTAGTGTGCCAAAGGTAATACATTTTTATATATAAATATAGTTTACTCTGGAAGCATAGCAAGATATAGGGCTTTTAAAATCCTTTCCATTTTGTCTGGGGTTTTTTGTGTAAGGATATCTGCCAGTTAGGTTTAGAAATTAAATTACTAAAGTTTGTCCACAAATTAAGATTTTAAATGTGAAATAGAACAATACACACAGGAAGCAGAAGGATAAAAATCACCAAAAACACAATATCCCGCTTTATTTCAGTATTCCAACTCTGCTAGCAGCAGTTCTCAGTTGATTAATGGGACAGAACTTCTTAATTCTAAAGCATTTCTGCAATTCTTCATAAAGTCGCACCCTCTTATTTATTTCAACTTGTAAAAATAAAATTGAGCCAAAAATAAATGAATTAAATTCATGAAAACACAAAAGCAAAGCGTGCAAAGTTGATATTTGTGATATTCATATGTTGTGTTTTACTCTGTGATTTTCAAAACAAAATCGGCGATTTATGTTATTTATGCTTTTGTCAACAGACAACGATCTTCAAGGAAGCGATTGCTCTGGGACCTTGGGTGGCCTGGATGTTCGGAGGCGAATCCCCATCAAATTAATTTCTAAACAGCCATTAAGGACTAAACCTCAGCTGCGCCTGCCGAGACCTGTTGGTAACAGACCCTGTAAAAGTGAACCTGGAGACGATGGTAGGCATCGGGCACAGTTCAACCTGCATTTTTACCCTTTTTTTTTTTAGCACAGAGTAGTAGTACCACTTAATTGTGGTTTTCTGTGTCGAAACTGAGCTGCTTTCAGTGTTGCCTTTTTTGATCCGATAATATCATGGTAAATGGTAAATACTTATACTTGTATAATGCTTTTCTTTGAAGGCCCAAAGCGCTTTAGTCAAGGCCCCATTCACACACATTCACACACTGGTGGTGGCTCTGATGCTGAACCTTCCACCAGTGTCTTGCCCAGGGACACTTCGATACATGGACGGGCCAAGGCGGGAATCGAACCCGTAATCTTCTGCTCGGAGGTCGACCTCCCTACCACTGCCCAACAGCCGCCCTAATGAGGCTGCTCTCTTGTGACTTGACCTGACTTACATTGCTTGCATGTCAATCTTGATGTGTTTATCCTACAATAATCTATCATATCTTTAAATAACTTTATAATTATTATTTAGTTTTAATCAATTTAACAATTTTTTAAAAAATGTTACCGCACTTTTCTGGGGTTGAGCTGAGGACTGCACCCTGTGGGTGTTGTGGGCTTTTTTAGCATCTTTGTGTTATTCTCTGGCTTTCTCAGAAAAGTTCGGCTTCAAGCAGGAGGATCGGTTTGACTGTGGCGCTAAAGCTGGGGATGTGTTTGGAAGTCAGAGAAGATTTCCGCAGCCTCTGTTATGGGACTGTAAGGTATGGTGGCTATAAAGACGGTTTCACTTTGCTGACAGTGTCATGAAAGAGCATTTTCATGCCTAAGTTAGTATCAAAATGAGTTCTGTCTATATTGGTGTTGTTTTTTTGAACGATACTGTTAAAGTTTCTGTTTTTGAGTATATTTTACCAGTATGTGATTCAACATTTTAAGTGACTTTTCCAACAGCTAAATCTGATCGGTGAAAGAGATGAAGTTCCGATTCACTTCTGTGATAAATGTGGTCTCCCCATTCAACTTTATGGACGGATGGTATGTGCAGAATTTCAATTTCTGTCATTTTCAGTCAACATTTTCTTGCTTAACTCTTGACCTTGCATCTTTCAGATTCCCTGCAAGCATGTTTTCTGCTATGACTGCGCTTTGCTTCATGAGAAGAAAGGCGAGAAGATGTGTCCAGGGTGAGACATGTTTCCATCTTCAATGTGTAGTTCTGTTTAATTCTCTGTTAATTGAACAATTGGAAACAGTTTTTTTATGTGGCTGCTTAATGACAAAACGTAATAGAAAAGTTACTAACAAATTGACAAAAGATTGGAAAATATTAGTAAAATAATAAAAAAATATATATATATATATATATATGGCAGTATAATAATTTTTGCTCTGTAAATTTACATTTGGAGGAATTTCATTTGTGGTTGCAAAATTAGAAACATAAAGCACTTTTAAGTGAAAAATGTTTTGAAACAATTTATTAAGCATTGAAGCTATGATTTAATGCAGCCTTAAAAAAAACACTTTCTTGGTTACGGGTAACTTTTTTCCCTCACACGAGTCTATTTCGTTGAATATGAAATAGCGCAAATTAGATTTAGGATAATAAATTTACCTGATTGAAACACGACATTAAGCTAGTATTTATCAAAAAGAAAAAGTTTTTGTGCTTGGAGGTGGTTGTTTTTGAGGCATATCCAAATTGACATATTTCACAAAACTGCAATGGAAACACTTTTTTCAAACTAAATGAGCCCCATGACCAACAACCGGATGGCGAGGCGTCTTTTGGTAGGAACTGGCTGTCTTGGGGAATGCACAGCGGGCGCCACCAGAGGTCCCAAAGCGTCACACAGCTCATCAAAAGTTGAGCGTGTCATGTGGAATTGTTGGGTCCACAGCTCCTCTGATAAATGATGATGAGCGTTGGTGCTATGGCAGAAATTTGGATCTGTTGTCAAAGTATTGTTCACATCTCTCGCCATATTTTTTAATGATTTATCGCGTGAGTAGGTTCGTATTTATTCACATAATTAGGATCTAAAGGAAACAGTGTCATTGAAAAAAAATTTGTTTTGACATTTCGAGAATTTTGATAGGGTTTACACACGTGTGATGCAAAAGCTGCTCGTAACCTGTAGTTTTATGGTTTCTGTTTGAAGAGACTCAACTGTTGTATGTGTGTTCAGTCTCAGTCTGTATAACTGCACGGATCCAGTTCAGCGCATCGAGCAGTGCCAGCGAGGGTCCCTCTACATGTGCAGCATTGTACCAGGATGCAAGCGCACCTACTTGTCCCAGCGGGACCTCCAAGCCCACGTGAACCACCGTCACATGAGAGCCACCAAGTCCTCCTCGGGCCGCCAGGATCCTGTGCATCTGCCACAAGCACCTGAAATTTCTGATCGCTTCCGTGTGCCTCCTCCTCACATCCCTAAGAACCATGTCCACCTCCCAAACCAAATGCACAGCAGTCACGATCCCTACAGTCAGCCGCCTCCACCGACCCCCCATGACGGGCCTCCCCCAACTCCATCTCTGGGACCAGAGACGTTTCGCATTGCCACTGTAACAACTCGTAAACACAGCAATCTCATCACAGTGCCCATTCAAGATGACTCGTCTTCATCACGGGATTCCCATCCTGGTGGGCCATGCCCCAGCCAGCCCCCGCATCACCACCCTGGAGACTATCCTGGGCAGCCGCCTGTGGTGTCACACTCTCACCACATGATGGCGCCACCTCAACAGCACTTTGGTCCACCTCCTCCTATTAGTCACCCAATGCAGCACCCCCCCCAGGGCTCTGGGACACCACACATGGTCTACAACCAGGCTCCTCCCCCCATGTCTACAGCCCCGCCTCCCCCACCAGGGCACATCATGCCCCCCTATATAAATCACCCACCTCCAGGACCTCCCCCACAGCACACCGGACCTCCTGTGAATGCCCCCCCACCTCACCACTACAACCCCAACTCCATGCAGCCGTTCCCTGAAGACCAGGGCACCCTCAGCCCTCCGTTTAACCAGCCAGGAGGACTCAGTCCTGGGATGTGGCCTGCTCCCAGGGGGCCCCCACCTCCTCGAATGCAGGGTCCACCTCCCCAGGGACAGATGCCAGGCCCCCATCACCCAGATCAGGGCCGCTATCGACCTTATTACCAGTAAACTGAAAGCTGGTTGAGTGGGAAGTCGTCGGTGTTGTTCTTTTCCATACCGCTTGTCTAAGTAATGTGATAGTGAACCTCAGGATTTCAGGATGTAGAACTTTGATTTGGATAAAACTGCCCACATTCAAATGTGTGTATGGTGCACATTTTAGTTACCTGTGCTCCACTTCCCCATGAGCGCACTAATAATTTGGAGAAGAGCAGGAATGTCCCTTTTTTAATAGCTTATTGGAAAGGATCTCTGTATATACGTCTGCTGATGTCAATGCTGAAGTGAAAGACGTTCATTCTCAATAAACTTTTCATGTCATACCTACTTGTCTTTATTTGATGAGTTGGGAGCAGCTGAGTTGATTACATCAGAAGTTCTTTTTTGCTGTAATAAAAAAAAAAATGTTTTAAATGCGATCTCCTAAAAGCTTAGGAAACCCAGATGTTAGGACTTTGCTGTATGTTTTTTATTTCCTTTAAAGAAATTCAATTTTTTTGCAACATTTAATAAAAAACTAGAGACTTATAAATAGAAAAAAACCTGCAGCAAGATGAAATAAGTATCAGAGGACAATGATGCAAACTTTTATGCCAGTCTCACAAAAAAGTTGTACTTGTGCTACCGTTTGGTGTCTTAACTGCAAGACTTTTTTTCCCCCACAATAGTTATGAAAAAAATTGTCATGTCTTATTAACATTCTAGTTTGACTTGTTTGAGTGTAATTGTAAAATTGTAAGATTTCTGAAAACAATGCAAGTCACAGCTGGGTCCTCATTGCATGTTTGCTTTGAGGCATAAGATGGGAGAATGGCAGCACCATCGCTCGCTAAGTAGAGTTGGAATGTAAGGCCAAAGGTCCTTGCTCATGTCAGAAGTTGCGTGTTTTAAAAAGTCATGGAGTTGATGAAACAGGCACAGAAAAAACATGAAATCCAGTGTCTAAAAGGTTTGTGTGAGTCTGAGCAGACTTTCATGACTTTCAAGTGTGTAGAAGAATGTTCAGACTCCACCAAACAGAAACTTTATTGCAATGTTGATAACACTCTGTGTGCTAATGGATGTTTGGGTTCTAAACACTTTTTTTTTTTTTTTACCCACAGCACAGTACCAATCTCCTCTGTCTCTTCATATGTTTTAAAAAAAAAATAGGATGGAAGTCATTAACAGTTTCAGCTCAGTTGTAAACGACCTCCAAACAAACATTTTTATAAATATTACTTTTGAATATTAATATTCATGTTTTTATGCCTCTGGTAGAGGTATCTCTACTATAGATGGTGGACCAATCAGAAACATGAATTGTTCTTATTCTTTTTTTGAGGGGAAGGTGGACACTACAACCTAACATAGGTTTGTAGTGGGTTGCACGGTGTTGCAGTGGTTAACTCTTCCTGGTTCAAACCTCTGGCTGGGACATTTCTGTGTGGAGTTTACATGTGCATTCCAGGGTTTTCACCAAGTGTGTCCTGTGAAAGACGGGCAAACTCTCCAGGGTGTACCTTACCTTTGTCTTGACGCTGCCCAGGAATAAGCAGAAGTTGGCTGGCCACATTTGCTTTATGAAGGAGACTAGCTGAACAGTCAGGAAGTGGTGTGATGGAATGGCTGATGCTGCTTCATATATTACTCATTATTAAAAGTAATTATTTTTTCAAAAGGCTACAGAAAGGCTGCCCGCAAAAGTTAACCAGGGACAGCCCCTTAAACATTCCAGTTATACACGTGTTTGGAATGAGTAAATCTGGACTAAGTTCTGATCAAAAGGAAATGATTTGAGAACAAAAATATGAGACTCTAATCAATGACAGATTGCAGCTGTTATAGGCATAAATGTGAAGTGGTAAAGATAATTTAGTGTTGTATTTTCATAAATCTTTACAACAAGGAAACCCTTTGGCCTCACCCCTCTTGCCTTGCACCTTAACTGAAGTTCCATCCCATTCCTGAACCATAGAGTTCAATTTAATGTGGGTCCACCTTTTGCAGTTATTACAGGGTCAACTCGTCTGGGAAGGCTGCCCACAAGGTTGAGCAGTGTGTTTATAGGAATTGCTGACCATTCTTCCAAAAGTGCATTGGTGAGGTCACACACTGATGTTGGTGGAGAAGGCCTGGCTCTCTGTCTCTAGTATTATTCGTCTCAAAGGTGTTCTATTGGATTCCGGTGAGGACTCTGTGCAGGCCAGTAAAGTTCATCCACACCAGACTCTGTCATCTTTGTCTTTATGGACCTTGCTTTGTGCACCGTCATGTTGGAAGAGGAAGGGGCCAGCTCCAAACTATTCCCACAAGGTTGGGAACATGGAATTGTCCAAAATGTTTTGGTGTCCTGAAGCATTCAGAGTTCCTTTCAATGGAACTAAGGGGCCAAGCCCAAGTCCTGATAAATGAGCCAACACCATAATTCCTCCTCCACCAAATTTCACACTCGGCATAATGCAATCCCAAATGCACCGTTCTGGCAACTTCTAAATCCCAGACTCGTCCATCAGAATCTTAGATGGAAAAGCGTGATTCATCACTCGAGAGAAGGCGTCTCCACTGCACACACTCCACTCCACACCTTTTTTTTTTGTAACAAAATGCACTTTTAAAAAAAGGTGTTGTATGTGAGTACTGTGCATCATGTCAATAGCGAATTCTTTTATTCATTAGTAAGCATTTATTCACACACATTGTTCTAGTATTGTTCTTTTTACTACCTGCACTTTATTTGACTATTTTTTTACATCTTTTTGGGAAAAGAATTTCTCTCTCAATCAACAGTAAACAAATTATATTTATACCCTGAATCTTATACATTATCTAAAATTTGAATGTGAATAAAAAATGTAAATATGTTTCATGAGAATTATGTAAAATATTTGAAAACATTTATATACATATGTATCGGTGTATGTCTACGTGTGTTTTTGGCAATTATTTTACTATTCATTAGTCATTTACAGGAAAACAGTAAAAACAAAGGTATCACAGAAAACTAAAACTGCACTGTACAAAGTATAAAACATTCTGCTTTTTTTTAAATACAGTAAATATGCAAATATGCATGAAAATACACATAAGAAGTATAAGGTTTTTAATTATGCAGGAAATAGTACAAACTTCTAAAAATGTATGTTTTTAAGCCTTAGTTTTTTTGTTATTCCAGTCTTTGTCTTCTTCTCTTCTTTAAATGTTAAAACTTGTGTTCTGGTTCTGGAACCTGTGAAAGTAGAAGTTTTTATTTGAGTAAATTTAGATTTACAACAAAACAACGAAAAGAACAGTTAGGTATGTTACAGCTAAAGAATGTATTTATGGAATTATTGAGAAACATTTCTCTTTCTATTCAAGAAATAAGTGGAATTAAAGAAAGAGCAGTTGAAAGACGGGGTCACATACATCCTTTTCTCTGATCTTTAAGCTGTTGTGGACGGTGACTGTTGTTATTATCTGCAAAAACATCAAAACCATGACTGTTTTATCACTGCTTACATTTAATGGTATCAAAGTGAAGGGGTGCTGTGTCTCACCTTTCCGTGGTCTGGATTCTTCTCTGTTTGCTCAGAATGCTTGTCTAAAATGTTCAGCATGGCGTCGTGCAGCGTTAAGAAGAACATGCTTGGCTGAACTTCCTCATCAAAGAAGCAGCAGTCGTGAAGTTTCTCTAGGATGTAAGCTGCAGGTCAAAACAAATACAGATGTTCATCAAGTGACCATGGTAAATGTAGAAGATGAAAAGAGAAAACTTTTCTAAAAACAAACATCTGTGAGTTCAGACATGACACTCAAAATACAAAACCCATTTATTGAATATAAAGACATTTTCCCTCTCGTGGTAGAACTCTAACAATTGTTAGAGCAAAATACCCCAATATAACTAATTTAACCTAAGCCTAGTTTTGCGGTTTTTATTCCTCAAACAAACATGGCGATATAGGTTCCGTTCTTTGGTTGAAACTTACGGTCACAGGCCACAATATAAACCTCGATGTCAATGCGGATCAGCTCTTTCAGCATCTTAAAAGAATATGAGAGTATTGAGTTAAAATGGTCAGAGTTGAAAGAAGTGGTTTGGCTGCTCCTGTGGTGAATCACTTACGGTTTTCAGTCCTTTCAGAGCTGATATGTCCAAAAAGGAGACGGCAGCAAAGTCCAGGATCAGGCTGTGGACCTCCACCTTAGGAACAAAGATGTTGGCAGGAAGGTCTCTATTCCAGTCAATCTGGGCTGGAAGATCCTTGAAGTCGATGGGTTGGTCAAGTTCTTCCATGTTGTCTTGGTCTTCAGAGTCTCCGATAGATCCACATGTAGTGTTGAGGAAACCCATCTGTAACACGTGTTTTCATGCTTAGTCTGGGAGATGACAGTGAAATGACATCATATTTTGGTCTCTAACAGAGACTGTTATTAAAGTTAAACTATTTTAACGTGCCTTTATTGTAACTATCTTGATTGAATTGTACTATGGTGTTGTCCACCTTTGATGTGTTGAAAGGTGGCACAACCCTGTGTTTTATCCAGGTTGGGGACCGGCACAGGGACCAGCAGTCTATCTTTTTCTACAGATCTTCTGAATGGAACTTTCATTGATTTTTCAATATTTGCAAACACAGAACCACTTGATCAAACTTGCATTTATCTGTGTTCTTAAACTTGTAATGTTTTTACTTTTTTCAGAAGACGGTAAATAATTTCTGTCATTTATCTTGCTGTTGTAAAATAATTTACAGTACCTTATTTTAAATATTTTAAATATTTTACATTCAGCGGCAGCAGTATAGAAAATTACAGTACTGGAGAAAATAATGCCTGTAAAATACTGTACAATTACAAAAAAGGTTTTAAAGGTTATGAATTCACAAAATACATAAAAAATCACAAAGCACAACTATCATGGTAGTTTTATAAATATAACTGATGATTTATCAAAACCTTCAATTCTTCAGTGGTAAAGACAGGAAGACAGTTCTTTACTGCAGTGGTGGGCAGATCTTTTCTAAAGAAATTCTCTGTCAACTAAAAACATGTCAGCTACATTTTACAATATCTGACTACATATCCATTTTTGCTCCATCTGCATGCAAAATGGAACTTGGATCTTCCTTAATTGTAAAAAGAAAACTTTGTTTTAATAAACAGAAACAATAATATCATGCATTTGTTTACGTAACCCTTGTGCTATCCTAGGAACTTTAACGTTGGGAGTTGGGTCATCTAGACCCACTAGACAGTGCTCTGAACCTATTTTTCTTCAATGATTTGTGATCTTCACTGGTGTCCATGGATTACATGTAATCTTTCCACCTTTATCCACCTTTGTTATGGTAGGGAGAACAAGTCAATGTAAGGGTGGGATCAACTAAGATAGCACAAGGGTTAAAATGTATCTGACAATATTTGAATGAATACATAGAAATAGGTGGTTCATTGCTATATATTTTTAAATATATGAGTTAGTATCTCATATATTAAAATATATGAGAAACTAACTCAAAACTTCTTTTTTTTTAGAAGTTTGTTTGGAAGCTGCAGTGCAGAGTTACGGGGGGTGATGTTGGAGCTCACTGGCAGCTCTGACCTTTTATTGTCATGCAAATCTGATAGGGCCTCATGATTACCGTTATTTGGCTGCATGTTGCGCTTTGATGCTCTTTCCTAATTGCGTGTTGTCTAATCGTGAACCATAAAAAAAACCATAAAGTTAAATGTAAAACCAAAGAGTGATGTCTCTCCCAATGACACTTCCAGGAATTTAGTTAATAAAGTTCACTTGATTTAAGTTGTCTTCTATTTGAGCCAGAAAGTGTATCATAAAAATCTGACCTGAGCAGGTAATCCCATTCATAAAGATATGTCCAAGAAGAGTCATAAAAACCAAATCAAAGCAAGTCCAAGATGCAATAAAGCATCCGTTTACTGATTTGGAGAGATTAGAGGAAGACGTGTTTTTGTCCCCAAGAACAGAGAATGATTGATATTTGTTTAAATCGCCAGATCTTTGCTTCTCTGCAACTTCTTGAGACCACAAAAAGTGATGCTGGTTCAAACTTTAATTTTAATTAAAGCTACAAGTAGCATTTAGCGGGCCCGAGCACGTGCGACCGCCTGGCACGAGCGACCGCCCCGTGAGCAACGCCCTGCTCGAGCCATTCTCGTCGTTCTTTCTTGTCCATTCTGGAGCTTCAAGCTAATGTCAATAGGAAAGCAGCCTGTGGGGGGTGGGGGGTGGGGGTACTGTAATCTGTTGCCTTAAGGGACAAAGACTTTTGCATATAGCATGAACGAGTGAGTGAATGAGCAACGCCCTGCTCGAGCCGTTTTGTGTCGTTCTTCCTTCTGCATTCTGGAGCTGCAAGCCACATTTAACATGACAGCAGCCTGTCGGCGAAAGGTGGGGGTGGGGGTGGGGGGGGCTGTAATCTGTTTCCTTTAAGGACTGATATTTTTGCATATATTGTGAAAAAAAAAATTCAAACAAAGCTTTGTTTAGTCCTGCTCATTTTCTCATCCAGAAGGCCTTTTCAGATTAAAAAGTTGTCAATCAAGCAATGATGATAAACATTAACACTGTACCTAAAGATGTGAAAAATAGAAGTGATCTAATTTCCACTACAATGTCTAGACATGTGTCAGCTATGTTTGATAACTTGGCCGATCAGGTGGACCGGGATCTTGCAAAGCGCATGTTGTTTTGCATCCAGTTTGAAGAATCTCTAGACAGCAGCAGTGCAGCGCAGCTGTGTGTTTGTTTTTTTTTTTTTTGTTTTTCTTTACATCAAGAGAAGAACTCTTGACAGAACTGCCCTTACAAACAAATATAGGAGGAGTTGAAATGTATTACACGGTAAAGAAGTTTTTGTGCAGAAAAAGGTACCATTAGAAAAGCTGGTAGCAGTGACTGCAGACGGGGCTCCTGCTATGATAAATAGACAAACAGGTTTCATCACTCACTGTAAAGCTGACCCAGACTTTCCAAAATGTCTGCATTACTGCTGCTTCATTCACCAGTAGGCCTTAAGTGTAAAAGTGATTGGCTCTGGACACTAAGTTGGAGATATGTAGGAGGCATCTCATTCTGAAATCTCAGCCTCGTGATACAAACGGCTGATTTTTTATGAATTTTTAATTATCTGACTACAACGCAATCAACCACTTCCTGTTTGGCGGTGGCTTGCACAGGCACCGTCAGGTGTATACCCATGAAACTCTAAACGATGAGAGAAGACCCTTCTGAGTATCTCCTGTTGTAATTTTATGAACATCGGACGAAGCACAGAGAAAAAACAGGGCATAATGTGCCCCATGCAATAACTAGGTGGCGCTATAGAGCTCGTCCAAAGTTGTCATATCCATGGGTTCAGAATGGAAGCTTCATCATGTCCATTGAATTTCAGTGAGATTGGACAAGGAATGTGCACGTGAGAGCAACATTTATGCATGGCGAGACGCCCAACTCTTTGACTTGGTGTATAGTGCAATTAAGAATAAGTTAAAAATTAAGTTAACAACAACAACACACTATATACAGTAGAGTAAGGTGAAGTAAAGTGGGAGCACAGGTGGGCTGGGATGGTGGGGCCTGTAAGTGTCACAGACAGTCCTTTGGTGGGCGGGGGAGGGTCAGCTGGGGGAGTTGGGGTACTGTTCAGCAGGCTGACTGCAGTGGGGAAGAAGCTGTTCTTGTGGCGCGAGGTCCTGGTCCTGATGGACCGGAGCCTCTTGCCAGAAGGGAGGGGCCGAAAGAGATTATGTCCTGGATGAGATGGGTCCGCTACAATCCTGGCTGCCCGCCTCCAGCTCCTGGAGAGACGGGAGGTGGCAGCCGATCACCTTCTCTCCTGAGTGGATGACGCGTTGCAGCTTGGCCTTGTCTCTGGCCGTGGCCGCAGCGAACCAGACTGTGATGGAGGACGTGAGGGTGGATTCGATGATGGCATCGTAGAAGTCTACCAGCATCTTTTCAGGGAGGTGAAACTTCTTCAGCTGCCTCAGGAAGTACATCCTCTGCTGGACCTTCTTAGTGATGGAGCTGATGTTCTGCTCCCACTTGAGGTCCTGGCTGATGATGGTTCCCAGGAAGCAGAAGGACTCCACAGAGGTCACCGGGGAGTCACAGAGGATGACAGGGGGGAGGGGGGCTGGGGCCTTCCTGAAGTCCACTATCATCTCCACTGTCTTCAGAGCATTAAGCTCCAGGTTGTTAGCGCTGCACTATGACACCAGCCTGGCTATTTCACTCCTGTAGGCCGACTCATCTCCGTCAGAGATGAGGCCGATGAGTGTGGTGTCGTCAGCAAACTTCAGGAGTTTGACAGACAGGTGACCAGCTGTGCAGCTGTTTGTGTACAGGGAGAGTAACAGGGGTGAAAGGACACAGCCCTGGGGGGATCCGGTGCTTGTGGTCCGAGTATCTGAGACAAGCTTCCCCAGCCTCACATACTGCTGTCTGTCCGTCAGGAAGTCTGTGATCCACCTGCAGGTGGAGTCAGGCACATTCATCTTGGAGAGTTTTTAATACTAAAGATGTATGAAAGACATACCGAAAAAATATGTCTTTCAGTGTTTAACTGGCTGTCTTTGGATTATGCATGCCTGAGTAATGGCCATTCTTACTCCTCATCTCTCTGTTCACTGCTTGCTAATTTACATAGAAGCAGGGGTCCCAGCAGGAGGGGGCGGGGTTGTAACACGACTCCTTCAGCTGAGCCAGGCTGAGAGAGGCTTTGACATGTAAGATGTTAGATGTTAGAATGCCAGATGTTAGAATGACCAGTTCATTTTATATCTATGAAAATATTCAGGGAGCTATGGGACATGTTCAGCTATAGGTCTGTGAAAATTGGTGTCGATTGTTGAAACATAAGTTACCATAAAAAATGTTTGTTTGGAGTCTAGACAGATTTAACACAGGTTTTTGGATGAAAAAGGATTTTTTATAAATCATCTGTTACACTTTTAAGTCTGAAAAAAATATGGAAGGCAGCAAACACAGATCCCTACCGTTTTTAATTTTTTTGTGCTGATATTTGAAAGATAAGTTATGCAAAAAAATAGGTGTTTGCAGTTTTGCCTAAAAAGACGTTTTCGGACCTATTTGGATGAAATGTTGTCTAAAAGTTCACCTGTAACTTCAATCATTCTGAATTTTTTTAGGAAGCAGTGGCACATAAATGCCTATGAAAGTTGAATTCTTGGTGCTGATAACCTAAACAGAAGTTATTATAATAATAGTTGTTTAGTCCAAAATTTCATTAAAAAAATCAAGTGATGAAGTTTCTCGTAGACCCTATAGTGTTACATATCAAAGCTAGAAATTAATAAAGGCATCTTATTCTGAAATCTCAGCTTCCTGAGACAAACGGATGATTTTTAATAAATTTCTATTATTTGGGTGCACATAATCGACCACTTCCTGTTACGCAGGCACCGTCAGATGTACACCCATGAAACTTTACATGATGAGAGAGGACCCTTCTGAGTATCTCCAGTTTTAATTTCATGCACATCGGACAAAGCAAAGAGAAAATACAGGGCAGAATGTGCCCTATGCAATAACTAGGTGGCGCTATAGAGTTCGTCCAAAGTTGTCATATCCATGGGTACAAAATGGAAGCTTCATCATATCCATTTAATTTCAGTGAGATTGGACAAGGAATGTGCACGTGAGAGCAACATTTGTGCATGGCGAGACGCCCAACTTTGCCGCTCTGTCACGACCACACCCCCGCTTTGAAAGTTATGGTTTTTTATCAGAGTAAACTTCAATGGTTTTTCAACAGGTGGATGTCATTTTGAGGTGTCTTTGCTCATCCTACTTGGAGCAGTGATGCTCCAAGTAAAACATGTCATCTCCTTTTGCCAACAGGTGGCGCTACATTTATTCCATATTTTTCCACTGCAGATTTGTTCAGAGTCAGACTACAATCATGCACATAAATTTTGGATCAGATTAGATTTTGCATGGCTGAGTAATGGCCATTTTTCTTTTCATGGCGTGTTTTCGAAACGACCTCCAATTTTGACGCGCAGCCACGGTCACAAACAACCGTAAAAACTTAAAAGCTTCGCAATTTAACATCGGACATGTGTTTAGTTTACAAAACCAAAGTTTGGAGTCATTATTCACAAATCTCTAGGAGGAGTTCGTTCTAGAAGGAGGCCTGCAAATGACCAAAATACAGCAAAAATGACATATTGACATCAATATAGCAGACTTCCTGTGCAACTGACAGCTTGGTACCAAGAGACTTTTTTGTAGGTTTTCATCTGATGAACATGTCCTGTAAATATCAAGCTTGTATGTTAAAGAACATGGCGGGGCTCGCGAAAACAAACATTGTAGGTGGCGCTATTGAGCCTAGTTTGTGCACCCGTGCGAGTGCTGTATATTTAAGTTGGAGATATGTATGGGGGAATCTTATTCTGAAATCTCAGCCTCGTCAGAACAACGGCTGATTTTTTATGAATTTTTAATTATCTGACTGCAACGCAATCAACCACTTCCTGTTTGGCGGTGGCTTGCGCAGGCACCGTCAGGTGTACACCCATGAAACTTTACATAATGAGAGAAAACCCTTGTGAGTATCTCCTGTTGTAATTTTATGAACATCGGACATAGCACAGAGAAAAGACAGGTCAGAATGTGACATAAAATGTATTTGTCAATATCTAGGTGGCGCTATAGAGCTCGTCCAAGATTGTCATATCCATTGGTTCAGAATGGAAGCTTCATCACCTCCATCGAATTTCAGTGAGATTGGACAAGGAATGTGCACGTGAGACCAACTTTTGTGTGCACGGCGAGACGCCCAACTTCGCCGCTCTGTCACGACCACACCCCCGCGTTGAAAGTTATGGCTTTTTATCAGAGTAAACTTCAATGGCTTTTCAACAGATGGACATCATTTTGAGGTGTGTCGGCTCATCCTACTTGGAGCAGTGATGCTCCAAGTAAAACATGTCATTTCCTTTTGCCAGCAGGTGGCGCTACACCTGTTCTGGATTTTTCCACTGCTGATGTGTTCAGAGTCGAACTACAATCATGCATATCAATTTTGGATCAGATTGGATTTTGCATGGCTGAGTAATGGCCATTTTTCTTTTCATGGCGTGTTTTCAAAATGACCTCCATTTTCGACGCGCCGCCACGGTCACAAACATCCGTAAAAACTTAAAAGCTTCGCAATTTAACATCGGACATGTGTCTAGTTTACAAAACCAAAGTTTGGAGTCATTACTCCAAAATCTCTAGGAGGAGTTCGTTCTAGAGCGAGGCCTGCAAATGTCCAAAATGAAGCAAAAATGACATATTGACCTCAATATATCAGACTTCCTGTGCGAGTGACAGGTGGGTCCTTTCAGACTTTTTTGTAGGTCTCCATCTGAAGAACATGCCCTGTAAAAATCAAGCTTGTACGTTAAAGCGTATGCGGGGCGTCGGGACAAAAGTCACTGTAGGTGGCGCTATCGAGCCGTTTTTGTGCGCCCATGCCAATCTCCTATAAAATACGAAATTTTTCGCGACTCCTGATGTGTGTGCCAAATTTGGTGAGTTTTGGGGTATGTTAAAGGCCTCAAAAAGGCGACTCTTCCGGTAGAATAATAATAATAATAATAATAATAATAATAATTAAAGCTACAAGTAGCATTTAGCGGGCCCGAGCACGTGCCACCGCCTGGCACGAGCGACCGCCCCGTGAGCAACGCCCTGCTCGAGCCATTCTCGTCGTTTTTTCTTGTCCATTCTGGAGCTCCAAGCTAATGTTAATATGACAGCAGCCTGTGGGGGGGGGGGGGGGGGGGACTATAATCTGTTGCCTTAAAGGACAAAGACTTTTGCATATAGCATGAAAAAAATTCTTAAATCTAAGCCTCGTTTAGACCTGCTCATTTTCTCATCAAGTAGAAGAAGGTTTTTATCAGATTAAGAAACAAGCAATGATGATAATTGCTATCACTGTTCCTAAGAATGAGAACAATAGAACTCATTCAATTTCCACTACAATGTCTAGATGAGTGTCAGCTATGTCTGATAACTTGGCCAATTAGCTGGACCGGGATCTTACAAAGTGCAGGTGGTTTAACGTCCAGTGTGATGAGTCTGTGGACGGCAACAGTTCAGCATAGCTTTTGGTTTCCACAAGAGAAGAATTCCTGACACATCTGCCCTAACAGACAACTACAAGAGGAGTTGAAATGTATAACACGGTGAAGGAGTTTTTGTGCAGAAAAAGGTACCATTAGAAAAGCTGGTAGCCATACCTGCAGACGGGGCTCCTGCTATGATTGACCGACAAACAGGTTTCATCACTCACTGTAAAGCTGACCAAGACTTTCCAAAATGTCTGCATTACTGCTGCTTCTTTCACCAGTAGGCCTTATGTGCAGAAGTGATTGGCTCTGGACATATAATGACTCCTATTGTGAAAATCATAAAAAACCTCAGCTGCAAAGCAAAACAGAACAGGATTTTTAAGGTGCTATTGGTGGAGATATCTGCTGAATATGGTGAATCTGAACTTGTATTCTTGACTGACATTACTGGAAAACTAAACCACTTGATCTGCGAGCTGCAAGACATTGGTAAAACTATATTTTTTTATTGACCAGCCTGCCTGAGCCAGTGTTTTTCTTGTGGGGATCTTTTCTGCCAGGGCTTGCCAGCTTGGTCAGTGGATGTTGCTGCAGTTGTCTCCCTTGCTGGGACAGCTGGAGTTAAACACAGCAGCCTCACGGCTGTGAAGTGGACCCCGTTGCTGTCCCAGTCTGGATGGGCACTGTGGTGATGTTCCAATGTTCAGGCTGGCTCCTGGTATGAAGAGATTCCCAAGTACCATTTCCTAACCGCAGAGCCAAGGATGTGTTTACATGTTTAGGTCAAAAATGTGATGAACAGTTTCATGTTGTCTATTGATGTAAGTTTAAACCTAAACATGTTTCCCTGTTACTAATCCAGTTGATATGGTTCTCCATCTGTGTCTAGGTGATAGAAAAGCATTTTTTTATATTTAGAGCTCCAAGCAAACAAACAGTTGTCTATATAAAAGAGCTTTTACAATTGTGGACTTTTAGCAGGTCTCTGAATACATGTGACCAATGTATGGTGGATTTTCACAGACTTTGTGTAAAACTGAAGGTGACAGAGACTTTGGAGAAGTGGCTACATTGCTCTGGACTTCTTTGTTTCATCCACAGAAGAGTAAAATATGTGATTGATTTTGAAAAGCTGCTGAAAAATGTATCTTTTTAAAATTGCAATTTCTAATTTGGGTTTTACATTTTGTGTTCCATTTTTTGTGATTGTATTAGAAAGATTTGTTATTTATTTGGTGTTTAAAGGTGGTACATAATGTATATACACAATCTTCTTAGAGACATTTGCTATATGTTGTGTTTGTTGTCGTTGTAGTTTAATTTCTTTGGATGTATTGAAAGGAAATGAAAAGAAGTTGCAGCATTGATTAAAAAAGCATAAAAGAGACATTTACTGTCTGATGTTACATCTGTAGGAGTGTACTGAGACTGGGTTTTGTTTTGGAGCACATTCATGTATTTTGTTTGTAAAAAAAAAAAAAAGATAAAATATAAAGTTAATTGTATTTTGGATGAATAAAAAAGCAATGATTAGTGCTAAGGATGTATAAAAGACAAACAAAACAAAGGAAATTGCTGTATTTTAGTGTTGAACTAGGCTTTCTAACTGTTCTACTTTCTGTCTGCCACTCGTGGCTAATTTACATGTGAGCACACAGCCGGGGGGGGGGGGCTAACTCCACTCCTGCAGCAGGGGAGACTGATGAAAAGCTTGAGGATGTAAGATTGAATAAATAAAATCCTAGAGTTGACCAGTTCATTTTATAAATGTAAATATTTTTTATTTTGGTGGTGATAAACTAAACAGATGTTATGATAAAAATATTTGCTTGAGTCAAAATGTCCAAAAATTTGCTTTCAGCACAATAGGGTGATTAAGGTGGTTAAATGTTTCTCGTACGTATAGTGCTGCTTTTCAAACGTGGAGCTTTGTAAGACGCATCTAATTCTGAAATCTCAGCTTCCTGAGACAAACGGCTGATTTCCTATGAAGCTTGATTATATGATCATGCTTCATGATCATTTATGAACATATATAGCTCGTCCAAAATTGTCATATCCATGGGTTCAGAATGGAAGTTTCATCAAATCTATTTAATTTCAGTGAGATCAGACAAAGAATGTGAACGTGAGAGCAACATTTGTGCACGGCGAGATACCCAACTTCGCCGCTCTGTCACGACCACACCCCCGCGTTGAAAGATTTGTTTTTCATCAGAGTAAACTTCAATGGTTTTTCAACAGGTGGACGTCATTTTGAGGTGTGTTTGCTCATCCTACTTGGAGCAGTGATGCTCCAAGTAAAACATGTCATTTCCTGTTGCCAACAGGTGGCGCTACACCTGTTTCGGATTTTTCCACTGCAGATGTGTTCAAAGTCAGACTACAATCATGCACAACAAATTTGGATCAGATTAGATTATTTATGGCTGAGTAATGGCCATTTTTCTTTTCATGGCGTGATTTCGAAACGACCTCAAATTTTGACGCGCCGCCACGGTCACAAACAACCGTAAAAACTTAAAAGCTTCGCAATTTAAGATCAGACATGTGTTTAGTTTACAAAACCAAAGTTTGGAGTCATTGTTCAAAAATCTCTAGGAGGAGTTCGTTCTAGAACGAGGCCTGCAAAGGACCAAAATAGAGCAAAACTGACATATTGACATCAATATAGCAGACTTCCTGTGCGACTGACAGCTTGGTCCCAAGAGACTTTTTTGTAGGTTTCCATCTGATGAACATGTCCTGTAAATATCAAGCTTGTATGTTAAAGAACATGGCGGGGCTCTCAAAAACAAACATGGTAGGTGGCGCTATTGAGCCGTTTTTTGTTCACCCATGCAAGTGCTGTGTATCTAAGTTGGAGATATGTAAGAGGCCTCTCATTCTGAAATCTCAGCCTCGTGATACAAACGGCTGATTTTTTATGAATTTTTAATTATCTGACTGCAACGCAATCAACCACTTCCTGTTTGGTGGTGGCTTGCGCAGGCACCGTCAGGTGTACACCCATGAAACTTTAGACGATGAGAGAAGACCCTTATGAGTATCTCCTGTTGTAATTTTATGAATGTCGGACAAAGCACAGAGAAAAGATAGGTCAGAATGTGACATAAAATGTATTTGTCAATATCTAGGTGGCGCTATGGAGCTCGTCCAAGATTGTCATATCCATGGGTTCAGAATGGAAGCTTCATCACCTCTATTGAATTTCAGTGAGATTGGACAAGGAATGTGCACGTGAGAGCAACTTTTGTGTGCATGGCGAGACGCCCAACTTCGCCGCTCTGTCACGACCACACCCCCGCATTGAAAGTTATGGCTTTTTATCAGAGTAAACATCAATGGCTTTTCAACAGGTGGACATCATTTTGAGGTGTGTCGGCTCATCCTACTTGGAGCAGTGATGCTCCAAGTAAAACATGTCATTTCCTTTTACCAGCAGGTGGCGCTACACCTATTCCAGATTCTTCCACTGCAGATGTGTTCAAAGTCAGACTACAATCATGCATATCAACTTTGGATAATATTGGATTTTGCATGGCTGAGTAATGGCCATTTTTCTTTTCATGGCGTGTTTTCAAAATGACCTCCATTTTCGACGCGCCGCCACGGTCACAAACAACCTTAAAAACGTAAAAGCTTCGCAATTTAACATCGGACATGTGTTTAGTTTACAAAACCAAAGTTTGGAGTCATTATTCACAAATCTCTAGGAGGAGTTCGCTCTAGAGTGAGGCCTGCAAATGTCCAAAATGAAGCAAAAATGACATATTGACCTCAATATATCAGACTTCCTGTGCGAGTGACAGGTGGGTCCTTTCAGACTTTTTTGTAGGTCTCCATCTGAAGAACATGCCCTGTAAAAATCAAGCTTGTACGTTAAAGCGTATGCGGGGCGTCGGGACAAAAGTCACTGTAGGTGGCGCTATCAAGCCGTTTTTCTGCGCCCATGCCAATCTCCTATAAAATACGAAATTTTTCGCGACTCCTGATGTGTGTGCCAAATTTGGTGAGTTTTGGGGTATGTTAAAGGCCTCAAAAAGGCGACTCTTCCGGTAGAATAATAATAATAATAATAATAATAATAAACATTCGAATTACAATAGGGTCCTTGCACTCCGTGCTCGGGCCCTAATAAACATTCGAATTACAATAGGGTCCTTGCACTCCGTGCTCGGGCCCTAAAAATGCGCTTCTCATAGCGTGTGCAACTCGAAGCATCGTAACAGTTAAAACAAAATTTAAAAAAACACAATATTACAATAAAAACCCAACCCACCCTTCACCCTTCCCACTCCCATCCGTTAACACATATGACACATGACCCCACACACAATGAATACTTATAAAAGTAACTTTTAAAAGAAATTTAAGGCTTGGCTTGTTTAGACCCAAAAGATGACAACATGCGTCACTTTTTCTGTCAGGTGAGAATTTTTTATAGTCCATTTTAACTCATGTAGTGCAAAATTTACTAGTTTAGACAGCGTACATCTGGTCTTACCTTTTATTTAATAATTTCTCATTTTAAACAAAACAAGATCTTCATTTCCATAAACTTGTCTAATATAGAGTAACCAAAAAATGGAAAAACTATCCAAGAACCTATATGTGTTTGATTTCAACATGTTTAGTTCTCACAGAGCTTACCTGTGAACAAAACCAAAAAGAATAAATGGCAATGTTCAGTAAAGAAAAAGAAAAAACACATTTGTGATGATGTGCAGAAAGTGGGACTGAAGTCTTACCGATGTCCACTGCAGGTCACCATTCTTCAGAAGTTTTTTGATCCGTCTTAACGCCTTATTTCTCTTTTTTAAGATTTGTAGGGGATTAAAGCCCAGCTGAGGGGAAAAAAAGGGCAAGAATAAGATCAAAGAAAGGAGGGATTTGAGTATTAAAAATTAAGATCAACTTTATTTATTTGTCAAATGTGACCTGATAAATGACAGGATTAACATACCGCTTCCACCAGCTTGTTTTTAAAAAAATCAATGTTGGCAAAGAAGATTGGAGATGGAATCCTGAAGATTTTCACTCCCTCTGGCTCAAATATCTAAAACAGAATACGGAGTCGCATTAAAATTTATCAAGAGAAATTATACTGTGTTCAGAGAAAAAAAACGGTAACTCGTAAAAATAACAAAAATAGAGCTGAGATTTCTAGGAAAAGACTGATCTGTTAGGAAAGGTTAGGACAATTTTCTGTTATTTTCATTCGAACGTATTTAATAATGTAGAATCAACCTCTAATTACTGAAGAGGCCCCTGTAGAGCTCATTAACCCTTGTGCTATCCCAGGCACTTTAACATTGGGAGTTGGGTCATGTAGACCCCACAAGACAGTGCACTAAACCTTTTTCTTCAATGATTTGTGATCTTCACTGGTGTCCATGGATTACATGAAATCTTCTCCACCTTTATCCACCTTTGTCATGGTAGGGAGAACACGTCAAGGGTCATCTTGACCCCATAGGAAAGCACAAGGGCTAAATGACATTGGTGTGTTTTATCCTCAGGAAAAAATAAATAATAAATAAACAAAAATTGCAAGAATTTTAGGAGACATGTTTATTTTGTATTCTTGAACTGTTTTCCTCTGGTCCAAATATTGATGTCAAGCTTATCACTATACTGTTTCTATAAACATATTTAAAATAAAATGGTCCTCCCGCAATAATCTGAGTCATGAATTCTAATAGAAAAAAAAAAACAAGAACACAGAGATAGAAAAAGAAATGTTTCTTTTTCCAAGCGTATTTAGTTATAATAAATAGTATATTTTATGATCTGTGATGCAGCGTTTTATTGGTGTATTGGCCTCTCATTGTTATTTACAGATAGTGCAAAGCTTTTTTTCTTGTCTGTTTTGAAAGGTTCACCACTGGGTGTGTTTTCATGAACATGTTACCTGCTTTCAGGAGAAAAATCTATTTTTTAAATTTTCAATTAAAGAAAACATTAAATGGAGATGGAGAAATAGTTTGCATGCTGCCACCCTCTAACTATTGAGTATCTGTATTTGCTGTTAGATAAAGGTTATATGCAAACACACCACAAGAATAAGATGAGAATTTTGATCAAATTTATAAATAGATTATAAAAAAAAAGCATTTTAATGCAAATGTTACAGTGAATTAATTTCATACAACAGGCTGTTTTCTACAAAGGTTGGCAAATCTCAAAAATCCCCAAAACATTTAGATTCATGAACAACAAACAATGTGGTTTTTTGGAAAGATGTCACCTAACAAATTACTGACATGAAGACATTTTTTCAACATGCAGGACCCATCACATCATAGAAGTCCAGTGTGTGATACATTTGCAGCTAAATTGAGCATTATGAGCCACAGACACATTCAGATCCCTTTGAAACAATAATGGTTTTCTGATTTCATTTAATGCTTGAAGGAGAGAGAAACACAAGCCAACTCACACTGAAGTAGTCCTTCCTGTCTTTGTAGATGTCGGTTCCTGTAATGTTAGCTAGCACACTACAGCGAGGACTGGAAAACACAAAGACCATTTTTAAAAACAAAGCTGTAGCTTTCAGCTCAGCGGTGCTGGAACATATGTGCAAAAACCAAGACTGAACTTATTAGATAATAGGTTTATACTGAACTAATAAGCTCACAAAAATAATTGTAAACAGAGACTGGTAAAATAAATCAGCTCAAGGATCTATTGGTGGAACCGAAAAGTAGTTTTTTTGCTGACTTATTGTGTCACAACAACAAAAATGAGGTTTGGGTTGTTAATAAGTAGACTGTTGTGAACCATAAAAGTGTTAATCTTGATCAAAGAAGAACTGGAACCACCAACACAACACTGGTGCCCATTAAACCTATGATGGAGCTGAAACGGCTAACAAACATAAGTTAAAGCATAGAATGTGTAGCATTGGTCTGCCTTTATACTCACAACTGAACCCTCAGAACAACACTGATGAGTTCCACACCAAGGCCAACAGCCAATCCAAGATCCAGCCCCAGCAAAATGGATGCAGTGCAGGTGCACAACCACACCATCTTGTTTGATGACAAAACATTTCATTACCCCGCTCTCTTTTTATGAAGTGTAAACAACTCTGATTATAAGATCACAAGAGCTTTTCATGATTGTGTGGTATTGCTCTGAATGTTGGCTCTTACACAGTCGGGTTTGTCTCTCCTCCACAGATATGGAATATCTCTGAACTGCATCAGCATGCCCTTTAGATTAACGATGACCACAGCACCCAACACAGACTGGAAAAGAGTCAAAGGTTAGATCTAACCTGCTGGAGGGTTGTGAAAGATTTGATAACATTAATTGGATAAAATGGATCCCGATTTTGCACCTTTGGCAGGGGTGCCAGAAGAAATCCAATAGCCAGAGTGACAATCATCACTATGATAGCTGAGATCAAACCAGCCACCTAAAAAGTAGAAAAGAAAAGTAGTAAGAACAAACTTTGCAAGAGGATATTTTTATTTCATAAAGAGAAATGGCGCCTCACAAGCCTTAAAATTGTACTTGTATGTACTTTAACTCAGAAATGTAAATGTTGCTTTGTGAGAATCTACCAAAACTAGAGCAACCATGATTTCATAAAATCCTAGAAAGGTGCAATTCAATTTAACTGTTGAACAGGAAGCGTCCTGAGCACAACTGGAAAGTGCTCATGTCTCAAAGTCAAAAAGAGAATTGTAAGCAACAAACCTTAAACCAGCTACTCATTAACATTTTCTTGATACTAGATCAGATAGCCATACATGTGCACACCTTGGAAAGTCCACATGGAGAAAGCAGAGTGCTTCAGGACTTTATTATAGCAATGAAGCTCTAATGCCCATTTATTGTGGATCAGAAATGTCACTAGTGTAGAATATGGCAAGGACTACTGTGGCCCTGAAGATCAAATCATATTAACAAATCACTAGACGCAAAAACATATAAAAGTTCACAATGGCAATTAAAAAAGCAAAAATAATAAAACACTACTTTTTGAAAAATCAAAGCAAAATTCCTAATGTAATAAAAAAAATGAATAAAATGAAACATTTCGAAAAACACAACTTATTTCCAGAAATCAAAATGAAATGTTACAAAAAGAAACCAGAAAAGATAGGTATTATGGAATGTCACTGATTGAATGATGACACGAGTTTTTTCAAATGTGTGCTCAAGGTCAGTATACTAATAAAAGTATCGCTCTATGCCAAAAAACCGTTGGTTGAAATGATGGACAAACATCATCATCCAGTCAGTGATGTCCCATAGTACATACCTTTTCTAGTTTCTTTTTGTGTTTTTATTTTTGACATTTCTTCCTGATTTCTGGAAAGTACTTTTGTTTTTGCAAATGTTTTCTTTATTTTGTTTCATTTTTTTTAAATTGTGTTTTGTTTTCTAACATTTAATGTTGTTTTTATTTGTTTTGCTTTTGTTGTCGTTGTTGTGAGCTTTCAGTATGTAATTGGATCGAGTGATTTGTTTATGGGATCTGCACTTCAGGGCCCCCGTCGTTACTGTTGTCGGGTCTAAAGTTCTGAAACTGGATCTTGGCAGAGGGTCTTAGCCCCCCTAAAGTAAATCACCCGACTCTTGAAATTAAACACTGAAAGATGGAAAATGGATAGATGGATGGATGGATGGATGAATGTTTGGCTAGATGGGTGGATGACCGATGATGGATGGATGGATGGATGGATGGATGGATGGCTGGATGGATGGATGGATGGATGGATGGATGGATGGATGCATGGATGGATGATTGGATGGATGTTTGAATGGATGGATGATTGGATGGACGGATGGATGGATTTTTGGATAGATGGATGTATGATTGAATAGATGGATGGATTGATGATATGATGGATGGATTGATGGATAGATGAATGGATGAATATTTGGATAGATGGGTGGATGATGCATGGATGGATGGATGGATGACTGAAAAGATGGATGGATGACTGAAAAGATGGATGGATGGATGATTGAAAGGATAGATGGATGACTGAAAAGATGGATGGATAGATGATTGAAAGGATAGATGGATGATTAGATAGATAGATAGATAGATAGATAGATAGATAGATAGATAGATAGATAGATAGATAGATAGATAGATAGATAGATAGATAGATAGATAGATAGATAGATAGATAGATAGATAGATAGATAGATAGATAGATAGATAGATAGATAGATAGATGGATAGATGGATAGATGGATGAAGGGATTGATGCATAGATAGATGGATGAATATTTGGATTGATGGGTGGATGATTGGATGGATGGATGGATGATGATTGGATGGATGGATGATAGGATGGATGGATGATGAAAAGATGGATGGATAGATGATTGAAAGGATAGATGGATGATTGAATAGATGGATGATTGAATAGATAGATAGATAGATAGATAGATAGATAGATAGATAGATAGATAGATAGATAGATAGATAGATAGATAGATAGATAGATAGATAGATAGATAGATAGATAGATAGATAGATAGATAGATAGATAGATAGATAGATAGATAGATAGATAGATAGATAGATAGATAGATAGATGGTTGGATGATACATGGGTGGATGAATGGATAGATGTATGGATGGATGGAAGAATAGATGGATGGGTGATTGCATGGTAGGATAGATGGATGTTCGAATAGATGGATGGATTGGATAGACAAATGGATGGATGATTCGTGCATGATTGGATGGATGATTGGACCAATGGATACTTGAACAGATAGATGGATGGATGTTTGGCAAGCTGGATAGATGGATGGATGGATGATGCATGGATGGATGGTTGGATGGAGTAGAAATCACTAGTGTACTACTTGGATCTAACTGATAGAGTGTTTTATAAAGACATCAAACTCTGATTGTAGTATTTAGTACTTTTAGTATTGAGTACTTTTCTGCAGCAATTGTTGTTTAGCAGGAACAATTAACAATTTAATAAAAATATTTAATTTACATTTCTGGACTGTCTAAAAAAATTGACCCAGGGTAAGATAAATAACATGAGATGTTTTGTTGCACCCAAAGGCCCAGGGTAATGTAAATCTGATTGTTGTTTCAAGTGTCTTTTCATAAAAAATTGATTATTGTTGGTTCATTGTGTTGCTGGTAAACAAAGAATCAGGAGAAAGGGTACATATAACATATAATATAAAGACACATAGGTTTTAAACACAAGTGCCAATGTGTTCAGATTTTTGCTGAGTTCTTGCATTAGGGGCGTAAACATCTGCAATGTATTTTGTTTGGATTTTACATTATTAGTTTGAACTGATGATTTGTCGTGAAGAAGGGTGGTTTTAGATTTTTGTGAGTTAAGCCATGTTGTAATGCTGAGTTTGACGTTGAAAATGTACATTTGTGATAACAAATTTCAAATTCTATTAGTTTACCTGGGTTTTTCCACCCGTGCTTTCCTGCACTGCACTTCTGGAGAGAGCTGTACTTGCTGCAAAAGACTTGAAGGTAGCTCCAAACATGTTACTTACTCCAAAAGCTATCAGCTCCTGCAAAAAGATCAAACGTAACATTTGTTTGATCAGTTGCAAAGAAGATCCTAATTAATCCAAATTTGATCTTAGTCAAGATTTTCAGTTTAAAATCCATTTCCATACCTGATTTCCATCTATAGTGTAATCATGTTTTACAGAATAAACTTTTGCCACTGAGAAAGCAACAGCAAAACCCACAATGGCCATCGGAAATGCCTCCATTGCTGTCTCCTGGAAGATCTGCAGGTTTGGGGCCACTGGAGATTCATACCTACAGAAAATGAAATCTACAGCATTTTTCCCAATCAGGTTGATGCTGGTACACTATAAAAGAGTGACATGTACTAAGTAATACTACGTAGAGTTTTTAAATACACCTTCAGAACTGATGCATAATTTTACATGTATAGTATTGTTCAACAATTTAAGATTTAGCTGTATATCCATTGTGTTGCTATTTAGACTGTGCAAGACAAAATAGTAACAAAGAATCCAGGAAATCTCATTTGTTTATTTTTTATAAAAATGTATTTGCACAATGGTGCAGAAAATAAGTATTTATCTCCAACTAACAAGTAAGCATTCTGTTTCTCATAGACCTTTTACTTCTTCTTTAAGAAGCTCTTCTCTCCTCCACTGGTTACCTGTATTAATGTCACCTATTTGAACTGGTTATTTGTATAACTAACTGTTGGAGCAAACTAGAAAATGGAAGAAACACAACAATCTCCCTCCACCTGGAGCTCCATGAAAGATCTCACTGGGTGGAACAAATGATCTTGAGGATGGTGAGGAAACTGCCCAGAACTAGAGGTCACCCGGGACCGCAATAACAAAGGTTACTATAGTAACACAACTTTGTTAAGGTTTCAAATCCTGCATTTTTTTTCAAAGGTCCCCCTGCTTAAGCCAGCACATGTCCAAACCTGTCTAAAATTCTCCAGAGACCTTATGGATGATCCAGAGGATTGTCATGTGTTCAGATGATACCAAAATGAAACTCTTTGGCATAAACGCCGTGTTTGGAGGAGGAAGAATGCTGAACTACATCCCCAGAACACCACACCCACTGTAAAGCATAGAGGTGGAAACAACATGCGTTGGGATTGTTTTTCTGCAAAGAGGACAGGATTACTGATCTGTATGGAGGAAGGATGAATGGATACATGTATGAAGAAATTTTGGGCAAACAAACTCATTCCATAGGTGAGATCTTTGAGGATGAAATGTGTCTGGATATTCCAGCAAAACAATGACCCCAAACACATCACCATGGCAACCAAGGAGTGGCTACATGTAAAGCATTTCAAGGTGTGTTCTATCCAGTCTCAGGACCTCAGTCTAATAGAGAATCTGTGGGGGGAGTTGAAAGTTTGCATTTTCCAGCTAAACCCTTAAAGCATTACAGCTCTTGAGAAAATCTACATGGAAGAATGGACCAAAAAAGACCTCTATCTTACCAGGAGTAGATAGTGTGTCCCCCCAAGTAAGAGTTGGCCAGAGGGAGCATCCTCTGCCGTTCAGGACTGCTTTGAAACAACAGACTGGAACATGTTCAAACAAACTGCCACCTACAACAACCTCACAGACATCGAGGAGTACACATCACAAAGTGCATGGATGATGTGACACACACAAAAAGCATCATCATTCGAGCCAACCAGAAGCCATGGCCCACAGTGGAAGTCAAAGGGCTGTTGAGGGCCCGAGACAATGCTTTCAGAGCAAGGGATGAAGCTGCCCTAAGAACAGCAAGAGCCAACCTGTCCCTAGGCTTCAGGAAGGCAAAAATAGACTATATGCACAAGGTATCTTCTCACTTTAACGACAGCAGAGATGCACAGAGCCTGTAGCAGGGCATCCAGGCCATCACAGACTAGCCTGCACCACAGAGCTGTGAGAACAACACCCCCCTTCTCAACAACCTGAACAGCTTCTTTTCACGCTTTGAAGGACTAAATAGCACACACCCACAGAAAACGCCCCCTCCCCCCACGACCAAACTCTGCACCTGATAACTGCCAGCGTGAATGAAGAGGACACTCTCCACCATCAACCCACAGAAAGCTGCGGGTCCAGACAATATCCCAGGCCGTGTGCTGAAGGACTGCGCAGAAGAGCTAAAGGATGTCTTCACAGACATCTTTAACATCTCCTTGGAGCTAGCCATCATCCCATCATGCTTCAAGGCTACCACCATCACACCTGTGCCAAAGAAACCATCACCATCCTGCTTCAATGACTACCGCCCCATAGCACTAACGCCCATCATCATCAAGTGCTTTAAAGGGCTAAGCATGTCACACATAAAATCCACCCTTCCCCCCACCCTAGACCCCTTTCAGTTTGCATACCGACCCAAACGATCGACAGAGGACGCCATCTGTTCTGCTCTCCATGCAGCTCTCACCCACTTAGACAAAAAGGCATCTGCATTTAACGCAATAATACCACAGCAACTCATTTGCAAAATGGACAAGCTGGGTGTTAATACCCCCATCTGCAACTGGCTGCTGGACTTCCTCAGCCGAAGACCACAAACAGTACGTGCCGGCATCAACACATCAAATACAATCATTCTCAACACCGGGGCACCCCAAGGCTGTGTGCTCAGTCCGCTGCTCTTCACTCTGCTGACACATAACTGCACAACAACCCACAGCACCAACCACCTTGTGAAATTTGCAGACAACACAACTCTGGTGGGTCTCATCACATAGGGGGATTAAGACCAACTACAGGGAAGAAGAAGATCTGCTGACAAAATGGTGCAGAGATAAGAACCTCCTGCTAAATGTCAGCGAGACAAAGGAGATTGTTGTCAACTTCCAGAGGGGCCACACTCAACACTGCCACTGATCAACGACGGTACTGCTGTGGAGAGAGTGAGCAGCACTAAATTCCTGGGGGTCCACATCAATGAGGACCTCTCCTGGACCGCCAACACCACATCATTGGCAAAGAAAGGTCAGCAACGTCTCTAGCAGAGAGCATTCTCTCCAGCTGCATCACTGTGTGGGGTGGCAGCTGCACACACAGCAACAGGAGAGCCCTGCAGCGCATAGTCAACACAGCCAGGAGAATCATTGGAGGACCACTCCCCTCCCTGCAGGACTTATACATCACCCGCCTCACCCGCAAATCACTAACAATAATCAAGGACGCACACCACCCTGCACACAACCTGTTTAGCCTTCTGCCCTCGGGGAGGAGGTACAGGAGCCTCCGCTCCTGAACCACCAGGCTCAGAAACAGCTTCACACACCACGGCATCAGGATGCTAAACAACCTCTCCCCTCTCCACCCACCACCCATCTCCCCCCATTAAACAGTGCTCAAACGAATTTCCCCCCCCCCCCCCCCCCCCCTGCCAAGAGATATTGCCTAAAGTGCACTCGCACTTTATTGGCTAATATTGTAAATAGTCTTTCTTGTCTTTTCTTTTTATTTATTTATTTTATTTTATTTATTTTTTCTCTTGGACAGGCATGAGAGAGTAAGAAACGGAATTTCCATTCATTGTATGTGATGCACATGCTAAGAATTGACAATAAAGCTTTGACTGACTGAGCATAACATTACAAAGATTGAAGTAAACTTTTGTTGTTGACCAAAATAGATTTTCTGCACTAATATGCAAATAAATTCTTTAAAAATCAAATAATATTTTTTCCTGGATTCTTTTTTCTGTTCATTCTCTTACAGTTGAAGTGTTTCTATGATGAACATTATAGAGCTCGTCTTTTTCATTTGGGACAACTTTCAGAACGGGTTGACATGCTTTTCCTTTCCTTTCTTCTACCCTGTCTGTCTTTCTCCATTCCGAGGCAAGTTTAAATAAAAAAATGGAGGTACAAAAGACATTTCTAGAGGTTTTTTTTTTTTTTACTTTAACATTGACTTCTCTGCTCTTACCCTTGTGGAATATGGCCAACAACATCAATTCCAAACTTATTTTCAAAGTCGAATCCGTATGAAACTCCACATGCAATCACAGTCTGTAAAAGGTTGAGAAAAAACATTTTACAACAGATGAATTATGCAGTTTTACAGCTCTTTCTTGGCTGGCATACAGTTTCATTGCTATTGAGTCTTTCAAATTCTTGTTTCTGTGGGGAGTTAATATTAGATCTTATCAGTCTACTCATACATCAGTTTAATAAACTTCACCGCTGCATACTCTGGAAATATACAGAGGGAGTGTTGCACAACAAGAGCTTACCATTATAACCTCAATTGGTATGGGCACAGGCAGCTTGGATTTGAACTTGTCATTCAGCTCTTTTACAATAAACACCATCGCCATGATTATCAAGGCGATGACCAGGTCACACACGTTAGTGGAAGTGATCTTGTTAAAAATGACCTCCAAGGTCTGAAAAAGAAAGAGCACAAGATGACATAAAGCCTTCACATTTCATGGGTTATGAGATCAGTCAGGGAAATTTGTTTACATAAATAAGTGACAGTGGTCCACTGAAGCCTGGAACTTGCAGTCCCAGAACAAACTTGAGCTGAGAAACCAGGATGTGGATGGCAGCAGCCGTGGTGAAGCCAGAGACCAAAGTGTCGGACAGATACATGACAACAAAGCCCACTTGCAGTAATCCCATTCCCAACTGGAAAAGAAAGACAGGTAAAATTGACTGAAAATGAAAATGCTCCTATGAAATTGATATCAGTTAAAAAGCCACAAGAAAGATTACAATTATTTACAAAAAGGAAGCTACTTGTTGTTAGAAAATAGAATTTTCTAATCATGGGGTTTTCTTGCTGACATTTTTTTTCAGTACTTTGTCACAATGCCCAAGATAAATCCTAAGATTTTCTCTGAGAGGACAAAGATGGACAGGCATGAGTACACAAAAAGGACAGCACACAGAGGATGGTTTGGAGAAAACTAGTAGAAAACTTTAGAACACAGAGATGAAGAAAAAGAAGTTTCCAAATGTTTGTGATCCAATGCCACTTGTAGTGATGCTTGGGATTATTTGTTGCGTTGTTTGTCTGTTTTGTAAGTCTGTAGTTCACCCTGAAATAACATTAGATTTAAATGCATTCGTAGTTATAAGAAAGATTAGGTAAAATTCTAAAAATACACAGATTCCTCCTTTTTCTGCTCCCGTGAGCTCGCAGGAGAAGGCAAAAACAGAGAGTTCTTAGCAACGGTGTAGAGAAACGGGGCAGGGTTGCACCGTGCTCTCTCATATGATGCATTATGACATTTAACCTATTCAGACCATCACATATTTACCACCGTTGTTAATTCTGCTTAACTGGGGCCCTACATGTGTAGAGCTCAAATATTAGCTCAGGTCCTTGTGAGGTAAAAGAAGCAAATACAGAAAAAATAAAAGTGTTCTTGTCAAAAAGTAGGTAAGCAGATTTTTGTCTGTTTACTAGTCTTCCAGATTTTACTAAACTTTACTCACTAACCCTATGAAATAAATGCCCTCTGAAAGGAATATCCTATCCAGTCTCAATCAAAAAGCTTTGGTTCTATGGGATGTTCCGAAGCCCTCAGTGCCAAACATATGCAGGTGATGGAACACTTTCTCCAACACGCGCAGAGGTTAACTAATAAAATATTTCCAATAAAGAATTTCCCAGGTTGTGTGGGACAAACGTAACGAAAACTTGCTTTTGCGTAAAGGAAAAAAATCTCACTAAGACAAAGCCACGGCAGCCTGTTGACAACTCTTTCTGACAAATTGAAGCAGGAAAGTGAGATTAAAGAAAATCAAAACAGAAAATCAATGTCTATGTTATGAGGAGTTACAAAAAAGATAGAAAACATCAGTGTGGCGTCAATTTTTTTCACAAATTAAATTCAAAAGTGTTTTACTCCTATTTTCTACTTTCCAGAGTTAAGATAAGATAGTTTGTAAGTTTGGTGTAACATTAGGTCATAAAACTCTGAGCTAATTTAGTTTGGACAAACGTAAGCAAGACAAATTATGGCTACAGTTTGGCGGCACAAGTCTATTACTTTTACCCTTTTGGTCCTTTAAACATTTGCCTGTTTTTTAATTAGAAATGCCCAGCAAACACAGTAGCCTTTTTTTAACTCTTTTTACCAGAGAACAGTCAAAAGAGTGCACCAAAGTTTCAAACCAAGGCCAACAGGACAACATTTCTGCATCCAACTACAACTACATCAACATCTCCCACATTAAGTTCACCAGGGAACTTAGACATCTAATTTCTGCTCCAATTGTCTCCAAGATCATCATATATCTTGTTCTTTTTGCTAACCTGCATGATGCCAACGAGGAAGGTCACAGATGAAGCCACTAAAACCCTTTGATCATCTACTGACAGGCCTTCAAGTCCTGTGATGTTGACAGGGGGCCCTTCGTCCGGTATGAGCCTAGTCACCACTGAGCCAATCATCAGACACAAGACTGGGAATGGACCTGGAGGGAGAGAGGGAATGGAACGGAAAGGAACACAAATGAGTTTTGCATTTCTATTGCACTTTTTATCTTTTAACCCTTGTGCTATCTTAGATAACCCCACCCTTACATTGACGTGCTCTCCCGACCATGACTAAGGGGGAAAGATTTCCTGTAATCCATGGACACCAGTGAAGATCACAAATCATTGAAGAAAAAAGGTTTAACGCACCGTCTAGTGGGTCTAGATGACCCAACTCCCAATGTTAAAGTGCCTAGGATAGCACAAGGGTTAAGCAAAAAGAGTGAAAAAAGAAAAATATAATATGCTGGACAGAGGACCAGGATTTCTCTGGGCTCTCACTAATTTGAGATGGGTTCAATCTTGTACATACAGTACATACATTACAACATGTTCAGTGATTTATTTACTATTACTAAGCCACAGCTCTGTTCCCCCCATCTAAATGCTCTTGCCAGACTTACCCACTGAGATGTGCCTCGAAGTACCCATGAAAAAGTAGATGACCACAGGGAAGAAGGCGGAAAAAAGACCATACCAGGGTGGCAGAGAGGCCAGCAAACAGTAAGCCATTCCTGTTTCACAAAGACATGTAGCACTGAAAAACCCTGCTGAATTGAACAGATCTTTAAAAACATACATTTCAGCAGATCCCAAAATGTCCAGGAGACAAAATGGAATAAAATACATTAGTAAGCATGTCAAAAAGCTGAGGGGGGGGGGTTATCTTAATCATTTCCCATAGTTACTACATGTAAGTTTGGTGCAATGTTATTATTTACATTTAAATAAATTTTGGTAAGATTCTATGTTCCTTTGAGGGGGTGAAATGATGGCAGCAATATTGAAAAGGCTGCTCCGTACAGGGCTCCATTTTGGTCATCATTGTTGTGCACAGGAATAGAGCATGCTTGAAACAGCGCTCCCATAAACGTGGTGACGTGGTGACCATGCGCAAGAATCGGCATCTTCCGCATTGATCGAGGTCATGGATCATGCATGATTGATTTACCTAAACATTTGGTGAGGTCGCTAGCTTTTGAAAACAAAAATGGATATCTTTATTAAGTGACAGATCAAAGCTGCAGTCCTAAAGAGATTACCGGTATATATTGTGCCATTATAATGTATACAAATTTCCTAGTTGGTTGCTCTGAGCCATTTTTGCAACGTCATACAATGGTGCCATTTTAAAGACCCACTTCAATGAAAATTGCCTCTTTTGTGTTGACACTGTAGTACTGTAGTAACAGTACTGTGACACTGTAGTAAAACTCCATTCAAGTTTGTGAACGTTAAAATACATCAATCAGTTATGAGGCAAGACTTGATCATCAGATAGTGTTTTGCTATCAAGAGCCTTTTTTTCTGATCTTAGTAAATGATTTCTAAAGAGACTGTTCATAAATGTTCTGTTCAGTATTCTCTTGTATCATATGATCATAATACACTCCTGACAATCACTGTAATCTGCAAACCTAGATAAAGCAGTTGTTGAGATCTTGATCTAGTCACAGTGTATTATTTTATTGGAGGTCATTTGGGTTAAATGGTCCTAAAAACAACCTGATTCTGTCTGACTGTACAAACTGACTCACAGCCCCTAAATGACTGAGGATGGTACCCCCTACCCCACCCCACTAAAACACACACACATTTCAATTGATGAATAAACACTTAGTGTTTTTTGAATTACAGCTTTTCATTAGTTCATTACGTAATGTGTTATTGTCTTGGTGGTGTAAACTACGTGGGGACTTCCCTTTGCTGCAGAGTCACTGAACTCTGTATGATGGCGATTAAACTAGTGCTGGGGAGGGCCGCTGCTAAGTATTTTGTACTGAAGCGATTCTGTAGCATAATGAAAAATAAAAGTCAAAACCAGAAATGCTTTTTCATTTTCAAAATGAAACTGCATTTTTTGACTCTAAATTAAAACGAAACAGTAATCCTTCAAAATGCTTTTTCATTTTCTTCTTCAACACTGCTTATTCTGTCACTTAATTAAAATAATAGAGAAAATGGTATTTGACATTTCATTTTCCAAAAGTTCTCTGGTAAATGTGTAGCAAAATTCATTTAGAAATGTCTAATTTGACAATTAAAATGGATTAACAGAAATGCTTTTTAACTTTCAAAGTGTAACTGCATCAAATGACTCAAAATTAAAATGAAAAATCAATACTTCAAAATGCTTTTTCAATTTCTACTTAAAAACCGCTTATTCTGGGAATTACATCATCCTTTATTTTGTTCTGGACACCACTGGAAACACAAATTCATGTGATGGTTTCTCAGATCGTAGGAGCACTTCTGCCTTCGGGAGCTTCGCGCTCCACTATGTGAAGGCAGCTGCCGGTCCGAAGAAAAAAAGCTTGTCCGCGGTGCGTCCGAAGGAGGACCGCAAAAGGCGGAAATGCTGCTACTTACCGTAGTCCTGAGAAGCTATGTAATATCATCACAAGTTCACAACCAACACAAAACCATCTCCCCTGCCACTAACACACAGCTCCACTGCTCCTAGCATGTGTCTCTTAGCAGCCGGAGAAAGCACTGACGTCATCGCCCCGCCTCCCCACTGGAAATCCTTATTTGAATTGAATAATGCGACAATGTTGGCAGGGTGGATGTTAAAATGAAAATGCAATCCCCTATTTGCATTTTCGTTTTAATTATGACACAGAATAAGCGGTTTTTAAGTAGAAAATGAAAAAGCATTTTGAAGTATTGATTTTTTAATTTAATTTTGAGTCATTTGATGCAGCTACATTTTAACAATGAAAAAGCATTTCTGTTAATCCATTTTAATTGTTAAATTAGACATTTCTAAATTAATTTTGCTACACATTTACCAGAGAACTTTTTGAAAATGAAAGGTCAAATACCATTTTCTTTATCATTTTAATTTAGTGACAGAATAAGCAGTGTTGAACAGGAAAATGAAAGAGGGCAAATATTTTCGAACTATTAAAATTGTTAAAAATAATTTATTTCATTGACTTTCATTTACTTTAATTAATTATGACAGATTCACCTTTGTTTTGTAATTATTATTATTGAAAATATAAATTATTATTATCATTTGACCACACACAGTTGCTCATCTTCTTCAAGTGGGAGCTCTGAGACTGGTTCAGGTTGGGTTTGAGCAGTTGGAGGCTGACTGACAGATGCTGCAGCTGCTGTTTCTAACGATGCTGGTCTTCTTGACTCAGTTCAGAATTTTCAGAAAAATAATTTTGAAAGAGGGGACATAAAGTATTGTTGAATAAGCTTGATAAATATTTTAATGAAATGATTATTTCACTAATATATTTTTTTCCGAAATACTGGGTGAAACACGGTATTCCCCCTTATTCACCGGAGAGACCCGCGAATAGGTCATCGTCTTCCCGAAGAGGCCGGTTTCATTCATCATTTATTCCATCTGGATGATGATCATTCTCCTCGATTATCTTCTTCAGCGTTTCAGGATATTTTCCGGTCGCTACTGAGTGAGCTGATTTCTCCATGCAGGGGCACAAACTTTGCTCAACCCTTGTGCTATCCTATTACCCCACCTTTACATTGATGTGTTATCCCTACCATGGCAAAGGTGGATAAAGGTGAAGACGATATCATGTAATCTACGGACACCAGTGAAGATCACAAATCATTGAAGAAAAAAGGTTCAGCGCACTGTCTTGTGGGGTCTAGATGACCCAACTCCCAATGTTAAAGTGCCAAGGATAGCACAAGGGTTACAGTAGTTCAAGAACTGGTAGAACCGGCTGTTGCTTGGTGTGAAATATTTTTTAGCAGCTGGCGGAGAAGCCGACAGGCCGGCGTGATCTTCCTCTTCGTTCCCCTCCTCAGAAATTCCCTATTACCTCTGGGTGGGGTTTAATTCATTGCGCTCCGCCCACTGTATGCATTTCTTATTTGCATACAGTAACTGATAAAAATACGCAAGTATGTGAAACCGCGATACTAAAACATGAATGACCGGGAAAACATGTATTCCTTTTTCTCTAATTTCTTTTCCCATCTTTTTTGGAATCCTGATTATTAAAGTATGTCTTCTCTACTTCACACACTGTGGCCCTGTCTGCCACAAACTGCGCCGGCACTTTCGTGAAAGTTCAATCCAGTCGGACTGAACCATTTTAAAACACATAAGGGGTGGGGGGCTGCAGAACCTGATGTTTCCAAAACAAAAAATAAAATATCTGTGATTATATATAAATTACTTACTTACTTAAATTATGTTTTCTGTTTTATTATTTCATCATCGTTAGGGGCCTCTGCGAAACCCCTCATCAGTCTGGGTCCCTTGAACCAGCCACCTTCAACCCCCCTTTTTGGCGCTTAGGTGTGTTCATTTGTTTTTGTTAGTTACAGTTCAGGGGGGTATTCCAGGAAGCATGTTTAAACTAGCCTGACTTTAATCCTGAACTCTGGCTGAAATCCGCCTGAACTTGCTTACTCTGGGTATGTCGGTTCCAAAAGACCGGATATGAGTTGGCGTAATTACGCTCGACTTGGTAACCCTGGGTTAATGCACGTGCATGTCAAGTACATAAAGACATTCTCAATAGATCGCCGATTTCCGGAGTCACCATGGAAACGCGTGGAGAAAAAAAGAAAGCGCTATACTTCAGTGAGACGGAGTCTGAGATTAATGACGGCGTATGAAGATTATACGTCCATCAAAAAAGTAACACGGCTGCATCATCAAAAGAAAGAGTTTCTGCTTGTAGTAGAAGAACAGACAAAGTAAACGCACGAGTTTCTGATCTTATTTCCATTTTCACGTGACGCATATATATATATATATATATATATATATATATATATATATATATATATATATATATATAATTTATCCAATTTTGCCAACTTAAATTATTTACCGTAAATTCCGGACTACAAAGCGCACCCGATTACAAGCCGCACCCACCCATTTTCACGTGTTTGACTGCTTTTATACATACACAAACCGCGTCAGAGTACAAGCCGCGCATGTGTTAGGCGATATTGTCATCCTGACAGATCAAGGCCAGCATCCCAGAGTGAGTGGAATTCATTAGCACATTGTGGGTGGTGCCAGCTTTGCCTCTGGCTCACGTATTTGAGTGTATCGACATCTGTCAAACAGCATGGACCTATATTCTGTTCACAAGTTCCTCAGTTATGGTGTTTTTATATCATTTTTTTTTACTTATTGACAATCTAGGTATCACACATAAAATTACAAACAGTAACCATATAATCAACATTACATCCCTCAGTTATAATGAGGAAATTTACATCCGCGATTCCACATTTCCCATGAGTCTTAGGGGCTAAAGGCGGGGCCAATGCCCGGCTCGCCATACTGTTGTACGTGTTTAAGAATGAGCAAGTATCAGCAGTGCATGAAGGGGTGAACGGGTACAGCTCTCCTTCCGCTTGTGTCGCAGCAGCGTTATGGGAGTAACAGGACTGGTTAAAAAACACACCGGTAAAATACAGCAGCGGCGACTGAAAAGCGCGCGCCTCAGCGTGATACGCGCGCCTCAGTGCGGCGCGTGCGGCAGAATTCAGAAGCCTCTGCACTCCGCGGACGCCTCTGCGCTCCGCTCCCGCCCCGCGCGCTCCTTGTCTCCCCTTCTTATCTACTGCGACACCTCTGGCCAGGGCGGCTTCAAGGAGGAGCACTTCGTCCCCATTGTGTAAGGAGCAAATAGTTTCTGTGCAGAGCAATCGGACTTAAAACTGTACGTTTTGTGTATGAGGGGCGGATGCGTTGTTACGTGTGGGAGCCATCAGACTGCCATCGGCCCCGCAGCTCAATCAGCAGGAGAAGATGTCTCCAGCTCACATGGAGGCTGTGAGTTTTTCAAAGCAAAATTCCGCTTTTACGGTTTCCTTAGAAACCGTAAATGGAGTGTAAATTCACTCCATGCGCTGTTCTCTCCGTCACGCAGCAAACCGGCTTTTCCAAACCCGTTGGTGACGGTGGACTTTTTTACGCTGCTTTTAACGATTGCTTTTAACTTGAAAGCTTCATCATATTGTAGCGGCGATCACATGCACGTTGGGTCTAATGGCCCCAAAGGATTCTGGGATGCGGCCGGGCATGCGTGTTTCATTTTGTTGAACCATGACTGAAGTGTCTAAGACCTGAAGTCAAGTCCATGCTGTTTGGCTGCTAAGAGGTGTGTTGAATATAAATGCCTTGTGCTAGAATTCAAACTATTCACTGAGTTCGAAAGTATGTACATGGCGGCCGCCAATTAAATCCATAAATTAGCCGCGTCACTGAATAAGCCGCAAGGCTGTAAGCGCAGGAAAAAAGTAGCGGCTTGTAGTCCGGAAATTACGGTACTTCTATTGGTAAGTAATTGAGTCAAATTTATTCAACCTAATTTCTTACGTCAATAAAACTCAATAATTGTAAATACAACTCAAATTTACATATTTATTTAACTAAATGTCATATTACTCCAATTCAAGTAATCGTTTTTCCATCGTTATGAATTATAATTCTTGAACTCTCATATGTCTAAGTTTGAGCCGGCAGATATACTCATTTTTATAACAATGAAAAGAACAAAACAGTATCAAGTTGGTGCATTCATCTAGGAATTTTCCAACATTGTCAGAATAGTAATTGACTGTAGGGGTGCTATATAAACTCATCATCCTCTCCCTCCCTCTCACTCATGGTGCAGAGACTTGAGCAAATTAGGACAAAATAACTCGGCAAAACACGGTAAAACATAGTAAAACAGCTAAACAACTAAACACATTTGGTCAAAAACCCACACTTAAACCCAAATCCGTCCAGACAGGCAAAGGAAATGGTATCCCACAATCCTTTGCGGTGCCGATCTAACAGCAGCACCAAAGTAACATCTACTTAATTGAATTATTTTGAATGAAAGTAAAATAACAAAAAAAAAAAGATTTTTAATTATCTTACCTGAAGCAAATAATTAAGTTAGATCAAAGTAAAAAAGTTTCTTTTTCCAACATCCATACATGGTCTTATCACCCTCTCACGGTGGAAAAAGTATTATCTGAGCTTCTTCATTCACTAAATCATCTTCAAATGGACACGCCATGCTGCTTCACCTCTCTGTAAACAAACTAAACTTCAACTAAACCTGCTCCGGACCAGGTTATGTTCAGAGCATGAGTTGCCATGGCAACTTGACCTACCCTGAAACATACCGCCATTTCTGGAACCGAAAGCTGAGGTTATCAACTTCCTAAGCCTCAAACTTACCGTGGGAGCTAGCATAACCTGCTTTCTGGAATACCCCCCAGAACAAACTTGAACCCTCACCTTATTTTTTATTTATTTATTTATTTCACCTTGTAGTACTGCCACCAGTCCTGTGCTGACACCAGACACCACGTCGGGGAGCAGCCACTCTTTGATTCGGTAGATCCTCAACCAACCGATGACCGGCAGCAGAGACAGCGCAGCATGTTTGACTCGTTTGACATCACACCTGGAACGACACAATCGCTAAATGACATGGGGTAAAAGGATGGAGAGTCTGAATCTGGCTTAGATTAAGAATCAGGTTGGGAAGTTGTGGGAATCTCAGCTGATTCTACTCATGAACAACAACAACAAAAAACAAATGAAACTCACAAATTAGCAGATCTTTTGGTTTATGCAATCTATTTACAAAAATATATACATTTAAACTAAAGAATTAAAACAAAAACATTTTTCTTTTTTGCCTTAACTTTTTTAAGCAACCTTAAAGAAAGATAGAAAATATTTCTTCAAATAAAGAAAAAACTCCAAACACTCAGTAATGTATCAAATCAAACATACTACTTTATTTTCATGACGTATTACTTATTTACATTTACGTATATATAATGGAGATATTTTTCCTATTTCACAACTGCTTTCTTCTGTATGCCATCAAGTTAACTTTGGAAAAGATCGCACATTATTTTTCATTTTATCTTATTTTGGTATTGGAATTATTTGCTCCTCAATTTCCTGTCCCAGAAATAAAAAGCAAACATGATCCATCAGGCTGTGGACACAGAGACACAACAGAGAAACATCTCTTTTACTTTTCAGCTGTCATTAAATTTTTTCTAGTATAGTAATCATTTTTGGATATTTATGGAAAAGCTACTCATACATTACTGCTAAAAACACAAGGATTAAAGCTGATTGTCAGTTTTTTACCAAAAGAAAAAAACAGACTAACAGGTTATTTCGTCCAAATTTAGCAGCATTCACAACAAAAGATAGTCTTTTGTGTCACTTCAGTGAGAGGTTTTGTTCTTTCATATTGTATCGCTTCAGTTTGTGTGCTGAAGAAGAGCACAGCGACCCCCCCCCCAAATAGAAGGAAACAGTAAACTGAATCTCAGGAACAATGAAATGTTTTCGATTTAGTATCCTGACAAGTTTGCAGGAAGGCAGCTGCCGTTAACACACCGTTCTGCTGTTTCAGGTTCAAAACGTCCCAAAAATAACCGCCAATCTCCTTAAAGCATCACAAAAGCAACTGGTTACAAATAAATCTGCTGCTTTTGAAACTCATCCAAACAAAAACATAGATCTAAATTCACAAGCATCAGGTGCTCCTTACGTGAAGTAAAGCTTCAGGTGGTCAAGCATGGTTTTACGCTGCCTGTAGACCTTTTCGTGCTCTTCTGCAAAGGAGTCCTCTGAGTACAGTGGTCTGGTCACCACGTACTGCCTGGCTCCTGGTCGCATCATCTTGCCTCTGCTGCTCGGAGGACCGCTGCTGCCTTTCTACGTGTCTCTAAGGCACATTAATCACATTAGGTCAGAAAGAGTGTCCTGCCTTGCCTTTGAACGTCACTGTCAAAGATTATTAAAGACAAATTAAAAAAGACCAGATCCTTGAATGTGAGCATTTCACAGAAGTCAGGTTTGTCTTGTTCTACATAGAAGAAACAGGCCTCAAAGACCAACACTAAAAGACTAGAACCCCCCTCTTAAAACTATACACATAAAAAAAAGTAAATGCAATAGTATATCAGATTTTCTTTTTGCCTTATAATTTACTTATTTCATATTCATCCAGTGCCATTCTGCTCATCTGACATACCTGCCTTGGTCCTAATCTGCTCGGATAAACTTTTCCTTCCTGCTGCCTCTGGAGATCAACTGAGACCTCAGACGGTCTTGCCATCAATAAATGTGCCCTCTGCTGCTTATCAGGCCTGTAATTATTAACAGCAATCATGATGAAGTCCCGGTTTCACACAACTGCTGGTTGCCTGACTTATCCTTGACCATTGTTCTTTCTGATATTCCAAAAGTAGAACATTTGGCAGAAGGAGGTGTGGTCAGAGCAGGCGAGTCACGGTGCTGCGAGTTGTTGGTGAGGTGCGGACATGACGCAGGTTTTAAGGGGGAAAATCTTCTTTAGAGTCTAGAAATAAACTGTTTTAAATATGAACCCTTGAGATTTTTTTAGATGTTTAATAAATCAATCAATAGCAGGAGGTAAAATAATCAATGACACACCTGAGAAATATTTTTTGACCATTTACTCAAGTTGGAGAAAGGAGCAGAAATGGAAACCCTTTGATATTGCTAAGTTAAGGAAAGTGCCTGATTCCCATTGCTCAATAATGACAGAGCTGACGTTTGAGGGTAGACCCCCGAGTCACACAAACAGGCCTAATAAACTGATGTAATCTGACTGCTGGGACGATCAGGCTTCAGAGGGCCTATCACAGTGCACAGCATCATTGTTTAATTGGTGACTTAAGAAAGTATCAAATGTTTAGAGTTCTCATTCTCCTGTTAGTGTGCCTATACTGTAGTAATATTGATTCATGAGTAGAGAGTAGCTCACCATTATTTGCTATAAACAGCTGTCTCCTGTCATAGTTTAACCTTCTACTACTGAAGGTTCCTCCAATAAAAACGTGCATCCTCTCCACGGTTAAAATTCTTCATTGTAAATTAGTGTTCACCCACTATATATAGTCCTCTTTGGACACAGTTTAGATAATTTTGCTCTTTTAAAATAATTGGGATAAAAAACAACCATTTGAAGGGGTATTAGGAAATTACTTTTTCTTCATTAGTTTGAGTATTTTATGGGGATTTTTTTGTGCAGCAATTTAGGATTAAAATAATTTTTATGTGTTAAGATGTCTCATTTTTTATTTAAGTGTGAACATGTTTTTTCTAGACAAGCAGAGATGCAGATGAAAAGATTTTCTATAAAAACCTGATTGTCAGTTACACTTCAAACGTAACATTACTGAAACTGAAAGCCCCATCAGCCAAATTCTTAACATCAACTTTACTTTTAAAAGAATCAACTTGTTTTAAACGTATGCATATCTTTGAGTAGGATTGAGGCTCCAATGGTTAAAGTTTGACTTGTTTTCTTTTCAAAACCCTCAAATTCCAGGGAGAAAGACTGACTCATTACTACGGAGCCTCCTCCCCGTGTAAGCAAGATGTGCCGGGTCTGATAGAGGAGAAATTCTGAGAAAAGAAGGATGGTGTTGCAACTTTCAAACACTCAGCTGATAGAAGTGACCAAACATGAACCATAAAACAGTTTGATATACACCATGGGTCCATGTTTGGACCACAGTGGGAGGGACTCAATCTTACCATTCATTCTGATAGTATATCATCTGAAGGCCGGGTAACACAGCCACTACGTAAGTTTTGCGCATATTGCATGGATTAAAATTGGTCATCTACAACTTTATATGACCAATATACATGGAAAAAGTGAGAAGTGATATAACTTCACCGGCTGACACAGGATATATTTTTAAGACAAACAAGCACAAAAAGCTTTTTGTGAAAAACAAGCAACTCCTGTTTCAACTGAAACATCTTGAACATTATTTCAATGTTATCCGTTTTCTCAATTCCATTTCCAGTATTTTGCCTAAATATGGAGAAGCTACAGTTTTTTCCCAGCACCACTTTATTGCTTTGAACTGAACAGTTGCACTCTGCTGGTAAGCTGCTGTTGCACGGCCCAGCAAAGCTCACAGTGAGTGGAAGTAGCTTGCATGTGCATTCATGTAGTTAAGAAATGTTGAAGGAACCCAAATCATCTCATTTTTACAGTCGTGTCCTTGTTAGTGTGAAGGATTGGCACTATTGATAAGGGTAAACATCTCCATGTGGTGTAATCTGTCTAAAGAACTAGCTTTGAGACGTTTAGATACAAGAATGAATAATAACTTTGTTTCAAAAGTCACATTATAAATTTAAAGATTTACCATGAAGACTGAGATCCATAAAAACTGACATCCTGGATTTTTCCATCATGACTAACCTTGAACTACTGTAAAGTTTTCCACTTCTTAATCATCTTAAGCAGTCATTGGATGGACTCCAAGAAAAATCTTATTGCCTTTGCAGGTCGATAGGAAGCGAGCTCTGCGGCTGCTCCTCTTACTTTTAGAAAATAAACCTTCAGAAATGCAGTTTTAATATTAATTTTATACATAAAAAAGAACGCCCCTCTCACCCTTCCGCAGAAGTCCCACAGGATCTTTTTTCTCTCCTTCTCTACCACTTTTGGAGGTGTTTCCAATTTTGATGTTGGGGTTTCCAGTCCATATTCTGCACATGTGTTTCTGTATATTGTTCCAACCTCTTGATTGTCGCGCTCCATGTATGCTTTTCCTGCCAGCCTTTACAGCCTGCAGTTATGTGCTGGATTGGTTCGGCGCCTCTTTGAACAGCCTACACCTTGGGTCTTGTCTGCTGTGGTAGATCTGAGCCTCTATCGCTCTGGTGCTCTAGATTTGAGCCTCTATCGCTCTGGTGCTCAGGGCTTGTTCCTGAGCTGCCAGGATGAGTGGCTCAGTGCTGTCATGTAGGCCAGCACTTTTCTAGACATTGGTGGGACTTGTTGATATCAGCCACTTCAGTTATGGTCCGGTGGTACATCCCATGCAGGGGTTTTTCCTCCCATGCGGATCTGTCCTCCAGCACTGCATCCTCTGCTCTCCATTGCCTGAGACTGAGCACACTGTCAGTTGGGGCCTTGAGCTTGCATGTTTTCTCGTGGATAGTGGCTTCCACGCTCACTAGTCCTCGGCCTCCTTCCTTGCAGCTAGCATACAGTCTAAGGGTGCTGGATTTGGGATGGAACCCTTCACGTACGGTAAGGAGCATTTGTGTCTTATCATCTGTAGTCTGTATCTCTTCCTTTGGCCATCTTATTATTCCTGCAGGGTATCTGATAACTGGCAGTGCGTAGCTGTTTATTGCCCGGGTCTTGTTCTTCCCATTGAGCTGGCTTCTCAGGACTTGCTTTACTCGTTGGAGGTACTTAACTGTTCAGCTTTCCTTGTTGCCTGCTCCAGGATGCCATTTGCCTGTGGAATTCCAAGGGACTTGTAACTGTCCTCAATGTCTGCTATTGTTCTTTCTGGGAGTGAGATCCCTCCTGTTTGGACTACCTTGCCTGTCTTTGTCACCATCCGACTACATTTCTCGAGCCTGAATGACATCCCAATGTCAGTACTGTAGATCCTGGTGGTGTGGATCAGGGAGTCAATGTCACGCTTGCTCTTAGCATATAGCTTGATGTCATCCATTTAGGTGATTGATGTTGGCCATTTCACATTTCTGAGTCGGTATCCATGGGCAGTCTTGTTGATTATTTGGCTGAGGGGGTTTAGGCCAATGCAGAACAGCAGTGGGGACAGAGCATCACCTTGGTATATCCCACATTTGATGGACACTTGTGCAAATGGCCTTTCATTAGCTTCAAGGGTGATTTTCCACAGCTTCATCGAGTTTCCTATGAAGGCTCTTAGAGTCTTCTTAATGTTGTACAGCTGTGCACAGGTTGGTGTGTCATGTTCTGCAGTCTTGAGCGACTGTTCTGTCAACCAGGAGTTGGTGTTTGGCTCCTCTGGAGTCTCTACCAATGCCCTTCTGTGTGTTGCTCATGTATTGATCCATGTGCCTAATTATCTTGGTTGCAATGATGCCTGACATGAGCTTCCATGTTGTGGAGAGACAGGTTATTGTCAGACAGTTAGATGGCCCCCTTTGAGGATCCTTTGAGGATCCAAATGGATCAGGATCGTTCGCCCTTAAGTTAGCAATTAGGGGTGGGTCCCATCTCTTAGCAGCTGGTTCTTTGTTCTGGTTCATATATATATATATATATATATATATATATAAATAAATAAAGATATATATATATATATATATATATATATATATATATATATATATATATATACATACATACATACATACATACATACATACATACATACATACATACATACATACATACATACATACATACATACATACATACATACATACATATATACACTGACAATAATCTGATTTTGAGTCACCAAAAGGTTCAGAATTTTATTTTTGAAACCTATCTGGAAATAAAGCTTCACAAAATGCTCCACATCTTTCATTTTCAAGCTAGGCTCTGATAAACAGACAGCTTTGGTGTTTTTTCCACGTTAATCTATGACTTTTTTGTCGTAAATTTACGACATAAAAGTTTGTAAACTGGCCGTGAAACTGGAGATGCAGATTTAACCCTTGTGCTATCCTAGGCACTTTAACGTTGGGAGTTGGGTCATATTCTAGACCCACTAGACAGTGCGCTGAACCTTTTTTCTTCACTGATTTGTGATCTTCACTGGTGTCCATGGATTACATGAAATCTTTCCACCTTTATCCACCTTTGTCATGGTAGGGAGAACACATCAATCCAAGGGTGGGGTCATCTAAGATAGCACAAGGGTTACATGGAGACCCCGTTCAGACTGTTGAAGTATTGAGGATGGACATTTCAATGACTGATTACATGTTTTTGTTCAATTCAATCATGTTTATTTCCATGTTTAGCATTTGAATCAGTCTTCTTTTATTGACACATATGACCAGATTATTGGTCATAAATTCTTACAGGAAGGCATAAAAATCATGTAAATACTAGTAAAATTCACAAAGCTGTCAGATGATGTTTATTTGCTGGATTTTAACATTTTGCGCCCCATAGATAAGAGTGTCTGGTGTTTTTAGATTTGTACCTTTTTATCCAATGGCTATCTGTCACACAGCCACCACGGAAGAAGTACGAACAAACCATGCAAAGGACATGTAAACCCGCGCTTGAATGAATTTCTTCTATTTAACATTCAGAGCACTGAGCAGAAATCACATCGTCTCAGCACCACAGTCAGCTCCAACCGCGAGCCCTCGTGATACTTTGTTTTAATTAAACAGACAGATTCCCCTGATCCGCACCAGTCCTTCGTCAAGGCGGTATCACATATGTCCAATCTGCGAGTTGTAGCCCCTGCCTCGGCGGTCAAGCCGCAGCTGGGTCAGTACGCATCTGTGCCCGCCATAACCAGAAGCCATCTGCTACTCGACATCCTCCCAGTTTATAATCATTTTAGAAATCAGCCTTTTCTCTATTTTACAGATATTAAAACTATTTAAAGTCTGTGTGTGATCATTTATAAACAACTTCACATAAGGGCCATTGAACCCAACATAATCAGTCTATTTATTTTATTTTAAGGTGACAGAGTGGGACAAGATTAGACAAGATGAGACAGAAAATCACAGACTAGTGTGTCAAAGAGAAAGGCTTTAAAAGCAGCAGGTGGTTTCTTTGACTGCAGCCGCACATATTGGCTGTGAGAGGAAACCTGAAAACCAAGGAGGGATTCAAACAAAACACAACTTGAAAAGGTATAAGTGGACACCAAATACTAAAGTACAGATCCTTTCCAAAAATTATTAGAAAATACTGAAAAAGTGTGATCATTTCCATCATTCCATTTAAAAATTAAACTGTCAGAATCCAGATTCAGGGCCCAATGTTTAACTAGTATTTAATTACAGGGTTGATTTGATGTGATCACAATCTCTGTCTTTATCTTTTTGCAAAAATTGAGAAGTAAAAGGAGATGTCTGCACAGTGTCTAATGTTTTTGTGTGTTTTATGAGCTGGAACCCCAATGTCTGTCAAAATAAATTCTTTCATTTATTCCTCTTCTAAACCGTTTTTGTGCCTTTTGGGATCACAGGGCTACCAAAGCCCAGTGGCAGACCATGCATTACACACCCGGGCCTTCAGTGGTGCTACATCTGAATCAGTAGCCACAATAAATGCCTCTAAATAAAACTAATAAACAAAACAGTAAACAAATCTCGTTTTACAACTACAGCCAGCAAAGAACATTGAAAACAACCACATAAATTTGGAATATTATTTAATATGATATTTATCATTTCACTCATCAGAAAATTGAATAATTTGAAGACAAAATCCACCCTCCTCTCTTTCCTCAAAAACAGTTTGATCACCCTGTCATGTAGATTATCGTGCTTCACTTCCGTCAAGAAGTCGTTTTCTTTTGTAATCAAGGCCAGTGCTGAGAGCCGAGTCTGCCCCCGTGTCCGATGGAGCGCCAAACACACAAATCTGTACAGTTGCTCATGGTCTCACACATATTTTTCTGATGAAAGAAGTCAAGGAATCAGAGGAACATTTTCCTGCTTAATCCTCCATAGAGTACATTACAGTCAGCTCTGTTCTTAACTGATACAGATCAAAAAGTGCTCCACAAGGCAAACTGGGCAAGACTGCATGTGTCTCCCCGAAACTTCAGTCCAATCAGAAGGTCTGAATACTGTGATGTTGCCTAAGCATGCAAGAAGGCCCTGCTGTCACAGACTCAAAATCTGATTGGTTGAAAGAAATGAATGACCGAGATTGATTTTGCATCACAGGACCTTCAGAACGGATGGTAAAGGCCCTTACCTTGCCTGGCAACAGGGGACGCTGAACTGCAAGTGGTAAAAGGCTCCAATGTGAAAATATATCTGTCTGGAAGCAGCATAACCATCATAAACACAATAAAAGGGAATGGACAGACCATTTGGAATGATTTAATGAGTATGCATGGTCAAAATATAGTTAACACATGATTCAGATATCTTTTAGGCCTTCAGAGAGGGCTTGAAGGTCCTGTAGGCCCACCACCGCTTGAGGCTACTTGTGGGCGAAGGCAGGGGACATCCTAGGCAGGTCACCAGTCCGTTGCAGGGCAATAAACAAATAAATACCTGAATACCTGAAATCAATTAAATATTCGGCCCTGAATCTATGTTCTATGAGAGTTTTTTTTTTTAATGATGGAATAATTACACTTTTCCATGACATACTATTTTTTTGGAAATGGTCTAGATTGAATCTTCAAAACTTATCAAGGAAATATGTCTTATTGAAAAAAAAGAGCAAGAGCAATGACATTTATATAGAATATAATATACATTTAAATAGAAAAGTACAAAAAGAATAACGGATGAGAAAAAAAGATTGCTTTGTGGAACAACAACTGGAAGATAAGCCATCAGTCCATGCAGACTCCTGAAAGAGACCCTTTCTGACCACTGTACCAGGGCCTGTGCTCACTTCACTCTCCTGTGAAGCTCAGTGAAAGTCAATCTTCATTTAAAAAAATCTAATTCTAGAATTTTGGTGGTGTTTTCATCATAGAAACAATTGCACAAAAAGCAACATAGTAATATACGGTACTATAGGTAGAAACCAAACTTTAGGTTAACATGACATTCTCTGATGTTAAAGAAATTTTGCATTCCCAATGAAGACTGTGGATGGTACTTGCTTGAATGTGTGCAATTTAGTCTTGCAATTTAGAGCCTGGTGCACCTCGCCTTCAACCGTCACCATATTGGTATAAGCTCCAGCAAGCCTGTGACACTGAACAGGAATAAGCAAGTGTAGAAATGGGTGGATGGATTCAGAGCCCGCATTATGGATTTGTCAAAACCTACAGATGCAGAGAAGACCCTTAATAGCTCACCAGTATTAAAATCTTCTCTGTGTCTATGGGAAAAATCTTTTATGAGTTCTACTTCAAGCTAACTTAAACTATGATGAAGGGTTGCACTTCCTTCAGTTAAAACTAAATTATTCAAATAACTTTTTTTATCAATAAAAATACTGTATAGACATTAGATCTATTGTACATTGTCTTTGAAGAACAAATGGATGTTAGTTGTTTGGATTAAGGAAAAAATTAGGAAGCAACCCTAATGGTTTGACTTCAAAACGTTCAAACTTTCAACTCATCAATGCAATAAGCTGCAGAAAGTCTGACAGGAGAAAACCAACGAGACCATTTAGAGTTGAAGATCTCATAACAAATGCAACACAGTAATATGAGAAAATTATTGAAGGGATGAATAAAGATAATCGTAAAAAATACAGAATTTCCAGAGCTGATAAAAATAAAAAAACTTTACTATGTTTTTTAGCACAAACATCTTTGTGTAGTCTTATTAAAAATGAGTAAAGTTACTCTTATTGAAGCGGATTGGTCCTTCCCGTATCTGTGGGAGCGCTCATATTTCAAAGAGGGCACTGACCAAGTTACAAAAGTGTGGGTTTACGGTTCAAACCTTATCTTGGGCTTGATGTAAGTGGGAGAGAACATCAGGCATGTGAGCATATTTGCTCCTGTGACTAATAGTACCAACCAGGCAGTGCTCCTGCACGGGAGATGTTGCAATCACTTTTGAAGTCCAAGCAAACAATGCTCTGCCATTTGCTGAACAAGGTTAAGCCTTTTTTCTCTTTGGGAAAGACCATTCATTATTCATGAGTTTAAGGAGCTCCGTGGTGTCTGTAATGTGCTGAGCCTCCCTGATGCTTTTCTGAAAATTAGAAAATACTACATGCAAACATTGCAAACATTGCAACCAGTCCCAATCTCACCTTCCATCAAGAAAGATTAACTTTCTACAGAAAACAAAGCTATCTAAATTTGAGCTCACCTCACATGAAGTAAAAAAAAAAAAAAAGGTTGACGTCAAGGATCCAGGCCTCGAGGGCTGGTGTCCTACATGTTTCCAAACCACCTGCCATGAAAGCTCCTTAGTGGCTAAACACATCTGATCAAGGTAATCACTAGCAAATAGGGTAGGGTTTTTGGAAAACCAGGAAAACACCCTCGAGGCCTGGACTTGGGGACCCCTGGTTTATGTGTTCAGATGAGTCACAACACTGTGATCAGGTAGGTTACAATACTGAGAACCATCAAAATGGCTTGATCCACATCAGACTCTGTCATCCACGTCTTTATGGACCTTGCTTTGTGCACTGGTTCACTGTCATGTTGGAAGAGGAAGGGGTCCGCACCAAAGTGTTCCTACAAGGTTGGGAGCATGGAATTGTCCTAAAGGGTTTGGTGTCCTGATGCATTCAGAGTTCCTTTCACTGGAACAAAGGGGCCAAGCCCAAGTCCTGAAAAACAAGCCCACACCATAATTCCTCCTCCACCAAATTTCACACTCGGCACAATGCAGTCCCAAATGTACTGTTCTGGCAACCTCCAAACCCAGACTTGTCCATCAGATTGCTAGATGGAAAAGTGTGAATCATCACTCCAGAGAAGGCGTCTCCACTGCTCTAGAGTCCAGTGGCGGCGTGCTTTGCACCACTGCATTTGGACGGGTGAGCTAATACTTTTGGTAAAATAGCGTAAATGCAGAAAAAGCAGATGGAGTTGGTTTGTATGGTTGGAGATGATTAAACTTTAAATCCCATAAACAAAATTGACTTTAACCCGTGCTTGCGAACATTTACGTGACCTGAATCTGCTATATTAAAAAATCTAACGAACAAAATCTTGTCCCTTTGCTTTTCTCTGACTGTTTTACAAATCACAAAGTAATATACAGTTCGACATGGGGAACCAGAACCATTCAAGCATGTAAAAAGGGAATTTAAAAAAGTAAAGTGAATCCTAAAATGTGCATGCAGAGAATCAAATCTGAGACATGTCCTGTTTCCATAAAATGAATGGGTTCTCACAGCCCCGGAGTACAGTTGGGAGAAGAGCACTGCAGTTATCTGTCCCTGTGGAGGCAAAGGAGTGTATTGTTGCTTAAGTATGTTGCTTGGACAGAATGCCCTTGACTTTGGCCAAATTTCAGTCAAAAGTGACGTAACAACATTGATGTGTTGTTGCAACGATCTCCCGTTTATTGAAAAGAGTTAACATCTTCTAAAGAAAAAGGTTTGGGACTAAACATAAAACAAAGTAGAACAGTAGTACAGTAACTAGATAATTCTACATTTATTAGAACTAAAAGGAGAAATCCATTTTTAAACTATTAAAAACGGTACGTTGAGCAACAGCTGAAATATTTTAAATACAAACTAAATCTTATTTTTGATTACAGTTTACTATTCCAGTTTTTTTAATTTAATTTTCTTTGCTTTTGCATTGCTCCTCATTAATAAAGTGTCTGTACATTTCAGACACAGTGAGGTGACTGATGCTTGTCATTAGAGGCCTGTGACACAGACTTTAGAACAGCTTTTAAAATTCAACTTGTTTGTTTTTCATTTCAGAAGATAGTTCACCAGCTGCTGAGCTGGTCCCACAACAATGAAAATGTTGAAGTATTAAGTATAACCAATAAGTAGTATTTACATTGACTTTTTTAGTAATGTAGTTTGGTATTACTGTTATTTACATCAATTTATGGGCAGCTAGACAACACAGATCCATGAGAGGATAACTGTGTCAGGAAGCGGGAGTATAGGACCAAAAATGCAGGAGACCAGGCTTGGGACAGAAAAAATAGAAACGTATATGCACTTAGGATTATCAAGACAGCTGTGGATGATTGATGAACAAAACCTGGTGGGAGTATAAAAAGACTGACCAAAACTTGAAAACACAAGAAAACTAAGGAAACATCACTAAAAATTAAAATAATTCGTCCAGCTTGCAGAAAGCAGAACTTGTGGGTGATTACAAAAGTAATATGTTACTGCAGATTCCAGACAATAAAGGTGACAGGTGTGAAAAGATCTAAAGAGAAAGGGATGAAATGTTTTAAACTTTTCCTTCAAACCCCTAAGCACAGATATTTTATTGATTAAACCGCAGTTGCCTTCTCTTAATGAACAAAAGGCAGACTACTTCTTGACACAACGGTATAGATAGATTCTGAAAGTATTTATAGGCTGATAAAGGCTTTGTAAATGTTTAACCAACCTGTCCTGAAATAAAGATTGTTAGAGAATATCTGATGAAGATGACTCCTGAAGAACTGGGATGATCAGGGCGTGTGATCCAGTTCTTTTATCAATCAAGTGCAAGATTGATCCTTCCTTTTTTCACTTTAGTGTTTTTGTTCTTTGTTTGAATCCGTTTTAGTTGTTGTTGTTTAAATTACCTAATCCATATCTGGTCACATTTATTATCCCTCAGTTTAAGAAAGCTTATAGCTGCAGTTGTAAAGTCTCTGTTTTTGTTCCTTTTTCAAATTTTTTCGTACAAATCACAAGTCTTGTGATGTCTGTGCTGTTTCACCTTTTCTAATGTTGAAATTTTAGTATTGTTTTCTGAACCCACTTGGTCCCGTTTTGGGTCCTGGGGTCGCTGGACCTACCCAGTGACTGAGTTGGGAGAAGGTGGGGTACAACCTGAACAGGTTGCCAGTTCAGCAAAGGGCCACACAGATACAAACACACACTTTACACCTAATTTCACACCCCATTTAGAGTCACTAGTGACCCTATGAAACAAGTTTTTAGTCTGTGGGAGAAAACTGGTGAAAGCCCACGCATGCATGAGGAAGTCCACACACAAAAGTCCCACTGGGTTTTGAACCAGGACCTTCTTGCTGTGATGGGAGAGGACCAACCATGACACCATGCCGCACCGTCTTTGAGTTAATATTTGTAATATGTCAAGGCTTCTGCCAACAACTTTCCAGCTCCAGAACTTCCACATCTTTTTTCTAAACTCCAGCAGCAAACATTTTCTCTGCGACATTGACACAAAACAAAAGCAGCGGTCATGGATGTTTGACAATGTCTCACAGTTTAGAATGCACAAGTCATTAGTTCCATTACTTTATCAGCAAAGCTTCTGTAAACCTCCTCTGTCACTCAGTGAACACATGCATGAGTACTGCATGTTCATGTTAAACCAACACCGCAGTTATTTGACCTTTCACCCCCCCCCCAACATCGACTTATGAGCCAGATTTAGGCCAGCTTTGTGGATTTTTTGTCATGATCAGAACACGAGATGGACCCAGATGCTGAAAACCGGAAGGAGGAGACAGGTAAGTGGTAGGTAAGTAGAAAGTTTTATTTTTGCTGGTCCAGGAAGTGTTGTGCGTAAGCGTGGCTGGAGACGCTGGAGAAGCCTAGTCCGAGACTGGAGCTGAGATCCTGGTGGGGCTCTATGGCGAACCTGAGTGAAGCTCAGAAGCGTGGCTGGAGATCTTGGCGAGTGGCGTGGCTGGAGTTATTTTTATTTTATTTTATTTATTTTTTACTTGTACTGTCCAACAGCTGGGCAGGCAGATGAGAGCTGACGGCCTCTTGTGTTGGACATATTTTACTTTAACAAGAGGGGTTATTAATCTTCAGACAAACCAAAGGTATGTCTGAATAAACCCCTTTTGTAATTGAGGCCAAACTTTATTAATTTCAATCATGTTTGAAAATCTTTGGTGTTGGACCGGACGGAAAAGGAAAGAAAGGAAGAAGAGAGAGGGATGTTAGAGAGGGGGGGGGGGGGGGGGGGTAAGAGGGTTATAATAGGAGGGGGGGGGGATTAGACCATGAAGCAGCATAAAGCAACAAGTTTACTAGTTGTTCATCATTACGGTAAGGTTCAAATGTAGTACAAAAAAGGGCGGGGCCTGTCCACACACACACTCAAATGTTATCAACACACCACGTCAACATGTACACAAAACCGATAGTGTTCACACACGCATACTTATGCTTTTAAACCAACTAGTGTGAAATATTTCAGTCATTCAGTCATGCAACCTGTTAGTGCAAAGGTGAGCTAACACCTGTGCTCAGGTGAGTGTTTATGTTTTTCTAAAATGGGCAGTGGAATGTGAAAAGAAGTAAGGAGAGTGCCCAGCCATCCCCACACCAAGACCCCCGCCGCAGCGGCAGCCGGAACCCCCAATGCCACACGGCAGCAGGCGTTGAACAACTGCCCCCCGGGCGACCCAGTCCGCCACCCAGGCCAGGGCCAGCAGAGCCGCCGCGAGGTCCCCAGAGCCAGAGAGCAGGGAGGCACGGAGGGAAAGGGAGCGCCGCCCCAGCCCAACCAGAAGAACAGCCCCCCTGCCGCGCCGGGAGAGCCAACGCAGGGCCCCACCCGAGAAGGACGCCCACAGCCCCAGACGAGCAGCCCATCCCCCCCTGGAGTTCCGGGCATCCCCCCACCCCAACCCCAGGTACGAGCCAGGACCCCCCAAGGGAGACCCGCTCCGCACTCCAGGCAGCCACTGACCCGGCCCACGGTTGGTCCAGGGAGGAGCAAGGCAGGGGCCAGCCGCCCCCGCCCAGGAGGGGAGCGCCCCGGGGAGAAAGGGGGCCCACCAGGGATGTTTTAAACTTGGCCCGACCAGGCTCGGCCACAGTTGGAGATTTGACGGGGCCCATCACCTGGGGGCAAGGACCAGAACCCAACCCCCAGGGACACGGACACCCCCGGCTCAGGTGTAATGTGACCCCCCCCCCCCTCCCTTGTGTGGAGAGAGCACCGCCGCGCCCATGAAACCGGCACCCAGGGGACACGGCCGCCATTGCCAAGGGCCCCGTATCCCCCACCAGGGAAGGGGTAGGGGACAGATGGTCCTATGTCCCACCTTCCTTGCAAAACGTGTGTGCATGTATGTGTGTTTGAGAGGGTTTGTGTGTGCATGCGTGTGTGTTTATGTTGGAATGTATATTTTGAGGGGGGAGGGGTGTGTGTACTAAGGGGGTGCAGTTAAAATTGGCGGGTAGGGCACTGATGGGACATCTCCTGATTACTCACAGTGATGTCCCCTCACCCTCCCCACCAAGGGGCCCTAAATGTCTAAGGTGCAAATAAAACCGAAAGAGGGGGGGGCCCACTCCATACAGCAACCATGGGAGGGGGGGGACCTAGCCAAGTAGCCCCCCCCCCAAGGCGCATCGCAGGCTAAGCCCCCCACCCCCTCACCCTAATATGAGGTTTTATGAGGAAGGGGGTAAGTTGGGGACAGCTGGTAGACTGTCCCCCGGTGGTCAAACAGCCGTCCCCCAGCCCCCCCCTCCCCCCCAGCATAGGGGCCCTGCCCCCCCAGACCAGGGGCCCCATCCCCGGAGGCGCCGACACCCCCGGCCCAGCACCACCCACCCCACACAGAGAGAGAGAGGAGCCAGAAAGCGCCGGCCCCCCGGAGCAAGCCCAGGCCCCCACCCCCAAGCGCCGGCCCTAGAAGAGCTCCGGTCAGGCCTCGATGGGACCGAGGCAGCCAACCGGCCGGGGCAACCGCCGATTGCCTCAGCGGAGACCCCGACCCGTCAACCCCCCAAGGTCCCATGCCAATAGTGGGCTCCCCCTCCCCCCCAGAACGCCCCCCCACAGGACAGGGCAGACAAGCCCCCACCCCAGACCCCGCAGCCGAAGCAGATGACCCCCAGAGCGACCGGGGTCCCAAGAGGGTTGTCCCGTCCCGTCCCAGAGGCAGGGAAGGGCTGATCCCAGCCCCAGGTGAAGACGGGCAGCCCATCCAGCGCCGCTGGCCCCCCCCCCCCCCAAGCAGGGCCACCGCCAACCCCCCCCAGCACAGGAAAAGGGACCAACCCCCCAAGCCAAGCCAGACGGCAACCCACCCCCCCACCACGCACCCCCACACCCAAGCCCAGAGGACCACGCAGCGCCCCAGCCCGCCCCATCCAGGCACCGGACCCGGCCCCCCGACCAGCGGAGCCCCCACCAACCCCCGGAGGCCCAGACCCCCACCCCAAACCACGGCAGAAGAACAAGGAGCGGCGACGACCAGGCCCCCCACCCCCTAAGTCACGGAGTTAGCTATGGGAGACCAGAGAGACCGAATTCTTCCAAAGTTGGGCTGACATTTTTTCCAAGCTGATATGATCAAGGAGCAGATTTCTGTGTTGACTTATTTTTAGATTTTTCTTGTTTTTCCAATTTATTAAAATAGTTTTTTTAGCAATACAAAGAGTTACGAAAATGATAGATACTAATCCTCCTTCTATCTCGATGGCACTAATGTCACCAAGCACACAAAGTGACGGTGAAGCCGTAATTGAAACCTTAAGCCAGACTGATAGATCGGCACATACCTGCTGCCAAAGAGCCTGGACAGGTGTGCAGAACCACAGTGCGTGCATGTAACTGTCGGGTAGATTACTATCACAGTGCTCGCAAATGTCTGAGTTACTGAGACCCATCTTGAACATCCTCTGTCCAGTGTAGTAAATTCTGTGAAGAGTTTTAAAATGGATTAGCTGCAGATTTGGACTTTTTGTCAGTTTAAAGGTGTTTAGACAAAGTTCTGACCAGAAGCTTTCATCCGTGCTGATGCTCAAATCTGCATCCCATTTTGTTATTGGAAGGGAAATATTATCTAAATTACATAAAAGTTTGTATATTTTGGAGAGTGTTTTATTCATTTAGAAATTAATCAGGGTGGTAACTACATCTGGTAGCTTCAAATCGTCTCTGTATTTAAACTTTTTGGTAATAATTGATTTAAATTGCTGATATTCCAAGAAATTATTTATTCCATGTTTGTCTTGAAGTTCCTGGGTAGTTATGAATCTTCTATCAATAATTATGTGCTCTAGTTGTTTTACTCCCCTGCTTTCCAAGCTGGGAAATGTATCATTTTTTTGTTTATTAGGATGTCTGGGTTGTTCCAGATGGGTGTCATTTTCCACGGTTGAATTGATGATTTTGATATTTTGATAAATGCCCACCAGGCTGTTAAAGTGGTGTTTATATTAATACTTTGAAAACAATCCTGTTTTTCAACTGTTTGGCTAATAAACGGTAGATCTGACAGGTTGATCTTTCCACATAACGCCTGTTCCAAGTCTAACCATGAGTTGGTTTCTGGATTATTTTTTAACCATTTTAAGATGTATTGCAATCTATTTGCAAGAAAGTGCTTGTGGAAGTTAGGTAGTTCTAATCCTCCACAGCTTTTTGCAGATTTTAAAGTTTTTAGACTAATTCTTGCAGGTTTATTGTTCCATAAAAAATTTGATATGGATGAGTCTAATGTTTTGAACCATTTTAGTGGCGGTTGTGTGGGAATCATTGAGAAGAGATAATTAACTTTAGGTAAGATTTTCATTTTAACCGTGGCTACCTTGCCCATAAGGGACAGAGGCAGGTTGGTCCAGCGTGTTAGATCGTCCTGCATGTTTTTCAGTAATGGGGTGTAGTTTAGCTGCACCAGTTCTGATAGTTTGGGGGAAAATTGATACCTAGATATTTGATATTTCCTGATTTGACTGGTATTGGGAGTCTTTGTTCCTCATTCCTGTTGAGTGGTAATAAAACAGACTTATTCCAATTAATGGATTGGATGATATGGAGGAGAATTCCTTAATGATTGTTGCTGTTTCATTTACAGAATGTAAATTACTTAAAAACAGTAATATGTCATCCGCATAGAGACTAATTTTATGATGGCTGTGTTTGGTTTTAATTCCTTTAATGCTCTCATTCTGTCTTATTGCTGCAGCTAAAGGCTCAACAATTATAGCAAAAAGAGAAGGAGGCTGGAGGTGGCTGGAGTTCATGGCGAGTGGCGTGGCTGGAGTTCTTGAGTAGCACGGAGGCGTCAGCGTTAGTGGAAATGAAGCTGCTGCTCAAGATGGTGTCAGAATCAGGTGACTCTCGTGGCAAAAAGATAGACCTGAGGCACAAAAACAAGGCAGGATTAGCGAAATTCAATTCAATTCAATTTTATTTGTATGGCCCAAAATCACAACAACAGTCGTCTCGATGGGCTTCGAAGTAAAACATGAACTCAAAAGGATCACGAATACAAAGAGTTCAATAGGAAAATACTAAAAATTAACTAACAAACTGACTAAGCTATACTGGCATCCCTGCCCTTAGACCCCCCCTTTCGCGGTAAGGAAAAACTCCCAAAAAAAACGGATTCCGGAAAAAACGAAGAAACCTCAGGGGTGCCCACATGAAGGAGGGATCCTCCCCCAGGACGGACAGGCGATTTACCAGAACTCTTAGAGAAGAAATAACTTATCTAAATCTACAACTACATATATAAAGTCCAGCAGACGCGCTTCATCCAGCTGTGGTTGGGGGGACAGTCAAAGGCGCGAGTCGAGCCGGAGACAGGAACCACAGCCAGGTGTAGGAGCAGGAGCAGAGACGAGGTACTCGGTCAGGTACAGAGCAGAGACGAGCCAGAGACGAGCCAGAGGCAGGATCCACAGCCAGGTGTAGAAGCGGGAGCAAAGGTGAGATAGACGGTCAGCAACTGGAGCACGGATGAGCCAACAGGAGTCTGGAAGCACTCCCACTCCCCAGGAGGGGAGAGGAAAAGAGGGACAATACATGAATCGCACTGCACCAAACAGAGGCATGGAGAACTAAATGATGAATAATGATCAAGAATGGAGAAGAGAGGAAGGGTAGAAGTAGAAGAGAAAAGAGGACAGAACCCCGGAGCACCATAGTTACCCCAGCTTCAACTTCTAGCAGCCTTTTAAAACAAATAGTTACTATTAAGTTTAATTTAAACAAATTAACATTAAGTTAAATAATCTCTGAATACTAACTAGTCTGACAATAAGCCTGTCCAAAGAGGAATGTTTTCAGTCTAACTTTGAATGTAGAAACTGAATCGGCCTTTCTTACATGAGCTGGGAGCTTATTCCATAAGACAGGGGCTTGGTGGCTAAACGCTGTACCTCCAACCGTACTTTTACTAATTCTAGGAACCACAAGCAGTCCTGCATTTTGCGAGCGAAGTGTTCTGTTTGGGTGGTAAGGGACTATGAGGTCCTTAATATAGGACGGGGCCAGTCCATGTAAGGCCTTATAGGTTAACAGGAGGATCTTGAACTTAATTCTAGAATCAACTGGGAGCCAATGGAGCGACACCAACACAGGAGTGATGTGATCTCTTCTGGTAGTTCCAGCTAACAATCTAGCTGCTGCGTTCTGAACAAGCTGGAGACTTCTTAAGGAACTCTTAGGATACGCTGCTAACAAGGAGTTACAGTAATCCAGCCTCGACGTTACAAATGCATGGATGAGTTTTTCAGCATCACTCTTAGAAAGTATATTTCTGATCTTAGCAATATTCCGCAGGTAAAAAAAGGCAGTTCTACACGCCTGAGACATGTGAGCCTTAAATGATAAATCTTGGTCAAACAAAACCCCAAGGTTTCTAACTGTGGAATTGGGGGCTATACTTATGCCATCCAGGGAGACTATCTGAGCAGACAGAGCATCTCTGAGGTTTTTAGGACCTAGTATAATGACCTCAGTTTTTTCTGGGTTCAAGAGGAGGTAATTAATTGTCATCCAGGTCTTGATGTCACTGATGCAGTTTCTCTATCTGGTCATTCTGGTCAGGCTTCATGGATAAATACAACTGCGTATCGTCGGCATAACAATGAAAATTAATGCTGTGTTTCCTGATTATGTTTCCTAGGGGTAGCATATAAAGCGTGAACAGGATCGGTCCCAAGACTGAGCCCTGTGGGGACTCCATGGTTGACTCGAGTGCACTGAGAGGAATGGCCATTTACTTTTACTAATTCTAAATCCCATCTGTCCGATAGGACAGATAGGATTTAAACCACTGGAGAGCAGATCCTCTGATCCCTATGTCCTGCTCTAATCTATGGAGTAAAATACTGTGGTCGATAGTGTCAAAGGCTGCACTGAGGTCCAATAGGACCAGAATAGAAAGTAGTCCCTTTTCTGAGGCCAATAACAAGTCATTAGAGACTCTAACTAATGCAGTTTCCGTACTGTGGTGGGGTCTAAACCCCGACTGAAAGTCTTCAAAGTGGCCGCTGTCGTGTAGGTGGCAGTAAAGCTGCTTAACTACAACTCTTTCTAGGATTTTAGAAATAAAGGGCAGGTTTGATATCGGTCTATAGTTGGCCAAGATGCTAGGATCCAAACTGGGCTTTTTCAGAAGAGGTTTAACAACTGCATATTTAAAAGACTGTGGCACGTAACCCGTTTCCAGAGAGGTATTTATCATTGTTAATATGGGATCATTAATTTGGGGAAAAATTTCTTTAAAAAGTCTAGTGGGAATTGGGTCTAACAGACACGTTGAGGATTTGGAGGACGTAATAATTGATGTTATTTCCGCTTGATCCACAATAGTGAAGCAGTCTAATGTTACAGAGGTTTCTATGGATGCCTCCATTTCTACCGTTTCAGCCTGTTCTGGGCTGATAGTAGGAATAACTTGATTTAACTTATGTCTTATATTTGAGATTTTACTATCAAAAATGTAAGAAAATCATCAGAGCTGAGAGAAACAGGAACATGTGGTTCTACTGAGCTCTGACTGCGAGTTAATTTAGCAATAGTGCTAAAAAGAAATCTTGGATTGTTGCCATTCTCTGATATTAAGGTTGAATAGTACTGGCTTCTAGCTCTACGCATGGCTTTTTTATAATTTAATAGGCTATGTTTCCAGATATCCAGAGACTGCTCTGAACCAGAGCGGCGCCATTCTCTTTCCAACTTACGGGTTTCTTGTTTAAGAGAACGAGTTTCAGCGTTGAACCACGGTGCTACTCGGTTTTGTCTAACGAACGGAAAGGAAAAAGGCGAGGGGGGCCAGCCATAGAGCTCAGCGAGACTGGGCACCATCAGGGTTAACGAACTGGCGAAAAATGCTGGAGCTGGGTCTCCTTATGAAGAGCAGGTGGCTGATGAGGTGAGTAGTCACAGCTGGTGAGTCTGGAGCAGAGCAGAGCAGAGCTGGGAGGGGGAGGAGCACTGACAGAGGCACCATGACATTTTTTCTTTTTTACCTTGAATGGAGAAATGAAATTGGAGTCTAATTGTACAAAGTTGTGGCATTTTTTTTGCTATGCAGGAGACTTCATGATTGACTGCAAAATGTCCTGCAGCTGCACAGCAGACCCATACTATCACCCTCCACCACCATGCATACTAGTTCTTATCAGGTGTTTCTACTGAGTTTCTGACTTTCTCCAAACATGCTTTTAAGTCCCACTCAGAAAGTTTTCAAGCATTTCCAGTGATCCTTTAATGAGGATGCTGCCGTTTTTAGCCAAAATCAACAAATCTGTGTTATTTTCTATGACATATTTACTGCAGAGCGGCAGGAGTTCATTAAAAATTCACCTCCGAATTGTGGGTGAGACTGTTGGTACAAAAGTAAGTCACCACTGATATCCCATCATCCCTTTGTTTACATTCTCTCCCGCTCGCTAACAGCCCCCCACACCCCCAAGCTAACATTTGCAGTGCAACAAAATGAGCAATGTCAGAGCTATCCAGCTATACAGTTTAGATCCATATGCCAGCTAAGGCAAGGAAAACAAAGACGTTCGTGGATCTATTTGTCTTCAAGTGGATGCATCAGAATGTGGCGGAGCCTGGCGACTTTGGCCCCACCCCTTTCAGTTTTTGCGTCACAACTGAGAGCTGTTTCAAGAAGCAGTTTTATATGCTCTGATTCATCAAAATTTGAATAAAATAAAGTTTCATAAAAAAATGCAACAATAACCTGTAAAAACAGCAAAAACACAGTTTTAAGGTCAAACTCAGTCAAGGTGATGTGACATTGACTGTGGCTTAAAATCTTTTATCATATGCAAATCTTTTATCATATGGATTTCATATCCTATTAGAACAGTGGAGGTAGGAGGAAAAAGTCAAACAGATACAGCATTAATAAAGTATATGATTCACCTGTTCAAGTTAACAAAAGTGTGAAGCAACACAGGCAGATGCATACAAAGTAATTTGTGTACGTGAGAGACATCCCTCTGTCCTCCACTGTTGTTAAATTTGCTCAGTCTGGTTAGATAAAACTGGTGCAGCTATAAAATCTTCATTTATCAGCACAGGAATGAACTTCCTGAAAGCAACAATTTTTATTATGTTGCTATTTTAAGACAACACAGTGTTTTACCCCCTTTTTATTGTGTACTTTTAATTTTTATAGACACTTAATTGTGACATAGCGGTAGTCATAAAACATCAAAATAACAAAAACAGATCTTAAGTGACCAAAGTGTTTGGTGCATTATTAGGTAATGTTTAATTTTTTTATGAAAACCATAACCACCCCCATCCCCTACACACACACACAACTAATTCCACTGAACAAGTTTTTACAGTAGATGTTATTTTCTTACACAAAAAGGTTCATGGCTGGACACTATGACAGTTCACATTCTTGTTTTTCTGCTCTCACTTTAGTCTTTTTTTCCTCACAAGCATTCACAAAGTCTCACACTTTTCCCCTTAATGCAAAAACTAACACCATTTTTAAAACTCAACAATTAAAACTGGAATACATTTCCTGCAAGAACTTTAAAAAGCTGCAAAAACTTCTTGAAACATTGTGGAGAAAAGCCTCTCCTGCACAAAATTTGTCTCAAAAAAAACACTACAAACATTTTGATAATCATTCTGTGAAAATAATACAGTGGTGTAGCAGTTAGCATTCCCAAAGTGTTGGGACCCCCAGATAATCATCTACCTTTACCTAATAACTCCACTCCTAGTTCTGACAACATACCTGTGGAAATCTGGAAGAGTTTCAGAGGTGGCAGAATAGTCTGACTGAAGAACAAGATTTCGGAGAGTGAGACCGTCTCTGAGGAAAGGAAGAGAAAGGTTCTGGGGTTTAAAAAACAAAAAAAAAAAAAACAAGAATCAGTGTATCGGAAGCTAGACTGAGGTCAGAGGCAAGCATTTGTGGACAATGTTATGGTTTCATGCAACATTTTTTTAGTGGATGTTTCTAGAGAAGAACAGAGAAGGTCAGAATGATCTGCATTGTGTCTTCGTAGATCCAGAGAAAGTTCAGGACAGGACCCAGAGAGAGGAGCTGCAGTTTGGATGAGGAATTCTGGAGTGACAGAGAAGGATGTTGGAGTTGTTTTAATATGTATTTATTTAAAACAAGTGACAATGCACAAATAAAATAGTTGGAATTCTACAGAGTGGGATGATGTGATGAGCACTGTTAAGAAAATAAAAATATGAAAATAAATAACGAATAAAGCAGATTAACAAAGAAGAGAGCACAAGATACACAAAATACTCAGGAAAGCTGAGCACAACAGCACGTTTTCTTATTTTCATCAAACATTCAATCACAACCAAACAAAAAAGAAAAAAAAAAAAAATACTACCACACCTACAGTACAGACCAAATGTTTGGACACACCTTTCCATTCATTTGAATGAGACAGTGTGTCCAAACTTTTGGTCTGTACTGTATAAGTCTGTACTGTATAAATAACAATACAGTCTCTTAATTTAGTAATGTGTGCAAGCTTGCTTACTTAATGGCCAGCATGAGAAAGTATGGGAGTTTAGGATCAATTCTGTAGTGCAGTCTTACAAACTTTTCCAGAAGGGGTTCAGAAACATTAAACATCATTTTATGAAGTAAACACCCATCTGAGTATATGATCGAGTTAGTTGTTCAAGACACGGATAACAGCTGGAAGATAGTGGTGAGATGTTCTGTAGATGGGACCGAGGAGTTCAAGGTGGAGGTGGGACTTTGAGCTCCTTGTTTCCATGGTGATGGACTGACTAACAGATTGACTGACAATCTCTGTTGACCATAATGTCTGCAGATGACATTGTGATCTGTGGTGAGAGCAGGAAACAGGTGGAGGAAAGTCTAGAGAGGTGGAGGATTGCTCTGGAAAAGAGAAAAATGAAGAACAGCAGCAAGACAGTAAATCTGATGCAAAGACAGGAAGCAGAGCTGGAGGCAGCAGAGATGACGATGATGAGATTCTCTTTGGGAGAGACCAGGATGGATCGGGAATGAATCCATTGGAGAAACAGATCATAGTAAATGTTCTGGAGATCAGTGCTAGGAAGCAGATGAAGATGTTTGGACACATTGGAGTAGGAACAGGAAGACCAAAGAGAGGAGGATGAAGGGTAGAGGGTTAGATGGAGAAGGAGGATTTTCTGAGAGAACAGTGAAAGATAAATATTTCCCTCTAGAACAAAACATGAAGTAAGTTGTTTACAAACCACAAAGTTTAAGAAAGCATAAATTAACATTTATTGTTTTTGAACATTTTTTTTAAAAAGGTCATTTCCTTTTATTGAGGGGTGAAAATAATTAAAATGTTTTTTGAAAAGGAGAATTTATGTAAGAAAAGGCAACTAATGAAGGATTTTTCAAAAATTAAAATTTTCTTGCACCATGATTAACTTGGGTTTTTCCGGAGTTTCCATGCTGGCCCCACCAATGTTTGCCCATATTGGCTAAAGTGGACACTCAGTGGGCTGTCTCGCTACGCTAGCTGTCCGGGCAGGTGGACAGCACTGAGAGCCAAAGTGGGCAAACACACGAGGGGCCGCAATGGAAAATGCCGACAAACCCATCTGGGGCCCACATTTTCTGCCCACTTTTAGACCATATGCATCCAGTTTTAATGTTAAGTCAACTTACAGACGCAGTGAGGAGTCCAGCGGCGTGATTTTGCAGGTGTCTTCAAACCTGTTCCTTGTTTTGCAGCTAACCCCGCTTCAGTCATTGCTGATTAGCTGGATTGAGTGAGCCCAGTTTCTTATTGACAGAACACACCTGATCCAGGGGAGCAGTAATTATTGAATCAGGGTGTTAGCCCAAGAGGAACAGAGTTGGAGATAATTGCACATTTTGGGTACAGGGCCACAGACGGGCCAGAGGTCAGGAGCAAGATGAGCCTACTGGAATCTGGAATCACTCCCGTTCCCCCAAAGGGGAGTGGGAAAAAGGGGCAATACACGAATCGCATTGCACCCAACAGAGGCATGGAGAACTAAATGATAAATAAATGATCAAGAATAGAAAAGAGGAGAATTCTCTGATTAGCTAGTATGGCAATAAGCCTGTCAAAAGAGGAATGTTTTAAGCCTAACTTTGAATGTAGAAACTCTGTCGACCACTTTTACATGAGCTGAGAGCTTATTCCATAAGACAGGGGCTTGGTGGCTAAAGGCTCTACCTTTAACTGCACTTTTAGAAATTCTGAGAACCACAAGCAGTCCTGCATTTTGTGAGCGAAGTGTTCTGTTTGGTTGGTGAGGCACTTTGAGATCTTTGGTTTAGGATGGGGTCACACCGTTTACAGTAAGGCCTTATAGGTTAGCAGGAGTATTTTGAACTTCTTGCTGCTGCATTTTGAACAAGTTGAAGACTTTTTAATGAACTTTTAGGGAATGCTGCTAACAAAGAGTTACAGTAATCCAGCATAGACGTAAAAAATGCATGAATGAGTTTTTCAGCATCACTTTTAGATCATATATTTCTGATCTTAGCTATATTGTGCAGGTGAAAAAATGTAGTTTTACAAGCTTTTGATAAATTAGCTTTAAATGACCAATCCTGGTCTGAAATATTTACGCCATCCAAGGAGACTATCTAATCAGACGGAGCATCTCTCAGGTTTTTAGGACCTATTATAATGACCTCAGCTTTTTCTGGTTTTGGGAGGAGGTAATTAATTGTCATTCAGGTCTTGATGTCTCTGATGCAGTCATTAAGTTTCTCTATATGGTCATTCTGGTCAGGTTTAATGGATAAATGCAACTACGTATCATCCGCATAACAGTAAAAAAATTAATGTTGTGTTTCCTGATTATGTTTCCTGAGGGTAACATGTAAACAGGATGGGTCCTAAAACTGAACCCTGTAGGAGTCCGTAGCTAACTCGAATGCAATGAGAGGACTGTCCATTTACTGAATCCTGACTGAAAATCTTCAAAGGGGCTGTTGTCCTGTAGGTGGCAGTAAAGCTGCTAAACTACAACTCTTTCTAGGATTTTAGAAATAAAGGGGAGGTTTGATATTGGTTCATAGTTGGCCAAATTGCCAGGATCAAAACTGGGCTTTTTTCAGAAGAGGTTTAACCCTTGTGCTATTCTAGGCACTTTGACATTGGGATTGAGGTCATCTAGACCCCACAAGACGGTGCGCTGAACTTTTTTATTCAATGATTTGTGATCTTCACTGGTGTCCATGGATTACATGAAATCCTCTCCACCTTTATTCACCTTTGTCATGGTAGGGAAAACACGTCAATGGTCATCTTGACCCCATAGTACAAGGGTTAACAACAGCATATTTAAGACTGTGGAACATAACCTGTTTCTAAAGAGGTATTTATTATAGTTTTTTTGTAATATTGTTTTTAATTTTTTTATTTTTGGTACATTTTCAAACGTAATTACAAGCTTTACACCTAATATGTACATGTAAAACAAAAATAGAAAAAAAAACGTAAAAATAACAAGAACAAAAACAGATCAACCTCTACTAGTCATATACTATTAAAGTATATTTAAGATATTAAAGTGAAGCCATCCTATGATACATTTATCCAATTCAAATGCATTTTTTTTTATTTTAAATAGTGAAGGTTTACAGAGTGTTCTTAGTTAGTCTTAGTCGTCCACAGATCCATTCTGCAAATTAAGACCCCTCACAAAATTTTTTAGAGGTTGTAATTGTCTTCGAACAATTACAACTTTCCTTCCCTAATACATGTAATCCTTTTTAATGGGAAAACTATGAGCATCTGTTTCACCCACTGAGTTAACTTGGGCCTAAATTGCAATGGTTCTTTTTGCTTGTCAAAAACACGTTGATCATAATTTGCTCGCTTTTAGTAAACTTGGGATTTAAAGGAAATAAAATAAAACATAGCAGGGTTTGTTGGAACAGTTTTTGAAACAATCCTCTCCACTGCTTTTCTAACCTCCACCCAAAAAATTCTTATCTCAGGGCATTGCCACATGCAGTGGAAAAGAGTCCCTTTAGCCTCATCACACTTACAGCAGATATCTGGGATATTAATGTTATATCGATTCAGTTGGGCTGGTGTTAAATATGTTCTCATTAGCCACTTGTATTACAGAAGCCTAAACCGAGTACAAATTATCTGTTTGTGAACTTTGCTACAAGCTAACTCCCAATCTTCCTCTGACAAGGCTATTTTGAGATCCTCATTCCAGGCCTAAAGTTTAAAATCAGATTTTTCATTTGAATTGGACAACAAAAGGTCATAAAGTTCTGATATGGCGCCTTTATCCAGACTATTTTTAGAAAATGTTTTTTTTGGCTTAGTTAATTGATTACCCTGCCTTTCTCTAATAAAACTCCTTAGTTGAAGGAATTTAAAGAAAATTTTTTATTATACTTACTTGTCAGTTTGTCAAAAGACATGAGTGATTCTGAATTTGGTAGATATAATAGATACTATATTGACTTTAATCCTCTCAAAGAGCAGTCTTGAAAGACATTATCTGCCCTCCCTGGGAGAAAATACTGGTTTCCCCAAATTGGGATGTACAAAGATAAGTTATTAGTCTCGTTAGTATGTTTGTATGCCCCTAGACCAGATTTTTATCATGTATTTACCAATTGGATTTGTGGTTTTCCTAATCAAGTTAAAAATCATATCTGAGTAAAGGTAATATGGCAATCGTAAATCTAGACAGATAGATTTAATTTCTTTCCACTCGGGGGCCTCAATAGTTTCAAAATAAAATTGTATTGATCTTAATTGTGTAGTCTAATGATACCAAATTGTATTTGGACATTTTAACCCACCCTGGTTATATGGCAGTTGCATTAAAGATAATCAAATTCCTGCTTTTGCATTTTTCCAAATAAATGCAACAAATTTTTTTTTTTTTTTGAAAAAAAAAAAAACATCAGGTGGGGGCAGTGGCAAATTCTGAAACACATACAACATTTTGGGGATAATATTCATTTTTATAACATGGATTCTTCCAATCAAGGACAGATGTAAGGACAATTTTAATCTTTTCTGGAACAGAACCTCATTTCATAAAACTGATGGGATTCACCTCAGTCCACTGGGCAGCAATATTTTAGCTGCAAACATCAGACACTCTGTCCAGACATCACCGGCCCCCATCATGCCCACGCCAGTCCAGACCTCCTCCTCATCCGTGCAGACATCGGTCTGTGGAAGTGACTGACTGGATATGGTATCACCTCCCCACATTCCCCAAAAAACTGCTTCAATTGACAGTGCTTCTTTGCCACCACCTACACCCCCTCCAGTCTATCCCATTAAGACCATTATTACAGACAGGTCTTCCATGAGGGGAAGTGCTGGGAGAAAAGCAAACACTAACTGGCTTCGTCCACTAAAGGAAGCACCAAAACCTGAGGAAGCAGCTTCCACAACCACTCTACCCCCCTCTTTTAACATGGCACTTTTGAATATTCGGTCGTTGTCCAACAAAACATTTATCATAAATGATTTTATCCATGATTATAATATTGATGGACTCTTTTTAACTGAAACATGGCTGAGCACGGATGCATCTACTGTTCTCACAGAGGCCTCTCCACCCAATTTTAGCTTTGTTTGGGAGGGCAAAAAGGGTAGGGGTACTGCATCTATTATGTCCAACTCCTTTGCAGTAAAGCAGATTGCATTAGATGAGTACCCCAGCTTTGAACATCACGCCTTTGTTTTTAACAGCCCTCCAATTTTATGCATCACAGTATACAGACCCCCCAAACCAAGCTCTGTTTTTATTGAGGAGTTTTCTGAGTTTTTAGCATCTGTCCACACTTCCTTTAACATGATTTTAATAACTGGTGACTTTAACCTGCATATAGACGGGAAGTTGGACTATTGCACCACTCAGTTCTTGGACTTGCTCTCCTCTCTTGATTTTAAACAACACGTCATGCAGCCGACTCACAACAAGGGGCACACTCTTTACCTCGTCATCAGTCATGGTTTACCTACCAGTGTGTCCGCTGTTGTGGATCTGGCTGTATCTGACCATTACTGTGTGCTTTTTAACATCACTGGTTTTAGAAAGCAGGAGACCTGCTGAAGAAACGCTACTTGACTCCTGAGGTGGTCGAAAAGTTTATTACATCTGTTCGCTCCCACTCTCCACTTGTCTTGCCGGCCCCCTGTGATCTACTCGTTGAAAATTTTAACAGTAAATTAAAATCCAGTCTCGACTCAGTTGCTCCTCTAAAATCTAAAAAGATAAGAACCAAAGCCACACCCCCTTGGAGAACTGAGGAAATTAAACAATTGAAGAGACGTTGTAGATCTGCCGAAAGACTTTGGAGAAAACACAAACTTGAAACAAACTATCAATTATACCAAAACCAACTAAAACTATATAATCAAACCGTAAAACAGACCAGAAATTCATATTTTGCGAACATCATTTCTGTAAATAAAAATAATCACAGAGTCCTCTTCACCACAGTTGAATCTTTAATCAACTCAAATGCGAACAAAAACACAATGCCAGCCTCCGCCTCATTGTGTGAGGACTTTGCAGACCACTTCAGGAGCAAGATTGATTCTGTCAGAGTGAACATCATAAAAGGACAGAAAAGCCTTTTTATTGGAAATGATGGCTTGATTTTACCTGAGGAAGCACTGGACAGTTTTGACCTGGTTGAAGCTGCAACACTTGGTCGAGTTTTCTCCCAAGTTAATCCAACAACTTGTTTTTTGGACCCCATCCCTACTTCACTTTTTAAATCATTTTACGGGTCTTTTGAGAGTGAGATTTTAAATATCATGAACTCCTCTCTACAGACGGGTATTTTTCCTGCTGCCTTTAAAACGGCAGTGGTGAAACCGTTACTCAAAAAAACTAATGTAGGAGCCCTATTGAGAAACATGTCCTGTGGGTGTCGCTGTTTTCATGTTTTTCTGTCAATTATAAATTTGTTGATTATCTGACCACAGACAGGTGTGCATGAGCCAGATGGAGAAATGGTTTTTGACCGCTTGTGCGGGAAATGAAGCAAAAGAGTAGTCCAATCCGTTCAGTAGTGTAAATAAATAAAAGAAACAAAGAAATGCAAAGTTGATCGGAGTAAAAGACTCATTTTTCTTCGTCGTATAAGGAAACGACAGCCCGCTTGGCGCGTCAATCAACTCTGGCGTCGCACATCTCAGTGTATCAAAGGAGCTAGAACTTAGTTAAATAGTTTCTACGCCTTTAGCTCCTACACTTAGTAGTCAAAAACCCCTCCTTTCTTTGGATGGATTGATGGAAATCTCGGGATTCGGAAGCCAGTTCGGAGCATCGCTGGATTGTTTTGAGTGATCGAATCAGCTGGACCCAGTGCTGACAGCGAGAAGATCAGCAAGACCCAGGGCAGCCTACGATTCTGTTGGAATCCGATCGGGATATTGGAGTGGACATTTGGAATAATTCGTGGATTTGGACAAGGAAGAGAGCCGACAACTGAAGCCGTCCGTGAAGTTCAGCTCTGCCTTCGGCGCCCAACACTTCTAAAACCCAGAGGTATGAGTAGCGCTACACCTTCAATGGCCATTTAAAAAGTGTGCACACATAACTGAAAATAAAATCCAATGCATTGGTTGACTGATTGACGAGACTGCTCAATAAGCGCTTTAAAACTTGTTGAATAAAAGACTGCGTTGGCATGGAGACGCGCGACGCAACGTCAGACGTAACAGTGGGAACTGCAGCGTGCACCGCGAACAGAACTAATAGTTTGACTGGCAGTGAAATACAAGCTGAAAAGCGAGTGGTTAGACTGACTGCAAAAGCTCTCGCTGATAAACTGGGCAGGCTACAAAATAACAGAAAACTGAAATTAAATAAAGCAAGCAACATTAGGAAATCACTGCAAAGTTTAATGGTTACAGGTGATAAAACAAAGGTTCAAATAGCTCTTGATAAACTTGTTGAGGTTTGTAATGATGCCACACGTATGCACGAATCTTTGTTGGGTTTATTGCCATCCGATGAATGTGAAAAACATGAAACGTGGTTTAAAGCTAAAATGTTGTTCAATAATGAATGTATTTCTGAGGGTACAACATGGATTTCTGTGAATGAGGAAAATGTGTTTAAAAATGAGAATGCTGAAGATGACGTTGGTCCAAATGACAGTATTTCCAATGTTGAAAGTAAGCCTAGTCTGAGAAGTAAATCAAGCAGAACATCATCTTCAAGAATTAAAGCTCAAGCAGACAAAGCTGCATTGATTGCTCGTATGGCTGTACTAAAACAAAGACATGCTCTGGAGGAACAAGAACTGCAAATTAAGAGGAAAAAGGAAGAACTGGACTTGGAAGCTGAACTAGCAGCTTACACAGCTAAACTTGCTGTACTGCGAGCTGCAGATGAAGAATATGACATTGAAAATGAAGCCGATGGGATGAATTCTTACTTTGAGAAGCAAAGGCATCAAATGGAGACTAAAACACTTTTAAATCCCTCAGCGGAGGAATACAAACCAGAAACATGGAAATTAGCCTATCAAAATGCTTCAAAGGGACAACAACCGACTCTGCCTATGGATGCAATACCAAAGGAAACCAAACAAATGGAGTCAGCTATCAAGTATCAACACAGCATAAGTCTACAACCGGAGCACAACCAGCAAAAAACGGTTCAACAAACTCAATCTCATTCATCAGTTCTAGTTTTAAGTGATCACACAAGGCAATTAACTAACTACCATTATTCCAGCAATAACCAACAAGAACAGACTGGGAACTCACCAAATGACCGCATAATTAACATAATGGAGAAGCAAAATGAAATAACATCAGCACTTGTGCAACAGCAGCTTTCAACATCTCTACCACCACGAACTATTCCCATCTTCGAAGGGGATCCTCTGGAATATAGAAGTTTTATCAAGGCTTTTGAGCAAGGAGTGGAAGCAAAAACAGGAAAAGCCGATTGCTTATACTATTTGGAACAGTTTACAAGGGGACAACCACAAGAACTGGTGCGTAGCTGTCAACATATGACTCCTGAACATGGCTATGCAGTGGCCAAGGATCTTCTTCAGTACCACTTTGGAAATCCTTATAAAATAGCAACAGCTTACAATGAAAAGGCGTTGGCTTGGCAAACAATAAAAGCTGAAGATGTTAAAGCTCTGAAAGCATATTCTTTATTCCTGCGTTCCTGTTGTAATGATATGACGGAGCTTCAGCACATGCAAGAACTTGACATGCCTGCAAACATGAGAGCTATAATCTCAAAGTTGCCATATAAAATGAGAGAACATTGGAGAGTCACGGCACATGAAGTTATGGAAAGAACCAACAACAGAGCTCATTTCATTGATCTTGTCGCTTTCATTGAACGACATGTAAAAATTCTTTCAGATCCTCTATTTGGCAACATACAAGATCCTTTATCAAACAATTCTCATGCAAAATCCTTTATAAGACCCAAGTCATTTCCTAAGTTTGGATTCAAAGGAAACACTGTGGCCACTACAGTAACATCAGGTGTATTTAAAAAACCCAGCAACAACAAAGAGTTTCCTAACTGTGTTTTTTGTGCAAAAGGCCATCTATTGGAAAACTGTAAAGCCTTTACAATAATGAAACATAAAGACAAGATTCAGTGGCTTAAAGATAGACAATTATGTTTTGCATGTTTAAGCACTGGTCACGTGAGTCGCATTTGCGAGCAGCGGCTAAAATGTGAGGCCTGTAGTCAAATGCACCCTACTGTGCTCCACATTAAAAGACAGCCCCTAGCTGCAGAGCAGTCAAAGGAGTCCATAGAGAATAAACCAACCTTACAGACAACATGTGGACATACAGGGGCCGGAGTGGATTACTGTGCCCTATCTATACTTCCTGTGAAGATCAAGGCAAAAAAGGGAAATTGTGTCATCAAAACACATGCATTTTTGGATCCTGGGAGTTCAGCAACTTTTTGCTCAGAACATCTTATGCAAAAGCTGAATGTTACTGGTAGAAGAACTTCATTTCTCTTGCGTACAATGGGACAGGAGACTGTTGTTCCAGCCTACTCTTTGATTGGTCAAGAAGTGTCTGGTGTAGAAGACCATAGTTTTTATCCTCTGCCAGAAGTATTGACACAAAGGAAAATGCCAGTTTCAACTGAGAGCATGGCAACATCTGAACATCTGAAGAAACATCCTCACTCGTCTAAAATTCACATGCCAAAAATAAATGCAGAAGTCGACCTATTAATAGGTACCAATGCCCCCCAGCTACTGGAGCCTTGGGAAGTTATTAACAGCAATGGAAATGGACCATATGCCGTTAAGACAGTGTTGGGATGGGTAGTCAATGGTCCACTGAATGGAAACAGTGGTGTTTTGGAGGAGTGCCCCCACTCTGCTACAGTGAACAGGATCTCTGTGAATAAACTTGAGGAATTGCTGTCCAGTCAGTACAGCTATGAGTTTAATGAAAAGGTTTCAAAAGACAAAGAGATGTCAAGAGAAGATGTAAAGTTTCTAAATACATTGGAAAGTTCAGTTACGTTGATTGGCGGACAGTACTGCATGAACTTACCCTTTAGAAATCCTGAGGTTCATTTTCCAAACAACTACAGTGTGGCTAAGCAAAGACTTCAAGGTTTAAAGAAGAGATTTATTCATGATAAAGCGTGGCAAGAGGAGTATTCAAGATACATGAATGAACTTTTCAAGAAATCTTATTCTGAAAGGGCCCCTAAACAGCAGATAAAGGGGAGGGAAGGAAAGGTCTGGTACATCCCTCATCATGGTGTTCAACATCCAAGGAAAAAATCCCTGCGTGTTGTTTTCGATTGTGGAGCCACCTTCAAAGGAGTGTCATTAAATGGAGAGCTCATGCAAGGCCCCAACCTAACAAGTTCATTGCTGGGAGTTCTTACAAGATTCAGACAGGAACCTGTGGCTTTCATGGGTGATATCCAGGCAATGTTCCACCAAGTGAAGGTAATGGAAGAACATAGAGACTTTCTGCGATTTCTATGGTGGCCAGGTGGAGATTTTGCTAAAGAGCCTGAAGAGTATAGGATGACTGTGCATCTGTTTGGTGCCGTTTCATCACCAAGCTGTGCAAGCTTCGCTCTCCAGAAAACAGCAGATGACAACAAATCTGAATTCAAATCAGAGGTTTGTCAAACAGTCAAGAAAAACTTCTATGTTGATGACTGCTTGAAGAGCTCGCCCACGGAGGAGACAGCAGTAAAAATGATGAAAGATCTCATTTTTATGTGCGCCAAAGGAGGGTTCATTTTGGAGAAGTGGATCAGTAACAGTCGAGCCGTTTTGGAAGCTATCACTTCTAGTCAAAGAGCCAAGGACCTGAAGAAGCTGGATTTAGATCGTGATAAACTTCCAGTAGAAAGGGCTTTGGGACTGCAATGGTGTGCAGAGACTGATGTGTTCATGTTTAAAATGGAGATAAAAGAAAAGCCCCTCACCAGACGTGGTGTTTTGTCAGTCACCTGCTCGATCTACGACCCTTTAGGTTTTCTTGCACCAGTCACATTGTGTGCCAAGATGATTCAACAGAAGTTATGCAGAAGAAAATGTGGATGGGATGACACTTTACCACAAGACCTTCGGTCCCAGTGGAAAAAATGGCTTGAAGAATTAGCTCTACTGTCCACATTTGAAGTGAGAAGGTGCATCAAGCCAGTGGGATTTGGAAAAATCAAATGTGCACAATTGCACCATTTTGCAGATGCCAGTGAATGTGGATATGGGACAGTAACCTACATCAGACTGGTAAACCAGAATGATCACATTCACGTAGCCATTTTGCTTGGCAAAGCCAGAGTAACACCTTTAAAACCTATAACAATTCCCAGATTAGAACTAACAGCAGCTGTTCTTGCTGTTAGACTTGATGCAATGCTAAAAACAGAACTAGAGATCTCACTGGAAAGTTCTGTATTTTGGACTGACAGTACTTCCGTGTTGAAGTACATTCGCAATGAAAACAAGCGCTTTCACACGTTCGTTGCAAACAGAATCTCTGCTATAAGAGAAGCATCTGAACCCTCACAATGGAGACACGTTTGCTCCAAAGATAATCCAGCTGACAAAGCCTCAAGAGGAATGAAGGTTTCAAGCTTCCTAAAGGACAGCGTATGGCTTAAAGGACCTGAATTTCTTTGGACACATGAATGTGAAGAGCCAACATCATTCACGGAGTTTTCAGTTGATCCTAATGACAAAGAGGTCAGAAAAGAAGAAACTGTAAATGCAATCAGTGGCTGTGATGCTTCTAACCCTACAGAGAAGTTGATTGCATATTTCTCAGACTGGAGCAAGTTAACGACTGCGGTTGCCTGGATCCTTAAAATGAAATCCATACTGTTGGAAAAGGGTCGACAGAGAAAGCAGTTGAAAACTGTACAGGATGAAACCACAAGGACAAAGCGGAAAAATGTCACACCTGCAACAGACACAACATTTGGCAAGGTTGACTTCTTAACACTGAGTGATGTGAAGGAAGCTGAATTGGCCATCATACGCTATTGTCAGCAGCAGCGATTTATGAAAGAAATTCATGCATTGATGTCAAACTCAAGTGTGAGTAAACAAAGTTCGATCTACAAATTAGATCCCATCATGGATGATGGACTTCTGAGAGTAGGTGGAAGACTGTGCAAAGGAGCAATGCCAGAAGAAAGCAAGCATCCTCTTATCCTTTCTAAGGACCAGCATATCTCTATGCTCATTCTGAAATACATACATCAACGTCTTGGTCATGGCGGTCGGGCTTATACACTCTCCAAAGTAAGGCAAAGATTTTGGATTACAAATGCCAACTCTGCGGTGAGGCGAGTAATTTCAGAGTGTCTATTTTGTCGACGGTTTCATGGGAGATCAGTAACACAAAAAATGGCTGATCTTCCAAAAGAACGAATCCTTCCGGATCTGCCTCCATTCACCAACACAGGTGTTGATTACTTTGGTCCAGTGGAAGTGAAAAGAGGAAGAGGAACCTGTAAACGCTATGGGGTCATCTTCACTTGCATGGCTAGCCGAGCTGTTCATTTGGAGGTTGCAACATCTCTGGATACAGATGCATGCATTAATGCTTTACGTCGCTTCATTAGCAGAAGAGGACAAGTGAAGCAACTAAGATCGGATAATGGCACAAATTTCATCGGTGCCAACAAAGAACTAAAAAGAGCGTTGTCTGCAATAAACCAAGACAAAATTGCAAGAGTTATGACACAAGCCGGAATACAGTGGAGTTTTAACCCACCAGGAGCTTCACATTTTGGAGGCGTATGGGAGCGTTTAATCCGCCTGATTCGTAAGGTTCTTTGTTCAGTTCTACAGCAGCAGCAACTGGATGATGATGGACTGTCCACAGTACTCTGTGAAATAGAAGCAATTCTAAATGATCGTCCACTCACGAAGATGTCTGATGATCCAAATGACTTGAAACCTCTTACACCAAACCATCTTCTTCTTCTCATGAGGAAACCTGCTCTACCCCCTGGAATATTTGACCTGCAGGACCAGTATGTTAGAAAACATACACAAAACACAAACCTTTAGCTCCTACAACTAATTTAGACCCTTCAATTTTTAATAACTACAGACCTGTGTCCAACTTGCCATTTTTAAGTAAGGTTTTAGAAAAACTTGTTTTTATTCAGCTAAATGAGTTTCTCTTACAAAACAACATTTTTGAGATAAACCAGTCTGGCTTTAGGACGAACCACAGCACAGAGACAGCCTTGTTAAAAATCGTTAATGATGTTAGATGTGCCTTGGATTCAGGTCAGATCTCAGTACTAGTTCTGTTAGATCTAAGTGCAGCTTTTGATACTGTTGATCACCTGATCCTTGTAAACAGACTTAAAAGTCTTGGCCTTTCAGGGACTGTTCTCAAGTGGTTCGATTCTTATCTCATGGAGAGAAACTTTATGGTAAGCATGGACACACACTTTTCTAGGGTCCATGAAATTAATTGTGGTGTGCCTCAAGGTTCCATCCTTGGCCCCTTGCTTTTTAACATTTACATGCTTCCTCTGGGGAATGTCATCAGGAGCCACAACATCAGTTTTCATAGCTATGCTGATGATACCCAGCTGTACATAGCTATGTCTCCTGATGACACAAGACCAATAGAAGCACTTTTTAACTGTATTTTAGATGTAAAATTATGGATGGCAAATAATTTTCTGCAGCTCAACCAGGAAAAAACTGAAATTTTAGTTATTGGTCCTGAAGCCAAGAGGGAGAAACAGTTTCTGAAGCTGCAGCAACTTTCATTAAGTCATTCAGAAACAGTCAGAAACCTGGGTGTTATTTTTGACTCTAAGCTGACTTTTATCCCCCATATAAAACAGGTGGTTAAAACTGGTTTTTATCATCTTAGAAATCTGGCTAGAGTCCGCCCACTGCTCTCTCTTGCGAATATGGAGATGCTAATGCATGCTTTTATCATGAGTAAAGTTGATTATTGTAACACCCTGCTTGCCGGTCTTCCAAAAACCAACATTAGGAACCTTCAGCTTCTCCAGAACTCTGCTGCACGAGTTCTTACAAAGACCAGGAGGCGAGCTCACATCACCCCAATTTTAAAATCCCTGCATTGGCTCCCCATATGCTTCAGGATTGATTTTAAGATACTTTTAACCGTTTTTAAATGTCTTAACGGTCTTGCGCCTTCTTATTTATCAGATCTTTTAGAAAGATATGAACCCTCGCGGAGCCTGAGATCCTCTGGCACTGGTCTGTTGACCATTCCAACTGCAAAAACTAAAACCTATGGAGAGGCTGCATTTCAGCACTATGGCCCCCGTTTGTGGAACAGTCTGCCGGAGGACCTGAGAGCCGCAGAGAGCATTAATGCTTTTAAGAAAAGGCTTAAGACCTATCTTTTTAACCTGGCTTTTAGCTAATTTTTTACTACTTTTATTTATTTATTTATTCAGTTATTTATTTATATGCACTTTTTATTTTTATTTTATTTATTTATCTATCCATTGTATCTTGTTTTATGAACTTGAACCTGATTTTTAACGCATTATTTTAATTAACTTTATTTTAATGTTTTATTGTTTTTATCAATATGTTTACTTGTTTATTCTCATTTTTATTCAATTTTATTTCCGGTGCTTCCTCAGCTGGATCCTCTCCCTCTGGGTCGGCTACTGTTCAGGCACTGCAGCTCTGGATGGGGACCTGCATCACCGCTTAGCTGTGGTGGAGCGGTCCCCACCTGTGATGCTGCATTTGGCTGTCTATGCGGCTGTTCACGGAGGGGGAGGTTCCAATTATTAGCGTTTCCAGCATCCTGTTTTTGTGCTCAGCCTATTTCATTCCCATTCTATTTCCTATTTCATTGTCCTTGCCATCACTTAAGGGGTGGGAGGTGTGAAAGGAGTGGGGGGCTAGGTACGGGGAGGGGGGCCCTATTTATTTATTTATTAATTTTTATTTTATTTTTAATTCGTCAGTACTTGTTTTTATATTTTGTTGTGTTTTAATGTAAAGCACTTTGTGTTATATTTTTATATGAAAAGTGCTTTATAAATAAAGTTTGATTGATTGATTGATTGATCCACCTATCAACAGACACTGTTGTGTCATTTATCAAAGATTCATAGTTAACCCAAACAACATCGTTTAGTTATATGTCTGATTTCGATAACTAAATGTGTAAAATTAGTTTAAATTATAGAGCCTGCAAGTTAGAATTGCTACTTTGCTTCTCATCAACTACTAGAATGGATGATTTTGTATTGTTGACTGTATAACCAGAGATCTTGCCAAAGTCTTCTATCAGTTTTAAGATAATTGGAATTGTTTTACTCATGTTTGAGGGGAATAGGATAACATCATCTGCATACAATGCAATTTTGTGTTCTTCATGCCAGATCGTTATTCCTGCTTTATCTCTATTTTCTCTAATGGCAATTGCTAAAGATTCTATTGCCAATGTGAAAAAGAGGGGCGACAAAGGCCCATTTTGTCTACATCCTCTCTTTTTCGTAATCCGCAGTGAGGTGTTTTTGTTGTCACCACGTCAGCAGTAGAATTCAAGTACAGCGAGCGCACCCATTTTAGGATGTTTTCGCCATGTCCAAATCGTTGTAAAACGTTAAAAAGATAAGGCCATTCAACCTTATCAAAAGCTTTTTCGGCATCTAAAGATAAGAAGCCTTTATCTGTGGTATAATCTAAACCATGAATAAGATTAAGAACCCTCCTAACGTTGTGAAACCCCTGTCGCCCTAAAATGAACCCATTTTTGTTTGTATGTATTACATAGGGTAAAGTTTCTTGTAGCCGTTTGGCCAAAATTTTACATAGAATTTTTGAATCAGCATTCAAAAGGCTTATTGGTCTCATGTTTTCACAACAGTTGTTTGGGTTCAGGTAGTAGTGTTATAGTGGCTGCTGTCAGCAATTATGGTAAACTTCCACATTAAAATGCTTCTAAAAACATATCCAAAAGAGGTTTAAGTAGTTTAGATTTGAATTTTTTATTAAAGTCGATTGGAAGTCCATATCAGGGCCAGATGTTTAACCTACCTTCATGTCATCATTAGCCTTGCTGATATCTTTTTCCTCCAAACTAGTTTCAAATCTTTCTATAAATTTTAAATTACAGAATCTAAAAATATATATTTTGATTATCACAGTTTTACCCTGAGCTGTATGATTTTCCATAATATTCTCTGAATTCTTTGTTGATTTCTACATTGGATTGGTAATTGTAATACCTTTGCTATTCATGATTTAAGTTATTGCTTTTTTAGTTTCTAATTGTTTAATTTGCCATGCCAAAAAAGACCCCACCTTCTTTCCTTGTTCATTAAAGTTCTAATTAAGCCTGGTAATTTCAGAAATTGCTCTATCTGCGGACATTTTATTATATTCTGCTTTAAGTGTCAACATTTCTTTTTCAGCATTAGCAGTGTTGTTGTTGATCACCTGGTTCTGAATAGTTATTATTTTAGTCTCAAGTAATAATCTCTTTTTAAGAAAATCTCTAGATTTGGATGAGCTGTAGATATTTATATATCCTCTCACTACAGCCTTAAATACCTGAAGTAGTCATCTATTACCTTTCCAATGTATTTAAGAAAATTAATGTCCAACAGCCATTTTTGATTTAGACTCCATTTGGGTGGATCGCTGACAAGGGCATCCTCTATGTGAATAATGTCACAAGGTCCATGATCTGACAGCAATATACTATCATAAAAGCAATATGCAATTTTGGATATCATTAAGGATGAGATTAAAAAATAATCAATGTGAGAGAAAGTTTGATGTGTTCCAGAATAGCATGAGTAGGTAATGTCATTGGGTTTTAAATTTCTCCAGATGTCTATTTAATTTAAGTTACTCGTAAAATGTTTAATCGTTGTGCTACTTTTATTGTGGGTATTGTCAAATCCAGTAGATCGGTTTTTAGTTGGATCCAATGCACAACTCCAGTCTCCTGCAATTATACATAGAGGCCTGGGAGGGTGGAAAGAGTAAGAAATAAATTGATAAAAAAATTGTCATCATCGACATTCAGGCCATATACATTCACTAGATTCAATCTGGTTTCAAGTAGTGAGCCTTGGAGAATCAAATATCTTCTTAATTTTTCTTCAATTATGGTACGTTGGACACTTGAAAAGGAACTGAGTTATGTACAAGGGTCATAACTCCCCTTGCTTCTGAGCTGAAAGATGCCTTGCCATCTCCTTCTAACCTTCACATGGTCTTCTTTGATAGTGTGCCTCTCTTGTAGAAAGACTGTTTTTGCACCTGATTCATTAATATTATTCATCACTGTCTGATCTTTTTTTTTCTGCAAAACTCTGCAGTTCCAAGATATGAAATTAATTTTCATTTTTCAGACATTTGAAATCCAAAAGTAAAGTTTTGATGACTGTGATTGTCTGTGAAGGTTGATCACTAAACAAAACACACTCTGAACTTCACAAACAAAAGGAGAACCCATCCCACACTAAAGTAGTTACCCCCCCTTACTATTTAGCTTCCTCTAACCTGTAAGGATAAATCGTTGACCTTGATTAATCCTCTAACTGTTTGACACCTTTGACGGAGAAGAGAACTAAAAAAAAGGTCACTAAATTAAAACACTCCCCTAATCTGTTTTTTTCTTGTTCTTTCCCCCTTTTTCCTTCTTCCTCTTTTTTTTCTTCTTTTAAAACACTTTTAAATGTTACTGTGCACTGATATAAATATATCAAACAGAAACATATATAAGAGGGTCAGTAAATAAGGCATATGCAGATCTAACAGAATAAAATTAAAGAAATGTTAATGATATACAAAAATAAATAAATAAATAAAAACACTGCACTTTGTTATGCAGTCTTATCTAGCTGCTTGGATTTCTCTTATTTTCTTACTGTGTACTAATTTTTCATTAATGTAGAGATATCAAACAAACAATAAAATATTCAACAGAGTTAGTAAACATGGCATGCACAGATTTAGTCTAATGAAATTAAAAAGAATGTTTCTTATATTAAAAATAAATAAATCCAACAGAAATAAAAACCTGCACTGCTTAACCTAGCTGGTTAGGTTCCTCTTATTATACAAAAATACGAAAATACAAAAAACAAAAGTAAAGGTGGCATATATGCAGTCTGACCAAACTAGTTAGATTTTTCTCTTTCAATGCTACTTATGAACTCCTGCACTTGTGATACATAATCAAATGTGTGGGTTCTTTGTTTGTATGTTACCAGCTTGGAAGGTGGTCTGAATCCATGTCTCAGCCCAAAGTGCCGCAGCTGCTGACGCACCATGTCATACTGCTTCCTCTGCTTGTGCACCTCAATTGCCAGATCGTTGTAAAGTCGCACTTTGATATTCTTGTCTCAGATGTCCCCCTTCATTTTTGCAGCATTTATTACAGCAACTTTCTGTTTGTAGTTCATAAACCTCATAATCAGAGGTCTTGAATCTCCTGTAGCTCTCCTGGGTCCAATGCGGTGTGCTCTCTCCAGTGCCAGAGGTGAGCGCAGAGGTCCCATGTCCAGTGCGTCTGCTAGCCAGCTCTTCAGAAATGAACACGGGTCGGGACCCCCCGCTCCTTCTGGCAGTCCCACCCCCCAAACATTATTTTAGGCGCGAACTGGTTTCCATATCAACCAATTTATCCTCCAAGGCTTTGTTTCTTTTTTTTAACTCTTAAACTTTGCCTTTGAGAACTCAGCACTCATCCTCCACCTCGGAGACGCGCTCCTTAGCTTCTCCGATCCTGCTGTTGCGGTCAGCTAGCTCCTTAAACTCATTCTTTAGGTCCCCCACAGCCTTCAGGATTTCCTCTTAAACGAGTTTAAGTTCACTGGCAGCTCCGGCCGGAGTGTGGGGCACAGAGCTAGCTTCTTTAGCATTAGCATTTTCCTCCACCGGGCCAGCTGTTTCTTTGCTGGGAGGTACTATTGCTGCGGTGCCTATTCTTGTTGGGCTGGCTGAGGTACCGCTCTGTGGTGTAATAGCCATGGAGTGGGCCCTATGCTGCTCTGTGTTGGGTGGGCACTGTGGTATTGATCCCCGTGGTCGGGCTGGGCCTTGGAATTATTGGATCCCCATGATATCGTTTCCTCACAGTAGTACCAAGGCAGACCTTCTTTTAGCTGCAGTTCTTTGTGTGTTCAGGGTTCTACTTGGGGAACGGGGTGGGTGGAGGGTAGAATCTAGTGACGGAGGGGTCCCATCTGTGTGTGATTGTCCTGTGCTTTCTGTTTTTAATAATTTTCATTTTTTTGATTTTTTATCTGGTTCTTTGTTAAGCGCTTTGTGTTTTCTTTACTGAAATGAAAGGGGCTATATAAATAATAAAGTTTGAGTTTGCGTTTTGAGTTTCATTTCCCACGGCACACCTGACCATCTCCCACACTGGTTGAAAAACACTGGTCTAGGAGACAAGTTGAGGTTTTGGAGGACTAAATTACTGATGTTATTTCCGCTTGATCCAAAGCAGTAAAGCAGTCTAATGTAACAGAAGTTTCTATGGATGCCTTTACTTCTACTGCTTCAGCCTGCTCTGGGCTGATTGTCATGGCTATAGTTTTTTTTGCCTTAAGTTTCCCCTGTTTTGTTTTTGTCAGGATTGGAGTTTCTGCTTCCTGTTTTATTTTGAAGATTTTCTGCTTGTCTTTCATTTTGAGTTTTACTTTCCTGGGGGGTATTCCAGGAAGCATGTTTAAACTAGCCTGACTTTAAACCTGAACTCTGGCTGAAATCCGCCTGAACTTGCTTACTCGGGGTATGTCGGTTCCAAAAGACCGGATATGAGTTGGCGTAATTACGCTCGACTTGGTAACCCTGGGTTAATGCACGTGCACAGCGTGTACATAAAGACATTCTCAATGGATTGACGATTTTTGGAGTCACCATGGAAACGCGTGGTGAAAAAAAGAAAGCGCTATACTTCAGTGAGACGGAGTCTGAGGTTTTAATGATGGCGTATGAAGATTATACGTCCATCAAAAAAGTAAGACGGCTGCATCATCAAAAGAAAGAGTTTCTGCTTGTAGTAGACAAAGTAAACGCACGAGTTTCTGATCTTATTTCCATTTTCCTTGTGACGCATATATATATATATAACTTATCCAATTTTTGCCAACTTAAATGAATTACTTCTATTGGTAACAAATAATTGAGTTAAATTTATTCAACCTAATTTCTTACGTCTATAAAACTCAATAATTGTTTATACAACTCAAATTTATGTATTTATCTAACTGTCATATTAATCCAATTCAATTAATATTTTTCTATCTTAATTAATTATATTTCTTTTCTTTTTTTTTTTTTTTTTTACTTGTCCTGTCCAACAGCTAGGCAGGCAGATGAGAGCTGAGGGCCTCTTGTGTTGGACATATTTTACTTTAACAAGAGGGGTTATTAATCTTCAGACAATACCAAAGGTATGACTGAATAAACCCCTTTTGTAATTGAGGCCAAACTTTATTCATTTCAACCATGTTTGAAAATCTTTGGTGTTGGACCGGACGGAAAAGGAAAGAAGGGAAGAAGAGAGAGGGATGTTAGAGAGGGGGGGGGGGGGGGGGTGATAGTGAGAGGGGGGGGTAAGACCATGAAGCAGCATAGAGCAGACAGGTTTACTGGTTGTTGATCATTAAGGTACGGTTCAAATGTAGTACAAAAAGGGCGGGGCCTGTTCGCACACACTCAAATGTTATCAACACACCTGCTAGCTGCAAAAAATGTTCACATGTCAACATGTACACAAAACAGATAGTGTTCACGAACGCATACCTATGCCTTTAAACCAACTAGTGTGAAATCTTTCCCGCTCCGCACTCCAGGCAGCCACCCACCCGGCCCACAGTTGGTCCAGGGAGGAGCAAGGCAGGGGCCCGCCGCCCCCGCCCTGGAAGGGGGGAACCCCGGCGAAAAAAGGGTGGCCCACAAGGGGTGTTATAAATATGGCCCGACCAGGCTCGGCCACTGTTGGAAGTTTGGCGGGGCCCAGCCCTCAGGGGCAAGGACCAGGACCCACCCCCCAGCGACACGAACACCCCCGGCTCAGGTGTAATATGAACCCCCCCACCGTGCGGAGAGAGCACCGCCGGGCCCAGGGAGCCGGCACCCAGGGGACACGGCCGCCGTCGCCAAGGGGCCCGCACCCCCCACCAGGGAAGGGGTAGGGGACAGATGGACCCAGGTCCCACCTTCCTTGCAAAATGTGTGTGCGTGTATGTGTGTTTGAGAGGGTGTGTGTGTGCATGTGTGTGTGTTTATGTTGGAATGTATATATTGAAGGGGGAGGTGTGTGTGTACTAAGGGGGTGCAGTTAAAATTGGCAAGTAGGGCACTAAGGGGACATCTCCTGATTACTCACAGTGATGTCCCCTCACCCTCCCCACCAAGGGGCCCTAAATGTCTAAGGTGCGGTTAAAATTGGCGGGTAGGGTGCCAGGGGGGGGCCCACTCCATACGGCAACCATAGGAGGGGGGCCACTGCCAAGTAGCCCCCCCCCAAGGGGCATCGCAGGCTAGACCCCCCACCCCCTCACCCTAATATGAGGTTATATGAGGAAGGAAGGAACTTCCAATTTACTCTGTCAAAGGCTTTTTCAGCATCCAGCGATAGTACCGTCATTTCCTGGTTTTCAATGGTGGCAAAGTCTATTATATTAACTAGTCTACGGACATTATCATCCGAGTGTCTGCCTTTGATGAATCCAGTTTGGTCGAAGTGAATTATGTGAGGAGTGATTTTTTCTATTCTCTGTGCTAGTGCTTTGCAGATAATTTTTACATCTGCATTGATTAGAGAAATAGGGCGATAGCTTGAAGGACTAGTGGGATCTTTGTCTGGTTTTAGAAGAAGAATTATGTTGGCTGAGTTCATGTTAGGTGGCATTGATTGGCTCTCATTAATAGATGTGACCGTTTTATAAAATGTTGGTGCCAGTTGTTCCCAGAATTCTTTATAAAACTCAGCAGGAAAGCCGTCAGGCCCTGGTGCTTTACCATTAGGCATAAGTAACAGAGCTTCATGAAGTTCAGACAACGAGAGAGGAGAATCTAAGTTTGTGGTTTGATCCTCATTTAGCCTGGGTAGGTTTACATTATTAAGAAATGAGTCAATACTTTGCTCTGACGGATTGATCTGCGGTGTGTACAAGTTTTTATAAAAGTTTTCAAATGCGTTATTAATCTTGACCGGGTCATGAGTGACATTTCCTGTTTGGTCCGTAATAGAGGTGATTGATGATTTTTCTCTATTAATTTTAAGCTGATTAGCCAGAAATTTGCCAGATTTATTAGAGTTTTCAAATCTTTCAAGTCGTAGCCTTTGTATTTGAAATTGTGTTTGTTTATTAATGATGTCATTTAACTGCAGCTTTAAATTTTTCAGATCTCCCAGAATGTGTTCCTGTGCAGAAGCAGCAGAAGCAGTCTCCAGGGTTTTGATTTTATTTTCTAATTCAAATAAATCTGCTTTCTCTTTGCGTTTTTTGTGCGTTGAATAAGAAATGATTTTCCCTCTCATGACTGCCTTTGCTGTTTCCCAAAGAATGCACGGTGGGATGTCTGGAGTATTGTTGAAGTCTAAGAAGGTTGCCCACTCTTTTTTAAAGAATTCAAGAAATTCCTGGTCCTTTAACAGAGACGTATTAAACCTCCAGTTTGTACCAGAGGGTGTGGATTTTTCCCTAGAAATGTTTACAGAGACTGGTGCATGATCACTGATAATAATTGGATGGACATTGGAGCTTTGAATATTTTTTAAAAGAGAGTTACTGATTAATAAATAGTCTAAACGGGAGTGTGAGTGGTGAACTGGAGAGAAAAAGGTGAACCCTTTAGTGCTTGGGTGACATGAGCGCCACGCGTCGCAGAGACCCAAATCATTCATGTACTGCTTTAGAATACTTGCAGACCGCCATGTACGCTGATTTGCTGCTGTGCTGAGTCTGTCAAGTTCAGGGTCCAAAACAAGGTTGACGTCTCCTCCTATAATGATTGTGGAGTCAGAGTGAACTGAGAGTGAGGTGAAGAATCTGTGAAAGAAGGAAGAGTCGTCAACATTAGGGCCGTAAACACTCGCTATACAAAAGTCCTTATTCTGAATGGATATATTAATGATTACAAATCTGCCTTCTGGGTCAGTAACTGTATCCTTATGAGTAAAATTAAGATTTTTATCAATTAAAACAGCAACTCCTCGTTGTTTGGAGTTGTAACTGGCAGAGTATATAACTGGAAATTGTAAGCAGCACATAAGGTGGTTCAAAGAATTCGATAAATGGGTCTCCTGCAGTAAATGGTAAATGGCGTATACTTGTATAGTGCCTTTCTTCCTACAAGGACAAAGCGCTTTACAGTCACAGACCCATTCACCCAGTCACACACACATTCACACACTGGTGGCGGCTCCGCTGCCAAACACAGGCGCCCGCCTACCACCAGAGGCAAGCTGGGGTTCAGTGTCTTGCCCAAGGACACTTCGACTCATGGGCGTGCAAGGCGGGAATCGAACCTGCAATCTTATGATCATGGGTCGACCGCCCTACCGCTGCACCATGGCCGCCCCGAGCTATATCTGCTTTTAGACCATCCAGGTGATTTAACACTTTCAATCTCTTTGGCCCAGAGCCAAGTCCACGCACATTCCAGCTAACGATGTTAAGACTGTTCATAACTGCTCTGACTGTAAAGGTGTAAAGCTAAGTAGTGCTTGTGTACCAGTCCGTGTGCGCGTGCCCGCATTGAGAAGCGCTGTGCACGTGAACGTTTTCTGGCTATGTGAGCTGCGTGTCGCGTGCGTCTTATGAGAGCCTGTGTGAGGTGTTTGCAGTATGTCGGCGTGTGTGTGCGGGATCGCATGTGCACGCCCCTGTGTGCGCTTGTGTGCGCGCGCGCCCGTTCCGTGCATAAATAAATACTTACCGAGGATGAGTTGCTTCCAGGTGATTTACATATGATGAGGGGGGAGAGGGGGGGGGGGAGTAAAGGAAAGAAAAAAAGAGATAGAAGGGAAAACGAAAACAACAACAAAACAACAATAGAAACATGAGTGGGACTGAGGTGAAGAAGAAAAAAAAAGACTGTTTTCCTGAGATCGAGGTGTGGATTATTGATGATCCGGTTTTCCATTCATTGAAGTAAGTTTAGCGGGTTTCTTCTGGGCAGCGCAGATGTTCTCAGCGCGGATCTGAAAGCCTTCAGCACAGCCAGGGGGTGATCTCCGGGTCCCGAAACAGCCGGCCGTCCACGTAAAGTTTGTCAACGGCCACAATCGCTCTCAAACCAGCAGCAAGATGCTTCCTCCTCAGCGGGAACAGGATCTTCCTTCTACGGAGGATTTCTGCCGGGAACTGGTCATTAACGCTGTAATGCGTGCCTTTCAGTTCTCGGCCTCGGCCCTTCACCAACTCCTTCTGTTTAAAATGTTCGAATTTAGCTACAATAGGACGCGGGCGCTGGTGGTCGGACCTTCTTCCTCCGAGGCAGTGAACCCTGTGGAAAGAGATCTTCTGCACCTCCTCCTTGGGGAGCTTCAGGTGGACCTCTAAAAAGGACCTCACGGTGGCCTCGGGGTCTTCTCCTGCTTCCTCTGGAACCCCCGCGACCATTAGATTGTCCCTCATGCTCCTTGACTGAAGATCCAGGAGGGTTTCCTTTATGGATCGGTTCTCCTCGGAGAGACGGGCGGTGTCATTGCCCAGGATCTTGACGGTTTCTCTGAGGGCCTGGTTCTCCGCTGCGAGCTCCCGCACCTGCTGCTGGCTGAATTCCAGAGACTCCCGCAGACCTTGAAATTCTCTATGGAGGATCTCCAGCAAATTGAGGCGGCAATCAAAGCTGGAGAGCTTTTTATCAATCGAATCCAGGATATCGCTCACGCCGCTGCCTGGAGCGGACGCAGCCCCGGGAGAGTCCTCAGGCCGTTCACGCTTGGCGGAGGGGGTGGTGGTGGCGGTTCTGGGCTTCACCATGTTGCAGGTATTAAAACACTCGTCAATGAATTTCTCCAGGTCCTCCAGGCTGACAGAAGCTTAATACTCTTAACAGGTTATGTTAGTTTGCAGGAAATATTTTAATATGGCGGAAAAATGAAACAAGATCGAAAATGTTTGTTCAAATGCTTACGCGCCGCCAAGTCGACTCACCACACTCGTCTCGCTGGGTCTCGCGATACTACAGCATCACTCCTCACCCAATCTTCCACTCCACTCCTCAATTAATTAATTATATTTCTTGATCTCTCATATGTCTAAGTATGAGCCGGCAGATATGCTCATTTTTCTAACAATAAAAAAGACGGGGAAAAAATAAACATTGTGCATATATTCATTAATGAATTTTCCAACAATGTCATTACAGCAGTAAATGGTAGGGGTGTTTTATAAACTCATCATCCCCTCCTTCACTCTCACTCATGGTGCAGAGACATAAGCACAGCATGACAAAATAACTCGGTAAAACATGGCAAAACACAGTAAAACAGCTAAACAACTAAACACATTTGGTCAAAAAGCCACACTTAAACCAAAATCCGTCCAGACAGGCAAAGGAAATGGTATCCCACAATCCCTTGCGGTGCCGATCTAACAGCAGCACCAAAGTTACACCTACTTAATTGAATTAATTTGAATGAAAGTAAAATAACTGTCTGAAAACTACGTGTTATTTTTAAACTGACTTAACAAAAAAATGATTTATCTTACCTGAAGCAAATAACTAAGTTAGATCAAAGTAAAAAAGTTTAATTTTCCAACATCCATATGTGATCTTATCACCCTCTCACGGTGGAAAAAGTATTATCTGAGCTTCTTCATCCACTAAAGCATATTCAAATGGACACGGCATGCTGCTTCACCTCTCTGTAAACAAAGTAACCTTCAACTAAACCTGCTCCAGACCAGGTTATGTTCAGAGCATGAGTTGCCATGGCAACTTGACTTACCCTGAAACATACCTCCATTTCTGGAATCGAAAGCTGAGGTTATCAACTTCCTTAGCCTCAAACTTACCGGGGGAGCTAACATAACCTGCTTCCTGGAATACCCCCCAGGTCCCAATCTCGCCTGATTTGTATATATTTCTTGTCTCTGCCTTCCTCTTTGCTGGTCCATACCATCTTTTCCCTGATTGTCTTTTTCCATGTCTGCCTGGTTACCCAGATGTTTTGTTTGGTTTCCCTGCTTAGCAGCACCTTTTGTTTGGAAATAAACCCCTTTGCCTTGGAACCTTGTTCCAGCCTGTCTCTGCATTTTGGGTCCTTCATCAACCCTCGTACCTGACACTGATAGTAGGAATAACTCAGTTCAACTTATGTCTAAGATTTTAGTATCAAAAAATTTAAGAAAAACTTCATAGCTGAGAGAAAGCGGGATATGTGGTTCTACTGAGCTCGGACTGCTGGTCAGTCTGGCAATTGTACTAAAAAGAAATCTTGGATTATTTCCATTCTCTACTATAAAGGTTGAATAGGACTGGGTTCTAGGTCCACACAGAGCTTTTTTTTACAAGTTAAGAGGCTATGTTTCCAGGTATTCATAGACTGTTCTGAGCCAGAGTGGCACCATTCTCTTTCTAACTTGCTGATTACTTGTTTAAGTACGGAGCCCGTGTGCTGACATTAAAAAACTAAAATAGATCTCGTTCCCACAGACTAATATCTTTCCCCAAAAATTAATATCTCGTTCCCACAAGATAATATTCCGTTCCCACAAGATAATATTCCATTCCCACAGAATAATATTCCGTTCCCTCGAAATACTATTTCGTTCTCTCGAAATAATGAATTCGTGCGAACGAAATAATTATTCACGTCATAAGTCATTCATAAAAACGGATATGCTCTTTGTCCGTCCGCAAAAGCCGCTTTCAGCTGTAACTTTCGTGTCTCTGTGACCCACATTCTTTCAAGAAAGGAAAAAGAAAAACAAGAATGATCAATTTATTATTGTCTCTATGAATATAAGAAAAATATCATAAGATTTATGATACCTAGGCTTGCTGCTTTGCCATACGATTCACCGGACATAACTGGAGCTGCCGGCATTCGGGCAGCTGGCTGGCAGGTAGATGTGATGACATTCCCCAGGGGAAGCATGTAAATGTTAAAAACCAAGTGGCCAAGGATGGAACCTTGAGGCACAACACATTTAATTTCATGGACCCCAGAAAAGTATGTGTCCATGTTTACCATAAAGTTTCCCTCCACGAGATGCGATTTGAACCACTTGAGACTATTCTCTGAAAGACCAAGGTTTATTCTTCTGTTTAAAAGGCTCAGGTGATCAACAGTATCAAACACAGAACATAGATCTTGTTTTGGCTTTGCCCTTATGGTTTTTGTGTGCACTTACCCTTTAAGAGGAACTGTTATCCTATGCTAAATAGTTTGTATGCACTGCCCCTTTAAGAAGCACGTTAGCATGCTCAGCTTAGAGCAGGAGGGGCAGAGTCAAAGACACGCCAGTGAGACGTTGAGACGACAGGTTGCTGTGTTTTGGTGATGATTAAAGTTCAAAAAGGCATTCCCAGGGGGGTATTCCAAAAAGCAGGTTATGTGAGTTACCACGGTAGGTTTGAGGCTAAGGAAGCGTATAACCTCAGCTTTCGGTTCCAAAAGCAGAGGTATGTCAGGTTGCCATAGCAACTCATGCTCCGAACATAACCTGGTCTGGAGCAGGTTTAGTTGAAGGTTAGTTTGTTTTTAGACAGGTGAAGGAGCATGGCGTGTCCATTTGAAGATGATTTAGTGCAGGGGTCTCAAACTCAATTTACCTTGGGGCCGCTGGAGGCAGCAGTGGCGGTTTTAGATATGGGCGATGTGGGCGGTCGCCCGGGGCGGCACTTCATAGGGGGCGGCATTTGCCGTGCCCGATGCGTGCGTTACTCATATTGTGCTACGATATTCAAAGAGGAAGCTTGCAGCTTTTAATTTGAAATTGCTTCAGCTGCCGACACTTAGCACTTTTACATTGACACATCAGACTCTTAAGAATGTCTTCATCCTATTTGCTCTTCACACTTAAGGCCCGTACACACCGGGACGAATATTCGCCAGGCGTTATTCGCCAGCGTTTTTCGCCACGTTTTTTGTGTTCACACCCAGGCGATTTTCGCTGACGATGAGTGGAGTGAACATGCAATTTCATTCCCTGACATTAGATGGCGCTTAATGTAAAACAGAAATACTCCTGTACACAAGGTGGCGCTGCGCAACTTTACGCTTCTTAAAGTCGCTTTTCACTCAGAAGAAGAGAGCAAGTATTTACACGCTTGTCAGAATCAAACAAAGAAAACATGAATATTTCAAGCACCAGTAGCTCCAACTGGTGCTTGGTTCGGGGATGTTTTAGAATGTCCGTCATTATTGCTTCGCGGCTGTGTAGACGCTACTTGGCGTCTATCTTCTTCGCTGGTATGTGTGCTCAGCAAGGCAGTGTTGTGTTTGAGCGCCCCCAAGTTGTGTTTTACTGTAACTTCAGAAGCTCCAGACACGTGAGCAAAAGCGCCGTTCTCATTAGTCGAGTAGATTTAAAAAAAAACGAACCCGAGGCGTTTTTTTTTTTTGACGCTTTAACGCCTGGCGTTTTTTCGCGTCGGTGTGCACACTCTCGTTGGTGCCCTTTGTTTAGTCACGAGGCGTTAAACGTCGGCGAAAATCGCCGGCGAAATTCGTCCCGGTGTGAACAGGCATTTATGGTGCAAAAAAAAACAAACAAAATAATTAGATGAAATAACTCAGAGTGAAACAACGTAAAACAGGCACATGAAAAGGAATTGGGCAGAACAAACACCCGTGCTCAACTCAATTTCGACAAAAGCAGGCAATGGGGATTATTTCCCACAATACTTTGCGCTGACATGGCAGACCCGACACGCACGTGACCACCGCCCTCTGCTGCAAGACGCTTGCGGCCACACCTCTTTGCGGTAGTCTTTGGAACATTAGTCAAAAAACTCGAGAGGGGGGCGCAACTCGCCGGTGGCTGGCTGAATCACACTAACAGGGGATTGGGAGTCTTTTTCTATCTGACAATCAACTCTGGGCCGCAGCTGCACCTCCCGTCATAGAGACGGAGCCGCGTGTGTCAGAGGGAAGGGGAGGGGGAGGGGGGATGAGCGCAGACCATTTTTTATGGATTGAGTTTTTTTGGTGGATTTCTGCTGTTGGTGTTGCACAAATTTAGGGAAATGCCAAATATTTTTGGAGTAATCCCACTGACGAGTTTTATGATTTAGTCTTTAATGTTTTATAAGACCTAAACATATTAATCACAATAAGTTTTTTTTTAGATCTAATCCCTCTATGTTTCACAAAGACACACACAGGGCGTCACACATTAAGAAATTATTGCTAAAAATGAAGCAGGAGTCCGGCTATAAAAAAATGCTCTAAAAAATGATAAAAGAGCAAAAAAAAAATGGAATTATTTGATTTGTAATTTCTTATTAATATTTCCAGGCTTTCTTTGTTTTGTTCTGCAGCATGTTCATATTTGTATAATTTTGACAGAATATATTTCTATGGGGAGCAAAATATTATTTAAGGTTTAACTTGTGTTCCTGTTTTTATTCATATTTATGTTCAAAAAGTTCAGTTTAAAAGGTTTAAAAGTTTAGCTTTAGTGTGTTCAGTAAATGTTTATCTTCTTCGGCCCAAAACCTTAAGCGTGTTTTTAACTTAGGCCCCCTGTGTGACTGAGTTTGACCCCCCTGTAATACGAGTCTAGAAAAGTCATGCATTTTTTGTGTAAAATAGCTAAATAGAAGATAGGGAACACAACAGGATGTTGTCAAATTTTGTAGGTGTGCGGGGGGGGGGGGGGGGGGGCTGTGGGGTTACTCGCCCAGGGAGTAAGTCAGTGTAGAACCGCCACTGGGAGGCAGAGTCTGGGTGAGGCAGATTTTCCACAAAAAAAACGCTTTGTTTAAAAAATTCCAATCTTTTCAAATCTCTTAATATTTTTTTAACACAAAAGAAATAAACCAATTAAGAATCAATGAAAAAATAAATACATTAATTAAGAATCAATGATAAAACAAATTAATCACTAATAAATAAATAGACATTTTTTCATGAAAATTATAATAAGTAGATTTCTCTTAGCGACTATGTGTGGTTTCTTCAATCTTTTACATCTGCTGAATTCAGATACAAATGTCTGTATAACAGTTCTTTAACCTTTAACCTTCTCCTGAACATGAATTGTCCTGAACATGAATGGAACATTAAAGAACATGAACTGTTCTTCTGAACATGGCTTCTCTTGCCTACTTCTTGCTCCGTCGGAGACCTGGCAGCGCTTCCTTTCGCATAGCCGAGCCACATTTGGCTTGATGGAGGAAGCACTTGAGACCCTCAGTATTGCTTGCAGATGATCATCAGTAAGTCTGGACCTGTACTTGGACTTGTTAAAGTTCAAGGTGGAGAAAATCTTTTCATACAAGTATGTGCTCCCAAAAAGGCACATGGTCCGCTTGAACATTCGGGAAAGCTCAGGGAAACTGGGGGTCAATTCTCTCAAAAATTGCCCAAGCTTGTCTGCTTTTCCACTGGCCTTCCTGAACTTTGCTTTTAGTTCAGAGTTGCACTGCAGGTCAATGAACTCCATTTGAATCACAGGAGGGGCACCTAGCACATCAAAGGAGAAGGGTTCTGCAAAAATTTGAAATGTGGCTCCGTGCGTCTTAAAGTCAGCAAATCTGTGATCAAATTCCTTTTGTAGCTTCAAGATTACATCAACGTACTTCTCACCACTAAATGGTGTGCCTAAATCCGCAAGTGCCTTGCATGATGGGAAAAATGGCAAAGGTTTGTCTGAGACAGCTGGGCTTTCCATAACATAAGTTTTTCTGCTCTGAACTCAAAAAATCTTTTCAATACGTTTCCCCTGCTGAGCCAGTGCACCTCGGTGAAGTAAAGGACATCCCCATATTCTGACTCCATTTCCTCTAAAATAGCACGGAACCTTCGGTGCTGTAAGCCCCTGGATTTGGTTTGGTTGATGCATTTCACAACGACAGACATCACATTGTCAAAACTCAGGCATTTGATGCAAAGGGCATGCTGATGGATAATGCAGTGCAGCCCAAAGGCCTCCTCCACACCCTCCTCCAGTTTTTTTTAACAAGTGGCAGCAGTCCATTTTTCCTCCCTGTCATTGATGGTGCTCCATCGGTTGTTATCCCAAAAAACCTCTTCCATGGCAAACCGGCATTCTTAATGGCATCACACAACTGGTAAAATATCTCCTGAGTGGTGGTCTGGCCATGCATTGGACTTACTCTGAGCAACTCCTCCATCACTTTAAAATTGTCGTTTACACCACGGACATACATTGCGAGCGGGGCAGTCTCGGTGATGCCTGTGGTCTCATTAAGAGCTATTGAGTATACACTGAAAGATTTGGCTTTCTCACACAGTTGTTCATAAACATCACTTGACAGATCTGACATGCGCTCTGCCACAGTGTTGGCAAAAAGGCTGATGTTGCTAAACTGACCTTTCTTTCCTGGAAAGATTATACTTGCAGCCAGCAATATGCACTTTTTTACAAATTCCCCTTCTGTGACTGGCTTTCCTGCTGTAAAGATAATCTCACTAACCATGTAGCTAGCTTCAACTGCTGCACTACCCTCTGTGGTTGCTTTCTTGAAGAAATCTTGTTGCTTCAGTAGAGATGTTTTAAGATTGGCAACCCGGTTAGCTCTCTCATCTCCATGGTATTTCTCATACTCCTCAGCATGTCTAGTTGTGTAATGACGTTTCAAATTGTTTTCGTTGTGCACCGCAATTTTCTCTGTGCAAATAAGACATGTCGGGGTGCCCCTATGCTCAACAAAGAAATATTGCATTTCCCATTGTTTCGCATTATTCATTTTAAGGTTCAAAAAGTTCAGTTTAAAAGGTTTAAAAGTTTAGCATTAGTGTGTTCAGTAAAGTTTAGCATTAGTGTGTTCAGTAAATGTTTATCTTGTTCGGCCATTGTATCTGTGCGGGGGGGGGGGGGTGTTACTTGCCCAGGGAGTAAGTTAGTGTAGAACCGCCACTGTCCTTACACGACACTTTAAAATGCCATACATGTAGCTGGCCGCACAAACGTTAAACTTTTATATTAAGGTGGGGGCTACAAACTATCATCCCGGGGGCCACAATTTGCCCGCGGGCCGCAAGTTTGAGACTCCTGATTTAGTGGATGAAGAAGCTCGGATAATACCTTTTCCACAATGACAGGGTGATAAGACCACGTATCCATGTTGTAGAAATAAACTTTTTACATTAATCTAACTTAATTATTTGCTTCAGTTAAGATAAATAATTTTTTTGAGTTCAGTCAACTTAAAAATAACACATAGTTATCAGACATTTATTTTACTTTCATTCAAATTAATTCAATTAAGTAGGTGTAACTTTGGTGCTGCTGTTAGATCGGCAACGAAAGGAAGTGTGGGATACCTTTGCCTGTCTGGACGGATTTGGGTACAAGTGTAGGTTTCTGTCTACAGGTAAATGTGTTTAGTTGTAGCTGTTTTACTGTGTTTTGCTGAGTTATTTTACCCTTTTATGTTTAATTCTTTCTGCACCATGAGTGAGAGGGAGGGAGAAGATGATGAGTTCATTTAGCACCCGTAGTGCATCACTATGGTACGAATTGAAGTCACAGTCAAAGTCAAGAAAATGAAATGCATGGTATATATTGCAAATCCAAATTGTATCATTTATTTTAATTTTGTTAAATAAGAAAATCTGCAGCCTCTAACTTAGACATATGAGAGTTCAAGAAGTACAATAAATTTACACTTAATTGAATTGGAGTAAATTGACATTTAGTTAGATAAATATGTAAATTTAAGTTGTATAAACAACTATTGCATTGGATAGACATAAGAAATTAGGTTGAATAAATTTAACTCAATTACTATTTGCCAATTGAATCAATTCATTAATTCACTTAAGTTTTATAAGTTGGATATATACACATCACAATGTAATTGTAAATAAGATCAGAAACTTGTGCGTTTACTTTTTCTGTTATTTTTCTCCAAGCGGAAATTCTTTCTTTTGCTGATGCAGCTGTATAACTTTTTTGATGGACGTATAATCTTTATACGCCGTCATTAAGTCCGTCTCACTGAAGTATGGCGCTCTCTTTTATTCTCCAGTTTCCATGGTGACTCAGGATATCTGCAAAACATTGAGAATGCCTTTATGTACTTGCCGTGCACGAGCATTTAACCCAGGGTTACCAAGTCGAGCGTAATTACGCTAACTCATATCTGGTCTTTTGGAACCGACACACCCAGAGTCAGCAAGTTCAGGCGGACTTTAGCCAGAGTTCAGGGTTAAAGTCAGGGTAGTTGAATCTTGCTTTTTGGAACACCCCCCTGTAGTTGCATATTTAATTTTTATAAACACAGACTTATTTTGTATGGGGTTCAGTTTGTATGGGGTTCCATTTGTCTGATTATTACTTTGTAATAAACATGCCTGATCCACACCACCAGGATCTACAGGTCTGACATTGGGATGTCATTCCGGCTCGAGAAATGTAGCCGGATGAGGACAAAGAGAGGCAAGGTAGTCCACTCAGGAGGGTTCTTACTCTCAGAAGGAACAACAGCAGGCATTGAGGACAAGTCCTTTGGAATTCCACAGGCAAATGGCAACCTGGAGCAGGCAACAAGGAAAGCTGCAACAGCTAAATACCTCCAACGGGTAAGGCAAGTCCAGAGAAGCCAGCTCAGTGGCAAGAGCAAGACCCGGGCAATAAACAGCTACACACTGCCAGCTATCAAATACCCTGCAGGAATAATAAGATGGCCAAAGGAAGAGAGACAGACCACGGATGTTAAGACACGAAAGCTCCTCACGATGCATGGAGGGTTCCATGCCAAATCCAGCACCCTGAGACTGTATGCTAGCCGCAAGGAAGGAGGCAGAGGACTAGTGAGCGTGGAAGCCACTATCCAGGATGAAACATCCAAGATGCATGAATACATCAAGCTCAAGGCCCCAACTGACAGTGTGCTCAGTGAATGTCTCAGGCAATGGAGAGCAGTAGATGCAGTGCTGGAGGACAGATACTCATGGGAGGAGCAACCCCTGCATGGGATGCACCACCGGACCATAACTGAAATGGCTGATATCAAGAAGTCCTACCAATGGCTAGAAAGTGCTGGCCTACAGGACAGCACTGAAGCACTCATCCTGGCAGGTCAGGAACAAGCCCTGAGCACCAGAGTGATAGAGGCTCAGATCTACCACCCCAGACAAGACCCAAGGTGTACTGTAGGCTGTTCAAAGAGGTGCATGAAACAATCCAGCACATAACTGCAGGGTGTAAGATGCTGGCAGGGAAAGCATACATGGAGCGCCACAATCAAGTGGCTGGAATAATATACAGGAACATGTGTGCAGAATATGGACTGGAAACCTCAAAGTCAAAATGGGAAACACCTTCGAAGGTGGTAGAGAATGAAAGGGCAAAGATCCTGTGGGACTTCCAGATCCAGACTGATAGGATGGTAATGGCGAACCAACCAGACATTGTAGTGGTGGCAAAAGAACAGAGGAAAGCTGTTGTGGTGGATGTGGCAGTGCCAAGCGATGGGAACATTGGGAAGAAGGAACATGAGAAACTGGAGAAATACCAGGGACTCAGAGAAGAATTGGAAAAAGCATGGAAAGTGAAGTGACAGTGGTGCCTGTGGTAATTGGAGCACTTGGGGCAGTAACCCCCAAGCTGGAGGAGTGGCTACAACAGATCCCTGGAAAGACCTCAGACCTCTCAGACCAGAAAAGCGCAGTGCTAGGAACAGCTAAGATACTGCGCAGGACTCTCAAGCTCCCGGGCCTCTAGAAGGGGACCCGAGTTTGGGTGAGAAACCACCCTCGGAAGGGTGAGAGGGGCATTTTTATCTATCTATCTATCTATCTATCTATCTATCTATCTATCTATCTATCTATCTATCTATCTATCTATCTATCTATCTATCTATCTATCTATCTATCTATCTATCTATCTATCTATCTATCTATCTATCTATCTATCTATCTATCTATTGAAGGAATTTATATTGTTGTTTTATTGTTGTGGTCCTCATTTCTCCTAGGCTTTTAACTTATCTTTATTTCATTGAAGGTTTTCTTTCAGGTTTACTGTGTGTGGTTCCTTTGAATTTCAAAGGGACTTCCTGAAAATTGCATATGTAAAGAGGTTTTGATGCTGCAGCTTCGAACTCATCCCCCTTCAGGAGAAAACGCGTCTTTGATCTTCTAAGACCATCTGGAAGCCTTAGCTGCAGACCTGACATGGACCAGAATTAAATTGCCTCCAGGGTTCGATTCAATGTGTGGGAATCCCTGGATGTGACAACTCACATGAGAAGGACAAAGAGTTGGGACTGACTACCTGTGGAGAAGGATCCGGGCGACTGTGCTGGACCCCCATGGGGACACAGTTTGGGGTCGGACAGATGTCCGTCGGTGAAATAACCCCCCGGACGTCTGAAGCAGGAAGCGGACCAAATGCTGTGATGGACTGAAGGAAGTAGGCGGGCTCCCCTGTCAGCCAATCTCTAGCGACCAGAGGCGGAGATTCAGCCGCGGGGGAGGAGGTTCTGACCACATGTTTAAAAGTCTGCACTCAAGAAACTTTCTTTTGTTCCCAGACGGCCTCATGTGATTCGGATTTGTAACTTCTTACGTTTTGATGGTTTTGGATTTGGGAACCCAGATCGATCTGTTTAATTCTGTTTTATTTTGTTTTACTCTGTTTTTAGAAATATTGTTAGGGAATAAATTTGTTAAACTTAATCCGGTGGAGTCCCGTGGTTTCTTCTTCTCGACTTTTTTGAACATGCGAGGAAAGTAATCTCAAAGCGACAGATTATTTCCTACACTATCTATCTATAAACATCATTTGTTGTTTAATAAGAGAAACAGTCAGCCTTAAAAGCTCAAACATTAATAAAAAATGCGTAGTTGCAGGACTTCTTACAAATAAAAAAAATTATGACAAACAATTTTTTAAATAATTTCTAAACATTGAGAAGTTTTAGACCTCTTTGACATGTAATTTAAATTGTTTAGAAAAGCCCAACAATAATTAAAAAATATGTCAATAATAATAATAATAAATCAATATTAAATCAATAAATAATAATAAATAATAACAATAATAAGACAATAAATAATAATAAAAATAAGTAAATAAATAATAATAAAATTTAATAAATAAATAATAAGTCAACAATAGATTTACCCTTAAAAAAAAACAAAGAAAAACAATAGATTTACCACACTGATTCATGTGAGTGATCAATTTGTGTAACACAGATGGTATGGTGCCGGGGTTCAAGCGAACAGTCTGGTCAGTCTTATCAAAATCTGTTTAACCAAAATGTTTTGAACATAGCCAGACTGTATTGCTAGTTGGTACCACAGTGATCCATCTGGGTTAGCTCTTTTGATAGCTAAGGCCCACTTTTTCCTGAAGTCAGAATCCATTGGAAACCTGTAAGAAAAGTTCAGTCACTGAGTCAGAAATATATAATTCTATATTACTATAATAGCGTAGTCCTAGTATACTGTATCGGTATATAGGTTTAACAAAATAAAGTTTACATTTATGTCGACAGCAAATTATACGTACATCATACAGCATGTTGATAATAGCCCTGCAGCATCATGCATGTCAACATGTGTACTATTAATAAAGCCCCTGCAGCATTAAAAGGAAAAAATTATAGTACCTACCTGTGAAATGTCATTCCTTTCTCCTTCGTGGAATAATTTCTCCAATTTTGGCAGTTGAAACCCGCACAATGAACTAGCATTTTACAAAAAATGTGTTCACATGCATGCACTGCAGCAGTGACTTGACCTCACCAAGATGGCGGTGCTCTCCTCCCATGAGGAATCGTGTGATGTCTCCTCTAGCGATATAACTCATTGGTCTCCACATTCTGACTGAATGAAAACACCTGCTCTACAGGGAGAGTTAGAAAACAGGGTGGGAGATCTTGAGGACCAGGAATGAGCAGCCCTGGATTGGAGGCTGCTAATAGGCACACTGAAAGCAATACTTTAGCTTTAGCGCCACCTCAAGGTGACACTTAAATAATTTGCCTAGATACATTTCTGATGTTCTCCTTTTTAAACTTTTTATATTTTTATTTTCGTCATTTTTTATTTGACATTTAAGTTAGATTTTTTAAAAAGATGCCACAGAAAAGGTATAATATGGCTGCATTTACACTGCAGGTCTTGATGCCCAAATCCGATTTTCTGACCATATGCGATTTGTTTGACGACCCGCTTACATCATCTTTTAGAAGTGACCTGTATCCGATTTTTACATTTACACTATACAATGCTGAAACTATCAAACGTAGACGTTCTGAGGACCACATAACGTAGCAGCATTTCCGCCTTCCACTGACCTGAGCACTGACCGCACAGATTAAAAAAATTATGTGTGAGCAGGCCCTTAATACTAATCATAACAGTAATAAAAGCACATTTAGAAGATGCGTTTTGGTCCAAACGGCAAACTTTTAGCATGGCGAAACCCCCCGTTTTTGTTGTGTTTTTTTTTTGTCACTGCGGTTGTCATAGAGACAACGCAGCGAAGGAAGGAGGCGTTGCCTTGGGTGCTCCAGGATGAGGCAGGCGGACGAGAGGGGATGCGCGGGAGAGGAAAAAGGAGGGCTGCTCGGCCGGCTTATGTACTCTCTGAGTTTTGAATGACAAACTGTTTGCAGACGTTGTGCTGTACTAACAATTTGATCCAAGCAAAGAAATAAACGGCTTCTACCCTGTTCCAGAGCAACGGTGTCCCGCTTCATTAGTTACCGTCTGTGCCCCGAAGGGGAACCCGACCGGAAATAACAGCGGTTTCCGACTATGGTCTGAAGCCTGGGGCTGAAAGGTAACACGCTGATGGGGCTCCAGCTGTCCTCGAACAGCAAAATCAGCGCACAAAAGCACCTTAATAAGTCATGTGATCTCAGTTGATGGTATCCTGAGTTTACGTCACTGACGTACCACTCGAATTTACTGGGGAATATCCGATTTGTCTGTTTACGTGGCACACGCAAATGCACGTATCCGATTTTCACATTTGAATGAGGCCTGGATCCGATCTCAGAAAATCGCAATCCATGCGCTTTGTCCTGCTTATACGTTCACCGGTCATACCCGATCTGTGCCACATGAGAGGAAAAAAATCAGAATTGGGTCACTTGAACCATGCAGTTTAAATGCGGCCTATGTGTTGAGACTAAGAATAATGTCAGATCCACATGTTCTGCCTTCAGACAACATACAGTCTGAAGGCAGATCCACATGTTCTGCCTTCAGACTGTATGTTGTCGATTAGAGGTCTGTGACCTTCAACACTAAGGAGCTATTTGGATTCTTATTGTCCAAAATGAATCATACAGAAAAATACAGCATGAAAAATGCAATGTTTTTGTAAACCTTTAAATTGAATTTTTTAAATAATTAGATTTAAAAAATGTCTGTATTTGTTTGAATCAAATGACAAAGTTTCTTTTACCTTTTACTACGGTTGTCATGATTAGGGTTCTTTTCCATTAACTCTGCTTCCTGTTTTATTTTGAAGGTCTCCTATATGTCTGTTTTGAGTTTTACTTCCCTGGTCCCAATCTCCCTTGATTGTTTTCCCCTGTGTCTTGTCAGTCCTGTTTGTATATATCTCTTGTCTCTGCTACCTTCTGTGCTGGTCCATACGGTGTTATTCCTTGTCTTCCTGGGTGGTATTCAAAAAAGCAGGTTATGTGAGTTACTACAGAAAGTTTAAGGCTAAGGAAGCAGATAACCTCATCTTTCAGTTCCAAAAAATGGAGGTATGTTTCAAGGTATGTTAAGTTGCCATAGCAACTTATGCTCTGAACATAACCTGGTCTGGAGCAGGTTTAGTTGAAAGTTAGTTGGTTTCAGAGAGGTGAAGGATCATGGCACGTCCATTTGAAGATGATTTAGTGGATGAACAAGCTCAGATAATACTTTTTTCCCCGTGAGAGGGTGATAAGACCATGTATCCATGTTGTAGAGATAAACTTTTTTACATTGATATAACTTAAGTATTTGCTTCAGTTAAGATAAATCATTCTTTTGAGTTCAGTCAACTTAAAAATAACACGTAGTTATCAGTTATTTTCCTTTCATTCAAATTAATTCAATTACGTGGGTTTAACTTTGGTGCTGCTGTTATATTGGAAGCACAAGGATTTGTGGGATACCATTCCCTTTGCCTGTCTGAACGGATTTGGGTTAAAGTTTGGGTTTTTGAGCAAATGTGTATTGTCTTGCTGCTTTGCCCAGTTATTTTGTCCTATATTTAATTCTTTCTGCACCATGAGTGAGGGAGAGGGAGAGGATGATGAGCTTATTTAGCACCACTAGTGCTGACTGATGTCTCAAGCACTGAAGTTAAAGTCAGAGTCATGATTAATGAATGTATGCTTCATACTGAAAATTCTCATTGAATCATTCATTTTAGTGTTATAAAAATGAGAATATCTGCGGCTTGAAGACTTCAAGACTCAAACAATCTAATCCAGTCACCAAACAGGTTCAGCTCTGGACCCCTGAGACTGAGAGCAAATTGCTGGACTGTTTCATGACAACAGACTGGGATGTGGTCATAGCTGCAGCCACTCTGGAGGACTCTTCTGTCAGCATACAGGTTTATGCTGACTATGTAACTGGATACATCAGCACTTGTGTGGAGAACATTGTGCCCACCATCCAAGTCAGGAAGTTTCCTAATCAGAAGCCCTGGATAAACGGCCATGTACGTCGCATGCTGCGTGCTCGCTCCACTGCATTTACATTTGGCAATGAGTCCGAGTACAAAGTTGCGAAGTACGGCCTGAGAAAGGCCATCACAGCAGCAAAGAGGCAGTACAGAGAGAAGCTGGATGGCTTCTATTCTACTGCTGACTCTGGCCGCATGTGGAGGGGCCTACAGCACATCACGGACTACAGAAGCAGCACCAGCACCATCAGTGCTGCAGACAGCCTGCCCGACGAGCTCAATGCATTCTACACCCGCTTTGAGACGCCCACCCCCCACACGGAGGAACCATTATACTCTTGGACAATTACACCCCCCTCACCCCCATCAGTCGTCTCATCAGCCCAGGTGAACAAAGCCCTGAGGAGGATCAACACCCGCAAGGCAACAGGTCCGGACAACATTCCTGGACGAGCCCTCAGAGCATGTGTTAACGAGCTGACAGACATTCTCACCTCCATATTCAACCTGTCCTTCAGCCAAAGAGTTGTCCCCTCCTGCTTCAAGACCACAACCATTGTTCCCCTCCCCAAGAAGAGCCCTCCCACCTGCCTGAATGACTACAGACCAGTAGCACTCACTCCGATCATTATGAAGTGCTTTGAGAGAGTGATGCTGACCCACATCCAGAGCAGCATTCCAGACACACTAGACCCCCTGCAGTACGCATACCGGCCCAAAAGGTCCACCTCGGACGCCATTGCTGCAGCACTGCACACCTCCCTTTCACACCTGGAGAATAAAGACTCTTACATCAGGATGCTCTTTATTGACTACAGTTCTGCTTTCAACACGGTCGTTCCCGACAAGCTCACCCACAAACTGTTCTCCCTTGGAATGCACCCCATCATCTGTGACTGGTTTCTGGACTTTCTGACTGGCAGGCCTCAGTCTGTCAGAATAGGGAACAGGACTTCAGCCAGCATCATCACAAACACTGACACACCACAGGGCTGTGTTCTCAGCCCAATCCTCTACACCCTGTTCACCCACAACTGTGTGGCCTCTCACAAGGACAACATCATCCTGAAGTTCGGCGACGACACCGCTGTGATAGGACGCATCACTGGCGGGGAAGAAGCACCCTACAGGAGGGAGGTGGCCAGTCTGGTGACATGGTGTAGGGACAACAACCTCACCCTCAACACAGACAAGACAAAGGAGATGATAGTGGACATGAGGAAGGAGAGGAGGAACCCTCATCAGCTGCTTCTTATCCGGGGTCTGGAAGTGGAGAGAGTGAGCAGCTTCAGATATCTGGGGGTCCACCTCAGCCAGGACCTCACCTGGGGCCTCATTTATAAAACTTTGCGTAGGATTTGCGTCAGAAGTGGCGTACGGATGAAACATAGGACGTGCGTACGCACAGAAATATTCGTATTTATAAAACCGTGCGCACGCACATCCTACGCATCTTTCCCTTAATAAATCACAACCAATTCTAAATGCAGCGCAGCTTTTGCGGCTTCATGACACACCCATAGTTGCCCATAAATAGTCCGTGAAACGCCCACAAGTTAATATTCATTGATTGCGAAACCATGGCACACACAGAGAGGAAATCAAAAAAACGTAACTTCACTCAATGTGAAGTAGAAGTTATTGTTGGCGAGGTGGAAAAGAGGAGAAGAATGTTGTTTGGAGGGCAAAAAAACGTCTGGTGCTGCATTCCCCCCCCCCCCCCCACACACACACCCCCGTGTCTGCCATGGGTGTGGGGGGGGGGGGGGGGGGCACCGGAGCTGACCCCTCCTGATGAGAGACTGGCGGCAATAATTGAGGAATCCCTTTTAAGTGGAGTGGTGACTGAAGCGCAGGGGGACGCCGATGCGCTAGATGCACCGGGTGACACCCCCCCAAAAGCCCGCAGAGGAAGTCGGAACCGGCTCATAAGCCACTCGTCCTCGTTTGCCAGCAAGTCTTCTTGCTGTCTAAAGATGCGTTCACTCCGAATTCTTCCATTTGCCACATCTTCTAAGAGCGCAAGATCAGCCATTGTGCGTCATTACGCATTGTGATGGGGCATTTGATTTACATCCATTTAATTACATCTGACAAGCTACAGATGTCGGTAATAATCAACGTGGAAATGGGAAATTGATCAGCGCAAATGTAATTTCTTGTTGCTTTCTGAATGGTTAAGACATACGCCATACATTATTTTATCAAAAATAAAACAAACTAAAGGCATATGCATGAATACCATAATTCCGTAGCTTATGAAGAAATGTTTTACTATGAAAACAACTTTCCCTAGTGGACAATTAATGCATCTCTCTCTATCTATCCATCTGTCTGTCTAATTGCACCTATATCTGCTCCGCCAGACGGACACATTGACGGGAATATCAGTTTTGTACATTATTTCATTCTTTTAACTATATTATTTATGAGGATGAATTGCACAACATGCCAATATTGCAGAACATGTTTCACTTTTCTTTTTGCAAATAAGTGTTCATTTGAATTTCTGTTGTAATTTTCGTTTGATTTTTTTTTTATTTGTTTCAATGCTGATCGATCAAACGGGTGTTCGTGTAGGCTGTTTATTGTAAGACTTGCTTTGTGAAGTATTCATGTTATTTCTGAGAGGCAGTATTGTCATTTTCACTTTCACGTGTTTCTTCCATCTGCCTACGGTGTCGCCGTTTCTCATTTCACCCATTTTTGTGCGTACGCCTGGGTCAGAGCTTGCGTGAAGGACCGCACATTTTCCCGTCACGTTTGCTTTTTATAAATATCAACTACTTCGTAGAGAGTGGCGTACGCCTTCTTTTGTGCGTACGCAACCTTTATGAATGAGGCCCCAGGACTCCTCTTCCCTCGCTGCAGAGCATCTACAAACGCAGGGTCTGCAGGAGAGCTGCCTCCATCATCAAGGACCCCACCCACCCGCAACAAGGACTGTTCACTCTCCTCCCCTCAGGACGGAGGTACAGGAGTGTGAAGTGCAGGACAACCAGATTTAGGAACTCTTTCTTTCCCTCTGCCATCAGACTCCTTAACAGCTGACTGGAGTCTGGAAAAACAAACTGCACCTTTGCTCGTCCTAATTGTTGCTATTGTCATTGTCACTTTTGCACATTTGCACTTTTAGAACTGCCACTCGACATCTTGTGTTTTTGTGTGTATGATGTGAGTGAATTGTTTTGTTTCCTCTATACTTTTGGTTTTTTTGTACTTTAAGTACAAAAAAACGAGTGGCCATCATCACTTTAAGAAATGAAGGTCAGTCAGTTCGAAAATTTGGGAAAACTTTGAAAGTGTCCCCAAGTGCAGTCACAAAAATCATCAAGCGCTACAAAGAAACTGGCTCACATACGGACAGCCCCAGGAAAGGAAGACCAAGAGTCACCTCTGCTGCGGAGCATAAGTTCATCCGAGTCACCAGCCTCAGAAATCACAGGTTAACAGCAGCTCAGATTAGAGAGCAGGTCAATGGCACACAGAGTTCTAGCAGCAGACACATCTCTACAACAACTGTTAAAAGGAGACCGTGTGAACCAGGCCTTCGTGGTAGAATATCTGCTAGGAAACCACTGCTAAAGAAAGGCAACAAGCAGAAGAGACTTGTTTGGGCTAAAGAACACAAGGAATGGATATTAGACCAGTGAAAATCTGTGCTTTGGTCTGATGATGAGTCCAAATTGGAGATTTTAGCTTTGTTTTGCCCTGAGCGTCCACCATAAGACCAACCTGCTTCTTTCCTCCATCTGTCCTGATTCTTTTTCTCTCTTCTCCTCTTTCTCTCCATCCTCACAGCTGTGTGATATAAACTTTGTGTTAGGAAGATTTTAAAAGAATACAGCCACTAAACTATTTGTAAAAGTAGAAGCATTTTTAATTTTAAATTATACTTGTGTTGGATATCACTTAGTGGTGTAACAGAATAGAATAGATTTCTTTATTGTTGTCAAACATCTCCAAATGTTCAGCTAAAATCCAAAATGTCCATGTTTAACCAAGCCAAGTTTAGCCAGCTGACGGTGTCACACCGTCACACCCTCCCTCAGTGTTTTTCAAAGCTTCTCTTGTGTTATTTTGGTAAAGATCATTTGTGATTAGAACTTTGGAGAACTGCATGAAGCAAAAGAGTTTTTGGAGTTTCAGTAGAAGTCTTTGTTATGACTGTACTTTGGAATTGACCAAATTACACTTTAATTGTAATTACAGGACTGTAATTAGAATTACAGCGAGCAAACGCCAGTTTAAAAGAAGATTAAAGAACTAGACTTTAACTAAACCAAAGTCAGGTTTTCTCCTGGTGCTCAGGTTCACCCTTAAAAAAAATCCTTTGGGGATAAAATGGATATTAGATTTATCTGAAAGTGGGAAGATTTAAGAAAAGTAATGAAAGGGGATGGAAAAAATAAATAAATGAATGGATGGATGAAAGAAAGAATGAATGAGAGAATTTAGTTTAGTTTTTTCTTGGGGGGTTTTCCCCTGATGCTCAGGTTCGCCCTTAAAAAAATTTCTTTGGAAGATAAAACAGATGATTCTAGATTGATCCCAGAGTGGGCAGATAGAAAAAAGTAATGAAAGGGGTGGAATAAAGGAATTCTCCTGGTGCTCAGGTTCGCCCTTAAAAAAACAACAAAAAAAACATTTTTTTTACGCCCTTTAACCTTTAAAAAAATGAATGAATGAGAGAATGAATGAGTAATGCAACCACAAGGGGGCACAACCCAGTGCTCTCTTGTGCCGGTCCCAAGTCCAGATAAATGCAGAGGGTTATATGAGAGCAAAAACAAAAGAAACATCTGAATCACAAACACAGATGACTTCATGTAGAGAATTGAGACTGAGGAGAGCTGTGTTTTTCAGTGGGAGCTGCTGCAAGACATGAAACTCGCCTTAAGATTCTGATTCTCTGGCTGTGTCCACTGATGCCTCTTCAGAGTATGTGCCATCAAGATTCTGTTACATGGCCCGCACTGCTGTCACCGGGGCCCTGCTCTGGAGCTGAGCACCTGATGGGAGGGACTGATCCCACTCCCTGGTTGGGTTCCAGGCCAATGAAATGGGATCTCTCCCTTGTGGGCCGACCACCTGCAGGAGAGCTCAAAAGCTGTTGTTGCAATGTGGTTGGGGTGGCAGTTGAAGGTGGATCCCCTGGTGACCCAAACCGCGGCCATGAAACTTTACTTTTGGAACTTGAAAGGTTACCTCTCTTGGAGGGATGGAGCCTGAGCTCGTGCAGGAGGTTGAAAGGTTCCGGTGAGATATAGTCGGATCCACTCCACGCACAGTCTGTGCTCTGAAACTCAGTCCCCAAGTGTCGGAGTCCACCCATGTCACTTCGCCTTCAGGCAAGGCATAGGTCTCAGGCTATGGTTTTGGTTAGGCCTAGAAAGCAGTTACGGGTACCTAGCCTTGGCCCAAACCCGCGGCCATGGAACATTGCTTTTGGGAAAAGTCATCTCACACAGTCGGATCCACTCCACGCACAGTCTGGGCTCTGAAACTCAATCGCTCGAGACAGGTTGGACTCTACCATTCTGGAGTTTCTCCTGGTGAGAGCAGGCGGGCTGGAGGGGGCTTACTCGTGAGTCCCCAGCGCAGCCCCCAAGTGTTGAATTTTACCCTGGTTGGTGGTAGGATCATGTCCCTTCGCCTTTAGGCAGGGGACAGGTCTTGGGCTGCAGTTTGTTTCAAAACGGACATCATGTTTAAACACATGGGTGTCCATAAACATTTGGTACAACAACACCCTCGGCAGAAGATCAATCAGCGACTTTGTTCTGATGACATTCGGCCGTGTGTCTTGGACAGTCAAGTATTGAGGAGGGGCAGAGATGTCCAAAACCGCTTGGTGAGTTGGATTTGCTGGTGGGGAAAGAGGCTGGAAAGACCTGGCAAAATGTCTGGTTTGCTGGAATCATCTGGCTGAGCCCTCCATCTGGGAGGTCTTCAACTCTAACATCTGGGAAAACTTCAAGCGGGTACCAAGGAAGGTTGGGGATCAGTTCCTTGGCTGACATGTCTCTGCCGCACCCATGGCAGGTCAGTACTATTGGACTGGGAGACTGGATTTTTCTCCTTGTTGGGTGAAACCAAAGTTCTTATGGACACCAGCCTGTCCTGAGACGCACAAAATTAAGATTAAGATTAATTTTATTAATCACTGTAGGGAAATTCAATAATTAAGCAGCTGGACCTGCAGTGACTCCTCAGAAAGTGGAGCTGAAGCTTCGTTGGAGGTGGGTCCCCTGGTGGCCCAGGGGACCACCTTCAACTGCCACCCAAACCACATTGCAACAACAGCTTTTGAGCTCTCCTGCAGGTGGTCAGCCCACAAGGGAGAGATCCCATTTCATTGGCCTGGAACCCAAGCAGGGAGTGGGAACAGTCCCTCCCATCAGGTGCTCAGCTCCAGGACAGGGCCCCGGTGACAGCAGAGCGTAACAGTAACAGAATCTTGATGGCACATACATACAGAGAATTTTGTGAGACATACATGAAGTCATCTGTGTTTGTGATTCAGATGTTTCTTTTGTTTTTGCTCTCACACAGCCCTCTGCATTTATCTGGACTTGGGACCGGCACAAGAGAGCACTGGGTTGTGCCCCCTTGTGGTTGCATTACTCATTCATTCCCTCATTTATTTATTTTTTTAAAGGTTAAATGGCGGAGAAAAATGTTTTTTTGATGCAGATTTATGTCAGCCTGGTCGGCCAGAGGTGGGCTGCCCGGTTCACAGCTTTCTAGTTCTTCTGGGGCAGGGAGTGCCTTCGCTTTCTTGTTCTTACGCCTTTTTGCGCTTTTTGGAAGTCTCTGGAACCGCTTGTTGTTCAGAACCCAGCTGTGGTTCTGAAACTGTGTCCACTGATGCCTCTTCAGTGATCCGCAGACTCCACAGGTGGGACAAATGCTTGCAGCGTTGTTTTGACTTCTGAAAGCTCCGCCGCCTGAGACTCCAGTTTTTCCGCCAGTTTGATCTTCAGCCGCAGTTTTGTGTTGAGCTGATGTTTCAGGTTGACCTGTTCCTCCAGGTCCTGCTTGACTTTTTTAGCCTTTGCCTCGACCAACTGCTTACATCTTTGCAGTTCCTTTTCACGCGTCACAACAAAGACTTCTACTGAAACTCCAAAAACTTTTAGTCAAAAACTTTTGCTTGTTTACCAGAAGGTAAAAATAAAACAATTTAGTGCTTTAAACAGAAAAAAAATAGGCATTTTGCTTCATACAGTTCACCAAAAGTTCATATCACAAATGATATTTCCTAAAATAACACAAGAAAAGCTCTGAAAAACACTGAGAGACGGTAAAATAAATAGTTGTCGACACTCAGAAAACTCTCATTTATACTTCAGGTTTATTCAAAAGAAATCCATGCGACATAAACGTCAGTTACTTCTCGCTGCGACTATGTGAAGCGATCTGATTTCCGCGTGCTCACTTCAACTCTGGAGCTAGCATTTTGTTTTTGACTGAAGAAAAGCAGGAAAAATATGGAATACTTTCCACAGATATAAACAAAAACTCAGCTCTCAGACGACAAACTGAACCCGGAAGTCTACGGAGTCTGTCAGCAGCAGGACAATGAAATGAATGCCAAAGACTGGATGTGTCCCTGAAGAACCGGCTAACAACCAAACAAAAATCTCAAAGACGAGGATTTTTAGTTTCCATTAATACAAGGATTCTAAAGACACAGTTAAACTCTGCCAACGTGACGATTTTTCCCCTAAGTCTGTTTTTACTGTCAATGAGGCCGGAGCTAAATACGCGGGGACAGTTTTTCTCCCGGAACATTTGGAGCAGGTACACAGAGTTGCTTCAAAGATATCTCACCAAAAAAACAGCACCTCAAACAACAATAACAGTTACATAGCAGATGTCATGGAAGATGCATAAGGTGGGGAAACACAGTGATAATAAAATGCTACAACTGATCATTTCAATCTACTTTTAGGAGCAACTTTTATCATTATTTAGTGCTGTTTTAGTCAAAGGATGAAAACTTTTTCAGTGTTTTGGTGCATCTAGTTAAAGAAATTATTTAAAACAAAATCTGCACAAACAAGCTCCTTTATTTTTTCTTCATTATTAGTGATGCTGTAAATCCTTCTCACTACAGCTGCAAAACACTTGTGACCGTAGTAGCTATAACCTTAACACCCAAGCCTGTTTTTATCACAGCTATAACCTACCTGCTGTCTCTCAACCATTTATAGAAACTTTTCTACATTCACACCACATCTTTGCATTTCCAATCAAGCCAGAGAGCCACTATAAACGAATGAAAGAAGCTCATGTGACTCCAGAGCCTCAGGTTTCAGACCCCTGCTACACAGTATACATTTGCTAGTAGAATCATACAAAATGTTAAGTTTGAAATGATTTTGTTAATGTGTGCTGCAGATCCGTGTTGCAGAAAATGAAAATCCTGCATGTCTCATTCACCATGGAGTTGTATGGGTTTTACCATGGTGTTAAAGATCCTAATCTTGATCTTGAGAGTCAGATCTGCTGCTCCCTATATGTTCTTTAATTGAAGGAATGTGGCTCTTGCCTTACCGATGCGTACTTTTACATCCCAATCAGTTCCTCCTTGCTGACGATGCTGTCAAGATAAGTGAGGCTTTCCAGCACCTCACCATCCACCCTGATTGGAGCATTGTTTGCTACGTTCAGCTTTAGGACCTTGGTCTTGGCTCGATTGATGTTGATCCCCAGCTGTTAGGACATTGCTGTAACCGTTGATGTCTCATCATGCATCTGTGTCTGTGTGTGGGACAGGAGAGCCAGGTCATCTGGCAAGTCCAAGTCGTCTAAATGCGTACAAAGAGTCCACTGAATACCGTTCTGCTGGTTCGTGGTTGATGTTTTCATGATCCAATCGATGGTCAGCCTGAATAGGAATAGTGATAGCAGGCATCCCTGTCTTACTCCTGCTTTCACTTGGAAGGCATCCGCGAGTTTCCGTCCATGAACTATCCTGCACATCAGTCCTTTGTAAGCGTTTTTGATGATGGTCAGCTTTTCTGGTACTCCATAGTGCCTAATTAACCTCCATAGGGTCTGCCTGTCGACACTGTCAAATGCCTTTACATAGTCGATGAAGATGACATAGATGGGCCAATTCCACTCCTTTGAATTCACCAGGATGATGCACAGGGTTGCAATTTGGTCAGTACATAACCCCCCTTTGAGGAATCCTGCCTGCTGGTTCTAAATCAAGCAATTTCACCTGAGAGTGAAGAGTATTTGGTGTTTTCCTAATTGTACTGTATATAAACAGGACTTTTTGTGCAACACCAACAGTAAAAATCCCCCCAAAATTTATTGACATGCATTTGTGAAACAAATAATCTATTGTTTCTATATTCATTTCACAGGAAGTACTGTCGTTTTTATGAAAACCAAAAAGTAAGCATAATAGCTCCTCGCATGATGAAATATCATTAATAATTCTGAAATGATTTCCTTTGCTTTTTGGAGCAACAGAATGTTTCAGTTCCAGCCAGTGACAGAGTTCAGTATATATACCGTCATTGGTTCCAACAGAAAACAGCTCTCTATGCTTCACACACAGGCGTTCCTTGTCTCATCAGTTTCCATGTAGCTTTTAAAGTCTTCCACACGGAGGCGCTGCAGCAGCACACAGTGAGTCTGGATTATTTTTTCTTCCAACAATGCACCCCTCCGTGAAGATTTTTATTTTTTTATTTTTTAAACCAAGTGCACGTAAACCAGCACCAGAAAGCTTCCCTTTTCTACACCTTTCATGCACAGATGCACTTTAAACAATTAAACATATAAAAAGATCGAGGCAAGAATAAAATTATGAAATTAAATAATACTAGAATGTAAAAAACATTTACAAATGACTTGCAGCATTAGAAAAAAAACTGGTTGAATCATTTTTTGGGGTAAAAACAAAAAATAAGCAAAAAACAATACAGCAGACCATAAATATGTAAATTGTGTCACTTCTGTTATATTTCTACCAGGAAAAGGGTACATGACCAACCGGCAAAACAGTTACACATCAACAGTTTACAGCAGGGGTGGGCAAACTACTACCTGGGGGCGATATGCGCCCGTTAAACTATTTAATCTAGCCCGCCAAACAGGCATAAATCACATTGATGATGCTTATTAGAGTTTATTTTCTCTGCAAAGATGGTGTCCCCCCATGGATAGTGCTCTACAAATAAATTGACCACAAATACATATTTAAGTGCAAAAAGGCATTTCTGCATACATGTCGTGTTGGAAGATTTTGCTGTTTTGCTTATGTACATGTTTGTTTTTCAAGTCGGACAGTCATTTTTCCGATCATTCCAACTGCACACCAATGCAGCATTTCTCTCTGCCTTTTTACCTGAAGAACATCATCAACCCATTGGTGTAATTGGTGGTAAAATTAGAAAAAAAGTCAGTTTTGAAATAAAAGCTCTTAACTGTTCTGTTTAATGTATATCTACCAATTTTTTTTTAATCAAAGTTAAAGCAGGTTTTTTTCCAGACTCCATGAAATTTCATAAAGTGGATTATCAAAACATAACACAGATCTGCTCCTGGTCGGCCCTTCTGACAAATTTAAGAACCTTGAGTGGCCCAAAACGGGAGGAAGACTGGTGCCAATGGCGGTGGAAGTATGTAAACAAGACCAAAACAAAGTGACTTGTAACTTAAGTGACTAATAAAAAGCAAAAATGTGAGCTACATGTCTAGAAGGTTAGTCTACAAGATTATACCCATTTCCTTCATTAAATGATATTTCTTTACATGTTTTCCGGCACATAAGGACGTAAACGAATCTAATCTGAAGCAGCGGTATTGTGGAAGCCCGTGACCGTGTGTCGTCAAAGCTCCATGACGTCAACCAAAGACGACCTGAAAACTCAGATGTGCACAAAAGGGAAGGACCCCTCACTCTGACACAAAATTTAGAGACGAGCACACCAATGACCATCAGAACTTTAGCTCAATGTTGGCTAGATGCAAACATTAAATGATACATTAACAAAAACAACAACAAAACAAACAAACAAATAAACAAAACCCCAAAAATGTAGAAACTCACTTTTGCTCTTTTGGATGTCTTTTTTTTGCTGCCACAGACAAAAGGAATTTCCCCATTTTGGGATTATTAAAATCAATGTAATGTCATTTAATGTAATGTAATGTAATGTAATGTAATCTAATCTGGCAAGTTGCTAAAATAACAAATGATTCATGTCAAACTTTTAGTATTTGCAATAAAATATATAATTAGAATAATTTATATTTGACTACATTTAAAGAACTTTTAATAGAAACGAAGAATTAGTTAAAAATACCTAAAAACAAAAGAAAAGCTACATTGTAAAGACAGAAAAATATCAAGAATAAAGGAAAGAAATTCAACAAACTGTATATTGAACTGAGCTGCAAACAACATCCAAAACATCAATGAAAAAAATAATCCAAGTCACTGGTTGTAAAAGTTCATTCAAGCATCAAGAGACTCCTTCACCCACGGTGTTAACTGCGCATGTGCGACTATCACGCCCATTGTTGCAGACCGGAAAAACATAATTTGGAATTGTAGTGAGAGCTCTTTCTGAAACACACGATCTGTTTCTTGTCCTAAGTCGCAGCCCGTCTACTGTGTGTGTGAAGGACGTCGTTGGTGTTAACGTTTAACCGGAGAAGTCGGGCTGTAAATCCATCCTCTTCATCCTGAGGCGACAGCATCCTCACCGTTGGACGGGGGTAAGAGGAGCGGCTCCTTCAGCGAACCCACGCACTTTTCCTCTCCGTGAGCACGGTGGCGGCTGGTTTAGCCGCGAAGCCCCCCGCTCTTATTCTATCCGGACTCAGGACGTTTCAAAGCGGCTTTGGACCGCGGTGGAGACGTTCGTCTGCTCCCAAAAACAGGAAGCGGCGCCAGTACTGACCGGGCACGAAAACCAATGAGTCAGATCGGGTTCAGCACTTTTTAGCACGTGAGACCATAGAACCGGATTTGAAGTCTTACTTTAAGCAACCAATGACAGCGCGCGATAAATAGCAACCTCCAGTCTTCTCATTAGATCTTATTCCAGGTGGACAAGCTGCCGATCAATCAACAGTTCAGGAATCCAGCTGACCTCAAACTTCTAGACAAATACAGATCACGAACAGGAACAAAGACATTTCTGTGTCTCGTTGATGCATCACTGCAGTAAATGATGTTTGAGAAAATAATACAATGTGCTGAGTCATCGTTTTTAGAACGGTCATCACAAAAGAAGAAACTGAGGTGTGTAAGCATTTGTGTAGCATAATTAAAAATAAAAGTCAAAACCAGAAATGCTTTCTCATTTTCAAAATGAAGCTGCATTTGTTGACCCAAAATTAAAAACAAAAAAAAGCAATCCTCCAAACCACTTTTTCTTCTTCTTCAACACCGATCATTTTGCCACTTAATTGAAATGATAAAGAAAATGGTATTGAACATTTCATTTTCAAAAGGTTTTCTGGTACATGTGTAGCCAAGTTCAATTAGAAATATCTAATTTGAGCATTAAAATTGAATAATTGAAATGCTTTTACATTTTCAAAATGAAGCTGCATTTTTTCACTCAAAATTAAAAGGAAAAATAAATCTGCCAAACTGCTTGTTGCATCAAAATCACTTAAAAATAAAATTAAAAAATCAATCCTCCAAAATGCTTTTTCATTTTCTTCTTTAACACTGCTTATTCTGTGACATTAAAGCAAACATTTTTTATTCGACAAATGCAGTTAAATTGTGAAAATGAAAAAGCATTTCTGTCATTTCATTTTAACGATCAAATTAGATATTTCTAATTGAATTTTGCTACACATTTATCAGAGAACCTTTTGAAAATGATATGTGAAATACTATTTTCGTTATCATTTTAATTAAATGGTAAATGGCGTATACTCATATAGTGCTTCTCTACCTACAAGGCCTAAAGCACTTTACAGACACAGACCCATTCACCCAGTCACACACACATTCACACACTGGTGGTGGCTCCGCTGCCGAACACTGGCACCAACCTACCACCAGAGGCAAGGTGGGGTTCGGTGTCTTGCCCAAGGACACTTTGACACATTGGCGGGCAAGGTGGGAATCGAACCTGCAATCTTACGATCATGGGTCGGCCGCCCTACCGCTGCTCCACGGCCGGCCCAATTAAGTGACAGAATAAGCAGTGTTGAAGAAGAACAAGAAAAAAGGCAGTTTGGCTGATTGCTTTTTGTTTTATAATTTTGAGTGAACAAATGCAGCTTCATTTTACATATTACTTCCGGTTCCGGGTTAACAAACAGACACGTATTGCCTGCCGGCCGCTCTCTCAAAAGATTTTCTAGCGACTGAAAAGTTGTTTTAACGATTGTCAAGCGACTCAAAAGCTGATTATCTCTTAGAAAGACAGCTGACCATAGTCCCGAAGAAAAACCAAGCCACAAGTAACTGTGATGACATTATAGCTGCACTCGACGAAATCCATGCTAAGCTAGCTCCTCTCATGAAGCTAGTTGAAGAGTTCCGAAGACTCCGAGCTCAAAACGAGCAACGAGATAAGTGGTTCCAGATTCTGGAGAGTGGACGACATGGAACAACAAGCAAGGAGGAATAATGTCATTCTCACTGGATTACAGATCAAACCTCGGGCAAAGCTAAATGCAGCTGGAGCTAGCATTGGTAATGCTAATAATAATAATAATAATAATAATGGATTGGATTTATCTGCGCTTTTCAAGTCACTCAAAGCGCTTACATTGTGTCCATTATTCATTCACTCCTCATTCATACTTGGTGATGATGAGCTACTGTTGTAGCCACAGCTACCCTGGGGCAGACTGACAGAGGCGTGGCTGCCAGTTCGCGCCTACGGCCCCTCTGACCATCACCGGGATCATTCATGCACATTCACACACCAGTGGAGCCACACTGGAGGCAAGGAGGGTGAAGTGTCTTGCCCAAGGACACAGCGACAGTTGGCTGGGGGGAGTGGGGATGGAACCGCCGACCCTTCGATCATTGGACGACCCGCTCAACCGCCTGAGCCACTGTCGCCCTAATAGGAATGCTAGCATTCTTAGCGGTTCTTCTGAAACTGGGAGCGATGGAGTGTCTCTGGAACACCAAGTGGAATCATTTTTCACGTCTAAAGGGATTTACCTGGATCTAAATACAATTGACACCTGCCACCAGCTTCCCAAGAGAAAGGAGACGGATAAACCAGCGATCCTAATCAGGTTTATGAATCAAAAACACAAGCTGATGAATCAAAGGAGGAATCTGAAGGGATCTGCTGCTTATCTATACGACCATCTGACCAGAAGGAATGCTAAAATCGCCAAAAATGCCAGGCTTCCCAGGAAGCGTAAGCAGATTGAAAAAGGTTAAAGGCTGCAGGATTTACGTCAAACCACTTGGTCCACCGTGTAGCATTCCAGCCCAACTTTATTCAGATGATGGACTCAATGATGATAACCGATGGACTATGATGGGGTATTCCAACCCATTTGTGTACTCCACAGTCATAGTCACACCTTAAGAGCTGAAGAAAAGCAAAACAACAAACTCACAATAATTCTTTTTTGATTTACAACCATTCTTTACCTCAGCTAGTAGCATTAGATTGTTGGATAACTTAAAACAGAAACATATTACGTTATTTTACACAAAACAAATAGAAAATAATCACAAAATGTATACAGTAAACATAACCAAAAATCATACCTGTTAGCCTTCCAGCTAGATACTAAAACAAATTACAGCTTTAGACAATTATCTGTCTGTTATTTGTCCGTTTCTCTTGTTGCCGTAGCGTCAGCTGTTAACCATTTTTATTTATTTATTTAATTATTTTTTCTGCTGGACTGACACAGGGATTTCACGGAAAAAACGGAAGTAGGTGGGACCTTCACAATAAAAGTCTTCGAAACCAAATACACATTACAAACATTAACACTGTTTTTTAGAATGTTCTTTCACATCTTAAACATACTTCTTTTGAAATGAAAGGCATCTTCAATCAAAGGAAATGTTAAACAAAAATAAGAAAACAATGAAAATTGGTCATTTACACACCGGACCGGTCCAAGGTTCTGGTTGTTAACTCGGTCCAAGGTTCTGGTTGTTAACACCATGCAGAAGTTCTTGATCACTGACATCTGAGCCAACAAATACAGTAAAAAATTTGAGAATCAAATATGATTTCAAGAAATATTGTGCCTGAATTCATCAATGTCTCTAAAAGTCTGAAGTGACCCTGATTTTCGGCAGAGTTCTGACCTGCAGACAACTTGACCTCAACTTTCAGCGCCGCTGATAACAGCCACAGACGGCTACGGACCTTAATCTAATGTCTGCAGACATAACAGCGAAGAGAACTATAAACTCTGTTTAAACCCAGAAGAACGGCTGTTAATCAGCAGATGAAGGAGTACCAACCTTGGACATTCGTCAGAATATGGACTCTTCTTTAATTCACCTTACCTTGCAGAAAAAAAAACCTTAATCAATTATTGAAGATGGTTAAAATGATTAATTTAAAAATATATTAATTCACTTGATCCAAAAAGTACTGATTTATGTTTATTTTCTGATGGTTTTATTTTTAATCATAAACATGATTTTTCTAATGAAAATAATCTGAATATATTTTAGATAACTGATTTGTATGTGATGTGTTATTATGCGAAATAGTTATATCTACTTTACATGACTATGAAGTAATTCCTCATTGTCATGTGATTTATTGATACTTAATCATACGTAATGACCTGAAATTGTGAAACAGAAATGTCATAATGACGTATGCATTCTTGCACTTATGCCCATTACTTAATGTGTGCATGTGTTAAAAACTTGAATACATTTGCTAATTCTATGACTCAAGTGTGTCGTAACAAACATAGTATGATGTGCAAGTCAAAGACTAAATACTTTCTAGAAGTCTTTCTATCCAGATGTAAATGAAGGAGCTGTTGACACCTTTCTTCTGCTGCTCTGTGGACAGCTCTGCTCTCTGTGTAAGGTTGGAAAAGCTGAAGGAATGTGGAAATACCAGTGAGAGATGAAGAGGAGTAGGAACTGATCACGCAAGAGAGACATCCACCCACTGACTCATTAAGTCTGCATGGAGGAAGAGGAGGCTGGTGCTGGTGAGGATGCCGGCTCACAGCTCATGTGCAGGATCGAGCGTCCGGTCTACGATGAAGCTTTCCTCAGGACACAGCTTCTCCACCGAAGAGAGAACACCACCACCTTTAGACAGAGACTAGCAGAAAAGTTCCAGTAAGTGTTCATTCCAACAAAACGCTGGTTCTGTAAAAGCAAGATTGCGCAAATCAAACAAAAATATTCACTTAAATATTCTAACATATGTAGAAATTTATTTTATTTAAAGGTCTCTTGGTCTGTATTAAAGATGACATTTATCACAATTTCTTTTATTATGTTGATTTTGAAAAAATACAATTTAAAATATTCTCTACATTCAATCTGATCTATTCAAATACCGATAAGTTACTGTAACTGTGACACAGTGGACTAACATGACGCCTCTCATGTTTAATCCTCTGCTTGTGGCAACAGTATTATTTCTGTGGGATTGCTTCAGATTGTTGGATGGAGGTAATCATGTGGAAACAACTCTTGACAAGATTATCATAGCAGTTGGTTCATTTAGGAGAGCGAGCCTGTTTTTTCTAAAATATACATTTAATTTCTACATAATCCTATACTATAGTTTTTTAGAGTAATATGTGCCTAAAGGAAATTCTGTCAACTGTTGACGCTGCAGAGTCTAGTGTGTTGCAACAATCATTTTCGAAGTTCAAAGACCAAATGTTTGCTAAAAAGGCCCATCTGGTCTTTGTTTTTCTTTTAATACGTTAAATTAAAAAGATTTATTATAAAACCTCCTTTAGACCTTTTTGTGCAGGGACTGTGATCTAACAGTAACACGAGAGTCTAGTGAAAAAGCCAAAGCTCTGGAGTACTGTCATTTTTTTTTGTTTTTTTCCAACTCCTGCATCATTAAAATCTTTTCATCTTCCTAATTGATAAAAATATTATTGAAAAATTACAATGAAAAACAACCAAACTAGTCAGGGTTAGCCTTCTGAAAATGTAGAATTCAGTCTATTTACCAAGTTGATTTTGTGATATTAGCCCAGTTTCTGCTTGTGATGTCATTCAGCAGAGGAAGTATGTAGATGTTAAGAAGAAGGGGGCTTGGATGTCCAATTTCAGTGACCCCAAAAGAATGTGTCCATGCCATGGACTGTATATAGAGGTGGACACAGCCGGGTGTGACTTCATCCGCAGAAGGTGCCTTGCCTCCAGCTCCAGTGAAGTAAGGCCAATTCAGTCGCCATGTCTCTGCAATACGGACGCCGGCCTTTGGAGCCAGTCTACAGTGATTGGTTCGAGTCAGTCTGAGTCAATGTTTCTATGGCAAGCACTCTCACCAATCATGAGTAAGCTTGTTTGAAGTTCACACACCTTCCACTGAAAGTGGCTCGGGAGAATCTCTCAATCAAGCATTTGAAGTGGGGGCCAGTGGGGGCCAGTGGGCTTCACGTGCGATGGGACACCACATGAGACATCTGGTTGGTCAGTTTATAACTTTAATAACTTGTAAGAAAGAAACATGATCATGAAGAAAATGTGGATTATCAAGAAAAGGTTAAAAAAAGATATCATGCATTATATGGGTTGCTCTGACCCATATAATGACTGAGTAACAGCTATTTATTTCTCCATAGAAGTCTATGGGATTTTGGCTTATTGGAGCCAGCAGGTACTTCCTGTTTGGAATGCCACAGGGGAGGAATCGGTCTGTCCAGTTCCTATTCAGTCTGGTCCATTTTTGGCTCTAGGTTTATCTCCATAAGATAGGAATTCAACCACATGAGAACAGTAACTGAGAGGCCAATTTAAGAGGATAGAGTGATCAACGGTATGAAAAGAAGATATAGTAGAACTGATACTGAGATGTGACCTGAATCCTAGGCACACCTGACATCATTTACAATCTTTAACAAGACTGTCTTTGTGCTGTGATTAATTCTAAAGCCAGCAGCTCTTTTCTTCAGAGATGTTGTTTCTCAACAAGAACAAGAATGAGTGTTTTCAAAGTTCTGCTTAAAAATAGCAAGTTAGACACTGGTCTTGCAGTTCTTAAAGGCAATTCAAGAGTTGCACAAAGGCCTTCAAGTTCCACTCCGATCATCTATTAATCTTTTTTCAAAGCAGCGGTCCCAGTGGTCTTTTAATTATAATTATGCCATTTGTAACCAAAATAAAAACGGTGTTGTTTTCTAGGTCAAAGTTTCTGCTGAGTAGCAGGAGTTATTAAAGATTCACCTCTGAGCTGTGGGTGGAACAGTTAGTCCGGAGAAAGCCTACCCCCTTCCCCTCCCCGTTGCTGAGAAATTGGAGCATGGAGCTTGTGGCCCATTAATACACACATGTATGTAAACTGCATTTTGCCGTTTGTTTTGGATGTAGAAAAATTTACATAAAGAAATACTTAATTTTCAGTCCATCATCAGAAAAATGTCACAAGAGCATATTAAAAACACTAAAAACAGGATTTTCGTCGGAGTGGGGCTTTAAGAAAAAGCAGCTGAACCTCTGGGATCTTCTTTGAAAGTTTAAACAGATTACCGTATATATATATTTTGATTTATGTTTTTGTTTTTCAGTCATAAAACACCATCTAAAAATCATCAATCCACGTAGCTGATAGCTTGCAGTTTAAAAGGGCTTCAACCATTTTGTAAACAATGTTGCGTGGACCTGGGACTTGGCCACCAAGACTCATGGGAAGTGTTGATTCCCACATCATGAGTTAAGGAGCTGTGAAGAGAAGTGACGATCATGTTACAGTTTTTTGTGTTCACAGCAAATAGGCTTTAATGTTGTAAACAACAGGAAGGAAAGTACTCTGCGCCACCCCCCCTCCCCTCCAAATCCCTGAATCTTTTTGGGGATTAGACATTTGTGTGGCACAGACAATCTTGTACTGTTGCCAATTAAATGACAGTTTCTTTCACACCACTGTTCCAAGAGCTATGCTCCAGCTGGCCAATACTTCTCTCCCCCTTTCTCACCCCGCCCGCTTCTACGCCTCACAACTACATATTAGGCGGACCGCCTCATAGGGCGCCCCCTGCAGTTTGGAGAAAATTTAAGACTATTAAGCGTGCCTTATAGTCATAAAAATACAGTAAGTATTTAAATTATTTGGCTTTCTTATCGTCAGTTTAAAGGATCTGCTTACTATAAAAACAGTGCTTTCTAAATGTCCTGATCTGTGGTGTCACCCTGCAGCAGCAGTTATTCTTATCAAGGGAAAGAAATGTCCTGAACCTCCCTTGTCCTGCATCTGCGCCTCTTCCCATTTGTTTGCTGTTTCTTTCTGAACGTTTGCCAATAGAATAGAATAAAACAGAATGTTATGGATCACACAAAGGGAAATTTACCTCGTTACCACAGCTCTATTAAAAGCAGCAGATAGTACCTTTAATATAAATAATACCAATATTTATTGTCCATTGTCAGTGAAGTGTTTTAGAGCAATAGTCCGCTTCAGACTGATTTTCTGAAAGAAATCGACTTTTACCTTTAGAATTTGAAAGTGTTGTGGTCTGGAAAAACAAGTTTTCGTTTCCTGTTCTGCAGTTTTTTACGCAAGGTCTGAAAATCAGTCAAATCTTCAGTTTTCAGCTTTTTAAAATCCTTTTTGATTATTCACTAGTATGTTGATAGCATGACTGGTAAGACTGCCAGAACAATGTGAGGGCTATGGTAAAGTCAGGCAGTGTGGAACGCGGAAGGCTACCGTCTTCATGTCCTGATGCAGCTATACTTCCATTCCTGACTCTGATCTGAACATCCTGTCAGTGTGTCTGTTTTACTGCAGCATTCTTTGTGTTTTTATGACTGCAGCCTAAAAAGCCAGGATATCCACGTTTGTTTCTTTTTGTAGGTGTACATCCAGCAAGGCCAAGGCAGTTGCTCTGACTTTTCTGCCCTTTCTGACATGGCTTCCTACCTATCCAGTCAAGAAATACTTGTTATCAGATGTGGTTTCAGGCCTGAGCACATCTGTGGTTCAGCTCCCACAAGGTCAGAACCCCACACTTCCAGCACCAGCGCTGAGCCTTTGAGCATTGCAGGTCATGTAGAAGGGTGAATGGGTTACGGCGTGCTGCCTGCTCCTCTGTGTCTGTTTCTGACTGCATGCTGGCTTTGTTTTGGTGACTTTGTAATGACATCTCTTTGCATTTGTGCCTCTGCTTTTGCACTGCAGGACTAGCATACGCTATGCTGGCTGCTGTGCCTCCAGTTTATGGCCTGTATTCCTCGTTCTACCCTGTTGTGCTGTACGCCTTCTTCGGCACGTCCAGACACGTTTCAGTAGGTGAGTCCCTTAAAGACAGTCTTTGTTTATGGGTCATAAATTTCTATTTGGAGCAAAAAATGCCAGCAGCTCCACCACGTTGACCTTGATCTCTTTTCACACCTTTCCTGGACCATCAGTTTTAAATTTTAAAAACCATTCCAACTTGCTGCATATTCAGACATGCATTCATGTGACGATTTCCAACATTCCTGATCGGGGAATAAGAGCAGTGTTGCTCCAAATAATATGGAGAAATGATCAACAAGGCAAATGTCTTGATCTGTAAAAATGTGTTTGCTCTCCTTATTAACCCTGCTCACAGCTGTCAGATTGTAAACTACTTAGAACTCAGTCAGGGCAAAACTCCTGTGGAGTCTGTTGTTATCCAGACACACAGTTGGAGAGCATTCCACACTGTGTGTGTTTGTTGTATCACAGCACGTACAGCCAAGTTAATAATGTACCCCGTGGTTTGGAAGCTCATTTCTGTGGGTATGAAGCTAACAGGAACTAATGGAGCTTCAACAGTTTGTCATTAAATCAGATCTTTAAATGTTTTTCTTGTAACTCTAAGATGATAAATTCTGGATTTGTTTTAGCTTTATCATGTTTTACTTTTGCCTTTTTCTGGTTTAAACTAGGTTATGATTTCTTCTGGTTTGATCCCTGCATTTAATAATGTTAAAGTATTTTGCATTGAGTTTTTGTCCTGACATTTAATGCTGTTCTTGGTCTACAAATGGATTTATGTTACACCTCGGTCAAGAGGGAAATAAGGCGAACAAAGAAAAAAAATTTAAAACCCTCTTTCCAGATTCTTTGCTTGTATAAAATTACACCAATCATCCTCAAATCAATAAAAAAGGTTTATTACAAATCATTTATAACAAAAAATGAAGCAATAAGTTTCAAGGTGAGCAGAGGCCAATGCATCAGAAAACAACCCATCCTATCTCCAAAATGAGTTTTCTTATAAAAAAAAATCATTTTATTGCCAAAGCTGTTTGATTAAGAGGTCAAAGACCTTAAATGACCCCAAACGATGGCACATTTTTTTATCTGTCCACATATAACTTTTGCAGCAGGATTGTAAATGAGAAGCCTTCCCTCCATGTGTTTGCTTTAAACTCTCCTCAAATGTCATCTGATAAATGACTGGAACTGAACAAATGCACAACAGGAACCAAAACTTCCTCTGCATGGTAGCATGGTGTTGGTGACACCACTGCAATGGGAAGAACTTGGCAGCTGTTCAGATGAATGGCCTTTCCACTGAGGAACAGATACCCAGACCAGCACATTCTGTTAAAGAGCTCATAGCTCTTCACAGATGGGGGGGGGGGGGGGGGAGGAGAGGGGGGGGGGTAAACCTGTCCTTAGTTGCTCAAGACAACAGCTCCCCGAAAGTTCAGGAGGAGCTATTTAATGCACCCTTGCATTTCTGTGAAGGCCACTAGCATAAAACCTTTTCTAGCCTTTTAGTTTTAGAAACTCTTTGCTTTAGGACAGATAACAGACGCATTTTCATGTTTACCAGTTCAAAGTAAGCCTTGTGTCACATGTCTGTTGTTGAACCAGCTCTGAAATCATGTTTGAATCTGCAAACATAGATTTGCTGTTGCTTGCAAAACCAACTTATCAAGATGTGCAAATATTGAATATTTTACAAAAAGCATGCTCAAGGGTTATGACCTTTCTAGATGTCGGCGTTAAATGTTTTTCAGTGAATTAAATAAGAGACTTTCAGGAGGGACGTAAAGAGTTTTCAGAAAGCCTCTGAACTGTAGACAAACTTTATGAAACTCAACAAAAAAGAAAAATCTTGGATGCATTTATCTACAGGTTTTTGAGATTGAAGCAGAATGTTAACTATTATAACTATGCTGAATGGTGTCCAGGACATGTGACATTGTGATTGTCTGGACTGCTCGGCTCAGACCCAGATCAGTGTGTCTCCTGGTTTTTAGTTGCTTCCTAGATCCCGTTAAAGCTCAGTCCAAATCTGGCTGGTAGTAGTGGGATGGGTGGGTGGGGTATCATTTTTACAGATGCATAGAGAGGGAAAGATGGATTTCACTGTTCAGTTAAAACCTAAAAGTCAGTTGTTAAAACTAAAGCCTTGACATTGCTGAGGTTCTTGGAGTTTAGCAAGTCAGGTTTATGTGTGGATCACTTTTAAAACTTCAAAAATTCACCTCAAAGTTTTAGGTGGGACTATTGGCATGGAGTAGGTCTGCACTCATTTTCCATCATCCCTTTGTTTACACTCTCTCCCGATAGCTTACAGCCCCCACCCCCAGCCTAACATTAGTGGTGCAACAAAAATTTTGAGCCGTACCAGCCGTACAGTTTGGAACCAGATACCAGCTCAGACGAGGAAACCAAAGACGTTCATGGATTTATTTGTCTGCAAGTGTATGGATCAGAATGGAGCGGAGCAGGGAGACTTTAGTCCGTCGATTGTTGCTTCCACGTTAAAACTACAAGCATTTTCCAAGTGCATTTTTTCATCTGCTCCTGATTCATAATAATTTAAATAAAATAATACTCAGAAATGCATTTTTAACATGTTCTTGTGGCATTTTTCTGATGATGGACTATGTCCTCCATAGTTTTAATCAATTCGCCATCCATCCATCCATCCATCCATCCATCCCTTAATGACTGACTACATCACCTTAAAGTAAAGTTTTATGTCTATGTTACTCAAGAACTACAGATCTTCTTTTGTTAGCCACCACGGACCCCACTGCTGTTGATTATATTGATCACCCGCTTCCAGGTTCCCATTGACTGAAAATAAGTCATAAGGGGTTCACCAGCAACTAGAGTAAAGTAGCTGGAAAGCAAGCAGGGCGGTGGCCCATAGTGGCGATGTTTGAAGACCCTCGTGATCAGCTTTTTAAGCGCCTGTAGACTTATATGTACAGCAAAACAGTAATGAGATCCTAAAAAAGAGGCTCAACATTGGAGCCCTGTGGTACCTCATGTAGGTCAAGAGCATTATGTTTACTTGTCTTAATTGTTTTTTTGTCTGTTTGACCTACAGGCACTTTTGCGGTCATAAGTTTGATGATTGGGGGCGTTGCCGTGAGGGAAGCCCCCGACCACATGTTTCCGGTCTTCTCTGGCAACGCCACAAACAATTCCTCTGTGTTTGATAAAGAAGCTTGTGAGAACAGGAGGGTGCAGGTGGCTGTGGTGCTCACCACCCTGGTGGGAATCATCCAGGTCAGTCTGGAATTTCTGTTTTTGTCAGATTCATGCCTGTGCAATGAAACTTGATTGTTTATCCAACACAGCCAGTGTTGAAGGCAGTGTTGACATGAAGCTTCAGTGTGTTTGTTCTTTCAACAAAGTGGACTCTTGCAACTTCTTTCAGTTCGTCTTCGGCCTTCTCAGGTTTGGTTTTGTGGCGATCTATCTCACAGAGCCTCTGGTGCGAGGCTTCACCACAGCGGCAGCTGTGCACGTTGTTGTCTCCCAGCTGAAGTATCTGCTTGGAGTGAAAACAAAGCGCTTCTCTGGACCGTTTTCTGTCCCTTATGTGAGTGTAGCTTTTCATTCCTATGGAGTGATATTTCTGCCACCACGTTGCACACAAAACTTTCTAAGTTGCAATTGAAAATATCAAATATTTGCTTTTCAATATGCTTACAAAAATTTGTTTTTTGGTTCAAAGAACTTTTTTTTGCTTTCAAAAACTTTTTATTGCGTTTGCAAAACACGTTTTTGCATGCGTTGTCAAAACTCGCTTTTGTCATATCTTTGATTTTGCTGACTACTTTGAGCGTGACTTAGCGTGATAAAACTGCCACTATTGCCACCGCCAAAAAGAAATTTGCATGCGTTGTGTGTCATCGCACTTTTTGCCTATCTTTGATTTTTCTGAGTTAAGTTTCAGTTTGACTGACAAAGCTACCATCAAACAGCTGCTGATTGGTCCAGATTCTAACCAATCAGGTGTCTCTGTCTCATATTGACGGTGCTTGGAGACAGACATGAACTTTTGGACTTTGTATTGGTTTTGTTCTAACTGGATTCTGCCGTTTTCAACCATTCTGGTCCGTTTCTCTCAGAGTAAAACCCAGAAGGAGCAGCAAAGCAGCTAAAATCAAACCAAGTTTTGTGTTGATTAATGTCAGTGTAGTGACCGTGTTTAAAATGTCTGCAGCAGAAAAAACGTCTGAGCTCCGACTCCATCCCGCCGGAAGTAACACTTCAAAGATTTGTATCTAAACTATTGTTTTTTTTTAAGCGATAAATGTGGAAATATTAAGAGAAAATAGCATTTTTTCATGAGTATTTTTTTTTTAAGTTTGGACAAACGTTTACAAGTTCTAAAACACAAGACACTTTAAAAACGAACATAAAGTTAAAAATGCTTCTTCTGCTAAATACATTGAGGTTCCTTTGGTGAGCCATCATGATTTTGCTTATTATTGCTGTTAATCAATTCCAAAACACCTGTGCAGCATGAAATATGTGCTTTAAATCTTTTATTGTTTTGTTTTAAAAAAACAGATCTTAAAGAAAGTCCTACTTTTTACCAATAATTTGCTCTGCAGGATTCACAGATCCCACATAGACATGTTGATTTAATGTCAGCAGATAAACTTTACAGTTTCAGGAGATTCTCAGCCATAAATTCACAAAATTACCCAATGCTAAAAAAAGAAAGAAAGAAAGTATGAATTATTGTTAAAATGATAAAAAATGAAAACGTCTTTATCCAAACAGACAAAATCGAGGGTAAAAGGAGATGGTTTGGTTTCTGAGCCTTGGTGGCAGACACCATGTTTAATAAATGTGGCGATTTAATTGGTTAGAATCTGGACCAATCAACAGCTGTTTGATGGCAGCTTTGTCATGTCAAACTGAAACTTAACCCAGCAAAATCAAAGATAAGTAAAAAGTGAGATGACACACAACGCATGCAAATTTCCTTTTGGCCGAGGCAATAGTGGCAGTTTTATCACGGTCAAAGTAGTCAGCAAAATCAAAGATGGGACAAAAGCGAGATTTGACACAACGCATGCAAAAACGTGTTTTGCAAACGCAAAAAAAGTTTTTGAAAGCAAAAAAAAAGTTCTTGAAACCAAAAAAAAAAAATTTGCAAGCAAAAAAAAAAATCAAAGCAGAATAACAATTATTGTAGAGCAAATATTTAATATTTTTACTTGCAACTTAAAAAGTTTTATGTGCAACTTAAATTTTTTTTGTGTGCAACGTGGTGGCAGAAATTTCACTCCATACATTCCCTGTGTGATTTCCGCAAATGCGCTGAATGAATCCTTTCTGCAGAGTGTGGGCGCAGTATTTCAAGAAATCACAGGGACTAACATTCCCAGTCTCCTTCTGGGCCTTGTGTGCATCGTGTTCCTGTACGTGGTCAAAGTTCTTAATGAGCGCTACAAGAAAAAGCTACCTGTTCCCCTTCCTGGAGAGATTATTGTTGTCATTGTCTCAACTGGAGTCTCATATGGCATGTCCTTAAACAAAAACTACCAGGTGGACGTGGTGAATACCATACCTACCGGGTAAGCTGCAGACTTTGATTCTTGTAATCTCAGCCTCTGTTATGAAAGCAGCTCTTATGGCACTTCTGCTGAATAATATTGACAAACGGAGATGTTTTTCTTTCTCCTGGGTTCTCAGGCTTCGCCCCCCTGCCATCCCAGACTTCTCTCTGTTACCTAACATGATTCCAGACGCCTTTGCTGTGGCAATTGTAGGATTTTCCATGGACATCTCACTCGCCAAGACATTTGCCCTGAAGCATGGGTACAGCGTGGATGGAAACCAGGTAAGGAGTCAAACCCTTCGTTTTCACTTTACAAAGGTTTCAATTGATGCTCTATAAGGGCCTCAAAGCTTCTGAAATGATTTTTCTGGTTTGAACAAAGCACACTCACTTCAAAAGTCTGCATTCAGGGTGCTTAAATCTGAGCATTCACTGTTGTTGTTGTAAAGATGTTCATCACTTTCTGACGAGGTTGAGGTTTAAGAACGCAGTGCATTATGTCTGCCATGTCTGGGATGTGCCGTAGGCTCGTGTTTTACAGAATTGAAACAAATCCAAAAGCAGAGTGTGAACAGCAGGACAGTTATTACCTTGACTGTTCCTGGGGGGTATTCCAAAAAGCAGGTTGAGGCTAAGGAGGCGTATAACCTCAGCTTTCGGTTCCAAAAACAGAGGTACGTTTCAGGGTATGCTTAAGTTGCCATAGAAAGTCATGCTCTGAACATAACCTGGTCTGGAGCAGGTTTAGTTGAAGCTTAGTTTGTTTTCAGAGAGGTGAAGCAGCATGGCGTGTCCATTTGAAGATGATTTAGTGGATGAAGAAGCTCAGATAATTTTTTTCCACCATGAGAGGGTGACAAGACCACGTATGGATGTTGGAAAGATTAACTTTTTTACATTAATCTAACTTAATTATTTGCTTCACTTAAGATAAATAATTTTTTTAGTTCAGTCCACTTAATAACACATAGTTATCAGACATTTATTTTACTTTCATTCAAATTAATTCAATTAAGTAGGTGTAACTTTGGTGCTGCTGTTAGATCAGCAGCGCAAGGAATTGTGGGATACCATTCCCTTTGCCTGTCTGGATGGATTTGGGTACCAGTGTAGGTTTTTGTTTAAATATGTTTAGTTGTAGCTGTTTTACTGTTTTGCAGAGTTATTTTACCCTGTATGTTTAATTCTTTCTGCATGGTATATATTGCAAATCCAAACTGTATCATTAGCCATTAGACATTAGATTCAGGTCCATATCCTTCTTCAGCTGATATCAGGGACGGTGAAAGTTGAGGTCAAGTTGTCTGCAGGTCAGAACTCTGCTGTTATTCAGGTTACGTCAGACATACAGAGAAAGTGATGAATCCACGTGTCATATTTCTTGAAATTATTTGGCTCTTTGGTTTATTACTCCATGTTGTTTCAGACGACCGTGACCAAACACTTCTCAAAGTCCTTCATGGTGCTCACAACCAAAACCTTGGACCGGTCCTCTGGACCGAGCGGTTTGACGTAAATCCTGCAGCCTTTAACCCAAGTGTTCTCAATCTGCTTACGCTTCCTGAGAAGCCGTGCATGTTTTGAGATTTCAGCATTCCTTCTGGTCAGATGGTCGTTCAGATAAGCAGCCGAACCTTTCAGGTGTTTCCTTTGGGTCATCAAAGCTAGCTTGTGTTTGCGATTCACAAACCTGATGAGGATCGCTGGTTTATCCGTCTCCTTTCTCCTGGGGAGCAGGTGGCAGGTCTCGATGGTATTGAGATCCAGGGAAATCCCTTTAGATGTGAAAAATGAATGTATTTGCTGCTCCAAAGACACTGCACCGATCTCCGTATTAGCACTGCCAGCTACGCTAGCGCTAGCATTAGCAGTTTTGCTCCTGCTGCATTCAGCTTCGCTTGAGGCTTGATTGGTACTCGAGTGAGAATGACATTATTCATCCTTACTTGCTGATCCACATCGTCCAGTCTTTTCTCCGGAATCTCGACCCGGTTTTCTCGCTGCTCGTTTTGAGCCCGAAATCTTCGGAACTCTTCCATCGTTTCCCAAAGTGGCGTTAGCTTAGCCGACACTTGTTCCATAAAACTTTTCAGCGTTTCTTGAATAATGTCAAGAGTCTTTTTGAGGTCTTCGTATTCCTGGGGTTTCTTCGAGGGCATGGTCAGGTCTCTTTTTTGGGGAAAATCAACCTTTTAAGTAATTTGAAGATAGTTGTATTCGCAGAGAGGCACGCCACGCGTCCTACTGTGTAACCCGGAACCGGAAATGTTGAAAAGTTGAATATATATATACATCACAATGTAATTGGAAATAAGATCAGAAACTGTGCGTTTACTTTGTCCGTTATTTTTCTCCAAGCAGAAACTCTTTCTTTTGCTGATGCAGCCGTATTACTTTTTTGATGGACATATACTCTTCATATGCCATCATTAAATCTCCGACTCAGTCTCACTGAAGTATGGCGCCCTCTTTTGTTAACCATGGTGACTTCTTTCCATGGTGACTTGGGATATCGGAGATCCATTGAGAATGTCTTTATGTACTTGACATGCACGTGCATTAACTCAGGGTTACCAAGTCGAGCGTAATCACGCTAACTCATATCCGGTCTTTTGGAACAAACATACCCAGAGTAAGCAAGTTCAGGCGGATTTCAGCCAGAGTTCAGGGTTAAAGTCAGGGTAGTTTAAACATGCTTCCTGGAATACCCCCCAGGTCACTGTCTTTTTTTAGGACAACATGGCTTTGTTGGAATGATCAGGAATCACATTAGGATCATGATTACAGTTCTAAAAAGCCTGGATTTAAACAACTCACATTCATACAACTTGATTGTTTGAATTTGTGTAGCTCCTTGACGAAGCCTCTGTTGTGAATGATGCTTCATAAAGAAACCAAAGCAACAGAAGGAAAATATACGTCTGCACTATTTATTTGCAGAAAATAAACAGTCCAAATACCATTAAGAAACTGTGTTTTTAGACTTTAGCTAAAGAAAAAAAACATTAATTTTCATAAAACTAAAAAATTTAAGGTTTTGAAGAAAAACCTTGTTCTGTTTTCTCTTTTCAATTTATACTGATGTTTCTTGACCTAATGCCTCCCTTAATGCAAAAATTCTCGCTGTATTTGATGGTTTGTGACACATTCTTGTTGTGACCACCTTTTTTCAGAGAAGTAATTTGTGTTGAGGTATGTTCTCAAACCCATTTTTTGGTGTCTATTATTCAGGAGCTGATCGCCCTCGGCCTCTCCAACGTCTTTGGCTCCTTCTTTCAAACCTTTGCCATAACGTCCTCCATGTCGAGGAGCCTGGTGCAGGAAAGTACAGGAGGGAAAACTCAGGTAAGTGGGAGCAGCACTTCCTTACTCCCTGATTACTAACACAAACCATCACTGTAAGGATGAGAGTGATGCAGCTGACCACCATCTTTTCTGTGAGTTCAGATCGCGGGGCTGGTGGCGTCTCTCATAGTGCTGCTGGTGATTGTGGCCATTGGCTTTGTCTTTGAGCCGCTCCCTCAGGTGGGTGGAGCTTAAACCTGGATTGGCCCTTGTGCTGAGTAATGTCTTCTTACTTGTGCATGCTGCTCTTATCCAGACTGTGCTGGCAGCCATCATCATGGTCAACCTGCTGGGGATGTTCAGGCAGTTCAGAGACATCCCCGTGTTGTGGAGAACCAGTAAGATCGAACTGGTACGTTTTTTTCTATTTTATTCCAACGTGTTTCTATTTTTAAGAAAGATTTGATGATTTTGGCCTTGATGCTTTCTCTTGCTGATTTCTGACTCATTTCTTGGTCAGGTTAAAATCTACATGCGTTCAGTCATAAATGTCTTTCCACTTCTTAAAAATTGTGTTTTAGGGAGCTGAGTCTGTCACACGACTCATTCTTCCCCTTCCCGGGGTGATTTAAAAAAAAAAAACACTTTTGTTTTTGCTGTCATGCTAATTTTAAGCAGGTTTGGGGCTGAAGTGGTTTGGTGTGTTTTTGCACCAGTAGGCATCAATCGTTCTTACAGCTTTGCTTTTTCACGAGCAGCAAGCACATTAAACCCACAAGAGTGGTTTACTTTAATAGTTAGACTACTGGTATTTTAATAATTAAGGCTTTATGTGGAATCACCGATGAATGTCTGTAATGGAGTTTTGATTATTTGTTGTGAATTGTAGATAAAATATGATTGATTATCTGGGATGTTTAGGTGTACTTTGTTGTAGGCGGAGCCTATTAAACTATTAACTCTGGTTTTAATTCAGTTTCTGTATCCCTCCAAACAAACATTAGGTGTTCATCTTGGTCACAGATGTGCACACCCTGCAGGTTTTGGTCCGTCTCCAATTTATTGTCAGTTTGTAGTTTGCTTGTGTTTGTAGATTTAAAATAATATTTCCAGGAAAAAAACATCTTGAAAAACAACAGATTTTTGTATCCCTGTCTGTCACACAGCCACTACATACATTTTACGGATTGTCCGTGGATGAAAATTGGTCATATGTGGAAAAAGGGAAAAAAGTTGTGGTTTTATATTCAATTTTCACAAATGTATTACGAATTAACCACATTAAAACCACAAAAGAAGTACGACTAAACTACGCAAGGAACATGTAAACCAACATAAAACATGAACTGTGCGTGATTATAATTTATATATATATTATTCATTCATTCATTCATTTTCTGTACCGCTTTGTCCCTTTCGGGGCTGCCGGAGCCTATCCCGGCTACTTGGGCGTAGGCAGGGGATGCCCTGGACAGGTCGCCAGTCTGTCGCAGGGTAGAACGTCCAAATCACACACCCATGCACTCTCACACTCAAACCTATGGACAATTTAGAGTTGCCAATTAACCTATGAAGCATGTTTTTGGACAGTGGGAGGAAGCCGGAGATCCCGGAGAGAACCCACGCATACACGGGGAGAACATGCAAACTCCACACAGAAAGGTCCCCAATTGATGTATTTTTCATGTCCCCCAGCCGGGACTTGAACCAGGGGCCTTCTTGCTGTGAGGCAAGAGCGCTAACCACTGCGCCACGGTTATCATTATATATTTAATATTATAATTGTGTGAATGCATCTGGCAAAAATTGCGCACTATTGTGTAAGATTTACGTAATAAATGTGCATAAACTATGTAAAATGTGCATAATCTGCATAAATTTTCTCTGACCAAAAATTTTGAACAGCTCAAAACTGAATTCACGTAAAAACCAGTCGACGGACATCTGCGCACATCAAAAACTGAAGAAGCAATGACGTATATCATACATGTATCATGAAAGACCGAAATTTCACAAGTGGAAAATGTGCAAAATATACGTAGTGGCTTTGTGACACGACCTTAGAAGGCTTCTATAAAAAACATAAACTCCAGAAAACTACTGAAGGCATTCGGGCAGTTTGGGCTCCAGTCTGCTATTCCTTGGGGTGACGGGCATAATGCAGTATTTAAAGTGATAAAGTTTAGATTTTTTGAAAGCTGAATTTAAAATAGTGTTTTTTGTGGTGAAGATTAAACCCCCTACAAAAAAAAGCCTCCAAGCTCTTTGCCTTTAGCTGGCGGTAAATGAAGCCTCAGTAGCAGGACCAGCAGAGACCACTCTCCTTTCACTCCGTTTAGTATTCTGAGGTAGAATTGTTGGTTTTGTTGGGTTGCCGCAGCATTTAATGGTAACATGACTATCCTCAGGTCATTTGGTTGGCGACGTTTGTGGCTTCTGTGCTGTTGGGTCTGGATAACGGTCTGCTGGCAGCCATTGCCTTGGCTCTGCTCACAGTCATCTACAGGACGCAGAGGTACTGTTTCACGACAGTTCTGTCACCAGACTTTAGGGGGAAGATGGACTTCAGTGCTGCAAAACCTTCAGTTTGTGAGATGGAGAAAATATTTCAACGCTGACTTTTTTCCTTTCAGCCCCAAAACTTCCATTCTGGGCCATGTTCCCAACACTGGCCTGTATTATGACGTGGATGAATATGAAGAAGTGAGTCTGTGAGAAAAACACAGACATGCAAACCATAATTTGCCCCATAATGATTATTTGTGTGTTCTTGTCAGGCATCTGAATATGAGGGGATCAAGATTTTCTCTTCCAACTTCTCCATCTACTTTGCAAACAGTGACCTATATGTGAACACCCTGAAGGAGAAGGTAATCCCTAGTAAATACGCACAGCCGGAGTGAACATTTATTTATTCATACATGTTTACCAACAGGAAAGGATTTTCATCTAAAATATACTAAATAAATATACTAAAACAGTAAATATAATAAAATAAGATAAAATACAATGAAAGATTTCACATCAGTGCACAATGTTACCAGAGTTCAAATATCTGAAGTTTGGTGAAGGATTTGCGTCAACCAATCAGTAGCTCAGCTTTGGCCCATGACATGTTGGATGGTGTGAACAGATGGTGAAGCTCACCGTACTGGGAAAGTCTCTAATGATGTCATGAACCCAAACATGGAGACGAGTTAGTAGAATAAACTCAAACTACTGCCTGAAGATTAATCGATGGTGTGAATATAGAAGAGGCATCATCCTCAAAAATGTTTAATGGTATGACAGTTGTAATTCTTTTTTTTATCAGGGTTAGTGGTGAAATAACAATTCTCACCGTAAAAAAAACTAAAATACCCGCCCACACAAACAAAGGCTTTGATGGCTTTTGAGAGTCGTTGTTCATACTCATCTGTGTACAAAAGCCCGTTTTTACTTCGCTTCTTGAAATGACTCAACAGCTGAACTTGATAAAGCAATATAATGTTTAAATGTTTAAAAATATTTAAACATTGAAGAATGAAAAGTGTTTGCAACAAATGTTCCAGGATGAATTTCTGTATATGTTCCTCCGCATGTGGTTACCTGTAGAGCCTTTGAAGAAGAAGGTCCTGCGGATGGTAAACCCACCTTTTGACCATGTCTTCACAGACCGGGGTCAACCCTGAGAAGTTAAAGGCAGCCCAGAAGGCCAGAGAAAAGCAAAAGAAGAAGAGTAAAGAGAGCTCTCCACTCACAGTTGCTGCTACGGTGGGTCCTTCAGGCTCAGCGTGTCATCTATGTCTGAGGAAATATCCGCTGTTTCTCAAAATAAAAGAATGAACTCTTTCAATGACACATCGGGAAGCATTTGACTCCATGTTTGTAGCGGAAGCTCCTCTCCATGTCATGTCTGTGGTTGGTTCCAGTACAAGGATGAGGCTGTGATCCATGAGGTTCTGCCTCAGAGCAGCCAGGTGGAGGAGGGTGTCAATGGCCATCTGGAAGACGAGCACAGCGAGACAACTTCGGAGGTGGTGGTCTTCCTGGAGCCGCTCAGCGCCGTCCACTCCATCATCCTGGACTGGACCACCAACAGCTTCATAGACTCTGTGGGGGCTAAAGCCATCAAACAGGTTCTTCTCTTTTCTTTGAAAGGGGGCGGGGTATCATGATGACTTGCACTTTGGTACTTCATGTTTGGTCGATTTCACTCCAAAGACTCGCCCTGTCTGCAGGTCATTAGGGAGTATGCAGCTGTGGACGTTCGGGTGGTCATTGCCAGCTGTAACAGTAAGTGGTCATGAAGACTCGTTTTTTTAAGACGTAGAACTTGTTGAAAGTCGTACACGTTAAAATTAGCGGCTCTGGGCTACAAACTCGGTTCTTAGAGCAGATGTGTGTTATAAAAATAATCATAAAGATCTCAAGCTGTGGTTTCAGTGCAGTTCAGGAAATGTTGAAAACCACTTTCTTGATAACAGAAAAGTGAAGTCTGTGGTGACCAAATTTACCAGATAATAACGTTTTATCAATTTAAGTGTGAGGAGGCGGGTTTAACCCTCTGGTGCATAGTGGTCACTACACTGCACAGATCTTTAACCCTTGTGCTATCTTAAGATGACCCCACCCTTACATTGACGTGTTCTCCCTACCATGACAAAGGTGGAAAGATTTCATGTAATTCATGGACACCAGTGACGATCACAAATCATTGAAGAAAAAAGGTTCAGAGCACTGTCTAGTGGGTCTAGATGACCCAACTCCCAATGGTAAAGTGCCTAGGATAGCACAAGAGTTACTGCAAAGGTTCCTGTGGATGAAGCCTGTACCAATCACTAGAGTGCTCTCTGCTGCCTTAGTCCCATGAGTTTATTGCAGTGGTCAGTCAGTGTAACTGCAAGTAAATGTACTGGTTTTCTGTTCCTGAAGGGAGCACGCTGGCTGACCTGGACATGCTGCAGTTCTTCTCAGAGGATCTGACCCCTCACCTGTTCTTCCCCACCATCCATGATGCTGTTCTGCACTGCCAGCACTCAAGGTCCAGCACAGATGGTGCTGCAAAGAAACTCACTTAAGAGCAGACTCCCCCATCACCACCTCAGTCACCTCAACCAGGACAGTGATTGGGCTCGCTGACAGCAGAAAAACTCAACTGTGTTCATATTGAACAGCGAGCATCAGTAGCCCATTAAAGATTATGCTTCTTCCAAAGTCAGCAGCCTTATCAGACTGGAAATATGGGGACCAGCATGCTGAAAGAGGAATCTGAAGACTTGGAAATGCATCTGAAGCTCCAGGTTCTCACTGCCCTGCAGAAACTTCAAGCTGCTTTTGAAAGAGCCATTCCTGGAAGAAATGTATCTGCTCATTGCTATGGTCAATTATGTCTTCATCTAGGTTCTATGCAGTGGTGTTCTGAGGCTGGACAATTAAAACAGCTCTGTTTGTAATCTTGGTTACATGAAGTGAAACTTTATTTTTGTCAAAACATTTGTCTGAAAAACTAATTTTAGTTTTGTTAAAAATGCTGCTGGAGAACACAAGATGCCTTTTGAGAAAATGTTATTCAGGAACTCAGATCTAAATGTGGAATAAACTTTATTTTTCGGTGACAACAAAAGCATTGACTGTTTCTTTAGCAGTAGACCAGGAGTCCTCAGTTGTATGTCATGTATCTGGGGGTGGCGCTGAACTTTGCGTAGGATTTGATGACCTTGTTTACAGCCTCCAGGAAGTCCTTCTCTGTAGCGATCTTCCTGCGAGCTCTGATGGCAAACATGCCGGCCTCTGTGCACACACTGCGGATCTCAGCACCTGATTGAAAAGATTGTTTTAAACAGAGAATGTTATTTGCTTTTTAAAGTAGTTTTCCCAACAACACAGGCCTATTGTGTTGAATACACTGTAATCTTGTGACCACAATTCAGCTTTGGTGAACAAAGTAGAAAAAAAAAACTTTTTTATGTTTATAACCTACAACAGAAACAGCCATGAGTAAGTGGGGAACAATGAAGGTAAAGGAGCTTTGGTCTTACCAGTGCTGTTGGGGCACAGACGGGCCAGAAGCTCAAAGCGGATGTCTCTTTCCACACTCATGGAGCGGGCGTGGATCTTGAAAATATGAGTGCGACCCTAAAAGATGCACAAAACAGACCGTGATTACACTTTACCAACAACTTTTCTGAGTATCCCTGTAAGGAAAACTCACTTCCAGGTCAGGAAGGCTGAACTCGATCTTCCTATCCAGGCGCCCAGGTCTCATCAGAGCCGGGTCCAAAGTGTCCGGTCTATTGGTGGCCATGAGCACTTTGATGTTGCCTCGTGGGTCGAAACCATCCAGCTGGTTGATAAGCTCAAGCATGGTCCTCTGGACCTCATTGTCCCCCCCAGCCCCATCATCAAAACGAGCACCTGGGAGAAAGATTTCATATTTTCTTTTTTTGCTAAAAGGCCAGTAAGAAACAAAGCTCTTCTCCTTTCAGGACGACTGATGACAAAAACTTCCTTCACCTCTGACCTGCACAGAAGCAATGTTTCTAAAATAACATCTAGTTTGGTAAACAACACTTTAGGTAATTTGAAAGATTCTGTTCTTCCAGAAAGATTTCTCACTCTGAGGAATGTGGTTGTTTTTGGACATAAATACAGTAAAATTATGGATCTATAAAAAAGTTTTTGATCAATTGAGCAATAAAACATGAAACAAAAAAGAAATTTGGGAAGGACTACTATTTTGATAAAAAAATCTTATTTTCAAACCCTGAATAATGTGGATCCTTTTTAAAATGTTTCCTTTGAATGAAATTTTCTGGACACTGCATTTCTGCACATAACATTTCCTTTTAGCTACAACATTGCATTACATCAGCTGGTTAACACACAGGGTAAACATGTTAAAATATATACATTTTGTTTCATTTCCTTGAAGTTTAAACATGTGCCGTCAAACAAAACATGTCACGTTTCTCCATCTGTGCTCAAGTAAAGGTTTTAACCAATCAGCATCCTTAAGAAGCGTGAACCATCGACCACATGACTACATGGCATGAGGCCTCTCAGTGAGGTCATAAACGCATCAATCTCACCTCCAATGGCATCAATCTCATCAAAAAAGATCAGGCAAGCTTTTTTGGTTCTTGCCATCTCAAACAGCTCCCGAACCATCCTGGCTCCCTGCGGTTACAGACGACACGGCGTGAACGTTGATGGAAGCAAAATATACTCTTTCGTCACAAGCGAGCTCACCTCTCCCACATATTTTTGAACCAACTCAGAACCGATGACTCGAATGAAGCAGGCATCAGTTCTGTTGGCCACGGCTCGGGCACACAGGGTCTTCCCCGTGCCAGGTGGCCCGAACAGAAGCACACCTTTAGGAGGCTCGATGCCCAGGCTGACAAACCTTTCAGGCTGATGAAAAAAAAAAGAGAGAACAAAGGACTGAAGCTGTGTTCATTTTCCCCAAACAGTGCAGGTGATCTGGATGCTGAAAACTCACATGGAGCAGTGGAGTTTCAACCACTTCTCTCAGCTTCTCAATCTGCTCCTTGCAGCCACCAACATCACTGTAGGTTACATCAGGCTTCTCTTCCACCTGCACCACAGAGTTAGCACAAACTAAGAAATGAGTCATTTTGCTTTGATCTTTAAGAAAAACCATGAATCTGTACACTTTTATCTGAAGACTAGCCTTGTTTACCAACAAAACACTTTTAAATCACTTTTTTTTAGGCTTTTGGAATTTCTTTCACACTTTTTATTTTGATTCGTTTTGACAAGGACAAAATCTTTACAAATAAGAAGAGCTTAGAATGTACCTATATATCAAGTCTATCTTATTTATGAAACAAACCACCTTGACAACAAAAATAAATTACATTTTGGATCAAACCATTTTTGTCACTCCGGTGGCTAGATTGAACATCTAGTGATTCATATTTTATTGATATAATTCTCATATGTAAATTTAACTAGTCCAACTGTTAGCTTTACGATAGCTGCAACAAGTGGCAAATGTGTTTAAAAAAAGATAGCTAACTGGCTTCTAATTTGCCATAACAAAAAGGATAGGTCACATGAGGGTGTGTCCAACTCTGGTGTTTATGCACTTTATGGCTTTGACCTAAGAACTTTTTCCTCTACTAAAGAACAGGTCATGAATTTTGAATATGATGTTAATTTTTCCAGAGGAGTGTTGGGAACAAGTTCATCAAAATATTTAGAAAAATATGTATAATATGGCCCAATGTTCTTTGCATTTTGTTCCATGTTTTGCATGCATTTCTGTTCAGCCACTCTGGGAACATGAATAAAACAACAATCAAGCGCACACATGTTTTTATCCAAACTCTGCCACTGCGTACCTGCATCATAGTTACAGTGGGGTCAATCTTGGGAGGTAAAGGAATATGGATCTGATACTTGTTCCTGTCAACCCTGCAACAACAAGTACAAATGTGTGCTAGAGACATATAAATCGGCTTGTGATTGACATGTCATGATCATATGAGACTCACCCAACTCTCATGCCTTCCTCAATGTCAGTTGGAGCCACCTGATCACTCAAATCCACCACAAACTTAGCAAACTGTTTGACATTGATGATATATTTAGGGTCTTCAGAGTCTGCGTTGATGATCTTAGTGCATCTAAAACACATTTATCATAAAGATTTTTAGAAGAGGAAGAAAGACTAAATGAAATTTTAAAAAAAGTGACACAGGGTCTTTAAAACTAAAAAGGCAGGCTGTTTTACCTTGCCACTTGTAAAGGCTGCTCACTCTGCAGAGTCTGTTTGTCAGCAGCCAGATCCCAAAGTGCCGGTGGAGCCAAGCCTGTGTCAGACTCTTTGATGCCTGACAAATTCAAAATCACAAATAAACTGCATGTTATGTTGCAAATATCATACAATGTTTTTATTGAGAGATCGTTCTCTTTCTTATTTTATTCCTCTAAATATTCTATCATTTTTATCTTAACTACTAGTTGAACATTTTGTGCGTCTATTAAACTTGTTTAATGTGTTTTAATATTATTGTTGGTATAAAGTTGACAAAGTCCATTTTTTGTCTAGGACTGGTGGAAACCTGTATCTACTGTTGTTTTTTATTAAATGAGACTTTAAAGTACAATAAACACAACAAATAAATAAACAAAATGATGTTCACAAATAAAGAACGAAATAAATGTTCATTTAAAAATTACAATGATTAATTAAACCATTAACAAATATTAATTATACACAGATAAGGCCCTGTGTAATTAACAGCACATGTTAGATGTTTTGGAGTTTAAGTCAGAGAGGTCAGACTGAGATGATTGGGACATGTCCAGAGGAGAGACAGTGAATTTGTTGGGAGAAGGATCCTGAGTCTAGAGATGACAGGCAAAAGGTTAAGAAGAAGATCAAAGAGAGGGTTTCAGGATGCAGGGAAGGAAGACATGAATGTAGCTGGTGTTAGAGGAGAGGATGCAGAAGACAGGGATGGACAGAGGAAGTTGGTTGGCTGTGGTCGAAAGGAAAAGAAGAAGAGGATATATCTTAACTGGATCATAAAATAAATCAAATGTAATCACTGGGTATATCTAATGAAATCGATGTAGTTTATTTCCTGTCCTAAATACCTTTTTATTTATTATGCCCTTTTTATTCTACTGAAAAATTGCACTGTAATTTTGTTGAACATGTACAATGACAATAAAGATATTTCAATATTTGGTAAAACACCTGGGAATGACCAGGTTCCATGTTCACCCACCTGTAAGCTCGTTGATCTTCTTGAGAAGCTGCTGAATGTCATCCTCTACCTGTTTGATCTGTCTGGAGTAGGTGCTTTGACCCTGGCAAAGCCACGACAAACTTTGGTCAATATTTGACGTTTAGAATAAAACTAAAAATAAATGAATAAAATTAAAATAAAATAATTTAAGAAAGAAAAAAAAAAACAACTCTGAAATTTGACCACTTTGAGAAAAACTTACGTATGTTTTGAGCAGTGCGATGTCGCCTTCATCCAAAGCTACCAGAAAAAAATAAAAAACAGGAATATGACTTCGCTATTTCAGCCGGCAGTTAGCATTGATTGCTACAACACTGGTCATCATGTTAAAAATAAGAAACATTTTTATCTGTTCACTATAAACACATTGTTTTTGATTAAAAATAAAAAATGGGCCATCATTGGAACAACCTAAAACTATTGCGTTGTTTTAAAATAGAGGAAAAAACGAGAGCTAAGAGACAATTAGCTTGTTTGTCGACATGACATCCGACAGTATTGTTGTTGAGATTATAATATTGGTTTTGTATAAACCTCGAATGGGTGCGTCATCTTTTTCTTCTTCCTTGGTTTTCCGTTGATCTTCTCCCAAATAATCAGGCATGTTTAAAGTTGATACAAACGAACGCTTTTGTCACGTATGCTGGGCTATTTCTACTGCCAGACCGAGCGATTACACAGCAACTTTACACTTCCGCCGCTACCCGGAAGTCCAGAAGGGACTCGAATTGATGGGACACTCTCTCTAAAAACAGTTTTCTCAAAAAGTCCTCGGTGTTTCGATCAATGTATATACTGCTAAAAAATAATTCCGCTATATAACGTTATTATTTGTATGTATGTATGAAAAAAGGGGCTACTCAAAGAAGTTGTGGCGGAACCAAAAAGGCGGAACTATAATAGCGACTCAGAAGTCACTGAGCTCCTTCGATTTGCGTGCACACCGGGAGGAGGCCCATGTGGTCCGTCAATGAGCGACCCTTAAACTTTAGCACTTCGGACTACTTTACCAACGCTGGGAAGTGTATGTTTGAGACGGTTATGTTATGAAGATGCTGCTAGAAGCAAAGAATACCGAGGAGACCGCGGTGCTAAAGGCGGTTGCCGGTAAGTAGTGGAGGCCGCCGGGTCGCAGCTAATATCATATCGGTCTTTATGGACCTACTCTTACGCAGTTGTTCAAAAAAGCTTAAGAAATCAAACAAATGTTTAAATTCTTAAACGTTGTGAGTTATAACGTTGGGATTATTATTTAGATGACTTGTTGGTGGCATGATCTGACAGTGCCACACAAATTCACGGGCTCTAAACATTGAAGGGGTAAGGGTAGAATTCCTAATCCAAGTTTCCATTCTCCTCTGAAGTAACACATTTTTAGCTAACCCAAAAATTTAAATGATTTTTAAAAAATTACAAATTCTAAAATGGTAAAGTCCCATATGGTATTAAAATGCTTATTATGTAAAGTACATCCTCTGTAAACCAGACTGCTGTGACCATATTAGCTGTAATAATATTAGCAAACCTTACTGATTCTGGAATAACACTTTTCACTAATGAACCACAGTTGGACTTGATACTGTAATCAGAATAACTTTTTTGACCTTGTTGTCACAATCGAATTGAAATATTTTACAACTAACTTTTTGGGAAAATAATAAGTTTGAAGTTAGAGATTAATCTCCAGTAAAAAGAGGCATTAGTGCACTTTTTTGAAGGACTGATGATGTAGTGTTTGATTACATTCTAATCTTTGTTATGCAGGATCACTAAATTACTATAAAAATTGCATGGTGGTGTAGTGGTTGGGGCTCTTTCCTCACAGCATGAATTTTCATGTCCTGAAACAGAACATCAATGGGGACCTTTCTGTGTTGAGTTTGCATGTTTTCCCCATGCATGCATGGGTTTTCTCCGGAGACCCTGGCTTCCTCCGACCGTCCAAAACATGGTTGATAGGTTAATTGAGGCAAGGGACTCTAAATTGTCCTTAGGTAGGAATGTGCATGGGTGCGTGATTTGTGGCCCTGCGACAGACGGGCAAACTTTCCAGGATGTCCCCTGCCCTCGCCCACGAGTGGCTGGGATAGGTTCCGGCAGCCACGTGACACCGTAAGGGACAAAACGGGTTCAGAAGATGAATGAAAGAATGGTATAGCCAAAATCTTGACCATTTGTCAACATGAAATGTAGAAAAACAGATCTGACATCAATGGGATTCAGGTGAGAACAGAGAAAACTAGGTGGTACCATATCACAAAAAAGTGATGCAATCACATGAACAAGGATTAGGAGAAGCATTTTATGGGAGTACTTCATTAGTTTTATGTCTGTCCATCAAAAAGCTAGGTACAAATCCAGCAGAAATTTTTTTCCGAATACCCCTTGTGTGGGACATATTTTATTTTAACAACAATGGTTATAAATCTTTTGACAAACTAGAGGTATGTCCCCTATTGTGATCTAGGCCAAACCTTATTCATTTCAATCATATTTTAAAAAACATTTTTAATTTGTGTTGGACCGGATGGAAAAGAAAAGGAGGGAGGAAGGGAGAAGGATGTTGGGGGGTGGGGGTGGGGGGGTCATGAAACAGCATAGAGCAACTACTTGCTGGATTGTGATAATCATTATGGTCAGGTTCAAATATAATACAAATCTAGAAGGGCCGGGGCCTGTCCACACCCAATTGTTATAAACATATCTGCTGGCTCCAAAAATGTCCACATGTCAACATGTACACAGTACAAACCACCTAGTGTGAAATATTCATTTAATCACGCAAACTATTTGTGCAAAAATGAGCTAACACCTGTGCTCGAGTGAGTGTTTATGTTCATCTAAAGTGGATAATGCAATGTAAAAAGAAGGGGGAATGCCCAACAATTCCCACACCAAGGCTCCTGCCACAGGGGTCCCCTCCCCAAAGCCCAAGAGCAGGGAGGCATGAGGGGACAGAGAGTGCAAGCTCCAGCCCAACCAGAAGAGACTGCCCCAGACGAGCACCCCACCACCACCCAGGAGTTCCCCCTGCCCCAACCCCAGGGACGAGCCAGGGTCCGCCAAGGAAGACCCGGCCCACGCTCCAGGCAGCCATCCACCTCGCCCACGGTTGGACGCCCTAGAGAAGTGGGGGTCCACAAGGAGTGTTGTAAACATGGCCCGACCAGGCTCACCTGCAGTTGGAATTTTTGCGATCCCCGGCTTTAGGTCTTGCCAGAGAACTCAGGGATCCCTCTCCCTGCGTGGAGAGAGGGTTGCCGGGCCCAGGAAGCCAGCACCCAAGGGACACGGCTGCCGTCACTGAGGGCCTCGTACCCCCCTCCAGGGATGGGGTAGGGGTCAGATAGTCCAAGGTCCCACCTTCCTTGTGAAATGTATGTGTGTGTGTTTGTGAGGGTGTGTGTGCATGTATGTGTGTGTGTTGGAGTGTATAGTTTGAGGGGTAAAAGGTGTGTAGGATAAGTCGGGGAGAGCTAGTAGACTGTCCGCTGGTAGTCAAACAGCCCCGGGGTCCCATTCCCCGAAGCGCCGACCCCCCCAGGCCCCACACCACCCACCCCCAGAGCAAGCCGGGGGGGAGGGGGGGGTGCTCACTTCTCTTATACAATGTGTGGTTTTTCTGTAGGCTGGAAATTATTTAAAAAAAAAAAAGCAGTTTTCACTCATGTGATGCGGAGCATTAACAGCTGTCTTTCGACCCACAGCTTCTGTCCTTGTTCAGGTGGAGCCGGTGGGTCGATGGTTTGAAGCGTATCTAAGGAGAAGAAACAGGAATGTGTCGGCTTCCTTCCAGGAGTTGGAGGATGAAGAGGAGTCTTCAGAGGAGTCGGAAGATGAGGAGCTTCTGCTGGAGGAGCATCCCATGCTGCGAACGCTCGACCCCAAAGACTGGAAGGTATCAGTGATGTGTTTATAAATAAATTTACATTTTCTCACAGTTTATTTTATTAGATGAAGCACCACTCGGTTTGGCCCAGCTTCATAACATGAAAAAAAAAACGCCCTGCCAGCCAGCTCCAAACAAGTTTGTAAACATGTTTTTATGTGGTTAAAAATCTTAACAGTTAAACCAAAGCCCTTTTGTAACAGGTGGAGTATATATTGGTTAGAAGAATGTGGAATATTGTCAGCGAAGATCTGGGGCTACGTTCACACTGCAGGCTGAAACGACCCAATTCCAATTTTTTTGCCCCTATGCAACACAATTCCGATCTTTTCAAGACAGTCTGAACGACACAGATCCGATCTTTTCAATTGCGACCCAGGCCACTTGGGTATGCCGTCCTGATTCCGAAACGTATCCGATCTTTTCAATTGCGACCGCCGTCTGACCGGCCAGGCGGCTTGATGAGAGCAGGCCCAAAAGGTCATTTCAGACTTGTGCTTGTTTCCCTGTGGTGACATAACCTAGGAGATTTTTAGGCTCATTCAAAACAGTTTTTTCTGAGATAAGATGATAGATCCCTAAAAAATTACCTTTTCTGACTTTGTCAAATAGATCAAAAGAAAAACACCTTTCATGCAGTTGGAAATGCCCAATTTAACAGCACTCAACTCACCTGTCCATGACGAAACCATTTAACAGCATTTTGATCCCAAAAAAGAAGTTCAGGAAAAATTATTGCCAGAACTGTTCACCAAGTAAACAAGCTTTTGGAGACACAGTTGAACTTTTAAATGTTTTGGAGAAGCTGTCTCATTTCACACTGTCGTTAATGCAGATTTTCTTTTTTTTGTCACAAACCACCCAGTGGTAATTTGGTGAACTGACTTGGCTCTAGTTTTAGTACAGAGTGAAAGGGCCAGCCTGTATTTTAAACTGGATTTGTTTGATCTTAGTACCAGTTTGCAGTTTTCTAATTGACCTCAAAACATTTTTGGTCCCAGCTAATCTGAAGCACTTCTGTATTTACTTTTTAATAAGCCGTCTTCATCTCATGAAATTCTGCAGCCTTTTGTTGCTTAAACCTAAACATTTTGATGTGACTTTTTTTTTAGTTTAAAATGAATATGCAGTATTTATTACATGAGCCTCTAAAATGTTTCATTCTAGCTTTTTATTTTTTGTTTGCAGAAAAGGTGTGATCTACAAATTATTGCACTTAGTTTTTATTTGTGAACCATCCTTACTTTTTTACTTCTTAGTTTGTAGCCTAATAAGACTAATGGCTGCGGTACATTAGCTCAGTTTTCTTTCAGCACATCTACAATTATTACATTATTCTTCAGACACATGAGGAGTATAAACCCCTTTTGGATTTAAGGCTAAACTTCATTTATATTAATTATGTTGGTATGCATTTCTTGAAGGACCGGATTGGGGGGAGGGAGGGGGGTAGAAAAGGGCTAGGGGGATATCAGAGGGAGGGGGGCTACAAAAGAAAGAGAAGAAAAAAAGGGGGGTTAAGGAAGGAGGAAGGGTTAGAAACACAAAGCAACAAGTTGCTGGAGGTTCATCATCATTATTACTGTCAGATGTAGATGTTAGTCAAAAGGATTGGGTGATTTATTTTTTTAAGTTACTTTATAACATAATTTATTGTTTATGATGCACTTGAAGTCAACACAACTAAAGTTCATGGAATCAGCATATGAGACTTAAAGCCAAATATTTAAACATTACAAACAACCATTAGTCTTTATTTGGTCCGCATTAATGCATAAAGTCATGGTAATTATCCATTTGATTTGAACTGTCGCTCTCGTTGCTCAACACGAACCCTGAGTTTTGGTCTTTCTGTCTGTCAGAACCAGGATCACTATGCCGTCCTTGGCCTCCCACACCTGCGGTACAAAGCCACACAAAGACAGATCAAAGCTGCGCGTAAGTAACCCTCCTGGCTTTTGAAGGCCCGTCCCGCGCAAATGGAACAAAGTGTTTTCTTCTCAAAATTTTTCAGACAAAGCAATCGTGTTGAAACACCATCCTGACAAAAGGAAAGCTGCAGGAGAGCAGATCCAAGAGGGAGACAATGACTACTTCACTTGTATAACTAAAGGTATGGAACAGAGCTGGCGGCCCACATGAGTGCCGTCATGGACTGTGGTGACCCCAGTGTTGCTACCATCTCTGTTTTAGCTATTGAAACCCTGTCTGACCCAATGAAGAGGAGAGCCTTTGACAGCGTGGATCCCACCTTCGACAACAGTGTGCCTTCCAAAGGTGAAGGCAAAGAGAACTTTTTTGAGGTCTTCTCTTCTGTTTTTGAGAGAAATGAACGATGGTCTACCAAAAAGTCTGTGCCCAAACTTGGAAGCCCAGACTCATCTTTTGAAGAGGTCGACAATTTTTACTCTTTTTGGTAAGAAAGTATTTTAAGATAGTTTTGACAACTCAAAGAAGTTGGAAAAACTACTTGGAAGAGAAGATAAAACAGTGAAACTTGTATCATCTTTTCAAACTTGTGTTTAAAGGTATAACTTTGACTCGTGGAGGGAATTTTCATACTTGGATGAAGAAGAAAAGGAAAAGGCTGAATGGTAAGATTTGGATCACATCTGTGATTTTCCAGAGTACAGCATGGCTAACTGATGGGAAAAACATTTGTCTGTCCTCTGTAGTCGGGATGAGAGGAGGTGGATTGAAAAGCAGAACCGAGCTTCCAGAGCTCAAAGAAAGAAGGAGGAGATGAACAGAATCAGAACACTAGTTGGTATGGACTCATTTTTTCATAACAGAACCAATGAAAGTTCTATAATGCCAATAAATGGTGTTGATTAGTGATGCACGATATTGACTTTTTACTACCAATACCGATACCAGATATTTTCCTGCCTCTTGTAGCCGATACCGATATTAAACCGATATTTTTTGTAAATACCCTATGAAAAAAGTATTAGTAAGTACAAAGTAACAGCGAATGGCTCTTATGAATTCAACAAATTCGCAGAACTAGTTTTACCTGCAAATAAATTAAACAACAGATTATATAAACATTTTCTTAACCTTTTCAGTCTGCCATACATCCGTGAACAGAGTGCATTTCCATGGTCAGAACAAATACTAAGACTTTAACTTAAACAGGAAAGTAACAAGTAACTTTTTCAATACAAATAATGCCCAATATAGTAATGTGCAAAAGAAATAGTTTAATTTTAAAGTTGTCACCTATTTCCATGCATGCCCTGCAGTTTTTTTCTTTTCTTTTGAGAAGACGGCAGCAAAGATGGCAGCTTCATATCCTTTCCACACATAGCGGTGGTGAATTTTTAAATAGCTTGTGAGATTTGTGGTGCTGAAGCTTGACCTTTTTCCCTCTTTGTGACGCTTCTGTCGAACAGATTTTGCAAACAGCGAGTGAGTCATTGGTCTTATGTAATCTTTGACTCACAGACGTGAATCTTATAAGTAAAAAAAAAAAGTTCTGCACAGGTTTAGATCGGTTTTTCCTGGAGGAACACTACTCTGCATTCTTTTCAGTCCTACCCTGCTCAAACATACCTGCTTAATGATGATGAGCTGAGTCAGGTATGCTTAAGCAGAGCGACATGGAAAACCTGCAGGACAGAATATCCATAGGACCAGTGCCGGGAACCACGGGGTTGGATGAATCGCTGAGGAACAGCAAGAAGCTCAGCTGTATATGTTCAGCAGAACGACTGGTAGAAAACATTAATGATGCTGAAAAAAGAGGAATCGGATGGTTTGTTTCTGCAGACATGGCCTACAGCTGTGACCCAAGAATAAAGAAGTTTAAGGAAGAGGAGAAGGCAAGGAAAGAATCCGAGAAGAAAGCAAAGGCCGAAGCCAAGAAGAGAGAGCAGGAAGAGAAGGAGAAAGTAAGTGCTGGATCATCTGTTCACTGTGATTGGGACACGAGCTAAGAGCATCAAATATAGTGTTTTTAGTCTGAAAGCAGGGGGCTCCACATTTTTTTGGTATGTGAGCTACTTTTGAGATAGACCAGTCATGGCCTGGAATTCTGCACCTAAGTCACCTTATTCAACTTCAAAGTTGACAACTTCTACTATATCCTCAGTCAAAAATACTACTTTTATGTGTTAATAATTCAAAAACTACACAGTAATAGTACACAAATCTTTGCGAGCTAGCTTTGTTGTGTTATTAATATTATTATTATTTTGTAGCAATACATAATTAGAACAGATGAGACGTTTTATAATGAAAACAGAAACCTGGACGATCGCATTTAAATCTCTGTAAACGGTGGGGAGCATGACATTTCTAAAGCCCAGCTGGTTTAACCACGGCTGAGCAAACAACAGCTCCTGGCCCATGGACAGAACTCAAGAAGCACGTGCTGGTGGACACTGGGCCTTGATCCCTCGGTTGGGAACAGTGGCCCCAGCAGCAGGCGCCATGGCAAGACGGCTGGGTTTCTGTCTCGCTTCGGATTTAGGATGAACACGAGCCAGCCCAGGCTTCAATAAAAGCTCCGGTGGGACGGAGTGGTCCTCTGTCTGAGACTTAGCACGCATCGAGCCAACAGAATACCCACTGGTGAAAGAAAGAAAGAAAGAAAGAAAGAAAGAAAGACAAAGGTGCACTCAGTGTACGTAGTTAAACACAGTGATGTGTGTTCCAGAGGATGTTTGATTGGCTGTTCTGTATGTCAATCAAGTGACATATGACACGGTGAGGGTGATGATTCACAGACCTCAAAAAACTTTTTTTTTTTTTAAATATGACTTTGAAGGCTCGCGATATACCGTCACATCCCTCGTTTTCGATGTAATGAGCACAAAGCAAACAGAATGCTATGCTTGGTTTGACAGTTGCAGCTACTTTTGCTCACTTGAGCATAACTGTTACTGCTTTTAAAATAATAATTTACTGAATAAAGGCAACTAACGCAATGCGACACACCTTTATTTAAAAGCGGTTGGTAAATGTTTATTACACAGTGTAGGTTAGGAAGTTTCATTCATCTGTTCATCTTCAAAACCGCTGCTGGAACCAACCCAGCTAGTATTTGGTGAAGGTGGCGTTCCCCCTGAACAGGTCACCAGTCTGTTACACAAACACACACTCTTATTACACCCAGGGACAACTTAGTCATCAATTAACCTATGTAGCATGTTTTTGGACTGAGTGTCAACCACTACTCCACCATGCAGCCCTGTGTCCTGCACTGTCTTGGTTAAAAAAGTGCACCAGAAATGGATCTGAAAGGAGCAGAGCGCCCCCTACTGTCAGGACTGTAATATGTGAAACTTGCAGTCTGTCTGTTTATATGTCTGGTCCCTTTCTCTGTTCTGGTACCAGGCCCGGCAGGCAGAGCTGGAAGCAACCCGCTTAGCAAAGGAGAAAGAGGATGAGGAGGCCAGGCAGGCAGCTGTGCAGGCAAAGAAGGAAAAGGAGATCCAGAAAAAGGCCATCAAGAAGGAAAGGCAGAAGCTCAGGACCTTCTGTAAGGTAAACCCAAAGGCTTTTCTGTAAGCGCCACATGTTTAAAGGATGTGTGTGAGTGTCAGATTCAGTTGGTTGCCTCTATTGCAGAACTGGAGCTACTTTGCTGACAATGAAGCTGATGGAGTGAAAATGATGGAGGAAGTGGAGAAACTGTGTGAGCGTCTGGAGCTGATGAGGTACAGATCCAGTAGGATTTAGACATCAGGATCACAAACATTTCCATGAATATTTACACCAACACTCTTATTTTCTTTTTATCTATTTTCTTTCACATGTCTCAGTTTGAGCAAAAAATCAAGCTAAAATCTTCACTTTGTTAACAATCAAACCTCTGAAAAGGCCTGATTTTTCTTAGTTTACAGACATTGAATGAAACTTTGGCCTCGGGCTCTAAAGAGGAATGCAAGGCAGCCGTGGAGAGACAGGTACTTTGTCTTTTTTTCTGAATTATTTGTTATTTTTATGTCCTGAGACTGCAGACATCACCTGTCTATTTGAAAGAGTTCATCCTGTAAAATATTCTGATCTAAAATGATGACCAACTCTAATCCTCTTGGCATAAAGCATCTGTCATTTACAATCGGAAGGTGTTCTGTTTCATCCAAAGAAAGCAGGAAAGCAGTTGTTTAAGTCATCCCTGCTTTTCTGAACAGAAAATGTAAGAACATATGTCTTTGGTAGTTTGTTACTTTGGCTTTTAAAAAGGCTTCTTGACATTGAATATTGAATTCTTTTGCAAACCCTGTTTTAGCTGGTGACACATTTTCAAAAGAAATGTGTTTCTGTGGCATAAGTGGCAAAGCTGAGTTTTTGTCAAACTGTTGTTTCTACTGACATTTTTGAGCTGAGCCGAATCGCTCTAGTGTCTGCTCCATGAATGTGCATACAGTACCTCTTTGGACTGGGAGTGCAACCTAAAGCTGGGGTTCCATAAAACCAAGCAACCTGATAGTTTGGAGCATTTTCAAACTGGAAGAAAATGCAGTGAAGTGGATTTACCAAGATATCCTAGAGTTTCCTCACCCTGACAGGTTGTCTTTTTGATTTGTAATCAATATTTCCAAGACTACACTGACCAGCCACGGTATTGGACACACCTGTCTAACTGTTCTTTAATACCCATTTCTAATCAGCCAATCACATGGCAGCAACTCAATGCATTGAGGCCTGTAGACATTGTCCAGACGACCTGCTGCAGTTCACACCGAGCATCAGAATGAGCAAAAAGGGTGATTGAAGTGACTTTGAACGTGACATGGTTGTTGGATTTAATGAGGATTGAGGATTTAATAAAATAATAAAATGCTAATCTGCTGGGATTTTCAACTACAACCATCTCTAGGGTTTACAGAAAATTGTCCTAAAAAGAAAAAGTATACAGTAAGCAGCAGTTCTGTGGGCAGAAATGCCTTGATGATGACAGAGGTCAGAGGAGAATGGCCAGACTCGTTCAAGCTTATAGAAAAGCAACAGGAACTCAAAGAACCACTGGTTCCAACTGAGGTCTGCAGAAGAAGAGCATCTCTGAATGCACAACACGTCCGAACTTGAGGCAGATGGACTACAGCGGCAGAAGACCACACCGACCCCTGTCAGCTAAGAACAGGAAATTGAGACTATAATTCACACAGACTCGCCAAAACTGGACAATAGAAGATTGGAAAAATATTGTCTGGTCTGATGAGTCTCCATTTCTGCTGCAACATTTGGAGGCAGAGAAATCCAGATAAGATCTTGAAACTACAAACTATTCTCCATCTCCATAGTGTCTGGCCAAAATTTGTGGAGCAATAACAGAGCTTAGCTACTAGCACCCCTTTTTGCTTTCCTCTTCTGTTATTTATTGCTGGTCTCTATTGTCAGGTTTAAATATGTTTTTGCTTTAGGAACAACGACAAACACTCTTTGGAAAAAATGCATTCGATCCAACAAAGCAAGGGAAACGTGTTTTAAGCACATCAGTTTTCAAAGGTTTCTATCATGTTGAATTTGTTGTTATGCTTTCCTATTTCATAATTGTCTTGGTGGTGTTGCAGCTGTGTAGAATAACAGCAAAAAACAGTTTGGATACATCATTAGTTGAAATGGACAGGCATGTCCAAAACCCTCTCTGGCGTATCTGTCATTGAATGTCAGTTATTCTTGCCTCACTTTACTGGAGTGATGCATTTAATATTCTTACAAAAAACTGTTTTTCAATAACTATATTACTGTAAAGTAATTTGGAAAAATCATAAAATTTTTCCAAAATTAAAACAGCCAGATATAGGATGAAAATCTAAAACCTTTTCAAAGTTTGATAGTTTAGAGCAGGGGTCTCAAACTCAATTTACCTGAAGGCAGGGTCTAGCTGAGGCTGGGCCGGAACTTCTGCGCACACACACAAATGCGCAACTTGTGAGTGTCTGAGAGCTAATGCCAGTTTGAATCAGAAATTAAAAAAAAATCTAATCTTCTCAGACTTTTTACTCTATTTTGTAACACAAAATAAGATGAACAAGGACCCTGGTGTAAACAAGTTTTGTGTAACTTCCTCAGGTACATGGCTTCTTTGGTAGTAAATTTGTATGGAGCATGTACTATACTATTAACTCTATTTTTTTTCTTTGCAAAATTTACTTATAAACTCAATCAAATAAAATCAAATACCTAAATAAAAAATCAATAGGTAAATAAATCAGTAATAAATTTCTGTTCATTTAGTCTTCTATATCTATTGTTTAGAGATTTAAACATTCAGTTAATACTTTTAAATTAGAACTGTTAAACACAAAAGAAGACTTAAATTTATAGTTCTTTAACCTCCATCAATGGGTCCTCGCACTTACTTAATGTTAAAATCCCATTAGCTGTCACGCATGTAGGTGTGTGACATTTATTCTCTGCAGTTGACCCATCCCCTGGGGGAGTGGTGAGCTGCAGTCACAGCCGCGCTCAAGAACCGTTTGGTTGGGGTAATACACCGCTGCGCGTGACGGTAATCAAAACCTTAACCTTTCTCCGGGTCCCTGCGGCCCACATAAATGTTCAGCACTGGCTGCATGTATTTAGAAAGTTACATGCGAATAGACACTTTCTAAAAAGGAAAGTAAGGAACTCCTCCTGTTCCTTTCCTCCAGGAAACTTGACAGCGCGCTCCTCCTCTGTCAAGTTTCCTGCTCTAAATGTTTTCTTGATTCAAGCCCGGTCATTGTCACGCCCCAAAGAGTCATAAACCCCACTGTGATTAGTTGGTTCGTCAGCTCCGCACACGACACTGAAAAGGTGCCACTCATAAAAAAATTGGCGGGACGCACTAACATTAAACTTTCATAATAAGGCGGTGGCCGCAAAGTATCGTCTTGTATCGTCTTTTTAAGCTAAAAAAATTTAGCTTAAAAAGATAGATTTCTGAGCAGTTTCTTCGTACCTGGATGGAAAATGTAAGATTCCTTTAGTTTAAAAGTCGCTTTACTTTCTTTCTTTTTAAACTTCTGATGTGGTTGTGCTAGAAAACAGTCAGCTGGTTTAGTTTCCATCATCAGACTTTTGCTCGTCAGCTACTCAAAGCTCTGGTAACCTCAGTGCTCGCAACCACCCGGAAATTTCTGCAGGTGGAGGAGGTGAATGTTCAACTGCAAAGGGAGAGGGAGGCGGAGGTGCAGGCGATGCAGGCGGCTCGCAGTGCTGAGCAGGGCAGCGGAGGAGGAGGAGGAGGAGGTGGTGGGAAGGGCTGGAATGAAGACGACCTGCAGCTGCTGATCAAAGCTGTCAACCTTTTCCCTGCTGGAACCAACGCCAGGTTTAAGATCCATGAATGCTTGGCAAGATGGAGAATGTTTGCAATATGTGAAGATGGTTTTACATAGTTATGTCAGTGAGCTGTGTTTCAGAGAAATGCTTTTCTTTCAGATGGGAAGTTATTGCCAATTACATGAACTTGCACTCCAGCAGCGGCTTGAAGAGGACGGCCAAAGATGTAATTAACAAAGCCAAGAACCTGCAGAGATTAGGTGAGGAGAGGTCACAGCATCACAGTGATGGTTGGAAACAATTCGTAATGTGTCTACATGCACATTCCTCCCGTAGATCCACTGCAGAAAGGCGAGGTCAACAGGAAAGCCTTTGAAAAGTTCAAGAAGGAGCACACGTCAGTGGCGCCCTCCATAGACAACGCTGCACCCTCGGAGCGCTTCGATGGTAGGCCTTCGCTTTACAACACGTTAGGAGGATGAGGGGGCTTGCTGAGAACATCCCAGACAAAATGCCAGGTTCTGGTGATACTTTTGAGGCAGCTACTACTACTGCTAGCCTCCCTGAGTTGGTTGATAAGGAAGTGAATGACAAAATACTTGGTTTGACAAATTCATCAATTAATTGAAAGTTATTAAAGTTATTTAAAGTTGGATCAAAGTAGGGGGCGCTAGAGAGCAGGCAAAGGCGTAGGCATCATAGAAGACAAGCTCTGTTAAAAACAAATTAAAGAAATTTTTTTCAGACACTTTATGCCAGAAAAAACATCAGAACTCTACTTTTCGTCATCTTAATCTCTAAGAATACTGTAGATTGAAATCGAAAAAATGGCCAATAATCTTCGAAAATTCAAATACTCCGGTGCGGCGCCAACTACGGGACCCAAAACATCGACTTGTGAGGGTTCACCATCCAAAGCTACCACCTCAAAACCTGGAGACCCAAATGGACTCGTCGGCTCTGAAGGCTGAAAGCGGACATTGCCGCAATGTTCAAGCTGGAACTAAAGGCAGCGCTCACAGAGGACTTTGAAGCCATCAAGGCGGAGCTGTTCGCCTTGAAGACCGAGCTGGCCAGAAGCACTGCAGCAGTCCGCTCTGAGGTGTAAACGAGGAAAGCAACGACAACACACATGGAACACGCGCTTTCCTCTCAGTCAGATGATGTATTGTCCCTTCAAACCAAGGTTGAAAAACTCGAATCAGATGTGAACAACCTGCGAGGGAAATGTCTGGACATGAGGGGCGAATGAGGCGCACCGACAGCCACATACTGAATGTTCCAGAGACCTCCGGCTCCAGCTCGCCGACAGCAGTGTCCAAACTTCTTAAAGAAGTCCTAAATATGGATGAAGATATACTGATAGACCGATCTCACAATGGATTAGAATCAAGAAGCCAAAACGGCAAACCCAAAGTCATCGTTGCAAAAGTTCACCACCATCAGGACTGTGATGACCGCCAGAGAGTCCAGACCCGTCCGCTGGAAAGGAAAAGACATCCTCATCTTCCCCGATTAACTCAGAGGAAGCCGTGGTTTATGTGAAAACCAAGATCCTACCTGGAACAATAAATGACTGTTGCTCTGAGTAAGTAAGAGCTGGAGAAAAGATGCGAATGAGGCTAAATTTGATGCTGACGCATTCCTATCAGTAGTTACTGTTTTGTGAACAGTTAAAAACTTCCCACTCTTTTATTTAACCTTTGACTGGAAAATCTTTTTCAAAAAGCTGTTTTATGTTATCCCAGGGTCAGATTTGTTAACCAGTTACAATCTGGGATGGGAGTGATATGTTCTTATTAATACTTTACTCTCTTTCGAAATGGCATAAGGTGCCTGATAATTAATAATTTAATGATATAGCAGATCTGTCAGTAGGAGTTACATTGCCCTGTTTTTAAGCACTTAGATGTGCATTTTTTTGGGGGTTTGTGTTCTGATCAGTTAAGATTTGGATTTCACTGTACAACGTTTTTATATTGTATTTTCCGATGTTTTTGTTTTCAATCTCAATTTGCATTTAATTTTTACTTTTCTTTTTGATGGTCATTCTAATTTCCAATTGAGCGTTTATATAAGTGACAAACCAGTAACTCAACTTCCAATTAAATATCACCACAACTAAAGCAGATTTCTTAAACAAACCAGCTGGGTGTGACCTAAATTTTACAAGTTGGAATGTAAAATCTTTAAACACCCCAGTCAAACGTAAAAAAGTAATGAACCATTTAAACAAATTAAAAGCAGGAATTGTTTTTCTTAAAGAGACTCGTCTCCGAAACTCTGATCACTTTCGACTTAGGGGAGGGTGGATTGGACAAACATTTCACTCTAACTTCCACTCTAAATGTAGAGGTGTGGCTATTCTTATCAATAGAAACATCCCATTTGTAATGTCCAAAGTTGAAACAGACACCTCTGGGCGCTACCTGATAATCACAGGCAGACTATACAATACACCAGTTATCCTAGTTAATGTCAATGCACCACACTGGGACGACAGATCTTATTACATTTTCTCCCAAACATGAACACTCATCACTTGATATTTGGAGGAGATATGAACTGTGTACTGTGGCCTAGTTTAGATCGCAGTTCATCACGATCTGCATCCCTATCCGGTTCAGCTCTTCAATTACAACGCTTTTTTAATACAAACGGCGTTGTTGACACTTGGCGATTCTTAAACGCCCATCTGTTTTTGTGCCATAAGGCATTTTAATGTCAGACAATAACACGCATTCTATTTTTTAAGATAAAGTGGTTGGTACATTATGAACTCCAATTTAAAAATGTTTGTAGACAATTTCCAGAAGATATTTGTTAACTTAGTAAAAGTTTAGTAAAAGATGATCAAAGACAAAATTAGTTAAATTACTTTATTTGTTCACTAAATTTCATGTTGGGAGTGTTTAAAATGTGATCCAGATTTTTCCCTAAAAAATCATACAGAACCTTCAGCCTCATTCGACTAGTGTGCTGCAGATAAGCACAACTAGACAAAATGTCAGTTATTTTATAATTATTAATTGTCAATTCACTGTCTGCAATTTTATTAGTAGCGTCCTCTTAAGATTAGTCGGTTGCTGAATTTTCTGCAGAACAGATATGCTATGTGGTACAGACTCCAGTTTTGCTTTAATGTCAAACGCTCTTCGTCTGTTTCCGCCTTTTCTCCACTAAGAGACTTGTTACCATGGAAGTTTCAGTTTGAACTGCTGCTTTAACCCTTGTTCTAGCTTAGATGACCCCACCCTTACATTGACGTGTTCTCCCTACCATGACAAAGGTGGGTAAAGGTGGAAAGATTTCATGTAATCCATGGACACCAGTGAAGATCACAAATTAATGAAGAAAAAAGTTTTAACGCACTGGGTAGTGGGTCTAGATTACCCAACTCCCAATGTAAAAGTGCCTAGGATAGCACAAGGGTTACAAACACATCATATGACTAATGTGGTGGAGAGAATCTGGTGATTTTTCAAAATAAAACTTCTGAGCCTAAATTTGAAAACTTTCTGCATTCAGTAAATCAATTTTATTTATAAACAAGTTACAACAAAAAAGGCAATTGGAACATATTTAAATTCTGAAATTCTTTTTAAATAACTTCTGTAGCTTCATTTTCTTTTTTTGATGTTCCTGTTACCTCAGCAAACATTTACATTTTTTTGGAGGTTGTTTTGTTTTCAATGAAGCAAATTGAGCTAAAGTATTTAAGGATTTTTAAGCAGCAAAATAAATGTTTTCATCTATTTTAGAAGAAGTTAAGCTTCCATATTTCCTGCATGAAGCACTATCAGCTCCTGGTTTTTTCCTTCGTCCTTCCTGAAGTCTTTTTGTGGTCCTCAGCCTCTGGCGAGGGGAATCTGGCGCCCTGGACCACAGAGGAACAGAAGCTCCTGGAACAGGCGCTGAAAACGTACCCGGTCAGCACGCCTGAACGCTGGGAGAAGATCGCTGCTGCAGTTCCTGGTCGAACCAAGAAGGACTGCATGAAGAGGTACAAGGTACGAGATCTAAGCCCACGTACAGGTCTACCACTCCGCAGCCGCTGTGGCCACAGGAAACTGCAAACTATTTTATGGTTCAGTTCGGTCCATCTCCAGCTAACCGATCCTCTGCTTCTTCCTCAGGAACTGGTGGAGATGGTTAAAGCAAAGAAAGCTGCTCAGGAACAAGTGGCAGCCAAGAGTAAAAAATGACCAGAACCACAATCCCTTATTTTAATGTTATTGTGTTGTTCTTTATTTTATAATAAAAAAACCTAGAAACATAAATGTCTTTCTTTGGTGGATGCTGGGTGGTTGTGTTCAGCCTTTCATCCAGAACATTACACTACGGAGCTGGTTGTAGTCGGGTAGCTGCTCGATTGGACCTGGCGTTAACAGAGAAAACAGTCAGTTCTGCCACAGCTTAGAACCCAGCCTTTGGTGGTGCCAGAACTTTCTTCAAATCGACAAATAAAACTCACATCCATAAAAGACTGAAGCTGTAGCTCTAATGTGGGAAGTTACACACAGAATCAAAGCAGCCCCACCTCCTGCTTCAGCTGACACTGTTTACAAGAGGTGGAGCTATAGCTTCAACCAACACTGTTTGACAGGAGGCAGAGCTGCTTAACCCTTGTGCTATCTTAGATGACCCCACCCTTACTTTGACGTGTTCTCCCTACCATGATAAAGGTGGAAAGATTTCATGTAATCCATGGACACCAGTGAAGATCACAAATCATTGAAGAAAAACGGTTTAGCGCACTGTCTAGTTGGTGTAGAACTCCCAACTCCCAGTGGTGTTAACCCTTGTGCTATGTTAGGCACTTTAACATTGGGAGTTGGGTCATCTAGACCCACTAGACAGTGCTCTGAACCTTTTTTCTTCAATGATTTGTGATCTTCACTGGTGTCCATGGATTACATGAAATCTTTCCACCTTTGTCATGGTAGGGAGAACACGTCAAAGTAAGGGTGGGGTCATCTAAGATAGCACAAGGGTTAAATATCCTCCTCATCCTCTCCCTCCCTTTCACTTATGGTGCAGAAAGAATTAAACCTCACAAGATAAAATAACTCGGCAAAACACAGTAAAACAGCTAAACAACTAAACACATTTAGTCAAAACCCACAATTAAACCCAAATCTGTCCAGACAGGCAAAGGGAATGGTATCCCACAATCCCTTGTGGTGCTGATCTAACAGCAGCACCAAAGTTACACCTACTCAATTGAATTAATTTGAATGAAGGTAAAATAAATGTCTGATTACTACCTGTTACTTTTAAGCTGACTTAACTAAAAAGAATTGATTTATATTAACTAAAGCAAATAATTAGGTTAGAAAAGTTCATCTTTCCAACATCCATATGTGGTCTTATCACCCTTTCATGGTGGAAAAAGTATTATCTGAGCTTCTTCATCCACTAAATCATCTTCAAATGGACACGCCATGCTGCTTCACCTCTCTGAAAACAAACTAACCTTCAACTAAACCTGCTCCAGACCAGGTTATGTTCAGAGCATGAGTTGCCAGGGAAACTAAGCATACCCTGGAACATACCTCTGTTTTTGGAACTGAAAGCGGTGGTTGTACACTTCTTTAGCCTCAAACTTACCATGGGAGCTAGCATAACCTGCTTTCTGGAATACCCCCCAGATCATTTTGGGGGAGGACTGGATGTAAATTGTGAAGTTAGATGTTTTTCTAAAATCCTGAACTGATTTCATCCTCTGCACGACAATGGTGATGATAGAAGACGTACCAACAGCTGCTATGGCGGGAGCTCTGTTGTAAATGTATTTAGTGCACACTTCCTTAATGGTCTCAGCATCAATGGCCTGTGAATGGATAAAAACATTATGTTTGCATGAAAGATACTTTATCCTGATCATTTATCCAGCTCTTAACGGTACACTCACATCAATCCGGGCCTCCAGTTCATGCAGAGGAATCCTGCGACTGTAGCAAAGCATCTGTCGGCCGATGTCTTCGCAGATCGGGGTGGATCCTGGAGAAATAAGTGGTTGATGTGGACGTTTGTCTTTCTGATGGGGCAGCTCCATGCTGGTAGATCTTACCGTCCAGGTGCAGCAGCATGTTGGTCTTTAGTAGGTTTTTGGCGCGAGCCACCTCAGATTCTGTCACGCTGGTGCATAGAGACATCCTGAGAGGAACAGGCTTTTTAAGCCAGAGGTCATTCTGACAGCAGCTTGTGGGATTGGGACAAACTCACCATTCCCTTTGGGTGAAGTGCATCATATCCTCCACTGTGCCAGGCTCACACACCATGTAGAGCCCCCACAGCCCTGTGTCTGTGTAGCAGGTGTTGAAGGACTGAAAGCTGTGGCAGAGGTTCCCCTGACAGGCCATCTGAGCCAGTTTACTGGACAGGTTCTGGGTTCAGAAATTACATGCAGATGGACATCACTTCAAGAAAACATCCAGATCCACCGGCAGTATTTCAGTCGGGCCACATAGGGTTCTAAAATTAGATAGAAGGGCCGGACCAGGAGCAAATGCATGGAGTGAGAAAAAAATAACATGGAATCTGGATGAAAACATTTGGATTGAAAATGACCGTATATTTTAAAACAGAACATTTGAGAGTTTTTAGTTTAAAACGTTTGTTCTCATTTTAAAGCCAATTGCACCAACGGCTTGATGTACCTCGTGTAAAACTTATAGACATGAGACATGTGGTGTCTGAATTATTGGAAGAATGAAAAACAACAAATCTTCCAACATCACATGAATGCTAGAGTTGGGGTCCCCAAACTTTTTCTTGTCAGGACCACAATAACTCTTTTTCTTTAAAACTTTAAAGTTCTCTTGTCTTTCTTTTATTGTGAACCCCTTCAGGGAGTTGTAAAGTGCTATATGAATAAAGTTTCATTCATTCATGATCCTTTTAATAAACACTATTTATGAAATAAAAAATGATCAAATAACTCTGTGTTTTTCAAAGAGACAAAGACCTCTCCCGTTATAGTCCCATTGAGATTTTGAGGGCTGCAGCTCCTCACACATCTCACAGTTTGCACTAAAACCGAGCAGCTGTGCTGTGTCCTGCACGTCTGTTTCTCATCCAGTAATAATGGAAAAAAAGCAAATTTCTATGTCTTCTGCGCAGGTAAGCATATATCTGCGTTACCTTTTCACCAGTACAGAGTTCCCTCGTTTATTGCAGGAGTTATAAGTTATGTTCTAAAAATAACCCGTAATCGGTGAAATCCGCAAAGGAAACTCCTCACTAGTGTTGTGGGATCTGTGCGTGTGTGTGTGCTGAAGCTGATGTGTGTGCACTCGCGCGTGTGCAGGAAGAAGGGGGGCAGGAGCGAGAGTGAGTATGTGGAGCGCGCATTCAGTTTTTGTGACTAAGTTACGGAAAATCAGTGATAAAGAAAATTACATCAAAAAGAACGGAGATTGGTTCTTTTCAGGGAAGTGAACCCCGAAGGAAGATCCGCCTTTGGCCCAGGATAAGATCTCCCCTACATCTTCTGCCCATGGTCAGGGAACAAAATCTTGGATCGCGATCAGAACTTTCATTTCATTCTAAGATCCTGGACTTAATTACAATGAAGGTTTGATCGCGATCCAAGATTTATGTAGATCTGAAGAGCTCTGCATTTCTGTACAGGAGACACATTGTTTCAGCCAATCAGGACATAGGACAGTGTGCACTGTTAGAAAAAAAAAGCAGCATAATCGCTCTAAAACAATGAGTGACACCGTAAAAGATGAACTGCGACATTATAGAAAGGTAGGAAAGCCTTATGTTCTGTTTGAAAAAAAAAAAGAAAAAAGAAATCATGCGTCTCTGATATTGTTCAGTGGGCCGGACCAAACATGGAGGCAGGCCGCATCCAGCCCGCAGGGTCGTAGATTGTCTACCCCTGTTCTGTATCCTCTCCTTCCTCACTGAGTCCTTGTAAAATGCAGGTTTTGGGTCATACATTTTGTATTGCCAAAATTAAACTTGGCGGTGTTATCTGTGATGTTTACGTCTGTTATTGCGTGGCCATGTCACCTTCGAAAGAAAAATATTTGATAGTTTTATTCTGAAAATACGAAGAAGGTTTTAATTTTGAAATCCAGACCCCTTTCCGTTTCCCCAGCTTTTTGCGGCAACATGACGCATCACAGGACTTTGTCCTCGTTAGTGGATTTTGCAATAATGAATGTCTTCAATGGCATCAATGCCTATTGATGCTAATATCCTTCAAACGACTTTTCCAAAATTAGCTTAATTTAGCATCTTTGAAGTGCAGCTTTAAGGCAACTTTTCAAAAACACAGCATTGTAATTGGTCCAAGGATCCCACTGACTCCAGCTTTCTCAGAGCTGGAAATAAATTCAGATGCCAAGGAGGAATCAGGAAGAAATTCTCTGAAATCTGAATACTGTTCCATTTTTTAAAAGAAAAACTACTTGAGTGCATACAATTCACACATACAGCAAAAACAAGGCCATTAGAAGTAAGTTAAAAATTCTTACCAAATCTGCAGGAAAAAATGGGGTTTAAAAAATTTGTTTTACCAAGAACTTTTACTTTAAGAAAAAAATTAACCAGTCACTAGGACATGTTTTCTCAAAACTGAGATTGTTTTGCTACCGAAAAACTTCAACCACTGAAAAAAAAAAGAAAAAATCAGATAAATTTTCTTGCAACCCAGAAAATAAGACTTTTTTTAAAAAATAAGCATCTTTTGATGAGTGATTGATAATAATTTGTCCTGTGACAGACAGGAATACAAGATTAAACATTCAGAAAATGTGAATAAATATTTTAAAATACGAGCGAAAAAGAAAAACTTCAGAATGTTCAAACTCAAAATCTGTTTTTCTGTCTTTCAGAGGATCTCTGGACCAATCACAATGCTGTCGCTTTGAAAAGTGGCCTTAAAGCTGCACTTCAGCGCTCGCTGGGACCAGCTTACAGTTTTACTCAGTCGCTTTAGCACAATTCTCAGATCAGAATGAAATTCCCAAAACTATTTGTTCAATCTTCACATCATGATGTCACTTGTGCACATCATATAAGCAGTTTCTCACTTCTTTGAACAAGTTGCAATTGATTTGGTACATCCATGCAAATGATTATGTACAATTCTCTGCTCTTTGCTACATTATCAATTGTTTATGTCATGTTGAACAAAATGTATTCTATAGTTCACTGTGCAATAGTCTTACTCCTCAAAACACCTGGTCATTAGTTCATCGTATAAGTCATTAACAGCAAAATGGTTGACCAAGTTGTCAATGTGTCAAACATATTTCGCTGCATGTCAAGAGAGGACATTCGCTGTGATGTGGATGAGAATTTGTGGCCTAACATACAGGAACGACAAAAGGTGTAGGAAGACCACACCAATTCCTACTGCACTGCCTGGACTGTTGTACAGAATATTGTCCTATCTTTTTTTTCCCTTTGTGTTACTGTTTGCAGTGGGTTTTTTCCATGTTGGTATGACATACAAATTACAATATGAACAATAAAAGTGTAAATGTGAATCTTGTCCAGTCTCTTGCAATCAAACAAAAAAGCTGTAACTTACATTTTACAATAATTGTCATCAAAACTTTAGCCATAGTTTACATCAGAACCTCCCTCTAAAGTACACAGTTATATTGACAACATGACTAAGTAAGGACTTGACATTCTGATGGCACTGACATGTTCAATGACATAAAGACATAGTTTTGAGAGATGAACTAAAGATTTTGAGCAAGTTACAGGCTTTTGCAAGATATCCATAGTGTTTTGCTGTTTGTACAAATTGTTTTGAGAAATGCACACACGTATTTGCAAACTTCAATTCTGATTTGAGAATTGTACTAAAGCGACTGAGAAAAAACCTTAAACTTCCTTGCCATTAGGGATGGGTGCTGAGCACCGGTATTGAACAAGCCCCGGGGCAACATTTTTCAAGACGGCAGTATCGTTAAGATCTGACCTCAACGGTTCTGCTTTCGGTACTGGGGAAGTCGAATCTTTTGTGTCCAACAAGATATAAACGTTATCTGCCATATTTAAAAACCAAGTCAGTCAATTTTCCATTAACTAATGATGATATTATTATTATATTATTCTTGCTGAAGAGGATAGGTCCGTCTGGCTATTTGTGTGCATGCGGGGCAGGGCTGTTGTTCAGACAGCACCCGGCGCGCGTAAAATTAATTAAATCTTCGCTAGAGCTCCCTGACAATCGTGTCAACCTGCTGCTATGATGACCGTATTTGGCGCTCTTCTGATCTTTGATCTTTTGAACTCAAACATTTATTTAATTTGTTTTATATTTACATCATGACAACAATATGTCAAAACATTGCTGTTTATTTATTTTTCTTCTTTCTTATTTTTTCATGTATTTTACTTTTGAAGTTGGAAAATGTATAAAGTAAAATGTTTTATTAAAAAAAACATTGTTGCATAATGAGGAAATAAAACACTTTATGTTCCTAATTTCTTATTTATTAATTAATTTTTCGTCCTCAAAAAGTATCGATAAGAGTATCGTTAAAATACCGGATCGATAAGCATTATCAATAAGGGTAGTAGTACTGTTAAAACGTCAACGATACCCATCCCTTCTTGCCATCAGCATCGACTCAGTACTCACCACTCCTCCACCAAATGAGCGGTCCCAGTTTCCAACAAGTGTGTTTGCCACCATGAGTGGGATGGTGTCCGGGTGGGACCAGCCAACCGCCTCTACAGCAATTGCAATGTGAGCTAGGGGCATCTTGTCATCACGCACACGCATCTAAAACCAAAGAACACAATCTCTAACTAAAAATAGCACAGATACAAGTGTGTTTTGTTCCAATACAGCAGGTTTTCATTGGATTGGAGAGTGGCTCTCAGCATACCTCACTTCCTGTGAAGTGACAGGGAGGGAGCGCCGGGGCTTCACCCTCATATCTGCCAGGAAGTTTTCCAAAGTGATACCGGGCCAAACTGATGAGCTCATTGTGGCAGACCCCTGATCAAAAACATCACACTCACAGTAATGTGGACCTCATTAGCACAGAGCAGGGTATCACATGTTCTCACCTCCAGCAGCAGCCAGCACGATTCTGGGTCCTTTGTAGTGAGTGGTGATGTACTCCACCAGGTCCCCCTTGTTGATTGTCCTGAAACACAAACACAAAACTGAGTCCCGGAGAACAGAGGAGATCTGGAAAAAGAAGAAACCCTTTACTCGCTCACTTGATGTTCTCAGTGGGGCCCAGAATGGTCCGGCCCAGCGCTGTGGACTGGTACGCTGTGGCGTGAAGGTAATCAAAAACCACTTCCTGTAGGTTGGTCTCCACTTCCTGCATCTCTCGAAGGATCACCCCTCGCTCTCTCTCAATCTCCGCCTCTCCCAGAGTGCTGTTCTGGATGATGTCAGCCAGGATCTCCACAGCTAACAAACACAAACATCATCATCGTGGTGCCAGACCAAAAAAAGGGATCTAAAGAATACTAAGGCGTTGATACAAAAAAGAAGTGTTCCCTTGTTCGTCTCAGGAGTTCTGTTCTAAAGATAATCAGAAGTAGATGAAATCTGCAAAAACTTTTTTTATTTTACAATTATTATAGAGGTTTTAAGGCTGTAAAACCCCTCACTTTCTACCCTTTCCTCTGACAGACAGGAACAGTTTTACGCTTTTCTCTCATTTAAATTCTCAAAGTTTAAACCTTCATAGAAAAATAAGTCCAGTTTTATAGAATGAAAACAGAGATCTGTTTAGAACAATTTCTATAGAGACACAGCACAGAGGGAGTGATTACAATAGTCTACAGCCAATCAGAATGCAGAACACAATGTGTTGTATTAATATTGCACTGGAAAAAAATCAGTGAAACAGTGAAAGATGAACCATGATACAACTCGGAAAGCACTGTAGTGATGTGTTTTCCTTAGTGGAATCATTGTGTCCATGATTTGGATGTACCTCGAGGCAGATCTTTGGAGAAGGCTTTGGCGTAGTACACTGTCTGCTCCCGTGACGTGTACGCGTTCAGATGAGCCCCCATGTTTTCGATCTCCAACTCCAGATCCAGCTGGGAGCGTTTTCTGGTGCCCTGCAATCACCAAAAAGCCTTTGTTTTTCCTAAAGATGGTCAGAGATGGACTTGGGACAGACTAACTTTGTCCTCGTCCCCTCACCTTGAATGCCATGTGCTCCAGGAAGTGTGCAGTGCCGTTGTTCCTCTTGTTCTCATAGCGACTGCCAGCATCTATCCAGAGTCCCACCTGGAAGAAGACACACACACCACAATGATAAATTAATCAGAAATGGACAAATATTTCCTTTGAAAAAACTAGCAGACAAAAAAGGAAGAAAAAACCCAAACTCTGTCTGGTTTTTTTGATTACAAACTTACGGTGCAGGTTGTGAGGCCTGAGTCCTCTGAAGCCACTCGGAGGCCGTTTTCTAACGTGGTCACTTTAGTTTCTGGAACGTTCAGCTGCACCTGCTGAGCCGCCCGGCTCGCCAACCATCTCTGGGGTCCAGGAAGGATCTGCACAGAGAGGACTGAAGATTCAGAGTTGCTGTTCTCTAACCTCCAATAATCTGTTCTAATGTTTCTAAGACACATAGTGTGTGTTGTATGTCTGATCTATTTGTTATATGTCTGATCTTGTTTGGGTTGTACTGGAACAATTTTGCATGTCAGTGTAAAAGCTGTACATATAACAATAAAAGGATTCTGATTCTGCTGGGATATGAAGTTCATAAATGTGCTTTATATGTCAATCCAAAAACCAATCTACAGATGACCGGAATCAACCACTACAGTCAATTTTTTTCCTCCACATTTAACGTCGCATTACTTTCATTTTATTTTTACTTTTAAATGAGCTCTTAACAGCCAAAAACATGATAGTATTTAAATAAACATCAATAGTAGAAAAACAGACCTATGGATAACTATATTGAGAATAATGGCAGGTCAAATTGACCTAAATAAAAATTAAATTAAATTTGACCTTTGAGACGTATCATGATTCCTGGAACTGTGTAATATATTTAACTAGAGAGTACAAATAGGAACATAAGAACTATGTGAAAGGAAAAAAAGGAAAGGAAAAAAAACTAAAAAAGTACAGAATAATAGGGATGGGATTATATAAATTGGCTTCCTTCCGCTCCTTTATAGGCAAATAATTCAACTCTTTTTGACATACTTGTCATTTTATGGATAAGTAAAAGGAAGGATGGATGGATGGATGGATGGATGGATGGATGGATGGATGGATGGATGGATGGATGGATAGATATGTACTATCTTTTTGTTTGTGTCTTCTCTACTATTTGTTTTGATTGCTTGATATAAACCAAATCAAAATTTTAGATGACAACATTTCTTCCCTGTGACAAACTGTAATCATATCTTTCTAAAGACGATGGGATTTTTTTCTCTCCTTCAAATAGAATTATTATATAATTGATCCCATTCTTTATTGATATTCTTGGGTTGTCCTGTGATAAAGTGACCCACGTAGATCAATATCGTGATCGAACTCAACAGGGATGGATCTCGTATTTAACACTGTTAAACTCAGTTTAAACTGCGTTCATTAAAATAACGGGAATCATTTTTCATTGAACGCTCCTGCTGATAAATGTCGGCATCAGGGAGTCGCTAAGTTTAAGCTAGCACGAAGCTGTGGCGCGTGGCGATCATGTTGCGGTTCCTCTTTACCGCAGCGACACTAAAGAGCCGCAATAGTTCCACTCGGCATTGAACACACCGTCCTACCCTAGGTACGTTATATGACGTCCGCAGTAGATGTTCCTGTAGCTTTTTCCCCGCAGATGTAAGGCGGCGTAGGGACACTGCCATATTTGTTTTTTCTTTCTGGTCTAAGACGCAACTTCCGCTAAACATGTGACGTCATAATGTCAAATAAAATTAAAAAAATACGAGGCTACTAAAACACAAACCGCTGTTACATTATTTTGTAGTTACTTTTAACCTGATTGGTAAATTTGATAATATTGAAGACTGTGGCAGAGGAGACAGAAACAAGAGAATGTAAGAAAGAGGCGATGAGACATACTGGAGGAATTGAATTATTTAGACAGTGAACAAAATGTTTCTTCATTATCTGGACAAAAACAAGTACTAAATAATTGGTTAACTATCCCTCTGTAATAATGCTTTTCTTCACTTAACGAGACATTTAGTGAATATACCACTGTCCTCTACTGTGATAGAGTGAAGAAAGGCAGGATCTGCAGCTGTTACCATGACAACATGTCACACCAAGTATTAGACAGTCCCCTTCTTGTGAAAAACAATTTAAACATAACAAATAACACGATAAAGTACTAACAATTAATAACTGATTTAATATTTCTTTCGTAAGTGACCATGGTATAAGCAGGATAATGGTCGAGGTGTATTATCAGAAATTAAGAACGTCTTATGTAGGGGATAATGCCAAACAAAGTGTGCATTATCAAAAATGAATGGACGAGGAGGAGGACGGTTGCTTCCATAAGGTTCATTAAACAGTTTCCTTCTTTGATTTATTTGTTGATTTATTGTGCTGTACGTTAAATATTGCACTGGAATGTTTGATTCAGCTGGGAATTCTCACCACCTCTCTACATGTTATTTATTGAAAGGTAAAAAATAAGCCAAAACAGACAGAGCTGGAGATAGCAGAAATGAAGATGCTCTCTTTAGGAATGACAAGAACAGAAAAGCAGATTGTGACAGTTTGGACACGTTGAGAGGAAGAACAGTGATTATTGTTGTGGCAACCCTGATACAGGAAAGGGTCTAAAGCAGGGGTGTCAAACTCATTATCACCGAGGGCCACATCCGCATAGTGGTTGTTCTTGAAGGGCCAGATTTAACTTATAAATGTAACTAAATGGATTGAAGAATAAATGTAACTACTCCTTTATGTTAAATAACTCATTATTTATTTATTCTAACTTTTTAAAGTGACAATTACAGTTGCATAGAAAACATGTGTTTGCTTGTTACTCTGACATAAATTCTTTTAAATTTGATTCTGTTAGGTTAGGTTATATGGACAGTGTTTAAGTTCTGATGTCAATCCAATATTTCAAGTCCGATTCAACCTAGATATGAACTTTTATGCTCTCGGGGGCCACATAAAATGACATGGAGGGCCACATTTGGCCCACAGGCCTTGAGTTTGACACGTGTGGTCTAAAACCAAAGAAGAATTACAAAAGTGAAACAAGTTTGAAAGAAGTTAATGGAAAACACCTCAACAGCCTGTAGAACTCGTGATTTAGAACATTGTATTTGCCACAAAATCATGCTATTTTTAGTTCAAGACCGAAATTTTGCAACGATGACAATAATTAATGATGGAGCTCGCTTTATTTGTTTGTTTATTTATCTATTATGCCGGCAAACAAACACATTGAAATACACCATCCAAAGCAGCAGGGGCAGTAAGGCCCAAGAGCAAACACTTAGCAGCTTTCTCATGAGGTTTATTTTGAAAGTCTAGCATTTGTAAAGCGGAAGTAGTTGCAAAGTACCGCTAATTTCCCTCTCGAACTTGTCAATTGCATGACTAAAACCCTTTGGGAAACGAGCATTCCAACCGTGTGAAGGGTTACTGAATGAGACAAATCTTAAAGCTATCGTCTAGAACGTCATCGTGATTGTTTTCTCAGTGGCTTCGTTTTGTTTGAAGTATAAAAACACCCTTATCGATTGGAGTCTGAAGCCGCGGGCTGTGCTGGAAGTGGAACTTCAGCAAAACAATGGCAGATCTCATGGACAGCGAGCTGGAAGACGGAGAGCTCTCCGGGTCCGGTTCAGATGCAGAGATGGGGACGTCTTCAGCGGAACCGCCGCCGATCCCCGCAGCCTTCAGCGGGCGGGTTCTCCAGAGCAGAGCCGCCGCCTCACAGCCTCCCGCGACCGCCTACCGCAGCTCCAGCAGGGACGTGGACTCGAGCGACACCGGCCAGGAATCCTCCGACGAAGAGGCGGCTGTTTGGCGCCGGAAGCGCCAGAAAGTGTCTGATGCTCCGCAGCCACCCCCGGTCCCCGCCACGGCCACCCCCGGCGGCGCGGGAAGCCGCAGAGTGAACAACATCTGGGGCTCGGTGGTTCAGGAGCAGTGCCAGGACGCCGTCACCGCGGAGCTCGGTGTCTTCGGCATGGAGGGCGTCAGCACGTCCAGCAGGAGCGTGGAAACCTACAACTTTGTTCTGGCGCGGAAAATGATGGAGAAAGATCGGGAGGTGGAGAAGCTGATAACGCAGGAGGGGAAAGTGAACACGTTGGACGCCGAACTGGAGGCCTACATGAACGGTCAGGGATCAAACGAGGGCGCAGGCGGGGATGCAAAGAGGAAAAGGCCAATTAAAGAGAGGCTGGGTCCAATAGCTGAGATGGACATAAAGGGTCGTTATGAGATCTCGGAGGATGACCCCGATGACAGCGTGGTGGATGAGATTGCCTACAGACTGCAGGAGCCCAAAAAGGATCTGATTGAGCGCGTTGTTAAAGTTGTAGGGAAGAAGAAGGCAATTGAGCTGCTGGGGGAAACCGCCACGCTGGAGGAAAGCGGCGGGGTGTACACCATGGATGGCAGCAGGCGCCGGACACCGGGAGGAGTTTATCTAAACTTACTCAAGAACACGCCCAGCATCTCCAAGTCCCAGATCCGAAAGATTTTCTTTGAAGAACAGCAGAAGGACCACAAGAGCAAGAAAGCAGCCCAGAAGAGGAGGCGGCATGTGCTGGCGAAGAGGATGAAACAGGCCATTGGCTCTCTAAACCTGCAGGAACATGATGATGTCTCCAGAGAAACCTTTGCCAGTGATACCAATGAGGCCTTGGAGTCTTTGGAAGAGGCTGTAGAAGAGGAGGAAGAGGGTCTGGAGGAGGCTTCAGTGGGAACTGAGATGCCGGTTGTTTACAACTCTGCAGACCTGGAGGTTTTCTGAGCATGGTCAGGACAAAGACGCTAATATACTCTTTAAAAAATCATTTTTGTTTCTGGAGGGAAAAACAAAAATGATTGTTTCATAAAGTAGCTATGACAAGCTGCTTGCTTGTCTGTTTCATAAAGTAGCTGTAGATTTTGATGACCCTTCATTCTGATCAAAACGTGTCTTTTGATTCTCAAATACAGTAAAGCTCTTCTTGTTTTTTCCCATTATTGCTGATGTTGAGCTTAACGTAAGGCATTTTGTTGTTTATGGCAAATCAATAAAAAACCTGCTGGAACATTTATTAAACAGGAAAAAAAAATGCTGCGTTGGTCGTCATTTACAGTTCCATTAGAGTCCTTAAAGACCCACTCCAGTGGAAATAGTGTTTTTGTGTTTTTAACATCTTGTAGAATTTTTCTAATGATAAAAAAATAAAGAAAACTAAGATTTTTTAATTAAAATCATTAATTAATTAATAATTTAAATAAATGATTAGTAAATAAATAATAAATATTTATTATTAAATAACACATATTTATTCATAAATAATTTAAACAATAAATGACCATAAATATTTATTAATAAATAAATAATTTAATAATAAATTAAAAAAAATTGTACATGCTTTTTAAAGTTGATCACGTTTGCAGTTGATCACATGTTTTTTGCACTTTCGCAGCTTAATATTAATATGTATTTTCTTATGTAACCCTTGTGCTATCCTAGGCACTTTACGTTGGGAGTTGGGTCATCTAGACCCACTAGACAGTGCGCTGAACCTTTTTTCTTTAATGATTTGTGATCTTCATTGGTGTCCATGGATTACATGTAATCTTTCCACCTTTATCCACCTTTGTTATGGTAGGGAGAACAAGTCAATGTAAGGGTGGGGTCATCTAAGATAGCACAAGGGTTAATACGAATGTCATTTTTAATAATTATTTTAATATTTTTGATAATTTTAGTCCCATAGTTCTAATAATATTTTATTAATTAGTTTTAATAATACATTTTAATAATTTGATATGAACGTCATTTTTGATGTTATATATATTATTTCTGAATGTCGTTGCTGCCGCAGATAAATAAAATTTCCCCATCGTGGGATTAATAAAGTCATCTATATCTATCTATCTAATATCAATATATTGCTAAATTGCACTGCTCCTGCACAATTAATCGCAAATTTATCGTTATCGCGATTTCAAGATGTGCAATACCCATATCGCAAAACTCAGTGAAAATCGCAATAAATTATAAACTTTAAATTTGCGAAAACATTCTTATGGCAACTTGAACTATTTAATGAATTCAATGAATCCCTTTATACGTTTGACCAATCAGATGGAGCCCTTCACGTTATTGACCAATCGGATGGAGCTTTTATGTTAGAGGTTGCTCTCCTAATTAGACGAGGGTCATTTGGAGAATAATTTAAGGTGTTTTGACTCTTATTTAAATTAAACTTTTGTAGTGAAATAGAAATGATGTGTTTAGGTGTTTTGCTATTTGTTCATTTATCGCAAGTTATATCGTCATCGCAATATTGATCACTAAGATCACATATCGCGAGTTTTCCTCATATCGTGCAGCCCTAATATGAATGTTTTGTAAAATGCAACGGCACGCCTTTAACATATTGCAAATAAATAAAAGGTAAACCTGTTCTGGAAGGATTAGTGTAGTGCAGAGGTTTGTCCACTAGGTGTCACACTTGTGACATTTCCTGCTGAATGACGCTCTGCAGCAAAGTGCTGATGAAATTTATAAGATGCCAACAGTCAGCTCTTGCAAAAATAAGTCAAATATATAAACAAAACCCCTAAGATTTTTTCAAGCCAGGCTTGTTTCTATTTTTGTGGTCCTTCCTCGGCATTGAACTTGTCTAAATTGTGCTGCCACCTCTCATTCTCTGTCAATTATCTTGTTAGCAGCAACAAGTACAAAAAAAAAACACATAAACACTTTACTTCCATTCTGTTGCCTCCATATGTTCACCTTTAACCTCAATCTAGCTTTCACTCCTCTATCCTATAATTTTATTGTGACTAATCTGTTTTATTCCTCTGTAGTTTCTTCTTCAAAACCAGAACTCTACACCTTTATTCCTCCTCATCCTCTCATTCTCCAAGATCTTGTTCAACAGTCAGAAACTCTTCTGCCTTCTATTCTAAACTCTTCCAGACCTCCACATGCATGTTGTCAGAACCTGTCTTTCCCCTCTTCTTCTTCAGTGTCTTCCTTATTACATCCTTATTTTTTTTTTGTCTTGAAGTTGAGTCATCCAGACTTCAAATTTTCTCATAAATCTCTCTCATAAATCCCTTGTCTTCTCCACTTCCACCTTGTGCTGCATCTTACAGTGTTTAACTTTTTCTTAGAAAAAGTAGTTGCTAGCCCTCTCGGCTCACCAGGTCCTGGTTCCAATCCCAGCTTGGTTCTTTCTGTGTGGAGTTTGCGTGTTCACCTCGTGCATGCAAGGGTTTTCTGCAGAAACAGCTTCATAGGTTAATTGGTGATTCTCCCCTAGGTGTGCATGTGAGCAAGAAAGTGTGTGTGCCCTGCAGCATACTGGTGACCTGTTCATGGTGTGTTCTGTTTTACATTAATTAAAAAGGGAATACAGTTCAGTACTAATATCTAAGGTGGATGCAACATCAGAGGAAGCTATTCAAATATTGTTGCATTCTTTGCCTGTTAGTAGGTTCTTAGTCATGGAAAATACACAATACATAGTTTCAATCCTAAAATATTTCTAGACTCTGACTAAAGAGCAAATATTTTTTTGTATAGTCGCAGAAAATTACTGAGCCCGTGTCCTGACATTAAGATATGAAAATATATCTTGTTCCCACAGATTAATATCTTGTTCCCACAGATTATTATCTCGTTCGCACGAAATACTATTCCGTTCCCACAAGATACTGTTGCGTTCCCTCGAAATACTATCCCGTTCCCTCGAAATGATTAACTCGTGCGAACGCAATAATTATGTCGTTCGAACGCAATAATTAATCCGTTCGAACGCAATAATTATTCACGTCATAAGTCATTCACGCGGATATGCTCTCTGTACGCCGGCAAAAGCCGCTTTCAGCGGTAACTTCCGTGTCTCTGTGACCCAAATTCGTTCAAAAAAGGAGCATGAAAAACAAAAATGATCACTTTATTACTGTCTCAATGAATATAAGAAAAATATCAAAAGATTTATGATAACTAGGCTGCTTTGTCATACGATAGCTCCTGCTAGGCTACTACTAGCTCCGCCGCAGAGCTCTTTGATGTATGCCGGCATTTGGGCAACTGGCTGGTCGGTTGACAGACAGCTGATATTGTAGTTTAGGGTCGAATATGAATAATAATATTCAGGACTTGTCTTTTATTAACTTTAGCAGTCAGTTGCTTTACATTCGAAGGCTATAAGGGTACATGCTAACTGACAAGCCGATCATTGATCCTGTTATTAATTTACGTCATAGATTTACAGCAGATACCTTCACATTTCTGTCTGTGTGTGTCTCATTACATTGCATTGAAGACACGCAGGATGTTTAGAGAACAGATTTATTTATTTCAAAAAGCACAAAGCATTCATCGTATTCACGTTCATTCACATGATGATGATCTCTGGTACGCCCTCAGTCATCTTGCTGCAAAAGCCGCTTCCTGGCGATCTGACAGTTTGCATATCGCCCTGATGAAAATCACCTGTGCAGGTCAGAGAGGAGAGGCGTGCCCTCTAATCAGAGTGCCATCAGCTGTGGAAAAAGGGGACATAAAAAGACAGACGCAGAGGATCTGGGGGGGGAGAAGCCAGAGAGAGAGGAGGAAGCTGGAAGAGGTTCTAACGCCAACCCTGCGTGCTTCCACAACCTGAAGACTGACATCTTCTTCTCAGACGAACCCTGATCCAATGAAGCAGAACTTTTTCCCGACAGTTTACTGCACAAGGCCTCATCTTGCACCATTATACGGAGCCCGTGTCCTGACATTAAGATATAAAAATATATCTTGTTCCCACAGATTAATATCTTGTTCCCACAGGTTATTATGTCGTTCGCACGAAATACTATTCCGTTTCCACAAGATACTATTCCGTTCCCACAAGATACTATTCCGTTCCCTCAAAATACTATTCCGTTCCCTCGAAATGATTAACTCGTGCGAACGCAATAATTATGTCGTTCGAACGCAATAATTAATCCGTTCGAACGCAGTAATTATTCACGTCATAAGTCATTCACGCGGATATGCTCTTTGTACGCCGGCAAAAGCCGCTTTCAGCTGTAACTTCCGTGTCTCTGTGACCCATATTCGTTCAAAAAAGGAACATGAAAAACAAAATTGATCACTTTATTACCGTCTCAATGAATATAAGAAAAATATCAAAAGATTTATGATAACTAGGCTGCTTTGTCAAACGATAGCTCCTGCTAGGCTAGCTCCGCCGCAGAGCTCTCTGTTTGATCATGTATGCCGGCATTTGGGCAACTGGCTGGTCTGTTGTCAGACAGCTGATATTGTAGTTTAGGGTCGAATAGGAATAATAATATTCAGGACTTGTCTTTTATTAACTTTAGCAGTCAGTATCTTTACATTCGAAGGCTATTAGGCTACATGCTAACTGACTAGCCGATCATTTCCTGTTATTAATTTACGTCATAGATTTACAGCAGATACCTTCACATTTCTGTCTGTGTGTGTCTCATTACATTGCATTGAAGACACGGAGGATGTTTAGAGAAAAGATTTATTTATTTTAAAAAGCACAAAAGCATCCATCGTATTCACGTTCACATCATCTGGTACGCCCTCAGTCATCTTGCTGCAAAAGCCGCTTCCTGCCGCTACTTCCGTGTCTCTGTGAGCATTCAATAGGGGTAAAAATAAAAGCAAGAATGGTCGATCTGTTATTTTCTCGATGACAATCTGAAAAATATCATATTAAGCTGGCTGCTTCGCCGAAAGCACTTACCTTTAGCTTGTAGCATAACAACAATGGCAGTACGTCACGTTTCCCAGAATGCTTTCCTGCCAATCATTGGCCAATCACCGTGTCCCTGTGACCAAGGTCTAACAACAAGACCAATGGTTGGCCGCAAAGCATTCTGGGAAACGTGACGTACTGCCATTGTTGTTATGCTACAAGCTAAAGGTAAGTGCTTTCGGCGAAGCAGCCAGCTTAATATGATATTTTTCAGATTGTCATCGAGAAAATAACAGATCGACCATTCTTGCTTTTATTTTTACCCCTATTAAATGCTCACAGAGACACGGAAGTAGCGGCAGGAAGCGGCTTTTGCAGCAAGATGACTGAGGGCGTACCAGAGATCATCATCATGTGAATGAACGTGAATACGATGGATGCTTTTGTGCTTTTTAAAATAAATAAATCTTTTCTCTAAACATCCTCCGTGTCTTCAATGCAATGTAATGAGACACACACAGACAGAAATGTGAAGGTATCTGCTGTAAATCTATGACGTAAATTAATAACAGGATCAATGATCTGCTAGTCAGTTAGCATGATGTATCCTTATAGCCTTCGAATGTAAAGCGACTGACTGCTAAAGTTAATAAAAGACAAGTCCTGAATATTATTATTCCTATTCAACCCTAAACTACAATATCAGCTGTCTGACAACAGACCAGCCAGTTGCCCAAATGCCGACATACATCAAAGAGCTCTGCGGCGGCGCTAGTAGTAGCCTAGCAGGAGCTATCTTATGACAAAGCAGCCTAGTTATCATAAATCTATTGATATTTTTCTTATATTCATTGAGACGGTAATAAAGTGATCATTTTTGTTTTTCATGTTCCTTTTTTGAACGAATATGGGTCACAGAGACACGGAAGTTACCGCTGAAAGCGGCTTTTGCCGGCGTACAGAGAGCATATCCGCGTGTATGACTTATGACGTGAATAATTACTGCGTTCGAACGGATTAATTATTGCGTTCGAACGACATAATTATTGCGTTCGCACGAGTTAATCATTTCGAGGGAACGGAATAGTATTTTGAGGGAACGGAATAGTATCTTGTGGGAACGGAATAGTATTTCGTGCGAACGACATAATAACCTGTGGGAACAAGATATTAATCTGTGGGAACAAGATATATTTTTATATCTTAATGTCAGGACACGGGCTCAGTACCATTATCCACAAGACATCTGTTTAAAACCTGGAATAAAGCTGCAACACAACAAACCGTACCAAGAAGCGCTAACTCTTCAAAGAAAACACGGAACGGCTCCTGTAAAATAAAGAGGGTTGGAAAACCTGGATCGGATCCCCTCCACAAAGGACTGGATACAAGAAACAACGTCCCAGGAACCCGGAACGGAGTTCTAAGGAGGACTGGACTGAACAAGAAAACTAAAGGTACTCAGAAGACCTAGACTGTGTGGCCTGCTTTCTCTTTTCATTTCAGCCATACCCTCCTAAAGTAACAGAGACAATAAAAGGATTTAAACGAACTTTGGACTTCTGTGTGTGTAAAGAGCAGAGGGTGTGGATAGCATCCTTTGTGACAGTGGATTTTTTTTGCATCTTATATGTCAGGAGAGAGACCTGACTGGCACCTCAGAGAAAAGTCATCCACAAACTGTCACACATCCATCGTATTCACGTTCATTCACATGATGATCATCTGTGGTACGCCCTCAGTCATCTTGCTGCAAAAGCCGCTTCCTGCCGCTACTTCCGTGTCTCTGTGAGCATTCAATAGGGGTAAAAATAAAAGCAAGAATGGTCGATCTGTTATTGTCTCGATGAAAATCTGAAAAATATCATATTAAGCTGGCTGCTTCGCCTAAAGCACTTACCTTTAGCTTGTAGAATAACAACAATAGCAGGACGTCACGTTTCCCAGAATGCTTTGCGGCCAATCATTGGTCTTGTTGTTAGACCTTGGTCACAGGGACACGGTGATTGGCGTATCGTTATCGAGCAGCCAAACCACATGTCATCTGGCTCCAAAACTACACACATTCAGACAGATAGACTTCTTATACCCCAAAGCATCAGCTGATGGGCTATAGCATCTAACATCAGAATACATTTTTAAATTTTAACAAAACAAAAGTTATTTATCAAACAGACTCACCTTATCATACTCCACAGTATTTCTTAACCCTTGTGCTATCCTAGGAACGCTAAAATTGGGAGTGAGGTCATCTGGACCCCACATGACAGTGCGCTGACCCTTTTTCTTCAATGATGGGACAGCCAGAGACTGGTGGGATGTGGCTCGTCACAAGGTCCATACATGGAGAGACTTCAGTAATCAGTTTCGTACAGCATTCCTCTCTGAAGATTATGAAGATGAACTAGCAGAAAGGATCAGGAATAGAGTACAGGGTGAAGAGGAAAGCATTCTGGATTTTGTTTACATGTATCAATCTCTGTGTAAACGATGGAAACCAACGATTCAGGAACAGGAAATTATAAAACTAATTTTGAAGAACATTAACCCACAACTGGCCAGCCAGCTGAGAAGTAGCCAAGTAACATCTGTGGACGCACTCGTTAGGCTTGGACAGCAACTAGAGAAAGATAAAGAAAACCAACAACAATATGAGCAAAGAAAAAGCTTAACAAAGAAACCAACCAAAATTATGACCGTTGAACCTCCAAAATTATCTCCTAACAGAGAGATTCCAGCACAATTGCAACCAACCTATAGGCAATCTCCAGCTTTTTGTTGGCGCTGTAAGGGAAACCATCCTCCATCCTCTTGCCCCCAGATGGATGCCATCAGGAATAACAAAAATCCTGTTCCTCCACAACGCCCTCCACCCTCTCAGCCTTCTGCCAGTGGTCAAGGTAGGCCTTCTATACTGAATTCTCTTTCCTGTGGCTTTCCCTCTCTAACTGAAAATAATCCATCCCCCAGTCAGTTATTCCTGCCACTTCATACTGGGGCATGGAAAGGGGTTGCCATATTAGATACAGGATCTTCCTACACATTAGTAAATGAAAATGTATGGACAAAGGTTAAGCAGCCACATGACCAGTTAAAGGCCTGGATTCGTGGACCTTTATTCCTGGCAGATGGAGAAAGCAGAGAGCCATTAGGTTGGAGCCAGATGACTCTCACTTTACAGAACCAATGTGTGGTGTTGCCTTGTGTCGTCATGCCCGCCAGCCATCTTACCTTCCCTGCTGTCATTGGATTGGATTTCCTCTGGTTGTTTGGTTTACAGTTTGATGTTTCAGAGAACTGCTACTGGTTCAAACATAACAAAAAGCAGAAGTATCAGTTTTTGCCTGAGCCTGCTGAAACCTCAGCTGTTTGTACCAATACTGCTCTGGCGTTGTATTCGGCTCTTCCTCCAATACCATCAACTCATGAGTATTTTGGGGTTAATCCATTCCAGGAGGCAATAAAAGATGCTCATTTGGATGAATTCGGCAAACACCAACTTTTGTGCCAGCTTAAGGAAAATGAAACCGTCTGCACTGAGAAATTGGGTCGTACTGACATACTCACCCATAAAACATGGCTAAGTGATGATGTTCCGCTCAAACAGAAACCATACCGGATTTCCCTTGCTAAGCAACAAGTCATTAAAGAACATATAGAGGAGATGTTAGAGAAAAATATAATTGAACCTTCGAAGTCTTCATATGCTGCTCCTGTTGTTCTGGTGCCCAAGAAAAATAATCCCAAACCTCGGTTCTGTGTGGACTATAGAAAACTGAATGCCATCACACATACTGATGCATATCCCATTCCGAATATCCAGGAAATATTGGAATCTTTGGCAGGAGCTTCAGTTTTCACCACCTTGGATCTCAACTGCGGTTACTGGCAGGTAAAGATGGATGAAGACAGCAAGGAAAAGACAGCTTTCATCTGTCCAATGGGTCTTTACCAATTTACCGTCATGCCATTTGGTTTGAAAAATGCACCAGCTACTTTCCAGCGCCTGATGGAAATGGTTCTGGCTGACGTAAGAGGAAGATGTTGTTTTGTATATTTAGATGACATAATCATTTACTCACCCACATATGAGCAACATCACCTCGACATCCAAGCTGTCCTGGACAAGCTGAAAGAAGCCAATCTAACCATCAACATGAAGAAATGTCAATTCTTCAGAACCTCTCTACGATTTTTAGGTCATGTTGTTACTGCTGCTGGAGTTGAAGTGGACACAGAAAAGACCAAAGCGATCCAGGATTTCTCAGTTCCTCAAAACCTAAAGGATCTCCAGAGGTTCTTGGGAATGGCTGGATGGTACCATCGCTTCGTGCCACACTTCTCTGAACTTACGGAACCACTAAATGCCCTCAAACGTAAAGGAACCAAATTCGTTTGGACACCTTCATGCCACAATGCTTTTCAAACACTAAAAAAACATTTGATTTCTCCTCCTATATTAGGCCATCCAGACTTCTGTCTTCCATTTTTTGTCTACACTGATGCCAGTGATGTTGGATTGGGTGCTGTTTTGACTCAGCAAACAGGACTGGGTTCCGAACGAGTCCTTGCCTTTGCTAGCCGCACTTTGAACCAGGCTGAAAGAAACTATTCTACAACGGAACAAGAATGCCTCGCTGTAGTTTGGGCTCTGGAAAAGTGGAGATACTACCTTGAAGGAAGGCCTTTTACAGTGATCACTGATCACTCATCTCTTATCTGGGTTTTCAAAACACAAAAACCCAGCACCAGACTTGTCCGTTGGGCCCTCCGCCTACAAGAATTCACATTCACAGTGGAATACCGTAAAGGAAAATATAACACTGTGCCGGATGCTCTGTCAAGAGCTCCAGTGGATGACTTCCTGTACTCAACCGCCACTTGTGCAGCTGTGCTTCGTTCAAAAAGGGACACGTGCAAAGATTTTCAAATTACAGATGCAGACATTTGGAAAGCACAACAGGAGGACTTGGAAATACAGAACCTGTACAAAAGAATTATGGATGATGGAGAGATAATTGAGAATGAAAAAGTAAAATTCACAATATTGGAGGACAAGGTTTATCGAGTGGTTCATCCACCACATAAAACCCTCTACCAGATTTACCTACCTGTTTCTCTGCGACAACAAGTCATTCATCATTATCATGACAATCCATTATCTGGCCATCTGGGAAGATACAAAACATATAAAAGATTGCAAGCACTGGTATACTGGCCTAAGATGAGTTTGGATGTAAGCTCTTATGTTCAACGCTGCCATGTTTGTCAGATCCACAAACCTGAAAACCGGAAACCCCCGGGTAAGCTCCAACAGGTCACAGTACATGCTCCCTGGGAGATGCTTGGAGTTGACATTATGGGTCCTTTACCCCGAAGTTCAACCAACAACCAGTATCTTCTGGTTTTTGTGGACTATTTTACCAGATGGGTAGAGTTTTTCCCTCTTCGCCAGGCCACTGCTGAGACCATCTCTCAAGTCCTAAGTAAAGAGATATTGACTCGTTGGGGGGTGCCAACGTACATTTTGTCTGACCAAGGCCCTCAATTTATATCATCTGTGTTTGAGGGAATCTGCAAACGATGGAATATCCAACAAAAACGAACTTCCCCATATCATCCCCAAACCAACTTAACAGAAAGAATCAACCGCAATCTAAAGGCGATGATTGCTTCTTATGTGGACAACAACCACAAAAGCTGGGATAAATATCTGCCCGAATTCCGTTTTGCATTAAACACAGCAGTGCACGAGTCTACTGGTGTCACCCCTGCTGAGTTGAACTTGCAACGACCACTTAAAGGACCTTTTGATTCTGCACTTAGTCCTCAACTGTGTACACCAGATATACCTGCATATACAACAGCAAATCAGATTGCTGAACTGCAAAAGTTTGTCAAAGCCAATGTTCACAAAGCAAAATTCAAACAAAAGAGCAACTATGACCGTGGACGAAGAGATGGGGAGTTCCAGGAAAAAGACAGAGTGTGGCTGCGTGCACATCCATACAGCAGACTGGATAAGTCCTTTTCTGCAAAGTTGGCCCCACGATGGAAGGGACCGTATAGAATTACAAGACGAGTTGGACCTCTGAATTTTGAGGTGGTTCTTGAGGATACTGGTGAGGACCTGCGCATTGTCCATGTGGCCCAAATTAAACCATGTTATCCCACAGCAGCCGAACTGGACAGGGAACAACACCAGAGAATACTCACAATTTTCCAAGAAGAGAGTGATGACGAGGACTTTGTTGGCTTTGTGTGATTGATTTACTGCATAAAAAAAAAACAAAAAAAAAACAGGGGGAAGGGGGTGTGGCGATCTGACAGTTTGCATATCGCCCTGATGAAAATCACCTGTGCAGGTCAGAGAGGAGAGGCGTGCCCTCTAATCAGAGTGCCATCAGCTGTGGAAAAAGGGGACATAAAAAGACAGACGCAGAGGATCTGGGGGGGGAGAAGCCAGAGAGAGAGGAGGAAGCTGGAAGAGGTTCTAATGCCAACCCTGCGTGCTTCCACAACCTGAAGACTGACATCTTCTTCTCAGATGAACCCTGATCCAATGAAGCAGAACTTTTTCCCGACAGTTTACTGCACAAGGCCTCATCTTGCACCATTATCCACAAGACATCTGTTTAAAACCTGGAATAAAGCTGCAACACAACAAACCGTACCAAGAAGCGCTAACTCTTCAAAGAAAACACGGAACGGCTCCTGTAAAATAAAGAGGGTTGGAAAACCTGGATCGGATCCCCTCCACAAAGGACTGGATACAAGAAACAACGTCCCAGGAACCCGGAACGGAGTTCTAAGGAGGACTGGACTGAACAAGAAAACTAAAGGTACTCAGAAGACCTAGACTGTGTGGCCTGCTTTCTCTTTTCATTTCAGCCATACCCTCCTAAAGTAACAGAGACAATAAAAGGATTTAAACGAACTTTGGACTTCTGTGTGTGTAAAGAGCAGAGGGTGTGGATAGCATCCTTTGTGACAGTGGATTTTTTTTGCATCTTATATGTCAGGAGAGAGACCTGACTGGCACCTCAGAGAAAAGTCATCCACAAACTGTCACACATCCATCGTATTCACGTTCATTCACATGATGATCATCTGTGGTACGCCCTCAGTCATCTTGCTGCAAAAGCCGCTTCCTGCCGCTACTTCCGTGTCTCTGTGAGCATTCGTAGCTCCGTAGAAAATACATGCTTACTGTTGTGTCCGCATCGAGACAAGGAACACGCCGCGTTGCTGTTCAAAACTTCTTTTATTTCCCCAACCCCCCAACATCTTTATCTCAACCTTTGCAGTCAAAGAGCTTCAGCTCTTAAAGGCGCAGTAACTCACTACTTATTAACGTTGCTTTAACTGCAACCAACATGACATTAATCTGAACACTTTCAGACATAACACTTACATTCAATTTGAAAATCCTTTCTCTCTTCTGCATATTCAGAAACCCCATTCTGCTTTAAAAACTCATATTTCTTTATGTATTTTTTACACTTGGTCTGCAAAAAATATATGAACAAAAGAAAAATCTAATTCTTTTGTCTATTTTTTATTAGCTTTTGTTCAAACTATAAATTTTTTTCCAGAATTGTACTCTGTAGTCCTTATAAAATCTCTCTGTTCTCTTTTGATGTTTCCTAAAAAATACAAATACTGTACACCCATGGACTTTAGCCTCCCAGCTTCGGAATCAGCGCCAAGACAGCCGCTATCTCTTCCTGAATGCTAGGCCAAATCATCTACACACAGATGACTGGGTCAAGCATTCAGGTCTGCCAGCTAGCAGAAATTAGCTGACAGCTAACCCAGCTGCTACGGCAGAGATAGAGAGATATTTCAACACAACATGGACAATAGCCCCTGGGGCACTTCCGGTCATGGTGCAGCCAAACCACATGTCATCTGGCTCCAAAACTACACATATTCAGACAGATAGACTTCTTATACCCCAAAGCATCAGCTGATGGGCTATAGCATCTAACATCAGAATACATTTTTAAATTTTAACAAAACAAAAGTTATTTATCAAACAGACTCACCTTATCATACTCCACAGTATTTCTTAACCCTTGTGCTATCCTAGAAACGCTAACATTGGGAGTGAGGTCATCTGGACCCCACATGACAGTGCGCTGACCCTTTTTCTTCAATGATTTGTGACATTCACTGGTGTCTATGGATTAGATAAAATCCACTCCACCTTTATCCACCTTTGTCATGGTAGGAATAACACATCAATGGTCATCTTGACCCCATTGGATAGACCAAGGGTTAATTAAAATTGGTTTCAAACCTGTTAATAATAAAGTGCAACATGGCACATATAGTGGATTTTAAATATAATAATAACAATAATGACAACAACAGAAATAATACAGTTGAACTTGTAATTTTAACACCATGTTTGCAATTTTTTCTGTGAGTTGAACTTTAATTCGACTCACTTCTTTTTTTTAGGTTTTATTGTGATCAGTTTTGGATAAGGCCTATTTTTTTAGCATGCTTGATGAGAGGAAAATTCCAAGGAGATTAATTTCCTTGGGACATTGAATGCAACACTCATCCAGAGTTTTCTTCATCATCAAATAAAATTGAATGATCTGTAAGAATCCATAAATAAGCTAGATGCCTCATGTTGGGTTCTAACTTTGCCTTTTTGATGGATTCTCCAGAATTTCACAAGTAAAAATAACCTTGAATCTTTGAACTGGTCATTGGTCCAGTTCAGGGGCAGAGCTAGAATATTTTATATGGGGGGGGGGGGGGGGGGGGGCAGAAGAATTTGGAAGGGTGGCAAAACACTGCAGTAGAAGGCTATTACAAATGAAATGATCAAAATGATCTATTTCCTATTTCTATCAGATTTATTAGTATTGTTGTTTTTATTTCCTCTGAAAAGGTTTGTTTAATAAAGTTCACAGTGTCTGTATTATTAACTTACTTCTTAGGTTCTTCTGTTATTAGACACGGTTATGTTTTTTCACATACCTGACCTGTTTTGACAGGCGACTCCGCCGCTTGATGTCCATTTGCTGCTGGAGGATGTTGCTCCAGGTATGAGAGAGCAGAAAGGGCCCCTCATCCCGGTCCATGGAAGTGTGGGCTCGCTTTTGGATCTCTTCTGCCTACATGATCCATCTGCGGTGTCTGTTGTCTTCAGTGCCGAGGACTTTGGCCTTTTCACAGTTCATGATATGATTTTCTTGCTTGCAGTTGCAGTTTTCCGTTTTCTTGAGATGCCTGTTGTCATCTTGCTCTTGTTTGACTCTTATTTGTTTCCTACCACTGCTGCTTGGTGGGGTCTTGGTGTGGAGATGACCAGGCACCCCCAGCAGAACATAAACCCTCACTGTAGCACAGGTATCAGCTAACCTTTTGCACAAATAGCATACTAACTTAATGAAATGTTTTACATGTGTTGGTCTGTATGCATAAGTATGTGTGTGTGAACAATAGTTGTGTTGTGTACATGTTAACATGTTTGTATGTGAAGATTTTTGTAGCCAACAGATATGTTGGTAACATTTGAGTGTGTGGACAGGCCCTGCCTCTTTTGGACTGAGATTTACACCTAACAGTAATAATTATAAACTTCCAGTACCTTGTTGCTTTATGATTCTAACCCCCTTCTATAAACCTCCTCCTATTTCCTTAATCCCCCCTTTTCCGCTCTTTTTTGTGCCCTAACTCCCCCTTCCAATTCAACAAACTTTGTGGCATCCATCTCTCTTCTTTTTCATCCATTCCAATAAAAATCGGTTATAAATATAATCAATATAAAAAAAAGTTAAGCCTAGGGTTTATACAAATATACATTGTGTGTCAGAAGATTCATAACCCCCTGTTGTAACAGTAAAATACGTCCATCACAAGAGGCCTTCAGCTTCAATCTGTTTGCTCTGCTGCTAGACAGGGCAAAAAACAACAAAAAAAAGGTAGCTCTTGTCATTTTTAAAGAAGCTTCTATTGATGATTTCTTATTATTTGTCAATTATTTGTCACTGCCCCCCCAATTTTAATTGATCACTTAGACCACAAAAAACTGTCAGTACACCTTTTCCCAAAATGCAGTTTTTTAGTCATCAGGCCGGGCCAGCGCAGAACTAAATTCCCGGCTGTGTTTGCTTAGATTGGCACCTTGTGTGCAAAAGTCAAAGGGAAAGAAAATCAAAAACTTGATTGTGAATGTTGTTTGTCCTTTACTGTTTTGCGTTTTACTATAAAGAGCAAACTTAAAACATTCCACACAGATTTACAATTGGGAGCACATACTTGTGCGAAGAGCTCTTCTCCAACTTGAACTTCAATAAGTCCAAGTGCAGGCCCAGCCTCATCTTCAAGCCACACTGAGGGTCTCAGCTGCTTGCTCCAAGCCAGCGGTCACCAACCTTTTTGAGACTGAGGGCAATTTCATGGGCACTAAGTGGTATGAAGGGCGCCACAGGACCTGTTTTTTTAGGCTGAACACATTAAAACTAAACTTTTAAACCTTTTAAACTTTAACTTAACTTTAACTTTTTAACATAAATATGAATATAAACAGACAGGAATATTAATCCAGAATAATAAATATATTCTGTCAAAATTATGCAAATATGAACAAACAAAGGCAGGAAATATTAATAATTAGAATTAATAAATCAAATTATTGCATTTTCTTTGCTCTTTTGTCATTTTTTAAAGCTGAACTCCTGACATTATTTTTTAGCAATAAGTTCATTTCTGCTTGGTGTGTGATGTTCTGTGAGAGTCTTTGGGTCCTGTGTGTGTGTCTTTGTGAAACCTTTTATTGTGAAAATCATGTTTAGGTCTTATAAAAAATTAAAAACTAAATTACAGAACTCATCACTGGGATTACTCCAAAAATATTTGGCATTTTCCTAATTTTGTGCAACAACAACAGTAAAAATCCTCCAAAATCTTCAATACTTTCATAAACAAATGATCTATAGTTTATTTATGGTCTGAAAAAGGGCAACTGTTTTCCAGCCTGCATTACCTGCTGTCTTTACTATCACCAACTAAACAACCGTAAAAATAAATGTATATGGAAAATACAGACAAGTATTAAAAATGTCCGCAATAGTTAGTGAAGAATGACATTATTAGAATGAGCTGTAATATAAGCCACCCGTTGATCCAGGTGTTGCGGCAACCTGCGCCCACTGCCCCTCCACTTCTCCTCCTTACACACACACGCGCGCCGCTTTCTCAAAGGCGGGAGCACCGATTCGGAGGTTTCTGGCCGTTCCATACTCTGCCACATATTTCACGATAGCAAAACTGAAGTGCCACAATTACTAATAGCAAGTACTGAATCACCACCCTCAATGCAAAGCACAACCCCGGTTTGTTGAGAACGACACTCACATAAGTTAGCAGACAAAAATCTTTGTCCGTTTATTTTGAACACACCCACCACCAGCCAAACTGCATTAACCTCACTTCTGCTCACAGCTCCCTCATTTATGTTCAGCAATTTAACACACCTGAGATTTCCCACTTCCCATTAGTCTAAAAAGCTGAAGGCGGGGCTAACCTCCAGATCGCCACAATGTATCGATTTGCTATTTTTTGAGCGTTATCTGCGGGCGCCACAAGGGGTGCTCGGGGGCGCATGGGCGCTGCGGGCACAGGGTTGTTGACCCCTGCTCTAAGCTGTACCAGATGAAGCGCTGCAAAGTGTCCAGCAGTCGGAAAAAGCCGTGTTCAGAAGATCCCATTGATTGAGGTTAAAGAACTGTAAAATTTAAATCTTCTTTTGTGTTTAACAGTTATAATTTAACTGTGTTAACTGAACTGTGTTAAGAAGGATGTTTAAATCTGAAAACAGTAGATGTAGAAGACTAAATAAACAGAAATTACTAATTTAATGACTTATTGATTTTTTGTTTAAGTATTGTATTTTATTTGAGGGTAAAGTTTGTACAAAAACAGTAAATAATAGAGTATTGTTAATGGTTTCCGGCCCAGCCTCAGCTAGACCCTGCTTTCAGTGGCCCCATGCTACGGAGGATGGTGAGGGAAGCACCCAGGCGCAGAGAGGGGGAAGCAGAAGGTTCAGAAAACACAGGCCCTTTAATACTCAAATTAAACAGACAAAACCACTGCTGAACAAGCACGCAAACTCAAAACACTAGAAATGGGGAAACAGCAAACTTGAAACTCGTAATACTCAAAATGGGAATAGCAAAACTATGCACAGGAGGAAGGGAAAGACAGGACTTAAATCCAAAGAGACAAACTAGACACAGGTGAAAACACTCAGGACAGATGGGGACCAAAAGCAAAACTCGAAACAACAACAACATAACAGGAAGCCTTTCAAAAGAAAACAGGAAACTGAACTCAAAACATGACAGAACAAAAGAGAACAGGAACACAAAAGCAAAGAAACTAAAACCGTAACAAAACCCTTCCACCCAAGGAACCGCACCGAGCTTCCAAAAAAAAGTAAACCAAGGGAGAAAGGGGGGAACTCAGAGACCAGACTCGAGGGGCACAACAAAGTCCAGAGACTGGAATTATTGGCAAAATGGCCAGCCAAGGCAGAGACCAAAAGTCCGGAGGCCGGCCGGGAGACTGCACTGTCCGGGTGAAGCAGATGAGGCGAGTCCGGGGGACGGCCAGAAGGCCGCGCAGTCCGGCGCAGCCAGTGTGGCGGGTCCCGAGGGCGGCTGGGAAGCTGCGTTGTCCGGCGAGGTGGGTCCGGAGGATGGCCAGGAGCCACGCAGTCCGGCGCAGTCCAGACGGATCCGGTGAATGGCCGGGGAAAACCATGCAGTCTGGCGAAGGAGGCGAGGCAGGACCCGAGGGCGGCTGGGAGCCGCGTAGTCTGGCCCCGTACCCAGACTCCTGACCCAAGCTACTGGTCCCAGACTGCTTTTTTTTTAACTAGTCTGGGACTGGCAGCTCGGGCCAGGAGTCTGGGACCGGCGGCTCGGGCCAGGAGTCTGGGACCGGCGGCTCGGGCCAGGAGTCTGGGTACGGTGCCCCCGTGGCGGTCCTGCTGGCCCTGGCCTGGGTGGCGGATGTGATCGCTTGGGGGGCGGCTGTTCTCTATCTGCTGCCGTGTGGGCATTGGGGGGTTCTGGGTCCCGCTGTTGCTGCGGCGGGGGTCTTGGTGTGGGAATGAATGGGCACTCTCCCTCCTTCTTTTCACATTCCATCATGTAGGGGTACATCCGGCACCCCCCAGGAAGTAGAGGCGCGTTGGGGTGCATTCGGCAACCCCCAAGGAGCAGGGATGGGTTGGGGTGCGTCTACCCTCCTCCTGGGAGCAGGGACGGGCTGGGGTTTGTCCGGCACCCTCCTGGGAGCATGGACGGGTTGGGGTGTGTCTGGCACCGTCCTTGGAGCAGAGAAGAGTTGGGGTGCGTCCGGCACCCCCCAGGAAGCAGGGACGGGTTAGGGTGCATCCAGGACCACCTCCGGGACTGGAGCGGGCTGGGGTGCATCTGGCAACCCCCCTGGAGGCAGGGGTGACTGGAGGTGTGTCAAGGAATACCCCGGGAGCAGAGGCGGGACGCCAAGAAGGGTGCCGGCAAGGATGATGGTGGTTTCCCCTTTACAGCAGGCGGCTGCCATTAAAAGCGGAGGCAAGCTGGTGGAACCAGTCAGAAGTGTCAGTCCCCTCCTCCTCCCGGCAATAGGCCTCCCACAGCCACACGTCATTGTCTGCTGGGTCCAGGAAGAAGTCCCACTCAGAAGACCATTGGGACCTGGGGCCTCATTTATAAAACTTTGCGTAGGATTTGCGTCAGAAGTGGCGTACGGATGAAACATAGGACGTGCGTACGCACAGAAACATTCGGATTTACTAAACCGTGCGCACGCACATCCTACGGATTTTTCCCTTAATAAATCACAACCAATTCTAAATGTAGCGCAGCTTTTGCGGCTTCATGACACGCCCATAGTTGCCCAAAAATAGTCCGTGAAACGCCCACAAGTTAATGTTCATTGATTGCGAAATCATGGAAAACACAGAGAGGAAATCAAAAAAACGTAACTTCACTCAATGTGAAGTAGAAGTTATCGTTGGCGAGGTGGAAAAGAGGAGAAAAATGTTGTTTGGAGGGCACAGTGTGGGCATTACTAATGCCAAAAAGGCACTTGAGTGGCAAACGGTGGCAGACGCCGTAAATGCTGTAGCCTCACAACCTCGGACCATGGCCGAAATAAAAAAGGAGTGGTCGGACATCAAAGTCGAGGCGAAAAAACGTAAAGCGCTCCATCGCCTGAGTGTGTCTGCCACGGGCGGGGGAAAGGGGACACCGGAGCTGACCCCTCTTGATGAGAGACTGGCGGCAATTATTGGGGAATTCCTATTAAGTGAAATGGTGACTGAGGCGGAGGGGGACACCGACACGCCAGATGCACCGGGTGACACAGGCACGACGTGGTTCCTCCGAGTGCTGCTCTGTAACGCCGGGCCCAAAAGCCCGCAGAGGTCCATCAGGACGGCTCGAGGAAGTCAGAACCGGCTCATAAGCCACTCGTCCTCGTTTGCCAGCAAGTCTTCTTGCTGTCTAAAGATGCGTTCACTCCGAATTCTTCCATTTGTCACATCTTCTAAGTGATCAGCCATTGTGCGTCATTACGAATTGTGATGGGGCATTTTATTTCTATGGAGTTAATTCAGTCTCAATAATCAGAAATGCACACAACCTCTTTTACAAATGCACACGCTCCGATTCACAAATGTCATTTTATGCAAACGTGAAAAATAAATTCGGAAATACACACCCTGTGTTTCACAAACACACACATTGTGTTTCACACATGGACACTAAATGTTTTAAAAATGCACAATAAGTGTTTCTCACAAATGTGCACACTGTCTTTCACAAAAAAACATTTTAGAAATTCACAAAAAATGTATCAGAAATACACAGTAGGTGCTTCACAAACACGATTTTTAGGTACACATGTGATGTGAACTCACAGATCATACGAATTGCAGAATGTGCATTCAAAATCCCGTTCTCGTTTGTGAATCTCCCCACATGTGTGAGAGATTTTTCTACGGTGAATATTGAGACTCTTCTGACGGAGCAGGTCAACTAATGTCACCATTGGCTAGTGAATCTGTCAATCAAACTCATCGGCAAAGCAGGCGGGTTCACTTTTAGCCAATCGAATGGCCCCTTACACTCCTCACTTTCAAACTGACGAGGGAGGGAGCTGTTCAGCACAGCAGTTGAAAGGACGCGGGCGGCAAACATGGCGGAGAGTTCTTCCGAACGGGATCAGTCTCAGCCTGTAAGTAATGCATTTATTTGATCATTCCCTCGTTGTACGTCCTGTAATGTTACTGAATACTAAGTTGAAGCGTTCTCCTTAGCCAAGTGGCATGTGTGAATGCTCTATGAACACTTCAGCCGAGTCGTTTGCAGAGTACCCCCCCACTGCAAATTAGCTTAGCTTAGCTTAGCCTGTGCGGTCATATTTTTTTTAATGGTTTTAAAGCGGGGGAGGACTTATGATGGTTTTGTCAAGTTTTATACTTGGCATACCAGCTCTTCACACAACACGAGTAATTACAACCAACCAGGGGCCTCGAAACTAGCTGGCTTTCGACTCAAGTTGTGTCTGCCTGTGAGTGTGAGTGAGGTTCAAGCCGGTGTCTCTGTCTGTTCAAGCTAGCGTCTATAGCCAATCTGTAGGTTCTAAGATGATTCAGATAGAACTAAGGGGAAAAACATGCCGGATTTACAGCAGCAAACAAAGTTCAATAAAAAGTATTGATTTGGAGACGGCGATTTGTTTAAACACTGATGCTATGCTATGCTAACTAGCTAGTTGTTCCGTGTGCTGCCTTTACGTAAACGCGATCCGGGTTAAAGTTAGACACAGTATTTTCACAACCCAGACTTTAAGACGGGGTGGATATGTGCAACAAAGTTAATTCATATGACATTCATGAAAACTGCATTTTTTAAATATAAGACGTGAATCCACTGTTGAATGAGAAGCGTCATTAAGTTTCTAACGTTAGAACCCGTATTGTGCTGACCAGCCCTGTGAGATTGTGTCAGAGTGACAGCCACTAAAATCCCCGTATCTTTACTTCCAATGACGTAATGACAAGAATCCCAAACATTATGTTTTTAGGCTGTGTTGTCGATAAGTAGGCACAGAAAGGGTGGATGGGAGAAATCAGATGTCAATAGTGATAAGAGTAGAAGTTACTGTAAGTATTACACACAGGCTTCCTGTGATCAGTGTCTTGTCTCTGATTTTTTAAAAGCTGTTCTTTACTACAAGCTCAAGTTATCATGGCAAGAGTGTTTTAAAAAAAATTCCCCTTTCAAATATTTGAAAATGATGTAATTTAATCTCAGACAGCTAAATTATCTAATCCATGTTTGTCGTGTTTTTATTTATTCTCCAGGAATTACTGTAGCGTGACATCCTTCAAAGGTTGCATCATTTGACTGTCAAGCATCTTGGAGAGGCAACCTGTTGATGTGGAAGGCCTGGACATTCAGCAACAGTCTGCTATCCCAGCGCTGCTCCACAGAAAGACTGAAGCAATCATTTGTTCCTCGTGCCATCAGGCAATACAACTCTCTGGCAGGGCATCTTACAAGTAATTTCTTTTAATTAATTTTACCCACTGATTTTCCAATTATTTACCTTTTTTATCAATCTTTTTAATTTGTGATATTTCTATTTGTAACGCGTGTGTTTTTATGTGTTTTTTTAAGATGGCCATTTTTAAATATTTCCTCAAGGATTAATAAATACCCTTCTATTCTATTCTATTTCATATTTTATCATCCTATTGTATTACTGTTTTACCTGTCAATTGGGAATTTAGCATTTTTGCCCCTGTTAATATCTGTCAGTTGAAAGTATTTGTACTTGTATTCCATAGATCTTGTACCTGAAGATAGCAGACAACAACTGTGCAGACACCCACTTGGCCTTCTTCAGTGACGCGTGAACGTGTATGGCTTTCCTCTGAGGTATTCATGTTATTCATAAAGAAATATTTTATTCACATATCAGGCAGTATAAGTACTTGGTTATTTTTACAAAAATAAAATAACTTTTTTTAGACTCCTCTGAAAACAAAGGCAACTCTAAAACTCTTTCCCCTCATGAATAACATCCCCCCCCCTCCTTAACAGTCTCTCACCTCAATTTTTTCCCCAGTGATACATGTAACCCACTCCTGCAATTTATTTAACCTAGAAATTCTACCTATTGGCAACGTACAAAAGAACATTACATTTTAAATTGATGTGTACCGTATTGGCGATGCATTTGTAATTATGTGTTTGAGACATGATTTTCATGTTATTGTCAGGGTGAGAGGAGATCACGGAGGAGAACATGCGGGCATAGCCGAGTTAATAATCGCAGTACCTAGAACTGACACAAACAGCTTCATTGTGGGAAAAGTTGAACCTAGTTTTAGAAGCTTTAATATATACATAAAAGTGAATGATGTATTAAAAATAAATCTGACAATATAATATTTCTTTTTGCTTTTTTCCAAATACAGAATTGAGCCCCTCTGGTGTGATGTCTTCATGAGTGTTTCTGGTTTATATTACAACATCCTGCACTCTCCTGAGGACCAAAACTTGCTCAATATCAGTAACATCACGTATTCTGCTGCCACTATATTTTCCAACCACGCATTCAGGCCAGTTTGGATGTCTTTAGTGACGCGTGGGACAGCCATCCAATCAGGACGGAGCAAAGCATGACACCAAATCAGCTATGGGAGTTGGGCTTGACCCAGAACCCTGTTTCTGATCCCCGGGTAAGTGCTTTATTTAATCTCACTGTACTGGACAACTGATTTTGTGTGCAGTTTGACTAAAGTGGAAAGTATCAAGAACAATATAATGAAATCACAATGACTACAGTGAATTTTCATTGAAAATGAATGAAAAGTATTATTGTTGTGTGGTGCAAACAATTTCCCTAAATTATTTGGTTTTTTAAATCAAGTAGGAAGAGTAGCACATCTGCAAGTTCAATATCCATCACAATGCATGGCATTATGAGCCATCAGCTGTACTAATCTCACTACTTTGTTAAGGTTCACTTATTTGCAAATTATAAACAGTTATGGAGATATGAGGTCTGCCTGCCAGCAACAATATAAGTAATTATTAGTGGGTCACTGTGTCTATATAATCTAAAACATTTTTTAAAAAAAACAGCACTGTTCATAAACAGTATCTTTTTTTTTTTGTCAGGGTATGCTGGTGCCAGAGATTGAATGGGAGGAGAGTGGATCCGTGGCTGAACTTCATCCTGGGATCAATGTCCTGGTATGGGACAGTCCTCTTTTGGGTCCACAAATGTTGGAACTGCAAGACGACATCAACCCATTGTGGAATTCAGACCGTTTTGCTTTTAATAAATATCAATTATTGCGTAGAGAGTGGCGTACGCCTTCTTTTGTGCGTACGCAACCTTTATAAATGAGGCCCCTGGTCCTCTCTGCCTCCAGGTAATAGGCTTCCAGAAGCCGCATGTCACGCTCTGGTGGGTGCGAGTATGGCTGCTCCATAATGTTATGGCGGACGGTTGAGGGAAGTTCCCAGGCGGAGAGAGGAGGAGGCAGAAGGTTCCAGGAACACAGGTTCTTTAGTACTCAAAATAAACTAAAACAAAACCACTGCTGAGCAGGCAGGCAAACTCGAAACACTAGAAATGGGGAAACAGCAAACTTGAAACTCGTAATACTTAAAAGGGGAATGGCAAAACTATGGACCAACACAGGAGGAAGGGAAAGACAGGACTTAAATCCATACAGACAAACGGGACACAGACGGAAACACTCAGGACAGATGAGGACCAAAAGCAAAAATTTGAAACAACAACAAAACAGGAAACCTTTCAAAATAAAACAGGAAAGTGAACTCAATACATGACAGAACAAAAGAGAAACAGAACACAAAAGCAAAAAACTAAAACCGTAACACCCCAAGGTAAATTGAGTTTGAGACCCCTGCCATACACTGTTTTTTTTTTTGACAAACCTCAATATCAGTGACCTTATTTAACCATTTTTCAAGTTGCATAGGAACCAAACTGAATGTGAGACAAATACAGCATTCTCCTCTCGGATGTTTTATACATGAGCTCAGTTGTCTCTGCTCTTGTCTTTGCTCCATAACCTCTGTCTGAATAAAAGTGAGACCTAACAGCATTATGTCAGAGATTGTCTGGTGCCATTAACCCCCTTTCGATCAGATGCTGCTAAAAAAATAAACATTACAAACATTCAAATAGAAGATTACAGCTTTTCTGCTGGCACACTGTGGTGAGAGGTCTTTTAGTGTCTCCAAGCTTAGCTGTGGCAGGTCAGCAGGAGCATAGCCATAAATGTAAACTTCCCCTAAAGTCAGCTTTGTGGCATTCGAAAAAAAACAAAGGGCTTTGAGCAATGTACCCTGATGGTATGATCTGTGACATTGTCAGAGGTAAGCAGTTCATGACAATAATGTGTTAGAAGAAAATATGCAGTCCTGTAGACATAACACACACACTCACGCGCACAACACAGTAAAACCAGATGTTAGAAGCAACCTGACCAAAAATGTTTATCAGGTCTTATCTCCACTGATCAAATGAAAATGAGTAACAATATTTTGTATCTAAGCAACAGGTTGGTTGCCTGGTGACAGATCCAGAGTCGGAAGAGCAGAGTTGGTGACAATTCCACATGAATGAGCAGCACATCAGTCCCTCTACATCGCAAGCTTTTCTTCGGCTTTCATCATCATTGTCACCATTAAAGCAGCTTTGTTCTGTTGGAACGTCCGACAAGTAAACGCTAAAGATGAACAGAAAAGAGGAGAGTAAAACTGAACAACAGGAAACATGTTTTATGCACCTTTTTATTGCAATTTATGCAATCATAACAGATCACTAATGTAAGAGGGTACTTAATTCTGAAAAGTATTCATGAAACCCACAGCTGATCCAGCAGTTGGAGCCAAAAACAGTCAGAAGTGGTGAGATTCTAAAGATGATCATTTCCAAAACAGTTTGGCAATCATTAAAAGTTTTCTTCACCCCCTGAGCTGTATGTGATTGCTGGACACTTTGATGTAGATGCTTGGGCCATTTGTTTAGTATCAAAAGAAAAATGTTCTAGAAAATGGACGATGGTGTTCTGACTGACCTTTTCTTGCAGGTTTTCAATGGATTCAGACTTACGGAAAACATGTGCCTTAGCTGTCAAAAGAGCTAACCCAGATGGATCACTGTGGTTACCAACTAGCAATACAGTCTGGCCATGTTCAAAACCTGTTATGGAAACAGATTTTGATAAGACTGGGCAGACTGTTCGCTTGAAACCCAGCACTATACCATCTGTGTTACCACAGCAGCAGGCAGGCAACTCGAAACTCGTAATACAAGACACAGGAACTGGGGAACATCAGATTATGGACCAACACAGGAGGAAGGGAAAGACAGGACTTAATTACATAGACAAACGAGACACAGGTGGAAACACTCAGGACAGATGGGGACCAAAAGCAAAAGTCGAAACAACATAACAGGAAGCCTTTCAAAAGAAAACAGGAAACTGAACTCAAAACATGACAGAAACAATCGAGAACCAGAACACAAAAGCAAGGAAACTGAAATCGTGACATAATCTCCCCCTTCAAGGAACCGCTCCAAGGTAAAAAAAAAAAAAAAAAAAGTCAACCAAGGAAAGAGGGGGGACCCGTTGGCCAAACTAAACGGGATCAAGAGTTCATGTAGGCCGGGCCAGGGGCTGGGCCCACCACCTAGGCAGAGACCAAGAGTCCGGAGCACGGCAGGGAGACCGCACAGTCCGACGAGGCTGGTCCGGAGGACGGCCAGGAGGCCACGCAGTCCAGCGAAGCGGGTCTGGGGGAAGGCCAGGTAGCTGTGCTACCTGGCTAGCGGGTTGACTCAGAGTCCGGAACAGGCGGGTCAGGCTCAAAGTCAGGAACTGGCGGGACAGGCTCAAAGTCAGGAACTGGCGGGGCAGACCAGCAATCGACTGGCGGGTCAAGCCAGCAGTCTGGGACAGTCGGGTCAAGCTGATAGGGCTCAAAGTCAGGAACAGGCAGGTCAGACCAGCAGTCGGCTGGCGTGTCGGGCTCGGAACCTGGAACAGGCAGGTCAGACCAGCAATTGGCTGGCGGGTCGGGCTTGCAACCTGGAACAGGCAAGTCGGACTAGCAGTCGGCTGGCGGGTCGGGTTTGGAACCTGGAACAGGCAGGTTGGGCTCTGAGTCCGTGGCTGGTGGGTTGGGCCAGGAGTCTGGAACTGGAGGCTCGGGCCAGGAGTCTGGAACTGGCGGCTCGGGCCAGTGTACATCCGGCACCTCGGCACCTCCCCGGAAGCAGGGAAGGGTCGGGGTGCATCCGGTACCCCCCCACCCCCCCCACCCCCAGGCAGCTGGGGCGAGTTGGGGTGAGTCCGGCACCCCCCAGGAAGCAAGGGCAAGTTGAGGTGCATCCAGCACCTCCCAGGAAGCAGTGAACGTCTGGCTCCTCCCCGGGAACCAAACTGGGACGGCGAGAAAGGCAGCGGCGGCGAGGACCGCCCCCTTTCAATATATTTACCATAGACTCCCGACGAAAAACGAGGAGGGGAACTGGGACCAGTCACTCTTTGCTGGGTACGAGACTGGCTGGTCCATAATGTTACGACGGGGAATGAGGGAGTACCCAGATGCAGAGAGGAGGAGGCAGGAGGCTTCAGGCAAAAGGTCTTTAATAACCAAAGAGTCCAAAAACTAAACAAAATACCACTGCAGCAGGCAGGCAAAATCGAAACTCGAAACACAAGACACAAGAACTGGGGAACATCAAACTATTGACCAGCACAGGAGGAAGGGAAAGACAGGACTTAAATACATAAACAAACGAGACACTCAGGACTCAGGACAGATGGGGACCAAAAGCAAAACTCGAAACAACATAACAGGAAGCCTTTCAAAAGAAAACAGGAAACTGAACTCAAAACATGACAGAAACAAAAAAGCCACGTATCTCTTCCATCTTATTATTCCTGCAGGGTATCTGATTTATTGCCCAGGACTTATTTTTGCCATTGAGCTGGCTTCTCAGGAATTGCCTTACTTGTTGGAGGTATTTAGCTGTTGCAGCTTTCCTTGTTGCCTGCTCCAGGTTGCCATTTGCCTGTGGAATTCCAAGGTACTTGTAACTGTCCTCAATGTCTGTTATTGTTCCTTCTAGGAGTGAGACCCCTCCTGTGTTGACTACCTTGCCTCTCTTTGTCACCATCCGGCTGCATTTTTTGAGCCCGAATGACACGCACAGGTTGGTGTGTCGTGACCTGCAGTCTTGAGCGACTGTTCTGTCAACCAGGAGTTGGTGTTTGGCTCCTCTGGAGTCTCTACCAATGCCCTTCTGTGTGTTGCTCATGCATTGATCCATGTGCCTATTTATCTTGGTTGCAATGATAACTGACATGAGCTTCCATGTTGTGGAGAGACAGGTTATTGGTCAGTAGTTGGATGGGACTGCACCCCTTGAGGGATCCTTCTAGATGAGGATCATTCGCCCTTCTGTTAGCCATTTCGGGTGAGTCCCATCTCTTAGCAGCTGGTTCATTTGTGCTGCCAGGCATACTCGATTCTGATTGGCTGCTGGGTGTGCATTAAAAAGTGATATACCACAGGATAACCGCACGGTGAAAAAAGAAGTTCCAGTCACCTAGCTTAAATGTTTTGTATCACTGTGCCGGCTTCTTTAAAACAACATTTTGCTTCATAATTTGTACAAAAACAGGCGGTAAGAGGTGAACTTTCTCTCTGAACTGATGCTTTATTCAACCCATCGGAAAGATCAGCATATATATATCGCCGAGTCTTGACTCCATCGGTGGTGCAGCGTGGCGTAGAGAATTTGTCACAACGCGTCGCACCACGTAACAAATAGTCCGCTTTTTGTGAGAAAAGCGGTCCAAATTGGAAAAAAAATAAAAATTAAAGACTAAAGACGTGTTACTATTTATTTCTTTTGTAAGTGACCTTGGTATAAGCTGGTCAATGGCCTTCGAGTTATGCATTATCACTTTTAAAGGCACTACGAACCGTACGACGCGAAGGCTTCCACGGCGTGAGTTAAAAAGTGATATTGCGTACTTCGTCGGCCATTTACCCTTACATACATATATATGTATATATATATATATATATATATATATATATATATATATATATATATATATATATATATATACATATATATATATATATATATATATATATATATATATATATATAAACATATACATATATATATATATATATATATATATATATATATATATATATATATATATATATATATATATATATACATACATATAATGTGTGTATATATATAATGTGTGTGTCTGTGTGTATATATATATATATATATATATATATATATATATATATATATATATATATATATATATATATATATATATATATATATGTCTGTGTGTGTGTGTGTGTGTGCTTTTATTCAATTTATGTATATAGAGAGCATTGTCATGTGGGCGCGACGACCTCACCAAGATGGCGTCGCGTTCCGCCACCGTTGGCAAGGCTTCCCAAGTGGACATGTGCTTCTAGCGATTGATCTGGATGATTAAAGAAAAGCATCGTGTGTTCATTACTGTTGGCATTTTCTTCTGTTTTCATAGTTGGTGAACTATAAATACGTTCTTTTGACCACTTGATTTGAGATATATTTAGAATATATTATTTATGAGTACTTTGAAAGAAAAAGAAAAATGTATAGAAACTTTAGGGCAATTTGAAAGACTTCTGGCTGAACTGCCACTGCTTTACGTTTGATTCTTTTGCGTCTTTCCCCTGAGTGCTGCCTGGCAGGCACTGTGTTTTGCCATCATGTGCCCCGTGTAAAACCTTGCAGGCAGAACGTTAAACACTGGTATTCAAGGATTTAATGCTGTTTCAGTTTATAAGTACGTTTATTTAGTTTAAATCAGCATAATATTGAAGTTGATTTAAGCTGTCCAGACTGAACATGTTAATGTTACTGAATGTTGTTTCTAATTTTGTGCATCATAAAATGATGGGAATCAATGGTCAAACATTGGCGCATAAGGTGTGTTTGTATATTTGCTTTTGTAAAGAATAGAGAGACCTGGAGAATTGAAAGATTTTATTCAATATTGGACTGGTATACATTGATTGTTTAAAGACTGCAGTTTTGAAAATGCTGAAAGAAAACTTGGCACAGATGAAAAAAAGGGTTTTATGTTAAGTGACTGTAAATAAAGAGAAGCAATCTGGACGACAAAAGATAAGCATCGTTTTTTCATTGCTGTTGGCATTTTCTTCTGTTTTCAACAGAAAATCTATTTTGTTGCTTTGACGCCACTCCTGGTGTCGGTAACACATGACTTTTTAAAGTGCTAGCAGCTACGCGCTAACATTGCTAACCGGTGGCTATTGATGACGTCATTGAGTGGTAGTAACGTACGAATTTGAAGACACAATTTTTTTTTAGTTGTAGGGAGAAACCGAAGGGGTAGGGAAGCAAATTAGATTCAGCTTTTGACTTAAGGACACCAGTGACGAAGCTTAATCAGCAGTTTCCCATTTTACGGAATTTAAAATGACAGTATGACTTTATCACAGTATCTATTCTTATTAAGGGCTTAGTTCTCTTCTTCAAATTGAAACATTTGTTGTAGAATGAGGATTATGGTGAGCAGCCACAAAAACCTCTGTCAGTGAGACCACTTCAGCTGCCGAGCAAGGATCATGTTCTTATATCAAAATCTGAAGCTCGGCTGACACCATGCCTAAACATTGTTTAATGATTATTACTTTTGGACTTTCTTATGGCGTTTCATGGCTGCCATTAATTAAATGAGCGCAAAGAAAACTGAGCGAGTGTATTCAGGAACTGAGTGAGCGCACCTTACAACCGAACAAGTTTGACACAAAGAGCTGAAATTTTTAACTGACCTGTTATATTCTGGTTTTCCTCCAAGAAACGTAACACAGAATATTTCAATTCTACCCAACAGAGCAGTACTTTTAATTAACTCAGGCAGGTTAAACTCTTACAGTGCAGCTCAGGTGCATGCTCTCATTCATTCAGACTGTGCAACTTTCAACTAGAAACCAAATACACAACAATAGTTCCTATTGTTACATCCTTTCTCTTTTTTTTTTTTTAAACAAAAGGTGTCAACTTAGACTCTGCCTAGTAAGTGCTCTACTGTGGAAAAATTAAACATATTCTTTACAATGTCAATAACATATTTCCATAACAAGTCCTGGTAAATTATAGGTCTGAATACTTTTACTCAAAGGAAAATAATCCTTACCAGGTAATACTTTCAATCAATTACCTGAACAGAACATCTCAAACTATCTTGACACTTTAACACATTTCTGAATTAACACATTTCTAAATTATTTTCTTCTTTCTTTTCCTTTTTGCATGACAAAGTCCTTGTAACGCTGTGGCAGTATCACTGTTCGGCCCGATCTGGTTGTGAGTTGCGTGCTACAGTTTCCTGTGTGCGTCCGTGCATGTCTGTGTGTCCACCTCTGAGCTTGTGGAGCGAACAGTCTCTGGGTGAGCGGTCTCACTGTGACCTAGTCCATGTGCACTTCTCAGATGTTTCCGGTTTCAGAACGCCTCCAGAGTCCATCTGCACCTCATATGAGCGTTCGTCAATTTGTTTCCTCACTGTGCCAGGTCTCCAGACAGTGTGAGGTTCAAATGGTTGTACTCTGACACGGTCTCCAGTTTTCAGAGTGTGCAGGTCTCTGGCAAATCTGTTGTAATATGAGCACTGGCGTTGCAGATTGGACTTCAAATCCAGCTGTGCTTGTAGAATTGTCGGTTGGGTGGAGAGGGAGCGTGATGCTGTAGTAACACGAGACCCAGTGAGACGAGTGTGGTGAGTCGACTTGGCGGCGCGTAAGCATTTGAACAAACATTTTCGATCTTGTTTCATTTTTCCGCCATATTAAAATATTTCCTGCAAACTAACATAACCTGTTAAGAGTATTAAGCTTCTGTCAGCCTGGAGGACCTGGAGAATTTCATTGACGAGTGTTTTAAAAAGTAAAATAGTTAGAGAAGAAACAATGAAAGCAGTAAAAACTTCAATCTTTACAATTTTAATACGTACAGTCTCTTCAAAGCTTTCTTTCGTTTGATTATCGCAACCAAAAAATGGAAAAATATTTCATGTCTGGTTGAAATCAACAAGCCAGACTGGTTGAAGGAATTAAAAAATATAAACATTTCAATATATATAAGTAAATAGAAGTTTCTAATTATATAAAAAGTCTGCTTTGCAGGTTAATTGAGAACTCTAAATTATAAAAATACCTTTTTAGTTGACTCAACATGGTTTCCACAGTTTCTGAGTTTAAAATTGCAGAATTTGAGCATTGCGCGATCACACAAGGAGCGGAAACTCCGGGTGAGGCTCTGGAGCACTTTGCCTCATGTGTGACTGCAGGACTCAATTTTCACAGTGATGTGCCGTCACAGCGGTGACTCTGAGGGTAGAGAAAAGGCAGCCAATGAGGCGAGCCTTGCCAGCAGGGGACAGACGTGAGCTGCCAGCTGCTTTGTAGCTATCAATGTGCAACAGAACAGACCAAGGAGGTCTTATTAAATTATTAAATGAAAGGAAAATAAGGAAAACTTTTACAACAGATCATAGAACTGTGGAGAAGGATCGGCGGATGGACTCAAAAAGTAAGGCCATGGTTTTCAATTTTGTTTTTTTTTAACCCTTGTGCTATCCTATGACTCCGCCCTTACATTGACGTGTTATCCCTACCATGACAAAGGTGGATAACGGTGAAGAGGATTTCATGTAATCCATGTAAACCAGTGAAGATCACAAATTATTAAAGAAAAAAGGTCCAGCGCACTGTCTAGTGGGTCTAGATGACCCAACTCCCAATGTTAAAGTGCCTGTTGTTAAAGGGTTACAATACTGTAGCGTCTCTTTCCCACACTGAGACGTAATCTCTTTTAGCTTCTTTATTCTGGTTACTGAAGGCCGTAACCCACACCGTACAACTCGCCCAGAAACTCCTAAAACTCCCCTAGGGCGCTCCCCCCAACTTTTTATTCCCTCGCTCCACCTGCCCTCCTCTTTTTTTCATTCGGCCCATACCTGAACCCCATTGGTCCAATCTCCCCAATGACAGGCTGAGCGACAGAACTGAGGCCCAACCAGCATCTCTTCCTGTTGCTTTCAATGAACCCCGGAGTATTTGAAAACTGAATTTTAGGCCTAAAATAATTATTTTTATAATCATTTTCACTGACAACATTTGATTACACGGATTAAAGCACCAGAATTTGGAAAAATATCAGAAATAGTTACTGAGGGTCAAAATAAATGTGTGCTGAACACATCTGTATACTTTAATTTGTTTACAGTATATATGAATAATTTACACAAGAAGAGTGTTCTATCCATGTCTATATAAGAAATATTCTCTGTAGGACAAATATGTTCTTGTGTGTATGCTATTTCATGCTGTTGGATAAATGGTGAAATATTCAGTTATTGCAAATTGTAAATCTGACTCCAGAGGAGCTGGTGCCTCACCAGCCATTAACCTCACCGCATGTCACTGGTTGATACAGTTGATACATCCAAAATACTGCAGGTAAATAATCTTTTACCAATAGTCTACCTACATTTTTTTTCTTCAAAATGTCTAAAGCGACAGCCGAACATAAATAAAATAAATGACTCAAAGGAGGCCAGAAGAAAAGACAGTTTATGTGAATCTGTCACATGGCATTTGTATTCACTCTGTACAGTATTACAGTTTTATTATACAGTATATCATTTTTTCATCCACAAATACAGACTCCAGAATAGAAAGTCTCCTCACAATAAAATATAGGAAACAGTGATTAGGATCCGGTCGGAGGACATGATGGAGAAACACAACATCCGATGACTTTCACAGGTCAGAGCGATGTACTCAACAACACACATATATACATGTTTCCAAAGTAAAAAAAATAAATATATATATATATATATTTACATTTTTGTTTTAAAGATACAACTTCATACTAAAACACACAAAAACTGGTTACCCTATAAGTAAAGAGGTAAAGCAGCATGTTCACTACGTAAGGAGAACTGTGGGTACTGGGGTGATTCCCCAACAGCTAGCCTAAAACTGTGCAGGTTGCTACCAACAGACAAGAGAGTTCTGCAGCTGTGTTTCATTCTTTTCACTTTCTTATTTGGGCTGCTTAAGTCACAGTGTGAATCGGTGATTTTTGTTTTTGGATGCTTATTGCAAATCTGATCTGATTGTTTTGTCGGATTGCTACAGTGCAGATGTCACCATTCTAAAAGTCTCTCTTAATCAGTTGGGAAAATTCTTCTTTTTGCGCCACAAGAGGAAAGGTTGGGAAAGGTCAAGTATGTGCTGTACTTTTCTTCACCATGAGGCTTAAGCTGGAGGAATTTGGTATGAATGATTTTGCAGCACTAATGCAAATTGATTCAGAACAAGAGACTTCTGAGCTGGCTTCTGCATCACAGGAGAAGCCTGTGTTGTTCATGCTTGTGCTAAAACTAACTCCTGGAAGAGTCAGCACCAGGTTTCCATTGATCTGGTTTTTCTCTTCATCTCATCACAGAGTTTTGTAGGATACACAAACATTCACACACATCTACATAGCAGAGCAGTTTGCCTATTGAAATTACTGATTTAATCAGAAGCGGAGATGACTCATGTCACATTTACAATATCGAACTTTTTGTCCTTCTACATTGTTACACTTTTAAAAATTTCATTAAAGTATATATTCCATTTCAAGAATACAAAGTGCACTAATAACACATCTCAATCTTGCAAAAGGGGGGTAACCACGGCAAGAAAAGGTGTTGGTGAGCATCATGACACTACTTTTCAACAAACCAACTACCCTGTCAATCCATTCACTCCTTAGCCCTGTGGTATTTACAGGAACTAAGTCCGCCGAGCAGAAAATGTCAGTTGAGGAAATTCTCCTGGAGTTGCACAGATCAAATCATGAAGGCTTATCAAAGTCCTTTCCGAAAGAAGCTGGATGGTTGACGGTCAAATGCTTCAAGTCTTTGCATTGTCCTAGTGGGTCTGTGGCTCCAAATGGGTTCCTCTGCTCAGGATGACAGTCTTATCCTGCTGTCATTCAAACAGAATCATCTAAATGAAACATAAACATTTCTCTAACTATGTGAAATGCACCAAAGCTTTGCATCAGAAGATTCTGTCGTGTTTAATACAGTGAAGCAGAACATGAAAGCAGCACAAACCTACAGTCCTCTACACACACATCTACAAGTCTCACTTCTTCTGGATGGAAAAAAGGGTGTGACTCCTCAGTTTGGTGCAGAGACGTGGAGAAAACATCCTAAGGGCCATTGTTCGGCTGCTATTCTTTTTATTTTTGCCAAGCCTTGTGCCAGATATGTCTAGCTTCGAGACAGTTGCTAAGCAACCTTGTGCTAAGGATATAGACATACTGTAGAGATGGGTGAGGCGCACTGCTACATGGGGGTATCTGCCAGTCCACACCTGTTGCTGATAAGACAATTTCTTCCTACTATGCTAAACTACTCAAATAAATAACAAACACACTCATAGATTATAAAAACAATGTGCTTTTTAAAGTGGATTTTCCCCTTTTTTTCTTTTAGCAAACAAATCAATTTGGGGCAAATATAACCAAATACTGGTCTTAAATTATAATAATGTTTTCTGTTTATATTACAGTATTAACACAACAGTAAGCCCCTTAAGATAATGCTATATGTGAATGAGCCATAATAATAATTGTTGAGATTGAGATGCTGCCACAAACAGATAAATGAGTGACTCCTGTATTAGTACAAATGCACAAAAGCAGAGATTTCAAACTGTTACGCCTCCTCTGATGCTATCAGGACATTAAAATAAAATACTGCTCCCTGCTTGTGTGAAACCACTAAAGACGACCTCTTTGCTTTTTCTGTGTCAACAAACCAAAAACGTATCTGAAATAGCAGAGAAAAAATGAAACCTTGGCCAGCATCTTGTGCATTTAGACTGGTGAGGCCTAAGACAAACAGAAAATTAACAGTAGTGAAAAAAAAAACTCTGAAACTGGAGCTGTGTTCAAACTGCCCATTACCTTGAGAAGCACTTTAGATACAAAAATGGGTTAAATGTGAAATACAGATGAAGCTAAGTTTAGCTGTAAGATGCCTTGGCTTTATATTTATGGTGAAGTAGTACCATTGTGATCAAGCATGAAGAAAAAATGCTTAGTTTTAGCTGTAATAAAACTATCTGTGACCAGAAGCTCACCATCTTTTGGGAAATGCTAATGTCACACAGCCACTACGTACATTTTCCACGTATGAAACTTTGGGCTTTTGTGATACATGTGACATACGTAATCCATAAGTGTTTCTTGTGTTTGTCATTCGTTGATGTGCGCAGATGTTTGTCGAGGGTTTCGGCAGACGGGTCTTTAAGTAAATTCGGTGTTCAAATTATTTGGTCGGTTGAGGTTTATGCAGTTACGCCTATTTTACCTAGTAGTAGTAGGTTTAGGGGCAGTCACCTGGACTTAATTATTAAAGTTAGAACATGTTTTACCTCTTACACAAAAGGTTTTGTCAATACTTTTATGTTACCTAGTCTATACGCAATTATTGTGTAAATCGTACACAATTTTGTGTGATTTTTGCAAGATGCACACACAAATTTGTCTTTCCATGACCGTTCCATGTATGTCTAACAGACTTTACGTGCACGTACCACCGATGTGTAACCTTTATTTTGCGTACATGGCGCTCATATCATGTCCTACGGAAGAGGATTAGGACCATGGAAAAAGAAGAAAAAAAAGGGCATAGAAATGAACCGAACCGAGACAGCCGTACCGAAACGGTTTGGTTCAACTACGTGTATAGTTATACCCCTAGCTGTTTATATGGGATTCATTTGTGATTTGTGCATCAATTGGGTAATTTTAACATTATGAAAGAGGATTAGGGCCATGCAAAAAGATAAAAAAAGGGCATAGAAAATTCTGACTTTTCATCTCAGGGGCGGGAGTCAAACTATTAAAAATTATGTCTGTAATTGAAATAAGTGACTTTTTGCATGCTCGAGGCTTACCGGAGGAGGTAATTTTACTAATGGACGACCTAAAAAAGAGATTGATTTACACGGATATGAGGTCTTTTTTTTATTGTGCAGGATGCTATTCGTTTATCGGGGTTAAATATATGTATCTGAACCACAAACCACAGTTTTACTGAGTTTTAAATTGTAGTTTCTTTTATTAATCTACCTTATGCACGTTTTTACAGTCAGAATTGAAGGGCTCTATGTCTAGACACTTTTAGCACCCCCCATTGTGCCCGTTATATGAACAACTACCTTATAATCTCATGTTTCATAGTCTTCAGAAAATACTCTCTCAACGTGTGTCTCTAAAAGATTGTCTTGTTTTGTAACTACGTGATACCCACCGATCTTTATTTACACTCCAGTACAATAACATTCCGTTTTCACCCTACTCATCACGTAACACCTTCTCTCTTTTTATCGTCAGGCCAGTGTTAAATTATCTAAAGTTTTTGGTTCCTGGCAGTTAATAGTTTTTCTTATTTTATTAAGCAGATCACCTACATCAGGGGTGTCAAACATACGGCCCGCGGGCCGTATCCGGCCCGCCAGGTGGTTAAGTCCGGCCCACACATGAAGAGTAAAAATCATAAGGATGGTTAAAAAAGAAAGCAAGTTTCTAGTCCATTCCTTTGGCGAGTTGTGATTTTTTAAAGAAATAACCGAAATGCGCAATTCCGCCACTAGGGGGAGCAAAGGAAAGACAAAACAGGTGAAACAGCATACCTCTGCACGTGGCAAAAGTGAAACCTAACAGCTCTGTGTCTGGCTAAGATGCACTTTGGTTCCCTATGAGCCTTACCGCTGTTAACTTGCTATAAGGACGATCAGTAGCAACACCCTAATGACCAAAATGTTGTCAAAAAGTGAAGTGGAGTGAACAGATTTCCAGGAAAAATTGACAGTTTTTTTTCTTTCACTAAGCTGAATGCAAAACCCCCATGCTTGTCATGTCATCAACAGGTTGCAGTGTTCAAAGAATATAACATTCAGCACCACTAAGAGACTTAACATATAGAAAAGTTTCTGGATTGCTTCAGTGTCAGATGTAAAATATTCAGTCTGTATAAAATTAAATAGACCAACTTTTTTTTAATTGAAATTAATTTTATTCAAGATCCATTGGCCCCAAGTGATTAGGCTACTATGTTGGTTGAGGCATTTTTTCAAATTGAGTAAAAAAAACTAAAACAAAGCTGTTATTTTGCTTTTATGTTATGGTCCGGCCCACTTGAGATCGGACGGGCTGAATGTGGCCCCCGAACCAAAATGAGCTTGACACCCCTGACATACATAGTTCAATTTTATTCATTGTTATGTAAAACCAATCAATGCATTTTGTGAGTAATTTTTTTCTGCCTTAGTTTTTGTACCCAAAAAATACAGAAAATAGATTTATAAAACTTTATTAATCTCCCAAGGGAGAAATTCAGGTGTCCGTCAGCAAAACACACACAATAAATAACAATAAAATACTATTTCATAAAATAGCAGTACGTATCAGGCAGATCTGTTAAACAGCAGTACCGAACCGAAATGTCCCGAACCAAGCCCTATGAAATTCTGAATCCAACCAAATTGAGATTTTAGCGCATCATTAACGTAATTGCGTAAACAGCGCAATAATCACGCACGCTTCCTTGTTGTTTGCTTGTTTACGTGTTCTTTGCGTGGTTTATTTGTACTTCTTCTGTGGTTTTAACGTGGTTAATTCGTGATACATCTGTGAATATTTCATGTGAAGACCACAACTTTTCTCTCTTTTTTCATTTATATTCACGTATGACTGATTTTCATCTGTGCATCAATATGTAAATTATAAGTAGTGACACGACCTTAAAGCGGAGTGCTTATTTTTCTTCTTGATGTCGCCGCCGTGCATTCTGCTTGTTTTCTCCAACAGATTTGGAGTGTACCAGGTATGATGTGTTAGATGTGTGCGCCTAAATTGGCTCAATTTTGGGCGGAACAAACCAAAAAATGTGCTTAATATTAGTTTAATTCATCTATGTCCTGAAGCCAACCACAAAAAAGCTGTATTATTGTAACAGTTTTTATTTTTATTTTATAACCCATTTAAAAAAGTGTGACACTTAAACTGTTAAACTCTGAAAGAAATCTTTCCCTCTGAATATGCAAAATCTATTTATTTTATTTTCATCAATTAAGCAGAAGAAATGCCGGTTTAGCTCGTGCTGGTTTGCAGCGCCTTCCGTCCGTGAAACCAGGGTTCAACTCCGGGCTGCTCCCTGTTCCCTTCTCTACTTCTGTGCCGGTCCCAAGCCCGGTTGCTTTGAGAGGGTTGCGTCAGGAAGGGCATCCGGCGTAAAACATTGCCAAGTTTACCGTGCGACTCGTTCGCTGTGGCGACCCCTGATGGGGAAAGCCGAAAGGGAAACAACAAACAAGCAGAATAAATGTGAACATTTCTAGCTGCAACAGTGGCTCAGTTTGGTTTTAGTGAAATGTTTTTGCAGGTAATTTCAATCTTTGGTTTTTTTTTTTAACGAAAGGCTTTAATACTCAGTGAACGAAAATCGAGTTCCAATCTTTCACTGAGCTATGGAATAATCTTCTAAGTTCTGCTTCTCATCATGTTGGGTTTTGGTGTAAGCTTATTTGGGATTTGCACCAGCGCTTAACTGGTGCATACTAAAGCAAATTGTGATGTAGTGAAGTACCGTGGATAATCTGAACACAGCTTCTAAAGTTACCTGTATCCTTTCTCACTCAATTCCCGATAGATTTTCAGTTATAGCACAGCTTAGTCAAGGTTTTCAAATAAAGAAACATTTACCATCCCTGATTAGTAATATGCATTTATGGCTGCTACTTTTCTGATGCTACAAGTTATTTTTTTTTATTTCAAGTTCCAAAGCACAACACTCTGAAACAAAAGTGAATATAAAGTGACGCATTGGATTAAACATATCAGTGAAGGATGTTAGCCAAACACATGTTCCTGTGATGTCATGACAGCCTTTACAGATTGTCCACGTTGTTAACATCAACTACAAGTTCTTGTCTGGTAGTCTGGGTTTTGGGTTCAGACGTGATACCTGAAGCCTCACAAGATGGAGGGAATGGGAGAGCGAGAACGACGCAGTGGGCAGGGTGATCCGTATGGCGAATTCACTGGAGACAACCTCAGGGCATTCCCAGTCATGCCAGTCATGCTTGCTATGTTGGTCAAGCTCCTAGATTTCTCATAGTCTTTAGATGAGGAGCGACAAAAGGTAGAGGTGGAAGTTAAGGTTGTGCAGGCACATGAACACACACAGTCAGGCAGGATGCAGGCCAGCAGGCAGGCAACGATCCACGTCCGAGCCAGCAGGTTGAACCGAGACAAATCAGGAGACAACAGTGAGACAGGAAGCAGTAACATACAGTATCATGTGTGCAGGCTCGGTTTATTTCCCACCCAAAAGGGACAGAACTCATGTTATGTGGTGGAGGTACTCCAGAAGAAGCTTTGACCTCTCTGAGTATGAACCCAGGTAATTCAGGCTTCTGATACAGCTAAGGGTGAAACTGGAAATTTGTTTTCAACAACCTTAGACAGAATGACTAAAACTAGAAGAATGAGACCTCAGAATTAGAAATCAAAGCAGCCGTTTCCTTTTTGTAAACATTGTTAGATTTAGCTCATTAAAATCAAGTCATCGATATGTTTATGTAAAGTTAACAGTGCTATTACATCTCAGGGAAAAATTTCTCCTCCTTCACCACTGTGCTTGACCATTAATATTAATGCTATTACACAGCTCACAGTTAGGGATATTGTTATTTACATGAGTTCTTTTCTTATTTGTTCTGAATTTCACATAAAAGTTTCGATTGATATCACTAATAATGAATGAGAAGAAATACCATTTTCATTAGTTTGATATGTAATACCCCAAAATGAAGACAGTAATAAAGATAAGTCCATACAACAAACATTGACTGTGTCAATAGCAGGCTTGACCTTGACGTCTCCTGCTCCTAAATAACTAATCCCATGATGTTGTTCTGAGGGGTTTCACTCTTCTACAAGTGCTACATGCAGTTCTGCCGAGTCACTTGGGGGTCCGATCATCCGGTCTCTGTTACAGAAGGTCCCAGATGTGCTCTATGGCAGTGGTCCCCAACCTTGTGCTATCCCAAGCCCTTTAACATTGGGAGTTGGGTCATCTAGACCTACTAGACAGTGCGCTGAACCTTTTTTCTTCAAGGATTTGTGATCTTCACTGGTGTCCATGGATTACATGAAATCTTTCCACCTTTATCCACCTTTGTCATAGTAGGGAGAACACGTCAATGCAAGGGTGGGGTCATCTAAGACAGCACAAGGGTTAACACCGCGGACCGGTATGACATCACCCAAGACCCAACCCTGAGCTTTTGATTTTACATTGTACATCGCACAGGTGTCATCCTCTCCCCTTCCCACACTCATGCAGAAAAAAAGAAGTACTGTCTATTAAATGTAGCTTTCGTTTTTTGGGGGAGTCGAAGGCTCCTCTTCTGTCACCTGGCTGGACCCTTTCCCCTTGGCAAAGAAACTTTCTAAAGATGTATTTTTTTTTACTCATTTTGCTAGCTCCTGGGGCCTCATTTATAAACGTTGCGTACGCACAAAAGAAGGCGTACGCCACTCTCTACGCAATAGTTGAGATTTATAAAAAGCAAACTTGACGGGAAAATGTGCGGTCCTTCACGCAAGCTCTGACCCAGGCGTACGCACAAAAACGGGTGAAATGAGAAACGGCGACGCCGTCGGCAGATGGAAGAAACACGTGAAAGTGAAAATGACAATACTGCCTCTCAGAAATAACATGAAGACTTCACAAAGCAAGTCTTACAATTAACAGCCTACACGAACACCCGTTGGACCGATCAGCAGTGAAACAAACAAACAAAAAAATCAAGCGAAAATTACAACAGAAATTCAAATGAACACATATTTGCAAAAAGAAAAGTGAAATATTTTCTGCAATATTGGCATGTTGTGCAATTCATCCTCATAAATAATATATTTAACAGAACGAAATAATGTACAAAACTGATATTCTCGTCAATGTGTCCGTCTGGCGGAGCAGATATAGGTGCAATTAGACAGACAAATGGATAGATAGAGAGAGATGCATTAATTGTCCACTAGGGAGAGTTGTTTTCATAGTAAAACATTTCTTCATAAGCTACAGAATTATGGTATTCATGCATATGCCTTTAGTTTGTTTTATTTTTGATGAAACAATGTATGGCGTATGTCTCGACCATTCAGAAAGCAACAAGAAATTACATTTGCGCTGATCAATTTCCCATTTCCACGTCGATTATTACCGACATCTGCAGCTTGTCAGATGTAATTAAATGGAGGGAAATAAAATGCCCCATAACAATGCGTAATGACGCACAATGGCTGATCTTGCGCTCTTAGAAGATGTGGCAAATGGAAGAATTCGGAGTGAACGCATCTTTAGACAGCAAGGAGACTTGTTGGCAAACGAGGACGAGTGGCTTATGAGCCGGTTCCGACTTCCTCTGCGGGCTTTTGGGGGTGTGTCACCCGGTGCATCTGGCGCGTCGGTGTCCCCCTGCGCCTCAGTCACCACTCCACTTAAAAGGGATTCCCCAATTATTGCTGCCAGTCTCTCATCAGGAGGGGTCAGCTCCGGTGTCCCCCCCCCCCCACACCCGTGGCAGACACGGGTGTGTGTGTGTGTGTGTGTGTGTGTGTGGGGGGGGGGGGGGGGGGGGTCCAGCGCTAGACGTTTTTTTGCCTTGACTTTTGATGTCCGACCACACTGTGCCCTCCAAACAACATTATTCTCCTCTTTTCCACCTCGCCAACGATAACTTCTACTTCACATTGAGTGAAGTTACGTTTTTTTGATTTTCTCTCCGTGTTTGGCATGGTTTCGCAATCAATGAATATTCATTTGTGGGCATTTCACGGACTATTTATGGGCAACTATAAGCGTGTCATAAAGCCGCAAAAGCTGCGCTGCGTTTAGAATTGGTTGTGATTTATTAAGGGAAAGATGCGTAGGATGTGCGTGCGCACGGTTTTATAACTCCGAATATTTCTGTGCGTACGCACATCCTATGTTTCATCCGTACGCCACTTCTGACGCAAATCCTACGCAAAGTTTTATAAATGAGGCCCCTGGATTTTATTTTAACGGTAACCTATCACGTTACCGAGAAGAGTGCCTTGGCCTTGCGTCAAGAGTGACATAGACGGATGTAACAGAGAATCAGGCAACCTTTTAAATTAAAACATCTTTCAGATTCCGAAATAAATAAAATGGAAGTTGTGTAAGTTATGTATTCTTTGTGCGACCCGGTACCAAATGACCCACGGCCCGGGGTTGGGGACTGCTGCTCTATGGGGTTCAGGTCAGGGGTCATTGCTGATTAATTAAGGCCACTCCAACTTCCCTCTAGTCCAGCTGTGACATTACTATTCATGAACTGAAAGTTGGGGGTGTTCTGGTGGAACTGGGAGATTATGATGGTTATATGATGTCTCAGAGATAAGAACCTGCAGCAACTGGACTATCTACATAAACCATTGGTTTTGCTCTGACTGGTGATGCCTGTCCAGACTTGTGATTCTCCTCCCCCAAAGGGAACGCTGGGGACCATGTTGACCTTAAGTTATCACTGCCATCGTCTATCATTCCAGTCAAAGCGGTGGAGCCGGTTGTGAAGGGTTGGTCTGGAAACCCTAGTACCCCTCACATGTGGTAAATGGGCCTGCAGCTGTGTGGCATTTGATAAACCATGTCTGAGGTCAGAGGTCCTTAGGTTCTGGTCATAGTTGCGGTCTGTCCCTGGCGGGGCTCCACTCCTGGGTTTGCAACAAACTCTGACTGTAGTGCTTTGTCTTGATGCAAGTCCACTGATGACACTTTGAGACTCACCAAGTTTACCTGCAACACTTGACTCTCTACTACCAACCTGAAAGCGCTAAGGCCAGGTGCCAGAGCTGCTCGTCCATGCAGCAGCGTGTGTTCATGACTGTTTGAATGACAACCTGACTGACAACCTGACTGACTAAATCAGGTTTATATACAAACAGAATGTTGACATTGATGAAACATTGAAAAGGCTTTTCTTTCAGAATATATCAAATATATATCAATATCAAAAATCTGTAAAGTGAAACAAACATCATGAATTCTACATCCACTGATTTTTTCACAATGTCACTACCTGATTGTGAATAGTTTATGTCTTGTTTGGTGTTTTATCATACTACTATTTTTAGCTGTCATGCTGTCTTTTGGAATATTTAACCCTTGTGCTATTCCATGACCCTACCCTTACATTGACGTGTTCTCCCTACCATAAATAGATTGATAAATGTGAAGAGGATTTCATGTAATCCATGGGGTTACGGCCCCGACAGGCAAACCTGTCCCAGTCTAGGGGAAAATCACAAAGGGGCCAAAACCTATGGACGATGGACACCAAATAAGTTTAGGAACAGTTTATTACGAGGAAGTAGTAACCTGTATCCTGTGAAACAAAAGAAAATGAATAATTACTGTGCTGGTCCCAACAAAAGACAAAACAGAGGGATTGGAGCCTTGGCCAAACATAAAATAAGTCAGGGAGACAACTGACCCAGCCAACGTTGACCGTCGGAGTCAGCAGCTCCCTGCTAAGGCTGCCTAACAGAATCTAACTATTGAAAGTAAATAAACAAAACCCAGCAGTATAAGACTGCTGAGGACCAAAAGGGAAACAAACCAACCAGTGGGAAAGGATAGACGTGAGAAAGGATACACGACACGAGACGACACGAGACGACACGAGACGACACGAGACGACACGACACGAGACGACACGAGACGACACGAGACGACACGAGACGACACGAGACGACACGAGACGACTGCTCCTCAGCCTCCTGCTCTGCTCTCTCTGCATGCCTCTCCTTTGGTTGTGGCCTCCTATGACTTAAATACCTGGCAGGTGCTGATCAAGATCATTGGCTTCACCTGCCAGGTGAGCAGAATGAAAGGGGATGCAGCAAAGCAGAAGCAGCAAGACATAACAATGGACACCAGTGAAGATCACAAATTATTGAAGAAAAAAGGTTCAGCGCACTGTCTTGTGGGGTCTAGATGACCCAACTCCCAATGTTAAAGTGCCTAGGATAACACAAGGGATAAATGACATCAAATTTTACTACATTCCAAACATTAAACCTGTTCTAAAATCTCCACAGCAGCGCTGCCTTTTAGAAATTCAACCTCCCAGTCTGCCAGTTTATGCCAGAAGCACTTCCACTGCTTTTTCAAACGGAAAAAAAGCCATTAGCAGTCATTGACTGTATGACATCATTATCAGTATTTTTGTTCACAAAGAATTGTTTGAAGGTGATAAATCTACGGTGGCCCAGAAGGGTCACAACACATTAACTTTACACACAACACATTAACTTAACACACAACACATTAACTCACAACACAACACATTAACTCACAACACAACACAATAACTCACAACACAACACAATAACTCACAACACAACACATTAACTCACAACACAACACAAGAACTCACAACACAACACATTAACTCATGGCCCAGAAGGGTCACAACACAACACATTAACTCATGGCCCAGAAGGGTCACAACACAACACATTAACTTACCTCACAACACTTTAACTCACAACGGAAGTAAAGCAGCAATTGAAGTGCTTTTATTCTGAAATTTGAGCGGCTAACTACCTAACAGAAAGTAACGTCACAGTGAGCTGTGGAGGGAGCATGATTTTTCTAAAGGACAGCTGTATAATTTAATATACCGTATTTTCCGGACTATAAGTCGCCCTTTTTTTCATAGTTTGGCAAGGGGTGCGACTTATACTCCGCAGCGACTTATATTAGAACTAAATTGAAATAAATACATTGTTAACCCTCCTGTTATGTTCATTTGTGAGGAACAGAGATGATGTTCCTGGGTCAATTTGATGGATGAGGTATGTTAAGTGTTAAGAGTATGTTAAGTGACTCAGAGAATCAGCAAACTTTTTTTACAGTAAGATCTTGAAGGCTAACAACATAATATTCTATTTTCCAATGATTTCATAGATTCAGAAATACAATAAAAATTACAACTGTTTCTACAAATACAGGATGAAAACAGAGTATTAGTTGGCCAATGATGCTTCATGAAAGGAATAAATAAATAAGTATGAGAAAGAATTACTGTGAAATTATGAGATAAACAGTCTGCTATGATTGTGTCATTTGAGGTTGTGCAAGTTATTAGTTCTTGGTCTCAGATTTTGTCAAATAAATTTCTCGTCAAAATGCGACTTATAGTCCAGTGCGACTTATCTATGTTTTTTTCTACTTTATAATGCATTTTTGGGCTGGTGCGACTTATACTCCGGAGCGACTTATAGTCCGGAAAATACGGTAAGTTTATTTTTTTGCTTGTATATCCCCTTGCGGTTATTTTGAACATTTGATGTACAGTTTGTTGTTCCTTGTTCTTTTGCTGTATGTCACTTTTGTTCTGCATCAATAAAATAAAAAAATTTAAAAAAATTCTAAAGGAGCAGCTAGCAGCAGTGTTGCCAGAAACTTTCTCTTTATTACGGTTCTCCTTCCTCTAAACACACACAACATGAACGCACACTCCTCCCTCCACTCTCACACCCCTCTCTGTCGCTGCACGAGTGCTCCTCTCATCTCCTTTCTTCCGCTCCCTCCTGTCACACAGGCACGTACGGTCCCCAACACACACACACACACGCACCCACACACACACGGAAGAAAGAGCCGCATAGAGCGGGTTAAGAAAATCAATGAAAGAAGGCCGGTCCGCTGAAGAAATATTCAATACTGTCCTCCTTTTATTAGATCAGGAGAAAGAAGAATACACAGCTTTCGTTGAGTTTTTCCCCCTACTGGACTGATTTAGCACCCGATCCGATGATTTTTCAAAATAAAAGACAGTTCAGACTAATAATAAAAGGATTGATAAACACAGACACCGATCCATGTAGCGATCGGACCATAACTTTAGCTGGTGTCTCCTCCTACACGCAGCCGCAGTGTCAGGCTTTAAAGAACACAATTTCTAAGAGGCGGGGCGTTGCACATCCCCAACAACAGGTTAGATGACAGAGCCCGTTAAGCGTCTCTGCCTGGTGCGTTTACTGAGCTTCAGTACATAGAAGTTCAACAGCCACACGGCCTCACGTAGTCCGCTATTATATATTCATGAGGGGAAAACAAACCCGCCGAACCGACCCTAAAATCGCCCAAATTATGCAAACCCGGCCAAAACCATTTTTGTTGAGAGGGAATTATTTCTAAATTTTTTAACAAACTCATTCTGCTTCAAGCCTGTAAAGACAAAAATACATTAAAATTACTGATTTTGAAATTGCTTTTTAAGTAGAATAAACAAGCAAGCCAAACCAGGAAAATCATTTATGGACCATCCCGATGCACTAACATAAACACTTCAGAGGAGTATCTGATGGAAAGGTTTCTTCTTCTGCATGCACCATCTCTTTGTCTTGCTGGAAAAAAGAGTACATATTAAACTGCCAGCCGGGGTAGTGAAACAGAGAACATTCAGAGTCTGCTCCATCAGGTAGAGAAGCCTACAATTTTATGCATCAGCATGATGTTGAGTGCAAGGCAGGACTACCAGCTAAGATGTTTGAAATGAAGATGCAATCTGCAGTGAGGATGTAGTCAAAATGAGCATTTTTATAATATTTAACCATCTTAACCTGGAGTTTTAAAACCAACTCCGGCATGTATATATTTAGCCTAAAAATGCTAAATTTCACCATGCATGATTTTTTTTCTTCTAAATAGACTGATGTCCCACTCCGATTATCTTTTGTTCTATTGTGAAATCGTTTTCAGAGGTCTTTTAATCATGATTTTTACCACCCAAAATTTAAAAACCTGAGTCATTTCTAGAATATAGTTTCTGCAGAGCACTAGCAATTCAGAAATTCACCTCTAAGTTGTGGGCGGGGCCATTGACACAGAGGAAGCCTGCCCCCTTTACATTCTCCATCTGTTTACACCTTTTCCCGCTAGCTTATAGCCCCTCACACCCCCAATCTAACATTAGCGCTGAAACAAAAATTGCTAGCAACATCAGAGCTATCTAACCGTGCAGTTTTTATCCAGATTTCAGCTCAAACGAGGAAAACAGAGATTTTTGATTTGATTTGAAATGGTTTATTTCAAGCAATCAAATAGGAATAATACACAAAAACAATACATTTATCAGTTATACATTCATACAATAACTAATCAAACTTGGAATAATTAGACATAAAATTAAATATTGCTTGAAAGGGAGTGGAAGGAAGCGAACTTATATAATCCCACCCCTGTTCTACTGTAACCATTTTATTACATGATTTATCAATATCCGGTCCCTAGCTTTTATCAGACAGAATTAAGAATCTTGAAATATCAATAAAGCACATGACAAGGATGAATTACTTAAATTATTTTGTAAAAAATAACTTTTAGAAATCAACATGGCAATGAAGTATCCAAAATATATGCAGATTATGTTACTTATAAAAGTCATTGATGTGATTAAAAATAATACTATATCAGTAAAATAGACATAACCCTGTTTCAGGAATTTTCATAGAAAAATTTGGTCAAGTATCATTATTATTTTTTGTATTTTTATTTATCTTTTTTTTTCTTTTTTTCTTTTTTATGATAAAGTAATGCTGTGAAGTAAAAAATAAATAAAAAGGGTCCATATTTGTCGAAAGACAAAGGCTGGTATTCCTTCTTCTTCTGCTGATTAACAGCCGATCTTCTGGGTTTAAACAGTTTATAGTTCTCTTCGCTGTTGTGTCTGCAGACATTAGACAGAGGTCCATATGTTTCTTCAGCTGATATCAGCAGCGCCTAAGAGTTGAGGTCAAGTTGTCTGCATGTCAGAACTTTGCTGATAATCAGGTCACTTCAGACTTATGGAGAAAGTGTTGTAACCAGGCGTAATATTTCTTGAAATTATTTGGCTCTTTGATTTATTACTGCATGTTGTTTCAGACGACTGTGATCAAACACTTCTCAAAGTCCTTCATGGTGTTCACAACCTGAACCTTGGACCGGTCCGGTGGACCGAGTGGTTTGACGTAAATCCTGCAGCCTTTAACCCAAGTGTTCTCAATCTGCTTACGCTTCCTGAGAAGCCTGGCATGTTTGGCGATTTCAGCATTCCTTCTGGTCAGATGGTCATTCAGATAAGCAGCCGATCCTTGCAGATTACTCCTTTGATTCATCAGAGCTAACTTGTGTTTTTGATTCACAAACCTGATGAGGATTGCTGGTTTATCCGTCTCCTTACCCCTGGGGAGCGGGTGGCAGGTCTCGATAGTATTGAGATCCAAGGAAATCCCTTTAGATGTGAGAAATGATTCCTCTTTGTGTTCCAGAGTCTCTCCACCGCTCTCCGTTTCAGAGCTCCAAGCGCTATTAGCATTAGCAATGCTAACTCCAGCTGCATTTAGCTTTGTCCGAGGTTTGATCGGTACACCAGTGAAAATAACATTATTCATCCTTACTTGTTGTTCCACATCGTCCAGTCTTTTCTCCAGAATGTCGACCCGGTTACCTCGTTGCTCGTTCCGAGCGCGGAGCCTCAGGAATTCTTCCAATAGCACTGAGAGCAGAGTTAGCTTCGCGTTAACTTGTTCCATAAAGGGATACAACGTAGCTTGGATATCATCAAGAGTCTTTTTAAGGTCTTCCTATTCCTGGTTTTTCTTAGGGGCCATGGTCAGCTCTCTTTTTTGGAGAAAATAAATTTTTTAAGTCGTTTGAAGATAGTTGTATAGCCGCCGTGAGCCCACACGCGTCCGTGTTGTAACCCGGAACCGGAACTGAGATGTTCATGGATCTATTTGTCTGAAGGTAGATGCGGATGAATGGAGCGGAGAAGGGAGCTTGTGACTGGCCGTAGTAACTTGTACATCATACTTACAAGCTATCGCCAACAATTTTTTTTTGTCTGCTCCTGATTCACAACGATTTAAATAAAGAAATACTCAGAAATGCAGTTTTAAGCATAATTTTTTCTATGTCCTCCATCATCAGAAAAATGCTGAAACTCTTGGTACAAACAGTGGTTTATGTGCTTTAAAGTGTGTGAAAACGCACCGGACGTATAAAAAGAAGAAATGTTCAAACCTCGTGGATAAGCTTTCTAAAAAAGCAATTAGCTGAAACTGAGCTCTTCCTCTTTAATGCCCCAAGACACACAAAATAAGATGGAGCCTTTAACACACACGTGTCAAACTCAAATTTGGCCCGCAGTCAAAACTTCATGAAAATGCAGTGTTCCCTCGCTATATTGCGGTTCACTTTCCGCTGTTTTATGGATTTTTTTCAGTGCAGTTCTTCATGTCTTTTTTGTCACCATGAGGAAGAAGGAACAGGAGAAACTATAGAAATAGCAGGGACTAGGGAAAGAACTGGAGAATGCCTGGAAGGCGAAGGTAACAGTTAGGGATTGCAACAGATCACAAAACTTATTGTTCGGATCGTGTCATGATTTCAGGCACGGTTCTGATAATTTCCCAGATCAGTACAAAATACAAAATACCTTTTAAATATAAAAAGTATCTTACCACATCCTATATGGAGTGAAATTAGACTCAGTCAGATTTGTGCCTGCGTAATTCTTGATTTGTGCGTAAATTAGGATTTGTGCATAAATTTGGATTTGTGCGTGATTTGTTACTCACATAATACGTTTTGTGTATAAATTAAAAAAATATAAAATGAAAAGAATACAAAATGCAATTTACGTGCGCACAAATTAAGATTACAACAGCTTGAAACTACCGTATTTTCCGGACTATAAGTCGCTCTTTTTTCATAGTTTGGCAAGGGGTGCGACTTATACTCCGCAGCGAGTTATATTAGAAATAAATTGAAATAAATACATTGTTAACCCTCCTGTTATGTTCATTTGTGAGGAACAGAGATGATGTTCCTGGGTCAATTTGATGTATGAGGTATGTTAAGTGTTAAGAGTATGTTAAGTGACTCAGAGAATCAGCAAACTTTTTTTTACAATAAGATCTTGAAGGCTAACAACATAATATTCTATTTTCCAATGATTTCATAGATTCAGAAATGCAATAAAAATGACAACTGTTTCTACAAAAACAGGATGAAAACAGAGTATTAGTTGGTAAATGGTAAATGGCGTATACTTATATAGCGCCTTTCTTCCTACAAGGACAAAGCGCTTTACAGTCACAGACCCATTCACCCAGTCACACACACATTCACACACACAGTCACACACTGTGACTGTGTGTGTGATGCTTCATGAATGGAATAAATAAATAAGTTTGAGAAAAAATTACTGTGAAATTATTAGATAAACAGTCTGCTATGATTGTGTCATATAAGGTTGTGAAAGTTAAAATGCGACTTATAGTCCAGTGCGACTTATCTGTGTTTTTTTCTACATTATAATGCATTTTTGGGCTGGTGCGACTTATACTCCGGTGCGACTTATAGTCAGGAAAATACGGTCCTTACACACACACATCTTTAAAAAAACACGCACTAATCCCTTGTTACGCACACACGAAGCCAAAGTTACGCACGGATCTACCGTGAGACTGTTTTGACGTCTCACAAATTCGTCCGTAAGTGCTGCGTTTAAATACCAGTGGAATGCTCGGTCATTAGAATTTTCCTATCAGCCTTCCCTTCTAAACGTATCCAGACAATGACTCAATCAAGACATGAAGACAGTAGACGTTAGTGTTGAACATAGAGGCTACTTACTTCAGGGCGCTGACCACCGAGATGGGCCGCCATTCTTCCCTTGACTCTCTCAGTCTGACTGCCTTTGATTTTCCCGAAGAAAAAACAGTGCCCCCTACTGGTCGTTCCTGTTACGCATTTTGTATCAATTCGGAGTCTCGGAGAATAAAATATTTTTAATATATATATTAGCGTTTTAAAGTTAACATCACATTCTCAGATAATAGATTTTATTTTCCTTTTTCCTTCCTGTTTTTTTAAGCCCTGCTACACCCACTGAAGGAAATACGTTTAGAAGGGAAGGCTGATAGGAAAATTCTAATGACCGAGCATTCCACTGGTATTTAAACGCAGCACTTACGGACGAATTTGTGAGACGTCAAAACAGTCTCACGGTAGATCCGTGCGTAACTGTAAAGGAGAAATATGTCTGCAAATTTGTAATTTTTATTTTGCCATTTGGAGTTTATCTTTTTAGCAGCTCAGTCATCCGTTTTGTGTCTGGTTAGTTTTCTTGTAAGTCCTACAAAATGTTTATTGTAAATCAGCTCATCTGTCTGTGATCTTTGTCCATCTTTTGAATGAATCCTGATGACTGTACTTTGGCTGAGCACCAGAGGGTGGGGGGTGCTGTCTGCTACTGTGAGATTGTAGTATAATAAACTGTTGTGACAGTTCTGAAGCACAATGTTCAAGATTATTTTATTTCATATATTTTACCTAAAGCATTTTGAGTTACATTATGTATATATGAAATGTTGACCAACTCCCACAATTACTGAATGTCATTAATTAATCCCACATCTCAATTTTTTTTAACCAATTTAGATCATTACAGTGTTGGACATTTTTAATTTGTTTGGTGTTTTGTTATCTTTTTTGTGTAGCCTCTTAAAAGAAAGGTAAATGTGAATATGCACCTGAATCAACTAGAAATTAAATAAATGTAACCTTTACACAAAAATGTGGTTTAATGTTGTTCATAAAGGTCTAATCAAATTGAGTGGACCAGATGGAAATGTTTGATTTGAATTTGTCTGCCAGTCCAATATGTTGTGGTGCATAACTGCCTCCCTGGCAGATGATAGCGAACAGTTCATATTGGAGCCAAAGATGGGCAACATATGTATGAACGGCCAAAAAAAACTGAGACCCAGAGTGAGACATTTATTCAAGTGTTTCCAGGCAACCAGGAAATCTGAATAGATAGTACGAAAGCAACAGCTCTGACTCAGCTGCACGGACACACAGCTAATTTAGAATGGCAAAAAGGATCTTCAGTGACAAGTTGAGACGTGTCATGCCAGCAGATTAGTTTACCTAAACCGATTAGCCTGAACAAAAGTCGCAGTAGACATTGATCAGCTGATGAGATTTCTGTTGCCTGTGTTTTTTGTACCCTCCATATCTCTTTTCTATTAGTACTAAAAAAAAAAACCAGCATGCTATCTTAGAGCTATCTACTTCATAAATAGTTTGAATATATTCGACTGAGATAGGATTTTCCTTTAATCTCACCTGCTTTTCTGATGCCTGGGCAGGTGTAATCACCTGCAGCGAAGAGAAAACACGTTCCTGCAGGGTAGTGGTCCTGTTCCTGAGTGCTGGACCTTCGCATGGGAGCGCTCTTCTCTCCTGACATGGTGAAGTCGCTGCTGCAGTCTGCTGACGGAACTGTGACAATAGAAATAGTACAAACAGTAACCTATGGTATTACAATTAATTCTGTTTGATTCAATCAACACTTTTTTGCACAAGTTTTTTTAATTCACGTTTATTTGTCATTTTTTCTAATTTATCCAATTGTGGCCACACTTGTCCATCGTGACCTAATAAATAATATGGTAGGGGAATACCCCCCCTCGTAAAAATAGGATCAGCAGTGAAAATTTGAAAACTGAATTGAAAACAGAGAACTGAAAGCAAAGAGGTAATCCTCTTCATTTGTAAACAGAAAAAAAAGTTGAAAATACAAATAGACATACTGTCATGGTTTGAGTTTGTTTTGTCTTGGTTTTTGTTTTAGTTCTTGTTCTGTGTTGTTTGGTTCTGTTTCCTGTTTTATTTTGAAAGGGTTCCTGTCTTGTCATGTCTTGAGTTGTACTTCCTTTGGTCCCCATCTGCCCTGATCGTGTTCACCTGTGTCTTGTCTGCCTTGTCTGTATATAAGTCTTGTCTCTGCCTTCCTCTTGGGCTGGTCCATTAGCTTGTGTCATGGTGTTTAACGTCTCTTATGTCTTAACGTCTTCATGCCTCGTCGTCCCGTCATGCCGTGTTCCATGTTTCATGTCACGCCACGCCACGCCACAGTGAGTTTTGTTTTGTTTTGTGATTCTGCTCTGCAGCACCTTTTGTTTTGAATTAAACCCCCTTGCCCTTGAACCGTGTGACTCCGCCTCTGCATTTGGGTCCTTACCTGCTCTCGAGTCCCCCCACCGTGACAGAATGGACCAGCCCTACATTTACCTGGACCCAGCAGAGCGGGACATGCGGCTGCTAGAGGCCTACTGCCAAGAAGCAGAACAGACCGGGACATATTGGTTTTTCGACCAGGCCCAGTTCTCCTTGTATGCCTGGAGTGGGAGCCACCTAGACTTTACTGGGAGCCGTCTTGCCCTGAGGGGGGGTCGTCGTCGCCGCCACCGTCCCCGTTCACGTCCCGTTTTTGTTCCGGCGGTGGTCCCGGACGCACCACAACCTCGTCCAGTGGTGGTCCCGGACGCACCACAATCTCGTCCAGTGGTGTTCCCGGACGCACCACAACCTCGTCCAGTGGTGGTCCCGGACGCACCACAACCTAATCCAGTGGTGGTCCCGGACGCACCACAACCTTGTCCAGTGGTATTCTGGACGCACCACAACCTCGTCCAGTGGTGGTCATGGACGCACCCCGACCCATCCCGGCTCCCAGGGAGGTGCCGCCTGCACCCCGATCTGTCCTTGCTCCCAGGGGGGTGCTGGCTGCACCCCGACCAGTCCCTGCTCCCAGGGGGGTGCTGGCTGCACCCTGACCGGTCCCTGCTCCCAATGGCATGCCTAACCCGCCAGAGCTCGGCTCCACGCTTGACCTGCCAGAGCTCGGCTCCACGCCTGACCCGCCAGAGCTCGACTGCTGGCCCGACCCGCCAGAGCTTGACTGCTGGCCCGACCCGCCAGAGCTTGACTGCTGGCCCGAAACCGCCAGAGCTCGAGTGCTGGCCCGACCCGCCAGAGCTCGACTGAACACCTGGCCTGCCGGCCGACTGCTGGCCCGACTGGCCAGCTGACTCCAAGCCTGACTCCAAGCCTGACTCCAAGCCTGACTCCAAGCCTGACTCCAAGCCTGACTCCAAGCCTGACTCCAAGCCTGACTCCAAGCCTGACTCCAAGCCTGACTCCACGCCTGACTCCACGCCTGACTCCACGCCTGACTCCACGCCTGACTCCACGCCTGACTCCACGCCTGACGCCTCCACGCCTGACGCCTCGGAGGACTCCATCCCGGACCTGCCTCGCCGGACCGGTCGGCCTCCTGGCCGTCCTCCGGACCTGCCTCGCCGGACCGCTCGGCCTCCCGGCCGTCCTCCGGACCTGCATCGCCGGACCGCTCGGCCCCCCGGCCGTCCTCCGGACCTGCATCGCCGGACCGCTCGGCCCCCCGGCCGTCCTCCGGACCTGCCTCGCCGGACCGCTCGGCCCCCCGGCCGTCCTCCGGACCTGCCTCGCCGGACCGCTCGGCCCCCCGGCCGTCCTCCGGACCTGCCTCGCCCGCCGGCGCGGTCTCGCGGTCCTCCTCTGAACTCATGTTCTCGGCCTCGCTGGTGTGCCCAGCCCGGCTTCCTTGGACTCTTTTGCCCGTCGAAGTTTGTCCTCCGGGCCCCCCCCCCTCAGTTGACTTTTGGAACCTCGGAGCAGTTCCTTGAGGGGGGGGGGGGGGGTGTACTGTCATGGTTTGAGTTTGTTTAGTCTTGGTTTTTGTTTTAGTTCTTGTTCTGTGTTGTTTGGTTCTGTTTCCTGTTTTATTTTGAAAGGGTTCCTGTCTTGTCATGTCTTGAGTTGTACTTCCTTTGGTCCCCATCTGCCCTGATCGTGTTCACCTGTGTCTTGTCTGCCTTGTCTGTATATAAGTCTTGTCTCTGCCTTCCTCTTGGGCTGGTCCATTAGCTTGTGTCATGGTGTTTAACGTCTCTTATGTCTTAACGTCTTCATGCCTCGTCGTCCCGTCATGCCGTGTTCCATGTTTCATGCCACGCCACGCCACAGTGAGTTTTGTTTTGTGATCCTGCTCTGCAGCGCCTTTTGTTTTGCATTAAACCCCCTTGCCCTTGAACCGTGTGCCTCCGCCTCTGCATTTGGGTCCTTACCTGCTCTCGAGTCCCCCTCACAGTGACACATACATTTTTGTATTTGGTAACAGTTTTAGATTTTTAAATATCACACTATAATTTTTAATTTACACTTCACTTCTTATTTTTAATATTTCTCTCAAGTTTACAATATTCCCAACATTTTTTTCCCTCAAATTTACAATCTGGTGGTGTTTGATTCACTTAAAGCTGATCCAAATCTGACCCCATATAAGTAACCTTAAAATCCATTTTTTGCACAAATGTGGAGATGTTTGGCATCTCAGATACATCATTCAGTGCAAGATGATCAAATCGGAAATAATATCATGTATGACTTGATGAGTTTAAATTGAATCAAACTTTATCTCTAAAGCGTTATTTATAAGCATAGGCATCATTTATAAACACAACGTATTTTGCAAAAAATATATCTAGTAAACTAAAACAAAACAAAACAAAACCAAAACACAGACCTTCCCATAAAAAAAACATATATATCCATAGCCTAAATAAAAAAATGCCCTAAACCCCACACCCCTTAAATGGGAAGCATAAAATTATATATAAAAAGAATAGAAATGGAAAAGTGCCTTGATGTTGAAGTAAGAACATTTTACTAGGGAGATTTCTCCACTGACCCTGCGGTAGACTTACAACCTTTTTCGGGGTGTAGCCTGATTTCACCCAGTGACCCTCACCCTTTTATCAAAAAATGGATGGATGGATGGATTTTTCCCCACTTATGATCACAGAGGGCATCACCATTGGATCCCACCAATCAAAGCAAGCAGCCAGACCCCGGAAATCCACTACCACATTCACTTAAAAGGCTTAGTCACTGGTGAGGAGATATCCCATAAGAAAAATTAGTAGTTTAAACAAAAACCATCTCAATGAAGAAAATATCTAAAACAGGGGTGTCAAACAGGAGTCATATCCGGCCTGGCAGATGATTTAATCCAGCAAACTCATAAATAGTAAAAATTACAAGGATGTTTTAAAAAAAAGCACATTTCTTGTCTGTTCCTGTGGCGAGTTATGTTTTTTTAACCCTTGTGCTATCTTAGATGACCCCACCCCATACATTGATGTGTTCTCCCTACCATGACAAAGGTGGATAAAGGTGGAAAGATTTCATGTAATCCATGGACACTAGTGAAGATCACAAATCATTGAAGGAAAAAAGGGTCAGCGCACTTGTCTTGAGGGTTCTAGATGACCCAACTCCCAATGTTAAAGTGCCTAGGATATCACAAGGGTTACAGAAATAACCGAAATGTGCAATTTCGCCACTAAGATAAAAACAAAACAGGTGAAACAGGATATCTTTCTACTGAGCCATTCAGGTGCTAGTGGTAAAAATAAATTAAAAAAATCGGATAAACCGTGCGCACGGTTTAGGCATCCCTGCCCACGGATTGCTTAACCGTGCGTATCAGCTCCGCGTCATGGTAAGGGAATGATCTCCTTTCTGATTCCAGAAAGCAGGTTATGTTAGCTCCCACGGTAAGTGTGAGGCTAAGGAAGTTGATATCCTCAGCTTTCGGTTCCAGAAATGGAGGTATGTTTCAGGGTATGTCAAGTTGCCATGGCAACTCATGCTCTGAACATAACCTGGTCTGGAGCAGGTTCAGTTGAAGGTTAGTTTGTGTTCAGAGAGTTGAATCAGCATGGCATATCCATTGGAAAATTTAGTGGATGAATAAGCTCAGATAATACTTTTTCCACCGTGAGAGGGTGATAAGACCTCATTAGAACGTTGGAAAAATAAACTTTTTTACTTTGATCTAACTCAGGGGTCGGCAACCTTTTTTACTCAAAGAGCCATTTGGGACCGCCCCTAATAAAAAAGAAAGCACTCGGAGCCACAACCCGTTTTGACATCATTATATATATTATGCATGTATATATTATTCAAAGGTGCTCATTACGTCGATCGCGATCGACCTTCAATGACATGAGTGTAGATTGCGGGCCAGAAAAGATTAAAAAAAAATTACTTCTTTAAAATCCACCAGCCAATCAAAATCCTCACTGAGAAGTAAGGGACTTGATTGACATGTAGATTGGCCAATCGGACATCGTCTGAAGCATACACCGCTGCAAATGCACATTATATTCTTTAAAGGATGATACCGCGGCCGCTTGTGGGAGGAGCTACTGGTTCTGGTCTGATCGCTGCATGGAGCGATGTGTTTATCAATGCAGTATATGCATAACTCTCAGTATGTCATCAGCGAATTGGTCTCTGCCCCACAGCACGTCAAGTTCCAGAAGATCGGAGTGTTTATTGAAGCCGCCCCGTGTGCCTCTCCCTGTTATCAGCTCTGCAGGTCTCGCCCGATAAATACGAGCTCATTACGAAGCTGTTTTGTACGTGGCACTCGCTTCGTGCGGAGCCAGCAGCGCCTTTGAAATGCCATGAAAAATGAAAAAACTAAAATAAAATTTAATTATTATAAAATACTCATTATTTTCCAAAGTCACAGGGAGCCACAACAGATGGATGAAAGAGCCACATGTGGCTCCGAAACCATGGGTTGCCGACCCCTGATCTAACTTAATGATTTGCTTCAGTTAAGATCAATCTTTTTTTTTCTTAAGTCAGCTTAAAAATAACACATAGTTTTCAGACATTTATTTTACTTTCATTCAAATTAATTCAATTAAGTAGGTGTAACTTTGATGCTGCTATCAGATCGGAACCGCAAGGGATAATGGGATACCATTCCCTTTGCCTGTCTGGACGGATTTGGGTTTAAGTGTGGGTTTTTGACCAAATGTGTTTAGTTGTTTAGCTGTTTTACTGTGTTTTGCCGAGTTATTTTGTTCTACTATGCTTAAGTCTTTGCACCATGAGTGAGAGGGAGGGAGAGGATGATGAGTTTATATAGCACCCCTCTACTAAGTGCTGTAATGACAATGATGGCATGACTCTGTGCATATTGTGTCGTTCTTTTTATTGTTATACAAATGAGTATATATCTGCCGGCTCAAACTTAGACATATGAGAGTTCAAGAATTATAATTAATTAAGATGGAAAAAATATTAATTGAATTGGAGTAATAGGACATTTAGTTAGATAAATATGTAAATTTGAGTTGTATAAACAATTATTGAGTTTTATAGACGTAAGAAATTAGGTTGAATACATTCAACTCAATTACTTGTTACCAATAGAAGTAATTCATTTTAGATGGCAAAATTGGATAAGTTATATATGCGTCACAAGGAAAATGGAAATGAGATATAAACTTGTGCGTTTACTTTGTCTGTTCATTTTCTACAAGCAGAAACTCTTTCTTTTGATGATGCAGCCGTGTTACTTTTTTGATGGGCGTATAATCTTCATACGCCGTCATTAAAATCCCAGACTCCATCGAACTGAAGTGTAGCGCTTTTTTTTTTTCACCATGCTTTTCCATGGTGACTCCCTAAATCGGAAATCCATTGAGAATGTCTTTATGTACTTGACGTGCACGTGCATTAATCCAGGGTTACAAAGTCGAGCGTAATTATGCAAACTCATATCCGGTCTTTTGGAACCGACATACCCAGAGTAAGCAAGTTCAGATTTTAGCAAGAGTTCAGGCTTAAAGTCAGGCTAGTTTAAACATGCTTCCTGGAATACCCCCCAGTAGTGACATCCTAGTTACAAAAATGTTGTCAAAAAGAAAAGCACCCCCTACACTGCCAGCAAGCAGCAGATGTCCTGTCAGCACCCTGCCCGCCAGTTTTAACTACACCGTAGACATTTAGGGCCGGCCTTCTCTATTCCATCTATGGGTGGGCCTGGTCGGGTCATAGTAACAACACTTCTTGTGGACCCCACAGCCCGGGGCGCCTTCCACCTGGGCAGGGGTGGCTGGCCCCTGTGTTGCTCTCACCTGGACCAACTATGGACTCGGTGGGCGGTTGTCTGGAGCGTAGGCCGGGTCTCCCTTGGGGGGCCCGTGCCCGGGGTCGAGGGATGCCCAGAACTCCTGGGTTGTTTGTCTGGGGCTGGGGGGTGCTCTCCTGAGGCGTGTGTGAACATCAGTTGTATAGTTTATATGTTGACGTGTTTTGTATGTGGGCATTTTTGGAGTCCGCAGGTACGTTTGTGGAATTTGGGTGTGGACAGGCCACAGGCATTTTCAGATGGTGAACTTGTGAAAAAGTGCATGCTGAAGGCTGCAGAAGTCTTGTACCCCAAAAAACAGTCGAGTTTTGCTAACATAAGTCTGTCAAGGATTACGATTGCAAATTCAACATCTCTGAGGAGACTCTGCCTAACAAATGAAGGAATCCTGTCATTCATTGTATTTTCGGTGGCTATTGATGAAAGAACCAACATCGCAGATATTGCAAAAATGTGCATATTAATGGAAGTGTTAATGAGAGTTTTTTGAGTTGGTTCCTATGATGGACACAACAGCTGATGACATAGTAAGCTCTCCAGTTAATGCGCTGGACAATGTTGGAGTGAACTGGTCACATGTCAGTCTGGCCACTGATGGCGCCCCATCAAAGGTCAGGAAGAAGGCAGGTGTTGCCACAAAATTCAGGCAGCAAACCAGGAAAATATTCTTGGACATTTTGTTTCGTTAAGCACACTTGAATGACAGTACAATGTGTTGCTGCACAGGATATAAATCCTGATATTGATGGCAGAGTGACGTTTCAGGAGAGAAAGAGAGGTTAACTCCAAATTCTTATGTTCACAAATGTTTGCAAGTTCAATTTTGTGTAATTTTTCATTGATTTGCACATTTGCATTTTAGGCAGTGTTAAAAAAAATCTGTAGCCCCCTCTTGAGTTTACTATTGGGATTGCTGATGTAAATTATTCAGTCTGTACAAAATTAAATAAACTAATTTTTTTTTAAATTCAAATACATTATATTTGAGATCCAATGGGCTCTGTGAATGAATGTGTAATAATGTTGATATGTGATTAGGCTACTATGTTGGTTGAGGCGTTTTTTTCCAACTGAAAAAAGGACAAAAACAAAGCTACAGAAAACAAGCTGACCATTGGTTATTTTACTTTTATGTTACTGGTCCGGCCCACTTGAGATCAGACGGGTTGAATGTGGCCCCTGAACCAAAATGTGTTTGACAGACCTGATCTAAAAGTACAAACAGATTAAATAAGATGTAGTTTGGCTCCTCGTGAGCCTTACCACTCTTACATTGCTATAAGAATGATCAGTAGTGACACCCTAATGACCAAGATGTTGTCAAAAAGTAAAAAAGGTTAAAGTGAAGTGCTGAGCTTTCCAGGAAAAATGGAAAGAGTTTTATTTGTTCATGCTGTTTTTTGCTCTTGTTACTGGTCCAGCCCACTTGTGATCATACGGGTTGAATGTGGCCCCCGAACCAAAATGAGTTTGACACCCCTGGCAGAGATCAATGTCCCATGAACAGACAGTGCACAGGTAAAGGTACCGTAAAGGGAGCAGGCAGAAATTGTGGCCTGTTAACCAAAACTTGAGTCATAAACTTAGCAGGCGGGGATGCTAGGGAAAATGTAAAACGTAGCATGAGAAGGGCTAGGTTCTCGCCTTGCCATATGTTCAAGTGTCCTTGGGCAAGACACGGAACTTCACCTTGCCTCTGGTGGAAGGTTGGCGCCAGTGTTCGACAGCAGAGTGTTTCAGTTTGTGAAAGTGTGTGTGAATGCGACTGTGACTGTAAAGGGCTTTGGGCCTTCAAGAAAGGTAGAAAAGCTCTATACAACTATATTCTATTTCCCTGTATTTGTGGTAAAATTGTCCATTTCAGTGAAGTGTGTTTTAATATTATTACTTTATTATGAGTTTTAGCTGTACCTCCATAAATCTCAAGAGTACATACTCCTAACGTCTATTTCAAAATCAACTTAACTAAGTGCATTAGGGTTAGGACAATTTAATTTTTTCAGGGTAATTGTTTACGACCTTCCTCTAAAACAGGGGTGCGCAAACTACGACCAGCAGGCCAAACCCGGCCCGCCTCCATTTTTGGTCCGGCCCCCTAAACAATATCAGAGCCGCATGATTTTTTTTTGTTTTCCTCTGGCCACTCAATCGAGACCCACATAGAACATATTTGAATCCATCGCTATGCAGTCTGTGCCCCAATTTAAACCCCTCTAAAAATCCCTGTCAAGTAGAACAGAAGACAGTGTTCCCTTCGTATGTTGCAGTTCATCTTTTGCGGTTTCGCTCACTCTGTTAGAAAGATTATGCTGCTTGTTTTTTCAAACAGGGCCCCCTGTTTTGTGTCCTGATTGGCTGGAGATCTTGACATCAATCTCCTCAGTGCCGTGTCACCTGTACAGAAACGCACAGCTCTTCAGATCTACATAAATCTTTGATCGCGATCAGATCTCTAGTTTTCATTCTATACTCCTGGACTTAATTACTATGAAGGTTTAAACTTTGAGAATTTAAACAAGAGAGAAAAGTGTAAAAATGTTCATGTCTGTCTGAGAACAGTGTATCAAGTGGGTAGTGAGGAGTTTTACTGCCATAAAACTTCTGTAATCCTACTCCGCGGATTTCATTGTTCGCAGTTTCTTTTTAGAACATAACTCCTGAAATAAACGGGGGAACACTACTAGTGAAAAGGTAATGCAGATATCTGTCCAGCTGCAGCAGAAGACGTAATAATTTGACTCTTTTTTTCATTATCACTCTATGAGAAACAGACGAGCTGGACACAGCACAGCTCCTCAGTGTAATTTGTGAAGTTTAGCGCAAACTATGAGATGTCCAAGGAGCTGCAGTGCTTCAAAGTCTCAATGGGACTAAGATGGGAGAGCATAGACTATTTATTAGTTTTAATTTTGCAATTAATTATTATTATTTTTCCTGACTTTTTTTCTTTGAAGATCACAAAGAGAGTTATTTGGTTCTTTTTTATTTCATAAATAGTGTTGTTTGTTTTCTTCAAAGGAGAACGAATGAATGAATGAATGAATGAATGAATGAATGAATGAATGAATGAATGAATGAATAAATAAATAAATAAATAAATAATTAAATCTTGATTCACATAGCACTTTACAACTCCTTTAAGGTACCAATGTGCTTCATAATAAAAGACAGACTAAAGAAGTTTAAAATTAGACAAATCATAGAGGACAAAAGTAATGTGGACCTCACAAGAAACGTTTGGGGACCACTGCTCTAGCATCCATGTGGTGTTGGAAGATTTGTTGTTTTTCATCCTTCCAATTATTCAAACACCACATGAAAGCAGCAATTCTCTAAGTTTGCGTTTTACATGAGGTCAAGCCATTGGTACAATTGGCTCTAAAATGAGAACAAAAGTCACAGATTTGAAATAAAAACTCAAAAATGTTCTTTTTTAAATGATACCTTATTTTCAGTCAAAATGTTTTCATCCAGATTCTTATTTCTTTCTCTTATAATGTGTATTACCTAAACACTTCTATCAAAGGGTTCTATCAAATTTTAGAACCCCTTTGTGGCCCACGAGTCGAAACGTTTGCCCACCCCTGCTCTAAAATAAGGCAGTTTCAGAAAATTCTAATTTTCATTGTTTGTTCCAACTTCCTGAATTCTCAATAAAATTCTTTACATTTGCCATAGAATGGTCTTACCTGATCGGTTGCGTTGCAGTACTCTACTCCCTTTGACATGGCACAGGTCGGCTTGACTGCTGTTGCAGGTCATGTTTAGATCAGCTTTGGAGTAGGTCGGAGATCCTCCCTGCACTACCTGAGGGATGTGTTTCTTCCTTTTTTTGGGAAGCTTCTGTTTGGCCATGGCCAGAGAGTAGTACATGCCAAAGTTATTGACAATCACAGGCACAGGCATTGCTATTGTCAGCACACCAGCTAAAGCACATAAAGCGCCCACTACCATGCCTGACCAGGTCTCTGGGTACATATCTCCATAACCAAGAGTTGTCATAGTTACGACAGCCCACCAGAAGCCAATGGGGATATTCTTAAACTTGGTATGTTGGGAAGCAGTAGGGTCGTTGGCCTTAGCGCCAATACGTTCGGCATAATATATCATGGTTGCAAAAATTAAAACTCCCAATGCAAGGAAGATGATAAGCAGCAGAAATTCATTGGTGCTGGCACGCAATGTATGACCAAGCACCCTTAACCCCACAAAGTGGCGTGTCAATTTGAAGATACGCAATATCCGAACGAAACGCACAACTCTGAGGAAGCCCAGCACATCCTTGGCAGCCTTTGAAGATAGGCCACTCAGCCCTACTTCCAGGTAAAAGGGCAAAATTGCCACAAAGTCAATGATATTGAGAACATTTTTAACAAACTCCAACTTTACTGGGCAGAAGGTCACTCGTACCAAAAACTCAATAGTAAACCAGAAAACACAAACACCCTCCACATAGGTAAGCGCAGGGTCCGTTTCTATCTCATACTGTGGAACCAAGTCTTGGCAGCTGTTATTCCGCATGTTTGTCTTGTTGATGATGGTATTAAATGCCTCATGAGTCTCCAAGCAGAAGGTGGTGATAGAGACCAGGATGAAGAATAAGGATGCAAAGGCAACAAACTGCAAGAGAGAAACAGAGAAAAAATAAAATTAGTAGATTATTGTCAATTTGTCATGCTACTCCTATTCTAAACACATGAAGAAGTAGACCAAGTCACATTTTTACATATATCTTACTTTTCTCCTTAACTTTCCTCTAACCATCCTGGCATCCACTGGTAAATCCTGGCTACTTTGTTCTGAAAAGGTTGTTTCTCACTCATATTTGGAGTGCATGAAAAACACACTTTCAAAATTCAATTGCCCCAATATGGGTCAGCCTTACACTCTGTGTGAGCTCTACCTCTGCATCTTGTCAAAACAATAACACGCAAGCATCTTTATTTCACTGTAAACTCTGGTGTCTTCATTTCCTCCATTCCTCAGTCATTGCTGCAAAAAGGGTAACCTTCAATTTTTGATAACTATTTTTTTTTTTTTAAGTTTGGAATTTGCATGTTCTCCTGGTGCATGCATGGGTTTTCTCCGGGGACTCCGGCTTCCTCCCACCGTCGAAAAAGATGATTCATAGGTTAATTGGTCAATCTAAATTGTCCCTAGGTGTGAATGTGAGAGTGCCTGGGTGTGTGATGTGGACACTCTACCCTGCGACAGACTGGCGACCTGTCCAGGGTGCCCCCTGCCTTTACCCAAAAATGGGCGGGATAGGCTCCCGCAGCCCCATGACCCCGAAAGGGAATAAACGGAAGAAGATGAAAATGCCAATCTCTTAAGGCCTCCTAAACAAGCTGACCTACTGAGCTGTTAGTCCTTACTTGAATCTAGTGAAAGTTGCAGTTTAAATCATGTGAGCAGTGAGAGGCCAAAGGTTTTACCGGTTTAACAGTAGTTCTTCTCCTCCTCAGGGCTACAAATGTAGGCTGAAGTAAACAAGTTATCATTGTTGCACTGGTGTTGTAGGCAACCCACACATTCACAGAACAGTGTACTGTTCTTAGCTATTAGCAAGTGCCAAGAATAAAGAAACTGTTGCCAGTTAGTCTTTGAGGTTGTTTCTTTGTGATCGTTAAACAAGATCAGAATAAATTCATATTAAAATGAATTACTGCCTCTTATGAGGTTTGTTAAAGACCTATCAGCTAATCAAATGTAATAACAAAAAGAGGCCTGAGAATTGAGAATCATTATTCCTCATTCTTTAGAATTTTACCTAATTTTAGAGCTTGTTTCCAGTACAAATTCGATCAAAACAGCTGGTTAAAAAAATAGTTATTTGAAAAAAATCATTCCCTGGACATCATCTATAAGGCTTCTGTAGTCTGGAAACGGTTATTTTAATTTAAAACATCAGAGATGAAAGTCGAACAAACAAGAAAAAAAAAGTAATTTTTTTGTGATTTTTTTCTCTTTGCGTGTTACAGAAGACTTTTGCAGCAGCAGTCCATGTATGGCCAGTATTGACTCCTGACCTGAATCCCGTAGAGCACATCTGGGACCAGCTTAACCCTTGTGCTATCTTAGATGACCCTACCCTTACATTGACGTCTTATTCCTACCATGACAAAGGTGGATAAAGGTGGAAAGATTTAATGTAATTCATGGACACCAGTGAAAATCACAAATCATTGAAGAAAAAAGGTTCAACACTGTCTAGTGCATGGGTGGCGGACAAGTTTGACACCAAGAGCCGAATTTTTTCACTGTGGGAGGCAAAGAGCCACACCACACAGTGACCTGCCAAAACGTACACACACAAACACGCAATTAAAGCCGTATTATTTTCCATAACACATTAAATACATTACATTTCAGTTGTGTGCAACTTAAATTAATTTTTATCTTCATTACAATATCTTGCTTTTATAGGTTTTTATATTTAAAATTTAATGACTGACTTTTGCATCAAAAGCAAGTAATTTATCATATGTTAATAAGACATTGCAAGGACTCAGTTCATTCTTAAATGTAGTAAGCAAACAAGTGCTAAGTTGTCATTAAACTGGCTGCGTTATTTGTGCCCACCCCTGTCCATTTTAAGAGCCAATCAACTTCAACACACATATACAGCCAAACGGCTTGCAAGTCACTTCTGCTCACAGCTCCCTGGCTCATGGTTTTACACTTAAGATTCCCCACTTTCCATTAGTCTCAGGAGCTGAAGGCGGGGCAAACCCCCGGACCAGTTGTAGCCTCTCTGATCGGTTCCTTTACGTGAGTGTCAGTCAGAACGGACCAATCCCTTGATTTCACGTGTTTCAAGGTAATAAACAGGGACTGGCAGACATATATTGAGGAGAACATCAACAGCAGCTTGAGAGCAGCTCTTTTACACACGGCTATTTCTGTGTTCTCCAAAATGTAACAGGGCCTTCTTTCAAAGAGATTTCAGCTCAATCATCTCTAGTTTGCTCGCTGCCTCATCAGTGACAAGCGGGCATCTCAGGCTGTCAGTCTCTGCATTAAAGGGTCCATGAGAAAAGTGATCTGCGGTCGTTTCCGTCCAGTTGCGCAAGCAGCGTCACGTTATGCGCTTTATTCATTTGGATCGCTGCTTTCTGCTGTGAGCTCCACAAAGAAGGTAAGTGGAATGATGGCCGTTTTGAATGTGCACTTTGAAAAGCTTCAACTTTTTAATAAAGGAGACATTTTTTGTCAGATCAGGAAGTTTTGTTCTTTTCTGCCATGAACTATTTTACTGCTTCCAAAAGCTCATAATAATACACACAGTGACTTGCTATTCTGTTCAGTAAAAAAGTATATTCTATATATACTGACCAAAAATATAAACGCAGCACTTTTGTCATTGCTTCCATTTTTTATGGCATGAACTCAAAGATGTGAAACATTTTCCACATACACAAAATAACCAGTTCTCTGAAATATCAGAATCAGAAATATTTTATTGATCCCACACGTGGGAAATTTGTTTGTCACCATAGCAACTGACAGCAGAGGGCAAAAAAGACTTAGAATGAAATAACAAACAAGAACAAAGAAAATGTGGCATAAATGCAAACATCAAAGTAGTAGTATAATTTAAAAAGCTATTTACAGAACAGTGCAGGTAAAAAGATGTGCAAAAGAAATGTGCAAAATAGAAAAAAACGAAATAAATAGATAGTAAAAATGTGCAAAGGTTATCTTTTACATTGTGTGTTGTTGTACAGGGTTATTGCATTGGGTATGAATGATTTTTGGTACCGGGCAGTTTTGGAGCGGAGCTGTCTTAGCCTCCTAGAGCAGGAGCTCCGCTGTTTGTCCAGAACATGGTGGAGAGGATGGTCTGGGTTGTCCATGATTGAAAGAAGTCTGTTCAGTGACCTCCTCTCCATCACTGTTTCAAATGTGTCCTGTTTGCAGCCAATGACAGAACCCGCCTTCCTGATCAGCTTGTTCAGTCTGTTGGTGTCACTGACTGCGATACTGCTTCCCCAGCAGACCACAGATGAGAATAACGTTCTGGCTACCACAGACTGGTAGAAGATCCCCAGCATCTTGCTGCACACATTGAAAGACCTCAGCTTCCTTAGGAAGTAGAGTCTGCTGCAGGCCTTCTTGTACACAGCAGTGCTGTGGCTCCTCCAGCTCAGTCTGCTGTCGATAGTCCCACCCAGGTATTTATAATCCTCCACCACTTCCACATCCTTGCCCAGGATGCAGAGAGGTTGTAAGACTGTCCTTTTCCTCCGGAAGTCGATCACCATCTCCCTGGTCTTGTCCACATTGAGCAGCAGGTGATTCTCTCCAGCCCACTCCACAAATCCGTCCACCAGCCTCCTGTACTCTTCCTCCCGTCCACCGCTTATACACCCCACAACCACAGAGTCATCAGAGAATTTCTGTAGGTGACATGACTCTGAGTTGTGCTGAAAATCTGAGGTGTATAAGGTGAACAGAAATGGAGAGAGCACAGTGCCCTGTGGGGCTCCTACACCACTCAGCACCACGTCAGACAGGACGCCGCCCAGTCGGACAAACTGTGGCCTGTCTGTCAGGTAGTCAGTGATCCAGGAGACGGTGGACGCACCGGCACCCATCAGCCTCAGCTTATCACCCAGCAAAGAAGGCCGGATGGTGTTAAAGGCACTGGAGAAGTCAAAGAAGGTGATTCTCACCATGCCTCCACCACCATCCAGGTGTGAGTGAGTTCGCTGCAGCAGATGGATGACAGCATCATCCACCCCCAGGCGCGGCCGGTAGGCAAACTGCAGGGGGTCCAGAGAAGAGCTCACCAATGGTCTCACTTGAGCCAACACCAGCCTCTCCAGCACCTTCATCACATGAGAAGTGAGGGCAACTGGACGGAAATCCCCGGTGTAAGATGGAGAGGTCTTCTTGGGTACAGGGACCAGGCAGGAGGTCTTCCAGAGGAGCGGCACCCTCTCCAGTCTGAGGCTCAGGTTGAAGAGATGCTGGAGAATCGCAGACAGCTGGTGGGCACAGGTCCTCAGGGTACAAGGGCTGACGCCATCCGGGCCGGCTGCTTTGTGCTGGTTAAGTTTCTCCAGCTGTTTCTTCACCTGGCAGGCTGTTACAGTCTAAAGGCCTGTTCACACCGGGACGAATTTCGCCGGCGATTTTCGCCGACGTTTAACGCCTCGTGACTAAACAAAGGGCACCAATGTGAGTGTGCACACCGACGCGAAAAAACGCCACGCGCCAAAGCGTCAAAAAAAAAAAACGCCTCGGGTTCTTTTTTTTTTTTTGAAGCGTCGCGTCGAAATCTATTCGACCAATGAGAATGGCGGTTTTGCACACGTGTCTGGAGCTTCTGAAGTTACAGTAAAACACAACTTGGGGGCGCTCAAACACAAAACTGCCTTGCTGAGCACACATACCAGCGAAGAAGATAGACGCCAAGTAGCGTCTACACTGCCGCGAAGAAATAATGACGGACATTCTTAAATATCCCCTTACCAAGTACCAGTTGGAGCTACTGATGCTTGAAATATTCATGTTTTCTTTGTATGATTCTGACAAGGGCGTAAATACTTGCTCTCTTCTTCTGAGTGAAAAGCGACTTTAAGAATCGTAAAGTTGCGCAGCGCCACCTTGTGTACAGGAGTATTTCTGTTTACATTAAGCGCCATCTAATGTCAGGGAATGAAATTGCATGTTCGCTCGGCTCATCGTCAGCGAAAATCGCCTGGGTGTGAACACAAAAGACGTGGCTAAAAACGCTGGCGAATAACGCCTGGCGAATATTCGTCCCGGTGTGTACGGGCCTTAACAGGGAGGGAGGGGGGTGGTGGTTGGACTGGGGGGAGGGGTGATGGACTGTGGGCCCAGTAGGTGTGGTGTATTAGAGGGGGGAGAAAGGTGAGGAGGTGTGGGGGGTTCATAGGGGGGAGGTCAGAAAGCTGAGAGGCAGCAGGAGCGGGGTGGTGGTGTGGTGGAGGGGGGGGGCTGAGGCATTCAGAGAGCTAAACCTATTGAAAAAGGTGTTAAGCTCGTCAGCTCTCTCTTTGCTGCCTGTGATGGGTCTGCTTCTCCCCCCACATCCTGTGATCTTCTTCATTCCAGACCTCACCGCTCTCATGTTATCCTGCTGGAGTTTGGATTCCAGCTTCCTCCTGTAGGAATCCCTCCCGTTCCTCAGCTGATCCCGTAGTTGGTGCTGCACCCTCTTCAGGTCCTCCCGGTCTCCAGACCTGAAGGCTCTCTTCTTTCTGTTCAAGAGGTTCTTCAGGTCAGATCCAGGGTTTGTTGTTGGGGAAGCATCGAACAGTTCGAGTAGGCGCAACGGACTCCTCACAGAATTTAATATATTCAGTAATGCAGTCCGTCATGCTGTCAATGTCCTCCCCATGAGGCGTGCATAGAGCGTCCCAGTCTGTGGACCCAAGACAGTCCTGCAGGGCCTGCTCCGTTTCTGGGGTCCACCTCCTCACAGCCTTTTTGTGGACACGTTCCCGCAGGGCAATAATGAATGAAAACTTTATTAATCCCAACAAGGAGAAACTCAGTTCCAGTACATCTCGATGAAGAAGGTCAGACAAACAGCAACACAGGATACACACACACATCTCGAGAGGTTACTGAGGTCAATGCAGCCGAGCGCCTTAGATGACCTGCGCCGGCGCACCTTTGTATAGCATGCAGATGGACCACGAAGGGGGCCGGGGGTTGGGTTTGGTGACAAAAAAAAGTCGTATCCCTACACTGCGTACAATGTGTTGATACAAGAAAAAAACTACACCGTTTAAACACAAATAGCACATATTCAGACAAAGACATAGTACATGAGGCTCAGGGGGCAAACGGTGGTGGACGGGAGTGGGGGGCCCCCCATGAGTCTGTCCATCAGGTGCAGCTCCGTGAGCCAGGCACATCTTCCGGGCAGCTCACAGAGGAGGTAGGGAGGGGGTTGGGAAGCCGAGGACAAGCAGGGAGGGGGTGAGTTGCAGTTATCAACCCTCAAGAACAGCTGCTGTAGTCCACTCTGTAGAAGCGGCTTTGTTTTGGTGGAGCCAAGGACAGTTGTCCATAGCTCCTTCGGGGAGTCTGATTAGATAAAATACTTTTGGGCGCCAGCAGGTTGTTTGTACTGCCGGCAAAGTCCTTGACTGGCTCTTCGCTTTGTGTGAGGCAGAGATTGATCCGAATGAGAAGTGGGTGAATTTAGCTTTTCCCGGGTAGAACAGTTCACATACTGAGTGAAGTCCCCAAGGGCTCTGTCCATGGTGATGTGGTTGAAATCTCCAGTGATGATGCAGAAGGAGTTAGGCTTCTGTGTCTGCAGGCGGGAAACGGTGGTAGTGATGACGTCAGCGGCGGCCTCAGCATCGGCAGATGGAGGAACATAAACATTCACCACCACAACCGATGTGAACTCCCTCGGCAGATAATAAGGCCGGACTCCCACCGCCAGCAGCTCCACATGCGGCGTTCAGAGTCGCTCCTTCACGCAAACGTGTCCGGGGTTACACCACCGCTCACTCACGTAGAGAGCAATCCCGCCTCCCCTCTTCTTACCGCAGGCGGCTGCATCTCTGTCCGCTCTCACAGTCGTAAAACCGGGAACTGCGAAGTTGCTGTCCGGGATGTGGGAGTGCAGCCACGTCTCAGTGAAGCTCAGTAGGCTCTGCGACCCCGACGTCTCCTGCGTATCTCCTTCGGAATCTCATACCGAGCTCCATGATACAGGCTAGGCTCCTTCAGAGCCAGCAGCTGGTCACGCGTGTAAACGATGGCCATGCTTTCCAGTGTTATTCCCTCCGATGCGAGAATATCAAGCGAGAGAAAAAAGTAAATAAAAAGCACAAAAATGACAGAAATAATTGAAGAACAACAAAAAAAGGGAAAAACGTAAAGAAGACGATGATTACAGACTTGAGTAAAAGAGCGATTACAGGAGCTATGGCAACAGGCGTCCGTTCACGGCGCCATCTTGGAATTGTTGACAAATCTGTCTAAATCTGTGATAGTGAGCACTTCTCCTTTGCCAAGGCACCATCCCACCTCACAGGTGTGCCATATCAAGATGCTGATTAGACAGCATGATTATTGCACAGGTGTGCCTTAGAGTGGCCACAAGAAAGCACTTAGAGGACTTGGTAAAGTTAGAAAGATCCTCACAGATTCGGACTTCCTGCTTCAATAACTCTTCTGATAAACGTTCAAATGCGACAGCAAGTCTCTCGATCATTTTGTATTAAAACACGCCGAGCTCCGCGGAGAAAAGAGAGGCCAAGGATCCCAGCCGTCGGTCAGCGGGATCCTCGACCCTTCCCTACATGATAAATGCATTTGCACAACGAAATAACGCTGGAACACAGAATAAGAGGCCAGACAAAGAGAGTGAAAGAGAGATCTTGATGCGCACTCGCTTCATTACGGGGAGAAATTCTGCAGCCGCGGTGCGTGTTTGCCTTTTCAGTTCCCCTGTCTTAAGTTTATGCTTGACTTCTTGCTGCTCCATATCAGGGATACCTAAACAAAATAGATGCGAACTTGCGGAGGGAAGATTACATTCACGACACATGCGCAGAGCTGCGGGTGGCCTGTGCTGGACCACAGTGTATTCTTTCCAAACTCTTCCTAAAGGTGTTTGATGTTATTGGCCCAAAGTGTCACTGAAATGGTAAACCTTTCGCTTCCATTGGTGTGTTCCCAAACTCATTTAAACAAGCCATAGTGGAGCCTTTGCTGAAAAAGTCTAATTTGGACCCCTTAGTCTTCTAGAATTATAGACCTATCTCCAATCTTCCATTTCTTTCAAAAATTCTGGAGGTAATCGGTGGTAAGGTGGTCTGTGAACAATTATCAGAGTTCTTAAATAAAAGGAGCATCTATGACACTTTCAGCCAGGTTTTTCCGTAAACATCACGCCACAGAAACAGCCCTGCTGAAAGTGTCCAGTGACATTTTGATGTCTGCTGATTCTGGCAAATACACTGTCCTAGTTTTACTCGATCTTTTATCAACCTTTGACACGGTTGACCACCAGATCTTATTGGAAAGATTGAGGGACCTGATTGGTTTGTCAGCGTCAGTTCTCCACAGATTTTCCTCTTACCTATCTGGTCAGAATTTCAGCTAACCACATAATGTCTCAGTCAGCAGACTTACTGTGTGGGGTTCCTCAGGGCTCTGTTCTGGGCCCTGTTCTGTTTTTTACGATACACGTTCTCCCTTGAAAAGGTCATCCAGGAGTTCAGCGATTTCTCCTAGCACTTCTTTGCTGATGATATCCAGCTATATTGCCCTTTTAAGCCCTCTGAGACACAGAAGCTGGATTCTCTGATGAACTGCCTGATGCAGATAAAACAATGGCTCTGTAAAAACTCTCCGCAGCTGAACTTAGAGAAACGCTAGTTATTGCCCCTGATGCTATACCAGGGATAAAGCAGCATTTCTGTTCTCTTGGCCAGGCTGTCAAACCTAGTCTTAAAAACTTGGGTGTCATTTTTGACAAAGATATGTCGCTGGAGCAGCACTCCAAACAGCGGACCAAGAACTGTTTCTTCCAGTTAAGGAACATTTCTAAGCTCAGGAAAATTGTGTCATTTGGAGATCTTGAACTTCTTATTCATGCCTTTGTTTCTACACGTCTAGACTATTGTAACAGTCTGTTTTCCTGTCTGAATAAGAAGGAGCTGTCTCGCCTGCAGATGATCCAGAACTCTGCTGTGAGGATCTTGACCCGCACTAAGAGAAGAGATCACATCTCCCCTATCCTTAAAGCTCTTTATTGGGTCCTGGTTGCTTACCCCTTTCAATAAAAAATCAAATTGCTGACTTTTAGGGCACTCCATGGTCAAGCTCCTCCATACGTTTGTGATTTGATCGCCCCCTAGAGATGTTGTTGATGGTCCCTCGCACACGGTTCCAGACAAGAGGAGACAAATCCTTCCAAGCTGTTACTCCTTAACACCGGAATGAGCTTCCGTTGTCCCTACGTTCCCTGGAATCTACGTATAAATTCTTTTAAAAGTCAACTAAAAACTTTTTAATTTTGCAAAGCATTTTAACTTAAAACTATTTTTATTTGGGCTTGGGATGATTTTTTTACGTGGTATATGCTTTTGCCTTTTATGTTTTTTACAGATACAGTACAGACCAAAAGTTGGGACGCACCTTTTCATTCAAATGAATAGGAAGTTGTTTCCAAACTTTTGGTCTGTACTATAAATATTTTAACCTGTGAAGCACCTTGTGACTTCTGTCTGTGAAAGGTGCTATATAAATAAAATTTACATACTTACTTTCTTACTAGGTACCACACAACTAACAACAGGGGGCACCAGCTGAGCTGCCTGTCACACACACAGAAATGCATGGTCACATCCACAACACCTTCCTCCCTCGTTCTTCTATGCAGACTTGGAGCTCAACCCCAGCTGGAAGCTGAGACCCATGAGCAAATGCATCCTTCCGTCTGCTGCTTTTCATCTGTCACTCAGTGGCGTTCTATCCTTCAAAGCAAAACCTGTGCTTCTTTTCTCATCACTTCATCTCAATTTGCTGCCAACATGCTGGGGAACAACACAGATCACTTAAATATTACCGAGTGTCACCATGAATTACCCTCATCTTTTTCTGTAGGTGTGAACCTAACCCAATTAATTAGGACTTCTATTCCAAACTGGGAACTTACTTTCAGCTTTGTAAACACCAGATTTGAGGTTTTTGTTAAGCAGACTGGAGACCTGGATCCACTGCAAAGAATTGTAATCTGGCCATGTTCCTCAAAAGGAAGTAGTCCTGGGATTCAAAACTTGTGAGGAATGAAATCCATGTGTACAAAGGCTGACAGAGCCTACAGACAAGAGGCTGGCTGTCGGTGATTCAGAGGAGTAAAAATCTAGTACAGTCATCTGAAAGGATTATTAAAAAAGACACATCCCATCGTTTTAATTCTGTGGTGACAAGTAATGTGAAATAAAGCAGCTGCCTGGGAAACAGTAAGTACTACTAAGGAGCAATAGCAACAACTCCAACAGTAAGGAACAACAGGATTGCCAATAACTAATGACAATGGAGAGAAAAAATAATAGAAAGTTGGAACATTTTTCAGTTGCTCTAACAGAAATCAGCCCCCCCCCCCCCCCCCGCCTGCATGTTTTACGAGTGCAAGTTCACTGCAGAAAATAAAGGGGAGAACACCAATAACGACAACTTCATGCTTTTGAGAGAGTCAGCCAGATGATCTGTCTCATAAGCACCAGAAAGAAGAGGAGGTTGAGGATTTCGGGGAGAGTCAACAATCGTGCCCCACAGGATGGTGCCTCACAGGATGGTACCACTCATTGGACCTAGGAGCCTAAGGTCAAAGCCTCAATGCCTGACTCCTCTGCTAGTCCTGCTGGTTGTCCGTCTGGATGTCTGTTGTCCCTCCTAATCTCATTATCCAGGTGTTAAAGTGGGGAAACTCTTCTCGCTTGGCGTGCTACCCTGGAATTAGTTGGACTGCTTTCCTTGCGGCTCAGCGTTTTTCGTTCCCAACTATGTCCTTAGATGTAACAGCTTTTATGACCTCATGCCCAGTATGGGTGCATCGAACCCTTACAGCTGAACTCATACAGCCTCTACCTATAACTTCCAGACCTAGGTCCCTCATAGCCATGGACTTTTAAACTGACTCACCAGATTCAGGGTTAAAACCGTCAGTTTGGTGACTGTAGACAGATTCTACAAGTTGGTTCATGCTTTCCCCTTGCCCAAGCTTCCATCTCCCAGAGAATTAGCTGCAGTTATCTCAACATGTGTTTCACCTACATGGACTTCCTATAAAACATCACCTTGGATTGGGGACCCCAGTTTGTGGCAGCTTTCTGGAAGGAGTTCTTCAAACTCCTTGGGATCATGGTCAGTTTGAGTTCAGGGTTTCAACCTCAGACATGACCAGGTAGAGCACTATAATCAGGATTTGAAGACCACTCTGCGAGCCATGTGCTCCCAGCACATGGTCTGTACAACTGCCGTATGCAGAGTACCTCCATTCCAACTTGAAAGGTTTTTTCCCCCTTCCTGGATATCAGCCACCTCTCTCCCCCCACCAAGAGCAGTTTGCTTCCACATCTGGGGCCTCATTTATAAAACTTTGCATAGGATTTGCGTCAGAAGTGGCGTACGGATGAAACATAGGACGTGCGTACGCACAGAAATATTCGGATTTAAAAAAACGTGCGCACGCACATCCTTTTTTTAGATTTATTAACATCTAAAATCTTATTAACACTTTCAGGTATTTGCAAGACATCTATAATGCTAATAAATATCTTACTAGCATATGACACATTAATAAAGACTATTAATTTGTTAAGTTAGTTAATAAAACTTATTAAGCTTATGAACACTTAGGCTTGTGTCGGGCGTCTATGATGCTAATAAATATCTTACTAGAACCCCAAACAATAATAATACTTCTTAATTTGTTAACAAAGGTTGTTAATAAATCTTATTAAGCTTATTAACACTGACACATTTGTTTAGCACCTATAATATCAGTAAATGCATCATTAGCATCTTAAAAACATCCTAATAATAATGCTTGTAAATGTGTCAACTAAGTAATTTAATAAACCTTATTAGACTTATTGTACTAATAAATGTCTTACTAACACCCTTATAAATTCATTTATAATGCTTGTTAATGTGTTAACAAAGCTTGTTAAGGAATCTTAATATAAAGTGTTACCCACTTTTCTTTTCGCAAATAAGTGTTCATTTGAATTTATGTTGTAATTTTCGTTTGATTTTTTTTGTTTGTTTCACTGCTGATCGATCAAACGGGTGTTTGTGTAGGCTGTTAATTGTAAGACTTGCTTTGTGAAGTCGTCATGTAATTTATGAGAGGCAGTATTGTCATTTTCACTTTCACGTGTTTCTTCCATCTGCCGACGGTGTCGCCGTTTCTCATTTCACCCATTTTTGTGCGTACGCCTGGGTCAGAGCAAACCAGACACCTATACCATTTGCAGGCTGGGTGGAATTAAAGTTCAGGCTTAGAGCGGAGACCCAACCACAATTAGAGTTACTTGTGCCAGTTCTGGTGTCTAGCGAGCCTGGAATTGCTGAACCCCCAATCATAGGCTACAATGTGATTGAGCTACTGATTAAGAATGGAATGGAGCAACAACCGGAGGTGAAAAGCAGGGCAGTTGGGGAAGCATTCTCTATCACCTGCAAACAGGCCAGAATGCTGATTCAGATTGTGAAACATAGTGATCAAATCGACAGGGAGGGCGTGGTCAAGGTCGGAGGTTTAAAAGCTACTGTTCCTCCAGGTCAGACCAGAGAGATCAGGTGTTTTGTCAGAACAGGTCCACTTTCCTCAAAACAGGATGTGCTTTTTGAACCTGAAAGCACTTGTAATTGGCCTGAGGGTCTGAGCATAAACGAGACAGTTGTTGTTTTGCAAAGAGGAAATCATTCGAAAGTGACAATCCCGGTAGCAAACAACAGTAGTCGTGATATTACAATCGTGCCTCGCACAGTGTTGGGACGACTGCAGCAAGTGAAAGCAGTTTATCCAGTAGCGGTAAGACCAGTCAGCTCAAGTGAACAGACCGTAGGAGCTACTAGCAAGGTGAAAGATGGTGATACTGACATCCTTGAAAGTGTCACATGTGAGCAAAGACAGCCCGAACTAGATAAAAGGGAGTTGTGGGATCCTCCAGTTACTATCGACCACTTGAGCTCAGACCAGCAAGAAAAAGTGAAACAAATGCTTCGAGAAGAGTGTAATGCATTCTCCAAAGATGACAGTGATGTAGGATGTATACTCTCCTTGCAGCTAAAGATCAGGCTGAAGGATACAACACCAGTGAAGCGTACATACACTTCAATATCGAAGCCACTGCTGAAAGAGGTGAAAGAGTATTTGGAGGACCTATTGAATAGAGCAAGGGTCGGGAACCTATGGCTCGCGAGCCATATATGGCTCTTTTGATGGTCACATGTGGCTCGCAGACAAATCTTTAATTATAGTTTTTTTTTCATTAGACCAGTCCTTCTCGGGCGCGATGCGATGCCAGAGGCGCGCAGTAGTAGCAGTGCTTAGAGAGAGAAATCTGAGCCAGCGCTATCAGTTACTATTATCTATTATTTCACAGAGTTTGTACCAGCTGGAAACCTGTGAATTGCCGTGCCTAAAACTGCGCGCTCCCGTCTCTGAGAAAGAGCGCGCAGATGCGGGGACGGGATGTGTGAGGGAGAAAGCAGAGGGTGGGGGTGAGGGGTTGTGGGGACAGCAGGTGAATCGCGCAGGGATTGTAAAAACGTAAAACCCGCTGCCTGTCACTCACTGCAGCGTGTGAGTATATGTTTGGCTCCCCGTCTGCATGTGAGCAGTCTTTCTCACATCTACAGAACATTCAGACCTACGATCACGTTTAAAGGCTCAACGCCTGCACGAAGCAGAAACTCACCACGTATCAACCAGACTAGACCATCAGCAAAACTACCACGAGAAATACTCATCATTTATTAGCAACAGAATAACAATGTTATTAAAAAGAATCCACAGACTTATTGTACTTTAAAAATGTTGAAATTAAATCAAATGCACACATTCATTTGTATATTTAGTTTTAAACAAATTGTCGCGGACTAAGTTGGATGGCTGTTGGGCCGCGTTAAAAGTTCTGGAGTTCATTGAACGCGTCAAGCAGAGATCTGATTGGCCCTCAGTTCTGTCGCTCAGCCTGTTGTTAGGTAGTTTGGACCAATGGGGTTCAGCTATGGGCCGAATAAGGGAAATGGGAGGGCTGGAGCGGGAGTAGGGGAATATAAAGTTGGGAGACGCGCTCTCGTCTCGGCGGGAGAGATTCAGGAGTTGCTGAATTAATTGAACGGCCTTTGTTGCGGTCTGCAGTAATTGGAATAAAGAACTTTAAAAGAGGTTAAGTCTCCGTGCCTCAGTGTGGGGAAGGGACACTACATTATTGTATGGCTCTTTCGAAATTACATTTCAAAATATGTGGCGTTTATGGCTCTCTTGGCCAAAAAGGTTCCCGACCCCTGGAATAGAGGATGGATCCAGAAATCTAGATCTCCTTATTCATCCCCCATTGTCTGTGTTCGTAAAAAGGATGGAGGCTTGCGCCTGTGTGTGGACTATCGTGAGCTGAACCAGAAGCTGATACCAGACCGTCATCCCATTCCTCGAGTGCAGGATATTCTAAACAACTTGAGTGGAAGTGCATGGTTCTCAGTTTTGGATCAAGGAAAGGTATACCATCAGGGCTTCCTAGAGGAGAATAGTAGACCACTCACAGCCTTTATTACACCTTGGGGACTATATGAGTGGGTTAGGATCCCCTTCGGTCTATCCTCAGCACCAGCAGAGTTCCAGCGCAGTATGGAAGAGTGTCTTTTGGGACTTAGGGATGAATCATGCCAACCATACCTCGATGATAATCTAGTTCATAGTAAATCATTTGAAGATCATCTGAATGAGGTGAGAGAGGTGCTGCGTCGATATCAGGCACACGGTGTTAAGCTAAAGCCGACCAAATGTGAAATATTTAGAGATCGAGTGAAGTTACTGGGAAAGATCGTAACCAAAGATGGCTACTGCATGGATCCAGCTGAAGTTGCACCTGTGCTAGCTCTCAAAGGTCGTGAACCAAAGACAGTGGGTGACCTTAGAAAAATGCTGGGCTTTTTGTCATACTATCGCCCTTACATTCCAAACTTTTCACGTATTGCAAAGCCACTCTATGATTTGATGACCGTTGACAAGAAAACATCCAGTGAGGTTAAACGAGCGATCCCAAACCAGAAAAAGGGGAAACGGAACAAAGCTGATCAGTTACTATCGAGCACACCAATTAATTGGTCCAAACAACATCAAGATGTCCTGTGTGAACTACTCGAATACCTGGTTTGTCCCCCTTTACTAGGATACCCTGATTTTGAGAGCCCATTTATATTGCACTGCGACGCCTCTCAGGAAGGTCTTGGTGCAGTATTGTACCAAAGGCAGCAGGGAAAACTGGTTGTCATCGGTTACGGCTCAAGAACGCTAACTGCTCCAGAGAAAAATTACTACCTGCACTCTGGAAAGCTAGAGTTTCTAGCAATGAAATGGGCAATTTGCGACAGGTTTAGGGAGTATCTGTACTGTGCACCATCATTTGTTGTTTATACGGATAACAATCCCTTAACTTATGTGTTAACCACAGCAAAGCTAAATGCTACCACGCACAGATGGATCGCAGAGTTAGCTGATTTCAACTTTTCGATAAAATATTGGCCCGGAAAAGTTAATGGCGATGCAGATGGCCTCTCAAGGATGCCACTTGACATGGAAAAGTACATGCTCACCTGCTCACAAGAAATGGACCCAGAAACATTTACGTCAATTACACAGGCAGTGGAATTGAAATCGCAAGAGTGGGAGCCATGGTTGTGTTCAGCAACAATCACAAAAGCATGTAGTGATAGAGAGAATGAGAAAACATTGAGATCAGTGGCCGAAATTCCGCTGCAAACTATAAAAAAAGCACAAGAGGAAGACCCAGTGATTGGCAAAGTGAAAGACTATGTTGTGAAAGGACAGTGGCCTCGTTTTAATAAGAGAAACTGGCGGGATGACATCTCTGTGTTGACAAGAGAAATGAAAAAGTTGTTTGTTGATGAAGACGGCATTCTGTACAGAAAGTCAGCCACTAAAGTTCAACTCGTGCTACCTAAGGTATTCCATCAAGTAGTCTTTAAGGAATTACATGAAGAAATGGGGCACTTGGGGGTGGAAAGAACACTTGGATTAATTCGTGACAGGTTCTATTGGCCTTTTATGAAGAGGGACACAGATCACTATGTGACAAAGGTCTGTAGCTGTCTAAAGAGGAAACGACCAAACAAGCCAACAAGAGCTCCACTTGTTAACATAGTCACTACATACCCGTTTGAGATGGTTTCGATTGACTATATGCACTTAGAGAGTTGCAAAGGAGGCTACGAGTACATCTTGGTGGTCATTGATCATTTTACCCGTTTCGCCCAGGCGTATGCATGCACAAATAAATCAGCAAAAACAGCTGCTGAAAAGATCTTTGGGGATTTTGCTCTCAAGTTTGGATTTCCAACGAAATTGCACCATGATCAAGGCAAGGAGTTTGACAATAGACTGTTCTCTGAGCTTGAAAAGTACAGTGGAATCCAAGGTTCTCGCACAACACCATATCATGCTGCAGGAAATGGTCAAGCGGAGAGATTTAACAGGACGCTCCTGTCTATGTTGCGAAACTTAACAGAACAAGCCAAGTCGGACTGGAAGAGCTCATTAGCCAAAGTCGTTCATGCCTATAATTGTACGCGAAGTGAAGTGACAGGATATGCGCCGTACTACCTCTTATTTGGCAGAAGTCCCAGATTACCTATAGACATCATGTTTGGTTTGACTCCTGGGGATCAGAGCACTTCTCACAGTGAATATGCACGAAAATGGAGAAAGCGGATGCAGGAGGCCTACAAGTTGGCAACAGAGACAATGCAGAAAGAACAAAACAGAGCTAAAGTAATGTATGACAAAAAGTGTCATGGGGCAGAACTGCAGCCAGGATGTAGAGTGCTGGTACGTAACTTCAGAGACAGAGGTGGGCCTGGAAAGCTTAGGTCTTACTGGGAAGAAGATGTCTATGTGGTCACAGAAAGAAAACACAAAGATAGCCCTTTCTATGCTGTGCATCCTGAAAAAGGTTCAGGAAAGATAAGAGTTCTGCATAGGAATTTGTTATTGCCATGCGACTTCCTACCACTTGAGAAAGAACCTGATAAGACAGTGCAGACAGAAAATAGAAAGCGAAACAAAGACAAGAGACGAAAGAAAGCTGAAAAAAATGGAGATTCTCACAGTGATTCAGAAGATGAGAACCCGAACGGAGCCAGCTGAACAGGGTGAACATCAACCCAGACTTGTTGACGAGGAGATACAACCAGAATCAGCTGATAAAGAGCAAGAACTATGCAAAACAGCGATGGAAGCAGTGGCTGAGCAGGAGTCATTTTCTGATGAAGCTGATGACAATGAAGCTGAGGCGGCAGCAACCTCAGATGAAGCAGATGAGAGGGGAGCTGAAGCAGTAGTATCATGTGATGAAGAAGACGAGGAGCACCCGGAGGAGCAGTCATCTCCTGCAAAGCTATATCCTTTCAGAAACAGACATCCACCTAAGACACTCACATATGATAGATTAGGTCAACCAAGTTTTGTGACTAGACCATAGTAATATTTTGTTTGTTAAAAGGAAAAACATTGTTCATTGTGTCTTGTTCTGTTAAACACAATACAGTTGAAGCAGAGTTTATTATTTTTATTTCCGATTAGAGTGGATCTGCAGAGCTGAGACCATAATCACATGTGATAGTACTATGGTGGAATGTAAAGCTTATAGTGATATATGTGGGTCTGAGTAATTAGTGAAAAGGTAAATGTAGGTTAACACCTTTCAATCTGAGACACATCGCCTGCAAAAGAAGCAGAGTATTATTTCAGATTTCGCCTGGCCAGTGATGTCTACTATTTGGAACGTGGTGTGAAGAGGGAGATGCATGCCATGTTCATGAGTGTGACTGTGCACCGTGTCTTGTAAGATTGACTCCCAGAAAATACCTTGGACTATCTAAAGATTGGACTGCTTAAGATTCCTCGATGTCGGGACGACATTTTTTTTTTGGAGGGGAGAGTGTGGGGGACCACAGATGACCACATGTGATCTGATGTCATTTAAGAATGTAAAGCTCACAGATTTTAAGATTCAGGCAGTTTTGGACAGCTAAAGGGTCCTGAAATGAGGTCCTGAGATGCTTTTTGGGTGTGAGCGCTGGGGGGTGAGAGAGAGAGTGACGAGAGAACCACGTGTGTGATGGCGAGAGTCGTGAGGTCCGAGCAAAGATTGTAAAAGAAAGACGAATTAAAGAAAGTTCTACAAACTTATGCACGCCTGAATTATCATCATTCAAGAGTGTGCAACAATTCTGCACTTTATTCTTTGGTTTTGGCTTCATGCTTTTCCTCCGTGTGTGCTGTTTGTTAATATATCCTTGAGACTCTGTACTACCTCAGCTTGTGGTTCTTCCTGCATCTGGGTCCTCACCGGCTTGCCTGATCATGACAGTAACTGCATATCAGCGCAACAGTGCTTTTCTCAGCTTCAGAATCCATGGTAATTGTGTAAATGGTTGAAGATGTTTGGTAAGTCATAAAATGTCAACAATAGCACTTAAGTGCTGTTGTTAAAAGCACAAGTATTTATTTTTCCTCCTAGCATTGCATTTTACGACTTCAAGTGTTTTTCCCCCCAGATTCTGCTCCAAACAAGTTGCTGAGCCCACAAATTATAAATGACTCTGACACATTTGTCAAACTAACAGCTGTATATTTTTCCTCTCATCAGTGACAGCACTATTTTCCTTTTTGTGACTTGGTAAATGTGAAGGGAAAGGGAGCCAGGTAATAAGGAAATGAAAGGTTGTGTCATGGTTTGAGTTTGTTTTGTCTTGGGTTTTGCTTTAGTTCTTGTTCTGTCTTGTTTGGTTCTGTTTCCTGTTTTATTTTGAAAGAGTTCCTGTCTTGTCATGTCTTGAGTTTTACTTCCTGGTCCCTATCTGTCCTGATCATGTTCACCTGTGTCTTGTCTGCCCTGTCTGTATATAAGTATTGTCTCTGCCTTCCTCTTGTGCTGGTCCATTAACGTCTCTAACGTCTTCATGCCTCGTCGTCCCTTCATGCCATGTTCCATGTTTCCTGCCACGCCACGCCACAGTGAGTTTTTGTTTTGTCATTCCTGCCCTGCAGCGCTTTTTGTTATTAAAACCAATGAGTTATATCACTAGAGGAGACACGCCCGGTTTAGAAGCCTGGCCGACGGTGGCGGAGCGTGACGCCATCTTGGTGAGGTCGACGACGCCCACATGACAATGATTTCTATTGCTTTTAGTGGTGTCTAAGTAGCTTTTATATACTATATATGTTTTTACAATTTATATATATTTATACATATATGTAAATGTATTATCTTCATATATATAATATATATATAGATACATAATTTGTTGTTGTTAAAGAAGAGAAACAGTCAGCCTTAAAAGCTCAAACTTTAATGAAAATGCATTGTTGCAGGACTTCTTACAAATAAAGAAATTATTACAAAGAATTAAAAAAAAATATTTGTAAACATTTAGGAGTTTTAGACCTCTGTAATTTAAATTATTTAGAAAAACCCAACAATAAGTCAATAATAATAATAATAATAATAATAATAAATCAATAGTAAGTCAATACAAACCATAAATAATAGCAATACATACATAATAAGTCAATAAATAATAAAATATAAGTCTATTAATAATAATAATAATAATAATAATAATAATAATAATAATAATAATAATAATAATAATAATAATAATAATAATAAATATTCAAAAGAAGTCCAAAAGTGAACAATAGATTTACCCTAAAATAACAACAACAAAGAAAAATAATAGATTTATACTGATTCATGTGAGTAATCAATTTGTGTAACACAGATGTTATGGTGTCGGGTTTCAAGCAAACAGTCTGGCCTCTCATCAAAATGTGTTTCCACAAAATGTTTTGAACAGTCAGACTGTATTACTAGTTGGTACCACAGTGATCCATCTGGGTTAGCTCTTTTTATTGCTAAGATCCACTTTTTCCTTAAGTCTGAATAGTGAAAAGTTCAGTCACTGAGTCAGAAATGTATAAATCTATATTACTATAATAGCCTAGTATGCTGTATACAGGTTTAGCAAAATAAAATGTACATTTATGTTGACAGCAAATTCTCCGTACATCATGCAGCATGTTGATAATAGCCCTGCAGCATCATGCATGTCAACATGTGTTCTATTAATAAAGCCCCTGCAGCATTAAAAGAAAAAAATTATAATACTTATCTGTGAAATTATATATTTCCTCCTTCATGGACTCAGTTCTCTGATTTTGGCAGTTGAAACACAATGAACTGGTATTATGCAAAAAATGTATTCAAATGCATTCACTGCAGCAGTAACTTGACCTCACCAAGATGGCGGTGCTCTCCTCCCATGAAGAACCACGTGATGTCTCCTCTAGTGATATAACTCATTGATTAAAACCCTCTAGTCCTGAACCCGTTGGCCTCCCGTCTCTGCGTCTGGGTCCTACCTGCTCTCCTGCCCCCCACACCTTGACAGGTTGCTCCTCAGCAGTAAGGAGGGTGGCCTTCTTTCATAAATCCCAATCAGTTCCTTCTCCTGAAACCAGTTGGGTTTTGATATTGAGCAGTTTTATGAGGCCTGCTCTAATTGAAGATAAACAAAAGGACAATCATGAGCTGCATGGGCAAACTCTAAAAGAAAACGTGTTTTACTGAGCAGTGTGATGTTTCTTTTGTTGCATGGTCATGTTCCCTTTATTTGTACAGAAACACATGTGCTTTCTCCTAGTTCTCATTGCACGGCTCGTTGTAAAATGACAGCTTGCATACTCAGGGAACCCAAAAAAAACAACATCTTTAGCCAACCAAGCACACGTCAGGCTAAAAATAGATTATCAACATAATACAGGCAGTCAAATTAGAATTTTTCACCTTAAAAAGATGAAGACACAGCTGGAGAAGAAGATGTAATTAGAAATCTATTTAATATAGATAATTGCATTTAGTTACTTTACAATTTCAGAGCTGAAATATTAATTTCTCTGCGTCTGCTTTTTTGCCACTTGTTATTTTTTCTATTCATTTTGAATTATATGGAGATTTGTTAATTAGAAGGGTGGGGTGTATTGTGTTTTCCTCCTGTCTCAGTCTAACCAGATTCAACAGCTCTCTTCAATTAGGTTAGTCATCCTCACTTTATTTGAATGTCTGGGTTTAAATGTCACCCTCCGCCGGTGGTTTCTCCTCCAAGCTTGGGTCCTCTACCAGAGGGCAAGAAACTTGAGGGTCCTGAAGTACCTTAGCACTACGCTTTTCTGGACTGAGATGTCTGAGGTCTTTCCAGGGATCTGCTGTCTAACTGTTTCTACATGATTACAAAGAATAAAAACATAAAGACATGCATTTAAAAATAGTTGTGTCCTTTTTATTTTTAAAATCAGTTCCGTTGCTCCAAAAAACATTTTCCTTCTAAAAATAGCCCCACTGGATTGAGGAGGAAGATGAAGGCATGCAGCATGCAGACAGCTGCGTATCGTAACATCACTCAAAACCCAACAACAAAATCTGCCCTCTCTCTCCAATCAGACAAAAATACTCCCTCTCAGATCTCAGGGAGACAGCAAAACTAAATATAACTTCACATCTCTGTTCTCACAGCTTATCTCTTTTATCTGCCCATCCATATTTCATGGCTTCACCAATAGCTCAGACAAACATAAACGCCTGTGTTTATAGGAGCTTGTCAGCAGTCCTGGTGCAGCAGGGATTCTTCTGAAGGTTCAGGTCCAGCCTTTGCCTTAGCTGGACCAGAACCATCATTCACACTGAACCGTCATTAAATAGAAGGCTGGATATCTGATTTTCAGGTTTCACTTTACTTCACATCATTCTTTGACAGGAGCAGAAAACGTGATCAGTTTTGTCAGCAGTGTATTTCTTTAGATTTCTTTATTTTTCTTTCATTCAAATTCTACCTCTCAAATCCCCAGATAACATCCTCCACTTTCTAAGGCAGCAACACTTTTGAAGTCCACACTATGATCTTAAGATGAGGGGATAAGAGATGTTTCAGCTGAACTAAAGACAGCTGAAACATATTCATATTCATATTCTCTGTAGCCCCTCTTGATTTAGTGTGGCAGATTATGCTGTCACTTCTAAAACATTTGATTTTTAAAACATCCGTTTACTCAAGGATCAACAACCAGAAACAAAACACAAACAAATTGGCCAGGAGCCTTTGCTTGGCAGTTTCCAGTGCTTCAGATATGGGCATCTGGCTGTATCTATTAGGCACTTGCTTTTTTCATTGCACTTCTTTGGGCCTCTGTCAGCTGTCTTGATTTTAGCTTCCAACCGTTGCTTCCATGGTGGGTATTGTTTTCTCCTATGGTTGCTCTTATAGCCAAACATCTCAAACATTGCTGCTGCTGAAGTGTTAACCAGTTCATTGGTTTCTGTGATTGTTTTGATAGGGATTGCCCTCAATGCTTCATTCACAGTTTCCAGGAGACTTTAAGTTGGTACACCACTTAACCATTGTAGCTGGTGTCAGGGTTACCTGGTGTTTATTCTCGACATGATCTTGTCTTTCAGGTCAGTTGCTGCCTCGCTCAGCGTATCTGAAGTTATTGGGGATGTGTTCCCAAGATCAGGTTCGGACTGTAGTATAGCCTCCTCTCTGACCTGGGGCCTCATTATAACCGTTGCGTATGCACAAAAGAAGGCGTACGCCACTCTCTACGCAATAGTTGAGATTTATAAAAAGCAAACTTGACGGGGGCTGCACGGTGGCGCAGTGGTTAGCACTCTTGCCTCACAGCAAGAAGGCCTTCGGTTCAAGTCCCGGCTGGGGGATGTGAAAAACTTCATCGACGGGGGACCTTTCTGTGTGGAGTTTGCATGTTCTCCCCGTGCATGCGTGGGTTCTCTCCGGGGTCTCCGGCTTCCTCCCACCGTCCAAAAACATGCTTCATAGGTTAATTGGCAACTCTAAATTATCCCTAGGTGTGAGTGTGAGAGTGAATGGGTGTGTGATTGCGGACATTCTACCCTGCGACAGACTGGCGACCTGTCCAGGTTGTCCCCTGCCTTCGCCCACAAGTGGCCGGGATTACTATTAACAGCCTACACGAACACCCGTTTGATCGATCAACAGTGAAACAAACTAAAGAAATCAAACGAAAATTACAACAGAAATTCAAATGAACACTTATTTGCAGAAAGAAAAGTGAAATATCTTGCAATATTGGCATGTTGTGCAATTCATCCTCATAAATAATATAGTTAACAGAACGAAATAATGTACAAAACTGATATTCTCGTCAGTGTGTCCGTCTGGCGGAGCAGATATAGGTGCGGGCGTGCGGACGGACGGACAGACGTACTAATTGTCCACTGGGGAAAGTTGTTTTCATATTAAAACATTTCTTCATAAGCTATGGAATTATGGTATTCATGCATTTGCCTTTAGTTTGTTTTATTCTTGATAAAACAATGTATGGCGTATGTCTCAACCATTCAGAAAGCAACAAGAAATTACATTTGCGCTGATCAATTTCCCATTTCCACGTCAATTATTACCGACATCTGTAGTTTGTCAGATGCAATTAAATGGATGGAAATAAAATGCCCCATCACAATGCGTAATGACGCACAATGGCTGATCTTGCGCACTTAGAAGATGTGGCAAATGGAAGAATTCGGAGTGAACGCATCTTTAGACAGCAAGAAGACTTGCTGGCAAACGAGGACGAGTGGCTTATGAGCCGGTTCCGACTTCCTTGAGCCATCCTCTTGGACCTCTGCGGGCTTTTGGGCCCGGCGTTACAGAAAAGCACTCGGAGGAACCACGCGTGTCACCCGGTGCATCTGGCGCTCCGGTCCCCCCCCCCCAGTGGCAGAGACTTTGATGTCCGACCATTCCTTCTTTATTTCGGCCACGGTCCGAGGTTGTGAGGCCACAGCATTTGCCGTCTGCCACCGTTTGCCGCTGCTCTACAAGTTAAATGGGCTGCATTTAGAATCGGTTGTGATTTATTAAGGGAAAGATGCGTAGGATGTGCGTGCGCACGGTTTTATAAATCGAATATTTCTGTGCGTACGCACGTCCTATGTTGCATCTGTACGCCACTTCTGACGCAAATCCTACGCAAAGTTTTATAAATGAGGCCCCTGGTGTTCTGGCACTTCCTTCTCTGTTCTTCTCCAGAAACATCCTTACAGCAACAACTTCAACACCTTAAAGAAAACATTGCTTCTGACCTCGCTTTTGCTTCCACTACTCTTTTCTATAACTTCATTTTGTGACTCATCAGCTTTATTTCTCAATAGTTTCCAAAACAGAAATGTATAATTTTAAGCGATGCTTACACCTCTGATAGATTCATTCCTGATCCATTCTGGTCACTCCCAAAGAGAACCTCAGGATCTTCATCTCTGTTTCCTCAATCTCTCCTTTCTGTCTCTAAACCAACATGGCTCCACTCGCCACAGTTGGCTACACCTTTCCCTTCACTCTTCTGACACTCTTTGGTCACATATCACACTTGGAACTTTCCACCATTCCAACTTGTGTTTAAATTAGCATTTTTTTAGTGTTCTTATAAAGTCTAGGTGGCAGGCATTTGTTCAGACATACAAAGATTATCTGAATACCCAGATACATTACTGCCCTTTAACCCTTGTGCTATCCTAGGCACTTTACCATTGGGAGTTGGGTCATCTAGACCCACTAGACAGTGCTCTGAACCTATTTTTTTCAATGATTTGTGATCTTCACTGGTGTCCATGATTACATGAAATCTTTCCACATTTATACACCTTTGTCATGGTAGGAATAACACGTCAATGTAAGGGTGGGGTCATCTAAGATAGAAGGTCACTTTCCTTTAAAGAGTTTGTAAAATTCAATGCCTGCGAGTGTATAAAGCTGTTCTTTTAGTCAGCAATGTATGTTTAGGTCGAACGAGTGTTAGCATTAATCGATTTTCTCAATCCAGCCCTATCAATCTCTTTACCTCAAAAGTTTTTTGCTCTGACAAGTTTCCTGATCGACATTTTACGGGCTTATTTTAGATAAAAGCTTAAATAAAGTAGGTCAAATACAAAAATTAAAATATGGGCTTTTCATAGCAGACCTTTATCCAGCACAAGCATCAACACACCCCAGATGTGTTAGCTTTGGATACAAATCATGACAATTGTCCATCTCCCAAATCAGAAGGAGGAAGAAGGTATTCCTCACCTCATTGTTCAGAGCTTGAGACTCAGCAGGGCATCACTTTTATACCGTTGACACTGAACAACAGATTAGGAAGACAGGTCTATGTAGAGCAAGTAATAAAGAGGGAATCATATCTGGGAACCAAAGCAAAGTAAAGGATTCTGTTCTTTTAGGCCACCTGCACTTTAACCCTTGTGCTATCTTAGATGACCCCACCCTTACATTGATGTGTTCTCCCTACCATGACAAAGGTGGATAAAGGTGGAAAGATTTCATGTAATCCATGGACACCAGTGAAGATCACAAATCTTTGAAGAAAAAAGGTTCAAGGCACTGTCTAGTGGGTCTAGATGACCCAACTCCCAATGTTAAAGTGGCTAGGATAGCACAAGGGTTACAAGGATGATCTCAAAGCAATTCAGCTTTGGGGTAAAGTTGCTATAACCAAAAATATCCACCATTTTGTTGTTGAAAAGTCTGTCTTATTTCTTTCTGGTAACCATGAAAATGTTTGTCTGAAACTCAGATCCAAAAATTTAGGGTTAATGTGGTTTAATTCTAAAATAAACATTTCAGACGGACTGTTTTCTATGGAAGCGATTCTGTAGCAAAATTAAAAATAAATTTTTTTTTTGAAAATTTCATTTTCAAAATGAAGCTGCATTTTTTTGAATTACAATGAAAAAGCAATCCTTCAAAATGCTTTTTCCTTTTCTACTTAAACACAGCTTATTCTGTCACTTAACTATGTTAAAATGATAATGAAAATGGTATTTGACATTTCATTTTCAAAAAGTTCTCTGGTAAATGTGTAGCAAAATTAATTTAGAAATGTCTAATTTGACAATTAAAATGAATTAAAATAAATGCTGGGCTGCACGGTGGCGCAGTGGTTAGCGCTCTTGCCTCACAGCAAGAAGGCCCCGGTTCAAGTCCCGGCTGGGGGACATGATAAACTACATCAACGGGGGACCTTTCTGTGTGGAGTTTGCATGTTCTCCCCGTGCATGCGTGGGTTCTCTCCGGGATCTCCGGCTTTCTCCCACCGTCCAAAAACATGCTTCATAGGTTAATTGGCAACTCTAAATTGTCCATAGGTGTGAGTGTGAGTGTGAGAGTGAATGGATGTGTGATTGAAGACATTCTACCCTGCGACAGACTGGCGACCAGTCCAGGGTATCCCTTGCCTACGCCCAAGTGGCCGGGATAGGCTCCGGCAACCCCGTGACCCCGAAAGGTCAAGAAGATGAATGAAAAAAAAAAAAATGATGAATAAATGCTTTTTAATTTTCAAAATGTAACTGCATCAAATGACTCGTGGGAGCCGGTTTAGCTAGTGCTGGTTTGCGGCGCCTTCCGTCCGTGAAACCAGGGTTCGACTCTGGGCTGCTCCTTGTTCCCTTCTCTACTTTTGTGCCGGTCCCAAACCCGGTTGCTTTGAGAGGGTTGCGTCAGGAAGGGCATCCGGCGTCAAACATTGCCAAGTTTACCATGCGATTCGTTCGCTGTGGCGACCCCTGATGGGAAAAGCCGAAAGGGAAACAACAACTGCATCAAATGACTCAAAATTAAATAAAATAGCAATCCACCAACATGCTTTTTCATCGTATACTTTAAAACCGCTTATTCTGTGTCATAGTTTAAACGAAAATGCAAAGAGGCGATTGCATGCATTTTAACAACCACCCTGCGAACATTGTCTCAATATTCAATTCGAATAAGCATTTCCAGCCGGGAGGCGGGGCGATGACATCAGTGCTTTCTTCGGCTGGCTGGCTCCTAAGAGACACAGACACACCAGGAGCAGTGGAGCTTTGTGTTAGCGGCAGACAAGAGGGCTTTGTGATGGTTGTGAACTTCTGATGATTGTTCACAGCTTCTCAGGACTACGTAGCAGCATTTCCGCCTTCTGAGGTCCTCCTTCATTTCGAAGAAAGTGTCCTGCAGCTTCGCGCTGAGTGCGTATTGGTCCAACCAGCAAACGTTTAGCATGGTGAAATCTGTCTGCTAGCTGTTGATGGGGCTCCAGCTGTCATCGAACAGCAAAATCAGCGCGAAGCTGCAAATAAAAATGTAAATATGTGGGAATTACATCATCCTTTATTTTGTTCTGGACACCACTGGACACACAAATTCATATGATGGTTTCACAGATTATAGCAGTATTTCCGCCTTCGGAATTGCCCGTGAATTGATGCGGCGCAATGCGCAATTTAGCCAATCAATTCATATAGTCCGCTTTTTGTGAGTTTTTCTTGATCTGACTGCAGAATAACCACCCACATTGATCAAAACTGAAACATTTGAATACATTTCTCTATCTAATTTATTTGTATTTCTTAATTACCATGATTTAGTTTAGTGCAGTGGGTTTTTTTGTGCTGTAAAATTTTCTCATGTGAAATTCACTGCATTTGTTACCGTTTTGATACTTTTAATCCATCCAACAGCCGCTGTTTCATTTCTATTAAAGCCCAAAAATGAAAGTCCCGCCCCACTGCTTGACATGCAAATTTTAGCCAACCACTGAATACCGCCCCACAAGTGACAAAAACGCCCCCTTAACACTGAGGGTAAATCCAGGTGAGCACGCAAAAATGATCTGACCGAGCAAGATCACTGCTCAGTTAGGATTGCAGCTGTGCAATTGTAAAATATGGGTCGCTTGGTTAGAATTACGCCAGTGCGGTTGTAAGGTTCACTCACTCAGTTCCTAAATACGCCCGCTTAGATGTCTTTACGCCCTTTCAAGTTGTCTTTACGCCCTTTCAATTTATGGCAGACATGTAATTCCATAAAGCTCCACTGCTCCCGGTGTGTCTTTGTCTCTTACCGGACAGACGAACAAAGCACTGCCGTCATCACCCCGCCTCCCCGCTGGAAAAGCTTTTTCGAAGTGAATATTGCGACAATGTTTACAGGGTTGATGTTAAAATGAAAATGCAATCCCCTCTTTGCATTTTCGTTTTAATTATGACACAGAATAATCGGTTTTAAAGTATACAATGAAAAAGCATTTTGGTGGATTGCTTTTTCATTTTAATTTTGAGTCATTTGATCCAGTTACATTTTGAAAATTAAAAAGCATTTCTGTTAATCCATTTTAATTGTCAAATTAGACATTTCGAAATTAATTTTGCTACACATTTACCAGAGAACTTTTTGAAAATGAAATGTCAAATACCATTTTCATTATCATTTTAATAAAGTGACAGAATAAGCTGTGTTGAAGTATAAAATGAAAAAGCATTTTGAAGGAATGCTTTTTAATTTTAATTTTGAGTCATTTGATGCAGCTTCATTTTGAAAATTAAAAAGCATTTTCTGGTTTTGACTTTTATTTTTAATTATGCTACAGAATCGCTTCCATAGCTTTCATGATCTGCTTTCCTTGTTTCCCTCTCAGGCTGGTTTACATTACAAGTCACATCTGTTCATCCTTGTCCTTGCTTGAGAATCTTTCAGGTTACTTACTTGATGTTTCACAAATGAACTGGTACAGTCACAGATTCAACATTGAACTTTTGACTGTTTTAATGAAGTCTACACCCTTTTACGAGGCAAAGTTCTTAGATAAAGATGAATTGATCAGACATCAAATGTTATTAATGAAAATAGGTACACATGCTAAAACCAGGAGAAGCTGTTTTAAATGGCCTCATGATGGAAAGTGTTATAACAAATTTTACAAAACAATTCTCTATTTAAGAATGATTAACATAATAAAACTGTTAAATGGTTCATTTTAAGTCTTTTTTGTAAAGGGTTTGTAAAAATGCTTTCTTGGGCAGAAACTAAAATACTAAACTATAGATAGATCTGATTTCTAGATAAAAGTTTTAAAGTTGCGTAGGAGTGTGAGAACAAAGCCGAAAGGTAAATTAAATCTCTTTTGGATGGTTTTCCTTTCGAGATGACAGTTGGCCCAAAACATCAATTGAATTGTTGAATGTATATAACAGTGTGTAGCAATAGACCAGGACTGTCCACAGTTTCTTCAGTGAGGGCCTACTGCCGAAAAATAAACATACACTAACACATAAATACTGTTATTCAAACTGACCTATTATATGAAGAACCTTGCCTTTAGTGGAGTTGGCCTGAAGGATGGCTGACCAGTCAGGAGAAAGGTCAGAGGTTGAGACACAAAGGACTTCACGTCATTCTGGTTCTCAGTCTGCTTTCGTTCAGATTTAACAGAAAAAGTGTTTGCTTACAGATGTATGTTGAACCAAAACGACAAATTATTATTTTTGTTTGGGGTCCCATAAGAGGAAACTTGTCATTATCCAAACTCTGAAAGGAGTTTGTTTCATTGTATTCTGATTATAGGTAAATCCACTAAAAATACCAGGCCTGGGAAGAAGATCCCTCTACTCTTCAAGAGGCAGACCCTTCTCTTTCAAAAACTTGTCAACAACTGACTACCACAGAGACTAGGCCAGCGCACATCCCAGTGGTAAAGTACATTCAGATATTTTGTATCCACATCAGATAGGCAAGCTTGAAATTCTCTGTGGTACAGTCCTCTGGCTTGAATTAACATTACAGTTTGGACAAAAGTGTTCATTACATCACCTCTATTGTACTCAATGTCTGCTATTGTCCCTCTTGGGAGTGAGACCCCGTCTCTGTGGACTACCTTGCCAATTTTTGTCACCATCCGACTGAATTACTCTAGCCTGAATGACGTGTCGAAGTCAGTGCTGTGGGTTCTTAAAGGTGTGGATCAGGGAGTCAGTGTTGTTCTAGCTCTTAGTGTATATGATTTATACAGTGTTTATATGCCCACCACATATCCACTCTGACAACAGTCAGGAGTTAAACAGACAAGCACACATAGATCTGCAGTGCAAGTGACACTCCAGCATATTTATTTTTGCATCACTGCCCCAAAACTAACAAGTTGCCTCACATGGGGTCAATATAGGTTCACGCTCTGATAGATCTCTGAAATTAGCTCCACAAGCTGGTCAGATCTCAATGAAATTGTGATAAGTGATGATGTTGTCATGGCACCCTGACAGTTTAGTTTTTAACCTCCTAACCGCTGCAGGACTGCTTCCACTGCACAGACTGGCAGATCTTCAAGTAAGGAGCTATCTATGAGGGACAGGTGGACCTGGAGTACTGGACATCAGTTGTCCTGATGTGCACAAAGGATGTCACCAGCACCATGACCTAGCAGGGACCCTTCACATGGATTTGGATAGCTGAACTGCTTCTCTCTTGTGTGACTTCAATTAACATGTTTGCAAACAGACAAATTGCAGACAAACAGATCCTTGCACGTCTTAGTTTTCCCCGTCTGACCTGGAATCTGGATCCAAACTGTACGGATGGATAGCTCCAATATTGTTCGCCATTTTTGATGCACTGATAATGTTACGTTGGGGTTGTGAAGGGCTATAAGCTAGCAGGGGAGCTTGTAGACAAAGGGATGATGGGATATCAGCTGAGGCTTACTTCCGCTCCAACAGCGGAAGTAAGCTGCTGTTGTATCACTCGCGAGCCTCTGACTACGGTAGCCATAATGCGCCAACAATCCACCTCTGAGAAATTCACGACTAAGAGGTGAATTTTGAATGAATTTTAAATGAATTTCAAATGAATTTCCTGGCGCTCTGCAGAAACTGTGTCTTAGAAAACGACACAGGTTTTTATATTTTGGCTACAAACAACATCTTTATGATTAAAAGACCACTGGGAACACATTGAAAATAGATCATAAAATGATCAAAGTGAGACTTCAAAATGACTTTGAGCCTGACACTGACACCGAGTAACAGAGGAAAACATTGGAGTAAAGGAAAACTAATGCAAGCCACACAAATACCCCTCTGACCCTGCAAGCTAAGGACATAAAAACTGGAATACAAAATAAGGTATATAGGTGTTGACTTTACAGTCTGAACTTTTGAAATACGAAATTAAAGAAGTACATGTGTCTGCCCCCTGTTATTCATAAATGCAGAAACCCTGCTGCATTTGTTTGGTGGTTTATTGGCTCCAACTGTAGACTGAGCAGAGGGTCATGATGTTATCTTTGAGGATGAAACCAAAGCTCTTCTATTTTGAGTAGAAATGAAAGAAGGTCAATTAGTATGGTAAAAAGCTCCAAAAATATCGATACAAGAGTATTTGATCAATGAAGACTTTTGGCTTGCTGTCCTTCTCCTTCTATTTGCTGTATGAAAGCAATACAGCAGAAAACATTGTAAGGCATCCAAGGTGACCCTTTAAAGGGAATTCAGACGTTTTTATACACAAAAAAAGAAGATAAATAAAAACAACAATTAAAAGAATTAAATAAATAAGACATCTGCTTGCCTCAAACCTCTGAAACAAATAAATAAAGGTTCAACCTTGAATATTTGTAAGAAAGAGATCCAAAACTAACTGTCTGAAGATTTAAAACATCTAGATTTAAATTAGTAGAAAAGGTTTAATTTAACAAAAATACATTTGCAACAGTAAAGAAATTGTATTAGCTTATTTTTGAGACGTTTTTGCTAAAGGTATTTCAGTATTTTATATAGAAACTTTAAACAACTAGAGGATTAAGTCTAGTGTGTTTCAGTTTTAGAAAATGTACTCCTAATGAAAATTTCAAATTTAAGCATAGAAGGAATTTGAAACTTTATCATTGAGTTTAATTACTGTACTTTTTGGGTCATAAGGCAGACTTGATTATAGGGAGTAATATTATTAATCTGAGCTGGAACCGGCTGTCGTGAAAGGCCTATATAAAATAAGAATTATTTTTATAATGAATATAAGACACCGGGTCATATGGTTAAGCAAAACAAAATAGTTAGATAGTGTAGTATAACTACACTACTGTACGGTCTAGAGGGGCCAAGAGGCAGGCGATTGGTCACATGGGTTGATAGGAAGTTTCCCTTTTAACTACAACAGGCAGCCTTTGCAGAAATGTTGCAACATGGGAGAGAATGTATTTAAGTAATTCTCCAAATTCTCAACATTAATCATTTGTAAGCAAATAAAATATGTTAAAAAAAGACTTAATTTTTCAGTTCGTGGTGTTGAAGCGCAGTTTGTTTGACTCTGCGAGGCTCCGACTACGGTAGCCATAATGCTCAAAAAATCCATCAAGCAAGGCCACTTTATGGTTTACCAAAGTCACACAGAAACATTTTGACAGATGTTTTAGTATCGTACCACATAAAACCAGTTCAAAGTCAGTAAAGCACAACCAAGCCTCACACAAAAGACACTATTGATTTTAAAGAAAATTAAAGGATGCTGTTTAAATACAGCCACAAATCTAAATGACAGAGGTTTGCTGACTACAGCCCTTCACTTTAACTGATCATTTGTCAATGTTGAACTCTTCCTAAACTCAACTCAATTCTAAGCTTATAGCAAAGCACATATTCCAACTCTGTCTCTAACAACAGCTTTCATCCTGACCTCCTGCATAACAGTGAGAGACAGCGCCGTCTCCTGCTGTAATACCCTTCAGTTTTGAGAGCTGCTGAAAGGACCCCCCTGTTCATGACATCTACAGCACCTGTCTCATCCGCAATGCTCTCCACATCGAAGGTGTCACAAGAACAGGCAGACAGCTGGTTCCAAATGCAGCAGGTTTATTAGCTCAGCTAAAAGTCCACAAAGCTAAATCAGGGTTAGGCAGGCAGGGGTCAATAAGGCGCATGGGAGCATCAGTCAGGATCCAAGCGAGATTCAGGGCAGGCAGCAGACAAACTGAGTCAAATACAAAACAGGATCAGGGTGATCAGAGGTGATGCTGTAGTATCGCGAGACCCAGCGAGACGAGTGTGGTGAGTCGACTTGGCGGCGCGTAAGCATTTGAACGAACATTTTCGATCTTGTTTCATTTTTCCGCCATATTAAAATATTTCCTGCTAACTAACATAACCTGTTAAGAGTATTAAGCTTCTGTCAGCCTGGAGGACCTGGAGAATTTCATTGACGAGTGTTTTAATACCTGCAACATGGTGAAGCCCAGAACCGCCACCACCACCCCCTCCGCCATGCGTGAACGGCCTGAGGACTCTCCCGGGGCTGTGTCCTCTCCAGGCAGCGGAATGAGCGATATCCTGGATTCGATTGATAAAAAGCTCTCCAGCTTTGATGGCCGCCTCAATTTGCTGGAGATCCTCCATAGAGAATTTCAAGGTCTGCGGGAGTCTCTGGAATTCAGCCAGCAGCAGGTGCGGGAGCTCGCAGCGGAGAACCAGGCCCTCAGAGAGACCGTCAAGATCCTGGGCAATGACACCGCCCGTCTCTCCGAGGAGAACCGATCCATCAAGGAAACCCTCCTGGATCTTCAGTCGAGGAGCATGAGGGACAATCTAGTGGTCGCGGGGGTTCCAGAGGAGGCAGGAGAAGACCCCGAGGCCACCGTTAGATCCTTTTAACAGGTCCACCTGAAGCTCCCCAAGGAGGAGGTGCAGAAGATCTCTTTCCACAGGGTTCACCGCCTCGGAGGAAGAAGGTCCGACCACCAGCGCCCGCGTCCTATTGTGGCTAAATTCGAACATTTCAAACAGAAGGAGTTGGTGAAGGGCCGCGGACGGGAACTGAAAGGCACGCATTACAGCGTTAATGACCAGTTCCCGGCAGAAATCCTCCGCAGAAGGAAGATCCTGTTCCCGCTGAGGAGGAAGCATCTTGCTGCTGGTTCGAGAGCGATTGTGGCCGTTGACAAACTTTACGTGGACGGCCGGCTGTTCCGGGACCCGGAGATCACCCCCTGGCTGTGCTGAAGGCTTTCAGACCCGCGCTGAGAACATCTGCGCTGCCCAGAAGAAACCCGCTAAATTTACTTCAATGAATGGAAAACCGGATCATCAATAATCCACACCTCGATCGCAGGAAAACAGTCTTTTTTTTTTCTTCGTCACCTCAGTCCCACTGATGTTTCTATTGTTGTTTTGTTGTTGTTGTCGTTTTCCCTTCTATCTCTTTTTTTCTTTCCTTTACTCCCCCCCCCCCCCCTCTCCCCCCTCATTTTATGTAAATCACCTGGAAGCAACTCATCCTCGGTAAGTATTTATTTATGCACGGAACGGGCGCGCGCACACACAAGCGCACACAGGGGCGTGCACATGCGATCCCGCACACACACGCCGACATACTGCAATCACCTCACACAGGCTCTCATAGGACGCACGCGACACGCAGCTCACATAGCCAGAAAACGTTCACGCGCACAGCGCTTCTCAATGCGGGCACGCGCACACGGACTGGTACACAAGCACTACTTAGCTTTACACCTTTTCAGTCAGAGCAGTTATGAACAGTCTTAACATCGTTAGCTGGAATGTGCGTGGACTTGGCTCTGAGCCAAAGAGACTGAAAGTGTTAAATCACCTGGATGGTCTAAAAGCAGATATAGCTCTACTGCAGGAGACCCATTTATCGAATTCTTTGAATCACCTTATGTGCTGCTTACAATTTCCAGTTATATACTCTGCCAGTTACAACTCCAAACAACGAGGAGTTGCTGTTTTAATTAATAAAAATCTTAATTTTACTCATAAGGATACAGTTACTGACCCAGAAGGCAGATTTGTAATCATTAATATATCCATTCAGAATAAGGACTTTTGTATAGTGAGTATTTATGGTCCTAATGTTGACGACTCTTCCTTCTTTCACAGATTCTTCACCTCACTCTCAGTTCACTCTGACTCCACAATCATTATAGGAGGAGACTTCAACCTTGTTTTGGACCCTGAACTTGACAGACTCAGCACAGCAGCAAACCAGCGTACATGGCGATCTGCAAGTATTCTAAAGCAGTAACTGAATGATCTGGGTCTCTGCGACGCGTGGCGCTCATGTCACCCAAGCACTAAAGGGTTCACCTTTTTTTCTCCAGTTCACTATTCACACTCCCGTTTAGACTATTTATTAATCAGTAACTCTCTTTTAAAAAATATTCAAAGCTCCAATATCCATCCAATTATTATCAGTGATCATGCACCAGTCTCTGTAAACATTTCTAGGGAAAAATCCACACCCTCTGGTACAACCTGGAGGTTTAATACGTCTCTGTTAAAGGACCAGGAATTTCTTGAATTCTTTAAAAAAGAGTGGGCAACCTTCTTAGACTTCAACAATACTCCAGACATCCCACCGTGCGTTCTTTGGGAAACGGCAAAGGCAGTCATGAGAGGGAAAATCATTTCTTATTCAACGCACAAAAAACGCAAAGAGAAAGCAGATTTATTAGAATTAGAAAATAAAATCAAAACCCTGGAGACTGCTTATGCTGCTTCTGCACAGGAACACATTCTGGGAGATCTGAAAAATTTAAAGCTGCAGTTAAATGACATCATTAATAAACAAACACAATTTCAAATACAAAGGCTACGACTTGAAAGATTTGAAAACTCTAATAAATCTGGCAAATTTCTGGCTAATCAGCTTAAAATTAACAGAGAAAAATCATCAATCACCTCTATTATGGACCAAACAGGAAATGTCACCCATGACCCGGTCAAAATTAATAACGCATTTGAAAACTTTTATAAAAACCTGTACACACCGCAGATCAATCCGTCAGAGCAAAGTATTGACTCATTTCTTAATAATGTAAACCTACCCAGGCTAAATGAGGATCAAATCACAAACTTAGATTCTCCGCTCTCGCCGTCTGAACTTCATGAAGCTCTGTTACTTATGCCCAATGGTAAAGCACCAGGGCCTGACGGCTTTCCTGCTGAGTTTTATAAAGAATTCTGGGAACAACTGGCACCAACATTTTATAAAACTGTCACATCTATTAATGAGAGCCAATCAATGCCACCTAACATGAACTCAGCCAACATAATTCTTCTTCTAAAACCAGACAAAGATCCCACTAGTCCTTCAAGCTATCGCCCTATTTCTCTAATCAATGCAGATGTAAAAATTATCTGTAAAGCACTAGCACAGAGAATAGAAAAAATCACTCCTCACATAATTCACTTCGACCAGACTGGATTCATCAAAGGCAGACACTCGGATGATAATGTCCGTAGACTAGTTAATATAATAGACTTTGCCACCATTAAAAACCAGGAAATGACGGTACTATCGCTGGATGCTGAAAAAGCCTTTGACAGAGTTAATTGGAAGTTCCTTATTGCTGCCCTCCATAAGTTTGGTTTTGGAGAAGCATTCATCAATTGGATCAAAATATTATATCACAACCCCAATGCATCAGTTAGAACTAATAAACAGACTTCAAACAGGTTTTTTCTTGGAAGAGGAACCAGACAGGGCTGCCCACTCTCTCCTTCTCTTTTTGCTATATTCATTGAGCCTTTAGCTGCAGCAATAAGACAGAATGAGAGCATTATAGGAATAAAAACTAAACACAGCCATCATAAAATTAGTCTTTATGCGGATGACATATTACTGTTTTTAAGGAATTTACATTCTGTAAATGAAACAGCAATGATCATAAATGAATTCTCCTCCATATCAGACTATTCCATTAATTGGAATAAGTCTGTTTTATTACCACTCAACAGGAATATGGAACAAAGACTCACAATTCCAGTTAAAACAGGAAATATCAAATATCTGGGTATCTACTTTTCCCCCAAACTATCAGAACTGGTGCAGCTAAACCACACCCCATTACTGAAAAGCATACAGGACGATCTAACACGCTGGACCAACCTGCCTCTGTCCCTTATGGGCAAGGTAGCCACGGTTAAAATGAAAATCTTACCCAAAGTTAATTATCTCTTCTCAATGATTCCCACACAACCGCCATTAAAATGGTTCAAAACATTAGACTCATCCATATCAAGCTTTCTATGGAACAACAAACCTGCAAGAATTAGTCTAAAAACTTTAAAATCTGCAAAAAGCTGTGGAGGATTAGAACTACCTAATTTCCACAAATACTTTCTTGCAAATAGATTACAATATATCTTAAAATGGTTAAAAAATAATCCAGAAACCAACTCATGGTTAGACTTGGAACAGGTGTTATGTGGAAAGATCAACCTGTCACAGCTACCATTTATTAGCCAAACAGTTAAAAAACAGGATTGTTTCAAAAGCATTAATATAAATGCCACCTTAACAGCCTGGTGGGAATTTCTCAAAATATCAAAATCATCAATTCAACCGTGCAAAATGACACCCTTCTGGAACAACCCGGACATCCTTATTAACAAAAAAATGATTCACTTCCCAGCCTGGCAAGCAGGGGGCATAAAACAACTAGAGCACGTAATTATTGATAGAAGATTCATAACCCCCCAGGAACTTCAAGACAAACATGGAATAAATAACTTCTTGGAATATCAGCAACTTAAATCAAGTATTACTAAAAAGTATAAAATTAAAGACGACGATTTAAAGCTACCAGATGTAGTTACCACTCTGATTAATTTTTCAATGAATAGAACTCTCTCCAAAATATACAAACTTTTATGTAATTTAGATAACAATATTGCCCTTCCAACAAAAAAATGGGATGCAGATTTGAGCATCAGCACAGATGAAAGCTTCTGGTCAGAACTTTGCCTAAACACCTTTAAACTGACAAAAAGTCCAAATCTGCAGCTAATCCATCTCAAAACTCTTCACAGAATTTACTACACTGGACAGAGGATGTTCAAGATGGGTCTCAGTAACTCAGACATTTGCGAGCACTGTGATAATAATCTACCCGACAGCTACATGCACGCACTGTGGTTCTGCACTCCTGTCCAGGCTCTATGGCAGCAGGTATGTGCCGATTTATCAGTCTGGCTTAAGGTTTCAATCACTGCCTCACCGTCACTTTGTGTGCTTGGTGACATGAGTGCCATCGATATAGAAGAAGGATTAGCATCTATCATTTTCATAACTCTTTGTATTGCCAAAAAAACTATTTTAATAAATTGGAAAAACAAGAAAAATATAAACATAAGTCAACACAGAAATCTGCTGTTTGATCATATCAGCTTGGAAAAAATGTCAGCCCAAAGCTCAAGTAACTTTGAAAGAATTCAGTCTCTCTGGTCTCCTGTGGTTGACTCCATGACACATGACACATGACTCCTTGCCCTTCTGCCGTGGTTTGGGGTGGGGGTTTGGGGTGGGGGTCGGGGCTTCCGGTGCCTGGCGGGGGCGGTGGGGGGCTCCGTTGGTCGGGGGGTCGGGTCCGGTGCCTGGGTGGGGCGGGCTGGGGCGCTGCGTGGTCCTCTGGGCTTGGGTGTGGGGGTGCGTGGTGGGGGGGTGGGGTGGTGGTCTGGCTTGGCTTGGGGGGGTGGTCCCTTTGCCTGTGCGGGGGGGGGTTGGCGGGGGGCCCTGCTCGGGTGGGGGGGGCCCAGCGGCGCCGGATGGGCTGCCCATCTGCACCTGGGGCTGGGATCGGCCCTTCCCTGGCTCTGGGACGGGACGGGACAACCCTCTCGGGGCCCCCGGTCGCTCTGGGTGTCACCCGCTTCGGCTGCGGGGTCTGGGGTGGGGTGGGGTGGGGGGCTTGTCGGCCCTGTCCTGTGGGGGGGCGTTCTGGGGGGGAGGGGGGGCCCATTATTAGTACGGGTCGGGGGGGCTAGCGGGTCGGGGTCTCCGCTGAGGCAATCAGTGGTTGCCTCGGCCGGTTGGCCTCCTCGGTCCCGTCGAGGCCTGACCAGAGCTCTTCTAGGGCCGGCGTCTGGGGGTGGGGGCCTGGGCTTGCTCCGGGGGGGGGCGACGCTTTCTGGCTCCTCTCTCTCTGTGTGGGGTGGGTGGTGCCGGGCCTGGGGTGTCGGCGCCTCCGGGGGTGGGCCCCTGGGCTGGGTGGCCCTGGCCCCTTTGCTGGGGGTGGGCTGGGGGACGGCTGTTTGACCACCGGGGGACAGTCTACCAGCTGTCCCCAACTTACCCCCTTCCTTATATAACCTCATATTAGGGTGAGGGGGTGGGGGGTCTAGCCTGCGATGCGCCTTGGGGGGGGGCTACTTGGGAGTGGCCCCCCTCCTATGGTTGCCGTATGGAGTGGGCCCCCCCTCTTTCGGTTTTATTTGCACCTTAGACATGTAGGGTCCTTGGTAGGGGGGGTGCTTGGACATCACTGCAAGCAAGCAGCAGATGTCCTCCTGGCACCCTACCCGCCAATTTTAACCGCACCTTAGACATTTAGGGCCCCTTGGTGTGGAGGGTGAGGGGACATCACTGTGAGTAATCAGGAGATGTCCCCTTAGTGCCCTACTCGCCAATTTTAACTGCACCCCCCTTAGTACACACACCCCTCCCCCTTCAATATATACATTCAAACATAAACACACACACATGCACACAAACACCCTCTCAAACACCCATACACGCACACACATTTTACAAGGAAGGTGGGACCTGGGTCCATCTGTCCCCTACCCCTTCCCTGGTGGGGGGTGCGGGCCCCTTGGCGATGGCGGCCGTGTCCCTTGGGTGCCGGCTCCCTGGGCCCGGCGGTGCTCTCTCCGCACGGTGGGGGGGTTCATATTACACCTGAGCCGGGGGTGTTCGTGTCCCTGGGGGGTGGGTCCTGGTCCTTGCCCCTGGGCGCTGGGCCCCGCCAAACTTCCAACATGGCCGAGCCTGGTCGGGCCATATTTATAACATCCCTTGTGGGCCGCCCTTTTTTCCCCGGAGTTCCCCCCTCCTGGGCGGGGGCGGCGGGCCCCTGCCTTGCTCCTACCTGGACCAACCGTGGGCCGGGTGGGTGGCTGCCTGGAGTGCGGAGCGGGTCTCCCTTGGGGGGTCCTGGCTCGTACCTGGGGTCGGGGCGGGGGGATGCCCGGAACTCCTGGGTGGTGGTGGGGTGCTCGTCTGGGGCTGTGGGCGTCCCTCTCCGGTGGGGCCCTGCGTTGGGCTCTTCCGGCGCGGCGGGGGGCTGCTTTCCTGGCTGGGCTGGGGCGGCGCTCTCTTTCCCTCTGCGCCTCCCTGCTCTCTGGCTCTGGGGGCCTCGCGGCGGTCCTGCTGGCCCTGGCCTGGGTGGCGGTCTTGGTCGCCCGGGGGGCGGTTGTTCCCTGCCTGTTCCCGTGTGGCGTTGGGGGAATTCCGGCTGCCGCTGCTGCTGCGGCGTGGGTATGGGTGTGGGGGTGGCTGGGCGCTCCTCCTCCTTCTTTTCACATTCCACCATCCATTTTAGAATAACATAAACACTCACCTGAGCACAGGTGTTAGCTCACCTTTGCACTAATAGTTTGCATGATTGAATGAATGAAAGATTTCACACTAGTTGGTTTAAAGGCATAGGTATGCGTTCGTGAACACTATCTGTTTTGTGTGCATGTTGACATGTGGACATTTTTGCGGCTAGCAGGTGTGTTGATAATATTTGAGTGTGTGTGAACAGGCCCCGCCCTTTTTGTACTACATTTGAACCGTACCGTAACGATAAACAACCAGTGAACCTGTCTGCTCTATGCTGCTTCATGGTCTTACCCCCCTTCCCCTCCTATTATCACCCTCCTACCCCCCCCCTCTCTCTAACGTCCCTCTCTCTTCTTCCCCTCTTTCCTTTTCCGTCCTGTCCAACACCAAAAAAAAAGAAAAAAAAAAAAAAACAGGATCAGGGAATCAGAAGATCACATCTGGATGTAACGCTTGGTAATGCAGGCAGAGTGGCACAAACAATACTTCGCACTGAGTGAGGCTCAGTGCAGTGCTGTGAGTGATTGAACATGAGAGTCAGGTGTGTGGCATCCAGAAACTGTGCACCGGGGCTGCTGGGATATGAAGTGCATTTAAAACTCTGGAGATAGTTCTCGCTGGTGACCAAAGGGGGAGAGAGACTTCTGACAGATTACCTGTCAGATCACTTGGATCACCTTCCAACTTCTGACAGAAGGTGATCCAAATCATCTTTACCCATCAGAGTCTCCCGTCCAGAACCAGTAGACTAAAGCTGTGTTTTTCATACGGGGTACAAGAGATGGTCAGGTGAGCCGCGGAAATGATTCAATTTCACCTATTTGGTCTAAAAATGATTTACCATTGCATCCAACTGTGTGTACATCCAGACAGGTCCAGGTTTGACACTCAGTAGGTGGAATTATGAAAGACTTTAATTCTGTGCTTATTTGATTCTTATTTTTGCACTTTTTTTACACTTTGATGAGAAAGACTTTATGTTGTTAATACCGAGTTTCTTTCTTTGGTTGGTGGTGTGCCTTTTTATTGAGGAAAAGTGCTACCTATGTTGGTTTAAAGAAGTTTGAAAAACCCTGGACTAAAGGACAGCTTTATGCAACTGGTGCTGAAGCCCCCTTCCCAATACTGCCCAAGCGTCCATCCCCCATCCCCCACATATAATATCAGGCATTTTTTTTAATGAAAGTAACTTAGAAGTTCAGATTTAGTTTGTGTTAACAATCTCACAGGTGTATTTTAGGTGAGATAGGCCCAATGTTTTGCCCCTTACTTAAAGAGAAGTGCTGACAGTGCATTTGAATTCAAGATTAAGGCCTTATAATCCCCTTCCATTTAATTATCTACTACTGAACAAATGATTAAAAAACTTCTATTGCTACCCACTATAAAGAGACAGATATAGCACAAGCCACACAAAACATGACACTGTTTCCCTCTTAAACGCTTGAATAATTGATTTTCTTCAAAAGTTCATTAAATAAGATTTTTGTCGATGAAGAAATCAAAGCAGGAAAACCCACAAACAGCCTTTCTGTTCAGAAAAGTCAGTTTGACCCAAAAATGCAGGAATAATGGAGCTGTGACCCACATGACTGAGTGATGCGCAGCAGTAGAGGTCACGATGGCTGTGGCGCGTGTCTGGCACCAGCTTTTCCTGGACATAAATGAACCCACGACCAATGAATCAATGACTCACTGAAAAGCATTTCTCGTTACTTGAAGGCTTTTGTGATGAACACTGGGGAGTTGTGCATGTGGAGCTTTGCGTGCGCTCTTACCCGCGCTGCCCTGGAGGAGTAGGGGTCCTCGAACAAGTTCCAGATGACTGGCTGCCACTTCCTCCACAGTCCCGCGTTCCCGTCCACATGGACGTCCTCGATGCCGAGCCCTCCCCCAACGTCGTCGTCCTCGTCTCCATTGTCCACGTTGAGCTCGAAGACGTCCAGCGCCTCCTCCGCGTCCCGGTGCTGCCGGTATGTCATCCAGCAGCAGGGCTCCACGTCCGTCTCATCGATGCCCCAGAAGGAGAGCTCCTCCTCGAACAGCGGCCCGCACACGTCCGCGGGGCAGTGCAGCTTCCCGGTGCGGTAGTAGTTCAGGACGTAGGCGAAGACTCCCGGGTGTCGGTCAAAAAAGTACTGCTTGGTCCGTGCGTTGTACTCGATGAAGCCGGGGACTTGTTGCAGCTGATCCAGCACGGAGTCAATGTCTGAGTCGGAGGCGAGCAGCGCCAGGCGTGTCCCCGGCAGCGTCTTCAGGGTGCTTTTGTACGTTTCGTGCCTGGTTCCTCCGACGTTGAGGATTATCCTCTCGTTGTCGTCAAACTTCCCCATCGCTCCGTTTCAGACATGGCTCGATGAAGGGAGAGTGAGGGCGTGCACTCCGGGGGTATTGGCGAGCCTGACGCGCACACTCCCACAGTGCTGATGATGGAGCTCCGCGGGTCGCCGCTCATCCGCCGCTGAACTGTCTGTCTCTACTGACAGTTGGGATGCGCCCATGGCTCCTTATCTCTTCGGTTAATGTTCCACAGCCGCCAGCACAGAGGACCGATCCTCTCCGGTGGCTCCGAGCAGACTGCCTCGCCGCTGCGCATCAAGACTCACGACGAGCTGAAGGCGTCTGACTGGTCTACTGAGAATGTGCGACGACAGAAAACCGATGTTCTCCGAACAGAAACCTATAAAACTGTCAAATCCGCGAAGACTTTATCTGTATGTGTGTTCTATTTTTTATGACTGGAAATGAGAGGAGAACGTCCAGCTGGAACCTTTAATGATAATACTGCAAAAACAGTTGACAAATCCACTACTTTAAGTTTTAACTACCTACTACATACATTTTGCGCATATTGCACGGATAAAAATTGGTCATGCGTAAATATACATGGAAAAGTGAGTTATGTGAAATGTTCACAGATGGATCACGAATTAACTACGATAAAACCATGTATAAGAATATGTAAATCAATGTTCTACCAATGTAGAACATGAACTGTGCGACAATTGCACTGTTTTTATGCAATTCATTAGTGATTCATTCCTCAATCACGTTATTTTAATGTGATATGTGCGCTGTATACGCAATATAAAAGTTATACATCAGCGGTACATGTGTTAAAAGTTCTGTAGACATAGGTGGAACGGTCATGAAAGATACAGATTTGTCTATGCATCTCGCAAAAATCACGCACAATTGCGTAACATTTACTTAATAATTGAGTATAAACTACTTAAAGCACGTGTAAACTGCATAATTCTCCACCGACCAAGAACTTTGAACACCTCAAAACCAAATTCCGTAAGGCTGAAACCACTGGTGTCAAGCCAGCCCTCTCTCGTCGAACGGCTGTCAAGTGAGCCCTCTCTTAAAAACAGTGTGCCGCGTTCTTCCGTACATTACGGTAACAGCAAGAAGTAATATTTTTTTAAAGGTAAAAACATAGTTTAAGAACTGTCATTACATTTATATGTATGTACAAACATGCCCCCGTATAAATATATATCTATATCTATGTATATATTTAAAAGTCTGAGTAAATTTCAAAATAAAACACAATTCAAATCATGAATTGAGGAGTACTTATAATGTTGACATGGGTCTAAAAATTCTGCTAGTTTTCAGTGAGTCATTTAACTTCTCACTGATAGTAGCCTACCTGGTGATGTCACAATGAAAGTTTCGGAGGGATCTGATGTGGAATTTCAAAATAAAACCCAAGTGAAATCTGCTATAAATGTGTTTTTGCCATAGGTTCACATACGTCTAAAAAGATAACTGCTAGTTTTCAGAGAGTCATTTCACTTTTCTCTGATAGTGTCCCACCTGGTGATGTCACAATGAAAGTTTCGGAGGGATCTGATGTGGAATTTCAAAATAAAACCCAAGTGAAATCTGCTATAAATGTGTTTTTGCCATAGGTTCACATACGTCTAAAAAGATAACTGCTAGTTTTCAGTGAGTCATTTCACTTCTCACTGATAGTATCCTACCTGGTGATGTCACAATAAAAGTTTCGGAGGGATCTGATGTGGAATTTCAAAATAAAACCCAATTGAAATCTGCTATAAATGTGTTTTTGCCATAGGTTCACATACTTCTAAAAAGAAAACTGCTAGTTTTCAGAGAGTCATTTCACTTCTCACTGATAGTGTCCCACCTGGTGATGTCATTAAATAAGTTTCAGGCAGATCTGATGTGGAATTACAAAATAAAACCCAATTGAAATCGGCTATAAATGTGTTTTTGCCATAGGTTCACATAAGTCTAAAAAGAAAACTGCTAGTTTTCAGAGAGTCATTTCACTTCTCATTGATATTGTCCCACCTGGTGATGTCATTAAATAAGTTTCAGGCAGATCTGATGTGGAATTACAAAATAAAACCCAAGTGAAATCTGCTATAAATGTGTTTTTGCCATAGGTTCAAATATGTCTAAGAAAGAAACTGCTAGTTTTCAGAGAGTCATTTCACTTCTCACTGATAGTGTCCCACCTGGTGATGTCATTAAATAAGTTTCAGGCAGATCTGATGTGGAATTACAAAATAAAACCCAATTGAAATCGGCTATAAATGTGTTTTTGCCATAGGTTCACATAAGTCTAAAAAGAAAACTGCTAGTTTTCAGAGAGTCATTTCACTTCTCATTGATAGTATCCTACCTGGTGATGTCACAATAAAAGTTTCAGAGGGATCTGATGTGGAATTACAAAATAAAACCCAATTGAAATCGGCTATAAATGTGTTTTTGCCATAAGTTCACATAAGTCTAAAAAGAAAACTGCTAGTTTTCAGAGAGTCATTTCACTTCTCACTGATAGTGTCCTACCTGGTGATGTCACATAATAAGTTTCAGGCAGATATGATGTGGAATTTCAAAATAAAACCCAATTGAAATCGGCTATAAATGTGTTTTTGCCATAGGTTCACATAAGTCTAAAAAGAAAACTGCTAGTTTTCAGAGAGTCATTTCACTTCTCATTGATATTGTCCCACCTGGTGATGTCATTAAATAAGTTTCAGGCAGATCTGATGTGGAATTTCGAAATAAAACCTAATTGAAATCGGCTATAAATGCGTTTCTACCAAATTTTCACAAAGGTCTAAAAATAAAACTTTTTTTTTCTTTTTCCTAATGGGGGCCTTGCAGAACATAATTTAGAAGCACTTATGTAAACCAAGGATCTGCTATCTAATGCTCCGGAGCTGTCATGCAGCTCTGTTGCTTTAAAGAAAAATGCTGGTAAAAGTTAAATTTTTCCATTTATCATTATATATTTTTCAATGACGTCATCTTACCCACTCTTGACATAACACTAAATTTAGGAGGCCTTGTATGCTTGATGATGGTTAAATCCACTGTCAGAACTATTTATTATTAGATTCAGTTCAAAACACATTCCTATGTTCTGTTGCACCACAACACCTTCTGTTCAGAGAATGCACTTAAATTATAGAATTGCATTATAATGATAACTGCAAGTAAATCTGCTCAGCAGGAGGATTGTTTTTGACACAAGGTAGCCAGTTATGCTCATTTCAGTCATTGTTTTGGGCATTTTGACTCCAAACGGTTGTTGTGTGTTCAGACGTTTGAAATTTAAAATTAACAACCAATTAAAATCACTGAAAGTGCCCCACCTGGTGACGTCACATGCTAAGTTTCAGACGGATCTGATGTGCAATTTCAACAACACTTCACTCCGTAGAGTTCTAAAGTTGTCCTCCATTGCGTTCTCGAACCGAAGTCAAAATTCAATATATAAAGCGCACTGCACCACAGGACACTACGTACATCTTTGTGGAAATCTGAAGACTTTTACGCGCGCCCCATTGTTGCAATTCATCGAGAGCAGGAAGCGGAGATGTCCAAGAAAAAACCTGGGTGAGTGATCTTATCTGATAACTTATTAATATGTATGAAAACATTGCTAATACAGATAGGGTAGGATTTGTCTTTGTAAGTTGCAATGCTGTTCATTTAAAATTCCACATCAGATCTGTCTGAAACTTATTTAATGACATCACCAGATGGGACACTATCAGTGAGAAGTGAAATAACTCTCTGAAAACTAGCAGTTTCTTTCTTAGACCTTTGTGAAAATTTGGTAGAAAACGCATTTATAGCCGATTTCAATTGGGGTTTTATTTTAAAATTCCACATCAGATCCCTCTGAAACTTATTTAATGACATCACCAGGTAGGACACTATCAGTGAGAAGTGAAATGACTCTCTGAAAACTAGCAGTTTCTTTCTTAGACATATTTGAACATATGTCAAAAACACATTTATAGCCATTTCAATTAGGTTTTATTTTGAAATTCCACATAAGATCTGTCTGAAACGTTTTATGTGACATCACCAGATGGGACACTATCAGTGAGAAGTGAAATCACTCACTGAAATCTAGCAGTTTTTTTCCTGAGACTTACGTAAACATGTCAAAAACACATTTATAGCCGTTTCAATTGGGTTTTATTTTGAAATTCCACATAAGATCTGTCTGAAACTTATTAAATGACATCACCAGATGGGACACTATCAGTGAGAAGTGAAATGACTCTCTGAAAACTAGCAGTTTCTTTCTTAGACATATTTGAACATATGGCAAAAACAAAATTTATAGAAGATTTCAATTGGGTTTTATTTTGAAATTCCACATCAGATCTGCCTGAAACTTTTTATGTGACATCACCAGGTGGGACACTATCAGTGAGAAGTGAAATGACTCTCTGAAAACTAGCAGTTTTCTTTTTAGACGTATGTGAACCTATGGCAAAATCACATTTATAGCAGATTTCACTTGGGTTTTATTTTGAAATTCCACATCAGATCCCTCTGAAACTTTTATTGTGACATCACAAGGTAGGATACTATCAGTGAGAAGTGAAATGACTCTCTGAAAACAAGCAGTTTTCTTTTTAGACGTATGTGATCCTATGGCAAAAACAAAATTTATAGAAGATTTCAATTGGGTTTTATTTTGAAATTCCACATCAGATCTGCCTGAAACTTTTTATGTGACATCACCAGGTGGGACACTATCAGTGAGAAGTGAAATGACTCTCTGAAAACTAGCAGTTTTCTTTTTAGACGTATGTGAACCTATGGCAAAATCACATTTATAGCAGATTTCACTTGGGTTTTATTTTGAAATTCCACATCAGATCCCTCTGAAACTTTTATTGTGACATCACCAGGTAGGATACTATCAGTGAGAAGTGAAATGACTCTCTGAAAACAAGCAGTTTTCTTTTTAGACGTATGTGATCCTATGGCAAAAACACATTTATAGCAGATTTCAATTGGGTTTTATTTTGAAATTCCACATCAGATCTGCCTGAAACTTATTTAATGACATCACCAGGTGGGACACTATCAGTGAGAAGTGAAATGACTCTCTGAAAACTAGCAGTTTTCTTTTTAGACTTATGTGAACCTATGGCAAAAACACATTTATAGCAGATTTCAATTGGGTTTTATTTTGAATATCCACATCAGATCCCTCTGAAACTTTCATTGTGACATCACCAGGTAGGATACTATCAGTGAGAAGTGAAATGACTCACTGAAAACTAGCAGATTTTTAGACCCATGTCAACATTATAAGTAAATAGTGAATTGTGTTTTATTTTGAAATTTACTCAGACTTTTAAATATATACATAGATATAGATATATATTCATACGGGGGCATGTTTGTATATACATATAAATGTAATGACAGTTCTTACACTATGTTTTTACCTTTAAAAAATATTACTTCTTGCTGTTACCGTAATGTACGGAAGAACGCGGCACACTGTTTTTAAGAGAGGGCTCACTTGACAGCCGTTCGACGAGAGAGGGCTGGCTTGACACCAGTCTGAAACCCTCGATGGACATCTGAGCACATCGATGAATGACGAACGCAAGAAACACTTATGAATGACGTACAGTAAATCAATCATGGATCAAGAAAGACCGAAATTCATACGGGAAAAAATGCAAAAATATGCTGAATGTATGGCACGTGTAACTGTCATTCCAGGGCATATCAAGGCCCAACTGGCCCTAAAAGCATGGAGCTCTTATCTTTTAATCCTAGGGCCCAATTTCACAGCACAAGGTGGCCTGGGGGGCATATAAACAACAAGTCAAGTGGATCTTGATTTAATTTGTATTTCTTAATTAACTATATATATTTACTAGAATTACAGAATAAATCTCGTGAAATTAATATGATACATCACATAACATGGTAATTGTTCAGATTATTTACTACAAAAATGCCTTATTTAAACAAAAATCTTGAGAAATTCTAATCAATAAAATTATGTGAAAAAACATTTTAAACAATAAACATTTCTTCAAAGAGAGTAAAAGCAATCAAAGTAAAGTGCAAACGAAACTGTTACACTAAGGATTTCATCATCTGTTAAAATCATCCTCTCCACCCTGTCCTGGACAAACAGCAGAGCTCCTTCTCTAAGAGGCTCAGACAGCTCAGCTCAAAAACTGAGATCCAGACAACAGATACTATCTGGGTGGAATAGGGGGTTGAGATTGTTGGGATTCCCCATTTGTCGCCACAATGGGGACTCCTGACCTACATTTGTATTTATGGGTTATGGGTGATCCTTTGTGACAATTGTTAGGTAAATTCTTAATTTTGATTGTGAAGTTGCTTTTTTTTAATAAGCTTATCCGTTGCATAAGTCAGTGTGTATTGCAATTACAAGATTTTCTGCTCCTTTTAATTGCCGTAGAGCAAATTACATTGGCAGAAAACAGCAACCACATTTGTTTCACACCCACTCAATTCTCCCCTGAATTCTCTAAAAATAGAATGGCCAGGTCTTTATCCAGAATTAAACAACAGAGAAAGAAAAGTATTTGAAAGACTGACTTAATTTATGTTACAGAAGAGCATTAGTTTACACCAGGGATGTCCAAAGTCCGGCCTGTGGGCCAAATGCAGCTTATGTTAATTTCTACTAGGCTAAACAGGCTAAATTAGGTTTTGTAGAGAGAGTAGAGACTACTGGTTTTGCCAAATCACAGCAACAACCTAAGTCATTCAGAGTCTTTATGGAGTTCAGAATTTCTGCAACTAATGACATTTTGCAGGGCCAGCATGAGTCCTGCCAATGTTATTAGGATCATAGTGTACCTCCTCAATGACTTGTTGTTTGTCACCTTTTAGGCATATCCCTTTAGAGGTTGCCACAGTAAATCAGCTTTTACTGATTCACACAGGTGGTTTGGCAGAGTTTTTTTTTTTATCCTGGATGTCCTTCCTGACACAACCACATCTTTTGTCCGGGCTGGGACTGTCACAGAGGGACCGAGACTTGGGCCCCCTTGGGGCTATATAGTTTGGCTGAAGGGTTAAAGGTCTTGCCCAAGGACCCACACTGGATGAGGTTCATCGCGCCCCATGGGAACGCTGGTTCCCCATGTGACAGTCAACTGAGCTGTCAACTGGGCTCTCAAGACATCTATAATAAAAGTTTTAAAAAAATAATTAACTTCTTTGTGGATTTTGTCTTTTGAGGGTTATTTTTAAAACATAACTCCTGCAATAAGGAAAGGACATGAAAGTCAGATTAGAAGAAGCAGTACGTTCCACACACAAAGTCCTGTAATGCAGCGATCCCCAACCTTTATTGCGCCACGGACCGGTTTGATGTCTGGCAAAATTCTCACGGACCGGTATGTTATATGTGGCGGACACACGCTGCAGCAACGCAGCAATAAAGGCAGAGACACATGCACTTTTATTTTGACAGGCTAAACAATGTACACCGCACAGGTATCATCATCCTCTCCCCTTCCCACACTCATGGTGCTAAAAAGAAGTAAACACAACAGGAAGAAATAACTAAGGGTGAAACAACATAACTGCCAGATGAAAGGACCCGTAGGCAAAAAGAAACACCCATGCTCAACCCATTTTGACCAAAGCAGGCGAAGGGGATTGATTTAATTCCCTGTGATGCCAGCTCCAACAGTAGCCCCTGCAGCCTGCGGAACTCCGACAGCAGACCAAACATGCATGTGACCGACACTGCAGTACAACAAAATAATATGACTTGCATGAAAACTGTGGTATTTTCTGAACATAACAATAAACACAAATTATGACATGAGCAACGTCCTCTCTGCCCGCAACACTCCCTGGTCGCTATTATTATAAATTTAAACATGCCTTCAAAATAAGCATGGAAAATCAAACTCACCACAATGCTGGATGGTTCGAGGGAATCTCCCGTTGGGATAAATCCGTATTTTAAGTAGGACACCTGATACTGTCTATTAAATGTAGCTTTCTTTTTTTGGAATTCAAAGGCTCCTCTTCTGTCTCCTGGCTGGCCCGGTACCAAATGACCCACAGACCGGTGCCGGTCCGCGGCCCGGGGGTTGGGGACCACTGCTGTAATATTTTTCAACACTTCATAATCTTGTTATATTGACATTGACATATTTGACATGAGATGCAACTCAGCCTGAAAACATTAAAACACTAGGTATCATTCGATATTATTATTCATCTCAACAGCTATCTTAGAACGATACCTTATACAATGTAGGGAACTTCCAGATTTTGATTACAAAAACACTTTGAATTCACTAATTATACCTCAGTTTGCTGTGTGTAGGACTGGTACTGATTCCCAGGGGGTGTAATGAGCTCCCTCCAGTGTGAGTCCTTGGGCAAGACCCTTTCTGTTACTGCCTTACTATGTACCCACAAAGAGGCCCAAATTTGGATCCCAGCCCAGATAAAATACAGGATCGTGTCAGGAAGGATATGTGGCGTAAAAAACTCTGCCAAACTACCTGTGTGACTCAGTGAAAGCTGATTCACTGTGAAATAGCTGTCCCCCAGCCCACACGAGCATCCAGGTCTCCTCAGCCCAGGAGCCCTATCCCCTGAAGCGCTGACCCCCCAGGCCCCTTCACCACACAAAGAGAGAGGGGGGAGACAAGAAAGCGCCACTCGCTGGGCTGGAGCAAGCCCAGGCCCCCGCCCCCCAAGCGCCCCCCTTGGAAGAACTCTGGTCAGGCTTCAACAGGCTTCAGCAGGCAGCCAACCAGCAGGGGCAACCACAGATTGCCTTAGTAAAGACCCCAACCCACCAAACCTCCAAGGTCCCGTACCAACAGCAGACCCCCCCCCACCCACCCACCCACCCAAGGAAAGGGCCAGCAAGCCTGCCTACCCTCCCAGCAACACTTTTTAAGACAAAATGTTTCTACAAGGCAGGTATTACACTGCCCAGACTGTCTGTACTACTTCTGTGTTACTCTGGCGCCATCTGTTGGTACCTTTGAGTCCTCAACTTTTCCTTGTAACCCTTGGGCCATCCTAGGCACTTTAACATTGGGAGTTGGGTTAACAAGACAGTGTGCTGAACCTTTTTCTTTGGATTACATGAAATCTTTCCACCTTTATCCACCTTTGTCATGGTAGGGAGAACACTTCAATGTAAGGGTGGGGTCATCTAAGATAGCACAAGGGTTAAGCATCATGGTGCAGGGGTAGGGCAGTCGACCCATGATTGTAAGATTACAGGATTGATTCCCACCTTACACGCTCATGTGTCGAAGTGTCCTTGGGACACTGAACCCCACCTTGCCTCTGGTGGGAGGTTGGCGCCAGTGCAGCAGAGCCACCCGCCATCAGTGTGTGAATGTGTGTGTGAATAGGACTGTGACTGTTAAGCGCTTTGGGCCTTCGAAAAAGGGTAGAAAGCGCTATATAAGTATACGCCATTTAGAAAGCGCTATATAAGTATACGCCATTTAAATAAGTTTCAATGTTCACTGTTATTTTACGGAAATTGACAAGAGAAACGTCATCCTTGAACATACATTACAGAATCGCCAACTCCAAAAGGTAGGAGATGAAATAAACAATTACTTAAAAATAATGAAGTGTTGATAGTTATGACATTTGTTAAACTTGTGCATTTATTGTCTGTTATTTTCATCAGTGACAAGCGGGGATTTCAGGCAGTCAGTCTCTGCATTAAAAGGATCGATGAGAAAAGTAATCTGCGGTTGTTTCTGCTGCAGGTCCTCAAACCGCAAAGTAAAGATTCCGTCCAGCAAGCAGCGTCACGTTCTGCGCTTTATTCATTTGGATTGCAGCCTTCTGCCGTGAGCTCTGCAAAGAAGGAAAGTGGGATGGTTGCCATTTTGAATGTGCACTTTGAAAAGCTTCAGCTTGTTAATAAAGGAGCGAAATTGTGTCAGATCAGGAAGAGCTTTTTTCTTCCCCAGGATACGTTTTGTTCTTTTCTGCCATAAACAATTTTACTGCTTCCAAAAGCTCATAATAATAAACATAGTGACTTGCCATTCCGTTCAGTAAAAAAGTAAGAATCTTCCCGATCTTCCAGAAACGTCCTGTGTTTATCTTTATACTCTTAAAACCCTTGTGCTATCTTAGATGACCCCCCCTTACTTTGACGTGTTCTCCCTACAATGGCAAAGGTGAATAAAGGTGGAAAGATTTCATGTAATCCATGGACACCAATGAAGATCACAAATCATTGAAGAAAAAAGGTTCAGCGCACTGTCTAGTGGGTCTAGATTACCCAACTCCCAATATTAAAGTGCCTAGGATAGCACAAGGGTTAAGCCATTTTGACCATGAGGGTAACAGTCTGCACGCACATAAAATGTTTATTTTCCGGCATTGGGCGTAACCCGCGTAAATGATTGGCGATCACTTATGTGTGAGGAGCGGTATCAAAACACACACTGCCAATTTACTTTTGTTATTTATTTTTAAAACCCTCTGATGGATTTTAGTGTGGTTTAAGAGGAAAAAAACTATAAAATGAGGAACAGTATATAGAAAATATGATAAGACGCAAAGAGCCGCATGCTTATTGGCAGAGAGCCGTGTGTCTGCCACCCTTGTGCTAAATGATTACGGAACCCAAGAAGATCCTGTCGGGCAGGTAAGGGTTGTTTCCTGGATGGAACCTCTTGAAAGAGAAAGTCCAAGACTTCAGAAGTTTATTCCTAAGGTATATATTTTATATATATTTTTTTACCATATTAATGCTTGTAAATAAAAGACAAAACAGTTTTTTGATTTTATTTTCTATGACAAATTGATTAATTTTCTAAGACATGCAACATTCAAAAAAACAAGGCACAAAAACACTCAGGAAACGAGATGGCAGATGAGAAACTTCTATGTCGTGATGAAAGACAGCAACTTGTGAAAAAAAATGAAAACAGTCATGTTTGTCTGCATTACTCATCTTTTCTGACAGTGACAATGGGGGGAAAAACAATGTCATCCAATCATTTAGTGAAACCATTAGTGGCATTTTTTAATTTAGCTGGCATCATAACGGATGTAATTTACAACTGCAAAAAATGCATTTGTACTTTTCGTCAATAATGTAACCCCACTGCCTACCCCCATTCAACAGTGACACGTCACAAGTTTGTGCAAATTATCCATATCTGGGACAAATTTGTTGATTATGTTAAACAGAACCAAGAATTGCAATATTATACGCATCATGCAGGAATTATGTGCACAAAACAGAAAAAACATATCGTAGTGTTCAGAATACATGCTACGAGCACACTTTACATTTAAAGTTTGGTGTCATCCAACTGCATCAGTATAAATCTCTCCTTGATAAATCAAAACACCTGAATAAAAAAAAAGGTAAACTATTTCTGGTTTGCCTTTCTTGCTGCTATACCCATAAGTTATTATCAGAACTGTGGGATGTTTAAAAGTCCAGCAGAATCTTCTTGCAGTAAGATCTACACATATTTTGCCTAAAATTAATTTAAACAATAAAACTACAAACAGTATTTTATTTATTAGCTACATTAGTCTTAATGTAATAATAAAAGTCATTAAACAAAAAATAAATTAATATAAATAGTTTTAAGGTAAAATGAATGAAAAGGATTAGCTAAATCTTTAATTCAATGTTAATGTCAACGTTTTAAACCAAATTAGAAACATTTTCTGCCTCCCACTTCTAAAGACAGGATGATTACAGAGCAGCTTGTCAGCTCATGGTAGTAACTTTAGCCTGATGGGGGAATAGAAACAGTATATCAGTGACCTAATTGTTTAATCTGGATGTAGGAGCAAAACAAGGGTATAAGTTGTGCACCACTGTCAAACTTCTAAAAGCTTTTTTTTTTCTTTTAGTTTTGAAGGTTTTCTCATTATTTAAATTTAGCAACTGAAGGATTTCAGACCTAAACAAATCCTGTTTTTTTTTAAGTAAATTAAGTTCAATTAAAGAGGTTTTGCTCACACTCAGCCAATTCAAACTGAATTTTTATAATTTGGCCTCTTTGAAAAAAATGAACATCTGAATTTCGAAGTAGAAAAAGATTTCCCTTACACTTACAGATTACCCTTATGAATGTTCTTTTTTATATTTGCAAGTTAAGAAGAGAATTTTATTGCCTTTAGGAGGGTTAATCGAGAAAACCAGAAACAGACTGGTGAGACCAGCAGCCTGCCTCTGTTCAGGTTTTTTCCTGCCATTTTTCTGATCCCTGTTAGATTTTAAGTGTTTTTGAAGGATGGTCAAGGTTCCGTCCTTAAAGTAAAGCATGAACTGGTGGGGCAGATGAGTCCAAGTCATAATGTATATGATAAATAATTTCAATAAATATGCAGACAGCCTTTCATATATGGAATATTTCTAATATTTCTAATCTTTTTGGGTCAGGAAAAAGTAAGAGCCGTGCAGAATTCCTGTGGAGTTCATTCAAGTCTGTTGCGTCGCCTTAGACCGGTCACAGGCTGCTCTGCAACCCCTTCCAGAATGTTTGTCTCACATAACTGCTCAGAAGAATCAAACATCTCTGACTCCTGTTCCTCCAACCCCTCATCTGCTCCATCTTCCTCCTCTATTTTAGGGCTGATCTTTGTAATCTCTTCATCTTCCGTTGTAGCATCTTCCTGATCATTCAAATGCTTTTCGTGAAATTTCTCAGCTCTCTTCTCAGAGGGCTGACAGTCCATGTCTCCAGAGGTGTCTCTGGCCCCCAGAGACTCGATAAGCTCATCCAGATTTTGTCCACAAGAAGCTTCTGAAAGAAATGAAGCATCAGTGGCAGATGTTAAAAACACTGCTTGTTGTTTTTATGTTGTTGCAGTAGTTTTATTGGTTTTGTGGGCAGACTCTGGTCACCAAGCCCCAGGCGTGAATGAAAACCTGTCACGGTTAGGGAGGTTCTGTGCAAACGCGACTCAAACCACTTTCAGAGAATTCAAATGAGATGCAAAATGTACTTTTGCCTCTCCACCTGGATTCAAAACTGTGGGTGACTGCAGCAAAATGCAGCTAGAATGAAACTTTGTGTTTGAAAGTCATCACCTGTCAGCATAAACACTACAGAAATACAAAACAGGATTTACTTTCATACACAAATCCGACCAGTCCTAAAACTCACCGTTGACACTCAGCGGTGGACAGTCCATTCCTCTCTTCTTCATCAGGTATCGGATGGTCTGGAGCTGAGACATGATCTCGTTTTTCTGCTCCTGAGCCACAGATTTCACACTGAAAAGAAAACAACAGACAGTCAGCAGTTGTGAAGATCTAAATGCCTCCACCATTCACTGTTTGGCCCCTTCCACAATTCTGAGGAGATGCACTCTGAGGCTGACACAGAATGTGAGAGAACTGGACTGAGTGAGTATGACGTGAACCACAAAAATTGTTTATTCCAGCTCCAACCAAATGACGTCAGTTCAGTCGCAATTTTTACGCAACACGTACGCTGTCATGTTAAAACCCAGACGTGATCAGTAAGCAGTGATTGATCCAAGTCTGTCTGAGTCAACGTTTCCATGGCAATCACTCGAGTGAGCTTTTTGGAAGGCCACACCCCTTGAAAGTAGCCCACACAAAATCTGTCAATCAAATGCTTGATTTTATTGAGGCATCTGATAGGTCAGTTTATAACTTGAAAAACTTGCACTACAGAAAAATTATCCCCCCCCAAAAAAAGAGGATGATCATGAACATGTTTAGAAAAGGTATCAGAGCCAGAATGGTTATTGCGAACTATAGAATGACTGAGTCTGTTTCTCAAGTTTATGGAATTTTGGCTATACTTTTTTATTTTTATACCACTATTTTGATGTTAGCATTTATGCTACATTTTCTTTGTTCTTGTTTTTTTTTTTTTCATTCTAAGTCTTTTTTGCCCTCTGCTGTCAGTTGCAATGGTGACAAACAAATTTCCCACGTGTGGGATCAATAAAGTACTTCTGATTCTGATTATTAGAACTAGCGGGTACTTCCTGTTTGGAACGCCAGGGGGGAAGGGTCACTCAGTCCAGTTCTCAGATACAGTGAGGATCAATGGGTGGGTGGGATCAAACAGTGTTTTTGGTCATGTTAAAGTACTAGTCCAACAACCCACAAAAACCATCAGGAACCAACATCAGTAGAGGGATGGGTTCTCCTTCAGCAAATACATCATCATAGAATATTTAGACAAAAGTAATAAAATCAAACCAATGAATGACATTACTCAGTTAATTAAAAAAAGCACTTTATTACATTACTTAGGTAAATGTAATACGTTTTTGTCCACCACTCACCAGTTAGTGAGTGGGTCCAGCTGTGTAAGGATGGAGTTGAGCATGCGCTCGGTCTGAGCCAGCCTTTGTTCCAACTCGTTTAGCTGGTTCTCTGAGCAGAAACAAACATGGAGTGGATATGTGGAAACCACACTGATCAAATCCAGAACAGGAGTACAGAGGAATACACACCTGCCTCCACTGACTTTTTAGCGCCTTTTGTGAATTTATCCTTCTGTGCTTTATCATCTGAAGATCGGATCTGTGATGAGGATAAAATAAACGTATATTTTGCAATAAAACAGGTTCAAACAGCAATAGTTCAAACCACTGAGGCCTGATGTGTCAGCCTGAGCTTTTCTAGGAAGTTATACCTTTAGGAACTTGTAAGCAGCAAATACTCCCACTCCGATGGCATACAGAGGCATCAGAGTGAAGACGTAGCCCTTATTGTTGTATTTGTACTTGTCACTCTTTAGCTCTTGCTCCATTCGTTTCTTCATCTGCTGGATGCTCTCAGGACTCTGGTGGGAGCCGGGATGGTTCATATTGATTGGATGAGCTTTAGCAGATCCAGGTCCTGGACCTTCAACAAGAAACAGAAAGCCCCAAAGTTACAGCCCCAGCCTGTTTGAAAGTCCAAATGCTGACGGGGCACTCCTATTTAGAAGATCTGTACAATGTGTGAAAGCTGCATATCTGAAAATTCACAGTGACAACTGCATTTTTTATTTAAAAAATTCCTCCTGTCGGGTTAAACAAGGGATTGGTACAAAAACAGAAACTCTGTGCCATGTTGCTGCCAGTAACACATAAAAGGCAGATTGTGGTCCTTTTTAGCAGCTCAGATAAAAAGGAAAAGCAGTGCAGCTGCGCAGTGGCTAATGCACTTAGCATCGGCTAAAATGCTATCAGCAAAGCGGGCCAAAGTTCTGCAGACCCTCCCAGCAATAGATTCTAGTTTAGCGACCTGATGGATCAGAGGGATGTGTACAACACTCTGAAAAAAGGCAGACATCGTGGCAATCAGCGTTACTAGTTTATTTCCGCGTATGAGAAAGCGTGGCTGCAGCGGTGCAGAGAAGATGGATATGTAAACAAAGCCTCTTTGCAACATTAAAGCAGCATTCCTTCATTCTGTGATGCTGCCTCATCATCACACTTTAATGTTTCTGGAAAGAACCAGTGCCCCCCACCCACCCTTTATTTTTGAAGCACCATTCAGGCCCCTGAACCGTTCAAAAGTACTGGAGAAGCTACATTTAGCAATGTTGAAAATAAACATCATTTTATTTCCCCAATAGAAACTTGTTGGTTAAGGCACACTCATTCTTTTTTTCTTGTACTGAAGAATATTTTGTGGTGGAAATCAGACAATGTTGACTGTTCCCTTCCTACAAGGGAAGAGAACAGTAAAAGCGACAAGTCGCTTTTATTATTAAAAGCGACTTGTCCAGTACCGATAGCAGAACCGTTGGTCAGATCTTACCGATACCGCAGTCTTGAAGAATGTTGCCCCGGGGCTCGTTCAATACCGGGGCTCGGTACCCATTCCTATACACAGCTGAACTGAGTCGCAGGGAAAGTGGGAAAGGGTTTTTCTGAATTTTTACATTTGTTTTTGTTTTGTAAAACACAAATCATATAAGGAACCAACACAAAACCATGATTCAAAATTTGAGGTTTGAATCGAGTCGTAGGGAAAGTGGTTTAAGGGTGTTACGATTCTTTTTAACGATTTTATTCATATCATAATTTGTGGTTGTTGATCTCATTCATAGTCCATATTGGTTCACTGGAATGATCCAATCAACTGACCTAACATGGATGTAGGACATCTTTAAGCAAAACCTCAACCAGTGTGACTCAAACAGAAATACCTGGGTACTGAACAGTCCAGGTGAAGTTTTCCAAATTCCTTAGATTTCTTCAAAATAATCAAGTGTAAATGAAATAGTAAATATATGTACGAACAAACAAACAAGTAAACAAGAATATATGTCAAATCCATTCACATTTCAGTTTCCTAAAGTTCAGCCCATGGCTCCTTTTCCACATCCTAAGAATCCAAGGGGAACATTATTAGAACATCCAAGCACATAGTATGGTCACATGTCTTTGCTAAATTCAAAGTGTTTCCACACATTGGACTGGAATTATGGACTGATCAGTTTTTGCTGCATCACGTGTTGTCCACTGTGATGCACTTGGTTGTTTTTATGTTATAGGTAAATACACCTTCTGTACCTCAATCCAATCCAGATGTTTTTTTCCAACATTGATATAAAAAATTACCAAATTGTGATTTCTTTTTTTATGGCTAAGGTCTATTCGATTCTGCCATAGACAGATGGGTCTGTTTGGATTGTAGGAATAGAAATGGATTCATGGTCACATTTCTAGAATGTCTGCATCCCTGCTGCTTACATCCTGTTTACATTAAGTGCTTATTTTATCACATTACAGCAGGCCTAGGGTTTTCTTTGTTCTATCTTTGCACATTTAAAAATGGATTGTTCTGAATATTTTAGTGTTGTAGAACACAAATCATATATGGAATCGAAACAAAACCGTGACCCAAAATTCAAACTGGACTACTGAAACCGTGGGGGCGGTGGGTGGTTGCATCTGTACGGTTTTGGACGACGTGTTCAGTGTCCAGCATTAGAATCACATCTCTGCATAAGTTAGTGTTTGGATGGAGGTAATCACAGCCGGATTCAGATTGCAGGTCCTGAAGGAACCAACCTGACTTTAGTTTACACGACTAACGACGTAGTCGTTTGCTGCTCGGTTTAAAAGATAATCTGCAGCTGGTTGAGTGAAAGCGACCCGCGAGTTAAAGAAAAACCAACCTTTTCTGTTGAAACGCGGGTCCAGTTTTGTTTCTTTGGTCGCCATACCGACACCGAGCAGTCTGGGCAGGACCACAAACATGAAGAGCACAGCTGTGAACGCCAGAGCGACTTGTTGGGATATTGACAGAACCATCTTTCCTGCTGAGTCAGCAGATGTCCGGTTGACGGGGAGAGAAGAACCGCAGAGACGGACGGTCCTCGCGGTGAGAGACGGAAACACTGAACAACAACACAACACTGTTCCGAGAGGTTTCTAACCCATTAGGGATCGGCCCGAAGCACCTCCCGGAAACTTGACTTCTTCTCGTGTTGCTGTTAGTAAACCGCGTCATGGTGCAATACCGCCACCTACTAGTCTGGAGTCTGAGTCCCTACTAACAAGCCATATGAGATCCAGTCGATGAACAACACATTTTTGTTTGGTTTATAGTCCAGGCTTACAAACTGTAAATACTTATTTGGAAAATCAAACTGTGGAGCGAGGGGACAAGAGAACGTTTACAAACATTGATGGTTTACTGTAATATTAAGAGTGATGTTTTGTGTGTGTATGTGTCTGCTTCACTGTTGTTTGTCTCTCTGCAGCTTCACTAGCAGACTAATGTTGAGGCAAACAAACATGAGCTCAGTAGACAGATCCTATCACTCCAGTTGAAATAATTTAATTCAAGAAATGTACAACTCATCCTTAACATGGACATGTTGCGGCCACTGACTGTGGCCATGTGTAAAAATGGTTCAGTTTTAGCTCCAGCCAAATGACAACAATTCTGTCGCCATTTTGTTACAGTAAAGACACATGCTATGTCCAAATTTCTTCACTACTCGATATATAGTGAGTTTGCATTTTTGTAGTGCTGTCCGATCAATTCCAAAATCGAGCGTCCTAGAACAGTGGTCTCCAAACTTTTCCAGGCTGACCGCTTTAATGTCAGACAATATTTTCACTGACCAATCCGAAGGGAGCCGAAGTTTGGGTTTAGTATTTTTAAGATTAGTTTAAAAAAAGCATTTTTTTTATAATTAAAATCCTACTAGAAATTTAGTTTATAAAAAGATCTGAAAGCATTATTACATTTTTTTTCAGATGACGAAGATTTAATGAAAAAAAGTTGTTGATTTGTAGAAGCGGTTTCTAAATTGTAAATACTTTAATAAAAGCAACCATACAGGGTTTTTTTCATAGAACACCATTTTAACACTCAGATTATCTTTCAGGGAAAAAAGATCATCCTATTTTATTTTTACATAAATCCTGATTCAATGTGTATTTTTTAACACAGAGGAACATTTTCTGTGTTAATGTTTCTTAACAAATGCTCGCCTAGGTTACCCTTGCTGAAGGAAAATTCATGTGTCCCTTTTTACAAGTTTACACGAATCAGAAACAACTTCATTTGATTGAACGTTCATTCTATTTAAAATGTTTGCGGCTGGTTTGAACTTAAACTTTGTGATTAAGATTTTTACCTTTTACGTCAAAGTGGATGCTAACAACCGGACACTTACTAATAATGACTCGACCAATGTAAAACTGGTATTTTGTGAATATAATGATAAACATGAATCTCCTGTGTCTGCAACACTATTATCTGCAAGTGTGTCACTGTGTTGCCACAAAGAGTCTCAGTTATCCATTCCAAAAGTCATCTAAAAACCGCTAGGTCTCAAAAAAAAAAAAAAAAAAAGCCAAATAAGGTTAATCAGTGATTAATTAGCAGAAACTAATCATCCGTTATTTTTTTTTTTTTTTTAACTTTTCCTATCCAACAGTTGGGCAAACAGATGAGAGCTGAAGGCCTCTTGTGTTGGACATATTTTACTTTAACAACAGGGGTTCTGAATTTTTTCACAAACCAGAGGTATATCTGAATAAACCCCTTTTGTAATCGAGGCCAAACTTTATTCATTTTAATCGTATTTGAAGATTTTTTTGCGTTGGACCGGACGGAAAAGGTAAGGAGGGAAGAAGAGAGAGAGAGATGTTAGAGATGGGGGTAGAAGGGTGATTGTAAGGGGGGGGGGGGGGTAAAACCATGAAGCAGCATAAAGCAACAAGTTGCTGGATGTGGATGGATCAATACGGTCAGGTTCAGATGTAATACAAATCTATAAGGGGCGGGGCCTGTCCACACACACTCAAATGTTATAAACTCACCTGTTGGCTGCAAAAACGTCCACATGTCAACATGCACACAATACCGATAGTGTTCACACATGCATACTTATGCCTTCAAACCAACTAGTGTGAAATATTTCATTCAATCACGCAAAATGTTTGTGCAAAGGTGAGTTAACACCTGTGCTCAGGTGTGTGTTTATGTTCTTCTAAAATGGATGATGGAATGTGAAAAGAAGGAGGGAGAGTTCCCAGCCATCCCCACACCGAGACCCCCGCCGCAGCAGGTGCGGCAGCCAGAACCCCCCCAACGCCACTCGGCAGTAGGCAGAGAACAACCGCCCCCCGGGTGACCACATCCGCCACCCAGGCCAGGGCCAGCAGGACCGCTCCGAGGCCCCCAGAGCCAGAGAGCAGGGAGGCACGGAGGGACAGAGAGCGCAGCCCGGCCCAACCAGGAGAGCGCCCACCGCGCCAGGAGGGCCTAGCATCGGGCCCCACCCGAGAAGAGTGCACGCAGCCCCAGACGAGCGCCTCATCACCACCCAGGAGGTCTGGGCATCATCCCGCCCCACCCCAGGTACGGGTCAGGACCCTCCAAGGAAGACCCGCTCCGCGCTCCAGCCAGCCCCCACTCGGCCCACGGTGGGTCCAGGAAGGAGCAAGGCAGGGGCCAGCCACCCCCTGCCCAGAAGGAGGGCACACAGGAGAAGAAGGGGTCCACAAGAGATATTGTAAACATGGCCCGACCAGGGTCACCCAGAGTTGGAAATTTGGCGAGGCCCAGCACTCAGGGGCAAGGACCAGAACCCACACCACAGGAATACGGACACCCCCGGCTCAGGTGTGATGCGATCCCCGGCTCTTGGCCTTGCCAGAGAGCTCAGGGATCCCTTTCCCTGCCTGGAGAGAGCACCGCCGGGCCCCAATCCCTAGTAGCTCCCCCCCCGAAGGTGCATCGCAGGCTAACCCCCCCACCCCCTCATCCTGATATGATATTATATGAGGAAGGGGGTAAATCAGGGACAGCTGATAGACTGTCCCCCGGTGGTCAAACAGCCGTCCCCCAGCCTCCCCCCACCCCAGCATAGGGCCCAGGTCCCCCCAGCCCAGGTTTCCCATCCCCCCGAGGCGCCGATACCCCAGGCCCCACACCACCCACCCCTCACGAGCGAGAGGAGCCAGAAAGCGCCACCCCTGGGAGAGCTCTGGTTGGGCCTCGACGGGACCGAGGCAGCCAACAAGCCGGGGCTTGCACAGCACAGGCAAGGAGACCACCGCTCAACCTCCCCCACCATAGATCCCCACACCCGAGCCCAGGAGACTGCGCAGCGCCCCAGCCCGCCCCACCCAGGCACCGGACCCGACCAACGGAGTCCCCGCCGGGCAGCGGAAGGCCCCGACCCCCACCCCGAATCACGGCAGAAAGGCAAGGAGCAGTGACGACTAGGCCCCCCACCCCCTAAGTCATGGAGTTATCTATGGGAGACCAGAGAGACTGAATTCTTTCAAAGTTACTTGAACTTGGGCTGACATTTTTTCCAAGCTGATGTGATCAAACAGCATATTTCTGTATTGACTTACAGTAATATTTTTCTTGTTTTTCCAATTTATTAAAAAATTTTTTAGCAATACAAACTCTTATGAAAATAATAGATACTAATCCTCCTTCTATATCGATGGCACTAATGTTACCAAGCACACAGTGACAGTGAAGTTGTGTTTGAAACCTTAAGCCAAACTGATAGATCGGCACATACCTGCTGCCAGAGACCCTGGACAGGTGTGCAGAACCACAGTGCATGCATGTAACTAAAGATAGATTACTATCACAGAGTTACTGAGACCCATCTTGAACATCCTCTGTCCAGTGTAGTAAATCCTGTGAAGAGTTCTGAAATGGATTAGCTGCAGATTTGGACTTTTATCAGTTTAAAGGTGTTTAGACAAAGTTCTGACCAGAAGCTTTCATCTGTGCTGATTCTCAAATCTGCATTCCATTTTGTTATTGAAAGAGAAATATTATCTAAATTGCATAAGAGTTTGTATATTTTGGAGAGAGTTTTATTCATTGAAAAATTAATCAGAGAGGTAACTACCTCTGGTAGCTTTAAATCGTTGTCTCTGTATTTAAACTTTTTAGTAACAATAGATTTCAATTCAACCGTGTCAATTTCCACGGTTGAATTGATGATTTTGATATTTTGAGAAATTCCCACCAGGCTGTTAAAGTGGCATTTATATTAATACTTTGGAAACCATCCTTTTTTTTAACTGTTTGGCTAATAAACTGTAGATCTGACAGGTTGATCTTTCCACATAACGCCTGTTCCAAGTCTAACCTTGAGTTGGTTTCTGGATTATCTTTTAACCATTTTAAAATGTATTGTAATCTATTTGCAATTAAGTACTTGTAGAAGTTAGGTAATTCTAAGCCTCCACAGCGTTTTGCAGATTTTAAAGTTTTTAGACTTATTCTTGCAGGTTTATTGTTCCATAAAAAGCTTGATATGGATGAGTCAAATGTTTTGAACCATTTCTTGGCGGTTGTGTGGGGATCATTGAGAAGAGATAATTAACTTTAGGTATTTGGACTGTGGCTACCTTGCCCATAAGGAACAGAGGCAGGTTGGTCCAGCGGGTTAGATCGTCCTGTATGCTTTTCAGTAATGGGGTGTAGTTTAGCTGCACCAGTTCTCATAATTTTGGGGAAAAATAAATACCTAGATATTTGATATTGCCTGATTTGACTGGTATTGTGAGTCTTTGCTCCACATTACTGTTCAGTGGTAATAAAACAGATTTATTCCAATTAATGGAGTAGTCTGATATGGAGGAGAATTCATTAATAATTGTTGCTGTTTCATTTACAGAACATGAATTATTTACAGAACGTGAATTACTACTAATCATCCGTTATTTATTACTTCCCATTTTGAACAAAAGTCCAACTATGAGACATTTTCAATTACATTACGTACACAGGTTTGCCACTAGTCAGAGCAAAACAATCCACAATAGTGACACAGGAGACGTGAAACCAAGGGAGGTAACCCAGATGCAGGAAAGACAAGGAGGCTGAAGGACTAGGAAGGCTTTTTAATGCCAAGGACGAAAGCCAAACAAAGATCATCCAAAACGAAACGATGCGACAAACACAGACAGAAACAGAACACCTTAAGAAGGATCCAAATCAAAGCAACATGAGAAACAGGTGTGGAGAAAAAGGGCTGACAGAGGAGGAAGGGCGACCTCCAGAGGGAGTGCAGCTGAGCCGCAGGGACTAAACGTGTCATAACCCCCTCCCCGATGTGCGGCTACCAGATGGACCCCGTCGAGGCTGATACGGGTGGAGGCGATGGAAGCGGGCGATCAGCCCGGGGTCGTAGATGTGACGACCCACTGCCGATCCACAGGGCCGTAACCCTCCCAGTCCACTAAGTACTGAACGCCACGTCCCACTCTCCTGGAGGCGAAAAGCTCCCGGATGGTGTAAACAGGTCTGCGTCCACCATCCGAGAAGCAGGAAGAGGGGCTGGAGCCGGCTGTAGAGGAGAGACTTTAGCAGGCTTCGACTTGCAAACGTGGAACACCGGATGGATATCAGAGAGCGAGGCAGTTCCAGTCTTACAGCCACAGGGTTGATAATTCGGGTAATGGAGAACGGGCCGATGTACCGGGGCTGCAGCTTCCTAGAACCACCCTTCAAGGGAACGTCGTTAGTAGATAACCACACCCTGTCTCCCACCTTGTACTCCGGGGCGGGGGTCCTCCGACGGTTAGCCACCACGGAGAGCCGTTCCTGGTTCCGCAGGAGCTCTTGTCGGAACCTGCTCCAGGTACGACGACACCTCCTCACGAAAGCCGCCGGGCCTGAAGAGGAGGCCAAGTGTTCTTGGCGCGGAGACAAGGGAGGCTGAAATCCATACGAGGCCTGGAAGGGTGAGTATCCTGTAGAGTTAACCAGGGAATTGTGGGAGTACTCTACCCATGAGAGTTGTGAAGACCAGGTCTTAGGATTCTTGCTGCACATAGCCTGCAGGGACGTCTCCAGATCCTGATTGTACCTCTCTACATGGCTGTTAGTCTGAGGATGGAATCAAGAACTCAGACTGACCTTGATCCGAGGATGTTGCAGAACTCCTTCCAGAAAGCCGCAATGAATTGGGGGCCCCGATCCGAGACGATATTAAGAGGGAGTCCATGAAAGCGAAACAGATGCTGCGAGACCAATGCTGCTAGTTCCTTGGCCGAAGCGAGTTTCTGCAGGGGAATAGCATGGGCTAATTTGGAGAAACGGTCGATGATAGTAAGGATTACCGTTTTAACCCCTTGAGTTTGGCAGTCCAGTAATGAAGTCCATAGCAAAGTAGAACCAAGGTCTGGAGGGCACAGGTAGAGGGTGGAGCAGACCGGCAGGGGGGGTCCTGGGGGTCTTAACACTGGCACAGACGGGAAAGGCAGATACAAAAAAAATTATGTCGGAGGACATTGAGGGCCACCAAAACCGCTGGGCTATGAGAAACCCAGTTCTGGTTACTCCGGGATGGCAGGCTAGCCGGGAGGAGTGCCCCCACTTCAACACCATGGTGCGTAAGGCAGAAGGCACAAACAAACGGACCTCAGGACAGCCGGAGGGAATGGAGGCCGGATCAGGAGGAGAAGCCTGTACCTTCCATTCCAGGGACCAACGGGTGGTTCCTAGCACCATGTGGGATGGGATGATGGGCGTGGCCTCAGTGGGGTTCTCCTCCACCTCCTCCTGTTGAAATTGGCGTGAAAGGGCGTCGGGTTTAATGTTCTTGCTCCCTGGTCGATAAGACAGGGAGAAGTTAAACCTGTCAAAAAACAGAGTCCACCTCGTTTGGCGAAGATTAAGGCGCTTGGCTGATCGAATGTACTCAAGGTTTTTGTGGTCCGTCCAAACTAGAAATGCCTGCTCAGCTCCCTCCAACCAGTGTCGCCACTCCTCCAGAGCCACCTTCACCGCCAGCAGTTCTCTGTTCCCTATATCGTAGTTTCTCTCCGCAGGAGTGAGCTTGCGGGAGAAATACGCACAGGGATGGACTTTATTATCAGACGCTCTCTGTGACAACACAGCCCCTACCCCAGACTCAGACGCGTCCACCTCCACAATGAATTGTTTGGAGGGATCAGGCTGAGTCAGAATAGGGGCTGTAGAGAAACGTCTTTTCAGCTAGTTAAATGCCCTCTCCGCCTCCTTATCCCAACCCAAACAAAGCGCACCTTAGCTGAAGTGATCTTATGAAGGGGTGCAGCAACGCCACTGAAACCTCTGATGAAACGCCTGTAGAAATTGGCAAATCCCAGGAAGCGCTGTAGTTACTTCCGACCAGAGGGAACCGGCCACTCCAGCACAGCCTTAACCTTGGAGTTGTCCATCTGGATCCTCCCAGGAGAAACCACATAACCCAAAAACAGAGTCTGCGTAGAGTGGAATTCGCACTTCTCGGCCATGCAGTAAAGGTGGTTCTCCAGGAGGCGCTGGAGTACAGCTCCAACGTGCTGCACGTGGGACTCTGGGTCAGGAGAGAAAATCAATATGTCATCAAGATAGACAAACACAAACTTGTTAAGCATATCTTTCAGCACATCATTGATTAGTCTCTGAAACACTGCTGGGGCATTAGTTAGGCCAAAAGGCATCACCAAATACTCGAAGTGCCCGCTCGGCGTGTTAAACGCAGTCTTCCACTCGTCACCTTCTCTCACTCGACCCAGGTGATAAGCATTCCTGAGGTCCAACTTTGTAAAGATACGGGCCCCGCTTAACAGGTCAAAAGCAGAGTGCAGCAGTGGCAAGGGGTAAGTATTACGGATAGTAACAGTGTTCAAGCCCCTCTAATCAATGCAAGGACGCAGGCCCCCATCTCGTTTACCCACAAAAAAGAAACCTGCTCCTGCTGGAGAAGAGGACGGTCGAATGAGCCCCGCCTGTAAACTCTCCTGCAGGTACGAGTCCATAGCCTCTCGTTCAGGCGGCAAAAGGGGGTAAATGTGACCCTTCGGTGGTTGAGTCCCCGGCAGGAGGTCGATGGCACAGTCACAGGGGCGATGGGGGGGAAGAGACCTAGCACGTACCTTACAAAACACAGAGCCCAAATCATGATAAACAGACAGGACATTACAGAGGTCTGGGGGGTCTGGAGACTGTCGAACCTCAACAGCTGTATGGACTGAGGCAGAAGAAAGGCAATTAAGCAAACAAAAGGGGCTCCATGACAAAAACCGCCCCGAAGACCAGTCGATGTGTGGTTTGTGTCTGCTCAACCAGGGAAACCCTAAAATAACAGGAGGGTTAAGGGACTCAACAACATAAAACGACATGGTCTCAGAGTTGTTTCCAGAGATAGACACAGAAATATTAACATTACAAAAAGAAACCTCATGTATGAGGGATCCATTAATGGCATGAATGTCTAATGCTGGAGACAGAGGTTCAGTGGGGATTTTAAGTCTGTCCACCACCTCCTGGGAGATCAGATCCCCATCAGACCCCGAGTCAATAAAGGTGTCAAACTCCACCTGGGCTCCAGCATATGCCACCAAGGCCTTGGTAGAAGGGCGTGAGGGAGAGGAAAATGAAGAGTTGCGGCCCACCAGTTTCCTCACTGCTGGAGAGCCCTGGTGTTTCCCGGACAGTTGCGCACAACGTGTACCGACCGTCCACAGTAAAGGCAAAGGCCCTCCCGCATGCGGCACTGCCGTTCAGCCGGCGAGAGACGGCCAGCTCCTAGCTGCATGGGTTCCGGGGAGGAGTTGGAAAGAGGCGGAGAAACCTCCACAGGCAGCGGGGGGCGGAAGCCCTGGAGGCTGCGTTGTTCTCGGCCTCGTTCCCTCATTCTCCGGTCGATACGGACCACCAGGTCGATAAGCTACTCGAGGTCCTCCGGAAGCTCCCTTGCCGCCAGCTCGTCCTTGAGAGCGTCGGATAGACCCCGCAGGAAGACGTCAAGCAGCGCTTCATCTGGCCAGCGGGTGCCGGCAGCCAGGGTCCGGAACTCCACCGCGTAGTCCGCGACACAGCGGGATCCCTGCTGAAGACGAAAGAGCTCTGAGGCAGCACCACAATGAGGTGTGGTGGGATCGAATACCGTGACAAACCGGGCGGAGAAGACTCGAAAGGAGCGGCACAGCTCGGATCTGCGCTTCCACTCCGCCAGTCCCCATCGTTTGGCTCTTCCGGTTAGGTAGCTCAGACCAAACGCCACCTTGCTCTGCTCAGAGGGGAAATGACCAGGATTAAAGTCAAAATGCAGCTGGCAGGAAGTGAGGAACGCCCGGCAGTCTGCAGCAGTCCCACCAAACGGCTCAGGGTGACCCAGTCTGGTCTGCTGAGGAGGAGGTGAGGAAGCATGCTCCAGGTTGGAGAGGCGTTAGTGAAGCTGCTGCATACCCGACATGTATCCCCGCATCTCCTGAGCCAGGTCTGCCCGCTCTGTACCGGTGACGGAACCACCAACGGCGGAGGATCCAGGAAAGTCCCGTCGAGACGAATCCCCTGCTGGGTTGGACATGGTCACAGCGTAATGTTACATGAAACCAAGGGAGGTAACCCAGATGCTGGAAAGACAAGGAGGCTGAAGGACTAGGAAGGCTTTTTAATGCCATGGACGAAAGCCAAACAAAGATCATCCAAAACGAAACGCTGCGACAAACACATACAGGAACAGAACACCTTAAGAAGGATCCAAATCAAAGCAACATGAGAAACAGCTGTGGAGAAAAAGGGCTGACAGAGGAGGAAGGGCGACCTCCAGAGGGAGTGCAGCTGAGCAGCAGGGACTAAACGTGTCATTTTTGCCCAAAACTTCAAAACCAAAAACGCCCAATCTGGCAACACTGATATATGCAAAACGGCTTCTACTGTCTCAATAAATCCATATTTGTATGAAGAATCCTGGTTTTGTCTGTAAATAGCAGCTTTATTTTTCTATGAAGTTGAAGGCTCTTCTTTGGTTTCCCTGCTGTCTCTTTTCTCCCCAAAGAAACTTTCCAAATACCTTTTATGGTTAGGTTTTATTAGCCCATTTGCTTAGGCCACTTACTTAGCCGCCGGAGTAGCTGCTTAAAGTCACATGACAGGTCAAGAAAGACAGATGTGGTAAACAGAATCCGGTCATGGACCGGTACCTGGGGGTTGGGGACCACAGCCCTTGAAATTTGGCAGAAGTCTTTGCGAAAAACAAGTGTGCATCGGTCATCGATATATACTACTGGATTGGCTGTCACGTGACATACGATGTGACACACATGTGCCATTACTATGCATTGAGTCTTGCCTGTCTTGCCGTGAGAAGTAATGAAGAGGTCCAAACAGGCATGCAAAGAATCACAAAAGAGAATGCAATGGTTTGCAATCAACTGCAAATTTAACTATGTCTGAATTCCCTCCCTAATCCCTTAATGCAGGACTATCTAGTCCCCTGGATTTCAAAAGCAATTGGATACCATGCTAACTACTTTTTTCCTTTTTTTCAAACGAGAAATATTATGTCATGATTTTACGAGGGGAAAATGTAATTTATGATCACTTCATGAGTCCACAGATGACGATGTAAATATTGATGGCTTATAAAAAGATTACATTTAAACACATTTTTGTCCCAAAAAGTGTTCAAACACAATGCATTGTGGTCTATATTCCCAAATCTGGTGAGTATCAATACACACAGTTTTTTTCGCAGAGACTTCTGGGAAATTTCTAGGGCACTGCATTTTTAAATTGTAGATTTTGACAGAACTACAAAATAGTGAAAGCTTTACATAGTGCACTATGGAGTAGTTAAGAAATTTGGAAAATACAGTAATGTATCTGTTTAGCTTACAGCAGTAGAGACCTGCCTTTGCCTCAGAGTGTGAGTCCACTCAACCAAAGGCGTGGCCACTTTCTGGGCCCTGCTTTGGGGATCCTGCGTGAGTGAGGTCTGTACTGCAGCCAGCTTGTCAGTACCTCAACTCGCAATTTTTCTGTTTGGCCCTATGTTGGCTCACAATGTCCTTCTTGCAGCATCAGCTAAAACCTTCATCACATCCAATTTGACTCTTTCAACATTTTGGGTTGCCGACCCCTGGCCTAATGTGTAGTAGAAGAAAATGGAGTGAGGTAGGGAAAAAGATATAAAGACCAAGTGGAACCCAACTGCTGTGTCACTGTCTGCAATTTTTAACTGTGTATGCTTCTTCTGGCATATAACCCTCAACCGATTCAGTAAGGGAGGGATAAGCAGAGAAGTATGTTGCTCCCACACGATGACGAATATTCAACATAACAACATGAGTGTCACTTCTATTCAAATCCACCTAACTCATGGTGTGGGAATCAACACTTCCCATGAGTCTTAGTGGCCATGGGCGGGGCTAAGGCCCGGATCCCAACACTTGTTAACAAAATGGCTGAAGCCCTGTTTGAACTGCAGCTATCAGCTACACGGAGGAAAATAAAAAATAAATCAAACCTAACTCAGATTTGCTCCTGCTGTTTTTTTTAAACACACATTAAGTGTGTATGTGTGTGTGCTTTAACCTGCTGTTTTCGCTAGCGCATAGGAGGAGAAATACAGAGAGAGACTGGCGAAGCCTGTGTGTGTGCTAAAAGCAGCAGCAAGGAAGACAGGAGACTGTAATATTGATGAGTCAGGACGACCTCCGATGTTTGAACAGGCTTTAATTATAACAGACTCGCCATTCACCTTGCACTTCAGCCACATGTACAACACCGCCTCCTAGTGTGTATCTCGCGATAACAAACAACTCGCATACGTCACGTCACCCTTTTTAACAAGTAATGAAACAAATAATACATTTGCATTATACTAAAAAATATAACATCCCAACCCATAACAACATTTCCTTAGAATGCTAAGTAACTGAAATTTACTCTGTATCTAGCAGGTAATCCCACTTGTCTGCCAGATATGGTTCTATAAAAGATAGATTGGTTAGGAGTCTCATTGTCATGAGCATCAACAGTCTGTTCATTGTCATTGGGTTGCTCAGTATGTTGACTCTCATCATTGTTGTTGTTTTCCTCATTCATACTCTGTCCCTCTGCTGGTGGAAAGGTGTTCTCCTCTGTTTTCCTCAGATGTTTCCTATTTCTTCTGTAAAGTCTTCCATCAGGTGTACGAACCACAAATGAACGTGGTTGCTCATGCTTGTGGAGAACCACTGCAGGCTGCCATGTTGTTCCTCTCTGCATACTTACATTCTCACCTGAATGTAAGTCTGGAAGATTTCTTGTCTGTCTGTCGAAGTAAAGCTTTTGCTTCTCCTGTCTTCCTCTTAGGTGTTTCTGTGCTTAAGCTGATCCCTTTGGAGTGAGTAGAGAAGTGGAAGTTGGTAACTTTCCTTTGAGTCTTCGTCCCATTAGCAACTGCACCGGGGATAAGCCTACACTTTCCAGTGGTGTATTGCGAAACTCCAGGAGTGAAATATAGGGATCTCCTTTTCCATTTTCTGATTTCTTGAGCAAATTTTTGATTGTTTGTACTGTTCGTTCTGACTGACCATTGGACTGGGCATGTGTGGGACTAGATGTGACATGCCTGAATTCCCAGCTTTCAGCAAAGTCCTTGAACTCAGCACTGCCATACTGAGGTCCATTATCTGAAATCACAACATCAGGTGCCTGGCAAATATTGATTTCAGAGCCACTATGACACTGTGACTGGTAGTGTCTTTCAGTTTCATGATCTCTGGAAATTTAGAAAAGTAGTCCACATATAACACAAACTCTGCTCCTTTGTAGTGAAATAAGTCTGTGCCTACTTTCTCCCATGGTCTGTCTGGTACTGGGTGTGATAGTAATGGTTCTCTTGGATTACTGTTCTTGTTCTCGTTACAGACTGCACACTTTGACACTGTCTCTTCAATGTGTTTGGACATGTTTGGCCAATATAAAATGTCTCTGGCTCTTTCTTTGCACTTGACCATTCCCAAGTGTGATTCGTGAATTTTTTCAAGCATTTCTTGTCTCAACCTTTGTGGTACTATGAGCTTTGATCCCTTGAACATCAGTCCAGCTGTGTGTGTGATCTCTTTCTTGAATGTCCAATATGGCTGAATGTCTTTATGAACAGCATGCCGCTCTTTTGGCCATCCTCTCTGAACTCTCTCTTTTAGATGTTGTAGTTCTGGATCTTCTGCTGTAGCTTTCTTAAACTTATTCAGCTTTTCCTCTGACATTGGCAGTTGAGGTGTAATCGTGTTTACCTCCAGCTCTTTTCCCATCAAATCTTCCTCTTTCTCTCTTAAGAATGCTCTGCTCAGTGTGTCTGCAATATGGAGTTCTTTGCCGGGTTTGTATGTCACTTTTAGGCTGTATCTTTGCAATCTCAGGAGCATTCTCTGTAATCTCATGGGTGCTTGGTGCAGAGATTTCTTAAAGATGCTCTCCAGTGGCTTGTGATCACTTTCAACCTGAATGTCTTTTCCATAAACGTACTGGTGAAACTTCTCACAGCCATACACAATTGCTAGCAGCTCTTTTTCTATCTGAGCATATCTTTGCTGACAATCTGTTAGTGCTCGCGACCCATAGGCTACAGGTAGTCCATCTTGCAGTAAAACTGCTCCCAAGCCTTGGGAACTTGCATCAACCGAGAGTGTCACTGGCTTGTTGACATCATAAAACTTCAGAGTTGGAGCCTTGGTGACGAGCTGTTTAAGATTTTCAAAGCTCGTTTTCTGTGCTTCTTCCCAGTGCCACTCTATGTCTCCGTCAAGCAGCTGTCTCAATGGTGCACTGATGTCTGACAGGTTTGGTATGAATTTGGCCAAGTACTGGACCATTCCTAAAAACCTCTGTAGTTCTTGTTTGTCCTGAGGTGGGGGTAGCTGCGTCACTGCTCTTACTTTTTCTTCATCTGGTTTCAGTCCTTTATATGTGAGTGTGTGTCCAATATATTTGATTTCATTAGTTCTGATGACACATTTGCTTCTGTTCAGTTTCAGGTTGTATTGTCTTGCTCTGTCCAGCAGCTTTCTCAGTCTGTCATCGTGTTCCTCTTTCGAGTCGCCCCATACTAGCAAATAGTCTATGATGTTTACAACACCATCCAGATCCTCAATCATTTGTGCTACCGCTCTCTGGAACACTTCAGGTGCTGATGAGATGCGAAAAGGTAGTCGTAGAAACCTGTAACGACCGATGGGTGTGTTAAATGTACAGAGCCTTGAGCTTTCATCATCCAGCTTGATCTGCCAAAATCCTTGGTTAGCGTCTAACACAGAGAAGTATTTGGCTTTTGGCATACGAGACACAACTTCTTCCACAGTGAGCAATGGATAATGTTCTCGTTTTATTGCTCTGTTCAAGTCTTTTGGATCCATGCATAGCCGAATTTTCTTGGGTGTAACTACAGTCACCATGCTGTTAACCCACTCTGTTGCCTCTGTCTGTCTTATAATAACTCCCATGTTTTCCATTCTCTGCAGTTCTTTGACCACTCTGTCTCTCAGGGCTACAGGAATCCTTCTGGGTGCGTGTACGACTGGTGAGACTGAGGGGTCTATTTGGATGTGATGCTGACCTGGCAAACAACCAAGACCATCAAACAAATCATTATAGTCTTTGAGAATGTCTTGTTCTTTTCCAACTGCATATACTCTCTGAACTAAGCCTATTTTTAAGCATGTAGCTCCTCCAACTATAGTGCTCACATCTTCCTGAGGGATTTCAAACTCAATCTTGTGCTTTTTTCTTTTGTACTCACAGATCAGTTGTTTCTTGCCTATTGCTGCCACCTTGTGACCAAAACAGGGAACTAGTTTTGTTTTACTTGCTTTCAATGAACCTGCAGCTTCAAGTGCAGTGAGAGTTTTCACAGACATAACATTACAATCTGCTCCTGTGTCCAGCTTACATGACACCTGTTTTTTGTTGATCTTGAAGTTTTCTGTCCAAATCTCAGTGTTTGTATCTCCAGAATCCATTACAGAAATTACTTTTTCCTCTGTGTTTACTGCTCCCAGAAACATGTCATTTTCACTTTCTCTCTGCTCCACTGTATGCACTCTCTTTCCTTGCTGCTTCCTTTGAACTTGTGATCTGCACATTTTAGCAAAATGATTCTTTTTCTTGCACAAATTGCATGACTGTCCAAATGCAGGACATTTTTTAACTGCATGCTTGAGTCCACATCTATTGCAGTTTATTTCTTTCAACTCTGCTTTCACAGGTTTGAATGTTCCTTTATTTTCTTTTGTCATCAGTCTACTCACTTCTGCCTCTTCAGTGAGAGCTTTCACCTGGCTGGTCGTTATTTCACTGGCACGGCAAATATTAATGGCCTTTTCAAGTGTCAGATCTGCTTCTCTGAGTAATCTGCCTCTCACTTGGTCATTCGTAATGCCACACACAATTCTGTCACATACCAGGGAATCGTGTAAATCTTTGAATTCACAGTCCTTGGCTTTGTTTCTTAAATCTGTGACATATGCATCAATGGTTTCTTCCTGTTTCTGCGCTCTTGTGAAGAACATGTGCCGTATGTAAGTTAAGTTTTTTCTAGGTTCACAATAGTCCTTAAACTTCTTTTTCAGAACTTCAATTTTGTCTTTCTCGTCGTCTCCAAATTCAAAAGTATTGTATACTTTTACCGCTTCATCTCCCGGGACGTGAAGAAAAGTTGCACATTGCACCTTCTCGGACTTTTCCGCGATGCCGCTGGCGGTACAGAAGAGCTCAAAACGCTGACTCCAGTTTCTCCAGTTTTCCGCCAAGTTTCCTTGCAGACTTAGATTCGACGGTGGTTGAAACTGCGCCATTTCCTCTTCTTTCCGAATTCTTTTCTTCTGACACCATGTAATATTGATGAGTCAGGACGACCTCCGATGTTTGAACAGGCTTTAATTATAACAGACTCGCCATTCACCTTGCACTTCAGCCACATGTACAACACCGCCTCCTAGTGTGTATCTCGCGATAACAAACAACTCGTATACGTCACAGAGACGGCACGCGCAGCGCACCTCTGTGTGTGTGTGTGTGTGTGTGTGTGTGTGTGTGTGGGTGTGTGTGTGTGTGTGTGTCTTTAGCACTTGTGTAGGATAAGGAGGAAGGGAGACAAGAGTGAGCGTGAGTGACCATTCAGTTTGTGTTATTCAGTTAGGGAGAACAGTAACAAAAAAAAATGTCAACATGCCCGCGCCTTAACACCCGGTGCACCTTTTGTATGTGTCAAAGACGGATAAAATCCCCCGTGACTGAGACCGCGCCCTATCATCCGGTGCGCCCTATGGTCGTGAAAATACGTCCTTATTTGCGGGCTTTGCTTGTTTCTTTGTCATTAGTTAGATTTTGTTAGGCAGCCTTAGCAGGGAGCTGCTGACTCCGACGGTCAACGTTGGCTGGGTCAGTTGTCTCCCTGACTTATTTTGGCCAAGGCTCCAATCCCTTTGTTTTGTTTTTTTGTTGGGACCAGCACAGTAATTATTTATTTTTGATTTACAGGACACAGGTTCTTCCTTCCACCTAAGGAACTGTGTTCCTTAACATACTGATGTCCATCTTTTATATGTTTTGGCCCTGTTGTGATTTACCCTAGACTGGGACAGGTAATGTTGGGGGCCGTAACAACCTCTGACAATTTGATATTAAAATCCATTTAAAATATTTAGCATCTATGATTGCAAATAAAATTAGTGTGTATGGTGTTATGTCCGAGCAAAAATTTGGCATATATTTTACAAATACCTACAATTAAGAAACTTTATTAGAACAGAACAAAGAACCCTTTTAAAACCACAAAAATCTCAACTAGAAGAATTAGTTACCAAGGACAATAAGAGAGGAGCTATTTCAGAATTTTATAATTTAATACTTACAAACTCAAAAGAAAATGCAAGAATGAAACTTGATGCATGGAGAAAAGACCTAGGAACAGATATATCAGAAGAAGAATGGCAAATAGCCTGCACAAAGGCACAAAAGCAAACAATTAGCTCAAGATTGAGGCTATTACAGTACAAGTGGCTGATGCGAGTTTATATTACGCCTGTTAAATTAAATAAATTCAATGCCAACATACCAGACTCCTGTTCAAAATGCAATGAGGAAAAAGGTACACTTTTTCACTGTGTATGGGACTGTAGAATAATAAAGCAGTTTTGGTCTGTAATCAGAGAAACCATTAAACAAATAATCTCAAAAGAAATATCATTGGAACCAGCCATTTATATTTTGGGAATCTATCCCAAAGACAATAGATATTCCAGATCAGAAAAATCACTTATAGAAATGTGTTTACTGCAGGCTAAAAGATCAATAGCAATTAACTGGAAAAACTGCTCAGGACCAACACTAAAACAATGGACTAAACTGATGTTAACTGTACTGCCGATGGAACGCATAACATTTTTCATAAAAGGAAAAAAGAACTCGTTTGAAGCAGTTTGGAGACCATTTATTACATTTGTTGAGGGGACTGATCTGTCAGACAGGGATGTTTGAAACTTTAGCATGTACCCTGTACTGTGAACTATAAGCTGAATTACTGTTTTATTACTGTTTTACTCTTTTTTTTTCTGGGAAAGTCTCTGCAGGAAACATATCAAGGTTTCGTGTTTAAGTATTCAAACTCATATTGAATATGTTATAAGACAAACAGCCTACGGTGTCTGAGAGGAAAATGTTTATTTCTTTTGTCTTTATATATTTTTATTTTTGTCTTTAATTTTGTGCTAGTTTGTGTTTGTGTGTGTTGGAATGTAAAAAAACAACAAAAGAAAAAAACAATAAACATATTGTTGGAAAAAAATTTGGCATATATTTGTAATCATAAGGTTACGTGGTTTGGAAGCCATTTAAGAAAATGCCAGAATATTGAGTTTAAACCATTTGCGCCAAAATTTGACATATTTGCAATCATAAGGTTACATGGTTTCGAAGCTAGTGAACGAAATACCAGAATATAAACTTCAAACCATTTTTCTTGTAAAAACATTGCAAAATAAAAGACATCCTTCGACCACAACTTGAGGGAATGTTTCATTGTAATGTATTTTGTTTTGCAAAGTATTTAGTCTTGGGTTTAATCTAAAATTTTTGCCATATCATGCACTTCTAAATTTGTTGACGGTCCCTAAGAGACATCACTCGGGATCCATGCTGAATGTCTGTCAAATATCTAACCTAAAACTTACTTCACCGAGGTTTGATTCTGAAGCAGATTAATAAAATTACCTACAACTCATTAAAACTTGTTATGTAATGGTTTTCCTTTGCTTTGCTGTGACCTCTCCTGGAGGCCCTCCCTTTCCTGAGGCCTGCTCTGAGACTCACAGGTGTATCTCATTATGATTAAGGTTCCTATTTAACATTTGAGTTTCTGTTGTACTGTGTCTAAGCGTCTTTTTGGACTTGCTCTTTCGAGTTTGCTGTTTTTTGCTCTTTTTTGCTCTTTTTTGCTCCGCCCAACTCCTCGTTGTATTCGACCCTTCCACGCCCCATCGAGCTGCTGCATCCGAAATCCTACGTCTCAAGCAAGGGACTCGCAGTGCCTCGGATTTCCCCGTAGAGTTCCGTACGCTGGCTGCCAGCACCCGGTGGAAGCCTTGGTGGATGTATTTCTTCAGGGTCTCTCAGACATTCTCAAGGACGAGCTGGCGGCGAGGGAGATTCCGGAGGATTTCGAGGAGCTGATCGATCTCGTCGTTTGTATCGACCGGAGGATGAGAGAACGCGGCCGTGCTAAGCGCAGCAACACCGGCTTCCGCCCACTGCCTCTGGAGGGAGTTCCCTCGCTCCCCCCCAGCACCCCACGACGGGCTTCTCCTCCTCCTCCTCCTCCTCCTCCCCCGGAACCCATGCAGCTGGGAGCTGGTCGTCTCACCCCCGCAGAGCGACGCCGCCGCATGGGAGAGGGACTTTGTTTATATTGGGGTCAATCAGGACACTTTGTACGTAACTGCCCGGGAAACGCCAGGGTTCACCAGCAATGAGGGAACTGGTGAGCCGTCAAACCTCCTTTTTTTCACCCTCACGGCCTTCTACCAAAGTTTTAGTGGCCTGTGCGGGAGCACAAGAGGAATTTGAAACTTTAATTGACTCTGGCTCTGATGGTGATTTGATTTCCCAGGAGGTGATGAATGAACTCAGAATCCCAGTTGAACCACTGTGTCCCATATTAGTCATTCGTGCCATCACATTCGTGGTCCACAATTCATTGCTGCCTTCTGGAAGGAGTTCTGCAACCTTCTTGGGATTAAGGTTAGTCTCAGTTCAGGCTCATCAATTCATCTGGTTTCTCCCCCTTTCAAGCAGCTTACGGCTATCAACACCCTCTATTTCCCCACCAGGAACTGTTGGCCTCCTCTGTTGGTCCTGCAGCTTTCGTGAGGCGCTGTCAGCGAACCTGGAGGAGATATAGGCACGAACTCCTGCGGAACCAGGAAAGGGTCACTAGAGTGGCTAATCGTCGGCGGTCTGCGGCTCCGAAGTACAAGGTGGGGGACAAGGTTTGGCTTTTTTCTGCTGATGTTCCCTTAAAAGGAGAAGCTGCTGCCTCGCTACATCGGACCTTTCTCCATCACTCAAGTAATCAACCCTGTGGCTGTGAAACTGGACCTGCCACGCTCTCTAAAGATCCACCCCGTGTTTCATGTCAGCAAGATCAAGCCAGCCAGAGACTCTCCTCTTCAACCCGCTCCAGCTTCTCCTCCAGCCCCTCGTTTCAAAGATGGCGGCCCGGTTTACACCGTCAAGACACTCCTCGCCTCCAGAAAAGTGGGTAGAGGATTACAGTACCTTGTGGACTGGGAGAGATACGGTCCTGCGGATTGCCAATGGGTCCCTGACCGTTTCATTGGGGGGGGTTATGTAATGGTTTTCCTTTGCGTAATGGTTTTCCTTTGCTCTGCTGTGACCTCTCCTGGAGGCCCTCCCTTTCCTGAGGCCTGCTCTGAGACTCACAGGTGTATCTCATTATGATTAAGGTTCCTATTTAACGTTTGAGTTTCTGTTGTACTGTGTCTAAGCGTCTTTTTGGACTTGCTCTTTCGAGTTTGCTGTTTTTTGCTCTCAGCATTAAAAGCCCTTTTTTTGGATTCAGAATCTGAGTTTTTGTCTTTCCTGCTCTTGGGTTTTTGTCCCTGGGTCTCCCCGTGACAAAAACTGTGGTTTGCGTTTGTCAGGTAAACATATTTATCCCTGATAAATAGCATTCTGCACATTAAAAAATTGACTTCATATCTGTGTAAATGTCTGATAGCTATTACAAAAGGCTGGCATAGTCAGCTGCACTTTCATTTACAAGATCCAGTTTAAAACGATTTATTTTTTACTTTCCTTCTATTTTTCCATTTGTGAAATGACCTCCGGTAAGCCTCAAGCCCGCAAAAAGAATCTTATAGACGTAATTTTTGTTGTTTTCACTTTTGCTGGTAGGCTGGACTCTGCAGTACTCAAGGATGTGGCTTGTAGTTCAGAATTCTGAGATTAAAGTTATAATTTTCTGTGCCCTTTTTTTCCTTTCTCCATGGCCCTAATCCTCTTCCACAGTTGTGAAACACCTTGGTGTTTGAAATTTGTTCTCCGCCTTTAACCCCTCCCCTGGGCGAGTGATGAGCTGCAGACACAGCCCTGCGCTCGGGAACCATGTGGTGTGTCAAATTAATATAAAAATATTAAGATCGCAAAAAAACAAATCCTACCTTTGCGTCCAAATATGTGGCTCTCTAAAGTCCCCCATGGCAATGTCAAAAAAACATTCCCGGTGGTGTTTTTTTACACATTTAATATTCATAACCAAAATCCCACAACTTAAATGTCTTCAAAATACACATTTCATGTTTATCTGTAGCTTCTGTTTCCAAAATTTCCTCTATATGGGCGTGGCCATTGGTGCTGAACTGAGTAACCCTGCCCTTGACCCTCCCTTTATGCAAGCTGCATCTTGCATGAGAGAAAAGCTTGACACAAGGGGGGGGGGGCACAAACCACACCGACTGACAATATCCAAAGTTTCTTTTATTGTGTCTTTCCAGAAACAATAAAGTGTGATGATGAGGCAGCATGACAGAACGAAGGAAAGTTGCTGTAACCCTCGTGCTATCTTAGGCACTTTAACGTTGGGAGTTGGGTCATCCATACCCACTAGACAGTGCGCTGAACTTTTTTTCTTCAATGATTTGTGATCTTCACTGGTGTCCATGGATTACATGAAATCTTTCCACCTTTATCCACCTTTGTCATAGTAGGGAGAACACGTCAATGTAAAAGGTTGGGGTCATCTAAGATAACACAAAGGTTTCGCTGTTTACCAGGAGTATATCACATCAACACAGATTCAGATGTCAGTCCAATCGTTCTTTTTTTTTTCAGTCCAGTCGTTCAGTGCCTGTTACTCTGAAAGTGCCTGTCAGACCAAATTAAAACAGAGCTGAAAAGAATCGAAAGCTTAGGAGTAATATACAAACAAACAGAGTGGGTGAATGACTGTAACAAAACCTAACAAAGTTTGTATCTGCATTGACCCACAGACCTGAATGCTGCCATTGAAAGAGAACTTTATCAACTGAGAACAATTGAGGAAGCCGTAGCTGAGATGCCAAATGCCAAATATTTTTCAGTTTTGGATGCAAACCATGGATTTTGGCAAATACAACTGGATGAAGAAAGCTCTCACCTGTGTACATTCAACACAGCATTTGGCAGATACCAATTTAAAAGGCTTCCATTCGTTATTTACTCAGCTTCGGAAGTGTTCCAGATGTGCATTGTCAGACACCTAGAAGGGCTAGAGGGTGTGGTCAATGTAATACATGACATCCTAGTTTGGGGAGAGAACATTGAGCAGCAGGACTGTCGACTGAGGCAACTGCTAGAAGGCATTCGAAACATCAATCTGAAAATGAATAAAAGTGTAAGATAAGGGTGACAGACATCACCTACATTGGTCATGTGCTCATTGGGAAGGGACTCATGCCAGATCCAGAAAACTTCTGAGACATTCAAAACATGCCTGCACCAGAAGATAAAGCCATGCTCCAGAGCTGGTTATTGCAATACCTCTCTAAATTCATCCCTAACCTCTTTGACATTAGTGCCCCTCTGAGGAAGTTGGAAGGAAACATGGAATGGGATTGGGGAACAATGCAGCAACAGAGTTTTGACAAACTAAAAGCACTAGTCTGCCAAGCGCCAATACTGAAGTACTATGATGTGAACAAACCAGTTACGTTGTCTGTGCATGCAAGTTCAGAGGGTCTGGGAGCTCTGCTACTTTAGGAAGGACAGCCGGTAGCATATACAGTAGCTTCAGGGCACTTACTGACTGTCAAAAATGTTATGCCCAAACTGAGAAAGAGTTGCTTGCTATAGTTTTTGGCTGCGAGAAGTTCCATCAATACCTATATGGAAGACATCTCCATGTAGAAAGCGATCATAAGCCACTGGAAGTGATATTCAAAAAAATCACTCCTCAGTGCTCCAGCTAGACTGCAAAGAATGCTCACGAGACTGGAAAAGTACAGTCTGGAGGTCAAATACAAACCAGGCAAGGAGATCCATGTTGCGGATGCACTAAGCAGAGCATGTCTGAAAGAACACAAAGAAACACTCATAGATGAAGAGATTGAAATTAACTGCATCAACCACCAACTCCTAGTATCAGAGCAAAAGTTGCAGGAGTTTAGAAATGCAACAGCAGAAAATGCTGTGTTAAGATTGGTCACAAAGGCAATTCAGAGTGGGTGGCCAGAAAAGCAGAGACAACTTCCAGACAAAATCAAGCAATACTGGACATTTAGAGAAGGACTAGCATATGAGGATGAACTCATTTTCAAGAACTCAAGGTTGGTAGTAACACACACAATGAGAACAGAAATGCTCAGAAAAGTCCGCAAATCACAAATAGTTAAGTGTAAGGAGAGAGCCCGAGATGTATTGTACTGGCAGGCATGGCTAAACAGATAGAGGAAGTTGTGGCTCATTGTGCTGTATGTAACACAAAAAGAAACAATAATCCCAAAGAGCCACTTGTGCCACATCCATTTCCTGAGAGACCATGGGAAAAAGTAGGTGTGGATTTGTTTTACTTCAATGATACTGAGTTCTTACTGTGTGTGGATTATTTTTCAAAGTTTCCAGAGATTGTTATACTGAGTGGAACCACAAGCAAACACATTATCATCTGTGTGCCAGATGAGTTATTCTCAGACAATGGCAGACAGCTGGTGAGCTAGGAGATGAAGGATTTCAACACTGCAGGGGGTTTCAAACACACAACCTTCAGCCCCACTTTCCCACAATAAAATGGACAGGCTGAGAGGGTGGTCCAGACGGCAAAAAAACAAACAATTAACAATATCCCTTTCCATGAAATATATTCAGACTCACATAAGTTCAATCATAGAGGTCTGTGCTGTCCATTATTCATGACCTAATACTTATACCTAATACTACCTAAAGCTTTTCTTTTTACTGGCCCATTATCATGCCATGAAGATGAGCAGAGAAGCAAATTACAAGAGATTCTGAAGGCATTAATAAAACCGTTAATGTAAAGAACTGTGGTTAAGATGAAAACGCTGTTGGGTTGGAAGTCCATCACCAGATCATGAGGCAGCAAAAAGCAAGCTCTTCTTTTAACCCTTGTGCTATCCTAGGCACTTTAACATAGGGAGTTGGGTCATCTAGACCCACTAGACAGTGCTCTGAACCTATTTTTTTCAATGATTTTTTATCCTCACTGGTGCCCATGATTACATGAAATCTTTCCAACTTTATCCACCTTTGTCATGGTAGGAATAACACGTCAATGTAAGGGTGGGGTCATCTAAGATAGCACAAGGGTTACAGCCTTTACTGATTTCATAGTTATTTGATATGATTTGTGATAAATCAGCCAGTAAAGGTGAGCAATCTGTACATTCAATCTTTTATCATTTTGAAGCTTTTATTTTGAAGGATTGAGACCAACCCTGTGTCCAAATTACCGCCTTAACCCCTATATAGTGCACTATATAGTGTGGTCGCCATTTTGTAGGGTTGTCCGAATCTACAGTTCCAGAAATTTCCCAGGAGTTTCTGTGAAAAACCAGTATGGATCGATGCTCACTAGATTGGCGAATATAGACCACAATGCATTGCGTATGGACCACAATGAATTGCGTTTAAATTATTCGAAAATTGTGGACGGTTGTGCGAAGAAGACAACCTAAAATTGTAACTGTTTTAAGAAGAATCAATTATCTGTTGTAAAATATATTTGTGTGGCAGCTCAAGGAAAAGGGGTCTACAAGGCCACCCGGGGCTGCTCAGCCCCAGTGAAAGATTAAAGAAAAGCAGGTCCTGGTCTAAACCAAGGCGGAGGCTGTGGTTTGTTTTAAAATATAATTTATTAGATTTCAGTTAAAAACAATGTTAAGAAACCCCTTCATAAAAACAACAATCCTGGGGGACTCAAGATGGCGGCGTAGAAGGGTTGATTTTCTCTTAGCTCCGCACCACATCACTGTTTTTTTCAGCAGAACCCCACCAAATCTGTCATCTACATCCTTTTTAAGGAAAATAAGGAAAAACTGGCTTTTGATTATGAGCATTGATGAGTATTTTTTGAAGTGCCAGGACAAGATGCCACCGAAAGAGAGTAGAAAATCGGCTAAGACGAGCAAGCCCGAAGCCACTGCTAGCTTGCCCAGCCAGCCTTCGATAGCTAAATTAAACGATAGCTAATTAAACGACTGTTTAATTAAAACAAAGCATCGCGAGGGCCCGCGGCGGGTGTTGACGCGATGTGATTTCTGCCCAGTGCTCTGAATGTCAAAGTGAAGAAATTCAATGAAGCGCGGGTAAACGGCGGGTGGGTCATACCAAGGGTCTTCAAGGAGTGCAGGACTAAGCTGCTACCGAAATCCAGCGACCCGGTCGAGTTGCAGGACATCGGCGGATGGAGGCCGGTGACGATTGGGTCGATGGTGACTAGGCTGTTCAGTCGGATTCTAACGATGAGGCTAACCCGAGCCTGTCCGATCAATCCGAGGCAGCGCGGTTTCCTGGCCTCCTCGAGTGGATGCGCGGAAAACCTGTTGATCTTTGACGAGATCGTCAGGCGCTCGAGGCAGGACGGGGGGCCGCTGGCAGTGGTGTTTGTGGACTTTGCGAGGGCCTTTGACTCCATCTCACATGAACATATCCTGTGTGTTCTCGAAGAAGGCGGGCTTGACAGGCACGTTATCGAGTTGATCCGAAACTCGTACGTGGATTGCGTGACCAGGGTGGGTTGTGTCGAGGGCATGACACAACCCATACAAATGAAGGTTGGAGTGAAGCAGGGAGACCCCATGTCCCCCTTGCTCTTCAACCTGGCTATGGATCCCCTCATCCATAAACTCGAGACGGCCGGAACTGGACTGAAATGGGGCGATCTTTCAATCGCCACGCTGGCCTTTGCCGACGATCTGGTGCTGGTGAGTGACTCCGAGGAAGGCATGGGGAGGAGTCTCGGGATCTTGGAGAAGTTTTGCCAACTGACTGGGCTGAGGGTTCAGCCCAAGAAGTGTCACGGTTTCTTTATGGACAAGGGCGTGTTGAACGGCTGTGGAACCTGGGAAATCTGTGGGTCACCGATCCACATGATTCCCCCGGGGGAATCAGTTCGTTATTTGGGAGTCCAGGTAGGCCCGGGGCGCGGCGTGATGGAACCGGATCTTATCCCTACGGTCCACACGTGGATCGAAAGGATCACGGAGGCTCCTCTAAAGCCCTCACAACGCATGAGGGTTTTGAACTCATTTGCTCTTCCCCGGATAATTTACCAGGCCGATCTAAGGAAGGTTACGGTAACCAAATTGGCCCAGATAGATGGGATTGTCCGGAAGGCTGTGAAGAAGTGGCTCCATTTGTCACCATCCACGTGCAATGGACTGCTGTATTCACGGAACCGCGACGGTGGTTTGGGCCTCCTAAAGCTGGAAAGACTGATCCCATCCGTGCGCACGAAGCGCATCTATCGGATGTCCAGGTCTCCGGATATCTGGACACGGCGAATGACCAGCCATTCTGTGTCAAAATCTGACTGGGAGATGTTGTGGGTCCAAGCGGGAGGTGAGAGGGGCAGTGCACCTGTAATGGGTGCCGTGGAGACTGCCCCGACCGATGTGGAGAGATCGCCAGACTACCCAGACTGGCGGCGTGAGGAAAACCTGGCATGGTCGGCCCTGCGGGTGCAGGGTGTGGGTGCAGACCAGTTTCGAGGCGACAGGACCAGCAGCTCTTGGATCGCCGAGCCCGCTTCGGTTGGGTTCGCGCAGCGCCATTGGTTGGCTGCCCTGGCGCTGAGGGCTGGGGTGTATCCCACTCGGGAGTTTCTGGCTCGGGGTAAGGAAAAGTCAGGAGCAGCTTGCAGACGCTGCCCGGCCAGGTTGGAATCATGTTCACACATACTTGGGCAATGTCCGTTCGTTCAGGCGAACAGAATTGCGAGGCACAACAAGGTGTGTGTGCTCTTGGCCACGGAGGTGGAGAGGTTCGGCTGGACGGTAATAAGGGAGTTCCGTCTTGAGGACGCCGCTGGCGGTCTCAAGATACCCGACCTGGTTTGCAAGAAGGCCGACACAGTTCTCATTGTCGACGTGACCGTCCGGTACGAGATGGATGGAGAGACGCTAAAAAGGGCCGCATCGGAGAAGGTGGAACACTATCTCCCAGTAGGGCAACAGATTACGGACAAGGTCAGAGGGCGTTGCTTTAAAGTCATGGGGTTCCCTGTAGGTGCTAGGGGAAAGTGGCCAGCGAGCAACAACACAGTTTTGGCTGAGTTAGGCGTCCCTGCAGGTCGGATGAGGACCTTTGCCAGGCTGGTGAGCCGGAGGACTCTTCTTTATTCTTTGGATATATTGAGGGACTTCATGCGTGAGCCGGCGGGCAGGGGAACTCGGGTTGCTCTCATCCCCGCGGCAACGGGTGCCGCGAATTGAGGAGGACAGCTGGGAGTCTCGGCATGATTACAAATCTTGCGCTGCACTCGGATGTCGTCCCCGTGACGGACACATTAATCCGGAAAGCGAGTGGTGACTCGCCTCAAGTAGCCAAATGCCTCGTCATCTATGTTAAAGTCGTTAGATGTGGGCATCTACCCTTTTTAGAAGGGGGAGGATGTAGCCCGGTCTTAAAAGACGAAAAACATTAGTTGTTCATTTAAATAGTATTTTGTCATAAAAATATCTATATTTGTTTAAGTTCTCTTTTAGATAAATAGTGAAGTTATCCATTTTAAGTTAAACTGTTGGCAAGGAATTTAACTAAAGTATTATCAGTGTTTTATTATTTTTTTAAGTTACTGTGAGTGTATAAAGTGTGCTCAATGTGTAGACTAACCTAATTGGATGTCAGATTGTCTATCAACGGATTCTGTGAGTGTTATTGGTTGGTTTTTGGATTTTAATCCAAACACAACATCGGAGGGCGAGACAACTGGGAAAAAAGTGTGTGCGTGTGGAAGAGACTACGTACAGAAGCTGGAAGCGTGGTTCAAGTTTCGACTTGATTTATATTCTCTGACGGTGGTGGATGCAGAGTTCGCCAAAGGAATTCAGAGCATATGAAATACTGCTGAAGGTAAAGCGGTTGACAACATTTGTGTATGTATTTGCGCTGAGTTTTTACGAAGCACATGTTGTATGAGAGGAATGCTACATGTGACTAGCATCATGTAACTTGTTAGCAGCGGTTATTCTGTGACCCAACTTTACGGTAAAAAAGTAAACGGTGCTAATGTTGTAAAGTATAACAGTTATTAAACACACACTCAAACTGAGAGGTTGTGTGAGGATAGTAATGAGGCATGTATGTGCATTGACTGAGGAGCAGGACCAGGACGCGCTCTAGGAGTTTTTCCTGTGGGCATCAGATGGAGATCCAGAAAGTTCCCGCTGGGACCCGGGTGGTGCTCAGTCAACATCGAACGGGAGTCCAGTTCCAGTTTGGGTCAAGTTCCTTTCCCCTAGCTCATTTCCAAGACAATACATCATAGAATCCGCACTGACTGAACTAGGAGGCCGCGAGTACAAAAACACTGCACGTGCTTATTTTGTTTTGCTTTCTAAGGCCGCCTTTACACTGCGTGGTTCAAGTGACCCAATTCCGATTTTTTCCTCTCATGTGGCACAGATCGGATATGATCAGTGAACGTGTAAGCAGGACAAAAGTTCATGCATTCCGTTTTTCTCAGATCGGATACAGGCCTCTCTCATATGTGGAAATAAATCGGAAACGAATCGGATACGTGCATTTGCGTGTGCCATGTAAGCAGACAAATCGGATATTCCCCAGTAAATGCGAGTTGTTCCTCAGTGACATCAACTCAGGACACCACCAACTGAGATCACATGACTTATAAAGGTGCTTTTTGTGCTGATTTTGCTGTCAGCGTGTTACCTTTCAGCCTCAGGCTTAAGACCGTAGTTGGAAACCGCTGTTATGTCTGGTCCGGACGCAAACGGTAACTAATGAAGCGGGACACCGTTGCTATGGACCGGGCTAGAAGCCGTTTATTTCTTTGGGGGACGTGTATGATGGGGACCTTGTGTGTGTGTGTGTGTGTGTGCGCGCGCGCGCGTGCTTGCGTGTGTGTGCGTGTAACTTAAGGAGAGGAGAGCGGGTGTGAGCGCGGAGCGGGGGACTGTCGGAGAACCGAAAATTAAAAAGAAGGTTTCTCGCCCAAAAGTTTTGGAGTCTTTCTCAACCCCCTCTGGAGGCTGAGGGTTCAGAACGGAAAAGAGAACCCCGAGGAAATCTTCAGTGTGTTTCTGACTATGGTCGGAAAAGAGAAGTCATCGTGCAGGAAAGGTTCAACACTTGGATTTAACTGTTAGTACAGCACGTCTGCAAACACTTCCTCATTCAAAACGCAGAGAAAGCCGAGCAGCCCCCCTTCTTTTCCTCCCCCGTGCGTCCCCTCAGGAGCGCCCAAGGCAACGCCTCCTTCCGTCGCCGCCTTGCCTCCATGACGACCGCAGTCACAAAAGTCTAAAGGAGGTCCGCGGAATGCGGAAATACAGCTATGTAGTCCTCAGAACGTCTACGTTTGATAGTTTCAGCATTGCATAGTGTAAATGCAGAAATCAGAGAAGGGTCACTTTTAAAAGATGATGTAAGCGGGTCGTCAAAAAAATCGGATATAGTCAGAAAATCGGATATGAGCATCAAGACCTGCAGTGTTAAGCCGGCCTTAGTGAAGCGGTCATTAAGTTTTAGACCTCAACGCTCCCGAGCGACGACACAGGCCTGCAACGGGTATTTTATTTATTTAAAAAGGGAAATTTTTGAGTTTGTAAGCGTATTTATTTTCCCATTTTCTTGTGGATTTGTGAACTAAGATTCATACTTTGTATTGATTTTTGTATTTGTTTTAATAACTAAATTTACAGTTTATTTAAACGACACTTCTTGTCTGGAGTCCTTGAAGGTGTTTTTCTTGAAGCTTGGAGAAGGTAAACTACAAAAAGTTTTAAGTTATTAGATTTGAAGTATGTTTTGAAATTATTTAATTTTGACAATAATCAACTACAAAACACCTAGAAGTTGAAGGGATTTGTGACGGCACCAAACCATAAAAATCACACCCAGGGCCCCGCCCATAGTATTACATTATTTGAGTTGTTTACAGTTTTGTTTATTACATGGGACGGGCGCTACAAATTAATGACACCTTTAGAAGCTTTTACACTAAACTATATAAGTCAGAACACACCAACAATGCCAAAACCCTAATAGAGGCCTTCTTTTCTGAAATAAACCTCCCAACTATATCTCAGGATTCAAGACTTAAATTAAATGCCCCGATATCTGCCCCTGAACTACATCAGGCTATTAATCACCTCCAAACAAGCAAAGCTCCGGGCGGCGATGGACTCGGAAGCGAGTTTTATAAAGAAATTAAAAACATTCTCATAGAGCCTGTTAAATATGTTAAATATGTTCAATCATTCATTTGAGTGCGGAACTCTACCCCCTTCGTTAAGAGAAGCTAATATTTCCCTTATCCTTAAAAAAGGCAAACCCTCCGAGGAATGCGGCTCATATAGACCAATTTTGCTGTTAAATATTAATCCAAAAATCCTCTCAAAAGTGCTAGCAATACTCTTGGAGAACCTTCTGCCACTTATTGTTAAGGAAGATCAAACTGGGTTTATTAAGGGTCGGAACTCGTATAATAATGTTAGAAGGCTATTAAATATCATTCAACTCTCTGACCAAAAAGCTGGGGACGTTTTGGTAATATCTCTGGATGCGGAAAAAGCCTTTGACCGAGTTGAATGGTCGTACTTATTCTTCACATTTCAGAAGTCCGGTTTGGGTGATGACTTTGTTAAATGGATAAAGGTCTTATATAGTCAGCCACTGGCTGCAGTTAGAACTAATGGCTTAAGGTCAGCTAATTTTGTGGTCCAGAGGGGTTGCAGACGGGGCTGCCCCTTGTCACCTCTTCTGTTTGTACTGGCAATAGAACCATTAGCAGAATATATCAGGCAGGACCCTCTAATGATAGGACTGGATCTGGGGGGGAAATCACACAAGATCACACTATATGCGGACAATGTATTATTATTTCTGAGAAACCCCTCTCTTTCGGTCCCTCGCCTTAGTCATATCATGACAAGGTTTGCTGCCTTCTCGGGATACAAGATAAATTTATCCAAATCAGAGGCAACGCCCCTTGGTAATTTGCAGCAACAGCCTGACAGCCCCAATCCTTTTCCATTTAAGTGGTCCCCTGCAGGCCTAATATATCTAGGTATACATATCACTCCTAAATTTAACCAGATGTTTCGAATAAATTTTGACCCATTATTCAACAGAATAAAACAGGATCTAGAGAGGTGTAGCCTCCTTCCCCTATCGTGGCTAGGCCGGATCTCCTTCCTGAAGATGTGTACCCTCCCATGTCTACTTTATACAATACAAATGATTCCCATTCTGTTTAATTGTGTGTGTGTATGTACATTTTATGTATGTATATATATATATATATATATATATATATATATATATATATATATATATATATATATATGTAATTTTGTTTCTGTACTTACCACAGTGAATTTTAAATAAAACAACTCAGATGCCATTGAAGTTCAGACTTTCAGCTTTTATTCCATCGGTTGATCAAAAAGATTGCATAAAAATGTGAAAAAACTAAAGCATTTTTTTAAACACATTCCCTTCATTTCATGGGCTCGTAAGTAATTGGACAATTGACTTCCATGCTATTGCATGGGCAGGTGTGGGCAATTCCCTTGTTATGTCATTATGAGTGAAGCAGATAAAAGGCCTGGGGGCTGTTTCAGAAAGGAGGTTCAACCAACTCTGAGGTTAAATTTGAACTCTGAGTTGGTAAATCGAGAGATTAACAACTCTGAGTTTTCTGTTTCAGAGAAGCTGATCAGAGTTAGGTCAATCAATTCTGAGTGGACTGATTCGGAGTTAAGCGTCCGCACCGCGACTATAAGAAGCCATTATCAATGGAGCGCAGATATCACGAGTCACCATGGCAACCGTGAAAAAAAAGAGGTCTCCATATTTTTCGCCAGCTGAACTTGACGTGCTGCTGCAGAGTTACAGTAAATATTAGCACATATTCCAGAAGAAAAGCAACACCGCTGCATCTGCAAAACAGAGACAGTTAGCGTGGGAAAACATAGCTGCTCAAGTTAATGTGCAAGATTGCATTTAAATCATTGTTATAAAATATTGGCTGTAATAACTTTCTAAATAGCGTAAAGTGTGAAATAAAAAATGGCGATATTTAGGTGTACTTTTGAAGTGTTATTCCTGGTGTAATTGTATGAAATGCTGCATAGTGTACAGAACCAATCGGGGGGGGAAAAATGCATTTAACGTCGGTAATGTTTAGAGGACTTTTTTGTTAACCTTCCCCTCTTGCAAACTTTGGTCTTTAATTTAATATTAATACATGCAATTGTAGCCGGCCTCACAGGGTTCGGTGTCGGTAGATGTGAATGAAATTATGGCGCTCAGACACACACGTCTGTTCACTCCACAGGTCTCTTTATTATAAATCTTGCACAGCAGAACACATGCCCCCTACAGTCCCACTACCGTAACTGCAGTAGTAAATGCATGAACATGAGACACTGCATGGGCTGCTACAGAATTGTGTTTTTAAAAGTAAGCTTTTGTCTACCCTTGTATTGATCAAGTGGTATAGGTTTATATGGGATTAAGAAAGTAAGCAGTGCTAGCAAATTGTGTTTCCAAAAAGTAATTGTTACATTAATCTAATTCAATGTCCCTGATTTCATTTTCATGTAGATGCAATCCTGCAGAAATTAAAAGAACACGGCAGCAGCTAAAAATGAAGTATAAAAACATAATTCAATCAGGTCAAATTTGAGCATGTCATGGATGTAGGCTTTGTTGACAATATTTGACATATGAAACATCTACATAGCAATACATATCTAATGTTGTTTTCATTGTATATATGTAATTGACTGCAACGAAAAACGGTAACGCTCAAACAAAAACGTATGGGGAAATGACAAGAAATCGAGTCTAGGTCTCAAAATCCTCGCACGACGTAAATGTAATTCTCTAGGAATTAATGCAGCCTCCTCGTCTATTGGGTCCTCCAAAAAAGGACAAGCCATTCTTGTCACTTGTCTCTGTGTGACGGAAATGTGGGCAATGAAGGTTAAAGCGAAAAATACCGCTTTGTCTTTAAAAAGGGGAGGGGACCGGCAGAAACCTTGAGTTTAGAGAATAAAACCTGCTCCCGACCAGGTTAGGTTCACAGCGTAAGTAACCATGGACACTGACTCCGAGTATAAGTTACCTCTCTTTCAGAAACGGGTTTGACTTACTCTGTTTACTCTGGTTTAACAAACCTCCCATTCTGAAACGGAAAACCCAGGGTTTCCCTGATTTCAGGGTTAACGCACTCAGAGTTTACACTTAACCTCCTTTCTGAAACAGGCCCCTGGAGTTGATTAGAGGACTCGTGCTTGCATTTTGAAGATTTTGCTGTGAACACACAACTTGCGGTCAAAGGAGCTCTCCATGCAGGTGAAAGGAGCCATCATTAAGCTGAGAAAACTGAAAAAAATTAGGGATGGGAATAGAAGCCCAATGAAGCTTTTTTAAAACAAAACAATATTGTTAACGATAATTAAAAAAAACAAGGTAAAACAACACGAGTTACTTTTTCTGTTAGAAGTGCTTGACACAGCAAAACACACATCACATGAAGAAAAGAAATGCAAAGCAAAAAAAAAAACCTTGTAAAACATCTTGTTTACCATGTCTTGAACCCAGGTTCTCTGGATGCAGATGCTATGACTTTTCCACTGAGCCATCTCAACTATTGCAGTAGCATCCTCATATATTCATAGAAGTATTTTCTTTATAAATAACGTTCATAGTGCATTATGTTATTAGGAGAAACTCAATAATGTTCAAAATGTATTGTCTTATTAGGAGAAACCAAGTAACAATCCTGAGCCACAGTACGTTTTTTTTATTTTTTTTTACCAGGAACCATAGTGAAGTGCAATGAACTGACGCTGATTCCATTCATTCATTCATTCATTTTCTTAACCGTTTCTTCCCTTTCGGGGTCACGGGGTTGCCGGAGCCTATCCCGGCCACTTGGGCGTAGGCAAGGGATACCCTGGACTGGTCGCCAGTCTGTCGCAGGGTGGAATATCCTCAATCACACATCCATTCACTCTCACACCTTTGGACAATTTAGAGTTGCCAATCAACCTATGTAGCATGTTTTTGGACGGTGGGAGGAAGCCGGAGATCCCGGAGAAAACCCACGCATGCACGGGGAGAACATGCAAACTCCACACAGAAAGGTCCCCCATGTTGTGTTTTTCATGTCCCCCAGCCGGGACTTGAACCGGGGGCCTTCTTGCTGTGAGGCAAGAGCGCTAACCACTGCGCCACCGTGCAGCCCACGCTGATTCCAATAAAGGGGAAACAATAGAACTTGTCAGGAAACGTTCTGGATTCCTTTGTATTTCCAGAGAATAGCGCGCCCAACTGTTCCAACACAAGTGACATCTGTACCCTGGTTCGACCAAACGATGCATTTGGCGCTTCATACGTCATCAACCACGTGATCTGCGCTAGTTGACACACACCCAGAAAAATTGTGCCGAACCACTCAGTTTCATGAAGGTGTAACAAGCACCGGAGCATCCGTGTCAAAAAAAACATGGGAGAAATTGCTACAGTATTAGGAGTGGCAAAATCAACAGTGTGGTACATCCTGAGAAAAAAAAGGACTGGTGAAATCAGCAAAGCAAAAAGACCTGGGGCCTCATTTATAAAACTTTGCGTAGGATTTGCGTCAGAAGTGGCGTACGGATGAAACATAGGACGTGTGTACGCACAGAAATATTCGGATTTACTAAACCGTGCGCACGCACATCCTACGCATCTTTCCCTTAATAAATCACAACCAATTCTAAATGCAGCGCAGCTTTTGCGGCTTCATGACACGCCCATAGTTGCCCATAAATAGTCTGTGAAACGCCCACAAATGAATATTCATTGATTGCGAAACCATGGCAAACACAGAGAGGAAATGAAAGAAACTTAAGTTCACTCAATGTGAAGTAGAAGTTATCGTTGGCGAGGTGGAAAAGAGGAGAAAAATGTTGTTTGGAGGGCACAGTGTGGGCATTACTAATGCCAAAAAGGCACGTGAGTGGCAGGCGCCGTAAATGCTGTATGGTCGGACATCAAAGTCGAGGCAAAAAAACATCTGGGGCTGCATCGCCAGATTGTGTCTGCCACGGGTGGGTGGGGGTGGGACACCGGAGCTGACCCCTCTTGATGACAGACTGGCGGCAATAATTGGGGAATCCCTTAAGTGGAGTGGTGACTGAGGCGCAGGGGGGACACCGATGCACCAGATGCACCGGGTGACACCCCCCCAAAAGCCCGCAGAGGTCCAACAGGACGGCTCGAGGAAGTCGGAACCGGCTCATAAGCCACTCGTCCTCGTTTGAAGGAAAGTCTTCTTGCTGTCTAAAGATGCGTTCCCACCGATTTCTTCCATTTGCCACATCTTATCAGAGCGCAAGATCAGCCATTGTGTGTCATTACGCATTGTGATGGAGCATTTTATTTCCCTCCATTTAATTACATCTGACAAGCTACAGATGTCGGGAATAATCAACGTGGAAATGGGAAATTGATCAGCGCAAATGTAATTTCTTGTTGCTTTCTGAATGGTTGAGACATACGCCATACATTATTTTATCAAACATAAAACAAACTAAAGGCATATGCATGAATACCATAATTCCATAATTTATGAAGAAATGTTTTACTATGAAAACAACATTCCCCAGTGGACAATTAATACGTCTGTCTGTCCGTCCGTCCGTCTAATTGCACCTATATCTGCTCCTCCAGACGGACACATTAACGAGAATATCAGTTTTGTACATTATTTCGTTCTGTTAACTATATTATTTATGAGGATGAATTGCACAACATGCCAATATTGCAGAACATATTTCACTTTTCTTTTTGCAAATAAGTGTTCATTTGAATTTTTTCGTTTGTTTTTCTTTTGTGTGTTTCACTGCTGATCGATCAAACGGGTGTTTGTGTGGGCTGTTAATTGTAAGACTTGCTTTGTGAAGTCTTCATGTTATTTATGAGAGGCAGTATTGTCATTTTCACTTTCACGTGTTTCTTCCATCTGCCGACGGTGTCGCCGTTTCTTATTTCACCCGTTTTTGTGCGTACGCCTGGGTCAGAGCTTGCGTGAAGGACTGCACATTTTCCCGTCAAGTTTGCTTTTTATAAATCTCAATTATTGCGTAGAGAGTGGCGTGCGCCTTCTTTTGTGCGTACGCAACGTTTATAAATGAGGCCCCTGGCCTTCCACGGAAGACAACAGTGGTGGATGATCGCAGAATCATTTCCATGGTGAAGAGGAAACCCACTAACAACAGCCAACCAAGTGAACAACACTCTCCAGGAGGTAGGCGTATCAATATCCAAGTCTACCATAAAAAAAAGACTGCATAAAAGTAGATACAGAGGGTACACTGCAAGATGAAAGCCACTCATACGCCTCAAGAATAGGAAGGCTAGATTGGACTTTGCTAAAAAGCAGTTAAAAAAGCCAGCACAGTTCTGGAAAAACATTCTTTGGACAGTTGAAACCAAAATCAACCTCTACCAGAATGATGGCAAGAAGAATGGAGAAGGCGTGGAGAAGCTCATGATCCAAAGCACACTACATCATCAGAAAAACACTGTGGAGGCAGTGTGAAGGCCTGGACGTGCATGGCTGCTAGTGGCACTGGGACACTAGTGTTTTTTGATGACGTGACACAGGACAGAAGCAGCCCAATGAATTCTGAAGTGTTCAGAGACATACTGTCTGTGCAGATCCAGGTGAATGCAGCCAAACTAATTGGGCGGCGTTTCATAATACAGATGGACAACGACCCAAAACATACAGCCAAAGCAACTCAGGAGTTTATTCAAGCAAAAACCATTGTCAAGTCGGTCACCTGATTTTAACCCAATTGAGCATGCATTTCACTTGTTGAAGACTAAACTTCAGACAGAAAGGCCCACAAACAAACAGCAACTGAAAGCCGCTGCAGTAAAGGCCTGGCAGAGCATTCAGAAGGAGAAAACCCAGCATCTGGTGATGTTGATGACTTCAAGGCTTAAGGCTGTCATCGCCAACAAAGGGTTTTCAACCAAATATTAGAAATGACCATTTTGTTTTCAGTTATTTCATTTGTTCAGTTACTTAAAAGCCCATGAAATAAAAGAGATTGTTTAAAAAATGCTTTATTATTTTCACATTTTTATGCAATCTTTTTGTTCAACCCATGGAATAAAAGCTGAAAGTCTGCACTTCAATGGCATCTAATTTGTCTTATTTAAAATTCAGTGTGGTAATGTACAGAAACTAAATTAGAAAGATTGTGTCTCTGTCCAAGTATTTATGATAACATGTTTGTTAGTTATGTTTGTTCATTGTTGTTTATGTACTGATAAATAAAAACTACACAGTAAGATTACACAAGAATACTCGTATTAACAGATGAGGTATTTTATTACAAAACGGAAAGCAGCGACCATTGTATGTCAATGGGGGGAGCATGACATTTCAAAGGCGCTGCTGGCTCCGTGGGGAGCGCGTGCCAAGGAAAACATTGCTTCCGTAGTGAGCTCGGATCCATCGGGTGGGAACTAGCAGTAGGAGTAGCAGTAGGAGACACATGAGGCTTTCCGAGCCTCAAACACCCCAGTGGTCTTCTGCCAGGGACTTGACGTGCCGCGGAGACTTTCTGATGACAGACATAATTTGCGCTCAGTAAATTAAAACATGCATGTACAGTGACGTATGTATCAGAGGATGTCCGTTTGGCCGTTCTGCATGTCAATCAAGTCCTGTACTTCTCGGTGAGGATTTTGATTTTGCTGACGGATTTTTTGGAGGTATTTTTTTATTTATCTTTGCTGGCCTGCAATCTACCGTCATGTCCTTGAAGATCGACCGGTCGATCGAGATCGATGTAAATTGAGCACCCCTGCTCTGAGAATTTAATCTCCTCATCCATAGCTCTCTTCCACTTTCCTGATTCTGTTGATGACATAGCTTCTTAAAACGTTAGTGGCACACCGCAAACTGTTTGGTAGCAGTAGTCTATGCTAGGGACAGTGACATGCGGTGAGGTGAATGGCTGGTGAGGCATACAATTGCAAGAACTGAATATTTCACCATTCATCCAACAGCAGCTAACAGCTTATAAAATACACACAAGAACATATTTGTCCTACAGAGAATATTTCTTTTACAGACATGGATAGAACACTCCTTGTGTATAAATCCTTCATATGTACTGTAAACAAATTAAAGTATACAGATGTGTTCAGCACACATTTGACCCTCAGTAACTATTTCTGGTATTTTTCCAACTTCAAATTCTGGTGCTTTAATCAGTGTTATCAAATGTCTGTAAAAATTATCATAAAAATAAATTAAGATATTTTACTTACAATTTTATCCACTTACTCCCATGTTATTTTCAAAAAACAAACATTGAAAAAACGTGTTTGGCCTTACTTTTTGAGTCCATGAGTCGATCATTCTCCACAAAAATCTCTGATCTGTTGGAAAAGTATTCCTTATTTTCCTTTATTTTTTTATGAGTTTCCAGTATGAGTTTTTTTACAGCACCAGTGTAGCTGAAAAGCAGCTGTCAGCTCACGTCTGCCCCCTGGTGGTGAGGCATTGCTCACCTGAAGCCTTTTCTGCGGGCCTGTAGCAGGGCTTCCACCGCCCGTCTCTGTTAACATTGAGACATGAGGCACAGCGCTCCCGAGCTTCACCAGGAGTTTCCGCTCCGTCTGTGCACTCAAATTCAGCAACTTTAACCTCAGAAACTGTGGAAAACGTGTTGATTTGACTGAAAATGTATATTTAACTCAGATCAGTGGAAAATAATATTTAATTTACCTTTTTCTATTTCATCGCGATTATGACAGGTGAGGCTCTGCCTCACTTCCCTCACCTGACCGCTGTCACTGGCTAGGGAGCTATCCCCCTGAATATAATCTTTCAGATCCCCCGGGGGTTTACGCTCTCTGGTGGGGTATTTCCTACTGCTCGAGACCTGTGTCATCACTCTAGGACAGGGGTCGGGAACCTATGGCTCGCGAGCCATATATGGCTCTTTTGATGGTCACATGTGGCTCACAGACAAGTCTTTAATTATACTTTTTTTTTTCATTAGACCAGTCCTTATTGGGCGCTGGGGGATGCCAGATGCGCGCAGTAGTAGTGGTGCTTGGAGAGAAAAAACTACGCCAGCACTATCAGTTTACTATTATCTATTATTTCACAGAGTTTGTACCACCCGGAAACCTGTGAATTGCCGTGCCTAAAACTGCGCGCTCCCGTCTCTGAGAAAGAGCGAGCAGTTGCGGGGACGGGATGTGTCAGGAAGAAAGCAGAGAGGGGGGGGGGGGGGGGGGGGGGGACAGGCAGCAGGTGAATCGCGCAGGGATTGTAAAAACGTAAAACCCGCTGCCTGTCACTCACTGCAGCGTGTGAGTGTGTGTTTGGCTCCACATCTGCATGTGATCAGTCTTTGTCACATCTACAGAACAGTCAGACCTATGATCATGTTTAAAGTCTCAACGCCTGCATGAAGCAGAAACTCACCACATATCACCACGTATCAACAATCAGCAAAACTACCACGAGAAATACTCATCATTTATCAGCAACAGCATAACAATGTTATTAAAAAGAATCCACAGACTTATTGTACTTTAAAAATGTTGAAATTACATCAAATGCACTCATTCACTTGTATATTTAGTTTTAAACATATTGTCGCGGACTGAGTTTAACTTGGCTGTTGGGCCGCGTTAAAAGTTCTGGAGTTCATTGAACGCATCAAGCAGAGATCTGATTGGCCTTCAGTTCTGTCGCTCAGCCCGTTGTTAGGTAATTTGGACCAATGGGGTTCAGCTATGGGCCGAATAAGGGAAATGGGAGGGCTGGAGCGGGAGCAGGGGAATATAAAGTTGGGAGAAGCGCTCTCGTCTCGGCGGGAGAGATTCAGGAGTTGCTGAATTAATTTCACGGCGTTTGTTGTGGTCTGCAGTAACCAGAAAAAAGAACCTTAAAAGAGGTTAAGTCTCCCTGCCTCAGTGTGGGAAAGGGACACATTATTGTATGGGTCTTTCGAAATTACATTTAAAAATATGTGGCGTTTATGGCTCTCTCGGCCAAAAAGGTTCCCGACCCCTGCTCTAGGACGTTCTTCTGCATCATTCTCTGGTGATTGTAGATCATCTGTCATTCATCTGATGGGTGCATTGGGCTGCAGTGCCTCTCTCTCCTCATAGTCTCCTAAGGAGTCGACATTTAGTTCCTGAGTCTGAGTCTCATTCTCACAGGTTGTCTTTGTGATGAATTTCACCAGTCTGCTTTTGTAACTTTCCTTAACTTACATTACAAACATCATTTTCATCACAATTTGTAAGTAGTACATCCTTTTAAATAGATGAATGGTAAATTTGGTGCCACCAGGAACCTCAAGAACATCTTTACCTTCATCAAAGTGTACTTTGGCACGAGTAGCAGTGGTACACTTCACCGAGAAGAGTTCTTGTGGGAATGAGGGGATGTAGAGGGCGTTCTTCAACGTCACTGAACATCGGCGCCCGTTACTATTGAGGAGACATACCTGCGCATCTCCTCTGCCTTGTGCCAACCCAAAAGTACGCTTTCTGTCTGCCAGCTCCTTGCTGTGTCTCTCTGGCTTGAAGGTGCTGTTGAAGCTCTTGAACCGGCTTCTGTCGTTGATAATGTGGGACGACGCGTCTGTGTCCACGAATAGACCTTTTATCTGGATCTGCTGGGCAGCTCTGCTGGCGTCTGTAGGCCCCGCCTTAAACGTGAAGTCTTCCTTTTCTGCGGCTCCCCTGGTGTCGACCCGCCTACGATCCGCTTCATGGCTTCTGCTGTCGCAGCAGTCCTCTTGAGCACACCGAAAGCCCCGTCCATGTTCTTTCTCTCTGCACGCTTTGTCTGTGTGACTTGTGCTCTTGCAGGAATTACACCAAGCTTTCTTTGAGCCGTCATCTTTTCTGTGCCGCTTTTCTCCACATCTCCAACACACCAGGTCAGTTGAGGGGCCGCTTTTTTTCTTCGGAGCCGCTCGGGCTTTCAGCACACTCTCTCCCGTCACGTCCGCTGCAGGGTCTATATCTTCAGAGGCCTCAAAGTTCCTCAATTTGGCTTTGAACTCTCCCAGCTCCGTGTCTGCAGAGCTGTGCGTAACCATCAGCGTGAATGGCTTGTATTTTTCTGAAAGTTCCCTCATAATCATCGCCATCATCAGTCCCTCACTCTGTGCTTCACCTGCACTCTTGAGTGCTGTAATGATTCCTTACGCACTGATAATATACTCCGTGCCTGCTTTCTTCAGTGAGGTTAATGTTATGTACAGGGAGAAAATCCGGTTCTACCTTTGCAGATGTAGTGTTCTCTTAACACTTTGAGACTCTCTCTGCCCTTGTCTTTAGTGTCTCTGAACATCAGTCCCAAGCTGGTGTTATCCAGTAATGGTGCTAGCGCGCAATATGCATCAGCATTGAGCTTGTCGTCACGCACTTGTTCATCCACTGACAGAGGGCCGGCAGGCTCATTCAGGATAGTCTGTCGGCTTCAGTCCTGCACTGTCCATGCAGCATAATATCCCTTCTTCCCAGAGATCATACTCCTCTGCTCTCCCATCGAATGTGGGTCTCTTAATCTTGGTTCTGTTCGTCATTTTGAGTCCGTAGCCAAGCTAGCAATAGCTTCCAGTTAATTCCTGCTTTGCGTTAGCAAAGTCATACCATTATCAATATCCCTCTCCAATTAAAATCCTTAAAAATTGACATGTACAAATACTGGTAGGCATTGAAAAAAAATAGATGTTTAGGCAGCACATTCATTTTGATGCATCTCATTCTACCCGCGTGAGATAATGGCAGAAGGGACCAACACTGTAAGTCACAATTAATTTGATCCAGTAATGGGTTAAAGTTGGTTTTGAAACGATCAGAAAAATCCTTAGTCACTTGAATGGCTAGATACTTAAAGACACATGGAGAGATTTTAAAAGGTAAGTCTGATGTGGGGTAGGCCATGGCCTCCGGATTGATAGAAAGAAGTTCACTTTTATTTAGGTTTAATTTGTAGCCAAAGATCTGACCGAACTCCCTCAGTAGAGCTAGAACTGGAGGCATGGAGACAGCTGTATCTGAAATAAATAATAAAAGGTCATCTGCATATAAGGCTAGTTTATGATCTACACCACCCTTAAAGATACTGCACATAGAGCTAGTTCTAATGGCCGCCACGAGTGGTTCAATGGCTAGCGCAAACAGAAGAGGGGAAAGAGAACAGCCCTGTCTAGTTTCATGGCCCAAGAGGAAGTATTTCGAGTAGTCATTAATAGTGCAAACTCGTGCCACAGGTGATGTGTACAGTAATTTGATCCATGATAGGAATTTAGAGCCAAAGCGTCTCAAAGTGTAAAACAAGCAAGGCTACTCCACCCGATCAAAGGCCTTTTCAGCATACATGGAGATGACCATTTCGGGAGTGTCAGTTGGAGAGGTGCCGTATAAAATATTCATTAGCCGCCTAACATTATGATATGAATGTCTGGTTTTAATAAAGCCAGTTTGATCAATGTGGGCATTATCGACTCCAAGCGTTTTGCTAGCAGTTTTGCTAAAATTTTGACATCTACACTCATCAAAGATATAGGCCGATAACTGCTGCAGCATCGAGGATTGTACCTTTTTTTAGTATGAGAGAGATTGTGGCCTGTCGCAAAGTAGCTGGCAAGGCACAAAGATCAGCTCAAACCTGTAACATGTTAAGCATGAGAGGGGATGGTTTATCCATAAAAACCTTAAAAAATTCAGATCGGAAACCGCTGGTCCAGGGCTTTACCCACTCTGCACAGACATGACAGTGTTCTTTAGCAGTGAAAGGCTTATCCAATTGAGCAGCTACATCTGGTTCGACTGTCATATATTTGACTGTCTCATATTAAGATGGGGAAAAAAAGCTTTGTAGCATTTCTCATCAGAAAAACATTCAGAGGTGTACAGAGAAGAATAAAAATCCATAAATTTATCAGTGATACTGATCTGGTGTAAGAGTATTTTATTAGGCTTATCACCAAACTCATAATAGCTATAACGGGTTCTGAGTACTAATTACACTGCTTTGTCGGTGGCCATCGAGTTGAATTCTGGCTTTTTATAAGCAGTTTCTTAGAACAGCACTAGGGGATTCTGCACACTTATTTTGCAGTTCCGATATAGCAGAGTAAAGATTGCGACTCTTTTGTAAGGCAAGCTTATTTTTATTAGCACTGTATGATATTTCCCCTCTCAGAGATGCTTTTCATGTTTCCCAAATTGCAATTGCAGATGCATCTGGTGTATTATTAGCGGAAATGTAGAGGTCTATGCGCTCACTAATGAACTGAACAAAGTCTGTGTCTTTAAGTAGCAATGGGTTAAACCACAATGGAGACCGTGACAGAGAGTTGCCTGGGAGGAACATATCAAGGGTAACAGGTGAATGATCTGATATTACTATGGGGGTGTATTCATAAGAGTTGAGCGCAGAGACCAAATTATTATCATTGAGGAAAAAAAATCTATTCTAGAGAAAGAAGTTGTGGGCTTTGGAGGACTTGGACACAGAATAAGGCTTAAATGAGGAGCGATCCAGTGTTGGGTTAAGGCAGCAGTTAAAATCACCTCCCATTACAAGCTGACTGTTATCTAAACTAGGAATAGAAAGAAACAGTGTCTTAAAAATTCCTCACTGTCAAATGACAAAGTTGATGTTATGGAAAAACGTGTGGAAAAAAATGAGGAATTTACATTGAGATGCTTGGCCCGGGTTGCAGATCTGGAAGTTTGTGGTCGTCGATGGAATTTGAGGCTCTACGGTCTTCCTGAGGCTGAAAAGGAAAACGTGCGCGAGGAGTTGATCAACATTTGCCAGCATGTTTTGCCCTCAGAAAGAGAAAAGTTTCACGATGCTGTTGACGTCGCTCATCGGATGGGAAGAAAACGCCAGGAGGACCCGAGGCCTCGAGGGGTTCTAATCAGATTCATCTCCCGGCGCCTGTAGGAAGAGGTTCGGAGAGCGGCCAAGAAGAACGGGTTTCTCCAAGCCAAAGGCCTGCGCTTCAAAAAGGACTTAACAAAAGAGGACAGGGAGAATCGGCAGAAGCTGTGGCCGAAAATCAAGAGAGCACGCGAGTGGGGAAAGGCGGCTTACTTCGTGGTAGGCTGTGGATTTATCAATGGGTCAGAAGTTCACCCATGAAAAAAGAAAGGGATAAACGCAATAATTAATCCGTTCGAACGCAATAATTATTGTTGTCATTCACGCGGATATGCTCTCTGTACGCCAGCAAAAGCCGCTTTCAGCGGTAACTTCCGTGTCTCTGTGACCCACATTCGTTTAAAAAAGGAACATGAAAAACAAAATGATGACTTTATTACTGTCTCAATGAATATAAGAAAAATATCAAAAGATTTACGATAACTAGGCTGCTTTGTCATACGATAGCTCCTGCTAGGCTACTACTAGCTCCGCCGCAGAGCTCTTTGATGTATGCCGGCATTTGGGCAACTGGCTGGTCGGTTGACAGACAGACAGCTGATATTATAGTTTAGGGTCGAATAGGAATAACAATATTCAGGACTTGTATTTTATTAACTTTAGCAGTCAGTCGCTTTACATTCGAAGGCTATTAGGCTACATACTAACTAACTAGCCGATCATTTATCCTGTTATTAATTCACGTCATAGATTTACAGCGGATAACTTCACATTTCTGTCTGTGTGTGTCTCATTAAATTGCATTGAAGACACGGAGGATGTTTAGAAAACAGATTTATTTATTTTAAAAAGCACAAAAGCATCCATCGTATTCACGTTCATTCACATCATCATCTGGTACGCCCTCCGTCATCTTGCTGCAAAAGCCACTTCCTGCCGCTACTTCCGTGTCTCTGTGAGCATTCAATAGGGGTAAAAAATTTGGCCTAAATAATTAATCAAACAGGGTAAAACACAAAGCTTTATTTCTTTTTGCTAGGCAGTTTCATTCAGATCTCGGTTTTTACAAGAGTCTCATTAAATATCTGATGATGCCAAATTCTGGAAGTGTCAATGGGGTAATTCTTTATGGTTTTCACACAGTACAGAGCGATCAGCCGGGGTAACAACTCTAAAAAATAGGTTTCGTGGGGACATTTTACTTACTGAAAGTGATCCATCAGGTCATTATATTTGCCAAATACTACAATCTGATGGGGCTGCACGGTGGCGCAGTGGTTAGCGCTCTTGCCTCACAGCAAGAAGGCCCCCGGTTCAAGTCCCGGCTGGGGGACATGAAAAACACAACATCAATGGGGGAACCTTTCTGTGTGGAGTTTGCATGTTCTCCCCGTGCATGCGTGGGTTTTCTCCGGGATCTCTGGCTTCCTCCCACCGTCCAAAAACATGCTACATAGGTTGATTGGCAACTCTAAATTGTCCATAGGTGTGAGTGTGAGAGTGAATGGATGTGTGATTGAGGATATTCCACCCTGCGACAGACTGGCGACCAGTCCAGGGTATCCCTTGCCTACGCCCAAGTGGCTGGCGGGGCAACCACGTGACCCCGAAAGGGAATAAATGGTCAAGAAGATGAATGAAAAACTACAATCTGATGATAATATTGTTATTTCAGCCAATATTTATGGATACAACACTGTCAAAGGAAATTATCAACTTCTTTTCTCTATAGAAAACTTATTGTTAAAATGGTTAGAAAAATTTCCAAATGCTATCATATTGTTCGGGGTGACTTCAATAATGTCCCAGATATTAATTTAGATAGGTGTCCTCCTCGTGGGCCGGATGGAAGCAACACCAAGCTAAAGAATTTTATGGAAAAATTTGACCTCCATGATATGTGGAGAAGGAAAAATCTTGATGTCAAATGCTATGCATGGAGTAACAAAACTGGTACAAATCAGTCCAGAATTGACTTTTGGTTGGTCAGACACAGACTCCTGAAAAAGCTCTTCATGAAATAAATAAGTCATTGTGAAAAACAGCAACATGAAATAAAAACAAAGCTACTTTGGAAAATATTGATTTTGAAATACGAGCCTCTGAAAAAAAGACAGAATTATAATATTCCACATGATTAAAAAATAATATTTTAAAATGCTGTTTTAAAATAATGAACAGGTTTTTAAAGCAAAATGAAATATATTGAATAATAAAATGCCTTTTTTAAAATCAGTGTGCAGGGTTTTCACAATTTCATGATCTTTTTATATTTTTAAGAGAGATTTATTGGTTGATTGTGTTTTTGTATGAGGCCATATTTATTTATTTAATTAAATATTTATTTATTTAATTATGAACAGTATAGGACTCCATAGATAAACTCCAACTCTCTGACTTTCAAACTGAATTGGATCATTTATATCTTCAAAAAGCCAAGGGAGCTTTTGTGAGATCTCGATCAAGATGGTTTGAAAACGGTGAACAATATTCACATTACTTCTTTTTTTTTTTCTTTCATATTTTTTTATTGCTTTTTCAACAAAGTTTTAAACACAGACAACACAAACACTACCAGTGTACAAATGAGAAACACAGCATAAATACCCACATATAGTTACAAAGCAGAAGGTTTCATCCTAAGAATGCAGAGAAAGGTAAACAACCATCATCAGATGAGAGGCTGGGTTTTCGCCTGGTTAATATGATCCATGAAAGTCTTTGTGACTTTATCCAGCCGACCAGTCAATTTGTATCGGATTTCCTCAAGGTACAAACAGCTCGCCATGTCATTTAGCCACTTACAGAAACTAGGGGAAGTAGAAGCCTTCCACTCCTTCAGAATAATCCTTTTGGCAATAACCATTCCAAACCTGACTGCATGTTGAATTGAGTGTGACAACTTCTGAGTGTGATCTGAACAACCAAATATTGCAATCAGAACATTGGGAATTATTTGTGCATTATAAACTGAACTAAACAACCTAAATATATTAAACCAAAAATGTGTTAGCTTAGGGCATGAGTAAAATAAATGAGAAATGCACTTATGGAACAAGACTTGATTCCTTTCAAAGCGCTTAGCCACAAATTAATAGGGATATCCGTTCCAATGTCATCAGCCCATGCAACCTTAATAGAAGTAGTTGTTGGTGACCTATGAAAACATCTGACAAAATCTGAAATCAAATTCTTAGATGTCGACGCTTTAATCAAGACTTTGAAAAATTCAGGTTGTGTTGGCAGTTGTTGAAACTGGGTTATAGACCGTTTTATAAAGTGTCTGATTTGCAAATACCTAAAAAAAATGACCCGGTGGGAGAGAAAACTTTTTTTGCAGTTGGGTAAAAGATGCAAAATGATTGTTGATGTAGAGATCCTTAATGGATGAGAGGCCATTTTTATCCCAGAGAGTAAACGCGTGATCCGACAGACCTGGTTGAAAAGCTGGGTTCAGGCAGATGGGAACGTCTATAGATAAGACCGGCAGACTAAGTACCTTCCTAATTTGCCTTATAATTCTATACGAATTGTACAATACAAAGTCATTTTTTTATTTTTTTAATTGGGATATCCACTTTGCTATACAGCAAAGCAAAAGTTTTTATCAGGTCAAGAAGAGGAGGAATAGATTCTTCCATATCGGACAGTGTAAGGAAAACATCATCTGCGTACAGGCCAATTATGCTCTTGGAGGTGCCATGCTTTATCCCAACAATGTCCTGGTTTGCTCTAATAGCGATAGCGAGCGGTTCAAGTGCAAGAGCAAAGAGGATTGGAGAGAGACAGCAACCCTGCCTGGTGCCGCAGTGTAATTGGAAAGGGGTAGACCTATTGTTTTTAGTAATCACACAGGATTTGGGGCGAGAATAAAGCATTTTTATCACGGTCATAAATCTGTCCCCGAAACCGAACTTCTGGAGTGCACAAAACATATAATTCCACTCTATTTGATCAAAGGCCTGCTGGGCATCCAAAGAGAGAACGCCAGCACGAGGGAGTTTTGTGGTATACAGAACATTTAGAAGCCGTCGAGTGTTTGAAAATGCATACCGTTCTGGAATAAACCCTGTTTAATCGCTATGAATAAGCATGCCAATGTGGTCATTCAATCTATTTGTTAAAACCTTGGCAATAATTTTCTGATCAATATTTAACAGACTTAATGGACGATATGATGCAGCATTACCAGCATCTCTCCCTTTTTTCAGCAAGAGACAGATATTAGCATCATATAATGTGTCTGGGAAGCAGCCTTGAGTTATGGAATCATTAATCATGCGAAGCAACAGAGGTGCAAGAATATTGATATGTGCCTTGTAAAACTCGATCCCGAATCAGTCAGGTCCGCATGCCTTGCAGTTTGGAAACGAGCGGATGGCAGACTTAACTTCTTCTAGCGTGAAGTTGACTTCCAACTGTTGTCTTGCTGATCACTCAAAGTAGGAATGTCCAAGCTGTTAAGAAAACCGAATATTTCCTCCTCAGAGGATCCAGCTCTTGAAGTGTACAAGTTTTTGTAGAAGTCATAAAATATTTTATTAATTCTAAGTGGATCTGTAATAATTTCGCCATTGGAGGATGTCAGTTTAAGAATTGCCCTTTCAGCCTGAACACCCTTGAGTTGTCTGGCAAGAACACAATCAGCTTTATCACCGAGCTCAAACTGCTTTTGTTTAAGTTTGCGTATATAATCACAAACCCGTTCACCGAAAATACGGCCATATTCAAATTTAGCTTTCAACATATTGTTTAAGACTGTCGCAGATTTAGAGATACAGTATGATTCTTCCAGCAAGGGAAGTTGCGACTCAATTTCACACAATTGCTTTTGTCTAGCTTTTTTATTAAAAGATTGATATGAAATAATGTCACCTCTAATTACAACTTTCAATGATTCCCACAACGTAGAATCTGACACCATGCCATTGTCATTAAATTTTAAGAACTCTGAGATCTTGGTGGAAATGTATTCCAAGAAGGATTTGTCCAAGTTCCACGCAGGATTAAATTTCCAGTTATACGTTTGTTTGTGTAACTTGAAATCAATTTTTATACTAAGATACTAAGAGGGGAATGATAAGAAATTAATATAGGATTGTACACTGAAAGGACAATGTTAGAAATTAACCTAGCGTCGACCAAAAAGTAGTCAATCCGAGAGAAACTGCCATGTACCTGGGAGAAAAATGAGTACTGCTTATCTAGTGGATGTTGGTGCCTCCAGATGTCAACAAAGTTAAAGGATTTAATTAGATTATTCAAAATTGGGATGGATTTGAGAGTAGGGGCGGTGGCTGAAGAGGATCTATCCGATCAACTGTCAAGAAAACAGTTAAAGTCACCTCCAATTATAATGTGATGATTAGGCTGATCCGCGGCAAGACGAAAAACCTTGCAAAAAAAATCAGGACAATCGAAATTTGGAGCATATATGTTTAAAAGTGCCAGCGGAACAGAGTTAATGGTGCCTGTAACCAAAACATACCTCCCACCTGGATCAGCAACCATAAATTTGTAAACAAAAGGAATGGTCCTACGGATCAGGATGGCGACTCCTCTTGCCCTTGAGGAAAAGGGGGATTGGTAAACTTGTGATACCCATTGAGCTTTCAGGCACGTTTGTTCAGTAGGATGAATATGGGTTTCCTGAAGGAAAATTATATCAGACGACAAAGATTTTAGATGCATAAAGACTTTACCCCTCTTGAGAGCTTTTCCCAGACCCCTACAATTCCATGATGTAAATGTGACCAGATTTAAACCAGATACAGTTGGATTAACTTGCATTCAATGAAAGAGAAAAAAGAAGGAAGGTATATGGGGCAAGAGTGCAAAATAAATAAATAAATCCACACTGGCAGGTAAACAGCACAAAAATAAAAAAGAGAAACAACAACAACAAAACAGAAAAAAAAAACCCATCCCTGTAAGCCGCATAAAAAACTGCAACAAAGCGGCAAGTTCCACTCACGGATAGGGGGCAGCAAAGCAGAAGGTAGTTCCCGCTTAAGATACGCAGCTTTGGCTGATTGATGATAAAATTAAAGAAATTGACAAAATGCTTTTTAATTTCATCTGGAGAAACAGAACCAATTACTTAAAAAAAAATGTTCTCGTGAACTCCTATGACAAAGGTGGCCTCAATTTTCTCGATTTTTATACCTTGAATAACATATTTAAAATTAATTGGCTGAAACAACTTTTTTAGAAATCCCAGCTCCATTTGGAACACTATACCTCTTCATATTTTATCTAAAATTGGTGGCGCTGATTTCTTTCTCATGTGTAATTATGATGTATGTAAAATCCCACTTAAGTTATCTGCATCTTGTCGCCAAGCCTTCCTTTCATGGTCCCTTGTATACAAACAACTTTTCACCTCACAAATATTCTATCTGGAATAACAGGGACATTTTATGTAAACACAAATCACTCTTCATAGAACATTGGTTTCGAAATAAGTTTATTTTTGTGTATCAATTATTTAACAACCAGGTCTTCCTTTCAACTTATGAGGAATTTCTATCTTAATTTAACTTCCCTGTTCCACCTTTAGAATACGCTAAAGTGTTTGGAGCAATTCCCTCTGGTGTATGCATGCTGTTTAAATTCCAACACAGAGTTAATGTTGAGGAGCCTTTTGTACTCTCTCCCATATATACTCCTGTGGAGAAAATATGTCTGACCGGTTATCCCAGGAAAAACAATAAAGCAATAAGAAAATTATTTCAAACGAACATTGTTTCACTACCTCGTAGCATGTCTTATTGGAACATGTTTGTTGTAGATATTGCATGGAAGGAGGTTTGGCAAACACCCAATACATTTTTAATCACTAATAAGGTTAAGAAAGTTTCTTTTGAGATTATCCATAGAATTAACCCAGCTAAAATGTTCATTCAAAACAGATTTAAATTAAACATTGACACTCTGTAGTTTTGGTTGTAATTCTGAAACAGTAATCCAATTTTCTGGTATTGTCCCAAAGTTAAGGCGTTTTGGCAGAAGATGTGAGATTTTATTAATGATAAAATTGATTCTTGTTTTGTCTTATTCTGGAAAGATGTCTTGTTGGGTCTAATATAAAAAATATGCAAACGGACTCTGGTTTAATTTTAAATCTTTTACTCATTTTGGCCAAATTCCATGTTTATAAATGTAAATTTTCTAGTAGAAAACCCTGTTTCACTGCATTCCTTTCTGAATTAAATCAATATATCAACAGTATTCGAAATTCAGAGAAGCAAAAAGCAATCAGAACATTGTAAATGGTAAATGGCGTATACTTGTATACCTTTTTTTCAAAGGCCCAAAGCGCTTTACAGTCACAGTACCATTCACCCATGCACACACACATATGTGTTAGATTCAGTGTTTTCTCATAGAGTTTAACCCCCTGGCTTATTTCTATTTCTATTCTTGTTCTTCTGTTTATTACAGATGTGCATTTGATAGTTGCAGTTTTTTTTTTTTATTGCATACCTAAAAGTACGTCCTTGTAAAATGGCATAATGTGCAATAAAGTTGATTTAAAAAAAATACTTTACAAGAGAAGTAGCACAGAAGAAATAACAGCAAAAATAACAAGAACACAACCAAACTGCTTCTCCACGTCTTTAAGATGTTGTTCAACTGCTCCAGCTTTGCCCTCCAATGACATAATACGATCACCGTGGACAACGATAGAAGCCTCTATGTTGGCAAGTTTCGTGGCGAAAATTTCAAGATGACTTAAACTCAGTGGAGAGGGCCTCTTTATGTCGCTCCGGCAGAGATGTGACGTCTTCCAGGCCCAAGTTGGTAAATACTTGTATAGCGCTTTTCTACCTACAAGGACAAAGAGCTTTTACAGTCACAGACCCATTCACCCAGTCACACACACATTCACACACTGGTGGCGGGCGGCTCCGCTGCCAAACACAGGCACCCGCCTACCACCAGAGGCAAGGTGGGGTTCAGTGTCTTGCCCAAGGACACTTCGACTCATGTTAGCGCTAGCCACTGTTGGGCCCTTCTCTGTCAGTTTATCTAGTCTTCGGCTTCGACATTTTTAATACTGCTTTGTGAGGAGTAGTTTCGAAAACTAGTTCACAGTCACCAGATGTGGAATCAGGAAGGTGTTTACAAGGTAATTAGGTCCAAGTTAGAAATGCCTATGAGGAGCAGATTGAGCACACGTGTTGCAGCTATCACTCCTTACCGGAAGTCCTCTACCCGCATTTTAAGGCTGGATTTTGCTGTTGGATTTATAATTAAACTTAAAGTTAAAGTCCCAAATGTGTTCTCTGCAATTGTGTTCTCTTCCTGACTGAGTTTAAAGGCTTGTTGTCCCACATTAACCAGATAGGGTAAAAATAAAAACAGGAATAAAATCAGGGGATCTTTTTTTATTATCGCCTTAATGAAAAAACTTCTTGAAACAGACCTTTCAAATGATGCATGATCAGAAGTGTTTACCTTTTAACTCTCTTTTTATTATTTTATTACATGAACTTACAAGGTAAAAATAAAAATTAGAAAAGAATGTTGACTGATATTGAAAGATGAAAAACAGACATCCCACGGTAAGGTTAAAATGCATTTATTACCATCACATGAAACTCAAACTGCTCACTGCTGTTGCTGTTCAAAGTACGTCATGATGGCTTTAGCTGCACTGAGCGACAGAACGGTCAGTCCCAAAAGACTGATGGATGAAGCCACGATGAACACTGCGGTCATGTGTTCTGACCCTGCAGAGATATGATTGAACGTTCACCGTCTTTTCACTTAATTACATCCACACTAAACTGAAATGAACCTTCACAGTCTTGTGAGTGATTTTAGCTGACAGTTCTTAAACATACCCTGCATGATGGGCTTTAGCTTCACCTTATATGTTAAAGAACTTTAGTCTCAGGAAGTGTGTGTGGCTGAGGGTGAACATGCACTCACAGACAGACGGCTGTACAGACTTCACCCTCATGTCAACAACCAGCGGTCCTGCAGAGACGACAGCGGCCAGTTTCTTGTTCCTCCCCTCAGTCCTCACCGATCTTTTGGAGCGCACCTCGCTGGTGCAGCTCTGTTTCAAAACAAATATCTGCACATGACCAACATCTCACAAGAAAAAAAAATTGCAATATTTGAAACCTCTGAAGGTCCTGGAGACCATTTTAAATGATTTCTTATCTAAAGATGCATAGAAGCAGACTCGCAGAATAAATGGTTGAAAATTCAAGTTTGGATTCTTCACTGATTCCAACAGTTTGGAATGCACTCATCATTTTTAATGTTTGAAAATGTCCATTAGATGGTAAAAACTAACTGCATGTGTTTATCTCTGAAACTATGTTCTAGTGAAAGTATATTTATTGTATATTAAAAAAAAGCTAAAGTTTTAGAAATGTGTTAACATAGTGACCATTAAAAACTTTAAATCCAAAATGTACATCATAAGGATTCAAGCCATTAAAGTGGAAAAACGTATTTTTACAGCTTTCTTTACAAATCTGCATTAATTTAATGTCTCTAATTAAAAATCTTTCCTGCAACAATAATAAACTAGCTTGTCTAACCTGCTTAATGGCTTTTGAAAACTTAAACTAAATAAGCTAAAGTACTGTAGACAAAATATCCTGTTTCTGTGTGAACATAAATGCATCATCCTTTTTAAAGAGGCAGTAAGGACCAAGTGTTTTTCAAAAGCTGGAGGTCAAATCGCAGTAAAATTTTTATAACAACAGAGCAAAAACAGAAAAATGTTAGGGTTCAGCTGGAGAAGGACTATCATAAATGTTAAAATTCACAGTCTATGTTTAAATGCTTATCATAGTCTTATTAAAATCTCAATTCAACATGAAATACTCAATGTGTTGACGTTTTACAGAAACACTCCTTTTCAATGTGTTTTTCTGGCCCGAAATATGAAAATGTCATTGGAGAGGAGAAATTTGCTCAGCTTTCATGCCAGATCTTCCAGCAGAGTTGAGAAATACTGACCACCAACGCCTGATTATCAGAAGGCAGTGGTAGGTTATGATAAGAGCTGTTCAGACTTGGTGGGGATAGAGGAATTCTGTTTCCAAATCAGTGTTTTTCAGGATCTGACTGGAGGAGCTTGTGTACCAGAAATTATTGTCAGGATGACATACATATCAGCTTCTGCCCTCACCTTAGTACAGTCTTCATCAGGTCCACATATGTTGGCAAGGCAGTGAAAGTAAATGTGTAACCTCTTTGGCATCGAGAACATCTGGATGGAAAATCTGCTGATCTGCGAGTCTCCGTTCACTGACATCCACAGAAAGGTGTCATCAGCAGGACAGCTGCAGGACAGGAAGGTTGGTCATTTCAGTCTTCATACATGCTTGCAGTTAAACAGTCAGTGGTGAAAGGAAAACACCTGTCCAACAGAAGCAGAGCCTGGACCTCATCCTGCGGGTTGGGGCTCTCGGTGGCCCAGCAGGACTCTACCTGCAGGAGCACATCTGAGGCAAATGTGCTGTTTGTCTGCAGTGAAACCTGGAAGAACAGGGTGTCCTCAAAGCTCAAGCTGACAGTTTCTTCGTAAGAGCGAGTGAACGAGCTGTCCCTGAACAGCACCAGGCTCAGACCCAGAGAAAGAGACGAGTTGAACTCCACCAAATAAATTGAGGACAGCCTACAAATAGGAAATGCTCAGTTTTAGTCCAGCTGATAGCTGTGCATGGAGCTGAATATGATGCATCTCACCACAGTGTGTCAGACGCCACGCGGGCATTGCTGACATAATGTCTTGGATAGACGCACTTCCAGATGACTTTCAGGTCCCGCCGGCTGATGGTTTGCCCCTTGACCAGAGTGATGGACAGCGTGTTCTGCAGCGTGATGTGAGTTCTGTTTACCTGATGGACATAAACACTTGCTTGCATAAACCGCCCATGTACAGTCACCGGACTTATGCTCATCACAGACCTGCTTCTCTGATCCACACTGGGAGGATTTCCGTGGGATGTGGAAGAAAAACAGCTTCTCTGTCTCGTTCACTGAACAACGGCCATCATTCAACTTCACCTGCACCTTTCCGCTGGCGTGAGAGGTCAGGTAAGCTTTGGCTATGCCACCTATCATGGACTTTTCCAGACACTGACTGAAGAAACCCCCCTCTGCACAAAAAGTCGTTATTCAACTACAGCTGATCAGAACAAATGAGAAAACTGCATAAACAGTAATAAAGTCACATTGTGAGAGACAATTACAGGTCGATTTGAATCCTTTTCCTTGTTTTGTTGCGTCAGCTGAATGGTTTTATGGTTAAAAACAGCTGATTGTAAACTGATTGTAAAGCTGCCAGTTTTTAAAATCATAGTCCCCAGTTTAAAGTTTGAGCAGCAAACTACAGCTCTAACCATAATTTATCCTAAAATTAGGACATATACTCTGCAAATAAAAGAAAAAATAAACAATCTGATGATTCTGGATTGTTCCCTCCATGAAGGGTTGTAACTAATAGCCTGAAAAGATCTTCATCTGCTTTAAAATTAAAGTGTAAAAAAAACCATTAAGAGTAGAAAAACTGCAAAAATGGAGGGGATTGATTGACAAGGTCTACAGCCAATCAGGATGCAGAACACACTACTCTGTGTAGAAAGAAAAGGTCAAACACCAAACCATGAAAAGGAAAAGCGAGAGATTTTGCCCACAAATCAAATCTTCTTTAAAATCTAAATAAGTCTCTAGACTTTTCTAGAATAGCTAAAGGTTTTAAGAGACTAATGTTGGCTCAGAGACATTTCTTATTACATTTATTAATAGAACATCTTGCAGGCACTGCAAGACATTTTTGTGGCTCACATGCTAAAAAAAATAAAATAAAAATCTCTTGCTAATGAGGCCGAGATTAAAGCTGCATAGTTGCCATAGCCCTAATTATGGGAATCTTTGACAGTTCCATCAGAGTTGAAACCTCTAAAATCTGGCAAATATTATATGATCATTAATAAATTCATCATTAATAAATGATGGGCGGCCGTGGTGCAGCGGTAGGGCAGTCGACCCATGATCGTAGGATTGCAGGTTCGATTCCCGTCTTGCACGCCCATGTGTCGAAGTGTCCTTGGGCAAGACACTGAACCCCACCTTGCCTCTGGTGGGAGTTTGGCGCCAGTGTTTGGCAGCGGAGCCGCCATCAGTGTGTGAATGTGTGTGTGAATTTGTGTGTGCATGGGTGAATGGGACTGTAAAGCGCTTTGGGCCTTCGAAAGAAGGTAGAAAGCGCTATATAAGTATACGCCATTTACCATATCGAATAAAAAAGGGCTATTTTCTTAATCCTGGAGAGGCCATGGGATCAAATGTTATTTGCATGTATTTATGTGTGACCGAGCACAAAAAACCAATGGAAATTTATGTTGGCCACACGAAATTCATCAATTTTTCTCTTCTTTACTTTTAATTTTTCTAAGGTTCTGTTTGGCTGCTGTCAATTACTGCTACCAAAAATGAAAAAATAAAATAAATTAACTTAATTTAACTTAATAAATAAAGGAAAATTGTTCTTGAGTTCTTCAGGGTAAAAAAAAAAAAAGGAGTTAGGAAAATAAGTTTCCTAAATGATAAAGCATTTGTTGCATTGGAATAGTTCTGAGAAAAGCCTGTAGCCTCATACCTTTGCAGACCGGACGTAAAGCTGCAGCAGGAAGGGTCACAGAGCTTACATCATGATAACCTTGCCGACACACACAGGAGAAGGAGCCCAACGTGTTGATGCATAGAGAATGAGGAGGACAAAAGTGATGCTCTGAGGAGGCACACAGGTCTGGTGCTGTAAAAAAACAGCAGCTTTTTAAAAACCACAATAGAGGCCAGACTAAGCAGAGCCATGGGATTACAGTGTGCTTGAATGACTTCTATTACATACCATCCCAGTAAATAACACCGTTCTTCACCGTAATGTTGGGATCATTGAGGGACTCGATGTGATGCAGTTGATCACTGACAGGGAGGAAGACCTTCTCTGGTCTAGATGCATCGAAGGACTGAAACCAAATCTCTGTATGAGGATCATCTGCAGCTTCAAAGGATTCAAGCTCAACCTGGACTGGCTGAGCGAAGTCCGTCAACAGCTCCTGCATCTGAAGTTGACACAGAAAGAAAAGTGACTAAAGGAAATTCCATCCACATCTGAGTCCTCATCAGGTTATTTAAAACTAGTGGTTATGAAAGAGGGAGTTTCAGATTAAAATGTCTGGTTTGAGATTTAACAGTTCTCATAATTCTGGGGTTAACACAAAGCTCACACTTAACTGTGAGAGTCAAAATATTTTCAAAATCTGCCTTTTTAGCTTCTTTAGTCATAATTACCAATTTGAAAAAAAAAGTTAATTCACCATTTGAGCACCCATTTTATCATGCACTCTTGAAACTGCAGCTCTTCTTTTCTTACCGTTATTCCAACAATTTCAGCTTTTAGCTTATTTAGCCTCTATTATTGAACTTAACTGGAATCATTTTCTGCATTCCTTAGTTTTCTTCAGCTCCTTTCATTCTGTGTCACTTCATCTAATTTAGTTTTAGGAAGTGGAAAGTGTTATCTAAATTTTTTTGTTGTGTCTGTTTCTGTAAGTGCTTGAGAATACTTCAGCGCCTTCAGCGATCACATCTAACAATACGTTTAGCTTTTTAAAATCTTGTCTTTTTCAAGTAACATTTTTATAAACATTTTGTATGTAATTGATAATTTAAAATAAAGGACAGAGGAAACAACAGAATCATGACAAAAACCAAAGTCGTTGTTTAAAGCACAGCTTACTCTCTAAACAATTTCATAACTTCAAAACATCAAAGTCAAAACAACAGAATGTCATTCATTTTAGTAGAATATAAAATTCTCATGGAATTGAACGGAGCCTTATGCCAAAACGAAAAGTTGTGAATGCCAAATTAAAGAATGTGAAAAATTAAGTTGTGAAATAAATATTTCTTACTACACGAGTTGTCTGACATACACGCATCAACAAATTGTCTGCACACAGCTATTTACAGGTTTGAAGTATATTCACACATTAATGTGAAACCAGCACGAGCCAGTTTAGCTCGTGCTGGTTTGCGGCGCCTTCCGTCCGTGAAACCCGGGTTCGACTCCGGGCTGCTCCCTGTTCCCTTCTCTACCTCTGCCGGTTCCAAGCCCGGTTTGAGAAGGTTGCGTCAGGAAGGGCATCCGGCGTAAAACATTGCCAAATTTACCATGCGACTTGTTCGCTGTGGCGACCCCTGATGGGAGAAGCCGAAAGTGGAAGAAGAAGAAGAAGGAAGTATATTCACACATTAATGATGGAAGGTTCATCTCACAAGACTTTTTCACACAGACAGGCATACACAAGATTTGCATAACTAATATTCTTGAAGAGGGGTGTAAAAACAGAACCCAGGCCATATTTGAGCAAAAGTGAATAAGCAGGTGGGTTGAACAAATTTATGGTTCTTAGAGTGTACCTTGATTATATTGAAGACTGCAGCAAAGGCAGGAGGCCCAGCACCCCACACCCCAGAACTATGGGTAGACAGCGCAGCAGCCTGGCCAATCCAGGCATCGAAGAGCCCCAAGAGTCAGACAAAGACGCGGGAGCAACCACCCTCAATAACAGTATTTTTCAACTTTTTTTTGAGCCAAGGCACACTTTATCCTTGACAAAAATCCTGCGGCACACCAGCATCCAAAAATTGAAAAAAAGGAGAAACTCTATAGTCTGTATGTACAGTCCCTCCGCAATCTCACATGCATTGTTGGGATAATTGTGGCAGAAAAGCTGGAAGTTGTTGCTGTTTTTTCTAAAAGATGTAATAAAATTTAAGTTAGTTTTCCGTATTAATTTTCAACTAAATTATTTGAAATATTACCCTGGTAGTTGTTTTTTCCCTCCAATTTATTAAAATGCAATTTTATGTAACCTCACAAAAAAACATATATATTCTTTCTTAATAATTGTTATTTAAATAATTTTTTAATGTTGGATCAAAGGCAACCTAAAATTTTGAACAGTTATATGATCACAATATGTTTGATAAATTTCACACAAAAAAACTAACATTACATTTATGTTTTTTTTTTTTAAATGGTTTATTTCAAGCAATCAAACAGAAATGATGCACAAAAGCAATACAATCATCAGTTATACATTCATACAGTAACTAATCAAACTTAGGATAATTAGGCATATTAATAAATATTGCTTGAAAGGGAGTGGAAGGATGCGAATTTATATAATCCCACCCCGTTATACTATGACCATTTTATAATATGATTTATCAATATCCGGTTCATAACTTTTCATACAGAATTAAGAATCGTAAAGTATCTATAAAGCACATGACAAAGATGAATTACTTAAATTATTATGTAAAAATAACTATTTCAGAAATCAACATTGCAAATGCTGATCAGTTATCTAGAATATATGCAGATTATGTTACTTATAAAAGTCATTCATATGATTAAAATATAGTACTATATCAGTAAAATACACAACACTGTTTCAGAGATTTTCATAGCAAAAAGTATCAAAAGTTTAAAACGTGCAAAATTATGTTACATTAGGAAAGATTTTTTAATCAATTTGAAGCACATGACAAAGATGAATTACTTAAATTATTTTGTAAAAAATAACTTTTAGAAATCAACATGGCAATGAAGTATCCAAAATATATGTGCCATTTAAAGCGCTATACGAACAAAATGTATTATATGCAGATTATGTTACTTATAAAAGTCATTGATGTGATTAAAAAAAATAATACTACATCAGTAAAATAGATAAAACACTTTCAGGAATTTTCATAGAAAAATTTGATCAAGTATCAGAAGTTAATATGTACAAAATTATGTTTCATTAGGAAAAATTCATGAATCAGCTTATCAAAAAAATTCTTTTTAAAGAAGTGAAGTAAGATAATTAAAATTCAATCAATACTGTAAGCGGCGTTAGCTTAGCATTCACTTGTTCCAGAAAGGGATAAAGCGTGGCTTGAATATCATCAAGAGTCTTTTTAAGGTCTTCCTATTCCTGGCTTTTCTTATGGGCCATGGTCAGCTCTCTTTTTTGGAGAAAATCAACTTTTTAAGTCGTTTGAAGATAGAAGATAGTTGTATAGCCGCAGAGAGCCACACACACGCGTCCTGTGCTGTAACCCGGAACCGGAAATTTTTCCGGAAGTTTACTGTGACTACACAAAAAGCGAACATGAAGTTTTATCAGTTTTTCTCTTGCTTTAATCAAAGATGAAGTATTTGAATAAAAAATTCAAATGTTTTATTTCTTTTTAGATTTGGTTTAATTGTGTCTGTTGGCCACTTCAGCCTAATCCTGTTTCTTAAATGTTATTATTTCTCAAATTTAATGTATAAAATAATCCAGACCTCATTAGAAAAGTGTTTCAGTTAGAAAGATGACTTGGACCAAACACTGGGATGTTTGGCTGTTTTAAAAAAAACACAAACCTTGATGGAGAACTAAACTGTTTACCTCTGAATTAATCAAGAAGATTTAAAAACTGATGTGTGTTCGTTGTGGTTTCAAGACGTTTAACAGGAAAGACTCGTAGTATGCTGAGATGCTGTTAATTTAACCCAATGCATCATGGGAGATTTAGTGCAAAAACTGCTGCTTAGGGCAGACAGAGTCCTTTTTTCAACAGCGGGATCTGATTGCCCAAAAGTGTCCACCACGGTAACCTACGTGACTGTATTTGTGTATGCTGATGTTGAGTCAGTAGTGTATTTACTAAGAAGGGTGCAATTAAAATTGGCGGTTGCTTCCACCAATGATCCTACGTGTCTAAAGCGAATAAAGCCCAATTCGCTTCAGGCAGTGATCCTGACCCAAGTGATGGAGCCCCTAGCCCTCTTCCCTGGAAAATCCCCGGAGAGAAGCGCACAGGCCACCCACCGCTACTGAGTGACTGTGTTAATTATGGGGGACCAGAGGGACTTAAGTTCCTTTATAATGTTTTGATTTGCTGTTGATGTCAACTCCAAGCTAACATTATCCAAAAGTAGATTCTGGTATTAATTACAACCGATGCCGTATTTACTTTTCCAATTATCTAAGATTATTTTTTTTAGCTAAGCAAAAGGCTGTAAAGATGCCGGATTTCGATCTTTCCTCTATACTTACTCCGCTCATATCACTAACAGTAGCGGTTTTAGCCACAATTCATACTTGCAATTGGTTGGGGCTCAAATTTAAAGGGGGCGGTGGCTCAGTACTGGGGGGGCAGCGCCACTATTGGTTTGTAACGGCCTGAAACCTGCGAACTGGCGCCCCCGCAGCTGCACGCTTTGAGAAGGTGCTGCAAATCTTTGTAAAAAAAAAAAAAAAAGGGAGGGGTGGAGCGCAGGCCAATATTGTCATTCTTTATCAACTATTGTAGACATTTTTCTATCTAAAATGATTTTTTTTCGTTCAATTGGTATTAGTAACCTATTTGACATAAAAACAGCAGATAATGCAGGCAGTGAAACAGCTTTTTAAGATAAATAAACAATAGATCATTTGTTTATAAATGTATTGAGGTTTTTTGGAGGATTTTTACTGTTGGTGTTGCACAAAATTAGGAAAATGCCAAATATGTGATGAGTGATAAGTTATATGATTTAGTTTTTAATATTTTATAAGATCCTTAAAATGATATTTACAATAACAGGTGTTTTAAAAAAAATCCAATCCCTCTGATATGTTTCACAAAGACACACAGGACATCACACACCAAGCAGAAATGAACTTATTTCTAAAAATGATGCCAGGAGTCCAGCTCCAAAACAAATGACAAGAGCAAAGAAAATGGAATGATTTGATTCGTTATTTCTTATTAGCAATATTTCCAGACTGTTTCATTCTGCATCATGTTCATATTTGTATAATAATGACCAAATATTCTTATGGTAAGCAAAATCTACATTATTTAGGCTTTAACTTGATTTATTCTGGATTAATATTCCTGTTTTTATTAATATTTATTTTCAAAATGTTAAGTTTTAAATAGGTTTAAAAGTTTAGCTTCAGTGTGTTCAATAAATGTTTATCTTGTTCTGCCTGCGACCTAAAACATGTTTTGGATTTAGGCCCCCTGTGCAACTGAGTTTGACACCGCTGTAATAAGAGTATGGAAAATTAATGCATTTTTTGTGTAAAATGGGCAAATGAAAATAGGGAACACAAAGTCAAATTGTGTGTGTGCAGGGGGAGTTACACCCCCAAGGGTAAGATAGTGTAGAACTCCCACCGATTACCAAATACAAAGAAAGATGGAGAAGCTGTTAAAGGGCTGTCAGACCAGATTGACAGATCTATTCACATCGTCACCCATAACCATGAGACCGATGTGCAGAACCACAGTGCATGCAAATAATTATCTGGGGTATTGCTTTTACAATACCATTATGATTCCTGTACCTTTGAGTACCTCATCACAAACTCACCACAATTTACACACACATGTAGCGCTAGGTAAAAATGAATTTGTAAACATTGTAAATGACTCAGTCTAATGCTTCAATACAGGGGTGACGAACAAGTTTGACACCAAGAGCTGAATATTTTCGCTGTGAGAGTCAAAGAACCACACCACACACTGACCTGCCAAGACGTACACACACAAACACGTAATTAAAGATGTATTATTTTCCATAAAACACTCCTCTCCCTACAACACAACAGCAAGTATTGTACGTGTGTTTATTTCAAGTTTTATTTCAGTTAAGTGAAGCAATAATTTAATTTTAAGCTTCTTTAAAAAAAAGACTTATATATTATATAATTTATATATTATAAGAATAATTTTGTAATTTATAGTTTTATGATGGATCTTTGTCATGAAAACCAATTAATTGATGATGTATATGTAAATTGTTAAGACTCAGCTTGTTCACCACAGTACTAAGGAAATAAGTATTGTACTGCATCCTACCAGATTAACAGTGCATTTACTTTAACTCAACCGCCAGTACCCAAATATCATGGACCTCACTTCTGCTCATAGCCACCTCAATAATGGTTTCACACCTAAGATTCCCCACTGGGGGTGAAGACGGGGCTACCCCCCGGTCGCCACACTATTCACAGTGGCATGCTCAGTCAGGTGTCTGTGCACTTTGAAAAGCTTCAACTTGTTAAATAAAGAGACAATTTTTGTCAGATCTGGAAGAGTTTTTAATTTTCCCCGGGATACGTTTCGTTCTTTTCTGCCATGAACAATTTTACTGCTTCCAAAAGCTCATAATAATAAACATAGTGACTTGCCATTCTGTCCAGTAAAAAAGTAAGCATCTTCCCATTCCTCCAGAAACGTTATGCGTTTCTCTTTGTACTCTGAATTTCGCCATTTTGAATATGAGGGTAAAAGTCTGCACGCACATCAAATGTCTAGTAATTTTTTCCAGCATTGGGCGTAAACCGTGCAAATGATTGGCGGTTACTTATGTGTCGGGGAGCAGCATCAAAACACTCACACTGCCCAGCAGTCTTTTTATTACTTATTTTTAATACTCTCTGATGGATTTGAGTGTTGTATAAAAGTGAATTACCTATGAAATGAGGCTCAATATGTCAAAGTTTTTGTCGCGACACACCAGTGACAAATCCAACAACCAACTCCTCACAATCTCAATGAGGAACAAGCAAGTCATGGGTAGTTAGAATTGCCCCTTTCCAACATCGATGCTTGTATACGTTAATACGCCCAGAAACAGCCAAACAGCATGGCTGTGAATTCTGCTAACAGCCCCCTGACTCATGGGAAGGATCTTCATACCCACAAATCCCCATTTGTCATGAGTCTTAGGGGCTGAAGGCGGGGCTAACCTCGCCACAATAGGATGAAACTGCTCATGGGCCGAGAGCCGCATGTGGCTCGAGAGCCGCGTGTACGCCACCCCTGCTTTAATACATCTAAATGCAGTTTGACTAAAGCAAACCAAATCCGAACCTTCTCCCACCTTCTTGGTAAAGATCTGAGCCAGCTTAATTCTGAGTTCCTCCTCCAGGTCTTTGGGCAGTGTCCATGGCACGACCATAACCAGACCCATTCTGTCATAATCCAGTGCTAGTTCTGCAAGGTCAACAAAGCAACAGTGGTCCAAAACGTTCAGACCTGGAAAGTGCCGATACCTCTGACTGACTGACCTGGATCTTCAGTAAACTCTGCAGCTCTGACATGGATTTCAAATGAGGAATTTGATCCTTTAAAACATAAGTGAGAATGTTCAGACTCCCACCGTCCGCCGCACTCCTCCCACACGTCCAGGACGTAGGACTTGCCCTCCTCCAGCTGTGGGAGCGGCAACTTGGTATCGAACAGGCGGCTGCTCTGGATGACTGGCCCATTCTCCAGTGACAGTTTGTAAATGTAGGCCACAGCAGTCTGCTGCAAGGTGCTGGGTGTCCACACAACCGTGGAGTCATTAGAGCGATACCTGAGACCAGACACGCCACGGGATCCTGAGGCAGGCAGACAGGCATACACACACAAAAAAAAACAACAACAAAAAACACCACTGTTATATAGGTAAGTACGACAGAGTTTTAGGGGCACAAAAGAAAAAAAGTAAAATTACAAAATTCTACGCCGGAAATTTACAAGGGAAAGAAAATAAATAAATAAATAAAAATAAAAAAATCGTCATTTTACTGTTAAAGTTGAGCATACAGAGCAGCTAGTGACCGCCACGCAGCAGCAAAGCAGACCGACTAAATTTAGTTGAACAGGTAAACTGGATTTTTATTGACAACACTTCAAATGTTTGGAAGCTCATTTGTTTGATTTACGATTTATTAATGTTTTATTTATTGATCGGTGGTTTGCAGGATCTCTGCAGCCGGATGAAGCCCGATGTTGACTTCAATCCTTTCATTCCTCCACTAAAGACAAGATCTCTACGTTTGTGTGATGTTTCTGTCTGAGGAGGAGCACGTTTTGGTATTTTCAAAGTTCTAATGATAGAAGAGACCATTTTCATTCCTATTTGTTGATTAATGTTGAAACGGGACGTTTCATCTGGAGGAGGGGGTGTATGTAACACTGTTTACTTCCGCATTGGTGTTCGGATGACAGGTTCATGACGTAATGATGCAAATGAGCTTCAGGGTGTGTGAATGAAAAGGAAAATAAAGGCTGCAGCAGTCCTCTACACCTAAACATGTCTCTGAGCTCCTTATTTTACATATGAAACTCCGCTTTACTGACACCGAACCCCGGAAAGCCAGCTCCGCTGACAATCTGATTTTGAGTCGCCAAAAGTTTCTGAATCTCTTTGTTTTTGAAACCTATCCGGAAACAAAACTTCACAAAAGGCTCCACATATTACATCTTCAAGCTAGGCTACAATAAACGGAACACTTTGGTGTTTTTTACTTGTTAATTACTTTTTTCTCGTAAATTTACTACCCAAAATCTCATAATTTAACAGTTATGACTTTTTTTCTTGTAAATTTACAACTTAAAAGTCGTAAAAAAAACCAAAAAAAATTGTAAACTGGCCCTAAAACTCTGTGGTAGGTAAGCATTTACAGATCAAAAAAAAGTCTGGGACTTTAACGGCAGATGTGACACCTGCGAAGGGAAATGTTTAAAAAAAAAAGAAATCTGATCTCTTGCAATGCAAAATGTAAACCGGGGAAGCTATTTTTCAACAGTCATTTATTTTTTCACCAGGAAGACAATAAGCCTAGTTACTTATTTAACATTTTATTCAAAATGTATTGAAAAATTTAAATTACTTTATAAAATAGTTTTTTATTGACTAAATAAAAAGAATTTAGTGATTTTGCTAAATACATTTATTTTTGTATCAAACAAGTAAAAAAAGATCAACTAGATCGGATAATCCAGTTCAGACATGAATGTGTTTCAGTCTGAATCATGATCAGACCTAGCGCGCCGCCCGTGCGCAGCTGCGCCTCACCTGTGTGCGCTTCAACTGTTTTGGCGTTCATGAGTACGTTCTCTCCACACAACGCCTCCACCTTGGCTTGGTACTTGTAGCATGGCAGAAGTCCCCCCACGGTGTAGCTGGTGAGGAGTGTGGTGCCTTGCAGCTCCCCCTGGTGGTAAACTCTGAACATTGAGATGAAGGAGATGTTTCCCACCTCCCAGCTTAGAGTGTAGTTGTCAGGACCAAACGATGTCTGAAGCAGGGCATCGATGTTGGAATGACCTAAGGAGACAAACATGTCTACCTCTCTGCAGTCTTATAGAAGAGAGTGGCTGTAAAAGTCGCCACACATTTGATTTCAAGAAGCAACACTTGTTAGACCAAACATTTGGTCTAATAAAAGGATCACATTGACACGTCCCGTTAAACCTTTTACCTCGTCTGGCAGCAGGTCAAATTATTGAGAGTGAAGGCCTTGCGCTCGTCATGTGAGGAGCATGAATTCCACACACAAATAATCCAAATCCAAATATTATTAGAACATTCTAGCACACCGTATGGTCACATGTCTCTGCTAAATTCAAAGTGTTTCCACACATTGGACTGGAATGATGGACTGATTTGTGTTTTGCTGCATCACGTGTGTGTTGTCTGCTATGATGCAGACAGTACACAAGTCTGTATCACGGCCAGTGTTGCCAGATAGTGTCAGTTTTCCAGCCCAAAAGCCATCTGAAAACTGCCAGACCCAGCAAAAAACCGCCCAACGGGTGGGTCGGGTGGAAGGACACACACATTTATACACACACATACGATCAGGAGAAACAAGAATACACAGCTTTTGGTTCTTTTTTTCCCCCCATTGGACTGATTTAGCACCCGAACCCGGGATTTTTCCAAAGTAAAAGATTTTTCAAAATAAAGGATAGTTCAGACTGATAATAAAATGAGTACTGTATTGAATATTTCTTCAGCGTACCGGCCTTCTATTCATTTTCTGAACCCGCTATATCCCTTTTATGGTTTCTGGGGGCAGTCCCGGCTTCTGTGGGGCGAGGTCGGGTACATCCTAGACCAGGGGTGCGTGCGGCGCATAAGCCTTTTTCATCCATATGCTGCGTCTGTCTGTGGTTTTGTCAAATAACTACTATGTTCTGAGAATGTTGTGGTACCTTTACTTCAAAATGTCCAAGCTGGCAGGATGAACTCAGGGAGGGGCATGTCTGCCCCCTCCGCGTGTTTTCATTTTTCCCTTGCAGTTTCCGCATAAAATTAATGAAATTTGCGGTAGGGCGCCTCGACTATTGTGTCAACCTGCTGCGATGATGACCGTATTTTGCGCTGTGTAGAATACACTGGAGGGGCGCGGGAAAAAACTCGTTGCTACATAGGATGTGAACAGATGAACAGAGAAAAGCAGGTAGAGAGGGGTGGGAGGGGCTTTGGCTTCAATCTCTGGACGCAGCTTTCACTGCGGGAATTGAAGCAGAGACTCTTCTGGGATGAACTTATGAACTCAAATATGCAAACAGGATTATCATGTAGAAGAACTCTCTAAAATAAATAAACCTGATCTCTCAACATTCTCCGTGTCTTCCATGCGTTGTAAGACGGACACAGACAGACACCGCTCCATGTAGCTATCAGGCTAAAAACTTTAGCTGGTAGCTCCTCCCACACGCGGTCGCAGTGTCAAGCTTTAAAGAACACAATTTCTTTTTTTTTTTCTTTTTTTTTTTTTTTTTCTTTTAACTTGTTCTGTCCAACAGCTGAGCAAACAGATTAGAGCTGAAGGCTTTTTGTGTTGGACAGGTTTTACTATCACAAAAAGAGGTTATATAGCTTCAAGAAACTAGAGTGTAGACTTGTATAAACCCCTTTTTGTCATATTTTTTTATTTATTTGTTACATTTAGTGTGTGTGGGGAGGGAAAGGGGAAGAATGTGAGGGGAGGGTGGAAGAGAGTAAAAGGAAAAAAGGAAAAAAGGTGAAAAGGTGGGGGATACAAGCACTGATTTGAATAAGTTATTTTAAGCTGTAACAATTATACCAGATCTGCTGGAAAGACGAATGTTACATAAAAAGGTGAAAATCTGACACTAAGATGAGCGAAAAAAATCTGTCCATCAATACACTGTAGGTAAGGAGGAGGGATGAAGCAGACAGGGAGCAGTGTGGCAGTGTGCACGTGGGGGTGGAGATACATGCATGCTGCCGACGTGAACCGTGTGTTCATAAAGGGAGCCAGATCCTACCCAGCCAGACCAGCCAGACCAGGAGAGGGGAGGAGAGCCCCCCAGGCCAGAAGCCCCCCCAGCATCCGGACCCAGGCAGCCCGGGAGGGGAGGAGGAGGGGACCGCCCGCCCCACCAGCCAGGCACAGAGAGGGCCCCCCTACAGGGCCCCCCCCAATGCCCAGAGGCACAAGCGAACCCAGTGTCCGGCCCCCAGGCCACAAGACAGGAGCGCTTAGCCGTACCAGGCGGCAGCCATGGGGGCCACCGGGCGCCGGACACCGAGACAAAGGCCAGGGACGAAGCCAGGGCCCCCGGAACCCATGAGCCGGCCACCACCCGACCGGCGCCCCGTCTCCGCAAGCCAGCCCAGGCACGCGACCTTAGCAACCCAGGGATCGCCACGCACCCACAGCCACCCCCCATAACCCTAAAACCCTACGCATTACAACCCCCCCCCCCCCGCCATAATATCTGAGCCCCCCTCCCCAACCCTCTCAGTGCCCTCCCCTCTGTGATTGGGAGGGAAAGCCCCAGAGGGTCCCAGCGAGCCAGCCCCCAGGTCCGTCCTACCCATGCACTCACACACACATACTCACAATCATCTGGTTACCCTCCCTACCCCCGCCGCCACGCAGTAACCCCCCAGCCGGCCGACCCCCAGCGCCGTATGCCCGACCCTTCCCGCAGCCGACAGGATACCCATAAGCCCGGCCGCGCTGAGAGGACCAGGCGGGTGAAGACCGGCTGCCCCCCCCCCCGACCCCACCCATGTATGGAGGTGTGGGAGTGCTGTGTGTGTGCTGCAGGTAAAATAGGAGGTCACCAGTGTGGGGGGCTCCACCGCTGCCAAGCCGCAAAGCCCCCCACTCCGGAGTCCCTCTGTGAGTGGTGTGTATTTGCTGTGTGTGTGCTGCCAGCATGCAGTGTGTGTGTCTACAGAGGAAGTTAAAATTGTGGGGGGGGCCAGCGAAAGGTGAGCACGGATGTTTCACCGTGCCCCCCTCCACCAGACCCTCTCCACAAGGCCTTAGATGAATCAGAGTGTCTAATATGCAAGTAAAAAGCGGGGAGGAGAGCGGGTGCCAACGAGAACCCAGAGAGGGGCATCCCCAGTGAGCCCCGCCAGCATACCCCTCCCATCCAGATCCCGGGGCCCTATGTGCCTGTGTGCAATATTTGTTTGGGTGAGAGCGGGTCGGAGCCGGCGGATGGGCACAACCGGGGGAGAAGGCTCCCCCGAGCGACCGGCCCCCCAGCCGGCCGCGGTCGGCGCCCCCCCTCCCAGAGCGGCCGGGCATCCAGAAACGGCAAGCCAGCCGCAGTTGGAGGCCAAAGCCTCGTGGCGCCGAGAGACAGCCAGCAAAGAAGGGTCCCGGTGCCAGAACGGAGGGGCAGGGGGTCCAGCCCCACCATTCATACCCTGGCCCCCCTAAGGACTAGCACACTGCCCCCCCAGCCCCCCCCCAAAAAAATAATAATAATAATAAAATAATAAATAAAATAATAATAATAATAATAATGAAATAAACCCACCCAACTGAAACCCATTAACCCCTGCTGTTACTGCGGCGTCGACCCCCGGGGGGCCAGGCCACGCGCCAACTACTGGCCACGGGCGAAACACCGGCCATGGGCAGACGACCCCAGGCCCCAGAGCCCCAAGCCCCCCCCCCCCCCCCTCCCCAGCCCCCGCCACGGCGACCAGCCACCCAGCACGGCACCCGGCCGCCGTTCCCGGTCAGCCGCACTGCCTACCCTGCGCCCAGAAGGCACCCGCCCAGGAACCCCTGCCAAGTTGCCGGCAGAGTGTGCGCCCCCACCACCACCCCACCCAGGCAACCAGAGCCCCGAGCCGGGAGAACGACAGGCCCGGCAGAGCCCATCCCCCCAAACCCACCCCGGCCCACCCAACCAGCCAGGACCCGGCTCAACCTATCACCATCCCACCCCTACTAGGTGATGTGAATAACCAGCTGGAGCCAGGGAGAGTCTGAAGCCGACAGGTTTTTGTGGAGGACATTATCTCTAAACTAATATGCTCTGACATGAGGTTTCTGTAGTGGTTGATGCTAAGATTATTTTTAGATTTCCAGTTTAGGAGGATAGTTTTTTTGCGATACATACAGCGGTCAGAACCATATAAGCCTTGTTAGATTCCATGTTGATGTTATTCAGGTCACCTAATAAGCAGAATTTGGGGCAAGCAGGAATCTTATGATTTAAACCAGATTGATAAATCCTCACAAACCTTACGCCAAAATGATTGGACAGGTGGACAGACCCACAGGGCATGCAAATAGTCGTCTATGTTGTTACCTATGCACTGTGTGCATATAGCAGACTGATTGAGACCCATTTTAAATAACCTCTGTCCGGTGTAGTGAGTTCTGTGAAGAATCTTGTATTGAATAAGTTGCAGATTAGGGCTTTTGGTCATATTAAAGGCATTCAAACAGATCTGTAGCCAAAATTGATCACTAAAATTCAATGATAGCTCAGACTCTCATTTTGTCATGGGTAAGTAAATGGTTTCATCTATGTCTGATAGCATCTTATAAATTTTGGAGGTGAGTTTGGGATTTTTAAGGTCCATGAAATGTGTTACTGTAAGGGGAGGGTCTAGGTCTATTTGGGTCAGGCAGTATTTAGTGCTTATAGCGGATTTAAGCTGCTGATATTCTAGAAATTTGTTTATATTAATTCCATAGGTTGAGGATAACGTTGAGAGGGACATAAATTTTCTATTCTGAATTATATGCTGGAACTGCTGGATTCCTTTGTTCTTCCATGAAGCAAAATGAATCATGTTTTTGTTAATCAAAATGTCAGGGTAATTCCAAATGGGGGTAAGTTTACATGGAAATAATGTGAGGTTGTTTTTTTTAAGAAAATCCCACCAGGCAGTTAAGGATGAGCTGATGTTTAAACTTCTGAAGCATTTGTGTTGTTTAATTTTAGAACTGAAGAAAGGTAAATTAGAAATATCTAGGTTATCACAGAGATTTTGTTCAATGTCTAGCCAGGATTCATCTAGCACACCAGGATTCAGCCATTTTTGTACATAACACAATCTGTTCGCGGAGTAGTAGTCCTGGAAGTCTGGAAGGCCTAGTCCTCCTCTATCTTTAGGTTTTTTAATAGTTTTTAAACTAATCCGTGGGGGTTTACCTTCCCAGAGGTATTGGGAAATGAATGAGTCTAATGATTTGAACCAAGTAGTTGGAGGTTTGGAAGGAATCATTGAAAATAGGTAGTTAATTTTTGGGAGAATCATCATTTTTATGGTTGCAACTCTCCCGATTAGAGAAATGGGTAGAGTTTTCCATCTAGTGAGATCAGCCTCGGTTGTTTTAAGTAGTTGGGTGTGGTTTAGCTTGAGTAGATCAGAAAGCCTAGAGGAGATATTTATACCTAAGTACTTTATGTTGCCTGTTTGTATTTTAATAGATGACGGATTTAGATAATTGCAATTAATTGGTAGAATTGTGCTTTTAGACCAGTTTATGGAGTGTTCTGAAACTGAGGAAAATCTATTAATTAGGGAGATGATTTGGCAGATGGAAGATTGTGAATTTGGAGTAAATAGTAAAACATCATCTGCATAAAGACTTATTTTGTGTTCTAAATTTTTGGTTTGAATGCCTTCAATGTCTCGACTTTGCTAATAGCAGCAGCTAGAGGTTCAATAAATAGTGCAAATAAAGACGGAGATAGTGGACAGCCTTGTCTGGTTCCTCTTTGTAAATTAAAGCTTGGAGATGTTTGATCATTTGTTCTGATACGAGCATTAGGAGAGGCATATAGTATTTTAATCCAGTTAATAAATGATTTTCCAAAGCCAAATTTGTTCAGGGTGGCTATTAAAAATTTCCAGTTGACCCGATCAAATGCCTTTTCTGCGTCCAGTGACAAAATGGTTGCTTCTCGGTTGTTGATGGTTGTATAATCTATGAGGTTGATTAATCTGCGGTTCATCTGTTGGTAGATGAATGTCTACCCTTTATAAAACCTGTTTGGTCAGGATGTATTAGAGAGGGAACTACCTTCTCCAGCCTTCCCGCCAAAGCTTTGCAGATTATTTTAAGATCTGCATTAATCAGCGATATGGGTTGATAGCTGGATGGTGATGTGGGATCTTTCCCAGGTTTCAGAAGTAAGATTATATTAGCAGAATTCATATTTGGAGGTAGATAATTGTTGTCCTTAATTTCTATTGTCATTCTGAGAAAAATGGGAGCTAAGATTTGCCAAAACTCTTTATAAAATTCTGCTGGGAAGCCGTCTGGTCCTGGGGCTTTTTTACTAGGCATGTTGGTTAATGCTTTATGTAGCTCTTCTTTAGTAAAAGGGGACTCCAGGGCTGTGATTTGTTCCTCTGTTGGTCTAGGCAAATCTATGCTATTGAGAAAACTGTTGATGTCATTGTCAGAAGGATTAATTTGGGATGAGTAGAGAGATTGGTAAAAGTTTTTAAAAACTGAATTTATTGCAGCTGGATCATGTGTTGCATTTCCTGTTAAGTCTATGACTGATGAAATAGTTGTCTTCTCTTTATTTTGAGTTGATTTGCCAAATATTTCCCAGATTTATTACTGTGATCAAACCACTCCAAGCGTAATCTCTGTAATAAAAACTGTGTTCTTTGATTAGTTATTTCATTTAATTCGATTCTTACTTTCCTTATTTGTTGTAGAGTTTGTTCATCCGGAGAGTTGCTGTAGGTTTCCTCTAACAGTCTGATTTTTTGCTCTAAATCCACTAGTTTAGAGTTTTCTTTTCTTTTGTTGTGGGATGAGAAGGCGATTATTTTTCCTCTCATGACTGCTTTTCCGGCTTCCCATAAAAGGCACGAGGAAATACCTGGGTGGTTATTATTTTGAAGATATGAGGACCATTCTTTAGCAAAGAAGAAAAGAACACAATTTCTAAGAGGCGGGGCAGCAAAACCCCAACAACAGGTTATATGACAGAGCCCGGTTAAGCGTCTCTGCCTGGTGCGTTCACGGAGCTCCAGTACATAGAACTCCAACAGCCACAAAGCCTAACTTAGTCTGCTGCTATGTTTTCATGAGAAAAAAAAAAAAAAACAGCCTAGGAATCCTTAAACCGTCCAAATTATGCCTACCCGCCCAAAGCCATTTTTACCCGCAAATTTAGAACCAAAACCGCGCAATCTGGCAACACTGATCACGGCGGACGTGTCTGCTCCCATACATAAACCTGTCGTGTCTCAATCCATATGGTATTTTCCAATCAATGATCAATTTATCCTATTTTTAAACAATTTTATAAAGGTTTAGGTCAATTTCATTAACAACTTGAATCCGATCGAACTGGTTGGATTGTAGGAATATTGATCGATTAAACTGATTAATCACTACTCCGCTATTATTTAATCTGCTGACAGAAAAAAAACAATTTCCTCAATAATTTGGATAAATGCTTTGTTGGCAAATATTAATATTAATTGAAACCAAAACAGCTTCTCATCAAATACAAGTGTATTCAGTTGTAGAACATTTCATTATGACTTTTAGCATTTTTACCTTCAGTCAATGCTGCTCAGCTGCAGCATAAATGTAAAATTTTTGGAATGCATAACCCCAGAACTATATTGCAGGGTTTGGGACTAACCAGAATTTCCTTCGTTCAGAACTATCTTGCTGTAGCCGGTTTCCAGTCCTGCCTGGCAGACAGTTTGCAGGCCGAACTTGACGCGGCTGCAGGGCTGCAGGTCCGACAGGGTGAACTCAAACGTGTCGTCCCTGAGCCACAGGCTGACCTCGTCCCAGATGTGGTCTGTGCCGTTCAGGTAGAAGACTGTGAGGAGGAAGAGTGAGTACTTCATGTTGACAGGACAGTCCCAGGACAAAGATATACAGCTACTGTTCCACGTCGTCACTTCAAAATCTTTTGGGACATCAGGGTCTGCAAGAAAAAAAGGACAATGGTGATCAATTATATTCACACTTAAAAAGGTAAATCAGATTTTCCTCACAGACATCCTTCATTTGAGCAGACTGTTGGTTTCTGTTTCAAGTATTAGACCATCATCGACATAAAGACACGCCCCCCCCCCCCTTGAATTCTAAGATTGAAACTTTATTTAAACAAGTCTAAAGTAAATGCACACAAATCGCTGGGTAGTTTCATGAAGTGGTCCTTAAAGAATCATCCGTCATCCTCGACAGCTTACCATCTTTTTTTTAATTTTCACATTAATAACGCTACTCAATCTGTCTCCTTCCATCTGCACATTATTAGTGGCCTCCGACCCCCTCTCAGACTGTCCGGTTCCACTTCTCGCCTACTGTAATTTACTCCTTTCCAGTCTCCCAAACAAAACCCTCAAAGAACAACCGGTCCAAAATTCAGCTAGCCACTCTCCCCCTCTGCCCGCATCATCTTCCAGCAATCGCACTGGGTCCCAATTCAATTCAGAATTCAATTCAATTCAAACTCCTCATCTTAAAAGCCCTCCAAAAAATTGCATAGAGATCATCTCCTTCCTATTGGTTACCTTGTCAGGATACCTGAAATTACACAAGCAACTAAACGCGTCAACCTTCCAATCACAAGACAGCGACAAAAATATTATCAAAGTGAAAGTTACTCCAGCTCTGGGATCAGCAACTCTTCTCCAGACTCAGAGTATGCGTGTGAGTAGGACCAAGTTCATAGATTAGTCCAAAGATCCCTAGGATCAGTGCCCGACAAAGCTAACTGTGACAAGTCCTCCTCTGAGAGTAAACCAGAACAAGAAACAAATGAAAATTATCAAAATGAAAGTGAACATTCAAACATTGAAAAAGAAACAAATGAAGAAGAAACAGACAAGGAAACAAATGTTAAAAGTTCAAAACACAGGAAATCAACTCGAGAAGTGAAGCCAGTCATTCGATTGAGTTATGACAAACCTGGAAAACAAACTGAGGAACCTGTAACCATAGTACATCATGGCATGATTATTCAGTTGAACGCTAATTCTCATGACAATCTTCCCAAACCTAAGAAATACTTTAATTCTAATGAAAGACATTGACGTTAGATGAGGACATCTAAACCTTTTAGAAGGGGAGAGTGTAGCCCAGTCAAAATTAGAAAAAAAAAAGATTTAAGACTAAACTACGAAAAGATAAATATGCATTATTTGTTAAAAAAAAATTCAATGGCCACTTGTTGGGTTTGGTTGCCAAGTTTTTTTTTAGTCCCATTGGGAATCAAGTTTGTTTGATCTTGTATGTTATAAAAGCTTTATTTTGCCCCCCAGCCTAGAAAACAGTACAACAATGTGATCAAAGCAATCCCTCAGACTTTGATCCAAATGTCCTCCAGACTGGTTCAAAATTTTCAAGTTCAGCTATCTATATATATTTATTTTTTACTGCCAAGTTCAGTGTCATTTAGTCTCAAGAAAGGCACTTGAAATAAAATGTATTATTAGTATTATAAAAACGCACATTTGCTTTTGACCAGAACTTTAACAGTCAGTTTCCATCAGAGTTCAGAGCTTAGAAACAGAAGACTTCAAGGAAATGCTGAGACTTACCCAAATTCTGAAAAGTCTCTCCTAGTTCTAAGCAGTTACAAAAAAAACTACTTTTATGTTTAAATGTTGGTTATAGTTCCTGTCATTTCTGCAGTCATCCACAATTAATGCTCACCAAGAGGTGAAAACCTCTAATCTGTGGGTCATTTATATAGTCCAAAAATAAATGATGTAATAATCTGGACTGAATTGGGACAAGTTACTGTTTGTTGCTGTAGCTTCTGTTGCTCCCTCTCAACTAACATGAAGGATCTGAATCAGGTGCATTTGGTCAATCAGAACCATCGACTGTACCTGAGAAGTGGGCCAAGAGAGTGTGACGTCATCCATGCATTACGCCCGGCTCCAACCAGATAGTCAATTCAAATGCTTTTTTTTCACGATGCAGACACCATCATGTTAAAGTCAGACGTCAGTAAACAGTGATTGGTCCGAGTCATTATTTCAATGGTAACCACTCTGACCAATCAGGAATGAGCTTGTTGGAAGCCCACACCCCTACCACTTTAAAAAAAAAAAAAAAAAAAAAAACGACTACATAAAATCTGTCAATGAAATGTTTCAAACGTCTGACGTGAGACCTGCTTTTATTGAGGCATCGGTTTGGTCAGTTTATAACTAATTTGCAATAAAGAAAAATATAATAAATAATGAGGATTATCCAGAACATGTTAAAAAAGGTATCATTGTCAGAATGGTTTTTCTGACCAATAGAATTCAAAATAGCTGTTTATTTCTGGAGTCTATGGGATTTTGGCTTCTTGGAACCAGCGAGTACTTCCTGTTTGGAACGTCAGGGGGAGGGGTAACACCCAGTTCTTTTAGACAGCCAATGGTCAGAACCTGACAGAATCAGCAATGAATAAGAATAATTAAAAAACAATTGGGATGGTGAATCTTTCTTTAATAGCAGTGATAGAATGCCAAAAACTAAAATTCTTCCCATTGTGGTTCCTGTCGTTTACAAAGGTTCCATCCCTTTTCAAGGGATGGAACATGGATACATGGATACAACATCTTCTATTCACTCTCACTGCATCAGAAAAGAAAGATTTATGCTTTATACGTCAGTGTTCATGAGCACCAAACAAGGAGGGGCTCAGAGACCATCCATGATGAACTCCAGCTGAAAAACACACCTGGTTCCTGGCCAATAGCTCTCTCACATAAACCGAAATCCTCCAACAGACTGTCATTCCAGCTCTTCTCAGTGATGGTCCTTCTGACCTTTACATCATCAGGATTCTCACAGCAACTTTCAGTACATTAGCCCTCTGTTGGTAGAAAACCATAAAGCTGCTTCAATCCACTCATCAGATTTACTCTGAATGTCTACATATCTGAAGACTCCCTTTGTTCTTAGGATAAACCCAAGATAACTTCTCAATTTCTCTGAATGGAGGCATTTTACTGTCAACTGTAAACCACTTGAATGCTTGCGACTTATGTTTGCTTTACCAGTGATGGCAGAGAGGCAGGTGAAGGAATGGCTGTCTGCCGTCTCCACACAGACTAGGTAGTGGCTGCAGGGATCCAAAGCAGAGAAGCGGTGGTGGTTCCGCTCGGTGGTTTCTTCTGTAAAGACGTTATAAGAACCCAGTTCCCTGTGGTACACAGTCAAGCTGTAAATGTTGAGGACGCTTGGGTCCATCTCCATCCAGGACACCAAAAACATGGTTGGACTTCTCCCCTCCAACTTCAGAGGGAAGCGCAATGTGTGTCCTATAGGGAGCAGACATTTCAGAATAGAAATTAGATAGAAGTTGAGTATCAGCTCATACACTTGCATACACTTTAATTTACACCTCAGAGAGGATAAATATCTATACATTTTGATAAATTCTAAGTTGGACAAGTGAAAGAGAATGACCTCCAGTCAAAGCTTAGCTTCTGGAGAACAGTGTGGGTTCTGCCCAGGCTGGGATGTTTGAACCAGCTCCATGTCTCACCAAAATCAAATTCTAGAGGGGTTTTTGTATCTTCCCAACATATGGAAAAGGCATTCAGCCATGTCCCCTGGGATCTAACCATAGGAGAAGATCAATGGACCATTGCTGGACCGTTTCACCCTTTTAAATGTAGAAGAAAGCTTGGACTGAAACTTCAGACATGTTTCCAGTTAGAGTTGGACTGCATCCTGGTTCCCCACCGTCACTAATTCTGTTTCTCGATTTCCAAACAGAATTTATCGTGCAGATGTGAATACAGTCAATGTGATCTAGACCCATCTGAAATGTTTGTGTGGTCTGCTTTCAAAAGGATTCTGGTTGTGATCGTTTCAGATCGCTTGGATGTTGTTACGGCCCTTGCCCTTTGCATTCCCCCCTCCTGCACAGGTGCAGGCCTAAGACAATCGGAGGACAGGGATAAAAGATCTGTCGTAGAGGTGCTTCATTGAGACTCCTCTTCTGGGTCTTTCTACCACGTCCAGATCCATCACTGAAGCTCTGCGTCTTCTCTGCTCCTCTGCATAAGTTCATCTGTTTGGCTTCTGTTAGTTTTGCTCCATTTACAAACATACATGTCAATGCAACAGCACACCTTCAGGCTTTCTGTCATTTTGGTTGTTAACTATTCTTTAAAAACATACGAAAAGTACCTTGAGTGCTAAAACCAGTTTCGTCTCCCCTCTTATTTGTTACGGTCTAAAGATAATCGTTAACAGAAGTGAATGTGAAACGGCACCGATCCACCTAGCACTGAGCATCAGCCTTTCTGGACTCAAGTAGCCACCTTGAACTATCGGAAGTTGAGCTTAAATGTCTCCTTGACATTTAGTGTCACCACTATATGGCTATGTTTCAAACAGCCACAAGACCATGTATAAACAGCTGCTCCTAAAATAAACAACGAGAACAATTATTTCTCCATGATTGTTTTTCCATCAAGCTGCAAATCCCCTTTCTCCATTTGTGTGCAGCCATCATCTCACACATGCCACTGTAAAAGTTAAAGTCTGTGTTCACTGCAGATTAAAGAAGTCTGGTGTAAATACATGTTTTAGAGTCCAACATCTCTCATTTGCCATTTTTGTGTCATAGTGGGTTTCTGGACATTTTTATGACAGTTTATTACTTAACATTTTGTTGCCTTTTTTGACTGTTGGGTGATTCTTACCAATTGCAAGAAAGAAGTTTTCATCCTGGTGAAAGAATGTGGTTCCATTTTCACACACAAACACTTCTGCGGGATTCAGCAGTGCCAGGAAATCCTTGACAAAGATTCAGAGCACAACGGAGTCAAAACTTTCAGAACAAACACCATCATAGACTTTCTATTACCTTTGTGGCATTTGTTGGATGTTCTGAAGGTTTTTGTCGGCCTGTGATTTTGACGGTCTTTGTGCCTTAGGGTGGACATTTACCGTGTTATTAAGGGATTGACTGTGAGAGGGGAAGACTCAAGAGACCAAGACTCCTCACGTGGGCTGACTGTTATAGTCCACCTCAGGTTGGAGCCCCCATACTGGAAGGTAAGCTTGTTTTCCACAAGCGGGAACAGCTTCAAGGAGCTCACTTTACCTGCCTTTGTGATGGATTTTAACGAGGTACCATTGAAAAATAAGTCTCTGTTTTGTCTGAAAAAGAAAAAAACAATTCTGTATCTCTAAAAATATTCATCATAACTTGAAGTAAAGTGCTTGAAATCTCATTCAGTTTATACACATTCAGATTAGAATTGGAAGATATAAGCATTTGAAAAATTAAATTGATGGCTAGAACTGTAACGTGACATTAAATATCTCTTCTTTAGCAAGGAAAATCAGAACTTTACATTTTTTGCTAAAGGGATTTGTGCATATGACCAAAATAGGAGTTAGACCAACCGCATGCAAAGTAAATTAAACCATATTTAAAAAATCTAAAACACATAACAGTTTTAAATAGTGTAAATGTACATAAAAATATTTAAATGTACTTTATTCTGAAATGTCTTGCACTGTACTTATTTAAAGCACAGTGTTAGACATTACAACAAGGTGATTTTTTTTTAAAGTTACATTTATGGTCGTGTTTTTCTTTTAATTCTTCAGAAATCAATGAAATTAATCTATAGCCAGGGATTTAAGATCATGATATTTTATGAAGATCTACAGTGGTCTTTGAAAACACAGAACAAAAATCGTATGTTTTTGTGGAATGTGTCACAGTAATCGAAGCTGAAAAACCCTCTTAATTTTCTAGGCATGTTATGGAATCTGTGCGTTTAGAGCAGAATACAACCTTTTATGCTAACAGAGCCATGTACAATGAGTTAGCAAGAGGAAACATCACGTGATTCCTAATGGGAGGAGAGCACCGCCATCTTGGTGAGGTCAAGTTATTGCTGCAGTGCATGCATGTAAACACATTTTTTGCAAAATGCCAGCTCATTTTGCGGGTTTCAACTGCCAAAATCGGAGAAATGAGTTCATGAAGGAGGAAGGCATAAAATTTCACAGGCAAGTACTATAATTTTTTTTCTTTTAATCCTGCAGGGGCTTTATTAATAGTACACATGTGGACATGCATGATGCTGCAGGCAATTCTCAACATGCTGCGTGATGCATGTATAATTTTCTGTCGACAAAAATGCAAACTTTATTGTGTTAAACCTATATACAGTATACTAGGACTAGGCTATTATAGTAATATAATTTATTTATTTATACATTTCTGACTCAGTGACTGAACTTTTCTTGCAGGTTTCCAATGGATTCAGACTTAAGAAAAAAGTGGGCCAAAAAGAGCTAACCCAGATGGATCATTGTGGTTACCAACAACCAATGCAGTCTGTTTATGTTCAAAAAATTTTGTGGAAACACATTTTGATAAGACTGGCCAGACTGTTGTGTTACACTGTCTGTGTTACACCAAATTGATCACTCACATGAATTAGTAGGGTAAATCTATTGTTTTTGTTTTTTTAAGAGTAAATCTGTTGGTGACTTTTGGACTTTAATTTTACTTATTGATTTTACTATTGATTTTTTATTATTATTGATTCATTATTATTATTGTTATTATTAACTTATATATTGCTAATATTTATTATCATTATTGACTTATTTATATATTGTTATACATTATTATTATTGACTCATTTATATATTGCTATTATTTACTATTATTATTGACTTATTTATATATTATTATTGACTTACAATTGGGCTTTTTTAAATAATTCAAATTACATGTCAAAGAGGTCTAAAACTTCTAAATGTTAAATTATTTTTAAAAATTCTTTGTAATCATTTTTTTAATTTGTAAGAAGTCCTGCAGATATGCATTTTTCATTAAAGTTTGAGCTTTTAAGGCTGACTGTTTCTCTTATTTAACAGCAACAAATGATGTATATATACACAAATTATATACATATATTTCTATATATGTATAAATATGAAGATATATAAATATATATAAATGATATAAAAGCTACTTAGATGCCACCAAAAGCTATAGACATCATTGTCATGTGGGCACAGACGACCTCACCAAGAAGGCGTTGCGCTCCACCACTGTTGGTCAGGCTTCCCAAGCGGGCGTGTCTCTTTAGCGATATAACTCATTGGCCGTGTAGACCAGATCCAAAAAAAAATAAAAAATAAAAAAAATAAAAATAAAGTGTAAACCAGATCCTGAAAAAATCCCACTTAATGGTTGGAAAAATACACTTTGTGTTTGTGACCATCAAGACATTTCTTTGTAATGCAACTGTTAAATATTTACATTTGGCTTATTAATTAATTAATTAATTAATTGATTGGTTACCATGGCGCCGCGTGTGTGGCAGCTTATCTGGGCAGCTCTACCTTTTTGTGTTCCTTACTTTGCGTTTTTTAATATTTTCTTCCACCTTATTTGTGTTTTTTGTATTTTTCAACAACTATTACGAAGTTCTGCGACAAAGGACGGGAACATTATTACTTTTGCTTTTTGTTTTTTTTATTTTTTCTCAACTCAAGCTCGGGGGATCCGTTAGGATGCAGCTCCATTGTTTACACTCGAGATCAGTTGTTAGCTCTTAACCGAGCTGAGATTCTCCTCGCGGGAAAGCCAGATGTTCCAGCTGAAATACGGAGGAAACGACGAGGCTGCAGAGCTGGAGTTAAACGCCGGGAGAGAAGACGGAGGTACAAGCACGACGCTGAAGTTGGCTTCCGATTCACAGCTTCCGATTCGCAAGGGCACTAAAAGAACATTCCGCTGTATTTTTTGCACTAAGATCACCTAAAACCGGGTCCTGTTCAAAAACCGCTGGACCTGGACTGCTCAAACCTGGATTAAATTATGCATTAGATACTACAAAACACATTAAACACAGTTTCTGATTTGTGAAACCTTCCTCTGATTTGTGAAAATGTGAAATAGTGAGAAAAAGGCGATAAAAAAAACCTGAGTCCACTTCAGACAGGTCCTGTGCAAAAACAGCTGGACCTGGATTGCTCAAACCTGGATTAAATTATAATTTAGATAGTAAAGAACACATTAAACACAGTTTCGGATTTGTGAAACCTTCCTCTGATTTGTGAAAATGTGAAATAGGTTGATTTTTATTGCATTTTACGCACTGAGTCCACCTTAGACCAGGTCCTGTGCAAAAACCGCTGTACCTGGACTGCTCAAACCTGGATTAAATTATAATTTAGATAGTAAAGAACACAATAAACACAGTTTCTGGTTTGTGAAAACTTCCTCTGATTTGTGAAAATGTGAAATAGGTTGATTTTTATTGCATTTTACGCACTGAGTGCACCTTAGACCAGGTCCTGTGCAAAAACCGCTGTACCTGGACTGCTCAAACCTGGATTAAATTATAATTTAGATAGTAAAGAACACAATAAACACAGTTTCGGATTTGTGAAACTTTCCTCTGATTTGTGAAAATGTGAAATAGGTTGATTTTTATTGCATTTTACGCACCGAGTCCACCTTAGACCAGGTCCTGTGCAAAAACCGCTGTACCTGGACTGCTCAAACCTGGATTAAATTATAATTTAGATAGCAAAGAACACAATAAACACAGTTTCTGGTTTGTGAAAACTTCCTCTGATTTGTGAAAATGTGAAATAGGTTGATTTTTATCGCATTTTACGCACTGAGTCCACCTTAGACCAGGTCTTGTGCAAAAACCGCTGGACCTGAACTGCTCAAACCTGGATGCAATTATGCATTAGATAGTAAAGAACACATTAAACACAGTTTCGGATTTGTAAAACCTTCCTCTGATTCGTGAAATAGGTTCATTTTATCGCATTTTACGCACTGAGTCCACCTCTGACCAGGTCCTGTTCATGAAATTTGGGTGGAATTGTATTTTTTTATTCCTTAACATTTTTATTTTTTATACTGGATTTTACTATTGTATGTGTTCACACAGGTACGAGCCGGTGGCCCTAACCTGGGTGCGCAAAATCACTTTGTTGCATTCCACATACTTGGCCCAGACAAAAGCTGGCACTTTTACGATGGACTTTAGGAATCCAAGAAGGCTAGATGAGGCGACATCAAAATCTCAAAATACAAAATAAACTGAGAAACAGATGTCAGATTGGATACATAGTTATGGTCACGGTTAGCATGTATCTCTGACATAAGTTTAGTTTTTTTGTTCAATATTTCTTGGTTTGTTTTCTTATTTACGTTAAAGTTCCTGTTTTGGTGTTTTGCTGTAAGTTGTCCTTCCCTTGTCCCTATTGTCCTTAAAGTGCATAAAATGCGATAAAAATATATTATTTCACACAGCAGTTTTTGAACAGGACCTGGTCTAAGGTGGACTCAGTGCGTAAAATGCGATAAAAATCAACCTATTTCACATTTTCACAAATCAGAAGTTTTCACAAACCAGAAACTGTGTTTATTGTGTTCTTTACTATCTAAATTATAATTTAATCCAGGTTTGAGCAGTCCAGGTACAGCGGTTTTTGAACAGGACCTGGTCTAAGGTGGACTCAGTGCGTAAAATGCGATAAAATGAACCTATTTCACATTTTCACAAATCAGAGGAAGGTTTCACAAATCCGAAACTGTGTTTTATGTGTTCTTTACTATCTAAATTATAATTTAATCCAGGTTTGAGCAGTCCAGGTCCAGCGGTTTTTTAACAGGACCCGGTTTTAGGTGATCTTAGTGCAAAAAATACAGCGGAATGTTCCTTTAGTGCCCTTGCGAATCGGAAGCTGTGAATCGGAAGCCAACTTCAGCGTCGTGGTACAAGCCATATTTACCATCCATTACTATGGGAAACGTCCGCGCTCTCTCTAACAAGCTGGACGGCCTAACACAACAGCGCTCATGCGTCTGCAGCGGGTGTACCGGGAGAGCAGCCTGCTGTGTTTCACCGAGACGTGGCTCCACCAGGAAATGACAAACTCCGTGGTCTCAGTTAACGGATTCACGCTGGTGCGGGCGGACCGGAGCGCGGCGCAGAGCGGAAAGAAGAAAGGCGGTGGTCTGGCGGTGTTCGTGAATGACAGATGGTGTAACCCGAACCACATCACTGTGAAAGAGCAGCACTGCAGCAAGGACATTGAACTGGTGGCAGTCAGCGTTCGGCCGTACTACCTCCCACGGGAGTTCTCCCATGTGCTGGTGGTGACTGTATACATCCCTCCGTCGGCTGACGCTGCTGTCGCTTGTGAGCGCGTGCACAGCACCGTGTCCCAGCTGCAGACACAACACCCACAGGCCCTGATCCTCATTTCTGGGGACTTTAACCATGCCTGCACCCCCCTCCCCGCCACCCTGTCCAACTTCACCCAGTATGTGAACTGTCATTCAAGGGACAAGAAAACTCTGGACCTTTTATATGCTAACGTCAAGAATGCATATACTTCTGCCCCCCTCCCCCGTTTAGGACGCTCTGATCACAACCTGGTCCATCTCTCCTCTGCTTACACTCCAGTGGTGAAACAGCAGAAACCACAGATTAAAACGGTGAAGATCTGGACTGAGGAGGTAACAGGGCGAGTAAGGGACTGTTTTAGCACCACAGACTGGGACGTTCTCTGCAGTCCACACGGGGAGGACATTGACAGTCTTACTGACTATCACGGACCATGTCAATTTCTGTGTGGAAAACACAGTGCAAACAAAATCAGTGCAGTGTTTTTCCAACAATAAGCCCTGGGTCACTCCTAAGCTGAAGACCCTCCTAAATGAGAAGAAGAGGGCTTTTCTCTCTGGGGACAAGGAGGAGCTACGCAGAGTACAGAGCAGGGGTCGGGAACCTATGGCTCGCGAGCCATATATGGCTCTTTTGATGGTCACATGTGGCTCGCAGACAAATCTTTAATTATAGTTTTTTTTTTTTCATTAGACCAGTCCTTCTCGGGCGCTGGGCGATGCCAGAGGCGCGCAGTAGTAGCAGTGCTTAGAGAGAGAAATCTGCGCCAGCGCTATCAGTTTACTATTATCTATTATTTCACAGAGTTTGTACCAGCTGGAAACCTGTGAATTGACGTGCCTAAAACTGCGCGCTCCCGTCTCTGAGAAAGAGCGCGCAGATGCGGGGACGGGATGTGTGAGGGAGAAAGCAGAGGGTGGGGGTGGGGGGACAGCAGGTGAATCGCGCAGGGATTATAAAAACGTAAAACCCGCTGCCCGTCACTCACTGCAGCGTGTGAGTGTGTGTTTGGCTCCCCGTCTGCATGTGAGCAGTCTTTCTCACATCTACAGAACATTCAGACCTACGATGACGTTTAAAGTCTCAACGCCTGCATGAAGCAGAAACTCACCACGTATCAACCAGACTAGACCATCAGCAAAACTACCACGAGAAATACTCATCATTTATTAGCAACAGAATAACAATGTTATTAAAAAGAATCCACAGACTTATTCTACTTTAAAAATGTTGAAATTAAATCAAATGCACATATTCATTTGTATATTTAGTTTTAAACAAATTGTCGCGGACTGAGTTGGATGGCTGTTGGGCAGCGTTAAAAGTTCTGGAGTTCATTGAACGCGTCAAGCAGAGATCTGATTGGCTCTCAGTTCTGTCGCTCAGCCTGTTGTTAGGTAGTTTGGACCAATGGGGTTCAGCTATGGGCCGAATAAGGGAAATGGGAGGGGCTGCAGCGGTAGCAGGGGAATATAAAGTTGGGAGAAGCGCTCTCTCTCGTCTCTGTGGGAGAGATTGAGGAGTTGCTGAATTAATTGTGCGGCGTTTGTTGCGGTCTGCAATAACAAGAATAAAGAACCCTAAAAGAGGTTAAGTCTCCGTGCCTCAGTGTGGGAAAGGGACACTACATTATTGTATGGCTCTTTCGAAATTACATTTCAAAATATGTGGCATTTATGGCTCTCTTGGCCAAAAAGGTTCCCGACCCCTGGTACAGAGGGACCTGAAATACAGCATCAGGAAATGCAAGGACTGCTACAGGAAGAAACTGGAGCAGCGCCTGGAACAGAACAACATCCGTGATGTATGGAGAGGTCTGAAACACATCTTAGGACATGCTGAGGCTGGAAATGATCGCCAGGTCACAGGTGACCAAGCCTGGGCAAATGAACTGAACCTGTTTTTTAACATATTTGATTCTGCCCAGCCCCCAGTCTCCACCCACACGGCCCCCTCTTCACACCTTTCCAGCTCAGGCGTCTCCTCCCAGCTCCAGCTGTTACCATCTCAGCACCAAGCAGTCCACTCTCCCCTTCTTCCAACAGAAGCAAAGGGACCCCCCCCCCCCCCCCCCCCCGACTCATAGCACCAGACCAGCCACCGCCCACCCACCCTCCAACCCCCCTCTGCCTCACCCTGAATCAGGTTAGGATGGAGTTAAGGAGAACAAAGGCCAGGAAGGCAACAGGCCCTGACAACATCACCTCCAGGCTCCTCAGGGAGTGTGCAGACCAGCTCTGTGTGGTGATGCTGTTCATATTTAATATGAGCCTCAGACTGGAGAAGGTACCAGTCCTCTGGAGGACTTCCTGCCTGGTTCCGGTTCCAAAAACCTCGTCCTACGGAACCGAACCACTTCAGACCTGTCGCCTTGACTTCCCACCTGATGAAGGCTATGGAGAGGATCATCCTCAGCCATCTCCGCACTCAGGTGAGCTCAGCACTGGACCCGCTGCAGTTTGCATATCGACCAGGCATCGGGGTGGATGACGCCATCATCTACCTGCAGCATCGGGCCCTGTCGCACCTGGAGTCCCCTGGGAGCACTGTGAGAGTCATGTTTTTTGATTTCTCCAGTGCTTTCAACACAATTCAGCCATCACTGCTGAGGAGGAAGCTGGAGGTTGCAGGTGTGGACCAACATCTCACTGCTTGGACCATCAGCTACCTCACAGACAGGCTACAGTTTGTGAGGCTGCGTGACTGTGTCTGATGTGGTGGTCTGCAGCACGGGGGCACCTCAAGGGACTGTGCTCTCCCCATTCCTGTTTACCCTGTACACATCAGACTTCATCTACGACTCCCACCACTGTCATCTACAGAAGTTCTCAGATGACAGTGCCATTGTGGGCTGTGTATCAGGGGGGGATGAGCAGGAGTACAGGGGGGTCATCTCTGACTTTGTTGGCTGGTGTGAAGTTAACCACCTGCTGCTTAACACCAGCAAGACAAAGGAGCTGATCCTTTGTAATGGTCAGGAGGTCCTCACCATTACAGTCACCGGTGAACATCCAGGGTTCAGAAATTGAGGTCGTGGGCACATTTAAATATCTGGGTGTTCACCTGAACAACAGACTGGACTGGTCCAACAACACGGATGCTCTGTACAGGGGGGGTCAGAGTCGCCTTCACCTGCTGAGGAGACTGAGGTCGTTTGGCGTGTGCAGACAGCTGCTGAGGACCTTTTACGACACCGTGATGTCCTCAGTGGTCGTTTAGTTGTGTGCTGGGCGCGGGGCAGTGCAGGCAGAGACTTGAAGAGGCTTAACAAGCTGGTTAGGAAGGCCGGCTCTGTCCTGGGCTGCACACTTGAGTCCATCGAGGAGGTGGCAGACAGCAGGATGTTAGCTAAGCAGACATCCTTCATGGATAACCCCTCCCACCCCCTGCACCAAACTGTAGAGGCGCTGACCAGCTCCTTCAGCACAAGACTGTTGCACCCTCAGTGTAAGAAGGAGCGCTACCGCAGGTCATTCCTCCCCACAGCCATCAGACTGTACAACACTGTTACAGTGACACTCCACGGTCCCAGGGTGTTCATTCAATCATTTATTTATTTTCTTTTGTTGTAGTTGTTGTTTTTCAATTTTAAATTGTTTTTTATTCCTGAACAGTTTGTTTTTGGTGTGAACGTCATTAGTTATTTCTGTATTTTGAAAAAAAATTTGTTTTTTTGTTTTACAGTTTACATGTTTTGCAGACCGCATGTTTTTTACACTTTTGCAGCTGTATTTATTTAATATTTATTTCTTTAATTTAATAAGAATCTCATTTTTGATAATTTTTCATAATAATTTTAGTAATATTTTTAATTATTTAATATAAATGTCATTTGTGATGTCCTTTATTGATCTTATATTATATAGATTATTTCTGAATGTCGCGTTGCTACCACAGAGAAATGAAATTTCCCCATTGTGGGATTAATAAAGTCATCTATCTATCCATCCATCTATCTATAACAGGGTTAGATTCTTCTACAAATTACTTTTTACTTTTGCCAACAGCACATCCAAGTTCCTTTCAAAATAAAGCAACTCTGTGTCAATTAAGATCATCCTGCTGCAAAAGATTTTCTTGAATTTTGATGTTTAATGATTCATATCATAATTTGAGGTTGACAATCCAAATCATAGTCCATTTTGGTTAAATGATGGTAAATAACAAGTATTCCTTTGTTTAGTATCCACATATCGTTTTAGTATACATTTTTATAATTATATTATATTTTTTAAATTATATTTAAATTATATTTTTATAAACATGTAAAGACCCAGAGTTTGGACAGAGCTGCGGGTGGCCGGCCTCCCCCTCTTTGTGCCAGTTGCTGGACCACATTGTATGTCAATCAACGGTGGGCTGGTGACTGGTGGCATAGAGGGGGCGGGGTCTACCTGTGTGTGTGTGTGTGTGTGCGCGCTCTCGCGTGTTCGATGAACGTTCTCCCTCTGATTAAGAAGAAGCTGGCTGTGCCTTTCGGTTCGTGCGGTAACCGTTCTGTCATAGGGGATTAATAAAGAGCCGTTTGACAACCGCCCGACTAAGAAGCTTCTTTGCAGCCATTACAAAATATTTATTAAAAAAGTCAGCGAGAGTTCGGGTCGGGCTTCTTACGTTCAACGTAATGATTGTCATTTAGTGCCGACCGTGTCGGGTTCTGACTCGGGCTCGGGCTTAAGATTTTACCTCTAACTCAAAGATTCCAATTCAAATTCCTTGGATTTTTTCAAGATAATCTAGTGTAAATCAAATGTGTACAAACAAACTAGTAAATAAAAATGTCCAAAGAACCCAAAGGGAACATAATTAGAACATTTTAGCACACAGTATGGTCACGTCTTTGCCAAATTCAAAACAATTCCACATACTGGACCGGAATGATGGACTGATCAGTTTTTGCTGCATCATGTGTGCTTTCCACTGTGATGCACTTGGTCGTTTTTAACTTAACTTTTAAACTGTGAAGAAGAAGAAAAATCAAAACGAAAAGCAAAAAACAAATGCAAAAATCAAAAATATCAATTTTATTTTGGAAAACCCCAGACAACTTTTACTTAGGATAATAGTGTTTTATCCTGTATAGTTTCTGTGGAAAGTCACCATCATCACTGATCAGACTCAAGCCTTCAGGGTCCAAACATCAATATACCCAAATGAAACCCCCTTTACTTCTTTTCAATGATCAAGTTGATAAAAAAAATACAGCAATCCTAAGAAAAATTCAATGAATTTGAAAGCTAAACTTGGAATTTGTTTAAAATCATAATCCACATTTCTGGTGATACACTAAAATGTCCCCTATTTTTATAATGATTTTCTCAAATGTGCTCTGTAATCGTACTTTCTCCTCTTTTACATTTTTATTTTTTGAGATATTAAGTTTAGTTAATAAAGTTTCTTTAAAAAAAACATGACATCAGCCTGGATTCACAAATCTGTGATCAGAAAGCAACCATAACGACAAACCGACACGGCCAGAACAGAACCCGAGGGGCAAAAAGCTGCACACGTTTTACCTTTGCAGAGCGTCATTTTCCCCCATCCAACACAAAGAAAAGGACATGTCAAAGCAGCGGCCTGTGGATAAAAAAAGGGTCATTTTTCTACAAAAGAAGCAGGTTCACTTTTAAATTCACAAACGTGGTTTTCACCCACCGAAAGAATGAGGCACCAGAATGAAAAAGACCAACGAATACTCCAAGGAGTTCCTGGAACAAACAAAAATGAGGCATAAATGGGAGATAAACGTTTGAGAATCTGGTAAATATTCTTTTATCTTACATTTCGAAAATTCACGTGATTCAAACTTTTCTGTTTCCCTACGTGAAGGCCAGGTCGGGACGGACAGGCCGCTAATAAGCGGCAGGTGTGCTTCTGACTGCGTCACCTGAGCAGGTGTTCTCGAAAGTCGCGTCTTTTATTTTATAATTTTCAGCTTAAAAGAAGTCTAGTTATAATTTATACATGTAACACACCTTAAAGTATTTGTTTAATGATTTTACAAAACCTAACAGTCAGCTCACCACAGTCCAAAAGGTTTGCTCATTTCAAAACTCAATATCACGACAAGAGTGTCAAATAATATACATTTGGTTTTCATTAATAGTAAAATAGGTTTGATATAAAATGTAATGTTGATTTTGTCAAAACATTGTTGAGCTACAGCTTCACAACTTAAAGAGGACTTGTGTTCTTTAATTAAGAAAGACATTTTTACATTTATTTAAAAAGAAATTATTTCCCTTAATTTTTTGTTAATTAGGGCAATTACAAGAACAAAGCTGTGTTTTTTTTTTTATCAAAGACTTTAGATTTTATCTCTTCATTTAATCTTCTTTCTCTTTCGGCTTTTCCCATCAGGGGTCACCACAGCGAACAAGTCGCATGGTAAACTTGGCAATGTTTTACACCGGATGCCCTTCCTGACGCAACCCTCTCAAAGCAACCGGGCTTGGGACCGGCACAGAGGTAGAGAAGGGAATAGGGAGCAGCCCGGATTCAAACCCTGGTTTCACGGACGGAAGGTGCCGCAAACCAGCACGAGCTAAACCGGCTCCCTATCTCTTCATTTAATGCATATCATAAAATGATCTTAATTTTTGTAATTTTTAATATTTTTAAAGTATTCTTTCACATACTTTACCTAAATTGATGGAGCTTTGATGCTTTTATATGTAGCTCCTTCAAAAAAAATGTTTTGAACAATTTAAAAAAAAAAACGGGGGTATTCCAGAAAGCAGGTTATGCTAGCTCCCACGGTAAGTTTGAGGCTAAGGAAGTTGATAACCTCAGATTTCGATTCCAGAAATGGAGGTATGTTTCAGGGTATGTCAAGTTGCCATGGCAACTCATGCTCTGAACATAACCTGGTCTGGAGCAGGTTTAGTTGAAGGTTAGTTTGTTTTCAGAGAGGTGAAGCAGCATGCCGTGTCCATTTGAAGATGATTTAGTGCAGGGGTCGGGAACCTTTTTAGCCGAGAGAGCCATAAACGCCACATATTTTTAAATGTAATTTCGAAAGAGCCATACAATAATGTAGTGTCCTTTTCCCACACTGAGGCACAGAGATTTAACCTCTTTTAAGGTTCTTTATTCTGGTTACTGTAGACCGCAGCAAACGCCGTACAATAAATTCAGCAACTCCTCAATCTCTCCCGCCGAGACGAGAGCGCTTCTCCAAAATTTATATTCCCTCACAGCCATCCCATTCCCCTTTTTCGGCCCATAGCTGAAACCCATTGGTCCTAACTCCCCAACGACAGGCTGAGCGACAGAACTGAGGGCCAATCAGATCTCTGCATGATGCGTTCAATGAACTCCGGAATTTATAATGCGACCCAACAGCCACCCAGTTAAACTCAGTCCACTACAATATGTTTACAACTAAAAATATAAGTCAGTGTCTGCATTTGATGTAATTTAAACACTTTTAAAGTACAATAAGTCTGTGGATTCTTTTTAATAACATTTTTATGCTGTTGCTAATAAATGATTATTGAGTATTTTTTAGCATGAATGTGACTTCTGGTGCTGATGGTCTTGTCCGGTCGATACGTGGTGAGTTTCAGCTTCATCAGGCGTTGAGACTTCCATCCGTTAAACGTGATCGTAGGTTGGTCTGAATGTTCTTTAGATGTGAGAAAGACTGCTCACATGCATACGTGGAGCCAAACACACTCTCACGCTGCAGCGAGTGATGGGTTGTGTGTTTTAAGTTATGACAATGTGCCCACTACCCCACCCCCCCCTTCTTCCTCACACATCCCGTCCCTGCAACTGCGGGCTCTTTCTCAGAGACAGGAGCGCGCAGTTGCAGGCACGGCAATTCACAGGTTTCCGGCTGGTACTAATAGATAATAGTAACCTGATAGTGCTGGCGCAGATTTTATTTCACCAAGCACCGATTCTACTGCGCGCCCCTCTGGCATTGCATCGCACCTGAGAAGGACTGGTCTAATGAAAAAAAGACTTTATAATTAAAGATTTGTCTGCGAGCCAGATGTGACCATCAAAAGAGCCAAATATGGCTTGCGAGCCATAGGTTCCCGACCCCTGATTTAGTGGATGAAGCTCAGATAACACTTTTTCCACCGTTAGAGGGTGATAAGACCACATATGGATGTTGGAAAAATAAACTTTTTTACTTTGATCTAACTGGAATATTTGCTTCAGTGAAGATAAATCTTTTTTTTGTTAAGTCAGCTTAAAAATAATTATTTTACTTTCATTCAAATTAATTCAATTATACTTAATTGAATGTGACTTTGGTATAACTTTGGTGCTGCTGTTAGACTCGGCAGCGCAAGCAATTGTGGAATACCATTCCCTTGCCTGTCTGGATGGATTTGGGTTTAAGTGTGGGTTTTTGACCAAATGTGTTTAGTTGTTTAGCTGTTTTACAGTGTTTTGCCGAGTTATTTTGTCCTACTATGCTTAAGTCTCTGCACCATGAGTGAGAGGGAGGGAGAGGATGATGAATTTATATAGCACCCCTACCGTGAAGTGCTGTAATGACAATGATGGAAAACTCCTTAATGAATTCATGCACTCTGTGCATATTGTTTCATTCTTTTTATTGTTATACAAATGAGTATATCTGCCGGCTCAAACTTAGACATATGAGAGTTCGAGAATTATACTTAATTAAGATGGAAAAATATTAATTGAATTGGAGTAATATGACATTTAGTTAGATAAATATGTAAATTTGAGTTGTATAAACAATTATTGAGTTTTAGAGACGTAAGAAATTAGGTTGAATAAATTTAACTCAATTACTTGTAACCAATAGAAGTAATTCATTTAAATTGGCAAAATTGGATAAGTTATATACATGCGTCACAAGGAAAATGGAAATAAGATCAGAAACTTGTGCTTTTACTTTGTCTGTTCTTCTACTACAAGCAGAAACTCTTTCTTTTGCTGATACAGCCGTGTTACTTTTTTGATGGACGTATAATCTTCATACGCCATCATTAAAATCTCAGACTCCGTCTCACTGAAGTGTAGCGCTTTTTTTTTTTACCACGCTTTTCCATGGTGACTCTGGAAATCGGGGATCCATTGAGAATGTCTTTATGTACTTGACATGCACGTGTATTAACCCAGGGTTACCAAGTCGAGCGTAATTACACTAACTCATATCCGGTCTTTTGGAACCGACATACCCAGAGTAAACAAGTTCAGGCGGATTTCAGCCAGAGTTCAGGCTTAAAGTCAGGGTAGTTTAAACATGCTTCCTGGAATACCCCCCAGCAGTAATGTCTTTCTGAATGTGTTCATCTGTGCTGCATGCATACACATTCTGACCTGATAGTGACATTTAGAATAGGATTGTTTCTTTACAATATTGTATTTAAAGAGTTGCCACCTTTTAATGTTCAAATTGATTTAAATCACATCCAAATCTTATTGTCCATTGAGGTCTTTTTCATGTAGTGAAATGCTGTTTCCTTGTGGTTGCATGTTGTGGCGTGGATGTCCTGTAGGTGGCAATGTGCAACTTCTTACCTATTTCTTTAAACCTGAAATGTCATCAGTAAAGGTATGTTTTGCCATGAAACATCACTGATTAATCAGCTTACACAGAAATGTGGAATTTTTTTATGTTGTGGTAAAAAGTACCATCTGGTTTTTCCTAACAGAGAAACTGCCTGTCTTTGTGTGACTCTGATTAGTTCCTATTAAGCAAAGAGAAGACAGCATCTCCCATATTAGTGGTCCAGCATTACAGTGTGTGTGTCCAGCTGCTCAGAGGACACCACATCTGACAAAGAGCTCTTGTCTGATAATTTGGGACAAGCTAATTGAAGTCACACAGACACACAGAAGAGTTTGAGGCCGCAAGGTCCCTAAATCTGCTGCTTCCTAATTCAAGTCATATCACAGTCCCAACTTCTCATCAGGTATAAGGCCGCCGTGGGACAACATGAAGAGGCTTTGTGTGCTGCTGCTAAGCGCTACCATTGTTATGGTTTCCTCTGGAGTGGAGAGGAAAAACAAGAATGTCATCGACTTTCTCGAGATTTTGAGGAACGTCTACTATGAAGTGTTTGAAAGATTCCAGCCGTACATCATCAACAGAGACGTGGAGGTAAACTCTGTTCAAGAGCCGAGCCACCCAAGGGACTTTACCACTATCCAGCAAGCTGAGGACCAACCTGTCAGTGAGGGAGCACAGGAGGCTCCAGTGGTCTTCACCAAGTGTGGCCAGGTCAGGGGAGTAACTGTGGAAAAGGCACATATTTTCTATGGGGTACCATATGCAGACCCCCCTGTTGGGGCTTACCGATGGAAACCCCCCAGACCCCTGAGCTCTTGGCAGGAGGTTTACGAAGCCACTTTCCCACGGGCGGCATGCATGCAGGTCTGCAGTGGACCCATCACAGATGAGTGCCCAAAAATGGTGAGGAATTTTTCTTACTTATTCTTTAATGTGAGATGACTAAGAAATAAAGGCATTAAATTAAGCACACTAAAGTTGCACATTGTTGTTGGAATAGTTGATGGATGGATTGGAAATGGCTATAAAAATGGAGGTTGTCCTGGATAACATGGTTTTTATTAAGAACAAACCCGACAAGGACACTCTCCCAGTGGGAACGGCGCTAAACGTCGGATCAAGAATTCCCTAGCTCAAGTCCAGATATGGTCACGGTCTATGATGAGTCCAGCAGACGTGGCTATCAAACGAAATTACTTCACTGTGGTAAATATGTTATTGGAGAGGAAGTGGGCAGGATAACCAAAGGTTACATTCAAAGAAATGTATCACAAATAAAGAAGAAATATAGTCCAAATATTCACTTAAGTAAAAGTTTAAAAAGCAATGCAGGTAGTACGAGTTTGAATAGAACATATGTTTTAAGTGTTAAAGAGTCTATATCATGCAAAATCAACTTTTTAAGTTAAAAACAACCCCAAAGCGGTATTTTGATCCATTTATGCATTTCTGACTGTTGCTTTTAAAAACCTGCTCTCTGAGCACCAGCCCCTCCCAATCCATGAAAGCAAGTGGGTCCTCACATTGTTACATCACAAGGAACCGCCTCTTCCAGGAAGAGCCTCTAACACACACCCCATGCACTTTCTCCGTGGAGCTCAAAACTGATTGATGGCGAGTGGCGGTTTTTCTTTTGGGCAATGTAGGTGCAATCTTATAGGGGGTGCACGAGCGCCCCCCAAAAAGGAAAAACGAACCAGCCCCCCTCCCCCCCTGCAGTTTTCCTGGACTAAAATCGTCCATATCCGCGTAAAGTTAACAAAATTACTGCTAGGGTGCCCCTACTATCGCGGTTGGGTGTATATCGGCAAGAGTCTGGCGATTCTATATCTCTCCCAATACGCGTCCCGCAATAAGATATATATTGTACCTGCACACTTTTTTTTTAATGAGTATGGCTTAGAAAAAAACTGTACCTGAATATTAATATTCAGGTACAGTTTTCATTGTATCCTTTCATTGTAAGAAAATGGTAAAATTAATTTAATTTAATGATCACAATGTTAAGCTCTGTATCTCATACAGAAGTTGCTTTTACTCAAGCAAATTCAATTAAACAAATTAAAGGAAACAGTGTCGGATTTCTATGGAAGCGATTGTGTAGCATAATCAAAAATAAAAGTCAAAACCAGAAATGCTTTTTCACTTACAAAATGAAGCTGCAATTTTGCCTCAAAATTAAAATGAAAGTGCAATCCTTCAAAATTCTTTTTCATTTTTTTCTTCAACACTGCTTATTATGTCACTTAATTAAAATGATAATGAAAATGGTATTTGACTTTTCATTTTCAAAAAGTTGTCTGGTAAATGTGTAGCAAAAGTCATTTAGAAATGTCTATTTGACAATTAAAATGGATTAACAGAAATGCTTTTTTATTTTCAAAATGTAACTGCATCAAATGACTCAAAATTAAAATGAAAAATCAATACTTCAAAATGCTTTTTCCTTTTCTACATTAAAACCGCTTACTCTGTGTCATAATTAAAACGAAAATGCAAAGAGAAGATTGCATTTGCGTTGTCACATCCACCCTGCGAATAGTGTCGCATATTTCAATTCGACTTAGCATTTCCAGAGGGGAGGTGACGTCACTGCTATCTGTGGGTGTCCGGCTGCTAAGAGACACATGCTAGGAGTAGTGTAGCTTTGTGTTACCGGCAGAGAAGAGGGTTTTTGTGACGTTTGTACTCTCCTGGGGCCTCATTTATAAACGTTGCGTACGCACAAAAGAAGGCATACGCCACTCTCTACGCAATAGTTGAGATTTATAAAAAGCAAACTTGACGGGAAAATGTGCGGTCCTTCACGCAAGCTCTGACCCAGGCGTACGCACAAAAACGGGTGAAATGAGAAACGGCGACGCCGTCGGCAGATGGAAGAAACACGTGAAAGTGAAAATGACAATACTGCCTCTCAGAAATAACATGACGACTTCTCAAAGCAAGTCTTACATTTAACAGCCTACACGAACACCCGTTGGACCGATCAGCAGTGAAACAAACAAAAAAAAATCAAACGAAAATTACAACAGAAATTCAAATGAACACATAATTGCAAAAAGAAAAGTGAAATATTTTCTGCAATATTGGCATGTTGTGCAATTCATCCTCATAAATAATATATTTAACAGAACGAAATAATGTACAAAACTGACATTCCCGTCAATGTGTCCGTCTGGCGGAGCAGATATAGGTGCAATTAGACAGACAGATGGATAGATAGAGAGAGATGCATTAATTGTCCACTAGGGAAAGTTGTTTTCATAGTAAAACATTTCTTCATAAGCTACAGAATTATGGTATTCATGCATATGCCTTTAGTTTGTTTTATTTTTGATGAAACAATGTATGGCGTATGTCTCGACCATTCAGAAAGCAACAAGAAATTACATTTGCGCTGATCAATTTCCCATTTCCACGTCGATTATTACCGACATCTGCAGCTTGTCAGATGTAATTAAATGGAGGGAAATAAAATGCCCCATCACAATGTGTAATGACGCACAATGGCTGATCTTGCGCTCTTAGAAGATGTGGCAAATGGAAGAATTCGGAGTGAACGCATCTTTAGACAGCAAGGAGACTTGTTGGCAAACGAGGACGAGTGGCTTATGAGCCGGTTCCGACTTCCTCTGCGGGCTTTTGGGGGTGTGTCACCCGGTGCATCTGGCGCTTCGGTGTCCCCCTGCGCCTCAGTCACCACTCCACTTAAAAGGGATTCCCCAATTATTGCCGCCAGTCTCTCATCAGGAGGGGTCAGCTCCGGTGCCCCCCCCCCCACACACACACAAGAGGCAGACACGGGTGTGTGTGTGTGTGGGGGGGGTCAGCGCTAGACGTTTTTTTGCCTTGACTTTGATGTCCGACCTTTTCTTTTTTATTTCGGCCACGGTCCGAGGTTGTGAGGCTGCAGCATTTACAGCGTCTGCCGCCGTCTGCCACTCACGTGCCTTTTTGGCATTAGTAAGGCCACACTGTGCCCTCCAAACAACATTATTCTCCTCTTTTCCACCTCGCCAACGATAACTTCTACTTCACATTGAGTGAAGTTACGTTTTTTTGATTTTCTCTCCGTGTTTGGCATGGTTTCGCAATCAATGAATATTCATTTGTGGGCGTTTCACGGACTATTTATGGGCAACTATAGGCATGTCATGAGGCCGCAAAAGCTGCGCAGCATTTAGAATTGGTTGTGATTTATTAAGAGAAAGATGCGTAGGATGTGCGTGCGCACGGTTTTATAACTCCGAATATTTCTGTGCGTACGCACATCCTATGTTTCATCCGTACGCCACTTCTGACGCAAATCCTACGCAAAGTTTTATAAATGAGGCCCCTGATGATTGTACACAGCTTCTCAGGACTATGATAGCAGCATTTCTGCCTTCTGTGGTCCTCCTTCGGACGCACCGCGGTTCGGCAAAACTTTCCCCCGGACCGGCAGCCGGATCGCCGAAAGCGGAAGTGCTGCTATGCAGACCTGAGAAACTAAACCATCATATGAATTTGTGTTTCCAGTGGTGTCCAGACAAAATAAAGGCTGATGTAATTCCCTCATATTTACATCCAAGATAGTAAGACAGTAATAAAAGGACAAATAAAAGGACAGCTCCGTGGCTATGATGCTCCAAAAGATGTGTGTTGGTCCAACCAGCAAGCGTTTAGCATGGGAAATCTGCTATAGCTGGTTATGGGGCTCCAGCTGTCCTCGAAAAGCAAAATCAACGCCACGCTTCTAAATGTGCTTATTACTGTTATGATTATTAAGGGCTTGCTCGCTCATAATGTTTGAAATCTGTGTAGTCAGTGCTTTTTTCTTGTCTGCAAGGACCCCGAAAAAAGCGTTACCACTCTGTATTTACTTGTGCCATCAAGGTGTTTCTGTTGCATGTAAGTGACGTCGCCTCTCATTGCCTGTGCTAGAGCGCTCTGTCTGAAACACGGCGCAACACTCACCTATGTGGGCTTGTTTTACGGTGTCTGAGACAAACGACTCACTCGCTGTTTGCAAAATGTGTTTGACAGAAGTGTCACAAAGAGGGAAAAAAGGTCAACCTTTTAACACCACAAATCTCAAAAGCTATTTAAAAATTCCCCACCACGATGTGTGGTGGCGTCATTGCTAGCGCTAGCGCTCATTCTGGAAAAAGAAAAAAAACTGCTAGGCTTGCATGGAAATAACTGTCAGCGCCCTGCACTAGTATTGATAGTGAGCGTTTTTTCTTCTGCTTCAAATGTGCTGAATGAAAAAATCAACAGCTAACCTGTCAGAAAGCAGAGATGCTAATTTTTGTCAGGACAAATCTCCCATTGATCCAACCACAGTTAAAAACAAAAAACGAAATGTAATTGTGGTGGTTTATTTCTTTTTGTCATTCTGGCTTGTAAAATGCTTGAATGCCTATGTTTAAAAAAAAAAGTTTATTTCTATGAGCAACCAATTATTTTGCACTTCAGTTTCAAACAAAGCAATCATTTTTGCACTTGAAGATTAAACTATTTATTTTGCACGTTATTATATCGGGCATTACATGTACTGAAAAATGTACTTGTTACATTGCTTTTTAAGTTAAAGTCTTAGTATTTGTTTTGACCATAGAAATGCACTTTCTCTGTTCACAGATGTATGGCAGACTGAAAAGGTTAAAAAGTGTTTGTACAATCTGTTGTTCAATTTCTTTGCAGGTAAAACTAGTTCTGCAAATTTGTTGAATAAAGAAGAGCCGTTCGCTGTTTCTTTATACTTACTAATATTTTTTTTGTAGTATTTAAAAAAAAATATCGGTTGAGTATCGGTTTCAGCTACAAGGGGCAAGAAAATATCGGGTATCGGCTTCGGTTGGAAAAAGTCACTAATCACTAATACGTGATCTTAATTGTGAATTCAACTCTACAAGTATATTTTACTTATGTGATTAATAAAGTTTAAAAAAATATTACATTTTGTTCTCATGTTTGTATGTCTGCAAGCTGGGGCAGGGCTGGAAAGGGGGGGTGAGGGTGGGGTGAGGGTGCTGTCCAGCGTTTCGGTCGTCAAACTAGCCAGGACCGTCTCTGATGATGGACAATATTTATGTCTCACAAAGGTCAGTGAAGACTGTCTCTTCCTCAACATCTTTGTACCTCGGAGTGTGGACTTCAGTGAGCCTGTGCGGCGCCCCCTGCCTGTCATGGTGTGGATCCATGGTGGGGATTTTATTGCTGGCTCTGCCTCCAAACCCATCTATGATGGACGCTTCATTAGTAACTTCACCAACACAGTTGTTGTCAACCTGGAATACCGACTAGGTAAGAAAGTGTTTTATTCAAACACACACCTGTTCTGTTTTAATATGAAGTTTTTTTTCATATTTTGAAAAGATAAACCCATTTATTTGTATTAAGAACAGAGATGTGGCATCTGTCAAGACAACGATTTTCTGAATTGTTTGTTGCTGATCATCATGTGGACTGATGTATGATCAAAGGTGCGTTTGGGTTCCTGGTTTCGGGCAAAGATCCTCATACGTCAGCCACAGGGAATTATGGGATTTTGGACCAGCAGATGGCTCTTCTTTGGGTCCAGCAGAACATTGCTATGTTTGGAGGCAACCCTAGTAAGGCAAGACAGCATACAGATGCACAACCATTCAGTCATCATTTCCTTATAATAATCCTGAAGAAATGTAGCCTCATAATGCCGGGTCTGTTTTGGAAAAGCTTATTCAGAACAGATGGTCTCGCTTTGCCAATACAGACCATCTATGGCCAAAGGCGCCGAGTGGCTAGTGCAGAAGTTACAGGCAAGAACATTTTGGGAACTGCAGGTGGAAAAATTTACAATATTCTAAGGGTTCTGTTGGTTTAAAGCTTACATACTCTTAAGAAACACAATAAATCTTGTGATCTTGAGATCTTAAAGATAATATAATTTTTTCATATGAGCTATGATGGGAACCCATGACATACTCATGTTCTGCGAACCACCAGGAGAAATGATAATATTTAGGTGTTTTGCTTCAGGGCAAGTCATCTGTTATGGATGTTGAGGTAGCAGGGGGGAACCCTGTCCAACACCCTGACTGTCTATGGACATTTAACTGGTGACCCATGTGCATAGCTGATCGGGTGAAGATTGTCTTTAGCAACATTTCTTTTTAGATTTGTGTTAGTAATCACATTTGTAAGCAGTATTTAAATATGTCTGAATTGTCACGTCAGGATTGAAAAAAAAAATAACACGGCGGCATCACAGTAAAAAGGAGTCATGAAGAACAGAAGCATGAAACTGAAATCAAACTGAAGTTTTCATCAAACTTTTTGGCACAAAAAGTTCCAGATAATGACTCGAGTTGGTTGATTTTCTTTTCTGTAAGGTGACAATTGTTGGGGAAAGTGCAGGAGCTCAGTCGGTAAGCCTCCACCTGATGATTCAGAGCAGCCAGCCTCTGTTCACACAGGCCGTCCTGCAGAGCCTGCCCTTCTCCATCCCTCTGAAGACCAGGTGAGGAGCAGAAACCAAGATTGGCATGAATTCTTTAGTTTCTCTGAGCCCCTGCTGTGTCTGAACGCTATGTGACTGCTCCTGGCAAACTTTTGGGCAACTTCAAACTGACTGTTAATATTGTTTTGTTGCTCCTTTTATTAAGACACGATGCCCTGAAGCTGGGAAAACACTTTGCTCAAAAGACCAACTGCTCTGTGAGCGACTTCGTCTGCCTGCTGTCTCTCAGCCCACAGGCCATCCTCACTGCACAGATGAAAACCAGTAGGGCACCACACACCTCATTATCGGAGCAGTACTGCATGTTTATCTGGAAAATAAATCTTTATCTGCAGATTCAAGAAAACAAAACAATCAAAGACATTTAGTTACATTTTAGCAGATTTTCCTGACTTGTTTTTTAAAATGATTAGTATACAAATGAGTCTTGATATATGCCTCAGATTTGATAATGTGGCATAATGCATTTTTCTGGTCATATAAAGCTGTATTGGTGGATAATTTATGCATACAAAACCACTCACTTTAAAATCCACTAAACTTAGCTTGAGCTTAAGTTAAAATCCAACATCAAACGCTCCTTCATTTTATCTCTTTTTTTATTGTTAATTTCATTCATTGAAAACGATTTGAACATTTAATTTAAACATTAATGAAAAAGGGTGGGAACAAGCATAAAGTCTCTGCCCCCTATTGACAGTTTCACATTTTTGCCTAAAATAAAAATGCTGCAGCACGGCCAAGTTTCTATTTCACAACCAACACTTGATATGACGAAACAGAAACTCTGCTGTCTCAACTGTTTTAATCATGAAATATTTGACACATTTTTAAAATACATTCATGGATTTACATTTCTTCTGTTCTTTGACCCTTTAGCTGAAATAAACTTGGATGTCTTTTTTTAACCTCAGGCGCTAAGATTATAAATCCGTTTCGGTTTCTGGAGGCTTTTGAAACGTGGGGTCCGTTTATAGACGATGAGCTGATCAAAGAGCAGCCAATCACTGCCTTTCAGAAGGGCCACTGGCAAAACGAGAAGCCAGTGCTGATGGGTAAGACAAACACTGACACAAAAACAAACCCAAACACTATGACGTTCTTGTGACCATCTCAGGTCCATCCTGCATCACTCTTAGTGGCCTTGAAGCTCATCAAGGCTGAAAAAATCCAGGCAGCAGAGAAGTGCTTTTGTTTGGACTGATTTTTTGTCCTGCAGGTACAACCTCAGAGGAAGGTGTGCTCTTTGTGTTTGCCTTTTTCAACAAGCCAGTTTCTGCCTTGGAGAGCGTGGTGTACGTCACCGCTATCTTCAAACAGCACGCTCTGAGGGTCCTGCACAAATACCTGCCCCTGTACAAAGATGCCGACCGCAGGACTATGCTTGCTCAGGTAAAATCCGTCCATTCATCCGTCCATCCATCTGTCCGTCTCTCCATCCATCCATCCATCCATCCATCTGTCCATTCATCCATTATCTGTCTATTCATTCGTTCATCCATCCATCCATCTGTCCATCCATCCATCTGTCCATTCATCCATTATCTGTTTATCCATCCGCTCATCCATCCATCCGTTCATCTGTCCATACATCCGTCCGTCCATCCATCCATCCGTCCACCCTTTGGTCCATCCATCTGTCCATCCATCCACCCTTTGGTCCATCCATCTGACCATCCATCCACCCTTTGGTCCATCCATCTGTCCACCCATTTGTCCATCCATCCGTCCCTCCATCCATCTATTCAGCCATCCATTATGCCCAATCCATTAATCCATCTATTTAGCCATCCATCTGTCCATCCTTCCTTCTGTCCTTCTGTTTGTCCATACATCTGTCCATCCATCCATCCATCCATCCATCCATCCATCCATCCATCCATCCAATGTACCCAATTTTCATTCATTCGTCCGTCCGTTCGTTCGTCCGTTCGTTTTGTCCCTTACGGGGTCACGGGCTGCCGGAGCCTCTCCAGGCCACTTACGGGCGAAGGCAGGGGACACCCTGGTCAGGTCAACAAATCTGTCGCAGGGCCACAATTACACACCCATTCACTCTCACACTGACACCTATGGACAATATAGAGTTGCCACTTGACCTATGGCGCATGTTTTTGGACGGTGGGAGGGAGCCGGAGACCCCGGAGAAAACCCACGCATGCACGGGGAGAACATGCAAACTCCACACAGAAAGGTCGCCCAGCCGGGACTTGAACCGAGGGCCTTCTTGCTGTGAAGCCAAGGCTAACCTCTGCGCCACCGTGCAGCCTCAAAAGTTTCAACTTTTGAAAATGACATTAAAATTAAGCAAAAATTAAAAGGATATACAGTACAGACCAAAAGTTTGGACACACTTTCTCATTCAATGAGTTTTCTTTATTTTCATGACTATGAAAATTGTAGATTCACACTGAAGGCATCCAAACTGTGAATTAACACATGTGGAATTATAGACATGACAAAAAAGTGTGAAACAACTGAAAATATGTCATATTCTAGGTTCTTCAAAGTAGCCACCTTTTGCTTTGATTACTGCTTTGCACAATCTTGGCATTCTCTTGATGAGCTTGAAGAGGTAGCCACCTGAAATGGTCTTCCAACAGTCTTGAACCAGTTCTCAGAGATGATTAGCACTGTTTAGTTCTTTTGCCTTCACTCTGTGGTCCAGCTCACCCCAAACCATCTCGATTGGGATCAGGTCCAGTGACTGTGGAGGCCAGGTCATCTGGCGCAGCACCCCAATCTCTCTTCTTTTTGGTCAAAAAGCCTTTACACAGCCTGGAGGTGTGTTTGGGGTCATTGTCCTGTTGAAAGATAAATGATTGTCCAACTAAACGCAAACTGGATTGAATAGCATGTGGGTAGCCATGCTGGTTCAGTATACCTTTAATTTTTAATAAATCCCCAACAGTGTGACCAGCAAAGTACCCCCACACCATCACCCCTCCTCCTCCATGCTTCACGGTGGGAACCAGGCATGTAGAGTCCATCCGTTCACCTTTTATGTGTCTCACAAAGACACAATGGTTGGAACCAAAAATCTCCAATTTGGACTCATCCGACCAAAGCACAGATTTCCACTGGTCTAATGTACATTCCTTGTGTTCTTTAGCCCAAAATAGGGGCTTCTGCTTGTTGCCTTTCTTTAGCAGTGGTTTCCTAGCAGATATTCTACCATGACGGCCTGATTCACACAGTCTGCTTTTAACAGTTATTGTAGAGATGTGTCTGCTGCTAGAATTCTGTGTCATTGACATGGTCTCTAATCTGAGCTGCTGTTAACCTGCGATTTCTGAGGCTGCTGACTCGGATAAACGTATCCTCCGCAGCAGAGGTGACCCTTGGTCTTCCTTTCCTGGGGCGTTCCGCATGTGAGACAGTTTCTTGATGGTTTTTGTGACTGCACTTGGGGACACTTTCAAAGTTTTCCCAATTTTTTGGACTGACTGACCTTCATTTCTTAAAGTAATGATGGCAACTCATTTTTCTGTACTTAGCTGCTTTTTTCTTGCCATAATACAAAATCTAACTGCCTATTCAGTAAGACTATCAGCTGTGTGTCCACATGACTTCTGCACAACACAACTGATGGTCCCAACCCCATTTTAAGGCAAGAAATCACACTTATTAAACCTGACAGGGCACACCTGTGAAGTGAAAAACATTTCAGGTGACTGCCACTTGAAGCTCATCAAGAGAATGCCAAGAATGTGCAAAGCAGTAACCAAATCAAAAGGTGGCTACTATGAAGAACCTAGAACATGACATATTTTCCGTTGTTTCACACTTTTTTGTTATGTACATAATTTCACATGTGTTAATTCACGGTTTTGATGCATTCATTGTGAATCTACAATTTTCCTAGTCATGAAAATAAAGAAAACTCTTTGAATGACAAGGTGTGTCCAAACCTTTGGTCTGTACTGTATGGTCTGATATTTTTTTAATGTTTTTCAGCAGAGGGCCCACTAGACCGTAGTGGTCAATTATAATCCATTCCAACAATTCTTTGCTGTCACAATACTTTAAGCAAAGAAATAATGGGAGCATCAAAGATGCACCAACCAAGTTGTTAGATAAACTTGGAAGCTTTTGTAGATCCATTCTTGATCAAACACCTCATTCCTTGTTAGGCCTTATTATAAAAGCTATCTGTTTGTTGCCAAGGATAGGAGCTTCTGCTAATGACTGGGTGACATTAACATACTAAATGCTACCAAAGCTGTAAAATCTGATATTACTGTCTGTTTGGGCTTTTACATCTTATGACAAGTTGTTGCATGTGTTTTGCCCATTTTAAATGAGCAAATCAAGACTAATGTCTTTAAAATAATATACTTATCCCAGTTCTGTAAAGCGGCTTCATTCAGTAGCATTGCCCCACAAGATGAGGTCATAAAATTAGGTAAAACTGGGATTGGAATTGTACCCATCATGTCTTTATTGTACATGTCTTTGTGCAAAAACCAGATGTTGATTTGCCACCAGTTCAGAAGAAGTTATAGTTCACTGCAGTATGTTTTGCATCATGGTAGCATGATTTAATCTCAGAGTGTTGCTTGTTATTGAGTTCTGTTATGGAGTTCCAAGTGGACGCACTTAACCACCCCCAGAAGAAAAACTGCTTCTGGAGTTTTTAATACATACGTATTCTCTGTGCCATATTATTAGGGCCCGGGCATGTAGTCCAAGGACCCTATTGTTTTTGTAAGGTTTATTAGGGCCCGAGCACTTAGTGCAAGGACCCTATTGTATTTATAAGGTTTAATATTTTTAGGACCCAAACACATAGTGCAAGGACCCTATTGTATTTATAAGGTTTAATATTTTTAGGACCCGAGCACGTAGTGCAAGGACCCTATTGTATTTGTAATGTTTATTATTAGGGCCCCAGCATGTAGTGCAAGGACCCTATTGTTTTTGTATGGATTATTATTAGGGCCCAAGCACGTAGTGCAAGGACCCTATTGTATTTATAAGGTTTATTATTTTTCTTCTTCTTCTTTATTTTCTGACAAGAGTCGCAGAGTAACAAGCAAACATGTTTTCTATGCAACTGTAATTGTCACTATAAAATGTTATAATAAATAAATAATGAGTTATTTAACATTAAAGAGTAGTAACATCTATTTTTCATAACATTTAGTTACATGTTTAAGTTATTTCTTGCTCTTTGAGGACAGCCACTATGCTGATGTGGCCCTCGGTGAAAATGAGTTTGACATCCCTGCTCTACAGAATGTAAAAACACTTTTGGTCTCACAAAAAAAAAAACTAAAATTACTGAACACTGTTCAGTAACTGTGAAGACTGTTTGAAGCCTGAAACTTATTTCTCCACCTTTTCCTAAATATTTTTTCAGACTAATCTTCTTAACAACCATCTTCTTTACAATCCAGTCACAATCACAAACTCAACTATAACTTAAAAAAAAAAAAAGAAAATAATTTTTTTTATGTTTTTACAGTTGATCACATGTTTGCAGTGGATCATATGTTATTTACACTTTCGCAGCTGTATTTATTTAATTTTTTTATTTTTATAAGAATGTCATTTTTGATGTCCTTTGTTGCTGTTATTTCTGAATGTTGTTGTTGCCACAGATAAATGAATTTCCCCATCGTGGGATAAATAAAGTCATCTAATCTAATATAATTTTGAATTAATAGGGAATTTTAATATATCAACAATCTACCAAAATATTTATTACATAATTTAGTACTTTCTCTTAACTACCCACCTTGCTCTAATATTAGAAATCAAATCTTCTTTCTCTTTCGGCTTTTCCCATCAGGGGTCGCCACAGCGAACAAGTTGCATGGCAAACTTGGCAATGTTTTACGCCGGATGCCCTTCCTGACGCAACCTTCTCAAAGCAACCGGGTTTGGGACCGGCACAGAAGTAGAGAAGGGAACAGGGAGCAGCCCGGATCCGAACCCTGGTTTCACGGACGGAAGGCGCCGCAAACCAGCACGAGCTTAACCGGCTCCCCAAACAGCAGACAAGATTAGAAATGAAAGAAAATTAAAAAAATTGAAAACCTCCTCAAGAAACACACTAATCTAAAAATAAATAACGAAAGACTACCCTGTTAAAACAATCAGCTCAAATGTATTATTTTTATTACCCAACCTCACTACACTCCTACAGATGCAACATAAGATAATAAATATCTCTTAAATCCTAATCCCTATCTGCTCTTCCTTTTTTTCAATGCTGCAACTTCTTTTCCTTTCTATACATCCAATGAAATTAAACTACAACACCAACAAAAACAACTGATAACAAATGTCTCTAAAAATGTGTGTTTATATGTAGCACCTTTAAACACCAAACAAATAACAAATGTTTCCCAATAAAAGGACAAAAAATTAAACACAAAATGTCAAAACCAAATTAGAAAATGCTATTTTAAAAAGATATGTTTTTAGCAGCTTTTTAAAAATAAATCACCAAGTCAACACTTCTGAGGGTGAAACAAAGAACTCCAGAACAATGAAGCCACTTCTACAAAGTCTCTGTTACCGTAAGTTTTAAACAAGTTCTCTGAACATCCACCATACATTGGTCTTATGTACTCAGAGACCTGCTAAAAGTGCACAATTGGAAAAGGTCTTTTATATAGACAACTGCTTGGTTGCTTAGAGCTAAATATTAAAAGAATGCTTTAATAACACTTAGACACAGATGGAGAACCATGTCATCTGGATTAGTAATAATAATAATAATTGATACTTTATTTATCCCACAATGGGGAAATTATTCTCCGCATTTGACCCATCCTCTGGGGGAGCGGTGAGCTGCAGTTGAACCGCGCTCCAGAGGCAGTAGCGTTAAGGGCCTTGCCATCACTGGGTGATGTTAATTTCTCGCAATTGATTTGGTAATTGCCCCAGTACCATTGTTCATTCCCCTCCGGGAATCAAACCCTGCATGGTAGTCTCTTACCTTACCAACCGAACTACCCAGCCGCTCAAGGTAACAGGGTGGCATGTTTATACTTCAAAAATTAGGTAAAAAACTTACATCACTAGACAACATGCAGCTGTTCATCACATTTTGTACCTAAACATGTAAACATACAGTTTCAATAATCAAAATAACATGAAATAGAGCATAGATAGGCACCTTCATCTCAAAACACGACCACATGAAAATCGTTTTGACTATATTTTATTAAATGATATAAACAAGAACAAACAAGTAGCTGATCAGCACAGACTTTCAGTCTCGTTCACAGATCTTTGGGGCAGGTAGGGGAGGAGTGTGGGGGAGGATGGGACCACAGGTAGATCCTATGTGATGGAAATGGTGGATGAAGAGAAAGAGGAAGTTGATTCATTGATCATACCTACAGCGCTCCCTTTTGGTGTAAACAGGAATTCAGCCAAATACTTAGAAATTGTGTAGAATAATGACGAACTCCTGTGAACACCGAAGCCTTTGGCAGATGTTTGTGCGGTTTCGGAAGATTAAGTTGCGGTCGTGAGGCTGTGACTTAGATGTCGAATTACCGAATGCGATGTCTTGACACTTCCTATGTACGAAGCGTGTAGTTGCGGCAACGCGAAACAGCTTGAGCGGGACTTGTTTGCGGGGCGGTCGCCCGTGCCAGGCGGTCACACGTGTTTGGGCCCGCTAAATGCTACTTGTAGCTTTAATTATTAGGGCCCGAGCACATAATGCAAGGACCCACTTATTATTATTATTCTGACAAAAGAGTCGGCTTTTTGAGGCCTTTAACATACTCCAAACTCTGGTTTTGCAAACTACACCCATGTGCGATATTATATTGCGAAGCTTTTAAGTTTTTCAGCATATTTATGACCGTGGCGTTGAGTCGAACTTGGAGGTCGTTTTGAAAAACAGGCCATGATAAGAAAAATGGCCATTACTAAGTCATGCATAATCTAATCTGATGCAAAATTGATGTGCATGATTGCAGTCTGACTCTGAACAAATCTGCAGTGGAAGAATCTGGAACAGGTGTAGCGCCGACCGGCTGGTTACAGGAAATGACATGTTTTACTTGGAGCATCACTGCTCCAAGTGAGATTAACCGACAACCTCAAAATTACGTCCACCTGTTGAAAAGCCATTGAAATTTACTCAGATAAAAAACCATGACTTCCAACGCGGGGGTGTGGTCATTACAGAGCGGAAAAGTTGGGCGTCTCGCCATGCACACAAAATTTGCTCTCACGTGCACATTCCTTGTCCGATCTCACTGAAATTAAATAGATTTGATGAAGTTTTATTCTGAACCCGTGGATATGACAATTTTGGACGAGCTCCATACCCCCACATAGATATTTATATTTAGACACAATTTTTGTCGCATTCTGACCTATTTTTTCCTCTGTGCACTGTCTGTCGTGCATGAAATTACAACTGGAGATACTCAGAGGGGTGTTCTCTCATAATCTGCAGTTTCATGGGTGTACACCTTACAGTGGCTGCGTACACCACCGCCAAACAGGAAGTGGATGATTGTGCTGTAAAAATTCATAAAAAATGTTGTCTCATTCATTTGTCTCAGGAAGCTAATATCTCAGAATAAGATGCCTCTTACAAATCTCCACCTTTGATATGCAGCACTATAGGGTCTACAAGAAAACTTTATCCATCATTTTGCTGAAAGCTTTATTGAAATCTTTAACTCAAACAACTATTTGTATCATAACTTCAACCCCAAACAAAAGTAAATTAAGAACATAAAACAGTGAGGGTTACTGTGCAAGAAACTACGACGGAGTTTAGGGCCACAAAAAAGAAAAAAAGAAAACTATAATTACGAGATTTTATCTTTACGACTTAAAATCTCGTAAATTTACGAGAAAAAAAAGTCGTAGATTAAGGAGAAAACACCGAGGTTGTCCGTTTATCGGAACCTAGCTTGAAGAAGTATGTGGAGCCTTTTGTGAAGCTTTATTTCCGGATTATAAGTTTTCAAACAAAGAGACTTTGAACATTTTGATGACTCAAAATAAGATTATTTATCGTGTAGCAGTGTTTCCGGGGTCGGTAAAGCGGAGTTTCATATGTAAAATAAGGAGCTCAGAGACACGTTTGGATGCAAAGGATCACTGAAGCTTTTATTCTCCTTTACATTTACATATCCTGAAGTTCATTTGTCTCATTATGTCATGAACCTGTCATCCCAACACCAATGCGGAAGTAAACAGTGTTACACACGCCCCCTCCTCCAGATGTAATGTCCCGTCTCAGCATAAAACAATACAGAGGAAGAAAGGATTCAAGCGGACAGCTGCAGGGAGACCGACGATGGCTTCATCGGGCTGCAGAGATCCTGCAAACCACCCATCAATAAATAAAACTTTAATGAATCATAAATCAAACAAATGTGCTTCCAGACATTTGGAACGTTATCAATAAACATTCAACTCACCTGTTCAACTAAGTTTAGTGGGTCTGCTCTGCTGCTGCACGGCGTTCACCTGCTACTCTGCATGCTCACTTTCACTGTAATCTCGTAAATTTACGAGTTTTTTTCTCATAAATTAACAAGTTTTTATCTCATAAATTTACGAGTTTTTATCTCATAAATTTATGAGTTTTTATCTCCTAAATTTATCTCGTAATTGTACTTTTTTTTTTTTTTTTTTTTAACTTGTCCTGTCCAACAGCTAGGCAGACAGATGAGAGCTGAGGGCCTCTTGGGTTGGACATATTTTACTTTAACAAGAGGGGTTATTAATCTTCAGACAAACCAAAGGTATGTCTGAATAAACCCTTTTTGTAATTGAGGCCAAACTTTATTAATTTCAAACATGTCTGAAAATCTTTGGTGTTGGACCGGACGGAAAAGGAAAGAGGGGAAGAAGAGAGAGGGACGTTAGAGAGAGGGGGGGTAGGGGGTGATAATAGGAGGGGAAGGGGGATAAGACCATGAAGCAGCATAAAGCAACAAGTTTACTGGTTGTTAATCATTATGGTAAGGTTCAAATGTAAAAAAAACAAAACAAAAAAAAAGGGCGGAGCCTGTCCACACACACACTCAAATGTTATAAACACACCTGTTAGTTGCAAAAATGTCCACCTGTCGACATGTACACAAAACAGATAGTGTTCACACGCATACTTATGCCTTAAAACCAACTAGTGTGAAATATTTCAGTCATTCAGTCTGTTGAGCTAACACCTGTGCTCAGGTGAGTGTTTATGTTCTTCTAAAATGGATGGTGGAACGTGAAAAGAAGGAGGGAGAGTGCCCAGCCATCCCCACCCCAAGACCCCCACCGCACCAGCAGCGGCAGCCGGATTCCCCCCAACGCCACACGGGAACCGGCAGGGAACAACCGCCGCCCGGGCGACCAAGCCCGCCACCCAGGCCAGGGCCAGCAGGGCCGCCGCAAGGCCCCCAGAGCCAGAGAGCAGGGAGGCACGGAGGGAAAGAGGGCGCCGCCCCAGCCCAACCAGGAGAGCAGCCCCCCCGCCGCGCCGGGAGAACCCAACGCAGGGCCCCACCGGAGAAGGACGCCCACAGCCCCAGACGAGCACCCCACCACCACCCAGGAGTTCCGGGCATCCCCCCGCCCCAACCCCAGGTACGGGCCAGGACCCCCCAAGGGAGACCCACTCCGCACTCCAGGCAGCCACCCGCCCGGCCCACGGTTGGTCCAGGGAGGAGCGAGGCAGGGGCCCGCCGCCCCCGCCCAGAAGGGGGGAACCCCGGGGAAAAAAGAGGGCCCACAAGGGGTGTTGTAAATATGGCCCGACCAGGCTTGGCCACAGTTGGAAATTTGGCGGGGCCCAGCACTCAGGAGCAAGGACCAGAACCCACCCCCCAGGGACACGAACACCCCCGGCTCAGATGTAATGTGAACCCCCCCACCGCGCGGAGAGAGCACCGCCGGGCCCAGGAAGCCAGCCCCCCGGGGACACAGCCGCCGTTGCAAAGGGGCCCGTACCCCCCACCAGGGAAGAGGCAGGGGACAGATGGTCCTAGGTCCCACCTTCCTTGCAAAATGTGTGTGCGTGTATGTGTGTTTGAGAGAGTGTGTGTGTGCATGTGTGTGTGTTTATGTTGGGATGTATATATTGAGGGGGGAGGGGTGTGTGTACTAAGGGGGGTGCGGTTAAAATTGGAGGGTAGGGCACTAAGGGGACGTCTCCTGATTACTCACAGTGACTTCCCCTCACCCTCCCCACCAAGGGGCCCTAAATGTCTAAGGTGCGGTTAAAATTGGCGGGTAGGGTGCTAGGAGGACATCCGCTGCTTGCTGGCAGTGATGTCCAAGCACCCCCCCTACCAAGGGCCCTACATGTCTAAGGTGCAAATAAAACCGAAAGAGGGGGGGCCCACTCCATACGGCAACCACAGGAGGGGGGTCACTGCCTACTAAACCCCCCCCCCCCAAGGCTCATCGCAGGCTAAGCCCCCCACCCCCTCACCCTATTATGAGGTTATATGAGGAAGGGGGTAAGTTGGGGACAGATGATAGACTGTCCCCCGGTGGTCAAACAGCCCCCCCCCCCCCCCCCCCCCCCCAGCAAGGGGGCCAGGCCCACCCAGCCCCGGGGCCCCACCCCCGGAGGCGCAGACACCCCAGGCCCAGCACCACCACCCCCACACAGAGAGAGGGGAGCCAGAAAGCGCCGGCCCCCCCCGGAGCAAGCCCAGGCCCCCACCCCCAAACGCCGGCCCTAGAAGAGCTCTGGTCAGGCCTCGACGGGACCGAGGCAGCCAACCGGCCGGGGAAACCGCCGATGGCCTCAGCGGAGACCCCGACCCGTCAACCCCCCCTGCCCCGTACCAATAGTGCCCCCCCCCCCCTCCCCCAGAATGCCCCCCCACAGGACAGGGCCGACAAGACCCCCACCCCACCCCCAGACCCCGCAGCCGAAGCGGATGACACCCAGAGCGACCGGGGGCCCCAAGAGGGTTGTCCCGTCCCGCCCCAGAGCCAGGGAAGGGCCGATCCCAGCCCCAGGTGTAGACGGGAAGCCCATCCAGCGCCGCTGGGCCCCCCCCCCGAGCAGCGCCCCCCGCCAACCCCCCCCAGCACAGGCAAAGGGACCACCCCCCCAAGCCAAGCCAGACCACCACCCCACCCCCCCACCACGCACCCCCACACCCAAGCCCAGAGGACCACGCAGCGCCCCAGGCCGCCCCACCCAGGCGCCGGACCCGCCCCCCCGACCAACGGAGCCCCCACCACCCCCGGCCAGGCACCGGAGGCCCCGACCCCCACCCCGGCCCACGGCAGAAGGGCAAGGAGCAGCGACGACCATGCCCCCCCCACCCCCTAAGTCACGGAGTTAGCTATGGGAGACCAGAGAGACCGAATTCTTTCAAAGTTACTTGAACTTTGGGCTGACATTTTTTCCAAGCTGATATGATCAAGCAGCAGATTTCTGTGTTGACTTATATTTATATTTTTTTTGCTTTTCCAATTTATTAAAATAGTTTTTTTAGCAATGCAAAGAGTTATGAAAATGATAGAGCCTAATCCTCCTTCTACATCGATGGCACTCATGTCACCAAGCACACAAAGTGACGGTGAAGCTGTGATTGAAACCTTAAGCCAGACTGATAGATCGGCACATACCTGCTGCCAGAGAGCCTGGACAGGCGTGCAGAACCATAGTGCATGCATGTAATTGTCGGGTAGATTACTGTCACAGTGCTGACAAATGTCTGAGTTACTGAGACCCATCTTGAACATCCTCTGTCCAGTGTAGTAAATTCTGTGAAGAGTTTTGAAATGGATTAGCTGCAGATTTGGATTTTTTGTCATTTTAAAGGTGTTTAGACAAAGTTCTGACCAAAAACTTTCATCTGTGCTGATGCTCAAATCCGCATCCCATTTTGTTGTCGGAAGTGAAATATTGTTATCTAAATTACATAAAAGTTTGTATATTTTGGAGAGAGTTTTATTCATTGAGAAATTGATCAGAGTGGTAACTACATCTGGTAGCTTTAAATCGTTGTCTCTGTATTTAAACTTTTTAGTAATAATTGATTTAAGTTGCTGATATTCCAAGAAGTTATATATTCCATGTTTGTCTTGAAGTTCCTGGGGAGTTATGAATCTTCTATCAATAATTATGTGCTCTAGTTGTTTTATGCCCCCTGCTTGCCAAGCTGGGAAGTGGATAATTTTTTTGTTTATGAGGATGTCTGGGTTGTTCCAGATGGGTGTCATTTTGCACGGTTGAATTGATGATTTTGATATTTTGAGAAATTCCCACCAGGCTGTTAAAGTGGCATTTATATTAATACTTTTGAAACAATCCTGTTTTTTAACTATTTGACTAATAAATGGAAGATCTGACAGGTTGATCTTTCCACATAACGCCTGTTCCAAGTCTAACCATGAGTTGGTTTCTGGATTATTTTTTAACCATTTTAAGATGTATTGTAATCTATTTGCAAGAAAGTAATTGTGGAAGTTAGGTAATTCTAATCCTCCACAGCTTAAAGTTTTTAGACTAATTCTTGCAGGTTTATTGTTCCATAGAAAGCTTGATATGGATGAGTCTAATGTTTTGAACCATTTTAATGGCGGTTGTGTGGGAATCATTGAGAAGAGATAATTAACTTTGGGTAAGATTTTCATTTTAACCGTGGCTACCTTGCCCATAAGGGACAAAGGCAGGTTGGTCCAGCGTGTTAGATCGTCCTGTATGTTTTTCAGTAATGGGGTGTAGTTTAGCAGCACCAGTTCTGATATTTTGGGGGAAAAATAAATACCTAGATATTTTATATTGCCTGATTTAACTGGTATTGTGAGTCCTTGCTCCGCATTACTGTTCAGTGGTAATAAAACAGATTTATTCCAATTAATGGAATAGTCTGATATAGAAGAGAATTCATTAATGATTGTTGCCGTTTCATTTACAGAATGTATATTACTTAAAAACAGTAATATGTCATCTGCATAGAGACTAATTTTATGATGGCTGTGTTTGGTTTTAATTCCTTTAATACTCTCATTCTGTCTTATTGCTGCAGCTAGAGGCTCGATAAATATTGCAAAAAGAGAGGGGGAGAGTGGGCAACCCTGTCTAGTTCCTCTTCCAAGAAAAAACCTGTTGGAAGTCTGTTTATTAGTTCTAACTGATGCATTGGGGTTGTGATATAATATTTTGATCCAATTGATGAATGATTCTCCAAACCCAAACTTATGGAGGGCAGCAATGAGGAACTTCCAATTTACTCTATCAAAGGCTTTTTCAACATCCAGTGATAGTATAGTCATTTCCTGGTTTTTGATGGTGGCAAAGTCTATTATGTTAACGAGTCTGCGGACTTTGTCATCCGAGTGTCTGCCTTTGATGAATCCAGTTTGATCAAAGTCAATTATGTGAGGAATGACTTTTTCTATTCTCTGTGCTAGTGCTTTGCAGATAATTTTTACATCTGCATTAATTAAAGAAATGGGGCGATAGCTTGAAGGACTCGTGGGGTCTTTGTCTGGTTTTAGAAGAAGGATAATGTTGGCAGAGTTCATGTTAGGTGGTAGAGATTGGCTTTCATTGATAAATTTTACCGTTTTATAAAACGTTGGTGCCAGTTGTTCCCAGAATTCCTTATAAAACTCTGCAGGAAAGCCGTCAGGCCCTGGTGCTTTACCATTAGGCATAAGTAACAGAGCTTCATGAAGCTCAGACAACGAGAGCGGAGAGTCTAAATTTGTGATTTGATCTTCGTTTAACTTGGGCAGGTTTATATTGTTGAGAAATGAGTTGATGCTTTGTTCTGATGGATTGATCTGTGGAGTGTATAAGTTTTGATAAAAGTCTTTAAACGCATTATTAATTTTTACCGGGTCATGGGTGACATTCCCTGTTTGGTCCATAATCGAAGTGATTGTTGATTTTTCTTTATTAATTTTAAGCTGATTAGCTAGAAATTTGCCAGATTTATTTGAGTTTTCATATCTTTCCAGTCGAAGCCTTTGTATCTGGAATTGTGTTTGTTTATTGATGATGTCATTTAACTGCAGCTTTAAATTTTTCAGGTCCCCCAGTATGTGTTCCTGTGCAGAAGTAGCATAAGCAGTCTCCAGGGTTTTGATTTTATTTTCTAATTCTAATAAATCTGCTTTCTCCTTGCGTTTTTTATGCGTTGAATAAGAGATGATTTTCCCTCTCATGACTGCTTTTGCTGCTTCCCAAAGAATACTTGGTGATATTTCAGAAGTATCGTTGAATTCTAAGAAGGTTGCCCACTCTTTTTTAAAGAATTCAATAAATTCCTGGTCTTTTAACAGAGACGTATTAAACCTCCAGGTTGAACCCGAGGGTCTGGGTACTTCCCTTGAAATAGTAACAGAAACTGGTGCATTTGCACTGATAATAATTGGATGAATGTTGGAACTTTTAATTTCTTTCAAAAGGGAGTTACTGACTAATAAATAATCTAAACGAGATTGTGAATGGTGAACTGGAGAAAAAAAGGTGAACCCCTTAGTGCTTGGATGCCATGAGCGCCAAGCGTCGCAGAGACCCAGATCATTCATGTACTGCTTTAGAATACTTGCAGACTGCCATGTACGCTGGTTTGCTGCTGTGCTGAGTCTGTCAAGTTCAGGGTCCAAAACAAGGTTGACGTCTCCTCCTATAATGATTGTGGAGTCAGAGTGAACTGAGAGTGAGGTGAAGAATCTGTGAAAGAAGGAAGAGTCGTCAACATTAGGACCATAGATGCTGGCTATGCAAAAGTCTTTATTCTGAATGGATATATTAATGATTACAAATCTGCCTTCTGGGTCAGTAACTGTATCCTTATGAGTAAATGTAACATTTTTATTAATCAAAACTGCAACCCCTCTTTGTTTGGAGTTGAAACTGGCAGAATACATAGCTGGATACTGGGAACAGCACAGGAGATGACCAGCTGATAATGATAAATGGGTCTCCTGCAGCAGAGCTATATCTGCTTTAAGATCATTCAGGTGATTTAACACTTTCAATCTCTTTGGCCCAGAACCAAGTCCGTGCACATTCCAGCTAACGATGTTAAGACTGTTCATAGCTGTTCTAACCGGGAGAGTGCAAGGCTAAATAGTGCGTGTGCCCGTCCGTGTGCGCGTGCCCGCTGTGCGTACCTGCTACACTGACAAGCGCTATGGGTGAACGTGTCTTGGCTATGAGCTGCATGTTATTTGCGTCCTGTGTGAGCCTAAGTGAGGTTTTTGCAGTTTATCAACGTGTGTGTGCGGGATCGCGTGTGCATGCTCTTATGCGCGCTAGTATGCGCGCGCGCCCGTTCCGTGCATAAATAAATACTCACCGTGGTTGCGTTGACTTTACCTGATTCACATATGAGGACATGGGAAGGGGGGGGGACAAGAGAAAAGAGAGAGGGAAAGAGAAAGAACAAAAAACAAAAACAACGAAACAACAACAGAAACATGAATGTGAGAGAAAGAAAAAACACTTTTCCTGAGAGGTGTGGATTATTGATGATCCGATTATTTCCTAGTTAAATAAGTTTGCGGGTTTCTTCTGGGCAGCGCAGATGTCAGTGCGCCTCTGAAAGCCTTCAGCACAGCCAGGGTGTTACCTCTGGGTCCCGGAACAGCTTGCCATTCACAAAAAGTTTATCAACGGCAACCACCGCGCGGGCTCCAGCAGACAGGTGCTTCCTCCTCAGCGGGAAGAGGATTTTCCGCCGGCGGAGGATCTCGCCTGGAAACTGATCATTCACGCTGTAATGTGTGTCTTTCAGCTCTCGCCCTCTGCTTTTTACCTGCATCTTTTGTTTATAATGTTCAAATTTAGCAACAATAGGACGGGGACGCTGATTGTCCGGCCTTTTTCCTCCGAGCCGGTGAACCCTGTGGAAGGAGATCTTCTGGACTTCTTCCTTGGGGAGTTTCAGGTGGACCTCTATAAAGGACTTAACAATGTTCTCCGGGACTTCCCCTGCCTCTTCTGGAATCCCTGCGAACACTAGATTGTCCCTCATGCTCCTCGCCTGAAGATCCAGGAGGGTTTCCTTGATGGATCGGTTTTCCTCAGAGAGACGGGCGGTGTCGTGGCCCAAGGTCTTGACGGTCTCTCTGAGGGCCTGGTTCTCCGCTGCAAGCTCCTGCACCTGCTGTTGGCTGAACTCCAGAGACTCTCGCAGACCTTGGAATTCCTTATGGAGGATCTCCAGCAGATTTAAACGGCAATCAAGGCTGGAGAGCCTTTTGTCAATTGAATCCAGGATATCACTCATGTTGCTGCCTGGGGAGGAGGCAGCCCCCGGGGAGTCTTCGGGACGGTTGCGTTTGGTGGACGGAGTGGCGGTGTTGGATTTCTTCATGAGGCAGGTATTGAAACACTCGTCGATGTAATTCTCCAGATCCTCCAGGTCCTCCAGGTCATCCAGGCTGGCAAATGCTTGACAAACTTTTTTAGATTTTTATTTTTTAAACTTTCTGGATTATTTAAATATGGCGGTGTAATTAAATAAATCAAAAATGTTTGTTCACAACTTACGCGCCGCCAAGTAAACTCACCACACTCCTCTCGTCGGCTCTCGCGATACTACAGCATCACGTGCCTACTACAGCATCACCGTACTTTTTTTTTTTTTTGGTGGCCCTAAAACTCCGTCGTAAGAAACTGACAGGGTACGAACCAAATAATTTTATCAATATAGTCCTATCTAGCAGATCCATGATAATACATAGTGAATCAAGTTTAAGACATTAGTGTAATAAAAAGTATAAGTTAGTGTAAGAAAAAGTAAAAGGGAGTTTCTAACTATTCTGTTTCTAATTATTCCTAACAGTTACCAATAACAATTTCCTATACATGGTTTATATTAACGTGTCATCATTAAGCCGTCATTTATAGATAAAGGCAAAAGCTGTCCCATTTTTCAGTCACCAATGCATTTTTGCAATCTAATTTTCCCAACATCTTTTCACAAGCACTATTTTCAATCATTTTTTCTTTCCACCTTTTTAGCGTTGGGATTTGGGGTTCTTTCCATAATTTAAAAATAAAACGAGCGCATGTCACCAGTCCAGTATTCAATACGCTGACTTCACTACAGACTTTTCTGTCCCCTAAGAGGCATAATCTTGGTGATTTGGGAAGTTCACATGCTATCCACCCCTGTATACACTCCAACACTTAACACTTTTCTCCAAAATGGAGAGATCCGTGAGCACTCCCATATTGCATGAACAAAGGTACCTCTCCCTTTATGACACTTCCAACACAGATATTTTTCACTAATTCCCATCACATGAAGTCTAGATGGAGTGTGGTAATACCTGTTAAGTATTTTATATTGAATAAATTTGCCTCTCGCTTCTCTGACGTAAATTCCATTGTCAGAAAGGATTGTTTGCCATGCATCATCATCGATTGTGCAACACAGGTCTCTTTCCTATATAGTTTTGAGGCTTTTGCTTGTGTTATTTTTAGCCCATGGGCAGGTTTTATACTATTTGGATGCCTTGCTTAGCGATGAGGGTAATTGTAGAATGTTTTCTATTGGATTCCCATCTTGCGATAACCCAACCTTTCCTTTTAAGCAATCTCTGAGTTGTAAATACCTCCAAAAGTTACCATGTCCTTCCAAATTATATTTCATCTTAATGTCATCAAATGACATGAAAATATACCCTTGGATTAAATCAAATGTTGGAATACCTTCTCGCAACCACTGTACCCAGAAAATATATTGTTTAGCAATCTTAATTTTTAGGGTTGTGCCATAAAGTTGCATATTTTTGGAGGTGTGAAGAAAACCTACACTTTTTATGCATCTCTAACCATACCATCTTTAAGAATTCCAAGATTGGATTATGGGTCCTGCCTTGCTGCTCACCTAGCTTTTGCGCTAATATCTCCATCAGTGTAAATGGGAACGAAATGCCCTGTTCCACTAAGATCCAGTCAGCTTCCAGCTCTTTATCAAACCAGTGCTTTGTGAGTCTTGACATCTCAAAGGAGATGCATTAGTGTTCAGCATTAGGTAATGCCAATCCAACATCTTTTTTGGTTAGCAGAGCCAGTCCATACTAATTCTGTGTTTCCCACTATTCCAAAAGAAATTCTTTAATCATTTTATTATATCTTAGCAACACTTGTTTTGGGATGCTCATTCCAGTGTAATGTATTGTAGTATTCAACTGGAAAGCCATCTATCCCAGGTGATCTTCCAGTTTTCATCTTACTAATCCCTCTCCTAACCTCAGCTTCCGTTAAAGCAGAGTCAGTTGCATCATTTACCTCTTGTGAAATCCTTGGTATCATCACCTTATTGTAAAAAGCATCTAACTGTTCTGTGCTAACAGTAGTTTCCGATGTATACAATTGTTGATAAAACTGTTTAAAGACGGTGTTAATTTCACAAGATGACGCCACCAGTCTATCATTCTTTTTTTATTGCTGTGATGACATTTTGATTATCCAGCTGCTTGAGCAGCACTTATACACTACGCGTTATAAATTTCAACTCCTCTTGTAGTTGTCTGTAAGGAAAGTCGTGTCAGGAACCCTTCTCTTGTGGAGAAATCTTCAAACACCATCTTAATATAATTCAGTCTCAATAATCAGAAATGTACACAACCTGTTTCACAAATACACACGCTCTGATTCACAAATGTCATTTTATGCAAACATGAAAAATAAATTCGAAAATGCACACCCTGTGTTTCACAAACACATTGTGTTTCACACATGCACACTACATGTTTTACAAATGCACAATAAGTGTTTCTCACAAATGTGCACACTGTGTTTCACAAAAACATTGTAGAAATTCACAATAAATGTATCAGAAATGCACAGTAGGTGCTTCACAAACATGATTTTTAGGTACACGTGTGATGTGAACTTACAGATCATTCGAATTGCAGAAAGTGCATTCAAAAACCCGCTTTCATTTGTGAATCTCCCCACATTTGTGAGAGATTTTTCTGCGGTGAATATTGAGACTCCTTTGACGGAGCAGGTCAACTAATGTCACCATTGGCTAGTGAATCTGTCAATCAAACTCATCAGCAAAGTAGGCGGGTTTGCTTTTAGCCAATCAAATGGCCCCTTAGACTTTTCTACGCTTTCGTGCATGTGGCAAAAGCCCCGCCCATCTTTGATTCTGTACCAGTTGGTCGTTTAGCTTTAGCTTTAGCATGGCTTGTCGGTTTATTGCCTTCGGTCGTCAAAAATTACAGGCTTGCGCAACTTTTCAGGGAACCTGGAAGCCAGGCAAAGTTGGTTGAATGAACTTGACATTGAATCCAGCGAACTGTGTCCCGGTCATGAGAATTACAATGAACGTTTCACTCGGGATGTTTGTACGTTATCCTTCTCTTAGCTTTGATGCTAGCGTCATTTCAACACTCAGACACAGTTCCCTTCGGTCTTGATCATATGAAGGTGGAGGAGAAAAATCTTCAACTTCCACAGAAGGTTCTGTGGAGAAACTGGCATCACTTTGCTCTGTGATACGCAGTAGGACTACATTACCTCAAGCTCATCTCACTGTCAATCACAGATACCCAGTACACCTCCCCTGCTCAGCCCGAAGTAACTTTGCTGGACCTTAATTTTAATTTTGTAATAACTCTACTGTCATTGATTTTATATTGTAACCATATTTCTGCTGCTAACCTCTTGGCCAGGTCACCCTTGCAAAAAAGATCCTCATCTCTATGGGTTTTATAACTGGCTAAATACTACACAACAAAAGATGGTCATAGAACAACAAAGTGCAAACATTCGCCCTTTATTGCCGAATAAAAGTCAGTGAAAACATGGACAGATTAAAACATCAACATTTAAGCAGATGTGGGATCTCTACTGATTTGACTTTTTTTTAAAACTGGAACTAATTTTCATAACATCCTTACATACAATTTAGTCCCTTGAACAAAACAGCAGTATTTATTTGAACTTTGTCTTCCTCCCCTCAGTCTCTCTCCTTCTGTATGTAATTATGAAGCCTAAATTAAGTTATAAACATACTGGACAGTGAAGATATAGGTCCATTCCAAAACGGTCTGAATTTTGCAATGGATTGATGTTGTCTTGCAGTTCCAACATTTGTGGACCAAAAAGAGGACTGTCCAATACCGGGACATTGATCTCAGGATGAGGTTCAGTCATGAATCCACTCTCCTCCCATTCAATCTCTGGAACCAGCATACCTTGACAAAAAAAAAGATACTGTTTATGAACAGCGCTGTTATTTTTAATGTTTTAGATTATGTAGGCACAGTGACCTACTAATAACTTATATTGTTACTGGCAGGCAGTCCTCATATCTCCATAACTGTTGTCAATTTGTACATAAGTGATCCTTAACAATGTAGTGAGATTAGTACATCTGATAGCTCATAATGCCATACATTCTGAACTTGCAGATGTGCTATTCTTCCTACTTGATTTAAAAACCCAAACAATTTAGGGAAATTGTTTTCACCACACAACAATAATACTTTTCAAATAATGTGCAATTCATTTTTGATGAAAATTCATTGTAGTCATTGTGATTTCATGATACAGTTCTTGATACTTTCCACTTTCGTCGAACTGCACACAAATCAGTTTTCCAGTACAGTGAGATTAAATAAAGCATTTACTGTACCCGGGGATCAAAAACAGGGTTCTGGGTCAAGCCCAACTGCCACAGCTGATTTGGTGTCATGCTTTGCTGCGTCCTGATTGGATGGCTGTCCCTACGTCACTAAAGTTATCCAAACTGGCCCGGATGCGGATGCGTGGTAGGAAAATATAGTGGCAGCAGAATAAGTGATCTTACTGATACTGAGCAAGTCTTGGTCCTCAGGAGAGTGCAGGATGTTGTACTATAAACCAGTAACACTCATAAAGACATCACGCCAGAGGGGCTCAATCCTGTATTTGGAAAAAAGCAAAAAGAAATATTATATTGTCAGATTTCTTTTAAATACATCATTTACTTTTATGTTTATATTAAAGCTTCTAAAACTAGGTTCAACTCACCGCTGATTGTGTGTACACTTTTCCTGCAATGAAGCTGTTTGTGTCAGTTCTACGTACTGTGAGAATTAACTCGGCTATGCCCACATTTTCTTCTCCGTGATCTCCTCTCACCCTGACAATAAAATGAAAATCATGTCTCAAACACATAATTACAAATGCATTACCAATACGGTCCACAATAATTTAAAAAATGTTATGTTAATTCTCTTATCTACGTTTCCAATAAGTAGAATTTTTAGGTTAAATAAATGACAGGAGTGGGTTACATGTATCATTGGGAAAAAGAATTGAGGCGAGAGAGACTGTTAAGGGGGTGTAAAATGTTATTCATGAGGGGAGAGAGTTTTAGAGTTGCCTTTGTTTTCAGAGAGGAGTCTAAAAAAGTTTTTATTTTTGTACAAATAACCAAGTACTTATACTGCCTGAAATGTGAATAAAAGATTTCTTTATGAATTACATGTGGAAAGGTGGAAAGATTTCATGTAATCCATGGACACCAGTGAAGATCACAAATCATTGAAGAAAAAAAGGTTCAGAGCACTGTCTTGTGCAGGGGTCGGCAACCCAAAATGTTGAAAGAGCCAAATTGGACGAAAAAAAACAAAAAACAAATATGTCTGCATGCATGCAGTGCATTCTGTGGAGAACGACGCATCACGTGACTGCTCTGTTGTGCAAGTTTAACTCCATTTCAATATTTTAACGACCCAGCCGGGACGTCACTTTAGCAGGGAAGATAAAACCAAACTGCTAGCGTTGTGGCTTCATTGGAGAGCTGTCCGTGCCCCATACAATGCACGACCACGGATAGTCTCGGGCAGAAATAAACAGGAAGCACATTGAATATCCTTTTCAGTATCATGCCCATTTATTCTAGCACACATAAACAGCCAATAGAGCATGGACCTCTCTTCAATTCACAACACTCTCACTCAAGGTTTTACCCCAAAACTCCCCACTTCCCATGAGCCTTAGGGGCTGAAGGCGGGGCTAACCCCCAGGTCGCTACAATATCAATGAATTATGTTTCATTGCTTTGATCGAATTAAAGAAATGTAATAAAAAAATCGGATTTTTGATGTCATTTTTATTTTGAGGATTTGAACAAAAGAATGCTCCCTTGGCATATCTCAAGTTTGATTTGTAAATTTGTGTTTTGTATTGTACTTTCGTTTTGTACAATAAAGTTAAAGAAAATTGTAATATTGTAGTGGCGGTCGTGCATTTTAGGTCTGTTAGCAGCAGGGGATTGTGGGACGCGGTCTCTTGATCTAATTAGGGCTCAGCATGAGCGTTTCTGTTTGCCCACATTTCTTTTCATATGGCAGTTTTGTTGTTTCACCTTAGTTCATTCTTCTTCTTGTGTTTTTTCTTTATGTTGCACCATAAGTGTGGGTGGGGGAGTGGTTGATGACACCTGTGCAATGTTCAATGTGGTGTGTGTTTTAAGTAAAGGGACTTGTAATGCCTGAAAGGAGACTATGCTCTCAGCTAAGCTTTCTGCCTGCTGCTCTCTGAAACTGCTTGGAGACATGCCTTGTATGGGACACGGACATTTCTCCAGCGCAGCCAATTGATTGACAGCTCAACTTCTAGACAGCTTGGCTCCCGTTTTTCCCTCTGCAAGTGACGTACCTGCTTGGTGTTACAAAGTTTTTTCTACGCATTTCTTACAGCATTGGAAACCGTTAATAATGTTTGTGTCTTGTTTTTCCTCCTACAGAAACCATATTAAAACAAAAAATATATTTCTCTCCTCCATCTTTTTACATTTTCAAAGATTTTTGAAAATGCTCCAGGGAGCCACTAGGGCAGCGCTAAAGAGCCGTATGCAGCTCCTGAGCCGCGGGTTGCCGACTCCCGGTCTAGTGGGTATAGATGACCCAACTCCCAACGTTAAAGTGCCTAGGATAGCACAAGGGTTACGCAAAAGAGTGTTTAATTTTTTTAAATAGGTTTTAGAGAGATTATGAATAAGAATTTATGTAACTTAAAAGTTAGTTTCTTTTTCTGAAGGGAAAACTGGATTGAATGAAAGTTACTCAAAGAAACTGAAGAAAACTGTTTCTTGAGTTGGTGCGCTGCGGCTGAAAAAGACACTCTGGTTTCCAGGTAACAGACAGAAGAAGTATCTCGTTATCTTTTCTTTAGCTTCTCCTTAGCTAAAAGAGCATAACAGCTTTATTTTTTAAGGCTGAACCAATTTTGCTGTGGTATCAGGCATACTCATATTGGCTTTTTAATATCAAACAGTTTCCCATCATCTGGGAAACTCTTCAGACCTGGCGTCCACATGCGTGACATCATATTTTGGGTTATATATTTCTGCTTATCTGAGGCCGTACAAGTGTAGAGGGTTAGCTCGTATATAAGCTCTGGTCTTAAGAGTTTAATGATGATCAATTCATTGTTTGCATTTTGAGTTTAGATTTTTCTATGCATGCATTTGTCTTTGTTTTGTGTTTTCAGCCACTTATGTCTTGAAACAGACCCTGTAGACTTGAGATAACCTGATTCTCCAAACACACAACTTTGCCTTCAAACAAACAATGCCCCTGTGAAAAGTTTTGTTACTAGCAGTTTGATGCTGTAGCTTTGTTATTGATTCAAAAAGCTTTTAAAAAGCATTTTAAGGTTTTAAACTAAATTCTGTTTTATTTAAATGTTTTATTTCAATCACAGATGGAGACACAAGAGCAGGATTTGATTTGATATTTGATTAAAAAAATAACGCTTAAAAAGTGTCTAAAATGTGACTTAGCAGTAGTTCTTAAAGATTTTAAGCTCATGTTGCACACTAAAGTTTTATTTTGTACTGGAGATCATAACAGTTAATGTTTCTTTGCATTAAAAATTTCTAATAAAACATGCTACAATTCTGAAATCTTGCAGAATTTCCTCTTCCCTTAATGATGTCTTGGGGCCATCTTGTTTGCAACCAGGTCCCCCTCAGATTTTTTAGATCAATTTTAGGAAAATTATGTAAATTCCTTACACATAACTAAGGACTGGTTTCAGGAATGCAACAATGATCCCACAAAATGGCTGCCAGTAATCAGATACTTGCGAATTGATCTCAGAAATGCCATCCTCATAAAATGTGGTTATCATCTGATTTAATTAAAGCCATTTTCTTTTGAATAAAGAATAGAAAGAATAATTTTAACTCCAATGATGTAACTGTCAAACTTTCTGACGGTCAAAATTTCATCATAGACATATCTTTAAAAACAAGGGACGAATCAAGGTGTGACGACACCCATAGAAAATGCCTCGATCACGTAAAGAAATCTGATAACTCTAGATATTAAACAATGATGTGGTGTGCATGTAAAGAGAGGCACAGAGACTTTGAGGGGCTGACCTGGCCTTCAGACCTCAATCCCATCCTGTACTTGAGGGATGAGGTTTTAACAGAATTAAAGACCTGCAGTTTATTTGTAGTCAAATTGGGCAGACCAACTGTCCCAGCATCTGTTAGACTATCAGCTGTTATGTATTGGCCCTGGACCATAGATTTCATCAGTGGTGCCTGATTCCCATTGGCTGAAAGTAACACTGTTTAAAACTCTTTGTTTCTCTCCCCCAGATTGTCACAGATTATGTGTTCCTGTGTCCATCACGGAGGTCGGCGCGGGCAGGCACAGTAGCTGGCAGCCACCTGTGGATTTACACGTTTGACCATGTGGCGTCAGACCACAGTGTGTGGTCAGGTCTCACCTTCTGTTACCAGCATGTCTGCCACGGTGCTGAGCTGCCCTTCCTTTTTGACTCCGCCCTAGTGGCCAACTACACTCTGTCCTTAGCAGAGAAGTTATTCTCCAATCGGATGCTGTGCTACTGGGGAGCCTTCACCCACACAGGGGACCCATCTTCCAGGGTTCAACAAACGGCTTTCTGCCGGGAGCAACGTCTGCCTGTGTGGCCACAATACTCTGACACCAGTGAGTGGCTCGTCATGAACCTGACGGTGCTGTTACATGCACAGGTGGAAACCAGAAACCACATATGCGACTTCTGGGACCAGCTTGGAATCTACTGATGCCAAAACAACTTACATGTTTTCAGTGACAAATTGTACTTTAACAGTTTTAAAAATTTCTAAAATTGTTTTGTGAAAATTATGAGAAAAACCTCATACTTACTCTTTTAAATTTAGTGGAATTTGTATAAATGTGTATTTATGTTCGTGTTTAATTAGCAGATCAATCTGTACTTGAGCTGTTTGATAAACACACGCCTTTGCCTTTCTTTAACTGGCAAGTTTTCTGCTTCACAAAGCACTAAAAGAAGCCTGTTTATGGTGAAAAGTATCAAGGACAAAGCCTAGGCTCTGAATGTGACACATTAAAACAATATTGTTATCCAAAAGACGAAAATATATCAATTGCAAAATAAAAAATAAATTCCACATTTTTTGCGGTTTTATTTGTCAAATGTCTGATTTCTGTCAGTAAAAATCCTCCATACAAAGACTGTCTGACAAATATTCGAAAGTTTATTTCAGGACAGGCTCAGTTTGACGGGACAGAAAAAGTCAAAGAATGATGCTATGGTCACAAATACAACTGCAACCGCGCCATGAGGAGGCATCGGCCGAATCTTCAAGATTAGCTGCCGTCGCCCGATTTTTTGAAAGATTGTTGGCGTGGTCATGCACATGGTGACAGGCAAGTGAAGGCAGTCCATCTCGAGTGCCACCAGCCGCCCGGTAGCCTAGAGGTGCATAAAAAGTGGTCCACTCTGCCACACTGGTCATCCACAGCTCAGATTTTTAGTCCACATTAGAATCTTGTAAATAAAAAAAATGTACACGCTTTTAGACAACATGCCTCCCAAGTAAACACAATGTTCTATCTTCTTCATATTCTTCTCAGCAATAACCGCAATTCATCAATACACAGGTCTCTGAGTCGCTGTGGTGCCATCAACGCCATGATGAGTTTTGTGCAGCATCAATTCCATCTCCCCATTTGGACCTACTGTGGCCGGGATCACCAGATTGACATCTGATCATTGCTGGGCCCCTGACCCATGTCAACAGCCGTAGTTGAGATCCTGGGCTGTTTCCGTACAATTTCTAATAATAGGACAGTGGCAGTGGGATGGCAGCAAGGGGGCAGGGGTGGCTGGCAGTCTGAAATTGGCTGATCCTCAGATGATTTAAGGGACCAAGGGGACCCACCTGCCTGTCACTGGACTGTCACAGCGCAAACTCCAAATGTTCCCATGCAGCTGACCGATGTCAAAAAATCGTCCGGTCAGCGTAAAATTGTAACTTTTTCTTAATACCTCGGTGGCTGCCCTGCAGTGTGTAAAAATGCAACTGCCACCTCCCAATTACAAACGCCACCGCAAGGCCACCTCCTCAATTTGCTAAAAAAACAAGCATTTAGGTTACCGCGCGGTGATATTTTGGGATATGTGACCGTAGCCTTAGCACCTCTAATTTAGTTAGTTCTGTTTTAACCCTATAGTCTCAAGAGAAGAAGGGAAATAATAAAATGATTAACACAATTACAACCTGATTAAGAAGATTGTAGCTGTAATTCCCGCCTTGCCCGCTGTGTTGAAGTGTCCTTAAGCAGGCCACTGAACCCCACAATTCTTCTGGTGGTTATAGGTTGGCACCATTCACACACATCAGTATGTGAATGTTTCAACTTTGCAGTGAGGCTGTTTGGACCTTTTTTTTTTATAACAAGGTAATGCTTTGAAATCAAAAAGCGACTATGTTCCGTCGAATGCCCAAGGTTGGTATTTCTTCTTCTGCTAATTAACAGCCGTTCTTCTGGGTTTAAACAGAGTTTATAGTTCTGTCATGTCCACAGATATTAGATAAAGTTCTGTATACTTCTGCAGCTGTTCTCAGCGGCGCTGAAAGTTAAGGTCAAGTTGTCTGTAGGTCAGAACTCTGCTAAAAATCAAGTGTCACTTCAGACTTTAGGAGAAAGCGCTGATCCCAATATTTGACTCTTTGATTAATTACTACATTTGTTGACTCAGACGTCTGTGATCAAACACTTCTCAAAATCCTTCATGTTCTTAACAACCAGAACTTTGGGCCGAGTGGTTTGACGTAAATCCTGCAGCCTTTAACCCAAGTGTTTTCAATCTGCTTAAACTTCCAAAGCCTGGCGTATTTGGCGATTTCAGCATTCCTGCTCTTGCGTCACTGGGGAAGTAAAAAGAGAGATCCTCACTCTCAGCATCTCAGCTCCCCCTTCCAAAATGAAAACTGTTCAAGAGCCTGCAGTATCTTTGAACGAAACTCTAATCACTGCCTTTGAAAAGTTAACCTGCAAAATTCAAGACTTTGGAAATCAGCTAAAAGAAAAGTGTGTCATGGTGGCAAACATCAACCAACTCATGGAAATGAAAGCAGCTGTGATTGAAAAATGCAAGGGGAAGATTAAAGAAATGGAAAAAGAAGTTCCACAACTTGTTAAAGAAAACAAAGAGGTAAAAGAAAAAGTAGCTGAAATGGAAAGATTCAAACAGCTATGGAACCTAATAATTCAAGGATGAAAGAAAAAGGTCAATGAGAACATCCTGTTCAAGATTTCTCCGGATTGACAAGACAAGATGGACGTGGTGGTGGATTTGGTTCATCGGTTGGAGAGAAAGGAGGAGGGCAGACACTGACAGGTCATTATTAGGTGTGTGTATTGGCGCCCCGCGATACGATACGTATCCCGGTATTTTACCAAAACATATTTTCTTTGTTTTTTTTAAATATGACTTTGAAAAACTGTACCTGAATTTCAATGTAATAAAATGGTCAAATTCAGTTTATTTGATCATAATGTTAATAACTTCACATGTATCTCATATACAAGTTGTGTCTACCAAAGCAAATTCATAGTGCTTTTATTTTGGTAAGTCGTTTATTTTCAACATTGCTTAATACAATTAATTGCTTAATGCAATTGCTTTAATGTGACAAAGGTGCTTTGTTTACATAATATCAGTCTGCTTTGCCTCTGACTGCTACACCTTTGCAGGCACACTTCTCACACAACTGGTAATGCTCCTCGCCACGATGTCGGCATTTTTCCAGAGCGTTGTACACATCCCTTTGATCCATCAGGTTGCTAAACTAGAATCTATTGCTGGGAGGTTCCGCAGAACTTAAGCCCACTTTGCCGATAGCATTTTAGCCGATGCTAAGCGCATTAGCCTATTAGCCGCTGCCATGCTTCACTCGTATTTATCTGAGCCGCTAAAAAGCACCATAATCCTCGTTTTTATATGTGGCTGGCAGCAACATGGCTCAGAGTTTCTGTTTGGTATCCATCCCAAGTAAAAATGAAGTAGTTCCTATCTCATAACAACAGAACAAGCTGCCTCTGGCTGCAGTCTTCCTGTTGTCTTGTGTGGTGTGGATCTGCTCTAAAAGGCTCCGTGTGCTCTTCTGCCAACTAGCGGACGGAGGGTGAAGTGGACAACAAGAGTCAGACACTGACGGACGCTCAGAAATAATTAAATAAATATAATCCTGGCAGCATTTTGAATCGATACAAGTATTGCCAAATGAACTATCGCAATATTTTGCCAAATCAAATTTTTCTTACACCCTTAGTTAGATAGTTAGTTGTTACTGTTATTTGTTAATAAAGAATACTGCGTTTTAATTATGAATTGAATTCATTTGCGCCGGGGAATTTTGTGTTCGGCGGCGGGGGTGTGTGTGTGGTTGACCGCAACTCCTGCTGATTCATCAGTGTGGTGATCACAAATCCCACACCGTCACAGCTCTAGTTTATATCTTGTGGGACACACCAAAAAAATTATGCGACTTCTCCAGTACAGATAGCAGAACCGTTGAGGTCAGATCTTACCGATACTGTGGTCTTGAAGAATGTTGCCCCGGGCTTGTTTAATACCGGGGCTCGGTACCCATCCCTAGGAAAGGGGCACGGTGGAGAACAATCACCGAAACGATCGCTTTGCATATAGCCAAAGACGTTCCAACTTATAAAACTGAGGCACATCCGATTTGGTGAGCCTGTGATTTAAACAGTAATGTGTTTATATGAAAGCAAAAAGCGTTCTCATTAAAACCCCAAAATGAAAAGAGCCTCAACTCCCCATGCTGATCTACAAACCCCCCTGAGATCGTGTCTCTCCAAGCTAGTGCTAGGTCATAGCTAAACATTCTCCTCGCTGTCAGAAAGCCCCTAGACTGGGCAAATTGTGCAACATATATTTAGACTCCAGAACAAAAAAAATGAAAATAAATAAGTAAACAAAAAGTAAACTCAGAGAAAAAGGGGAAAAAAATGTTTTCCAACAAAATGGTGCTTTTAAAATTAATGATCAATGGTAACCCTTGAAGTTTCAATAGAACCAACAGAAAAGAGAGGTTTGGATCATTCCCTAAACATTCCAATAGCAAAATGAAAAATGTGGGAAGAACAAAAGGGAGTATTAAATAAAGATATCTTTCAGTCTTTTATTCCCTCTATTTTCTTTTATTTCTCTTTTCAAATGAAAGTATAGTCACATGACGTCTCCTGAGCATCAAGGAATCAATGCAAGGTCATCCTCTTCTGTGAGAGTCAACTCTGCTGCAGAAAAACTTCCCTCTTCATTCAGTCGGTCATAGTTAACCTTTTTTAATGTAGTCGATTGCATCGTTTGCTAGACGAATCAGTGAAGCGCTTGTCTTGTCCTGTTGGTGATGATGTGATGCGCAGGGTGGCTGGAAATATAATCTCAAACTTGACGCCGGCATAGGTACAATAACCGTTCGGCCTACAACTACCGTTCGGGATCCTTTCGACTAAGGATAACGTCACACTACGGTCGCCCCACTTGGACAAACTACATAGCGTTTACTCGGGCTCTACATATTTTCATTTTCCGTTTCCTTTTGTAATATAAAGTTCTTTTCCCTCTTAAGTTGTGTCTGACATTATTCTTTATATTGTTTATGGAGAGATTTTGCCGCAACCCACTTTATAAAAAAATCTGTGGATGTTTGAATGAACCTGCTGCTCCACAGAGTGAACCGTGTCTCCGTTCTGCTGCTGCGGAAATCTGTTTGTTTACAACAGACTTCATAGTTTCTTCTTCTTTGGCAGTATCGTAATTTGTCCAGACTGTGGCTATAACAGTAGCTTATCATCACTAAGTGTGAATAAGGAATGAATAAGGAATTTAGTAGGGGCACCCTAACAAAAATTTAATTCATTTTACGCAGAAACGGGTGGTTTTAGTCTAGGGGGATAAAAGGATTATTTATCTTTTTTGGGCACTCATCTGTCCCCTATGTGATCGCCACTGACTGTCTTTCCAGAAAAACTTTCCATCCCATAACAGACTCTGGTCGGCGTGCTCATGCTGCTCTCTTCCTCCTGCCCGCTCTGACGCTGTTAAAAACACAACGACAATCTGAGAAAACGATAGTTATTTTACAAAAACACAGAGAGCCGCAGCATTTTGGACCGTTTGGCTCTTTCCGCTGGACCCTTGGCAACGGCGGCTGTGTCCCTTGGGTGCTGGTGCTCTCTCCGTGCAGGGAGAGGGATCCCTGAGCTTTCTGGCAGGGCCAGAAGACGGGGATCATATCACATTTGGCCTCGCTAAATTTCCAACTGTGGCCGAGGCTGGTCGGGCCATGTTTACAACACCCCTCTTGGGTTCCCCTTTTCCCCGGGGTGCCCCCTACTGGGTGGGGACGGCTGGCCCCTGCTTTGCTCCTTTCTGGACCAACCGTGGGCCGGGAAGGGTAGCTGCCTGGCGCGAGGAGCGGGTCTCCCTTGAGGGGTCCTGGCTCGTACCTGGGGTTGGGGCGGGGGGATGCCCAGAACTCCTGGGTGGTGATGGGGTGCTCGTCTGGGGCTGTGGGCTCCCCTTTGATTGGGGAACTGCGTTGGGCCCTCCCGGCAAGGCGGGGGGGCCGCTCTCCTGGTTGGGCTGGGGCGGCACTCTCTTTCCCCCCATGCCTCCCTGCTCTCTGGCTCTGGGGCCCTCGCGACGGTCCTGCTGGCCCTGGCCTGGGTGGTGGATGTGGCCGCCCGGTGGGCGGTTGTTCTCTGCCTGCTGCTGTGCGGCGTTGGAGGGTTGTGGCGGCCGTAGCTGCTGCGGCGGTGGTCTTGGTGTGGGGATGGCTGGGAACTCTCCCTCCTTCTTTTCACATTCCACCATCCATTTTAGAAGAACATAAACATTCACTTGAGCACAGGTGTTAGCTCACCTTTGCATTGATAATTTGCGTGATTGAATGAAATATTTCACACTAGTTGGTTTGAAGGCATAAGTATGCATGTGTGAACACTATCTGTTTTGTGTGCATGTTGACATGTGGACATTTTTGCAGTATGTTTGTAACATTTGAGCGTGTGTGTGGACAGGCCCCACCCTTTGAGATTTGTATTACATCTGTACCTTACCATAATGATAAACATCCAGCAACTTCTTGCTTTATGCTGCTTCATGGTTTTACCCCCCGCCCTCCCCTTCTATAATCACCATCTTATCCCCCCCTCTCTAACATCCCTCTCTCTTCGTCCCTCCTTTCTTTTTCCGTCCGGTCCAACACAAAAGATTTTCAAATATGATAGAAATGAATAAAGTTTGGCCTCAATTACAAAAGGGGTTTATTCAGACATACCTCTGGTCTGTCTGAAGATTTATAACCCCTGTTGTTAAAGTAAAATATGTCCAACACAAGAGGCCTTCATTTTGCCCAGCTGTTGGACAGAACAAGTTAAAATAAATAAATAAATGTGGCAGATAACGTTTATATTTGTGGGACACACACAAAAAACAGCGACTTTTCCAGTACTGATAGCAGAATCGTCGAGGTCAGATCTTAAAAATACTGCGGTCTTGAAGAATGTTGCCCTGGGGCTCGTTCAATACCGGGGCTCGGTACCCAACCCTACACATAACAGCAATGCCCAGTGGCTGGTCTCTCTGAGAAAAGAACATAGCAACCTCCCTGATCAGAATCCAGTGACCTTTACAGTGGCAGACATCCAAGAAAGAGTCTCAGGTATGAAGTACAGGACAGCACCGGGCCCTGACATGATACATGCCTACTGGCTAAAGAAGCTCACCGCACTCCACGATCGTCTGGCAGCACAAATGAACCAGCTGCTAAGAGATGGGACTCACCCCGAATGGCTAACGGTAGGGCGAACGACCCCGATCCAGAAGGATCCCTCAAAGGGTGCAGTCCCATCCAACTAACAGCCAATAACCTGTCTCTTCACAACATGGAAGCTCATGTCAGGCATCATTACAACCAAGATAAATAGGCAGATGGATCAATACATGAGCAACACACAGAAGGGTATTGGTAGAGACTCCAGAGGAGCCAAACACCAACTCCTGGTTGACAGAACAAGACTGCAAGTCACGACACACCAACGACACACCAACCTGTCCACAGCCTGGATTGATTACAAGAAAGCCTATGACTCAATGCCACACACGTGAATCACTGAATGCTTGGAGCTGTACAACATCAACAGGACTCTAAGAGCCTTCATAGTAAACTCAATGAAGCTGTGGAAAACCACCCTTGAAGCCAATGGCCAAGTGTCCATCAAAGTGACACATCATGCTGCTTCACCTCTCTGTAAAAAAACTAACCTTCAACTAAACCTGCTCCAGACCAGGTTATGTTCAGAGCATGAGTTGCCATGGCAACTTGACCTACCCTGAAACATACCTCCATTTCTGGAACCAAAAGCTGAAGTTATCAACTTCCTGTTAATTGCTAAGCCAAGTGGAGAAAAGAAATGTAGAAGAATGGATACTTTATTTGTATTAATCAAAAACACCTCAGGGATGTTTTTTTTTACCTCTGTTGTATTAATAAATGTAACATGTTTGCCTTTGTATGAAGTTTTGCCATGTTTAAATGTTATTAATTACTTTAATTAATTCATAAAAGCAGGAAAATTTGCTACTTCTGTCTTTGTTTAGGATCTGTTTCTGCTGTTTGATGATGGACTTGTATTTAATTAAACAAATACAGGAAATATTGTACGGTTTTCTTTGATCTGTTTCCATGTAAAGCCAGTCAAGACAACAGTTAAATATGAAAGGTTACAAAAGAGGAAGAATGGTAAAATATAGATTTGGATGTTTTTGTTCTGGAACCTTAAATGTATTTATCTTTTATGGGAAGGAATTGGTATTGTCTGTAGAAAAGTATCCATTTTGTGAACACCTGAGAGAGTACACCCATTATTTCATGTTGATCCATTTCAAATAATAGGTTATTTTTGTGAAATGTCAATAGATCTTTGTTTAGGAGAGCAACATGGTTGTTTTTTAGAAAGTGTTTACACAAGTTGTCTCACATGTAAAGCCTATTGGATGTTCATTCTTAATGGAAAAGGATTCAATTACAAACTCAAATGATGAAACATTAAACAAACAATTAACCTCAATGTTGTGTCATTGCTTTTAGAGTACACCAAGTCTTTCTTTTCAGTATTTCCTCTAGTGCCCTGACTTGCTCTTATAATGAACTACAGTGGTGGACACAATTGTTGTTACCCCTCAGTTAAAGAAAAAAGTCCACAATTGTCACTGAAATGACTTGAAACCTTCAAAAGTAACAATAAATTAAAATGTATTGAAAATTAATAATCAAAATCAGCCATTACTTTTGAGTTGTTGATAAACAGAATTACTAAGAAAAAAAACGAATGAAATAGGGCTAAACAAAAATTATGGTACCTCCATAAAAGACTGAGACCTAATTCCCCAGGGGGTCATGATTAACTCAGGTATGTCCTTTAATTGACATCACATCTGTTTTCAAACCCATAATCAGCCTATTTAAATGGAGACAAATAGTCACGTTGCTGTTTGGTGAAAAGGTGTGTACCACACTGAACACGGACAACAGAAAGCGAAGGATAGAATTGTCCCAGGACATTAGAAACAAAATTAAAGACAAACATCATAAAGATAAAGGCTATAAAACCATCTTTAAGCAGCTTGACGTTCCTGTGATGACAGTGGCACATATTATTCAGAAGTTTAAGACCCACGGGACGGTAACCAACCTCCCTGGACGTGGCCGGACGAGGAAAATTCATGACAAATTGAGGAGACGGATAGTTCGGACTGTATCCAAAGAGCCCAGAAAAACCTCCAAAGACATTAAAGGTGAACTCCTCGATCAAGGTTTATAGGTGTGAGATTGCACCATTCGTCATTCGGATACCACTGTTAAAAGAAAATCATAAAAAAGCCAGACTGGAATTTGCAAAAATGCATCTTGACAAGCCACAAAGCTTCTGGGAAAATGTCCTTTGGTCAGATGAGACAAAACTGGAGCTTTTTGGTAAGGCACATCAGCTCTATGTTCGTAGACTCAAAAATGAAGCATACAACGAAAAGAACACTGTCCCTACTGTGAAACATGGAGGAGGCTCAGTTCTGTTTTGGGGCTGCTTTGCTACATCTGGCACAAGGATGTCTTGAAGTTGTGCAAGGTAAAATGAAATCTCAACATTATCAACGCATTCTGGATAAAAAAATGTGCTGCCTATTGTTAAAAAAGCTTGGTCTCAGTCGTAGGTCATGGGTCTTCCAACAGGACAACGATCAAAACACACAGCCAAAAACACCCAAGAATGGCTAAGAGAAAAGCGTTGGACTATTCTGAAGTGGCCTTCTATGAGCCCAGATCTGAATCCTATTGAACATCGGTAGAAGGAGCTGAAACATGCCATTTGGAGAAGACACCTGTCAAACCTGAGACAACTGGAGCAGTTTGCTAATGAGGAGTGGGCCAAAATACCTGTCGACAGGTCCAGAAGGCTCATTGACAAATACAAAAACCGTTCTATTGCAGTGATTGCCTCAAAAGGTTGTGCAACAAAATATTAAGTTATGGGTACCATCATTTTTGTCCAGCCCTATTTCATTAGTTTTTTTTTTTTAAATAAGTCTGTTAATCAACAACTAAAAAGTAATGGCGGATTTTGATTATTTAATTTTCAATACATTTGAATTTATTGTTACTTTTAAAGGTTAAAGGTTTAAAGGTCATTTCAGTGAGCATTGTGGACTTCTTTAACTGAGGGGTACCAACAATTTTGTCCACCACTGTATGTTGTCAAAAAATGATACGTCTGTATAAGGAAGTTTTTAACCCTCTATGGCATGAATTTTTATTATATGAGGAAAAAATATTTCACCCCAGTTTTGGGACCTTGGGAGGGTCCTTGTAATATATCAATCAGAAAATGTGCCCCCCCCCCAGCCCCCCCCCACCAGATTTTGGTTTGTTGCCTCAGAGCAACAAGATGCTTTGAAGGTACCAAAATTCCAAGGTTTTCTATATTATTTAATAAGTGGAATGAGGAACAAACAAGCATTAAATACATTACAAGAAGTTTTTTTTTTTAACAACAATTTCAGAAGTTTTCTTTCAGTAACAACAATTTGAAAAAGTTTCTTTCAACAACAATTTCAAAGTTTTCTTTCAACAAACAGCCACAAATGTTTTATCAATGAGTACATTAGAGATTGGCCTCTTTAGTTGTGAGGTTAAGGGGCTTCTTGGTGTTACACTGAATGGCATATAAATTTGACTGATCTACAACTACTTCCAGAATGTCTTCAGAAAAAAACATCTTGAAGTATTCGTAGGGGGACTTGATATCGTCTGATTTTGGAAGGCTGGCCATTCTGGGTAATTAGTGATGTTGGCATTGTGGGGTGTTCTCCAACAGGGTAAGCGTGGAACATCTTCCTGTGATGCCTCATCCTCATTTTCCTCTTCATCCAGTGACTCATTGTCATCAGGCATGCCAGCTATATGTTTTCAAAAGAAACCAGTAAGCATAAAATTAGAATAGGTCATATATACCTCTCTAAACGAACAAACACACGCACGCATGCACACACGCGCACACACACGCACACATATGTTCATTCCATACAGTATAGTACTCTGCTGACTGAACCCTGATCTCCTAACTCTCCCTCAAACCTGATTCTGGAGTCCGCTCTTCCTCACTGTCAATCTCCTCGAGCTCACTATCCTCACTGTCGGAAGGGATGAGCCTAACCTCTTGATCATGTTTCTTAGACCCATAAAATGTTTGTGCATCCATTTCCTGTGAATAATAGTAGATAGTGCAGTAAAAAAATGATTATGTTGATAACTATGCATCCCTGCACATCTCCATCCATTAGCATGTTATAGTTCACACAAAAGTGATCTAACAGCACAATGTTGCCCTGAGTCAACGAATGAAAAACTGCCATTTTAGTGTATAAATGAAGACAAAAAGTATCTTTACTCAATCAAATATGCTTCTCTACTTATTCATGCACATCATAGATATTTTTTATACAAAGTAATTTAAATGTAAACATGTTAAAAAGTGAAATTTATCTTACCTTCTGCTAGCAGTGTGTCCAAGTCGGCTGTGGTCCCAAAAAGGACTGTTTCACCCCAAGTCGAAAGGTCAAAGCCACACCCAGCTCAAATTTCATTGGTCACAGACATATCAGCAGACTTTCAGTGTAATGTTTTGATTTAAAAAAATTAAAGGGGTGGAGTGTGGGCCAGAATAGTGGTTTATTGCCTGAGGGCAACCCTATGCCAAAGAGGGTCATTTCAGTGAGCATTGTGGACTTCTTTAACTGAGGGGTACCAACAATTTTGTCCACCACTGTATGTTGTTAAAAAATGATACGTCTGTATAAGGAAGTTTTTAAAACTCTGCAGGGAAATAAAGACCAAATATTTGGTGGTATTTTTGTTAATCACAATGTCAGTTAAATTGCATAGATCTCAAAAACATTCAACAGTGCTACCCAGTAGCTAGTTTATTTAATATAAAATCTTGCACTTTTTGATACGCTGTTTTTCTTTGGTTTTCATCATTTTCTAGTGGGTTCAAGCTTGCAGACAGTTCTTGCAAGTCTTGATCAGTGAGTGGTGTGAAGAGGTAATCTGAGCTTTGTCGTGATTCTGAGCTTCTCTCAGTCACCGAAGCAGAAGTTGCAGAATTCGGCATTGCATGCAACAAGTGTTTTGAGTGAAAAGCTGAACAGGGTTCTGTTTCCCTCAGAGGAGATGGAATGACTGTTGAATGCTGCCTGAAATTACTCAAGTGTGCAGTTGATTCTGGGAATGTATATATAATGGAGGCAAAATAAATCAGTCGGGTTGTCTACATCCAGTAAAAAAATCTGCTGTACCCATCAATTGCAGTATGAATTACTATTTTCCATCTTATGAGCTTATGGTTGCCGTCAATGTGCCATATATAGTTTGGAAAAGGGACAGAGTATGCTCTTCTTTGCACTGCTGATGTTCTCCTGGACTGTGCTCCAGCAAAATCAACCCTTTGCAGTCTCTGAGACGATGCCTTTGGACTATGAAGTTCCTGGCACACAAATGTTCATTGAGCATAACCACTCCAACATGAGGGTGATTTTATTTTATTTTACTTCATCCAGTTCCTGATCGGACATGTCACTGAATTTTTGCCGTCTTATGCCATACCCTCTCAAAAGCTTGTACAACGTTGGTCTTGATATTTCCAAGATTGATGCTGTTTCTGAGAGTGTTGTCCCCAAGATTATTAATCTTTCAATGGCCCCTCGTAAATTAGGGTTGTTCCAACCTAACACCATCGGTGACAAAAAACAGACGAAGTGAATTACATCTACATATAACTAAAAATAATCTGTTTGGCGAACAAATAAAAAAACACATTAAAAGGTACATTTTCACAACAAAATTGATTGTAATTCTACTCATTAAAAGTAAATAAGTCATTCAGTTCTTACATTTGCACAAACATTAGAACAAAAGCCAAAGCTTTGAAATAAAAACTCTATAATATTCTGTTTTGAACATATAAAGCTGTGTTGGGCTGTACGGTGGCGAAGTGGTTTGCACTCTTGCCTCACAGCAAGAAGGCCCCCGGTTCAAGTCCTGGCTGGGGGACAAGAAAAACAGAACATCAATGGGCGACCTTTCTGTGTGGAGTTTGCATGTTCTCCCCGTGCATGCCATGGGTTCTCTCCAGAATCTCCAGCTTCCACCCGCCTTCCAAAAACATGCTTCATAGGTTAATTGGCAACTCTAAATTGTCCATAGGTTTGAGTGTGAGAGTGAATGGGTGTGTGATTGTGGACTGGCAACCTGTCCAGGGGTTCCCCTGCCTTCGCCCACAAGTTCCACACCATCTCTAGCCGAAAAGTTTGCCCATCTCTGCTATATATATATAAACTTACAGAACTCATATAAACAGGATTATATTTACGATAACTAAAAATAATCTGTTTAGCGAACAAATAAAAAAACACATTAAAAGGTTCATTTTCACAACTAGATTGATTGTTATTCTACTCATTAAAAGTAAATAAGTTCAGTTCTTACCAATCTCTGGGATGTGACAGCCCCTGCAGATGTGGCTGAACTTGTGGATGCTATGGGTGGCGGCAGAGTGTTGACCTGAGGTGGGCGGTGATAGAAAAACAATCATATGGATGTTTTGTTACATTTTGAAAATCAGTAAAAAATCAGTAAATCAGTAAAAAAAATCAGTAAACTATAAAAATAAAAAAAACAGTTGTAAAAAATGTCATCACTGTACTCAATAGAAGAAAAGAAATGATGATGTGCTTACCCATCTGTGTGAAGCGGCAGAGCTTCACTGCAAAAACTGAAATCTAAGTGAGATAAAATATCTTGAATCAAGCATATACATGCTTATTTTTTAATGATAAGATAATTCTTCTCAATCAGTAGTTTTCATACTAGATAATTTTTCTTATTTTAAGAGTTATGATACTTGGTTATCTCAATAAGATATTAAATCTTGTTACTAAGATTTCATCACCTATTATGAGTACAAACACACTTGAAACTAGAATCTCAATAGCGACAAAGTAATATTATGGTACAAAACTGTATGTTCAAAGTATTATTTTCTTGTTTCAAGCAAAATAGTAGGAAATTGTGACATTGGCAAAACTGTCTCTTCCAAAACTTAATGAAAATAAACATATTTAGTCTATTGTTTTACTGTCAACAATACTAAATATGAACTTGTATAGTAGTACAGTAATAGTGTAAATTGACACTTAACATTTTAACATTTAACTTGTGTGAAATTTAAAATAAAATTCAAAGAGAAAAAAACATTTATGTTTTCTATGATCCTCAAAGCTCAAACTGCAAGCCACTTTAAGAACAAGTCATGATGTCTGAAACACAAAACGAGTCTTCACTGCTATACAATCCTATTGCATCTCCAAGATAGTATTTTACCTGTACAAACTAGGTTTGGCTATACTTCTCCACCTGTTTCTGTAGAAGATGGGAAGGGGCGGGGGTCATCAAGGAAATTCTAATGTAAAGTCACTACATTATCTAACATCATAGGGTAGTTTAACAAACTAACTTTTAATTTTTTACAATTTGAAAAAAATATGGGATTAATTTGTTACAATAATCTATATTTTAATATACTGTATGGATTTCGAATTTTCACTCTATACGTTATTAATATTCTCGGGTTTGAAAATGTTCATGACATGTATGTTACCCCAGTTTTATCACATGGTAAGTTCCAAATCAAAAAGCGCGAGAAAGGGGGCGAAGGCGGTTAATTTTTTGCAGACTGCTAGCTCGTGTGTTGCATCCCAGAAGTTTGGTCTTTTACAAGTCCACCACATTCCCAGCGCCATGGATGGAGCTGAAAGAACTTTTTTTTAAATATGGATTCTACAACTATGCAATACTTAAAGGTAATGTGGATTTTTTTTTTCTGTCTTAGGGAATTGAGAAAGCTAGTAAGGTAGCTAGTAAGCTTGCTAGTAAGCTACGGGCATCACATGCTAGTTTGAAGTGTTTTACTTGGTCAGCCCATGATATGGTTATCCCTTGCTAATAAATGTACGTTACCAATCATGCTTCTAAAGTTATATATATACTTTTTAATTGTTGTAAAACTTTTTAAGGTAGAAAGAAGGGACTTCCAGCTCTGCATCCCTCCGCCAATAGACTCACTGAGTCGCATCGTGCTGTGCCGCCGAGGGGAAACGCGTTTTTCACAATAAAGTGCAACGAAGCACGTGATGGGTGGCGGAGTGGAGCTGTCAGCTATCAGAAATTCAATATAACAAGAAAAACGATCTTTATTTAATTTTAGGATGGCGAGCCACATGATTTTTCTAGAACAACGAGCACCAGCACTGTCTAATATTGGGGAAACGCCACCGTTCATTGCGAAAAACGTCCCGCTGCCGTGGGGGGGGAGACGTGCAGTTCAAACACCTGGGAGGAGGCAGACACGCCTCCACCTATGAGCAGATCACCTGAAATCCAGCTAGATCAAACTATACTTCAAAATATCTTTTTTTGTGACATAAGGAAATTTTGATAAAACAAATAGATAACCTGGAAAAAAAATTGAGGAACATTTTTTGATGGGAAGCAGTGCACCCAGAAAACAAATTGAGTTCTTTTTGTACTGCCTGGAAGCTGAAGCCACACAGACAGACTGAAGTACGGCCACTGAGGTCAAAACATGGATGTGTGAGGGGGGCTTTTATGTGTCTGCATGTGTTCAACTGAACAGAAACTATTATTTAAATATCAGTCGTTAGGATTGTTGATAATAAATCTGATTTATACATTTAATGTAAATGGCAGGCAGATTTGATCTTTAAGTCTGTTCCTGTTTCAGAGGTGTTTAGACATTATTTTCAATATGGTTCTATGTGTTTTTTCTAGCTGCCAATATTATCATGGACATGCTTCCCAGTCTTTCTGAAGAGGACTTGCGTGATCTCTTTCTGGGGCCAGAGCACTTTTTCAGAAGGAGAGCCATTTGGAGAATTGCACATATTGAAAATGAGGTGATATTTAATTAATTTTAATGTTGTGGTGATATTTAATCATGCCATATACAATGTCAGTGAAGCTTTTCCTTTGAAATTTTTTAGAGCACTGCTATTTACTTGTAATTTCTGTGAGATTTAAGGGTGAAGAGTCACACCAGGTTCAACCAGGCACCTCCTCTGGACTTTGCGATGCCAGCACTATTTCTTCTGCAACAAACCCTGTTTCAAGCCTGTCTTCTTCCTCAATCATTAACCCATCTTCAAACCCAAGAGACCAACATGGCACCAGCAGAACTGTACAGTTTGTGAGTCAAATCTGTGAGATATGTTGTGTACACTTACACAGAGCTGGAACATGCAAGATTAACTTATTTTGAAAAGCAGAGGAATGGCCAAGAAGGAGACTGTACACTCTCTAAAGAACTTTGCTGTCGCTTAATAAGAAATACAGTAACAAGCATGATCGCAATCAAAAGAGCTGCAGGAGATGACGTACAATATCCATGCAGCCGTGAGATAACCGTGATAGCTAAACGTCTCATTGAGTATTTCCCAATGCTGCAGGACAAATCTGCAGCTTATGGGGCTGAGTGGGTAGGATCATTTGATTCATTCTAGATCAGAGCTCGTTAATTTCATTCAGAATAAAACTATTTTTAAACAATATGTTGTGTTTTTGTTAGGAATCTGTCAAGAAGCAGCTTTTGAAAAGGGTCCAGAATGTGACTCCTACCAAAAAGAAGCAGGGAGCAACTCCATTAAGAAAGAGGCGCCGGGACATACGTCTTGGTAGCAGCAGCAGTCAGGAGACATTTGCTGATGACACAGAGTCAAGTGGCTCTACTTTGATCTTGGAAAGATCCCCCCCAGAATCAAGAGGAAGTCCAGAGGCTACGGAGATGGCTGGTAAGATCACATATTGATATTTTGTTTTGTTGTACAACTAAAACTAATGTTGACAAGGGAAATGTATGTCATTTTACAATTTCATCTATTAAAACCTAGTTTAAAAATATATCATAGGTAAGTATGCTAATATAAACCTTTTTTTCTGGCCAGCTTCATAGCTTTGTTAATAATAGATCATTAACTGGGTAATGTGTGTTTGACTCACTACAAAACAAATACCAAGATTTTACTTTACTTGTATTATCAATTACTTTTGATCATTAAAATTAAATTTGCTATGGTAACAACTTCAGCCCAGTTTTAATCACGTTTGATTTTAAAAGTGGTATAATAGTTGTTGTATTTTAAAAGTTTGTAAATGTAGACATTTGTTTCTTCAAACAGAAAGACTGATTTGTAATTTTATTTCATCAGAAGAGCGTGAAACGCCTGACAGCCGACAGAACCAGGCAAGACATCACAAAGTTCTGCAGGAGCTTTACAAGTCTAGGCCCACACACAACAAAAAGGATGTCGCCCAGCTGCTGGACCTTGAATACCAATCGAGACGGGCTCACATTGACTCTGATGTTATAAAGGAACAGGACAGAACCACCAAAATTCTTCAGGCATATCCCTGCTTCAGAGATCTAGATCATGTGAGCAAATCATTTTCAGATGGTTTGTGTTTGCATTAGTAAAATAAGTCGTACTCATCGTAAAATGTTGGACTTTTATTTATAAAAGTCATAGGATTTTGGCAATTGTTAATAAGTTTATGATTAACAGGAGTTTGATTGAAATAAAATGTATATATATTTTTTCTTTATGTCAGATAATGGATGGACTGCATCGGATCCTCAATCAAGGAAAGCCCCCCGTCATTCCTAAACTCAAGAATCGCTGGAGAATCTTTTTTGAAAATGTTCAGTTTTATGGAGTTTTCAAAAAATGATGAGGCCTCCAAAGGGACATAAAGGTAATTGCAAGCTTAACCACAGTTGTACTCATAGACAGTGTCAGTTATGTGCTGTTGTATATGTGCAGCAGTCATTTTGTTTTATAGATAATAATTGTTTAAAAATGTGTGGTAAAACCAGTGTTTTTATTAACTGGTGGCTAATAAATGTGTTTAGTGTAACATCCTTAAATCTTAATTTTATTTTGTCTTTGGTTTTTATATTTGTATTTTTTTTTTTGCACTAAATGAAATGATGCTGTTTTTTTTCACAGGGCCTTCACAGTGAAGGCTTTGCCAGACATGTTCCCATCACCGGTCGCTTCACCCAAGAAGTTAGAACATTCGAGTGAGGTGATGTTTCACATCCTTGAGGTAAGATGTTTATGGGCAAACAACATGTTTTAGTCTTACTTGATTTATATATTTTTTTTATTTTTTGCATCGTATTTCTTTTTGTGTTTCAGTCTGCAGAACACCCCAACACCTTTCTTCAATCAAGACCTCTCCTTAGTCCCGTGGTGATAGTCTGTGAAATGAACTGCATAGTAGCCATTGGAACCATGCCTGTGCTGATTTTCCCAAAGGAGGACATATCTGATAGCGTGATGTATATCATGGCATGTTACTACACCTTTCATCCGACGTATTCCAAGTGCAACACTCCTATCTGTGCCGCAGACATAAGTTCTTATGGACACTATCCATGCTCAAGACATGACTTCCTCTTACAAAAAAGCTATGGCAGAGTGGAAAAAGTTTATTACTGAGTAGACTTGTACAATATTATAATGTTACTGTGTTGAAATGTAGCCTGTTTGGCATTTCACACGTTCCTGTGTGATACTCATTTTATGCAATTTACAGCACTCTTTGTAGTCATCACATGTCTGTCTTTCAACCTAGACAATCAATAGTCATGTTTCTTTTCATTCATGTGCTTCTCTACAATAAAGCAGTTAAAAGGAGCTGGATTCATATCGTCATTTAAACATGTTTGTGACATTTTTATGGTCAATATAAATGCAGGTATTTTGCCTTATTTCAAGAATTTCAAGTAAATTATTATGCATAATGAGAAAAGAATAGTGTTAACTGTTCCCTTAATATTCAGAAAAGTATTATAGTTTTTTGTAGTATATTTGGCTGGTTTCAAGAAATGCATCCCTGGTTTGCATAATGTCAAGAAAACCTTTCTAGCAAAATCTTAATTAAAGAATATTTTTTAGCATTTTGAGAAAAATAATCTTATAAATTCTATTTATATCAGTAGAAATCTGCTTGATATTAGTAAAAATATACTAATTTTAAGATATGAGTCTTATGAGGTTAGATTTTTGTTTTTGTTTTGAGAAGTCTAGATAAGCCAGATTTTCTTGTTCTGTTGGCAGATAATTTTTCTTATTTTAAGTGATATTTACCCTATTTTTGTACTTTTTTTTCTTGTTTTTTAAAGCAGACTTTTTGTAGTCTTGTGAATGGTGATGGTGTGTTAACCTGTAGAGTAGGAGCATGAAACAGAGAAAGTTTACATTGAAACTAAGCGATTCTAGCAGATAAGACAGTTCTGTAATGAGAAAGAAGACAAGCAATAATAAAAAGACCCCCCCACCACCACCACCAATTTTTTTTTTCATTTAGAGTTGCAGTGATGTAAAGTGCCATAAAAATATCACAGAGTACATAGTAGGCCTACTCAGAGATATTTTTCAACATTATGTGTCAAGGAAGTTACAAAATAGCATTATGTTATTACACAGTAATGTCAATAAATGCCTTAATAACGTTAACCATTTGTTAGCTAAAACAATTAAGACTAGCTTGGAAAGAGTAGCTGTTTAGCTAGCTAAAAATCCGTTTCCACATTATTGTATTATAGAACTTTTTTTTAATATATATTTTTTTAAACTTTTCCACTTACCAGATTTGCAGCAGCAGGTGTAGGTGCCAGGACACCTTGCAATGCAGCTTGCACTCCTGAAATGACGGCCCTTTCAATATCCTCAGTTTTCAAAGAGTTTGCCATGATTAGGGTTGAACTTTCATCTGAACAAGGACTGTTCCTATGGAGTTAATTCAGTCTCAATAATCAGAAATGCACACAACCTGTTTTACAAATGCACACGCTCCGATTCACAAATGTCATTTTATGCAAACGTAAAAAATAAATTCGGAAATACACACCCTGTGTTTCACAAACACACAGATTGTGTTTCACAAATGCACACTAAATGTTTTACAAATGCACAATAAGTGTTTCTCACAAATGTGCACACTGTGTTTCACAAAAAACATTTTAGAAATTCACAATAAATGTAACAGAAATACACAGTAGGTGCTTCACAAACATGATTTTTAGGTACACATGTGATGTGAACTCACAGATCATTCGAACTGCAGACTGTGCATTCAAAATCCCGTTCTCGTTTGTGAATCTCCCCGTGTGTGTGAGAGATTTTTCTACGGTGAATATTGAGACTCATCTGACGGAGCAGGTCAACTAATGTCACCATTGGCTAGTGAATCTGTCAATCAAACTCATTGGCAAAGCAGGCGGGTTCGCTTTTAGCCAATCGTATGGCCCCTTACACTTTCTCTAAGCTTTCTGCGGGTAGCAAAGCCCCGCCCATATTTGATTCTGTACCAGTCGGTCGTTAGCGTGTTAGCTTTAGCATGGCTTGTCGGTTTATTGCCTTCGGTTGTCAAAAATTACTGGCTTGTGCAACTTTTCAGTGGACCTGGAAGCAAGGCAACAGTGGTTGAATGCAGTTGACATTGAATCCATCGAACTCTGTACTGGTCATGAGATTTAAAATGAATGTTTCCCTCGGGATTGTTTGTACGTTATCCTTCTCTTAGCTTTCATGCTAGCGTCATTTCAACACTCAGACACGGTTTTGATCATATGAAGGTGGAGGAGAAAAATCTTCAACTTCCACAGGTTTTGTGGAGAAACTGGCATCACTTTGCTCCGTACCACGCAGTGGGACTACATTACCTCAAGTTCATCTCACTGTCAATCACAGATACCCAATACACCTCCCCTGCTCAGCCCGAAGTCACTTTGCTTGACCTTAATTTTACTTTTTTAATAACTCAAATGTCATTGATTTTATATTGTACAGTATTTCTGCTTCTAACCTCTTGGCCAGGTCACCCTTGCAAAAAAGGTCCTCATCTCTCTGGGTTTTATAGCTGGTTAAATACTACACAACAAAAGATGGTCATAGAACAACAAAGTGGAAACATTCACCCTTTATTGCAGAGTAAAATTCAGTGAAAACATGGACAGATTAAAACATCAAAATTTAAGCAAATGTGGGATCTCTACTGATTTGAATTTTATTTAAACTGGAACTAATTTTCATAACATCCTTACATACAATGAAGTCCCTTGAACAATACAGCAGTATTGATTTGAACTCTGTCTTGCCCCGCTCAGTCTCTCTTCTTCTGTATGTAATTATGTCACCTAAATTAAGTTCTAAACACACTGGACAGTAAAGATGTAGGTCAACTCCCAAACGGTCTGAATTCCACAATGGATTGATGTCGTCTTGCAGTTCCAACATTTGTGGACCCAAAAGAGGACTGTCCCATACCAGGACATTGATCCCAGGATGAGGTTCAGCCATGGATCCACTCTCCTCCCATTCAATCTCTGGAACCAGCATACCCTGACAAAAAAAATGATACTGTTTATGAACAGCACTGTTTTTTTTGTGTTTTAGATTATGTAGGAACAGTGACCGACTAATAATAACTTATATTGTTGCTTGCAGGCAGACCTCATATCTCCATAACTGTTTATAATTTGCAAATAAGTGAACCTTAACAAAGTAGTGACATTAGTACATCTGATGGCTCATAAGGCCATGCATTGTGATGCATTTTGAACTTGCAGATGTGCTATTCTTCCTACAAACAAACAATTTAGGGAAATTGTTTGCATCACACAACAATAATCCTTTTCATTCATTTTCGATGAAAATTCACTGTAGTCATTATGATTTCATGATACTCTTCTTGATACTTTCCACTTTAGTCAAACTGCACACAAATCAGTTGTCCAGTACAGTGAGATTAAATAAAGCATTTACCCGGGGATCAGAAACAGGGTTCTGGGTCAAGCCCAACTGCCACAGCTGATTTGGTGTCATGCTTTGCTCCGTCCTGATTGGATGGGTGTCCCACGCGTCACTAAAGACATCCAAACTGGCCTGAATGCGTGGTAGAAAAATGTAATGGCAGCAGAATATGTGATGTGACTGATATTGAGCAAGCCTTGGTCCTCAGGAGAGTGCAGGATGTTGTAATATAAACCAGTAACAGTCATGAAGACATCACACCAGAGGAGCTCAATCCTGTATTTGGAAAAAAGCAAAAAGAAATATTATATTGTCAGATTTATTTTTAATACATCATTCACTTTTATGTATCAGGGCTCCAGACTAACTTTTTTCACTAGGAGCATAGTGGCCCCTAACAGAAAATTTTAGGGGCACAACCAGAAAATTTAGGGGCGCATACTGTAAATCAACATTCTAACCAAATCTACTAATTTCCACTGTATTACAAGTAAATACTTTAATAATAGATGCAGAAATTACAATGTGCTGTTTCTAATTCAGTGTCATATTTTATTCTGCACTTTTGAAGATGCAACATGAAGGTAAACTGACATCACCATCGCTGTCACGACAGTACAACTAAGTAAAAATAGTAAAAAAAATACCATACATTTAGAATAAAAAAAAGTTTTTAGTAACAAGTGATTACCGTAGTAACCTTTCGTAATTTCACAGTTTCAAACAATACTTAAATGTATGTAAATATTAGAGGATGGAAATTCATGTTGGTGACACCAAATAGGTTCAGCCAAGATGCACAATAAGCGTGTTTGAGATCACCCAGATGGACGCAACACTGCACAGATCACCTGGTGTGTGACATATATTTTTGTTTTTGCTCCAACATCACCTGTCAATCAAAACAAAAATATCACGAGAAAGGGGTGAGAGCAAGACACCAATCAGAGCGAACGCAGCTGGAAATTTAGTATTGAACTGACTAAAAGCTGCCCTACAGACTACAAAACAATGCATTATGGGACATGCGTCCTGATGGGTTTTTTGTAGTTCACTGATCAATTAAAATAATTTAAAATACCAACTGATTAAAAAAAGGCTACATCCATTACAAAACATTAAAATAATCATAAAAGATGTAATATCACAGCTCATACTTAGGGGGAGAGGCATATTAAAACGAAATTGAATGTTAAGGACAACTCCTAATTCCTGGTCTCTTTCAGTCTCGCTGCAGCTTCGATTTCATGCGAGTTTGAGACCCCTGCTGTACACTTTGTCACTGGTACACTAGCTGCAGGTCGGAAGAACGAATCAATAGTTCGCTAGCTCATAGCTCAGACGCACATATCAGGTTGTGATGATATTTGTCTCCGTTTCCTTCCCACGGATGTTTACGCGCGCTCGATTATCTCTAGGCCCCGCCCCTCCACATATTTTAGCCACTTGCAGTGACTTTCCCTATTCTTCTCACACGCATTGGCCGCCTCAGGCATCACTCAATGAAACGCGAGTGTGCGCTCGCGTGTGCTCCAGTCTCATGAGTATTCGCGCGAGTGTGTGTGTCTGCCTGCGTGCGTGTGCGCTCGCGTCTCATTGATGATTTCATCTCTCATTTCATCGATCATTGACGTGCTCCTTTCATGTTTAATGTATAAAAAATACGGAGGGTGGAGGAGGCAAATTTACTGGTAGCACATGTGCGACTGGGTGTAAAATTCAGTTGCACACTCTCAAATTTTGGTCGCAAAATGCGACCAAATGGACGCAGTCTGGAGCCCTGTGTATATACTAAAGCTTCTAAAACTAGGTTCAACTCACCGTTGATTATGTGTACACTTTTCCCACAATGAAGCCGTTTGTGTCAGTTGTACGTACTGTGAGCATTAACTCGGCTATGCCCACATTTTCTCGTCCGTGATCTCCTCTCACCCTGACAATAACATGAAAATCATGTCTCAAACACATAATTACAAATGCATCGCCAATACGGTACACATCAGTTTAAAATGTAATGTTCTTATGTATGATGCCAATAAGTAGAATTTCTAGGTTAAAAAAATTGCAGGAGTGGGTTACATGTATCACTGGGGGAAAAATTGAGGCGAGAGACTGAGGGGGGGGTAAAATGTTATTCATGAGGGGAAAGAGTTTTAGAGTTGCCTTTGTTTTCAGAGAGGAGTCTAAAAAAAGTTATTTTATTTTTGTACAAATAACCAAGTACTTATACTGCCTGATATGTGAATAAAATATTTCTTTATGAATAACATGAATACCTCAGAGGAAAGCCATACACGTTCACAGCGTCACTGAAGAAGGCCAAGTGGGTGTCTGCACAGTTGTTGTCTGCTATCTTCAGGTACAGGATACATGGAATACAAGTACAAATACTTTCAACTGACAGATATTTACAGGGGCAAAAATGCTAAATTCCCAATTGACAGGTAAAACAGTAATACAATAGGATGATAAAATATGAAATAGAATAGAATAGAAGGGTATTAAATAATCCCTGAGGAAATTTTTTAAAAATGGCCATCTTAAAAAAAAAACACATAAACACACATGCATTACAAATAGAAATATCACAAAATAAAAAGATTGATAAAAAAGGTAAATAATTGGAAAATCAGTGGGTAAAATTAAAAGAAATTACTTGTAAGATGCCCTGCCAGAGAGTTGTATTGCCTGATGGCACGAGGAACAAAAGATTGTCACGCTGTCACGCTTCAGTAATTCCTTGAGAATAAATAAAAACACAACAAACATGGATTAGATCATTTAGCTGTCTGATCTTAAATTACATAATTTTCAAATATATGAAAGGGGAATTTTTTTAAAACACTCTTGCTATGATAACTTGAGCTTGTAGTAAAGAACACCTTTAAAAAAAAATCAGAGACAAGACACTGATCACAGGAAGCCTGTGTGTAATACTTACAGTAACTTCTACTCTAATCACTGTTGACAGCTGATTTCTCCCATCCACCCTTTCTGTGACTACTTATCGACTAAAAAACAGCCTAAAAACATAATGTTTGGGATTCTTGTCATTACGTCATTGGAAGTAAAGAGATACGGGGATTTTAGTGGCTGTCACTCTGACACAATCTCACAGGGCTGGTCATCACAATGAATACGGGTTCTAACGTTAGAAACTTAATGAGGCTTCTTTAATTCAACAGTGGATTCATGTCTGTTATATTTAAAAAATGCCGTTTTCATGAATGTCATATGAATTAACTTTGTTGCACATATCCACCCCGTCTTAAAGTCTGGGTTGTGAAAATGCTGTGTCTAACTTTAACCCGGATCGCGTTTACATAAAGGCAGCACACGGAACAAGTAGCTAGTTAGCATAGCATCAGTGTTTAAACAAATCGCCGTCTCCAAATCAATACTTTTTATTAAACTTTCTTTGCTGCTGTAAATCCGGCATGCTTTTCCCCTTAGTTCTATCTGAATCATGTTAAGAACCTACAGATCATTGGCTATAGACGCTAGCTTGAACCGACACCGGCTTGAACTTCACTCACACTCAAAGGCAGACACAACTTGCACAGGCTAAGCAAAACAAAGCTAAGCTAATTTGCGGTGGGGGTACTCTGCAAACGACTTGGCTGCAGTGTTCATAAAGCATTCACACATGTCACTTGGCAAAGGAGAACGCTTCAACTTAATATTCAATAACATTATAGGACGTACAACGAGGGAATGATCAAATAAATGCATTACTTACGGGCTGAGACTGATCCCGTTTGGAAGAACTCTCCGCCATGTTTGCCGCCCGCGTCCTTTCAACTGCTGTGTTGAACAGCTCCCTCCCTCGTCACTTTGAAAGTGAGGAGTGTAAGGGGCCATTCGATTGGCTAAAAGCGAACCCGCCTGCTTTGCCGATGAGTTTGATTGACAGATTCACTAGCCAATGGTGACATTAGTTGACCCGCTCCGTCAGATGAGTCTCAATATTCACCGTAGAAAAATCTCTCACACACACGGGGAGATTCACAAACGAGAACGGGATTTTGAATGCACATTCTGCAATTCGAATGATCTGTGAGTTCACATCACATGTGTACCTAAAAATCATGTTTGTGAAGCACTTACTGTGCATTTCTGATACATTTATTGTGAATTTCTAAAATGTTTTTGTGAAAAACAGTGTGCACATTTGTGAGAAACACTTATTGTGCATTTGTAAAACATTTAGTGTGCATGTGTGAAACACAATCTGTGTGTTTGTGAAACACAGGGTGTGTATTTCCGAATTTATTTTTCACGTTTGCATAAAATGACATTTGTGAATCGGAGCGTGTGCATTTGTAAAACAGGTTGTGTGCATTTCTGATTATTGAGACTGAATTAACTCCATATGTTCCATGCGGTTAAGGCCGTGGCCATATTAGCATATTTCCCAAACATTTAAACTCAACTTTTATATTCAACATTTAGGTGGAACATTTAGATTTACATTTACATTTACATTTAACATTCAGATATATATTTAACATTTAACACTTAACTTAGATATGTTTTTCCATTTAACGTTTACAGTTATTGGAGCCCTGATGCTGTAGGAGGGAGACCTGATGCTGTAGTATCACGAGACTCAACGAGACCAGTGTGCCAACTCAACTTGGCGGTGCGTAAGTAGCTGAACAAACATTTCGGTATTATATCATTTTACTGCCATATCAAATTAGCTGTAAAACTAACATTTGTAAAAGTTCAATAAGCTTTTTGACAGCCTGGAGGACCTGGAGAATTATATAGACGGCTGCTACAATACCTTTGTTATGGGTAAGACCAACACCACCACTCCTTCCTCCAAACGCGGCCGTCCAGAAGATTCTCCCGGAGCTGCCTCCTTTCCAGGCAGCGGAATCAGTGACACTTTAGATTCCATAGATTAAAAAGCTTGCCAGGCTTGATTGCCGTTTGAATCTGCTGTAGATCCTCCATAGATAGTTCCAAGGCCTGCGAGAGTCTTTAGAGTTCAGCCGGCAGCAGGTGCGGGAGCTCGCAGCGGAAAACCAGGCCCTCAGAGAAACTGTCAAGACCTTGAGCAGTGACACCGCTCGCATCTCTGAGGAGAACCGTTCGATCAAGGAAACCCTCCTGGATCTTCAGGCGAGGAGCATGAGGGACAACCTGGTGATCACGGGGATTCCAGAGGAGGCAGGACAAGACCTGGAGGCCATGGTGAAGTCCTTCATGGAGGCCCACCTGAAGCTCCCCAAGGTGGATGTGCAGAATATCGCATTCCACAGGGTGCACCGGCTCGGAGGAAGAAGGTCCGACAACCAGCGTCCGAGACCAATTGTAACCAAATTTGACCACTTCAAGCAAAAGGAGCTGGTGAAGAGCCGCGGGAGGGAAAGGGAACGCACTTTAGCGTGAACGACCAGTTTCCGGTTGAGATTCTGCGGCGCCGAAAGATCCTTTTTCCTCTGAGGAAAAAACACATCGCAGACGGGTCCAGAGCTGTGGTTGCTGTGGACAAATTGTTCGTGGACGGCCGGCTCTTCCGAGACCCGGAGATCACCCCCTGGCTGTGCTGAAGACCTGACATCCGTGCTGCACTAAAAGCACCGGCTAAACGTGTTGTAATGAATGAAACTGGCTCATCAACCATCCACACCTCCATCTCATTGAAGCAGTTTAATTTTTCTCCCCTCTCATGTTTCTGTAGTTTTTCTTGTTATGTTTGTTTCTTTCTGTTTTTCTTTACCTCTTTCTTCTTTTTAGTGTCCCCTTCTCCCCCCCCCCCCCCCCCCTCCTCGTATGTAAATCATCCAAAGGCAACACGTCCCCCGGTAAGTTGGTATTTATTTATGCACGGAATGGGCACGCGCGCGCATACAAGTGCGCACACGGGCATGCACGCATGCAGCTCACACAGCCAGGAAAAGCACACAAACGCACAGCATTCCTTCATCAATCAGCGGGCACGCGCACACGGATTGGCACACGCACTATTTAGCCTTACACTCTCTTGGTCAGAGCAGTTATGAACAGTCCTAATATTGTTAGCTGGAATGTGCGTGGACTTGGCTCTGGCCCAAAAAGATTGAAAGTGTTAAATCACCTGGATGATCTTAAAGCAGATATAGCTCTGCTGCAGGAGACCCACTTATCTAAATCAGCTGATCATCTCCTGTGCTGCTCACAATTTCCAGTCATGTATTCTTCTAGTTACAACTCCAAACAAAGAGGAGTTGCAGTTTTGATTAATAAAAACGCTACATTTACTCATAAGGATACAGTTACTGACTCAGAAGGCAGATTTGTAATTACTAATATATCCATTCAGAATAAGGACTTTTGCATAGCCAGTGTCTATGGCTCGAATTCACTCTGACTCCACAATCATTATACAAGATGTCCATCTGATTCTGGACCCTGAACTTGACAGACTCAGCACAGCAGCAAACCAACGCACATGGCGGTCTGCAAGTATACTAAAGCAGTACATGAATGATCTGGGTCTCTGCGACGCTTGGCGCTCATGTCACCCAAACACTAAAGGGTTCACCTTTTTTTCTCCAGTTCACCATTCACACTCCCATTTAGACTATTAATTAATCAGTAAATCTCTTTTAAAAGAAATTACAAGTTCCAACATTCATCCAATCATTATCAGTGATCACGCACCAGTTTCTGTAAATATTTCTAGGGAAATATCCGCACCCTCAGGTACAACCTGGAGGTTTAATACGTCTCTGTTAAAAGACCAGGAATTTATTGAATTTTTAAAAAAAGAGTGGGCAACCTTCTTAAAATTCTAGAATACTTCTGATATCTCACCATGTCTTCTTTGGGAAACAGCAAAAGCAGTCATGAGAGGGAAAATCCTTTCTTACTCAACTCATAAAAAACGCAAAGAGAAAGCAAATTTATTAGAATTAAGAATAAAATCAAAACCCTGGAGACTGCTTTTGCTGCTTCTGCACAGGAACACATACTGGGAGATCAGAAAAAGTTAAAGCTGCAGTTAATGACATTATCAATAAACAAACACAATTTCAAATACAAAGGCTACGACTTGAAAGATTTAGAAACTCGAATAGATCTGGCAAATTTCTAGCTAATCAGCTTAAAATTAATAGAGAAAAATCAACAATCACTTCTATTATGGACCAAACAGGAAATGTCACTCACTCAACTAACTCAAAATTAATAACACATTTGAAAACTTTTACAAAAACTTGTACACATCACAGATCAATCCGTCAGAGCGAAGTATTGACTCATTTCTTAATAATGTAAACCTACCCAGGTTAAATGAAGATCAAATCACAAATTTAGACTCTCCGCTCTCGTTGTCTGAACTTCATGAAGCTCTGTTACTTATGCCTAATGGCAAAGCACCAGGGCCTGACGGCTTTGCTGCTGAGTTTTATAAAGAATTCTGGGAACAGCTGGCACCAACGTTTTATAAAACGGTCATATTTATCAATGGTAGCCAATCAATGCCACCTAACATGAACTCAGCCAACATAATCCTTCTTCTAAAACCAGATAAATATCCTACAAGCCCTTCAAGCTATCGCCCCATTTCTTTAATCAATGCAGATGTAAAAATTATCTGCAAAACACTAGCACAGAGAATAGAAAAAAATCACTCCTCACATAATTCACTTCGAACAAACTGGATTTGTTAAAGGCAGACACTCGGATGACAATCTCCGCAGACATGTCAATATAATAAACTTTTCCACCATTAAAAACCAGGAAATGACCATACTATCGATGGATGCTGAAAAAGCTTTTGACAGAGTAACCTGGAAATTCCTGATTGCTGCCCTCCATAAGTTTGGGTTTGGAGAATCATTCCTCAATAGGATTAAAATATTATATCACAACCCCAATGCATCAATTAGAACTAATAAACAGACTTCCAACAGGATTTTTCTCGGAAGAGAAACAAGACAGGGTTGCCCACTCTCCCCCTTCTCTTTTTGCTATATTTATTGAGCCTCTTACGGTGGCCCAGAAGGGTCACAACACAACACATTTACTTTACACACAACACATCAACTTAACACACAACACATTAACTTAACACACAACACGTTAACTCACAACACAACACAATAACTCACAACACAACACAATAACTCACAACACAACACAATAACTCACAACACAACACAATAACTCACAACACAATAACTCACAACACAACACATTAACTCACAACACAACACAATATCTCACAACACAACACAATATCTCACAACACAACACAATATCTCACAACACAACACATTAACTCATGGCCCAGAAGGGTCACAATACAACGCATTAACTCACAACGGAAGTAAAGCAGCAATGGAAGTGCTTTTATTCTGAAATTTCCACTGGGCTGAGCGGCTAACTACCTAACAGAGAGTAACGTCACAGTGAGCTGTGGAGGGAGCATGATTTTTCTACAAGAGAAGCTAGCAGAAGTGTTGCCAGAAACTCATTACGGTTCTTCTTCCTCTAAACACACAATATGAACGCACACTCCTCCCTCCGCTCTCACACCCCTCTCTGTCCTGCACGCGCGCTCCTCTCATCTCCTTTCTTCCACTCCCTCCTCTCACACACGAACGTGCTGTCCCCAACACACACAGACACACACACTCCGCAACACTAGACACCAAGAATGTGGAGAGATGGGGTTTAGTATCTTGGAGAGTTGTACTTGGTAATGATGTTTCCATCTTTGAGATCATCCCAGAGAAAGTCTCTGCTTCAACTCCTGCAGTGAAAGCTGCATCTAAATCTGACACCGTGTTTGCATCTCTCTGACAGAGTTTGAAGCCAAAGCCCCTCCTCTGCCTCTTTACCTGCTTTTCCTCTCTGCCTGTTTACCTGTTCACATCCTCTGCAGGCAGCTGAGAGTTGTTTCCCCCCGCGCTTCTCCAGTGTATCCTACACAGAGAGCGCAAAATACTGTCATCATAGGTTGACACGATAGTCGGGGCGCTCCGGCCTAGCACACGGAAGAAAGAGCCGCATATTGCGGGGATAGAGCGGGTAAAGAAAATGAATAGAAGGCCGGTCCACTGAAGAAATATTCAATACGGTCCTCCTTTTATTAGATCAGGAGAAAGAATACACAGCTTTTGTTGAGTTTTTCCCCCCTACTCGACTGATTTAGCACCCGATCCAATGATTTTTCAAAATAAAAGATAGTTCAGACTAATAAAAGGATTGATAAACACAGACACCGCTCCATGTAGCGATCGGACCATAACTTTAGCTGGTCTATCTCCTCCTACACGCAGCCGCAGTGTCAGGCTTTAAAGAACACAATTTCTGAGAGGCACACCCCCAACAACAGGTTAGATGACAGAGCCCCTTAAGAGTCTGCCTGGTGCGTTTACTGAGCTTCAGTACATAGAAGTTCAACAGCCACACGGCCTCACGTAGTCCGCTATTATATATTCATGAGGGGAAAATAAACCCGCCGAACCGACCCTAAAACCGCCCAAATTATGCAAACCCGGCCAAAGCCATTTTTGCCCGCAAATTTAGAACCAAAACCGCCCAATCTGGCAACACTGCTGCCATCTTCTCTTGTAGAAAAATCATGCTCCCTCCACAGCTCACTGTGACGTTACTTTCCGTTATGTAGCGCTTTCTTAGCTTGCTCTGACCTACAGAAGATTTGTTCGACTCATGGAGCCCAGAGTGTGGATAGAAGACGCAACACAGGGATGAAGCAATCAATTGACTGTATTAAAACAAAGAAAACAAATAAAATAATTTGAGACAGTGGAGAAAGGAGTGTCCAGGGATCCAGAAGGATATTTTTCCAGTCTTTGGTTTTCAAAGTTCCTTTTTCCTTTGGGTATGGCGTCTTTTGCGAAGTTCCTTTTTCCTAGGTTCGTAAATCAAGTTTTTCATTGAGAGTTCATGGGTAGCTCGCCATGCACCATTTCTGTATGGTGCAGATCAAAATGTTGTTCCAATCAAGGATAGAAGTAGGGGTGGAAAAAAAACCTGACCTAAACAAGGTCAAGCAAATGATAGATTAGACACATTATTTACAACACATACTATTTACAAGACATTATTATTTACAACACATACTATTTACAACAAGTACAGTAGTCAACTGTATGTCATTGTAAGAAAAATAATCAAATAAGGTCCTAACAAAATTCGTAGGAACCTTTCAAATTCCAGGCCTATAAATTAATGGGCTTCAATGGGTTCCAATGGTTTCAAAAATAAAGTGCATTTTTAATCATTTAGCTTTAGCATTCATCAATTCAGTATAAATCAGGAGAAAAAACAATAATGATATTAATGAATGAATTCAAAACCAAAATGGCCGACCAAAACGGAAACAAGTTGAAAAGTCCTAAAACTGAAAATTATTAACTGAAATATTTCCAATTTCAAGAGAAAAAAAAAAGACTGATCAAAAATCTGTATGTTGTAGCCACACTAGCATGGCATTTCTGTGAGGTAGAAAGCCTTTGAAATACTGATGTACTGCTATGTGTGTGACCCGATCGCATAAACTCACCGAAGAGTAGTTAGTTCAAGGTGTGGTTGTTCGAAGAACTAGTCCAGTAAGATGTTACAGAGTTTTGTTTCAAGTTTAGATAGCCGACAGCTATAGGAGATGCAGCCAGCCACAGCAGACCAGCAACAGCCAGAGCATGGATGACAGGAAGTGGCTATGTGACCCGCATGTTAATATAGGGAACTGGCCCCACCAAAATAAGAGCGCTCAGGTGTTTCAAATCTGGTAATGCAAGTGGGGCACTGATCCGGGTTACAGTTAGGTAGTTAGCCGCTCAGCCCAGTGGAAATTTCAGAATAAATGCACTTCCATTGCTGCTTTACTTCCGTTGTGAGTTAAAGTGGTGGTGGTGGCGGTGAAACCCCAAACGCCTGCGGACTGTGCGGGCAGGTCAGCTTCGCTCAAGTAACTTCAGGTTTTTTGACCATGGCACCATAGTAATAATATGTATGTTAAAAAAGTGTTTGCTGCTTGTCATATTTCTGTTTTCCTTTTAGACTTTAACAGGAAGTCAGAACCAGAGGAGCATCAGACTTTGAATGCCCATAAGCAACTACGTTGGACAACTACAGGACACCTGGCCATACAGGGTAATATTACAAAAACTGTTCACATCATTTGTAATATATGTACTTATAAAATAAAGAAATATCAATCTACATCCTTGAGTTAATAAGGACTTGAAAAACACATAGATAATTTAATTTGTCACAAAATTTTGTTGGGTGGTCGTTTGGTTTCATTTAAGTTTTAATTTGTATGTTTCAGGCGCCACAACATGAGATGGATGTGGAGAAGTGAAGATGATCAATGACCATGAGGTATCTTATGATCATCATGACCATATATCAATGGTTGTCTAGCCTTGTAATATGGCTTTTTACTTGTGATATTTTATTGAAGGTAAAATATTCTTTACACTTGTGATTTTTAAAACAGAAAATAGGTGCATATTTTTTATATTAGACTTTTAACTGATTTCTTATATGCATTTTATTCTCTTACCCTTTTTTAAATTATCTTTAGCTGTTGATGAATTATGTTATGTTATTTTAGGAGCATTATTGTATTTCAGTTATACCTTTTTTTACTTATTTGATCCCTCAGTTTTTATTTATTTTTATTTATTTTTTGGCTCCAGTGTTTTTCTACCTTTGGACCTTTCACACTGGGAATAGTTGTGGTCTACCATCACAGTTGCTGTCCCATTAACAGCTCCTGCCTGGTGACTAGAGGGCTCTGCACCACTGTGTGCCCGTGCCAGGATTGTGGGTGTTGACCTTTCTTTGTGGTATATTGTGATAGACAGCAGTAATAACCACCGCCACCAATAGATGGTGCTGTCGGCCTGTATATGCCATGAGGAGTTTCAGAGTAAAGTACATGTAAATGCTCTTGCACCGAAAGCTGTGTCCCTGTCGTCTGTCCTAATTAAGAGACCCGCGCTGATAGCACCCACGCTAAGGTAACTCGGAGCAACATCATATAAAGTCACAACACTCTTGGCGTGCATGGCCCCCAAACATGTCTTTGTCTCAGGGTCAGCCCCTGTGAACAATGTTGTGTAACTTGAAATAAAAAATTGTCATATGAATATTGTTTAAATTACACTAAATTGAGTATACTTCTTTTTATCTTAACATTTTTTCCTCTCTTAGCTGTTTGTTTTTATTGGAATCTGTTCTTAATTATTTCTAATTACAGCTTCTTTATTTTTCTCAGGATGTCAGCCGAGAAGCAGTGAAAGAGGACTGAAGATATCGCTTCAAGATTGTCGTGGTCCATCCCAATGTAACCCACCAGGACAACCAAGACCTTGTGTTTGAGTCATCATCATTGAGGGCCCAGAAGTTCTGGAGGACCGCAGAAGTGTGACAAACGCTTGCCTTCCATTCATGGCTGTCATCTACACGTATGCTGTCAATTTAAGCTACCTGATGAAATTGAAATGTGCATTTGAATTTATTATTAAAAATTATTTTTAAATTTTACACTGCTTTACTTTTGCGGTTGATACTGATCTTTGTACTTCCTTCTTGCATCTTCTAGACTTATGTATATTTGGACTGTTTGGAAATTTGCTAACAAGACATTCTATGGCCGTGTCTGTGTGACATGTTATGTAGATGTTTTATCTGTGCAACTTCTAATGTTAAATAAATAAATTTACATGTCTTTCAAATACTCCTTAAATAATCCCTTAATATTCCTTAATATTCCTTGAGCTGCATGTATGTGTTTTGGGAAAATATAGAATTATATTTAATAGAATAGTAAAAATATGCAATTCAATTATTATTAACTAAAATATCATTTATAAATATTACTTAATAATTAAATAGAATATAACAAAGTAAAAATGAGTAAGATCCACAAACAAACATCAGCAACATTTACTTAGGTTTTGTAATTAAATGCAACAATCTGAGTGAAATTTACTTGTGTATTTTTCATAAACACTAAGTGGTTCTAGTAAGTACATTTTACTTAAAAATTGCCTGAGTAAAATTTACAAGCATTTTCTGAGTGGAAAACCTTTCCTATCTTTTTTTAAGTAAATGTCACTCCAAATTTGTTTCAGTGTGGGGTTGGGGCGGGGGAATGCCCAGAACTCCTGGGTGGTGATGAGGTGCTCGTCTGGGGATGTGGGCACCCTTCTCAGGTGGGGCCCGGTGTTGGGCCCTCCTGGCGCGCCGGGGGGGGCTGCTCTCCTGGTTGGGCTGGAGCAGCACTCTCTTTCCCCCCATGCCTCCGGCTCTGGGGGCCCCGCGGCGGTCCTGCTGGCCCTGGCCTGGGTGGCGGATGTGATCGCCCGGGGGGCGATTGTTCTCTGCCTGCTGCCGTGTGGCGTCGGGGGGTTCTGGCTGCCGCGGCTGCTGCGGCGGAGGTCTTGGTGTGGGGATGGCTGGGCACTATCCCTCCTTCTTTTCACATTCCACCATCCATTTTAGAAGGACATAAACACTCACTTGAGCACAGCTGTTAGCTCACCTTTGCACTAATAGTTTGTGTGATTGATTGAATTAAATATTTCACACTAGTTGGTTTGAAGGCATAAGTATGCATGTGTGAGCACTATCTGTATTGTGTAAATGTTAACATGGACATTTTTGCAGCTAGCAGGTGTGTTTATAACATTTGAGTGTGTGTGTGTGGACTGGCCCCGCCCTTTGAGATTTGTATTACATCTGAACCTTACCGTAATACTAAACACCCAGTAGCTCGTTGCTTTATGCTGCTTCATGGTTTTATCCCCCCTCCCCCTCCTATGATCTCCCTCCTACCCCCCCCCCCCCCCCCCCCCCCCCCCAACATCCCTCTCTCTTCTTGCCTTCTTTCCTTTTCCGTCCGGTCCGACACAAAAGATTTTCAAATATGATTAAAATGAACAAAGTTTGGTCTAAATTACAAAAGGGGTTTATTCAGACATACCTCTGGTTTGTCTGAAGATTAATAATCCCTGTTGTTAAAGTAAATATGTCCAAAGCAAGAGGCCTTCAGGTCTCATCTGTCTTGCCCAGCTGTTGGACAGGACAAGTTAAAAAAAAAAACATTTACATTTATTATTTACATATAGCTTTACATTCTCAATTTGCATTTTACATTTATATTTACATTCATATTCATCATTCATATTAAGATTTAAATGTAGCCTCTAAAAGTACATATCCTCAAGTCTATGATCATTCTTTTTTTTGGTGATAAATATAGACAAAATGTGATATAAATGCAGCACATATGGAAAGAGATGTCTAAATGTGGTGAAACTTAGACATCATTTTCATGAGCTTAATGTTTACCTTCGGCACCCCATAGTAAATCGCTTTAAGCCTTGAGCAAGGTAGAAAAGTGCTATACAAGTATATGCCATTTACCATTTATCTGTTCCTCCTCCTCCTCCTCAGTACAGAGTAGACCCCACCAGAAGACCAATGCTCTATTGTGACACATGGCTCGACTCTAGACATTTCTTTCCATTTGTTCTGAAATGGACAATGAGAAATGTGTGGGTGTGTGTGTACGTATTGGTTCATCTGTTATACATATCAGAAACAGAAAAAAAAAGGGAAAAGTGATCTGCGGTCGTTTCTGATGCAGTTCCTCAAACCGTAAAGTAAATTTTCTATCCAGTTGCGCAAGCAGTGTCACATTCTGTGCTTTGTTCCTTCTGATTGCAGCCTTCTGCTGTGAGCTCCGCAAAGAAGGAAAGTGGCATGATGGCCGTTTTGAATGTGCACTTAGAAAAGCTTCAACTTGTTAATAAAGGAGACAATTTGTCAGTTCAGGAAGAGTTTTTAATTTTCCCCGGGATACGTTTTGTTTCTGCCATGAACAATTTTAATGCTTCCAAAAGCTCATAATAATAAACAGAGTGACTTGCCATTCCGTTCAGTAAAAAAGTAAGTATCTTCCCGTTCTTCGCAGATCCAATGTTGACTTATTTTCCCCGGCATTGGCCGTTACCTCGCAAATGATTGGCGGTCACCTATGTGTTGGGAGCAGCTTCAAACACACACTACCAAATTACTTTTATTATTATTTATTTTTGTTACCCTCTGATGGATTTGAGTGTGGTTTAAGAGGGAAAAAACTATGAAATGAGGCACAGTATATAGAAAATATGATGAGACTCAAAGAGCCGCACGCTCATTGGCCAAGAGCCGCATGCGGCTCGAGAGCCGTGTGTTCACCACCCCTGGTTTAGATGGTATATTACCTTCGAGGCGCAGTACTCAGATGGCAACGGCCCTACGGTCAATGGTGCTGGGTCACACATAGCAGTTCCACTAGATCACATGTGGCTCATCAAGGCCAAATGTGGCCCTCCATGTCATTTTATGCGGCCCTCGAGATCTTAAAAGTTTTTAATTTCTTAAAATAAAAAAATAAAAATTGGTGTGTATTCATTTATATCTAGGGGGAATTGGACTAGAAATATCGGATTGGGCTACTATACATTAAACACTTAAACACTGTCCATATAACCTAAATTTACAACCTAAATGTAAAAAGATTTATGCTATAGTAACAAGCAAACATGTGTTTTCTATGCAACTGTAGCTGTCACTTTAAAAAAGTTAGAATAAATAAATAAATAAATGAGTAATTTAAAACTAAAGAGTAGTTACATTTATTTTTCATTACATTTAGTTACATGTATAAGTTCTGGCCCTTTGCTGATGTGTGATATGCTGATGTGGCCCTCGGTGAAAATGAGTTTGACACCCCTTGCACTAGATAGTGTGTTCCCTTCGTGGCGCTGTAGTCGAATGGTAGCAGCCTCATGGTCAATGCTGCTGGGTCACACATTGCAGTTCCACTAGATAGTGTGTTCCCTTCGTGGTGCTGTAGTCGAATGGGAGCGGCTCTACGGTCAATGGTGCTGGGTCACACATAGCAGTTCCACTAGATCAGGGGTCACCAACCTTTTTGAGACTGAGGGCTATTTCACGGGCACTAAGTGGTATGAAGGGCGCCACAGGACCTGTTTACTAACCCCCCACACACACAAACACAATTTGAGGACGTCCTATAGTGTGCCCTATTTTAATTTGCTCATTTTACACAAAAAATGCATGCATTTTCTAGGCTCGTATTACAGGGGGGTCTAACTCAGTTGCAGAGGGGGCCTAAATCCAAAACACACTTTAGGTTGCGGGCCGAACAAGATAAACATTTCTTGAACACACTAAAGCTAAACTTTTAAACCTTTAAAACTTTAACTTAACTTTAACTTTTATAACATACATATGAGTAAAAACAGACAGGAATGTTAACCAGAATAATAAATATATTCTGTAAAAATTATGCAAATATGAACAAAAAAGCCAGGAAATAATAATAATTACAAATAATAAATCAATTATTGCGTTGTCTTTGCTCTGTTGTCATTTTCTTAGAGCTCAACTCCTGACATCATTTTTAGCAATAAGTTCATTTCTGCTTGGTGTGTGATGTTCTGTGAGAGTCTATGGTCCTGTGTGTGTCTCTGGTCCTGTGTGTGATGTCCTGTGTGTGTCTTTGGTCCTGTGTGTGTGTCTTTGGTCCTTTGTGTGATGTCCTGTGTGTGTCTTTGGCCCTGTGTGTGTGTCTTTGGTCCTGTGTATGTCTCTGGTCCTGTGTGTGATGTCCTGTGTGTGTCCCTCTGGTCCTGTGTGTGTGTATCTGTGGTCCTGTGTGTGTGTCTCTGGTCCTGTGTGTGATGTCCTGTGTGTGTCCCTCTGGTCCTGTGTGTTTCTTTGGTCCTGTGTGTGTCTCTGGTCCTGTGTGTGTGTCTCTGGTCCTGCGTGTGTCTCTGGCCCTGTGTGTGTGTCTGTGTGGTCCTGTGTGTGTGTGTCTCTGGTCCTGTGTGTGTCTCTGGTCCTGTGTGTGATGTCCTGTGTGTGTCTTTGGTCTTGTGTGTGTCTTTGGTCCTGTGTGTGATGTCCTGTGTGTGTTTTTGGTCCTGTGTGTGTCTTTGGTCCTGTGTGTGTGTCTTTGTTCATGTGTGTGTCTCTGGTCCTGTGTGTGTCTTTGGTCCTGTGTGTGTCTTTGGTCCAGTGTGTGTCTTTGTGAAACATATCAGAAGGATATGATTATTTAAAAACCTGTTATTGTGAAAATCATGTTTAGGTCTCATAAAACATTAAAAACTAAATTACAGAAGTCATCACTGGGATTACTCCAGAAATATTTGGCATTTTCCTAATTTCTTAATTTGTTATTTATTTATTTATTTATTTCTCGTCCTCATAAAGTATCGATAAGAGTATTGTTAAAATACCGGATCGATAAGCAGTATCGATAAGAGTAGATGGGTACCGTTAAAACGATACCCATCCGTAGTCCCACCCCAAGGGAGGGAGAAAATAGGTAACATAAAGGGTTTTCTAAATAGGTAAAGAAATCAAGTTAAGCCGGTAAGGGTTAAAGACTGTCAGTGCAGCCGTTTATTTGATTGACAGCTGCAAAGGTGAAAGAAGGTTAAAAAACTAAAGGCTCAGGCCCTATTGCAATAAATAACAAAACCAAAGTGGGACTTAAACTAGAGGGACATCACCAAGACACAAAACATAACCGAAAAACAAAGATCACACGCAGAGCGATAACCAGGCAGTTTTCATAGGCTTCTAATGCCAAGATCGAAAGCAGGGGCAAGCGGACAAAACAAATTCCTCCCAGGAATTCAGTTGCCATTGGAACAGGGGTTGCTTAAGGTTTTTATGCTTCCTGCCCAGCCTGGTGATTGGAGGAGGGAAGGAGGCTGCAATCATCTCCTGCAGGAGGTGAAGTCAGATGGTGTTGTGGAGGCTTCTGTAAAGGAACCACCAAACAAATGCAAGTGTGTGTATGTTACATTACCAAATGATGGAAAACCGGAATCACCCGGACCAAGACAGTGCATCTGCTGACAGGTTCTCTGTAACTTTTTTGGTGATTGCTGATTGTGATTATAAACCCGAGAAATAAAAACAAGTGAGTTATGATCAGTGTGAACAACAACTGGCAGAGAACTAGATCCAACATACACATCATAGTGTTGAAGTGAGTGCAACAACGCCAACGTTTCCTGCTCTATGGTGGAATAGTTCTGCTGCTGTTTGTTAAACTTTTTCGAAAAGTAACAGACCGGATGTTCCACGCCATCTGCATCCTCCTGCAGAAGGACTGCGCCAACACCCTTTTGGCTGGCATCAACCTCCAGCACAATAGGCCAAGAGGGGTCTGGTGCAGCAAGAACAGGTGCATGACATAATAAAGACTTCACACTGTCAAAAGCAGGCTGACATTCGGGGCTCCAAGAAACCTTACCTTTGGACTCACCAAATTGGCAAGAGGACAATTTTGACTCTTTAGACTGACAAAATGATTTTTGAGGACAAAAAGGACTTGAAAGAAAATGTTCTCATCTATATTTCAAAAGATTATTTACTGTAACACTGCAAGTTGAAAAGTCAGTTAGAATTTAAGCACAAGTACCCTTTTCACACTTTTGGCACTTTTGACCGACAAAATTATTTTTGAGCACAAAACCCACTCAAAAGTTAAAGATATCACTTTTAGTTCAAAAAGTGTTACTTTCAGTCACATTGCAATTTGAAAAGTCAAAACAGTCAGAATTTGAGCAAGAATGCTTTTTCACACTTTTGACTGACAAAATGATTTTTGAGCACAAAACTACGGTGGCCCTGAAGTGCAAACCATTCAACAAATCACTAGATACAAAAACTTTTTTAAGATCACAGCAACAATTTAAAAAGCAGTATTACATTTTAGAAAACAAAACAAAATTTCAGAAACCAAAACTTAAAAAAGAAAAAGAAAAGAGAAAAAACATTTCAGAAAACAAAATTAATTTCCAGAAAACAAAATGAAATATTAAAAAATGAAAACATTTCAGAAAACAAAATTAATTTCCAGAAAACAAAATGAAATATTAAAACATGAAAACATTTCAGAAAAAAAGAAATCTTCAAAAATGAAAAACATTTCCAAACCGCAAGAGGCAGGTACTATGGGACAACACTGATTGGATGACGATGTTTGTCAATCATTTGAACTGAAAAGTATTTTAAATGAAGCGATGCCGGATCTTATCGTCCAAACAACAATGTACCATAATAATCCACGTATTTCCCATTTAGTCATTAAATCAAAAATGCAGCAAACGGATAATGAAGGTTTAAATTCTTTTTTTAATATTTCGTCTGAAGCAGAACGGTCACCCGGAAGTAGTTTGTGTGGATGACGTCCGTTCTGCAGGTACACAATGAAAGGGAAAGACAAAAAGATAAAACGTTAACTTAAACATTAATCTTTGAATATTTAGCGGATATGATGACAGAACGCACGCAGAAATATCAACACCAACCAGGTTTACAAATGTTTCGAAATGTCTGTGAGAGGATTCTGTCTGAAGAAGCGGGTGTTAAAGACGGTGCACATCAGGAAATGCAGTCCCGTCATCCACAGGTATGGAGGCACATTTGTTTGATCTAATTAATGCAGCGTTAAACGTGATTTCTAGGTGAGTGTTTACAGACAGATCCAAGATCCTTCAGTCATACTTTAATGACAGGTTACCTCATCAGCTGGAGAGGGGGTCACGTGGGCAGGATTCTCAGACAGGTGTACCAGCCGCATAAATCAGCAAAGCTGTCAGGTAAACCTCAGCAGTTTGTGTCTCAGAATAACATTTATGAATGCTTCTTACTCACACTATTAAGATCTGTGACTTTAGAGTGTGTCAGTGCATAGAAATATGACAGTAAATGACTGGATGTGCACATCATCAGACACGTCCAGGTGTATAACTAAAGGTGGCAAAGTCTGTAGTCTAAAACAAATCTTTTAAAAAAACAAAAACATTTTAGTCTTTCAGGCAGAGGAGGAATACCAAATTGTTTTAGAATGTATTTTTATAAGACTGAAATAATGTATTTTAATCTGAGTTTGGTGTTTTGTCCCCTCCCTAATGAATTTCTGGTATAACTCATTTTCTCCTCATTTTGATGAACTCAACTTTTTCCTTGATTGAAAGATGAACGGCAGCTGATGTTTTTCCTGTCAGGGATTTTTATTTATTAATTTATTTCTGTCAGGGATGTCAGTGGAGCTGGAGTCCATTGCAGAGGAAGCTGCAAGCATGTACGAGCAGGAACTGGGGTCCCTTACCTGTGCATCTTCCTCTGGAGTGGTTCTGTTTCAACAGAACACAACAGATGTGATGCTGATCAGCAATGTGGACAAACCTTCCCTGACATGACTCTTTTTGATTTAGTTGTTAAGCACAAACAGACTTTTCCTAGATGCATTTTTTCCTCTAATAAATGTGACTGACAGGTACGCTGAGTAAATGCTGAATTTAAACGTAACATTTGATTGACTGCATGAAGAAGCCCATAAAGGAAAATCCACAACTGTTTCTTTGTTTCTGTTATTAAATAACATATTCATGTTAAGTTTTCAATAAATATACTGCATTGCTATGAAAAAAATTTGTTTATTTTCATATCCATTATTACAATCCTCACATCAGCATTCAGTTTTTTCATTGACAAAGAAACATCTCTAAACAACAGCTTTGAAAATCAAACATCAATTTTGTTAATAAAGTTTTAAAACCTAAAATGGTAAACATGGAAAAACTCCTAAATGAAGCAAGTCTAATATGAAGATTTTAAACTGGAGTTTTGCTTAAAAGGAACATTAAGTTGTTTGGAGTTGTACAAGTGTTTTATGCGATTCCTCATAAATGGGGTTTTCCAGATCATCAGCCGGACGCTAAAACCAGGAATTGTGCTTCGTCTTTCACTCCCCACTGCATCATTTTCAATTAATCTGGCTTATGCAGCAGGTTAAATACTTTTTTTTAAAGGACCTGCAATTTAAAAAAAAATAGATATTAAGGTTAAATAATATTTATTGATTACATTCATTCATTCATCTTCTTTACTGTTTATTCCCTTTCGGGGTCACGGGGTTGCCAGAGCCTATCCCGGCCACTTGGGCGTAGGCAGGGGGGACTGGTCGCCAGTCTGTCGCAGGGTAGAATATCCTCAATCACACATCCATTCGCTCTCACACTCACACCTATGGACAATTTAGAGTTGCCAATCAACCTATGAAGCATGTTTTTGGACGGTGGGAGGAAGCCGGAAATCCCGGAGAAAACCCACGCATGTACGGGGAAAACATGCAAACTCCACACAGAAAGGTCCCCCATTGATGTTGTGTTTTTCATGTCTCCCAGCTGGGACTTGAACTGGGGGCCTTCTTGCTGTGAGGCAAGAGCGCTAACCACTGCGCCACCATGCAGCCCATTTATTGATTACATTGCAGATAAATCATGGTGACTTGCCTGTACACTGCACAATGATATGAATTACTTTAGTCTTTATTTATTCCCATGTAGAGCTGCCATCTGTTCTTCTGCAGCACAAACCTTTCTGGAACTTCGCTTTGAGAAACTTCACCTGCAGAAATATCACATGTTAATTCAATTAAGTATTTTATAAACTTTTGAAGTTCATTTTTAAGTGTCAGTGTATGTATATGCATGGTTCAAAAATATACACTGCACTTTAATATTATTTCCCATAATAACTTGTTTACTGATTTCAATCTTAAAGTAGATTTTTAGCAACACTGATGACATATAATTACTGTAATTACTGTATAAATCACAGAATCAGGCTGGCTCGGAGCTTTGTCTCTCATGTTGTCACCGAAAACGGGAACGGCTATCATGTGAAGATAGTTCGTCTCCATCGGGTTCCTTTCTGCGCATGCGCAAGATAAAAACATTATCTTTTCAAAGCAGCACTTTTATTTAACATCCTCAAATTAACATCCTCAAAGACATGTGACTGACAAAAGAAAAGATCACAGAATTGATTCTTACCTGGAAAATGACGATGATTGACAGCATGAGCTTCGCAGCCGTAGACATTAGCGCACAGCGTTCATAGTAAAAGTGCTCACAAACTACTTCCGGGTGATTCGTGTGTCAGGCGAAATGTGAAAAAAAGAATTTAAAAGTTCATTAACAGTTTTCTGCATTTTTTATTTGATATATAAATGGGAAATACGTGGATTATAATGTTACATTGTTGTTTGGATGATAAAATCTGGCATTGCTTCATTTAAAATACTTTTCAGTTGAAATGATTGACAAACATCATCATCCAATCAGCGTTGTCCCATAGTACCTGCCTCTTCCGGTTTGGAAATGTTTTTCATTGTTGAAGATTTCGTTTTGTTTTCTGGAAATTGATTCTGTGTTCTGAAATGTTTTTCATTTTTTAATATTTCATTTTTTTTTCTGAAATGTTTTCATTTTTTAACATTTCATTTTGATTTCTGGAAATTATTTTTGTTTTCTGAAATGTTTTCATTGTTTAATATTTCATTTTGTTTTCTGGAAATTAATTTTGTTTTGTGAAATGTTTTTTTTTTCTTTTTTGTTTTTTAAGTTTTGGTTTCTAAAATTTTGTTTTGTTTTCTAAAATGTAATGCTGCTTTTTAACATTTTTTTTTTTTTTTAATTGTGATTGTCATGGTTTGGGTTTGTTGTCTTGTTTTTCGTCCTTGTTCTGTCTTGTTTGTTTCTGTTTCCTGTTTTATTTTGAAAGTTCTCCTGTCTTGTCTGTTTTCTTGAGTTTTACTTCCTTTGGTCCCCATCTGCCCTGATCGTGTTCACCTGTGTCTTGTCTGCCCTGTCTGTATTTAAGTCATGTCTTTGCCTTCCTCCTGTGCTGGTTCATTAGTCTTGTCGTGGTGTTTCATGTCATGCTGTCTCTTGCCACGTTCCTCGCCATCAAGTAAGTTTTGTTTGTTCAGAAATCCTGCTCTGCAGCGCTTTGTGATTGGTTTTTGTTTATTAAAAACCCCTAGTCCCTGATCCTCGTGCCTCCGCCTCTGCTACTGGGTCCAACTGGCTCTCAAGCCACCCCTCCACCGTGACAGAATGAACCAGCCAATTTTTCTGGACCCAGCGGAGTGGGACATGCTTCTTCTTGAGGCCTACTGCCAGGAAGCAGAAAGGACTAGAACTTTTTGGATTTTTGATCAGGCCCAGTGTTCCTCATCTCCCTGGAGTGGGAGCCGCCCGGACTACACTGGGAGCCGTCTCGCCATGAGGGGGGGTCGACGTCGCCGTCGTCCCCGCCGTCCCCCACAGCCACGTTCAGTGGTGGTCCCGGACGCACCACACCACACCCCGACCCGTCCCGGCTCCCAGGGGGGTGCCGCCTGCCCCCCGACCCGTCCCGGCTCCCAGGGGGGTGCCGCCTGCCCCCCGACCCGTCCCGGCTCCCAGGGGGGTGCCGCCTGCCCCCCGACCCGTCCCGGCTCCCAGGGGGGTGCCGCCTGCCCCCCGACCCGTCCCGGCTCCCAGGGGGGGTCCCGCCTGCCCCCCGACTGACCCGCCAGAGCTAGGCTCCGTGCCTGACCCGCCGGAGCTAGGCTCCGTGCCTGACCCGCCGGAGCTAGGCTCCGTGCCTGACCCGCCAGAGCTAGGCTCCGTGCCCGACCCGCCGGAGCTCGACTGCTGGCCCGACCCGCCGGAGCTCGACTGCTGGCCCGACCCGCCGGAGCTCGACTGCTGGCCCGACCCGCCGGAGCTCGACTGCTGGCCCGACCCGCCGGAGCTCGACTGCTGGCCCGACTACGCCTCCACGCCCGACTACGCCTCCACGCCCGACTACGCCTCCACGCCCGACGACGCCTCCACGCCGGACGGCACGGAACCCCGGCCGTATTCCGGACCTGCCTCGCCGGACGGCACGGAACCCCGGCCGTATTCCGGACCTGCCTCGCCGGACGGCACGGAACCCCACCGTTCTCCGGACTCTTGACATTTATACCCATCGAGGTTTGTCCTCCGGGCCCCCCCCCTCAGTTGACTTTTGGAACCTCAGAGCGGTTCCTTGAGGGGGGGGTACTGTCATGGTTTGGGTTTGTTGTCTTGTTTTTTGTCCTTGTTCTGTCTTGTTTGTTTCTGTTTCCTGTTTTATTTTGAAAGTTCTCCTGTCTTGTCTGTTTTCTTGAGTTTTACTTCCTTTGGTCCCCATCTGCCCTGATCGTGTTCACCTGTGTCTTGTCTGCCCTGTCTGTATTTAAGTCATGTCTTTGCCTTCCTCCTGTGCTGGTTCATTAGTCTTGTCATGGTGTTTCATGTCATGCTGTCTCTTGCCACGTTCCATGTTTCATGTTCCTCGCCACGTCAAGTAAGTTTTGTTTGTTCAGAAATCCTGCTCTGCAGCGCTTTGTGTTTGGTTTTTGTTTATTAAAAACCCCTAGTCCCTGATCCTCGTGCCTCTGCTACTGGGTCCAACCGGCTCTCAAGCCACCCCTCCACCGTGACAGTGATCTTAAAAATGTCTTTGTATCGAGTGATTTGTTGAATGCTTTGCACTTCAGGGCCACCGTACAAAACCACTCTAAAAGCAAAGTTCTCATTTGTAGTTTATATTTATATTTATTGTCACATTGCAATTTAAAAGTAAAAATCATCAGAATTTGAGCAAGAATGCTTTTTCAAACTATTGGAACTGTTGACTGGCAAAATGATTTTTAAGCACGAAACCCTCTCAAAAGCACCTTTTGTCATTTGTAGTTCTAAACAAGTGTTATTCATGGTTACATAGTGTAAATGACAGAAAAATGTTCTTTTCTATATGTGCATTATAGTTAATCTGCTTCCCTTTGTGGCACCACAGCGCCCCCTGTGGTCGCTTCTTTTGTGTGACATGCGCACTTCCTTGTTCAGTGAAGCACGTAATTTTCCTTTTTTTTTTTCTTCGCTACACACGCACATGGACGGTACGTTGGCATGGAGTCTGCATTTTTAGTTAGCACCCCCTTTGGAAGCGGAATGAGGTACAAATATTGATGTTGTGTTTCGGACTTTTGTATTTCTTTAAGTAAATGTGAAATTGTTTATTTTAATTTATGGAAATATGTGAAGAAGGTCCTTAATTGGTGGTGCACAACGTGTTGGTGCTTGTTATGCTAATTTTGTGAAGCTAATTTTGTGTAATTTGTTATAAGTGAAACTTTTATTTCTTCATTGTATTTTTCTTTAGTTTTCACGGTGCATGAATACACGTGGTGCTTTGGATGGTAGTGACAAGGACCAATAAAGTACGCACCTGTTGAAGCTCGAAGCGACTCGTCGTTTATGACCAAAGAGGGACCGCTACAGTGAAAACTCACTAGTACACCTGCCACCACTGGGAGAAGCCAAAGCTGACCAGCCCATCACCAAGACATCAGCCCATCCTGTCGTCTTTGGTCTTCATAATTTTCAAGTGCAGCTGGCCACAAATCGAAGGTGGAGCTTCATCTGCAGGGATTTCATCTAACGAACAAACTGGCAACTCATAAAGAGAGCTAAATGTACAAGTGAATCTACACTGTCTTCGTTAAGAAAATACTTAACGAAGACCTTTGAATACTTAGTATTCAAAGGTCTAAAGTTATTTTCCCATCCAAATGAATCTGTCTAATACTTGTTCATAGATCCATAAATGAGCGTGAAATGTCTGTTTATCGAAAACGCTGGATAATAGAGTGATTTTATAATTGATACTCCAGTAACCTTAATGTTTTGGCATTTTCATTATCACTGTTTCATATAATTGCTCCTATGTTGTCCATAATGTGGAAAGGTCTTATGTAAACAATTCTGTAAAGGGTTAATCAGAACAAAGAGGTTGAATTCAGACATAAGACAATAGTAGGCCGTCCTCAAATCGAAACAGTGATAAGCAAACAAAATGTCACATTCAGGAGAAGAAACAGACAGATCTGAAGAAACGCCACAAAGATCCAGCTCTCGGGAAAGAACTTTGACACAAAAAGGCCAAGAAATGCAAAATATGAACATCAAAAAACATACAGCTGGAAAAGCAACGAGTGAGAATCGCATTAAACAAGAAAGATTATAGATCTGTTTTTGGTTCCACAAACACAGAAACTGTTGTGTCAGAGCTATCCCAGAAATCTAGTGACCATTCTAACTCAACCAGTATAAGCAGTAAATGTGTAGATGCAGAGGCAGAGCTGGCAGCCAAACAGGCTCAATCCAAAGCCATTAAAGAAATTCAAGAACAGCAAGCACATGTTCATAAATTAGAAAATGAATGGAAAATCAAGTGTGCAAATATGCTTTCTGAAATGAAACAAGGGGAGGTTGAATTGAACCTTCAGCTAGAGAGAGAGAAAACAAAACTTCTGCAGTTACAAGCAGAAAAAAGGAGTCGATGTGGCAGCAGCTCGTGTAAGAGCGTATGAAAACTTTGACTGTAATGAGAGATTAGAGGAAATTGATATCAGTTCTTCATTGCCAAGTAATAAATCTGGATTCAGACTAAATCCAGATGTTGCATCGTTCCAACCTTGTTCAAAACCTGCCAAGAAATTCACAACTCAAGAGCCTGACAATCTTGCACAAGCAATTGCCAGCTCTTTGAACATGTAACACTTGCCCGTCCCAGAACGAAAGTGTTTTCAGCGGGGACCCCATAAAGCATTTAGACTGGAAAATGTCTTTCATGACACTCATTGCTAAAAAACCTCTCCCAGGAAGTGAAAAAATGTTTTATCTAAAAAATTATCTTGCAGGAGAAGCACTCAAAGCTGTTCAAGGCTTCTTCTACAGAGACTCTGAAAATGCCTACAAAGGGGCATGGAGAGTTTTACAAGAACGGTTTGGAAATCTATTTATCATTCAGAAAGTCTTTAGAGATAAACTCACAAGATGGCCCAAAGTAAATGCAAATGACCCTCTTGCACTGAGAGAATTTGCAGATTTTCTCCAAGGATGTGCTGAGGCAATACCATATGTAAAAGGATTAGACATCTTAAATGATTGTGAAGAAAACCAAAAGTGACTCAAAAGGTTGCCAGAGTGGATTGTGCTTAAATGGAGCCGTATCATTGTGGAAGAACTTGACATTTCTGGAAATTATCCTGACTTCTCCTGCTTTACTGAGTTTCTCAACAAAGAGGCTCGTATAGCTTGCGACCCTGTTGTCTCACCACTCTTGATAAATTCAAAGCCCCCAGATGAAAGGCTAATAAAGAGAGCAAGAGCATTTAATATAAAGGTGCAAAAAGGGAACTCCACAACACAAGAAAAGGAAATGTTCAACAGCAAACCAAAACTACCCTGTTGTGTCTGTAAAGATGAGTCACATGGCATTGCAAAATGTCCAACCTTTTCTACAATGACCATGGATGAAAAAAGGGCATTTATCCGTAACAATCACCTGTGTTACAGGTGCCTGAAAAGAGGACATTCCAGTAAAGACTGTAAAAGAAGACACACCTGCTCTACATGCAGTCGTCGCCACCCCACCTGTTTGCATGAAGACAGGAGACATGTTCCTGTAGAAACAACCGAAAATGACTCCACGCCTACAGAACAAAATGCAAACTTGGAAACACACAAGGTGGTGTCCCACACGTCAACACAATCTGCTTCTGCAACCTCAAACATTGTCCCAGTCTTTGTTTCTACTGTACAAGATCCACAGCAAGAAGTACTTACATATGCAATACTCGACACACAGAGTGACTCAACATTCATATTGGATGATCTAGTTGACATCTAGTTGAATGTAAATGGACAGTCAGTAAAACTGAAACTTAGCACCATGACAGCTATTGACACAATAATAGCTAGTAAAAATGTTCGTGGACTGCAAAGTTAGAGGACTCAACTCTGACAACTACATTAACCTACAGCAGGCTTATACTCATGACTTTATCCCTGTGGACAAGTCTTACATCCAGACCAAGAAAACAGCATTGCTGTGGCCTCACCTTAAACATCTGGCAGATAAGTTTCCCCCGTTACAGGAATGTGACGTGGGACTCTTAATTGGGTATGACTGCCCAGCACCACTTGTTCCTCTTGAAGTGATTACCGGTGGAACAAATGAACCATTTGCTCGGCGATCTGAGCTGGGATGGAGCATTGTAGCTTCATCCAATCCTCACCTTGATAGGCAAGGAAGCCAAAACTTTGTTCATCGCATTACAGTGAAAGAAATTTCACCTCCATCAGCCACTGACATTCTGAAAACATTGGCAGCAGACTTCATTGAAAGAACTCATGATGACAAAAATGTTCCCCAAGAGGATATCCACTTCATACAGTTCCTTGGTGAGAACATAGTTCAGAAAGAGAGTGGAAATTTTGAGATGCTTCTTCCTTTCAAAGGTAACAGTCCACCCTCTCTACCAAACAACATGAGACTAGCAACAGTACGTCTTCAGTGTCTTCAGAAGAAGTCAAAGGCTGATAAACAATATCATAACCAATATAAAACTTTCATGGAAGAGATCATAAGCAAGGGTTATGCAGAACCTGCACCTCTAACACCTTCAGGTGAAACAGAATGGTTCCTTCCTCATCATGGCGTCTACCACCCCAGAAAGCCAGATAAGCTGAGAGTTGTATTTAACTGTTCAGCCAAATTCCATGGCATTTCACTCAATGACACTCTTTTGACCGGACCAGACCTAATCAACCCTATGATGGGAGTACTTTGTCGGTTCAGAAAGTATAATGTTGCTGTCATCTGTGATATAGAAAGAATGTTTCACCAGTCCTTGTTGCCCCTCAGTCCCGAAACTACCTTAAATTCCTTTGGTGGGAGGGAGAAGATTTGGATAGGGAGCCCAAGGAATACAGAATGGCAGTTCACCTTTTTGGTGCTGCTTCATCTCCAGGATGCGCCAACTTTGGTCTGAAACACCTGGCACAGCAACAGAGAGTAAACCTGCCATCAGCATCAAACTTTGTTGAAAATAATTTTTATGTTGATGATGGGTTAGCCAGTGTTCCTGTCATGACTGCCGCTGCCCCTCCCTCATAGCAGCTGCTCATCAGGTCTGATTCTCCTCACCTGTACGCCTCAGTATTTAAGCCTGTCTCAGTCATTGCCGGAACGTCTAGCCATTTTGTCTGACTACCAGCCTTGTTGATGATCTTTGAGCTGAAGATCAAGTTATTAACCTCATGCGCTGTCTTTGTTAACGCTCCAGGTCCTCAAGCCAAACATCTACTTACCTGTCACGCTTCAGGAAACCAAGCATTCAGCCTGCTCGTCAGCCGACGCTCTCACTCCGTGTGTTTCTCCACAAGACTGCTACTCCAAGTCGGATCCACCCCAAGAATCTGTCATCCCCGGCACTGGCCTCTAGGGGACTTACTCATTCAACCCCGCCCCCGCTTCTCCCTAAGTGACTGTTTTTCGACTCCTTCCTCTCAGCCTGCTGGCGGCTCCCATCTCTTGCAACGCCCTCTGGTGTCTGTTCCGAGTACTGCAAGCTCCAGCTCCCCAGTCTCCTCAGCCAATAAATATTAAGCTGCATTCCTGGGTCTGTCGTTTTTGGTTGGTCCTCAAGATTCTTCCTGACAGTTCCGACAGTGGAAGATGCCAAAAAGGCTGATTGTTGAGGCACAAGAGCTGTGTAGGAGAGGAGGTTTACGTCTCCAAAAATTTAACTCCAACGAGGAGGAAGTCCTTGATTGTGTTGACCCTTCAGAAAGAGCTACAACCGCTGAGACTCAAAAATTAGACCCAACTCCATCTGAGTGTGTGCTAGGCATTCAGTGGTGCAGAAAAAATGACACTTTCAGCTTTGATGTACAGCGGGGAAAATAAGTATTGAACATGTCAACATTTCTCTCAAAAAACATATTAATAATCAAGCTTTTGACATGAAATTTTCATCCGATGTCGGCATCAACCCAAGTAATGCACACATAGAAAAAAATCCAAACATTTATGTCCATAAATGAAGTTATGTGTAATAAAGTGAAATGGCACAGGGAATAAATATTGAACACGCTTACTGAAATTTATTAAATACTTAGTGCAAAAACCTTTGTTGGTGGTTACAGCCTCAAAACGCCTCCTGTATGGAGAAACCAGTCGAATACATTGCTCAGGTGTGATTTTGGCCCATTCATCCACACAAACTGCCTTCAAATCTTCAAGGTTCCGGGGGTCTCTTCTGTGAACCTGAATCTTCAGTTCTTTCCAAAGATTTTCAATTGGATTCAAGTCTGGTGATTGACTGGGCCATTCTAGCAGCTTTATTTTCTTTTTCTTCAACCAGTTGAGTGTTACCTTGGCCGTGTGCTTGGGATCGTTGTCTTGCTGAAAGATCCACCCTCTTTTCATCTTCAGCAGCCTGGCAGATGACAGCAGATTCTGATCAAGAATGTCTCGATACTTTTCTCCAGTCATTATTCCTTCAATGATATGAAGTCTACCAGTACCACATGCTGAAAAACAGCCCCACACCATGATGCTCCCACCTTCAAACTTGACTGTTGGTATGGTGTTTTGGGGGTGATGTGCGGTGCCATTTTTCCTCCAAACATGTTGTGTCTTATGACATCCGAAGAGTTCAATTTTGGTCTCATCTGACCAGAGTATCTTCTCCCAGAATGTCATGGGTTTATCCAAATGTTGTGTCGCAAACTCCAAACGAGCTTCAACATGCTTCTTCTTCAAAAATGGAGTCTTGCGTGGTGTGCGTGCATGGAGGCCATGGCGGTTGAGTGCATTACTTATTGTTTTCTTTGAAACAACGGTACCTTCTGATTCCAGGTCTTTCTGAAGCTCTCCATGAGTGGTCCTGGGCGGTTGGAGAACCCTTCTGATGATTGTTCTGACTCCTCTGTCTGAAATCTTGCGAGGAGCACCTTGCCGTGGCAGGTTTATGGTAATGCCGTGTTCTTTCCACTTCCGGATGATGGCCCCAATGGTACTTACTGGAACTTTCAAAAGTTTAGAAATGCGCCTGTAACCAATGCCTTCAGTGTGTTTTGCAACAATAAAGGCCCGTACACACCGGGACGAATATTCGCCAGGCGTTATTCGCCAGCGTTTTTCGCCACGTCTTTTGTGTTCACACCCAGGCGATTTTCGCTGACGATGAGCCGAGCGAACATGCAATTTCATTCCCTGACATTAGATGGCGCTTAATGTAAACAGAAATACTCCTGTACACAAGGTGGCGCTGCGCAACTTTACGATTCTTAAAGTCGCTTTTCGCTCAGAAGAAGAGAGCAAGTATTTACGCGCTTGTCAGAATCATACAAAGAAAACATGAATATTTCAAGCATCAGTAGCTCCAACTGGTACTTGGTAAGGGGATATTTAAGAATGTCCGTCATTATTTCTTTGCGGCAGTGTAGACGCTACTTGGCGTCTAACTTCTTCGCTGGTATGTGTGCTCAGCAAGGCAGTTTTGTGTTTGAGCGCCCCCAAGTTTTGTTTTACTGTAACTTCAGAAGCTCCAGACACTTGTGCAAAAGCACCATTCTCAATGGTCGAATAGATTTCGACGCGACGCGTCGAAAAAAAAAAAACGAATCCGAGGCGGTTTTTTTTTTGACGCTTTGGCGTGTGGCGTTTTTTCATCGAGGCGTTAAACGTCGGCGAAAATCGCCGGCGAAATTCGTCCCGGTGTGAACAGGCCTTTAGGTTGCGTAGGTCTTTGGACAGCTCTTTGCTTTTACCCATCATGCAATGCTTCTTGTCTAACACCTTGCTGATGAGAAACCTTTTTAAAAGGCATCAATCAGGACTATACCAGCTGATATTACTTTGCACTAATAGGGGGCAGGTTAACCTTCTGAAAACTGACAAACTCCAGCTGCTTTCTTGGCTTGCCAGACCTTTTTACCCCTCCTTTTCTTCATGTGTTCAATACTTATTCCCTGTGCCATTTCACTTTATTACACATAACTTCATTTATGGACATAAATGTTTGGATTTCTTTCTATGTGTGCATTACTTGGGTTGATGCCGACATCTGGTGAAAATTTCGTGTCAATAGCTCGATTAGAAATGTGTTTTTTGAGAGAAATTTTGACGTGTTCAATACTTATTTTCCCTGTTGTAGGTTTAAAGGCCCAACCTGCAAGTCGTCGTGGTGTGCTATCTGTCATTGCCTCTGTTTATGACCCACTCGGGTTCATCGCCCCATTTATCCAAAGTGGAAAGCGCATCCTCCAAGAACTATGTAATAGAGGCATTGGTTGGGATGATCCTCTTCCTGAGGATGTAAAGCCAAGGTGGGAGGAGTGGACAGATGGTCTTCACAATTTGAAAGAGATTAAAATTCCAAGATGTTACCACCCACATGACTTCCATCACATGATCAAAGTAGAGTTGCATCACTTTTCGGATGCCAGTACCATGGGGTATGGTGCATGCTCATACCTCAGGCATGTGAATGAAATACGAAGTCCACTGCAGTCTTGTAATGGCTAAGGCAAGAGTAGCTCCCACAAAGGTTGTGAGTATTCCAAGACTGGAGCTTACAGCTGCTGCAGTTTCAACAAAATTAAGTGCAATGTTGAAAAGTGAACTGGACATGAAAATTGATGGAGAATACTTTTGGACAGATTCACAAGTTGTACTGGGGTACATCAACAACGAGGCCCGCAGGTTTCATATATTTGTTGCAAACCCCGTTCAACTCATTAGAGACAAATCAGATCCCAGTCAGTGGCATTACATTGAATCATCAGAGAACCCGGCTGACCACGCATCCAGAGGTTTTGATGCTTCACAGATCACTACAACGAACTGGCTCACAGGACCAAAATTTCTCTGGCGGAGAGAATTCTACCCCACAACCATCTCAACAACAGAGCTACTCATTGGCGATCCAGAAGTTAAATCAGTTCAGACATTGGTGACAGAAACAAAAACCTCCAGTGACATTCTTGCACATTTAGGTCGATGTTCTTCATGGATGAAACTCCTTAAAGTGGTTGCAAGAATCAAGAGGTTGAGCTCTAAACAAAAATCATATAATGAGCATGTTAGTGTCGAGGAACGTCAGAGAGCTGCAACCAAAGTAATCAAGTTGGTTCAAAAGGAAGCTTTTCAGCAGGAGGTGAAACTGCTTACTGAGAAAAAGGATCTTCCAAGGTCAAGCCCACTGTTTCCCCTTGATCCTGTCATGTTTGAAGGGTGCCTCTGTGTTGGCGGAAGATTAAAACAGTCATCTCTCAGTAATGAAATCAAACATCCAGTTATTCTTCCAAGAAACAGTCATGTTACCGATCTCATTGTCTCACATTATCACACCAAAATTTTCCATCAGGGCCACAGTCAAACTCAAATGGAGCTTCGAGCAAATGGATTTTGAGTTATCAGTGCCAGCAAGCTTGTTGCTAAAATCATACACGACTGGGTGCTATGCAGAAAATTCAGACGACCTACAGAGTTGCAGAGAATGGCAGACCTTCCCAAAGAGAGGGTTGAAGCTTCAGCTCCCTTCACTTATAGTGGCATGGACTGTTTTGTGCCATTTCTGGTCAGGAAAGCTCGCAAAGAATACAAAAGATATGGTCTGATTTTCACATGTCTGTATTCAAGAGCAGTTCATCTTGAAATGCTTGAAAACCTGTCAACTGATGCATTCATTAATGCTTTGAGATGTTTCAGTCTCAGAGGTGCTGTTAGACAGTTGCATTGCGATCAGGGTTCGAATTTTGTTGGGGCCAGAAATGAGTTCAAAGAGTCACTAAAGCAATGCGACAGCAAGTTGCTTGAAATTTTCTTGTCAGAGAAACAGTGCGAGTTCATCTTTAATGCACCTACTGCCAGCCATGCAGGCGGTGTTTGGGAACGTCAAATTCGCACCATCAGAAATGTGCTGAATGCTCTTCTGGCACAATGCCCAGGTCAACTTGATGATGCTTCACTCAGAACACTATTCTATGAAGCCATGGATGTCGTAAATAGCCGTCCTTTAACAGTGGATGGGATCAACGATCCAAATGCACTGGAACCATTAACTCCAAATCATTTTATGATTATGAAATCAAAGGTTGCTCTTGGACCCCCTGGATTATTTGTTAAAGAGGATTTGTATGCATCGAAGAGGTGGAGGAAAGTCCAGTTCCTGATTGAGCAGTTTTGGAGTCGATGGAAGAAGGAGTACCTAATGTCTATAGCAACAAGGCAAAAATGGCACAAACACAAACACAATCTCAAGGCAGATGATATCGTCATCATCGAGGATGACAATATTCCACGAAACAAGTGTAGCAAATTGATTTTTTTTTTTAAATGAACATTCTCAAAACTTCAGTGATTATTTAATTTTGAAATTATTTTATTTTGAGTTAACACAGTATGTAAATAAATATTTTGTTAATCTTCCAATTATTTTATACGAAAATTTGTTCCACGCGGTTACCTGTTGCGCAGGGAAGGCAATTAGCGAGACACACCCTGCCTTCACCATGCGGCCGCTGCCCCTCCCTTACCAGTTGGAGTGAGCAGTCTTAGCTGGTGAGTCGCGTTTTCTGCAGTCTCCCAATATTTTTAGTTAGCTTTTAAAATAAACGGGTATTAGTTTCTTAAATATGTTTAAAAATGGATGCAGTTGACAAGAAACTGCTCTAGAATAATTTACATTTACTTTTAACTATCTTTTTATGTGTTTTTTGGTGCCGGTTTTGATCGCGCTCTTTTTTCCTTTGATCAGGGAGCTGCAGTTGTGATGTCCACTGATGCTATTTTCTCTTGCGCTGTTTTAAAGGTTGGTCTCTGCCATTTTGTCTTATTCTGTTTAATACTGTTTTATTTTAAATGCTGTATTTACCAAATATGTGTTTTCTTTTTGTTTTATTATTGTTTGGCATTGTGTCTGAGTATATTTTATTCTGAAAATTGTACATTTATTGAACTTTTTGGATGAATGAAAACAACCAGTCTGAGTGACCAGTCTGACCTGGGAGCTGCAGTTGTGATGTCCACTGATGCTATTTTCTTTTGCGCTGTTTTAAAGGCAGATTAAAGACGCAGTGACCAGAGTTGAGTCTCCCGCTCCTTATTGTGCATCGGCGACCAAACTAAACCTGTTACACAAGTGGAGTTCAAGTTGGTTGACAAGTGGGTCTGTGGACTTCAGTCGTGGTCGCCATTTTAGCAAGTCATTTTGAGTAGACATAAAGTTTGAGCTATATAACCTTTTGTGAATAGTATTGAGACAAGACATATTTGGTTTGTGATTTGTGAATTTTGTTTCTGTTCACCATATTGCATTATACATTTTATATTTGTTTTGCTCTTTAAGTTATGGCAGATGACAGCCAGAAAAGTTTGTGTTTTCACCTGCTGTTGGGAGGGGAAGAGGTTCATTTAGTCTTGGGAAAACCTCTGTCAGTGACACTCCAGGGGCTAAAACTAAAAACCTGTTTGGACTAGATGATGTTCATGAGAAACACAAACCACTGTATTCTACACCCACTGATTCCAGTGAGAGTACCACAAATCAGTTACGTGAACTTATTGGTGAATTAGGAAATCAAGTAGGCGAGTCTATTGCTGGCCGCCTTTTGCCCAATCAGCCATCTTTCAGCTCACAGTCCCCTCACACCAAGCCATCTAGAACTGAGATGCTTAATGCAACCTCTCAAAAGTGAGTCTGATTGTTAAACCTGATGTCAAAGATCCTCCCATGTATCGTGGTGACGGAACAGACAAGTACTCCGTTCAGGAGTGGATTGAAATTGTGGAAACATACATGTACAGAAGAAATCTCCCCCAGAGTGAACAAGCAGAGGAGGTTTTAAGTCTTCTTGGCAGAGCAAAGAGTATTGTTAAAGTGGGGTTGAAAAGTAGCTCCGCTAGCAGCACCCCAGTGTCACCAGAGAGAATATACATAATTTTGAGACGCTACTTCAGTGAGACTCCAGGTTCTTGTCTACCATTGGCGGATTTTTATGCCACTCGGCCAACAGTAAAAGAAACACCAGTAGACTACTGGGTCAGGCTAAACACAGCTGCTGAAGTGGCCGACAGACACCTAAAATGCCAAGGTGGTAAGATGGATAACATGGACTCAGAAATTGCCATGATGTTTATCAGAAATTGTCCAGATCCCAACTTCGCTTGTGTGTTCAAGTGTAAGCCCATAAGTAAATGGTCTCTTACTGAAGTGCAAGAGGCAATTGATGAACACCAGAGGTAGTACCAAGCTAAGAGGTCAGTCACAACCTTGCCCAAAGCACATGCCCTCCACGTAGCTACTGCTGTAACAGCAAGCGAGACCCTTGAATGTAACGCAGAGTACACTAGTGTTGACACAGCCAAGTTATCTAATCCCACAAAGTCAAATGAAGCTGTTTCAGAGTCGAGTGCACTGGAGAGAGTTCTTAGCATGTTGGAAAGAGTGCTGGAACGGACAAGTCACCCCACCCCTTCTGGAGCTAGGCCGCAACCTCATTTACTGCCCCATTTACCCGTGATGCCCCCTGCCGAGTCTGTGGACACAGTTCACATTCGACACGTACTCACTGTATGAGAGAGAAAAGGTGCTTGGGCTGCTTAGAAGTTGGGCACCAAAGAATAGACTGTTCAAAGCCTCCCACAGCCCAGTTGAGCAATACTCAGTATCAGGGAAACTAATGTACTCACACCTTGGAGGGGACAGTGTGAGTGTTAATGATGAAGCCATCAAACTCAATGATGATGCACAATCTATTTATTTTGACTGTGTTCAGACCTCACCACCTAACACAACTGTACAGTTCCAAAACATTGCCAGGCTCGGGAAAGCTGACAGCTTATTCTACACAAATGCACAGGTGGAGGATGTGGTTTCCCTTGAAGCTTTGCTTGACACAGGCTCAATGTCATGTACTATGAGTGAAGAGGCTGAACGACTGTTAAGCAATGCTGGCTCAATGCCCACATCCCATGACATCTGCCCTGATGTTGTGCTTGTTGGCTGTGGTGGAGTCAAAGTCAAGCCCAAATGCATTTACGACTTAAAGATGGAAGTGTACGGCTGTACCTTTCAGCTCCCAACCCTAGTCGTCCCTGGACAGCGAGACCAGATGATCTTGGGGACGAATGTCATTAAACACCTTCTTAAATACTTTAAACAGAGTCCACAGTTTTGGCAGGTCTTGAATATGATGTGTCTGAGATAATGCAATTCCTTAACATGTTGTCTGGCATTAACAGGTGGAGAAGTGAAACCATCCCTGATGTTATTGGGACAGATAAGTTGACCCAATCTGTGACTTTACTACCCAAGCAGGAACATCTTGTGTGGAGCAAGTTGCAAGCCACCAAAAAAATGATGTGATCGTTTGTAGGTCTGTAGCAACCATGAATGGTGAGAGATGGATCCCAGTCAGGGTGCTAAACACATCCAGCAAAGCAGTCACCCTCTGGCACAATACGAAGTTGGCAAAGGTGTCAACCTGCATCGCTGTAGAAGATTTGGATGAGGCCCCCAACTTAAATGCAGTTAAGGTGCAAAATCAGACCATGCACAGCAAACCTGCAGACCATGCCCAAAGCCCTGCCCCAACAGATTACCAAGAGGCCCTAAACAAGCTTGGACTCGGAAGCTTGGACATTGATTCCTGTGAGGTGTCCCACTACTGGAAAGGTCAGCTCCTGCAGCTGCTTCAGAAGTATGAAGATGTCTTCTCAAAGACCAAGCTTGACTGTGGATCAGCTAAGGACATAGTTCACAGGATTCACCTGTCTGACTCCAGACCTTTCAGGCTGCCATACCGCCGCGTTCCACCAGGGCAATACCATAAACTAAGGCAAGTGCTAACGGAGATGGAAGAACTTGAGATCACACGTAAGTCAATAAGTGAGTGGGCATCGCCACTGGTCCTTGTCTGGAAGAAGAATGGAGATCTCAGGATTTGCGTGAATTACCGCTGGTTGAATGCTCGCACAATAAAAGATGCTCATCCTTTACCACACCAAGCAGACTGTCTCTCAGCTTTGGGAGGAAACGCCATATTTTGTGCCATGGACCTTACTTCCGGCTTCTACAACATTGCCATGGCTGAAGAGGACAAGAAGCTAACGGCCTTTACAACGCCTATGGGGCTTTATGAGTTCAACAGACTACCACAAGGACTGTGCAATAGCCCAGCAAGTTTTATGCGCCTCATGATGAGCATATTTGGCGACCAGAACTTCCTGACACTCCTCTGTTATCTGGATGATGTGCTGGTCTACGCGCCTAATGAGGGAGAGGCCCTGAGAAGACTGGAAATGGTCTTTGGCAGATTAAGAGCCCATGGACTAAAGTTGCCCCCTAAAAAATGTCAGCAGCTAAGGAGTGTCAAATTTCTTGGACATGTTGTGGACAGCAAGGGAGTTTCAACAGACCCCGACAAGGTCAAAGCCATAACAGCGATGACTGTGATGGACCTCATGATGGAGGACGGAATAACACCTTGCCAAAAGAAAATCAAGTCATTCTTAGGCATGGTCATGTACTATCAGCAGTTCATTCAAGGCTGTTCCAGCATGGCCAGACCCCTTTTTGCACTCACAGCTGCCCCAAAGGGACGGAAAGGAAATGCTCGTGGTGCTGCTGCTTTCAGAAAGTTACATGCCAATGACTGGAAACAAGAATACAGTGACTCGTTTGAGCGCCTAAAGTCAGCACTTCTGGAATCGGTCATCCTTGCTCATCCTGACTTCAATCGCCCATTGATCCTTTCAATGGATGCCTCAACTGATGGTCTGGGTGCGGTGCTGTCACAAGTTCAAGAAGGTGAGACAAAAGCACGGCCAGTGGCTTTTGCCAGTAAAGCTCTCACCCGTGCTCATAGCAAATACGCGGCCCACCGTTTGGAGTTTTTGACACTCAAGTGGTCAGTTTGCGACAAATTCAATCATTGGCTGAGAGGGAACCCATTTACAGTATGGACAGATAATAACCAACTAACATATATCCTCACCAAACCCAAACTTGACGCCTCTGAGCAAAGATGGGTAGCAAAGTTGTCACCTTACAGCTTCAACATCAAGTACATACCAGGCAGTAAGAACGTAGTCGCTGACGCCTTGAGCCAGCAGCCCTTCATCAAAGGCCGTGTCTCTCACAGGCTGACAATGGAGCCCTATGAAGCCCTGTTGGAGGAGTCTCAGCAAGTACAAGAGGACACAGTTCAGTAGCTTTTTAGGGCCAGTGCCAACCATCAAGAGGTCGAGTACTTTCAGTCTTCCCAACATTCAGAGAACTTGTCAATGAGTGAAGAGGATGTATCTGCTGTCCTGTCAGGGCATGTAGAATGGGAACATGGTCCTGAGCAAAGAGTACTCACCTGGCTCGTTCAAGACCTGGAGCAACTTGTGCCAAGTGGTCAAGTTACCTTACCTGTGTTTTCCCTCAAAGACCTTCAGGAGGCGCAGCAAAATGACACCACAATAGCTGTTGTTGTCACGTTTGTCATACGAGGTAGACGTCCATCACGGAGAGAAAAGTGCAGTCTATCTCTTAGAGCTCTGAAACTCCTGGAACAGTGTGACAAACTCAAAATACTCGATAACATCCTGTACAGAGTATGTAAGGACTTGACTACTGGCAGAAAACGACACCAGTATGTTATACCTGTGTCTCTGGCGGGTCAAGTGCTTCAGGGTGTGCATGACAAAGCAGGACACCAAGGCCAAAGTCGGACATTACACTTAGCGAGGCAGCGATTCTTTTGGCACGGCATGGAGCAAGGTGTGCGCGAGTATGTAAAATGCTGCAAGCGTTGTGTGGTGAGCAAGACTCCTGAGCCTGAGGGGTGAGCTTCCCTTGAAAGCATAAAGACCACAAGTCCTTTAGAACTGGTGTGTCTCGACTTTTGGGCAGCCGAAGATCCAAAGGGTCGGTGTGTAGACATCTTATTGGTAACTGATCATTTTACCAAAATGGTGCATGCCTTTCAGTGTTCCAGTCAGCTAAGCAGGTGGCCCGCCAGTTGTAGGACAGATACTTTTGTGTCTATGGTTTCCCACAAAAAATCCATTCAGACCAGGGTGCGAACTTCGAGAGTGAGGTGATTCAGGAGTTGTTGCAGGTTGCTGGAGTTAAGAAATCGAGGACCACACCATATCATCCCATGGGTAATGGCCAAACCGAAAGGTTTAATAGAACCTTAGGCAGTATGATCAGAGCCTTACCACCCCGAGACAAAAGCAAGTGGCCTCAGATGTTGCAAACATTGACGTTTGCCTATAACTGCACTGTCCATGAGTCAACTGGTTACGCACCCTTCTATCTTATGTTCGGTCGTATTCCCAGGCTCCCAGTGGACATCATGTTTCACCATGTGGAAAGAAATGACGGGATCACTGATTATAACAACTAAGTTGAAAGAATCAGGGAGAACCTTAAAGAGGCTCTTGCCGTGGCCCAGGCTAACACCGACACCAGTCAGCAACGTCAGGCCCGTCTACACAACATGAGAACCAAAGGCACAGACATTGATGAGGGAGACCACGTTCTCTTGGCAAACAAGTGTGTGCGTGACAAAAGGAAGCTTGCCGATAAGTGGTGCTCCACCATTTACACCGTTGTGTCCACAGACTCCAAGTGTCACATTTACCGGATCAGGAACACAGCCACTGGACAGGAGAAAGTGGTCCACCGTAACTTGCTCCTATTGGTGAACTTCCTGCCAATAGAGTTGGATCAAGAGCAAGTGTCGGTGTCTTCATTCAGTACCACTCCAGATCTGAGTGATGTAAACAGTGCTGATCAGGATGTTTCACTTGTGAACTCAGAATGTGATGAGTTGGATCGAACAGCTGACTGGGTGGCAAATACTGTGCCCTTGGATCCTGCCGACCATCATGGAGTTGAGAGTTGTGGCGTGGACTTTCAATCAGATGGGATTAGTGCTGAGAGTCTTATGGAGAGCAATAAAAACTGCTCTAAAGGCCAAGGTTCAGATCTCCCACATGGACAGTTAGAAACCAATGGAGAAGCAGTTAATACAAGAAGGATTGATAAGACAGATTGATAGGCTCCAAAATGAAACAGTAAACCGTATCAGAACCAGGGCTGGCAGGATTGTCAAACCAGTTAACAGACTGATACAAAACATGATAAAGAAAAAAGATACACAAGCACGTGAAGTGTTTTCTGGATTTGTAAGAAGTTTATTTTTGTAAGTTAAATGAAAAGGTCTGAGTCACTGTAGATACTGCATATTGTAAATTTGATTACGTATTTTGGGAAAGTAACAGCCACTGATTTACCTTTTGTGGAGTTGTGTTTACGGCACTACTTTGTTGCAAGTGTACATTGTGAAGTTTGGCCAGCTTTACAGTGTTGCTTTTCTTTTAAAGAGGAAGACGTATAAGTCACAGTAGTATAAGGAGTCATTATTTCTGTTGGCAAAAAATGTTCCTTTTTATCCAGTTTGATGAATATGCAACGGTTTTGAGAAGTTCAGAGGGGAGTATGTAGCAAATTGATTTTTTTAAAATGTCATTTGTAGTTCAAAACAAGTGTTATTCATGGTCACATTGTAAGTTTCAAAGTCCAAACAGTCAGAAACATGCTTTTTTCACACTTTTGGCACTTTTGACTGACAAAATGACTTTAAAGCACAAAACGCTCTCTAAAGCACGTTTTGTCATTTGAAGTTCAAAACAAGTGTTATTCATGGTCTCATTGTAAGTTTCAAAGTCCAAACAGTCAGAAACATGCTTTTTTCACACTTTTGACTGAAAAAAAATAAATGTTTTTAAGCACAAAACGCTCCCAAAAGCACTTTTTGTCATTTGTAGTTCAAAACATGTGTTATTCATGGTCACATTGTAAGTTTCAAAGTCCAAACAGTCAGAAACATGCTTTTTTCACACTTTTGGCAGTTTTGACAGACAAAATGACTTTAAAGCACAAAACGCTCTCTAAAGCACCTTTTGTCATTTGAAGTTCAAAACAAGTGTTATTCATGGTCACATTGTAAGTTTCAAAGTCCAAACAGTCAGAAACATGTTTTTTTCAAACTTTTGGCACTTTTGACTGACTAAATGATTTTTAAGCACAAAACGGTCCCAAAAGCACCTTTTGTCATTTGTAGTTCAAAACGAGTGTTATTCATGGTCACATAGTAAGTTTCAAAGTCCAAACAGTCAGAAACATGCTTTTTTAACAGTTTTGGCACTTTTGACTGACAAAATGACTTTAAAGCACAAAACGCTCTCTAAAGCACGTTTTGTCATTTGAAGTTCAAAACAAGTGTTATTCATGGTCACATAGTAAGTTTCAAAGTCCAAACAGTCAGAAACATGCTTTTTTCACAGTTTTGGCACTTTTGACTGACAAAATGACTTTAAAGCACAAAACGCTCTCTAAAGCACGTTTTGTCATTTGAAGTTCAAAACAAGGGTTATTCATGGTCAGAAACATGTTTTTTTCACACTTTTGACACTTTTGACTGACAAAATGACTTTAAAGCACAAAACGCTCTCTAAAGCACCTTTTGTCATTTGTAGTTGAAAACATATGTTATTCATGGTCACATAATAAGTTTCAAAGTCCAAACAGTCAAAAACATGTTTTTTTCACACTTTTGACACTTTTGATTGACAAAAGGATTTTTAAAGTACAAAACGCTTCCAAAAACACCTTTTGTCATTTGTAGTTCAAAACAAGTGTTATTCATGGTCACATTGTAAGTTTCAAAGTCCAAACAGTCAGAAACATGCTTTTTTCACACTTTTGGAACTTTTGACTGAAAAAATGACTTTAAAGCACAAAACGCTCTTTAAAGCACGTTTTGTCATTTGAAGTTCAAAACAAGTGTTATTCATGGTCACATTGTAAGTTTCAAAGTCCAAACAGTCATAAAGTTGTTTCTTTCACACTTTTGACTGACTAAATGACTTTAAAGCACAAAACGCTCTCTAAAGCACCTTTTGTCATTTGAAGTTCAAAACATGTGTTATTCATGGTCACATTGTAAGTTTCAAAGTCCAAACAGTCAGAAACATGCTTTTTTCACACTTTTGACTGACAAAATGATTTTTAAGCACAAAACGCTCCCAAAAGCACCTTTTGTCATTTGTAGTTCAAAACAAGTGTTATTCATGGTCACATAGTAAGTTTCAAAGTCCAAACAGTCAGAAACGTGCTTTTTTCACACTTTTGGCACTTTTGACAGACAAAATGACTTTAAAGCACAAAACACTTTCTAAAGCACATTTTGTCATTTGAAGTTCAAAAAAAGAGTTATTCATGGTCACATTGTAAGTTTCAAAGTCCAAACAGTCAGAAACATGCTTTTTTCACAGTTTTGGCACTTTTGACTGAAAGAAAAATGATTTTTAAGCACAAAACGCTCTCTATAGCACCTTTTGTCATTTGAAGTTCAAAACAAGTGTTATTCATGGTCACATTGTAAGTTTCAAAGTCCAAACAGTCAGAAACATGCTTTTTTCACACTTTTGACTGACAAAATGATTTTTAAGCACAAAACGCTCCCAAAAGCACCTTTTGTCATTTGTAGTTCAAAACAAGTGTTATTCATGGTCACATTGTAAGTTTCAAAGTCCAAACAGTCAGAAACATGCTTTTTTCACACTTTTGACTGACAAAATGATTTTTAAGCACAAAACGCTCCCAAAAGCACCTTTTGTCATTTGTAGTTCAAAACAAGTGTTATTCATGGTCACATAGTAAGTTTCAAAGTCCAAACAGTCAGAAACGTGCTTTTTTCACACTTTTGGCACTTTTGACAGACAAAATGACTTTAAAGCACAAAACACTTTCTAAAGCACATTTTGTCATTTGAAGTTCAAAAAAAGAGTTATTCATGGTCACATTGTAAGTTTCAAAGTCCAAACAGTCAGAAACATGCTTTTTTCACAGTTTTGGCACTTTTGACTGAAAAAATGATTTTTAAGCACAAAACGCTCCCAAAAGCACCTTTTGTCAGTTGTAGTTCAAAACATGTGTTATTCATGGTCACATTGTAAGTTTCAAAGTCCAAACAGTCAGAAACATGCTTTTTTCACACTTTTGGCACTTTTGACAGAAAAAAAATATATTTTTAAGCACAAAACGCTCCTAAAAGCACCTTTTGTCATTTGTAGTTCAAAACAAGTGTTATTCATGGTCACATTGTAAGTTTCAAAGTCCAAACAGTCAGAAACATGCTTTTTTCACACTTTTGACACTTCTGACTGACAAAATGATTTTTAAGCACAAAACGCTCCCTAAAGCACCTTTTGTCATTTGTAGTTCAAAACAAGTGTTATTCATGGTCACATTATAAATTTCAAAGTCCAAACAGTCAGAAACATGCTTTTTTAAAACTTTTGGCACTTTTGACTGAAAAAATTACTTTAAAGCACAAAACGCTCTCTAAAGCACGTTTTGTCATTTGAAGTTCAAAAAAAGAGTTATTCATGGTCACATTGTAAGTTTCAAAGTCCAAGCAGTCAGAAACATGCTTTTTTACAGTTTTGGCACTTTTGACTGAAAAAATGATTTTTAAGCACAAAACGCTCCCAAAAACACCTTTTGTCATTTGTAGTTCAAAACATGTGTTATTCATGGTCACATTGTAAGTTTAAAAGTCCAAACAGTCATAAAACATGCTTTTTTCACACTTTTGGCACTTTTGACTGAAAAAAAAAATATTTTTAAGCACAAAACGCTCCCAAAAGCACGTTTTGTCATTTGTAGTTCAAAACAAGTGTTATTCATGGTCAAATTGTAAGTTTCAAAGTCCAAACAGTCAGAAACATGCTTTTTTCACAGTTTTGGCACTTTTGACTTAAAAAAAAAAAGATTTTTAAGCACAAAACGCTCCCAAAAGCACGTTTTGTCATTTGTAGTTCAAAACAAGTGTCATTCATGGTCACATAGTAAGTATCAAAGTCCAAACAGTCAGAAATATAGTTTTTTCACACTTTTGACTGACAAAATGACTTTAAAGAACAAAACGCTCTCTAAAGCACGTTTTGTCATTTGAAGTTCAAAACAAGTGTTATTCATGGTCACATTGTAAGTTTCAAAGTCCAAACAGTGAGAAACATGCTTTTTCACACTTTTGGCACTTTTGACTGACAAAATGACTTTAAAGGACAAAACGCTCTCTAAAGCACGTTTTGTCATTTGAAGTTCAAAACAAGTGTTATTCATGGTCACATTGTAAGTTTCAAAGTCCAAACAGTCAGAAACATGTTTTTTCACACTTTTGGCACTTTTGACTGAAAAAATGAGCACAAAACGCTCCCAAAAACACCTTTTGTCATTTGTAGTTCAAAACAAGTGTTATTCATGGTCACATTGTAAGTTTCAAAGTCCAAACAGTCAGAAACATGCTTTTTTTTTTACAGTTTTGGCACTTTTGACTGAAAAAAATGATTTTTAAGCACAAAACGCTCTCTAAAGCACGTTTTGTCATTTGAAGTTCAAAACAAGTGTTATTCATGGTCACATTGTAAGTTTCAAAGTCCAAACAGTCAGAAACATGCTTTTTTCACAGTTTTGGCACTTTTGACTGAAAGAAAAATGATTTTTAAGCACAAAACGCTCTCTATAGCACCTTTTGTCATTTGAAGTTCAAAACAAGTGTTATTCATGGTCACATTGTAAGTTTCAAAGTCCAAACAGTCAGAAACATGCTTTTTTCACACTTTTGACTGACAAAATGATTTTTAAGCACAAAACGCTCCCAAAAGCACCTTTTGTCATTTGTAGTTCAAAACAAGTGTTATTCATGGTCACATAGTAAGTTTCAAAGTCCAAACAGTCAGAAACGTGCTTTTTTCACACTTTTGGCACTTTTGACAGACAAAATGACTTTAAAGCACAAAACACTTTCTAAAGCACATTTTGTCATTTGAAGTTCAAAAAAAGAGTTATTCATGGTCACATTGTAAGTTTCAAAGTCCAAACAGTCAGAAACATGCTTTTTTCACAGTTTTGGCACTTTTGACTGAAAGAAAAATGATTTTTAAGCACAAAACGCTCTCTATAGCACCTTTTGTCATTTGAAGTTCAAAACAAGTGTTATTCATGGTCACATTGTAAGTTTCAAAGTCCAAACAGTCAGAAACATGCTTTTTTCACACTTTTGACTGACAAAATGATTTTTAAGCACAAAACGCTCCCAAAAGCACCTTTTGTCATTTGTAGTTCAAAACAAGTGTTATTCATGGTCACATTGTAAGTTTCAAAGTCCAAACAGTCAGAAACATGCTTTTTTCACACTTTTGACTGACAAAATGATTTTTAAGCACAAAACGCTCCCAAAAGCACCTTTTGTCATTTGTAGTTCAAAACAAGTGTTATTCATGGTCACATAGTAAGTTTCAAAGTCCAAACAGTCAGAAACGTGCTTTTTTCACACTTTTGGCACTTTTGACAGACAAAATGACTTTAAAGCACAAAACACTTTCTAAAGCACATTTTGTCATTTGAAGTTCAAAAAAAGAGTTATTCATGGTCACATTGTAAGTTTCAAAGTCCAAACAGTCAGAAACATGCTTTTTTCACAGTTTTGGCACTTTTGACTGAAAAAATGATTTTTAAGCACAAAACGCTCCCAAAAGCACCTTTTGTCAGTTGTAGTTCAAAACATGTGTTATTCATGGTCACATTGTAAGTTTCAAAGTCCAAACAGTCAGAAACATGCTTTTTTCACACTTTTGGCACTTTTGACAGAAAAAAAATATATTTTTAAGCACAAAACGCTCCTAAAAGCACCTTTTGTCATTTGTAGTTCAAAACAAGTGTTATTCATGGTCACATTGTAAGTTTCAAAGTCCAAACAGTCAGAAACATGCTTTTTTCACACTTTTGACACTTCTGACTGACAAAATGATTTTTAAGCACAAAACGCTCCCTAAAGCACCTTTTGTCATTTGTAGTTCAAAACAAGTGTTATTCATGGTCACATTATAAATTTCAAAGTCCAAACAGTCAGAAACATGCTTTTTTAAAACTTTTGGCACTTTTGACTGAAAAAATTACTTTAAAGCACAAAACGCTCTCTAAAGCACGTTTTGTCATTTGAAGTTCAAAAAAAGAGTTATTCATGGTCACATTGTAAGTTTCAAAGTCCAAGCAGTCAGAAACATGCTTTTTTACAGTTTTGGCACTTTTGACTGAAAAAATGATTTTTAAGCACAAAACGCTCCCAAAAGCACCTTTTGTCAGTTGTAGTTCAAAACATGTGTTATTCATGGTCACATTGTAAGTTTAAAAGTCCAAACAGTCATAAAACATGCTTTTTTCACACTTTTGGCACTTTTGACTGAAAAAAAAAATATTTTTAAGCACAAAACGCTCCCAAAAGCACGTTTTGTCATTTGTAGTTCAAAACAAGTGTTATTCATGGTCAAATTGTAAGTTTCAAAGTCCAAACAGTCAGAAACATGCTTTTTTCACAGTTTTGGCACTTTTGACTTAAAAAAAAAAAGATTTTTAAGCACAAAACGCTCCCAAAAGCACGTTTTGTCATTTGTAGTTCAAAACAAGTGTCATTCATGGTCACATAGTAAGTATCAAAGTCCAAACAGTCAGAAATATAGTTTTTTCACACTTTTGACTGACAAAATGACTTTAAAGAACAAAACGCTCTCTAAAGCACGTTTTGTCATTTGAAGTTCAAAACAAGTGTTATTCATGGTCACATTGTAAGTTTCAAAGTCCAAACAGTGAGAAACATGCTTTTTTCACACTTTTGGCACTTTTGACTGACAAAATGACTTTAAAGGACAAAACGCTCTCTAAAGCACGTTTTGTCATTTGAAGTTCAAAACAAGTGTTATTCATGGTCACATTGTAAGTTTCAAAGTCCAAACAGTCAGAAACATGTTTTTTCACACTTTTGGCACTTTTGACTGAAAAAATGAGCACAAAACGCTCCCAAAAACACCTTTTGTCATTTGTAGTTCAAAACAAGTGTTATTCATGGTCACATTGTAAGTTTCAAAGTCCAAACAGTCAGAAACATGCTTTTTTCACAGTTTTGGCAGTTTTGACTGAAAAAATGATTTTAAAGTACAAAACGCTCCCAAAAGCACCTTTTGTCAGTTGTAGTTCAAAACATGTGTTATTCATGGTCACATTGTAAGTTTCAAAGTCCAAACAGTCAGAAACATGCTTTTTTCACAGTTTTGGCACTTTTGACTTAAAAAAAAAAGATTTTTAAGCACAAAACGCTCCCAAAAGCACGTTTTGTCATTTGTAGTTCAAAACAAGTGTTATTCATGGTCACATTGTAAGTTTCAAAGTCCAAACAGTCAGAAACATGCTTTTTTCACAGTTTTGGCACTTTTGACTCAAAAAATGATTTTTAAGCACAAAACGCTCCCAAAAGCACCTTTTGTCAGTTGTAGTTCAAAACATGTGTTATTCATGGTCACATTGTAAGTTTCAAAGTCCAAACAGTCAGAAACATGCTTTTTTACAACTTTTGGCAGTTTTGACAGACAAAATGACTTTAAAGCACAAAACGCTCTCTAAAGCACCTTTTGTCATTTGTAGTTCAAAACATGTGTTATATATGGTCACATTGTAAATTTCAAATTCCAAACATTCAGAAACGTGCTTTTTTCACAGTTTTGGCACTTTTGATTGACAAAATGACTTTAAAGCACAAAACGCTCTCTAAAGCACGTTTTGTCATTTGAAGTTCAAAACAAGTGTTATTCATGGTCACATTGTAAGTTTCAAAGTCCAAACAGTCAGAAACATGCTTTTTTCACACTTTTGACACTTTTGACTGACAAAATGATTTTTAAGCACAAAACGCTCCCAAAAGCACCTTTTGTCATTTGTAGTTCAAAACATATGTTATTCATGGTCACATAGTAAGTTTCAAAGTCCAAACAGTCAGAAACATGTTTTTTTCACACTTTTGACACTTTTGATTGACAAAATGATTTTTAAAGTACAAAACGCTTCCAAAAGCACCATTTGTCATTTGTAGTTCAAAACAAGTGTTATTCATGGTCACATTGTAAGTTTCAAAGTCCAAACAGTCAGAAACATGCTTTTCTAAAACTTTTGGCAGTTTTGACAGACAAAATGACTTTAAAGCACAAAACGCTCTCTAAAGCACGTTTTGTCATTTGAAGTTCAAAAAAAGTGTTATTCATGGTCACATTATAAGTTTCAAAGTCCAAACAGTCAGAAACATGCTTTTTTCACACTTTTGGCACTTTTGACTGACAAAATGACTTTAAAGGACAAAACGCTCTCTAAAGCACGTTTTGTCATTTGAAGTTCAAAACAAGTGTTATTCATGGTCACATTGTAAGTTTCAAAGTCCAAACAGTCAGAAACATGTTGTTTCACACTTTTGGCACTTTTGACTGAAAAAATGAGCACAAAACGCTCCCAAAAACACCTTTTGTCATTTGTAGTTCAAAACAAGTGTTATTCATGGTCACATTGTAAGTTTCAAAGTCCAAACAGTCAGAAACATGCTTTTTTTTTTACAGTTTTGGCACTTTTGACTGAAAAAAATGATTTTTAAGCACAAAACGCTCTCTAAAGCACGTTTTGTCATTTGAAGTTCAAAAAAAGTGTTATTCATGGTCACATTGTAAGTTTCAAAGTCCAAACAGTCAGAAACATGCTTTTTTCACAGTTTTGGCAGTTTTGACTGAAAAAATGATTTTAAAGTACAAAACGCTCCCAAAAGCACCTTTTGTCAGTTGTAGTTCAAAACATGTGTTATTCATGGTCACATTGTAAGTTTCAAAGTCCAAACAGTCAGAAACATGCTTTTTTCACAGTTTTGGCACTTTTGACTTAAAAAAAAAAGATTTTTAAGCACAAAACGCTCCCAAAAGCACGTTTTGTCATTTGTAGTTCAAAACAAGTGTTATTCATGGTCACATTGTAAGTTTCAAAGTCCAAACAGTCAGAAACATGCTTTTTTCACAGTTTTGGCACTTTTGACTGAAAAAATGATTTTTAAGCACAAAACGCTCCCAAAAGCACCTTTTGTCAGTTGTAGTTCAAAACATGTGTTATTCATGGTCACATTGTAAGTTTCAAAGTCCAAACAGTCAGAAACATGCTTTTTTACAACTTTTGGCAGTTTTGACAGACAAAATGACTTTAAAGCACAAAACGCTCTCTAAAGCACCTTTTGTCATTTGTAGTTCAAAACATGTGTTATTCATGGTCACATTGTAAATTTCAAATTCCAAACATTCAGAAACGTGCTTTTTTCACAGTTTTGGCACTTTTGATTGACAAAATGACTTTAAAGCACAAAACGCTCTCTAAAGCACGTTTTGTCATTTGAAGTTCAAAACAAGTGTTATTCATGGTCACATTGTAAGTTTCAAAGTCCAAACAGTCAGAAACATGCTTTTTTCACACTTTTGACACTTTTGACTGACAAAATGATTTTTAAGCACAAAACGCTCCCAAAAGCACCTTTTGTCATTTGTAGTTCAAAACATATGTTATTCATGGTCACATAGTAAGTTTCAAAGTCCAAACAGTCAGAAACATGTTTTTTTCACACTTTTGACACTTTTGATTGACAAAATGATTTTTAAAGTACAAAACGCTTCCAAAAGCACCATTTGTCATTTGTAGTTCAAAACAAGTGTTATTCATGGTCACATTGTAAGTTTCAAAGTCCAAACAGTCAGAAACATGCTTTTCTAAAACTTTTGGCAGTTTTGACAGACAAAATGACTTTAAAGCACAAAACGCTCTCTAAAGCACGTTTTGTCATTTGAAGTTCAAAAAAAGTGTTATTCATGGTCACATTATAAGTTTCAAAGTCCAAACAGTCAGAAACATGCTTTTTTCACAGTTTTGGCTGTGTTTGAAAAAATTATTTTAAAGTACAAAACACTCCCAAAAGCACCTTTTGTCATTTGTATTTCAAAACAAGTGTTATTCATGGTCACATAGTAAGTTTCAAAGTCCAAACAGTCAGAAACATGCTTTTTTCACACTTTTGGAACTTTTGACTGACAAAATGATTTTTAAGCACAAAACGCTCCCAAAAGCACGGTTTGTCATTTGTAGTTCAAGACAAGTGTCATTCATGGTCACATAGTAAGTATCAAAGTCCAATCAGTCAGAAACATAGTTTTTTCACACTTTTGACTGACAAAATGACTTTAAAGAACAAAATGCTCTCTAAAGCACGTTTTGTCATTTGAAGTTCAAAACAAGTGTTATTCATGGTCACATTGTAAGTTTCAAAGTCCAAACAGTGAGAAACATGCTTTTTTCACACTTTTGGCACTTTTGACTGACAAAATGACTTTAAAGGACAAAACGCTCTCTAAAGCACGTTTTGTCATTTGAAGTTCAAAACAAGTGTTATTCATGGTCACATTGTAAGTTTCAAAGTCCAAACAGTCAGAAACATGTTTTTTTCACACTTTTGGCACTTTTGACTGAAAAAATGAGCACAAAACGCTCCCAAAAACACCTTTTGTCATTTGTAGTTCAAAACAAGTGTTATTCATGGTCACATTGTAAGTTTCAAAGTCCAAACAGTCAGAAACATGCTTTTTTTTTTACAGTTTTGGCACTTTTGACTGAAAAAAATGATTTTTAAGCACAAAACGCTCTCTAAAGCACGTTTTGTCATTTGAAGTTCAAAAAAAGTGTTATTCATGGTCACATTGTAAGTTTCAAAGTCCAAACAGTCAGAAACATGTTTTTTTCACAGTTTTGGCTGTTTTGACTGAAAAAATGATTTTAAAGTACAAAACGCTCCCAAAAGCACCTTTTTTCATTTGTATTTCAAAACAAGTGTTATTCATGGTCACATAGTAAGTTTCAAAGTCCAAACAGTCAGAAACATGCTTTTTTCACACTTTTGGAACTTTTGACTGAAAAAATGACTTTAAAGCACAAAACGCTCTCTAAAGCACGTTTTGTAATTTGAAGTTCAAAACAAGTGTTATTCATGGTCACATTGTAAGTTTCAAAGTCCAAACAGTCAGAAACATGCTTTTTTCACACTTTTGGCACTTTTGACTGAAAAAAAATATATTTTTAAGCACAAAACGCTCCTAAAAGCACCTTTTGTCATTTGTAGTTCAAAACAAGAGTTATTCATGGTCACATTGTAAGTTTCAAAGTCCAAACAGTCAGAAACATGCTTTTTTCACACTTTTGGAACTTTTGACTAAAAAAATGACTTTAAAGCACAAAACGCTCTCTAAAGCACGTTTTGTCATTTGAAGTTCAAAACAAGTGTTATTCATGGTCACATTGTAAGTTTCAAAGTCCAAACAGTCAGAAACATGCTTTTTTCACACTTTTGGCACTTTTGACTGAAAAAAAATATATTTTTAAGCACAAAACGCTCCTAAAAGCACCTTTTGTCATTTGTAGTTCAAAACAAGTGTTATTCATGGTCACATTGTAAGTTTCAAAGTCCAAACAGTCAGAAACATGCTTTTTTCACACTTTTGGCAGTTTTGACAGACAAAATGACTTTAAAGCACAAAACGCTCTCTAAAGCACGTTTTGTCATTTGAAGTTCAAAAAAAGTGTTATTCATGGTCACATTGTAAGTTTCAAAGTCCAAACAGTCAGAAACATGCTTTTTTCACACTTTTGGCACTTTTGACTGAAAAAATGAGCACAAAACGCTCCCAAAAACACCTTTTGTCATTTGTAGTTCAAAACAAGTGTTATTCATGGTCACATTGTAAGTTTCAAAGTCCAAACAGTCAGAAACATGCTTTTTTCACAGTTTTGGCACTTTTGACTGAAAAAATGATTTTTAAGCACAAAACGCTCCCAAAAGCACCTTTTGTCAGTTGTAGTTCAAAACATGTGTTATTCATGGTCACATTGTAAGTTTCAAAGTCCAAACAGTCAGAAACATGCTTTTTTAAAACTTTTGGCAGTTTTGACAGACAAAATGACTTTAAAGCACAAAACGCTCTCTAAAGCACCTTTTGTCATTTGTAGTTCAAAACATGTGTTATTCATGGTCACATTGTAAATTTCAAATTCCAAACATTCAGAAACATGCTTTTTTCACAGTTTTGGCACTTTTGATTGACAAAATGACTTTAAAGCACAAAACGCTCTCTAAAGCACGTTTTGTCATTTGAAGTTCAAAACAAGTGTTATTCATGGTCACATTGTAAGTTTCAAAGTCCAAACAGTCAGAAACATGCTTTTTTCACACTTTTGACACTTTTGACTGACAAAATGATTTTTAAGCACAAAACGCTCCCAAAAGCACCTTTTGTCATTTGTAGTTCAAAACATATGTTATTCATGGTCACATAGTACGTTTCAAAGTCCAAACAGTCAGAAACATGCTTTTTTCACACTTTTGACACTTTTGACTGACAAAATGACTTTAAAGCACAAAACGCTCTCTAAAGCACGTTTTGTCATTTGAAGTTCAAAAAAAGAGTTATTCATGGTCACATTGTAAGTTTCAAAGTCCAAACAGTCAGAAACATGCTTTTCTAAAACTTTTGGCAGTTTTGACAGACAAAATGACTTTAAAGCACAAAACGCTCTCTAAAGCACGTTTTGTCATTTGAAGTTCAAAAAAAGTGTTATTCATGGTCACATTATAAGTTTCAAAGTCCAAACAGTCAGAAACATGCTTTTTTCACAGTTTAGGCTGTGTTTGAAAAAATTATTTTAAAGTACAAAACGCTCCCAAAAGCACCTTTTGTCATTTGTATTTCAAAACAAGTGTTATTCATGGTCACATAGTAAGTTTCAAAGTCCAAACAGTCAGAAACATGCTTTTTTCACACTTTTGGAACTTTTGACTGACAAAATGATTTTTAAGCACAAAACGCTCCCAAAAGCACGGTTTGTCATTTGTAGTTCAAAACAAGTGTTATTCATGGTCACATAGTAAGTTTCAAAGTCCAAACAGTCAGAAACATGCTTTTTTCACAGTTTTGACTGACAAAATGATTTTGAAGCACAAAACGCTCTCTAAAGCACCTTTTGTCATTTGAAGTTCAAAACAAGTGTTATTCATGGTCACATTGTAAGTTTCAAAGTCCAAACAGTCAGAAACATGCTTTTTTCACACTTTGGGCACTTTTGACTGACAAAATGACTTTAAAGCACAAAACGCTCTCTAAAGCACCTTTTGTCATTTGAAGTTCAAAACAAGTGTTATTCATGGTCACATTGTAAGTTTCAAAGTCCAAACAGTCAGAAACATGCTTTTTTCACAGTTTTGGCACTTTTGACTGAAAAAATGACTTTAAAGCACAAAACGCTCTCTATAGCACCTTTTGTCATTTGAAGTTCAAAACAAGTGTTATTCATGGTCACATTGTAAGTTTCAAAGTCCAAACAGTCAGAAACATGCTTTTTTACACTTTTGGCACTTTTGACTGAAAAAAAAAAAAATGTTTTTAAGCACAAAACGCTCCCAAAAGCACTTTTTGTCATTTGTAGTTCAAAACAGGTGTTATTCATGGTCACATTGTAAGTTTCAAAGTCCAAACAGTCAGAAACATGCTTTTTTCACACTTTTGGCACTTTTGACAGACAAAATGACTTTAAAGCACAAAACGCTCTCTAAAGCACGTTTTGTCATTTGTAGTTCAAAACAAGTGTTATTCATGGTCACATAGTAAGTTTCAAAGTCCAAACAGTCAGAAACGTGCTTTTTACACACTTTTGGCACTTTTGACAGACAAAATGACTTTAAAGCACAAAACGCTCTCTAAAGCACGTTTTGTCATTTGAAGTTCAAAAAAAGAGTTATTTATGGTCACATTGTAAGTTTCAAAGTCCAAACAGTCAGAAACATGTTTTTTTCACACTTTTGACTGAAAAAAATGATTTTTAAGCACAAAACGCTCCCAAAAGCACCTTTTGTCAGTTGTAGTTCAAGACATGTGTTAATCATGGTCACATTGTAAGTTTCAAAGTCCAAACAGTCAGAAACATGCTTTTTTACAGTTTTGGCACTTTTGACTGAAAAAATGATTTTTAAGCACAAAACGCTCTCTAAATCACCTTTTGTCATTTGTAGTTCAAAACAAGTGTTATTCATGGTCACATAGTAAGTTTCAAAGTCCAAACAGTCAGAAACATGCTTTTTTCACACTTTTGGCACTTTTGACTGAAAAAAAAAATATTTTTAAGCACAAAACGCTCCTAAATTCATCTTTTGTCATTTGTAGTTCAAAACAAGTGTCATTCATGGTCACATAGTAAGTTTCAAAGTCCAAACAGTCAGAAACATAGTTTTTTCACTCTTTTGACTGACAAAATGACTTTAAAGAACAAAACGCTCTCTAAAGCACGTTTTGTCATTTGAAGTTCAAAACAAGTGTTATTCATGGTCACATTGTAAGTTTCAAAGTCCAAACAGTGAGAAACATGCTTTTTTCACACTTTTGGCACTTTTGACTGACAAAATGACTTTAAAGGACAAAACGCTCTTTGAAGCACGTTTTGTCATTTGAAGTTCAAAACAAGTGTTATTCATGGTCACATTGTAAGTTTCAAAGTCCAAACAGTCAGAAACATGCTTTTTTAAAACTTTTGGCTGTTTTGACAGACAAAATGACTTTAAAGCACAAAACGCTCTCTAAAGCACCTTTTTTCATTTGTAGTTCAAAACATGTGTTATTCATGGTCACATTGTAAGTTTCAAATTCCAAACATTCAGAAACATGCTTTTTTCACAGTTTTGGCACTTTTGATTGACAAAATGACTTTAAAGCACAAAACGCTCTCAAAAGCACGTTTTGTCATTTGAAGTTCAAAACAAGTGTTATTCATGGTCACATTGTAAGTTTCAAAGTCCAAACAGTCAGAAACATGCTTTTTTCACACTTTTGACACTTTTGACTGACAAAATGATTTTTAAGCACAAAACGCTCCCAAAAGCACCTTTTGTCATTTGTAGTTCAAAACATATGTTATTCATGGTCACATAGTAAGTTTCAAAGTCCAAACAGTCAGAAACATGCTTTTTTCACACTTATGGCACTTTTGACAGAAAAAAAATATATTTTTAAGCACAAAACGCTCCTAAAAGCACCTTTTGTCATTTGTAGTTCAAAACAAGTGTTATTCATCGTCAAATTGTAAGTTTCAAAGTCCAAACAGTCAGAAACATGCTTTTTTCACACTTTTGACACTTCTGACTGACAAAATGATTTTTAAGCACAAAACGCTCCCTAAAGCACCTTTTGTCATTTGTAGTTCAAAACAAGTGTTATTCATGGTCACATTATAAATTTCAAAGTCCAAACAGTCAGAAACATGCTTTTTTAAAACTTTTGGCACTTTTGACTGAAAAAATTACTTTAAAGCACAAAACGCTCTCTAAAGCACGTTTTGTCATTTGAAGTTCAAAAAAAGAGTTATTCATGGTCACATTGTAAGTTTCAAAGTCCAAGCAGTCAGAAACATGCTTTTTTACAGTTTTGGCACTTTTGACTGAAAAATGATTTTTAAGCACAAAACGCTCTCTAAAGCACCTTTTGTCATTTGTAGTTCAAAACAAGTGTTATTCATGGTCACATTGTAAGTTTCAAAGTCCAAACAGTCAGAAACATGCTTTTTTCACAGTTTTGGCAGTTTTGACAGACAAAATGACTTTAAAGGACAAAACGCTCTCTAAAGCACGTTTTGTCATTTGTAGTTCAAAACAAGTGTTATTCATGGTCACATAGTAAGTTTCAAAGTCCAAACAGTCAGAAACATGCTTTTTTCACACTTTTGGCACTTTTGACTGAAAAAAAAAATATTTTTAAGCACAAAACGCTCCTAAATTCATCTTTTGTCATTTGTAGTTCAAAACAAGTGTCATTCATGGTCACATAGTAAGTTTCAAAGTCCAAACAGTCAGAAACATAGTTTTTTCACTCTTTTGACTGACAAAATGACTTTAAAGAACAAAACGCTCTCTAAAGCACGTTTTGTCATTTGAAGTTCAAAACAAGTGTTATTCATGGTCACATTGTAAGTTTCAAAGTCCAAACAGTGAGAAACATGCTTTTTTCACACTTTTGGCACTTTTGACTGACAAAATGACTTTAAAGGACAAAACGCTCTTTGAAGCACGTTTTGTCATTTGAAGTTCAAAACAAGTGTTATTCATGGTCACATTGTAAGTTTCAAAGTCCAAACAGTCAGAAACATGCTTTTTTAAAACTTTTGGCTGTTTTGACAGACAAAATGACTTTAAAGCACAAAACGCTCTCTAAAGCACCTTTTTTCATTTGTAGTTCAAAACATGTGTTATTCATGGTCACATTGTAAGTTTCAAATTCCAAACATTCAGAAACATGCTTTTTTCACAGTTTTGGCACTTTTGATTGACAAAATGACTTTAAAGCACAAAACGCTCTCTAAAGCACGTTTTGTCATTTGAAGTTCAAAACAAGTGTTATTCATGGTCACATTGTAAGTTTCAAAGTCCAAACAGTCAGAAACATGCTTTTTTCACACTTTTGACACTTTTGACTGACAAAATGATTTTTAAGCACAAAACGCTCCCAAAAGCACCTTTTGTCATTTGTAGTTCAAAACATATGTTATTCATGGTCACATAGTAAGTTTCAAAGTCCAAACAGTCAGAAACATGCTTTTTTCACACTTATGGCACTTTTGACAGAAAAAAAATATATTTTTAAGCACAAAACGCTCCTAAAAGCACCTTTTGTCATTTGTAGTTCAAAACAAGTGTTATTCATCGTCAAATTGTAAGTTTCAAAGTCCAAACAGTCAGAAACATGCTTTTTTCACACTTTTGACACTTCTGACTGACAAAATGATTTTTAAGCACAAAACGCTCCCTAAAGCACCTTTTGTCATTTGTAGTTCAAAACAAGTGTTATTCATGGTCACATTATAAATTTCAAAGTCCAAACAGTCAGAAACATGCTTTTTTAAAACTTTTGGCACTTTTGACTGAAAAAATTACTTTAAAGCACAAAACGCTCTCTAAAGCACGTTTTGTCATTTGAAGTTCAAAAAAAGAGTTATTCATGGTCACATTGTAAGTTTCAAAGTCCAAGCAGTCAGAAACATGCTTTTTTACAGTTTTGGCACTTTTGACTGAAAAATGATTTTTAAGCACAAAACGCTCTCTAAAGCACCTTTTGTCATTTGTAGTTCAAAACAAGTGTTATTCATGGTCACATTGTAAGTTTCAAAGTCCAAACAGTCAGAAACATGCTTTTTTCACAGTTTTGGCAGTTTTGACAGACAAAATGACTTTAAAGGACAAAACGCTCTCTAAAGCACGTTTTGTCATTTGAAGTTCAAAACAAGTGTTATTCATGGTCACATTGTAAGTTTCAAAGTCCAAACAGTCAGAAACATGCTTTTTTAAAACTTTTGGCAGTTTTGACAGACAAAATGACTTTAAAGCACAAAACGTTATCTAAAGCACGTTTTGTCAATTGAAGTTCAAAAAAAGTGTTATTCATGGTCACATTGTAAGTTTCAAAGTCCAAACAGTCAGAAACATGCTTTTTTCACAGTTTTGGCTGTTTTGACTGAAAAAATGATTTTAAAGTACAAAACGCTCCCAAAAGCACCTTTTGTCATTTGTAGTTCAAAACAAGTGTTATTCATGGTCACATTGTAAGTTTCAAAGTCCAAACAGTCAGAAACATGCTTTTTTCACAGTTTTGGCACTTTTGACTTAAAAAAAAAAAGATTTTTAAGCACAAAACGCTCCTAAATTCATCTTTTGTCATTTGTAGTTCAAAACAAGTGTCATTCATGGTCACATAGTAAGTTTCAAAGTCCAAACAGTCAGAAACATAGTTTTTTCACTCTTTTGACTGACAAAATGACTTTAAAGAACAAAACGCTCTCTAAAGCACGTTTTGTCATTTGAAGTTCAAAACAAGTGTTATTCATGGTCACATTGTAAGTTTCAAAGTCCAAACAGTGAGAAACATGCTTTTTTCACACTTTTGGCACTTTTGACTGACAAAATGACTTTAAAGGACAAAACGCTCTTTGAAGCACGTTTTGTCATTTGAAGTTCAAAACAAGTGTTATTCATGGTCACATTGTAAGTTTCAAAGTCCAAACAGTCAGAAACATGCTTTTTTAAAACTTTTGGCTGTTTTGACAGACAAAATGACTTTAAAGCACAAAACGCTCTCTAAAGCACCTTTTTTCATTTGTAGTTCAAAACATGTGTTATTCATGGTCACATTGTAAGTTTCAAATTCCAAACATTCAGAAACATGCTTTTTTCACAGTTTTGGCACTTTTGATTGACAAAATGACTTTAAAGCACAAAACGCTCTCTAAAGCACGTTTTGTCATTTGAAGTTCAAAACAAGTGTTATTCATGGTCACATTGTAAGTTTCAAAGTCCAAACAGTCAGAAACATGCTTTTTTCACACTTTTGACACTTTTGACTGACAAAATGATTTTTAAGCACAAAACGCTCCCAAAAGCACCTTTTGTCATTTGTAGTTCAAAACATATGTTATTCATGGTCACATAGTAAGTTTCAAAGTCCAAACAGTCAGAAACATGCTTTTTTCACACTTATGGCACTTTTGACAGAAAAAAAATATATTTTTAAGCACAAAACGCTCCTAAAAGCACCTTTTGTCATTTGTAGTTCAAAACAAGTGTTATTCATCGTCAAATTGTAAGTTTCAAAGTCCAAACAGTCAGAAACATGCTTTTTTCACACTTTTGACACTTCTGACTGACAAAATGATTTTTAAGCACAAAACGCTCCCTAAAGCACCTTTTGTCATTTGTAGTTCAAAACAAGTGTTATTCATGGTCACATTATAAATTTCAAAGTCCAAACAGTCAGAAACATGCTTTTTTAAAACTTTTGGCACTTTTGACTGAAAAAATTACTTTAAAGCACAAAACGCTCTCTAAAGCACGTTTTGTCATTTGAAGTTCAAAAAAAGAGTTATTCATGGTCACATTGTAAGTTTCAAAGTCCAAGCAGTCAGAAACATGCTTTTTTACAGTTTTGGCACTTTTGACTGAAAAATGATTTTTAAGCACAAAACGCTCTCTAAAGCACCTTTTGTCATTTGTAGTTCAAAACAAGTGTTATTCATGGTCACATTGTAAGTTTCAAAGTCCAAACAGTCAGAAACATGCTTTTTTCACAGTTTTGGCAGTTTTGACAGACAAAATGACTTTAAAGGACAAAACGCTCTCTAAAGCACGTTTTGTCATTTGAAGTTCAAAACAAGTGTTATTCATGGTCACATTGTAAGTTTCAAAGTCCAAACAGTCAGAAACATGCTTTTTTAAAACTTTTGGCAGTTTTGACAGACAAAATGACTTTAAAGCACAAAACGTTATCTAAAGCACGTTTTGTCAATTGAAGTTCAAAAAAAGTGTTATTCATGGTCACATTGTAAGTTTCAAAGTCCAAACAGTCAGAAACATGCTTTTTTCACAGTTTTGGCTGTTTTGACTGAAAAAATGATTTTAAAGTACAAAACGCTCCCAAAAGCACCTTTTGTCATTTGTAGTTCAAAACAAGTGTTATTCATGGTCACATTGTAAGTTTCAAAGTCCAAACAGTCAGAAACATGCTTTTTTCACAGTTTTGGTACTTTTGACTTAAAAAAAAAAAGATTTTTAAGCACAAAACGCTCCCAAAAGCACGTTTTGTCATTTGTAGTTCAAAACAAGTGTCATTCATGGTCACATAGTAAGTATCAAAGTCCAATCAGTCAGAAACATAGTTTTTTCACACTTTTGACTGACAAAATGACTTTAAAGAACAAAATGCTCTCTAAAGCACGTTTTGTCATTTGAAGTTCAAAACAAGTGTTATTCATGGTCACATTGTAAGTTTCAAAGTCCAAACAGTGAGAAACATGCTTTTTTCACACTTTTGGCACTTTTGACTGACAAAATGACTTTAAAGGACAAAACGCTCTCTAAAGCACGTTTTGTCATTTGAAGTTCAAAACAAGTGTTATTCATGGTCACATTGTAAGTTTCAAAGTCCAAACAGTCAGAAACATGTTTTTTTCACACTTTTGGCACTTTTGACTGAAAAAATGAGCACAAAACGCTCCCAAAAACACCTTTTGTCATTTGTAGTTCAAAACAAGTGTTATTCATGGTCACATTGTAAGTTTCAAAGTCCAAACAGTCAGAAACATGCTTTTTTTTTACAGTTTTGGCACTTTTGACTGAAAAAAATTACTTTAAAGTACAAAACGCTCCCAAAAGCACCTTTTTTCATTTGTATTTCAAAACAAGTGTTATTCATGGTCACATAGTAAGTTTCAAAGTCCAAACAGTCAGAAACATGCTTTTTTCACACTTTTGGAACTTTTGACTGAAAAAATGACTTTAAAGCACAAAACGCTCTCTAAAGCACGTTTTGTCATTTGAAGTTCAAAACAAGTGTTATTCATGGTCACATTGTAAGTTTCAAAGTCCAAACAGTCAGAAACATGCTTTTTTCACACTTTTGGCACTTTTGACTGAAAAAAAAAATATTTTTAAGCACAAAACGCTCCTAAAAGCACCTTTTGTCATTTGTAGTTCAAAACAAGAGTTATTCATGGTCACATTGTAAGTTTCAAAGTCCAAACAGTCAGAAACATGCTTTTTTCACACTTTTGGAACTTTTGACTGAAAAAAAATATATTTTTAAGCACAAAACGCTCCTAAAAGCACCTTTTGTCATTTGTAGTTCAAAACAAGTGTTATTCATGGTCACATTGTAAGTTTCAAAGTCCAAACAGTCAGAAACATGCTTTTTTCACACTTTTGGCAGTTTTGACAGACAAAATGACTTTAAAGCACAAAACGCTCTCTAAAGCACGTTTTGTCATTTGAAGTTCAAAAAAAGTGTTATTCATGGTCACATTGTAAGTTTCAAAGTCCAAACAGTCAGAAACATGCTTTTTTCACACTTTTGGCACTTTTGACTGAAAAAATGAGCACAAAACGCTCCCAAAAACACCTTTTGTCATTTGTAGTTCAAAACAAGTGTTATTCATGGTCACATTGTAAGTTTCAAAGTCCAAACAGTCAGAAACATGCTTTTTTTTACAGTTTTGGCACTTTTGACTGAAAAAATGATTTTTAAGCACAAAACGCTCTCTAAAGCACCTTTTGTCATTTGTAGTTCAAAACAAGTGTTATTCATGGTCACATTGTAAGTTTCAAAGTCCAAACAGTCAGAAACATGCTTTTTTCACAGTTTTGGCACTTTTGACTGAAAAAATGATTTTTAAGCACAAAACGCTCCCAAAAGCACCTTTTGTCAGTTGTAGTTCAAAACATGTGTTATTCATGGTCACATTGTAAGTTTCAAAGTCCAAACAGTCAGAAACATGCTTTTTTAAAACTTTTGGCAGTTTTGACAGACAAAATGACTTTAAAGCACAAAACGCTCTCTAAAGCACCTTTTGTCATTTGTAGTTCAAAACATGTGTTATTCATGGTCACATTGTAAATTTCAAATTCCAAACATTCAGAAACATGCTTTTTTCACAGTTTTGGCACTTTTGATTGACAAAATGACTTTAAAGCACAAAACGCTCTCTATAGCACGTTTTGTCATTTGAAGTTCAAAACAAGTGTTATTCATGGTCACATTGTAAGTTTCAAAGTCCAAACAGTCAGAAACATGCTTTTTTCACACTTTTGACACTTTTGACTGACAAAATGATTTTTAAGCACAAAACGCTCCCAAAAGCACCTTTTGTCATTTGTAGTTCAAAACATATGTTATTCATGGTCACATAGTACGTTTCAAAGTCCAAACAGTCAGAAACATGCTTTTCTAAAACTTTTGGCAGTTTTGACAGACAAAATGACTTTAAAGCACAAAACGCTCTCTAAAGCACGTTTTGTCATTTGAAGTTCAAAAAAAGTGTTATTCATGGTCACATTATAAGTTTCAAAGTCCAAACAGTCAGAAACATGCTTTTTTCACAGTTTTGGCTGTGTTTGAAAAAATTATTTTAAAGTACAAAACGCTCCCAAAAGCACCTTTTGTCATTTGTATTTCAAAACAAGTGTTATTCATGGTCACATAGTAAGTTTCAAAGTCCAAACAGTCAGAAACATGCTTTTTTCACACTTTTGGCACTTTTGACTGACAAAATGACTTTAAAGCACAAAACGCTCTCTAAAGCACGTTTTGTCATTTGAAGTTCAAAACAAGTGTTATTCATGGTCTCATTGTAAGTTTCAAAGTCCAAACAGTCAGAAACATGCTTTTTTCACACTTTTGACTGAAAAAAAATAAATGTTTTTAAGCACAAAACGCTCCCAAAAGCACTTTTTGTCATTTGTAGTTCAAAACATGTGTTATTCATGGTCACATTATAAGTTTCAAAGTCCAAACAGTCAGAAACATGCTTTTTTCACAGTTTTGGCTGTGTTTGAAAAAATTATTTTAAAGTACAAAACGCTCCCAAAAGCACCTTTTGTCATTTGTATTTCAAAACAAGTGTTATTCATGGTCACATAGTAAGTTTCAAAGTCCAAACAGTCAGAAACATGCTTTTTTCACACTTTTGGCACTTTTGACTGACAAAATGACTTTAAAGCACAAAACGCTCTCTAAAGCACCTTTTGTCATTTGAAGTTCAAAACAAGTGTTATTCATGGTCACATTGTAAGTTTCAAAGTCCAAACAGTCAGAAACATGTTTTTTTCAAACTTTTGGCACTTTTGACTGACTAAATGACTTTAAAGCACAAAACGCTCTCTAAAGCACGTTTTGTCATTTGAAGTTCAAAACAAGTGTTATTCATGGTAACATTGTAAGTTTAGAAGTCCAAACAGTCAGAAACATGCTTTTTTCACACTTTTGACACTTTTGACTGAAAGAAAAATGATTTTTAAGCACAAAACGGTCCCAAAAGCACCTTTTGTCATTTGTAGTTCAAACCGAGTGTTATTCATGGTCACATAGTAAGTTTCAAAGTCCAAACAGTCAGAAACATGCTTTTTTAACAGTTTTGGCACTTTTGACTGACAAAATGACTTTAAAGCACAAAACGCTCTCTAAAGCACGTTTTGTCATTTGAAGTTCAAAACAAGTGTTATTCATGGTCACATAGTAAGTTTCAAAGTCCAAACAGTCAGAAACATGCTTTTTTCACAGTTTTGGCACTTTTGACTGACAAAATGACTTTAAAGCACAAAACGCTCTCTAAAGCACGTTTTGTCATTTGAAGTTCAAAACAAGTGTTATTCCTGGTCAGAAACATGTTTTTTTCACACTTTTGACACTTTTGACTGACAAAATGACTTTAAAGCACAAAACGCTCTCTAAAGCACCTTTTGTCATTTGTAGTTCAAAACAAGTGTTATTCATGGTCACATTGTAAGTTTCAAAGTCCAAACAGTCAGAAACATGCTTTTTTCACACTTTTGACTGAAAAAATGAGCACAAAACGCTCCCATAAGCACCTTTTGTCATTTGTAGTTCAAAAAAAGTGTTATTCATGGTCACATTGTAAGTTTCAAAGTCCAAACAGTCAGAAACATGCTTTTTTCACACTTTTGGAACTTTTGACTGAAAAAATGACTTTAAAGCACAAAACGCTCTTTAAAGCACGTTTTGTCATTTGAAGTTCAAAACAAGTGTTATTCATGGTCACATTGTAAGTTTCAAAGTCCAAACAGTCAGAAACTTGTTTTTTTCACACTTTTGACTGACTAAATGACTTTAAAGCACAAAACGCTCTCTAAAGCACCTTTTGTCATTTGAAGTTCAAAACATGTGTTATTCATGGTCTCATTGTAAGTTTCAAAGTCCAAACAGTCAGAAACATGCTTTTTTCACAGTTTTGGCACTTTTGACTGAAAGAAAAATGATTTTTAAGCACAAAACGCTCTCTATAGCACCTTTTGTCATTTGAAGTTCAAAACAAGTGTTATTCATGGTCACATTGTAAGTTTCAAAGTCCAAACAGTCAGAAACATGCTTTTTTCACACTTTTGACTGACAAAATGATTTTTAAGCACAAAACGCTCCCAAAAGCACCTTTTGTCATTTGTAGTTCAAAACAAGTGTTATTCATGGTCACATTGTAAGATTCAAAGTCCAAACAGTCAGAAACATGCTTTTTTCACACTTTTGACTGACAAAATGATTTTTAAGCACAAAACGCTCCCAAAAGCACCTTTTGTCATTTGTAGTTCAAAACAAGTGTTATTCATGGTCACATAGTAAGTTTCAAAGTCCAAACAGTCAGAAACGTGCTTTTTTCACACTTTTGGCACTTTTGACAGACAAAATGACTTTAAAGCACAAAACACTTTCTAAAGCACATTTTGTCATTTGAAGTTCAAAAAAAGAGTTATTCATGGTCACATTGTAAGTTTCAAAGTCCAAACAGTCAGAAACATGCTTTTTTCACAGTTTTGGCACTTTTGACTGAAAAAATGATTTTTAAGCACAAAACGCTCCCAAAAGCACCTTTTGTCAGTTGTAGTTCAAAACATGTGTTATTCATGGTCACATTGTAAGTTTCAAAGTCCAAACAGTCAGAAACATGCTTTTTTCACACTTTTGGCACTTTTGACAGAAAAAAAATATATTTTTAAGCACAAAACGCTCCTAAAAGCACCTTTTGTCATTTGTAGTTCAAAACAAGTGTTATTCATGGTCACATTGTAAGTTTCAAAGTCCAAACAGTCAGAAACATGCTTTTTTCACACTTTTGACACTTCTGACTGACAAAATGATTTTTAAGCACAAAACGCTCCCTAAAGCACGTTTTGTCATTTGAAGTTCAAAAAAAGAGTTATTCATGGTCACATTGTAAGTTTCAAAGTCCAAGCAGTCAGAAACATGCTTTTTTACAGTTTTGGCACTTTTGACTGAAAAAATGATTTTTAAGCACAAAACGCTCCCAAAAGCACCTTTTGTCATTTGTAGTTCAAAACATGTGTTATTCATGGTCACATTGTAAGTTTAAAAGTCCAAACAGTCATAAAACATGCTTTTTTCACACTTTTGGCACTTTTGACTGAAAAAAAAAATATTTTTAAGCACAAAACGCTCCCAAAAGCACGTTTTGTCATTTGTAGTTCAAAACAAGTGTTATTCATGGTCAAATTGTAAGTTTCAAAGTCCAAACAGTCAGAAACATGCTTTTTTCACAGTTTTGGCACTTTTGACTTAAAAAAAAAAAGATTTTTAAGCACAAAACGCTCCCAAAAGCACGTTTTGTCATTTGTAGTTCAAAACAAGTGTCATTCATGGTCACATAGTAAGTATCAAAGTCCAAACAGTCAGAAATATAGTTTTTTCACACTTTTGACTGACAAAATGACTTTAAAGAACAAAACGCTCTCTAAAGCACGTTTTGTCATTTGAAGTTCAAAACAAGTGTTATTCATGGTCACATTGTAAGTTTCAAAGTCCAAACAGTGAGAAACATGCTTTTTTCACACTTTTGGCACTTTTGACTGACAAAATGACTTTAAAGGACAAAACGCTCTCTAAAGCACGTTTTGTCATTTGAAGTTCAAAACAAGTGTTATTCATGGTTACATTGTAAGTTTCAAAGTCCAAACAGTCAGAAACATGTTTTTTCACACTTTTGGCACTTTTGACTGAAAAAATGAGCACAAAACGCTCCCAAAAACACCTTTTGTCATTTGTAGTTCAAAACAAGTGTTATTCATGGTCACATTGTAAGTTTCAAAGTCCAAACAGTCAGAAACATGCTTTTTTTTTTACAGTTTTGGCACTTTTGACTGAAAAAAAATGATTTTTAAGCACAAAACGCTCTCTAAAGCACGTTTCGTCATTTGAAGTTCAAAAAAAGTGTTATTCATGGTCACATTGTAAGTTTCAAAGTCCAAACAGTCAGAAACATGCTTTTTTCACAGTTTTGGCAGTTTTGACTGAAAAAATGATTTTAAAGTACAAAACGCTCCCAAAAGCACCTTTTGTCAGTTGTAGTTCAAAACATGTGTTATTCATGGTCACATTGTAAGTTTCAAAGTCCAAACAGTCAGAAACATGCTTTTTTCACAGTTTTGGCACTTTTGACTTAAAAAAAAAAGATTTTTAAGCACAAAACGCTCCCAAAAGCACGTTTTGTCATTTGTAGTTCAAAAAAAGTGTTATTCATGGTCACATTGTAAGTTTCAAAGTCCAAACAGTCAGAAACATGCTTTTTTCACACTTTTGGAACTTTTGACTGAAAAAATGACTTTAAAGCACAAAACGCTCTTCAAAGCACGTTTTGTCATTTGAAGTTCAAAACAAGTGTTATTCATGGTCACATTGTAAGTTTCAAAGTCCAAACAGTCAGAAACTTGTTTTTTTCACACTTTTGACTGACTAAATGACTTTAAAGCACAAAACGCTCTCTAAAGCACCTTTTGTCATTTGAAGTTCAAAACATGTGTTATTCATGGTCTCATTGTAAGTTTCAAAGTCCAAACAGTCAGAAACATGCTTTTTTCACAGTTTTGGCACTTTTGACTGAAAGAAAAATGATTTTTAAGCACAAAACGCTCTCTATAGCACCTTTTGTCATTTGAAGTTCAAAACAAGTGTTATTCATGGTCACATTGTAAGTTTCAAAGTCCAAACAGTCAGAAACATGCTTTTTTCACACTTTTGACTGACAAAATGATTTTTAAGCACAAAACGCTCCCAAAAGCACCTTTTGTCATTTGTAGTTCAAAACAAGTGTTATTCATGGTCACATTGTAAGTTTCAAAGTCCAAACAGTCAGAAACATGCTTTTTTCACACTTTTGACTGACAAAATGATTTTTAAGCACAAAACGCTCCCAAAAGCACCTTTTGTCATTTGTAGTTCAAAACAAGTGTTATTCATGGTCACATAGTAAGTTTCAAAGTCCAAACAGTCAGAAACGTGCTTTTTTCACACTTTTGGCACTTTTGACAGACAAAATGACTTTAAAGCACAAAACACTTTCTAAAGCACATTTTGTCATTTGAAGTTCAAAAAAAGAGTTATTCATGGTCACATTGTAAGTTTCAAAGTCCAAACAGTCAGAAACATGCTTTTTTCACAGTTTTGGCACTTTTGACTGAAAAAATGATTTTTAAGCACAAAACGCTCCCAAAAGCACCTTTTGTCAGTTGTAGTTCAAAACATGTGTTATTCATGGTCACATTGTAAGTTTCAAAGTCCAAACAGTCAGAAACATGCTTTTTTCACACTTTTGGCACTTTTGACAGAAAAAAAATATATTTTTAAGCACAAAACGCTCCTAAAAGCACCTTTTGTCATTTGTAGTTCAAAACAAGTGTTATTCATGGTCACATTGTAAGTTTCAAAGTCCAAACAGTCAGAAACATGCTTTTTTCACACTTTTGACACTTCTGACTGACAAAATGATTTTTAAGCACAAAACGCTCCCTAAAGCACCTTTTGTCATTTGTAGTTCAAAACAAGTGTTATTCATGGTCACATTATAAATTTCAAAGTCCAAACAGTCAGAAACATGCTTTTTTAAAACTTTTGGCACTTTTGACTGAAAAAAATTACTTTAAAGCACAAAACGCTCTCTAAAGCACGTTTTGTCATTTGAAGTTCAAAAAAAGAGTTATTCATGGTCACATTGTAAGTTTCAAAGTCCAAGCAGTCAGAAACATGCTTTTTTACAGTTTTGGCACTTTTGACTGAAAAAATGATTTTTAAGCACAAAACGCTCCCAAAAGCACCTTTTGTCATTTGTAGTTCAAAACATGTGTTATTTATGGTCACATTGTAAGTTTAAAAGTCCAAACAGTCATAAAACATGCTTTTTTCACACTTTTGGCACTTTTGACTGAAAAAAAAAAAATTTTTAAGCACAAAACGCTCCCAATAGCACGTTTTGTCATTTGTAGTTCAAAACAAGTGTTATTCATGGTCAGATTGTAAGTTTCAAAGTCCAAACAGTCAGAAACATGCTTTTTTCACAGTTTTGGCACTTTTGACTTAAAAAAAAAAAGATTTTTAAGCACAAAACGCTCCCAAAAGCACGTTTTGTCATTTGTAGTTCAAAACAAGTGTCATTCATGGTCACATAGTAAGTATCAAAGTCCAAACAGTCAGAAATATAGTTTTTTCATACTTTTGACTGACAAAATGACTTTAAAGAACAAAACGCTCTCTAAAGCACGTTTTGTCATTTGAAGTTCAAAACAAGTGTTATTCATGGTCACATTGTAAGTTTCAAAGTCCAAACAGTGAGAAACATGCTTTTTTCACACTTTTGGCACTTTTGACTGACGAAATGACTTTAAAGGACAAAACGCTCTCTAAAGCACGTTTTGTCATTTGAAGTTCAAAACAAGTGTTATTCATGGTCACATTGTAAGTTTCAAAGTCCAAACAGTCAGAAACATGTTTTTTCACACTTTTGGCACTTTTGACTGAAAAAATGAGCACAAAACGCTCCCAAAAACACCTTTTGTCATTTGTAGTTCAAAACAAGTGTTATTCATGGTCACATTGTAAGTTTCAAAGTCCAAACAGTCAGAAACATGCTTTTTTTTTTACAGTTTTGGCACTTTTGACTGAAAAAAATGATTTTTAAGCACAAAACGCTCTCTAAAGCACGTTTTGTCATTTGAAGTTCAAAAAAAGTGTTATTCATGGTCACATTGTAAGTTTCAAAGTCCAAACAGTCAGAAACATGCTTTTTTCACAGTTTTGGCTGTTTTGACTGAAAAAATGATTTTAAAGTACAAAACGCTCCCAAAAGCACCTTTTGTCAGTTGTAGTTCAAAACATGTGTTATTCATGGTCACATTGTAAGTTTCAAAGTCCAAACAGTCAGAAACATGCTTTTTTCACAGTTTTGGCACTTTTGACTTAAAAAAAAAAGATTTTTAAGCACAAAACGCTCCCAAAAGCACGTTTTGTCATTTGTAGTTCAAAACAAGTGTTATTCATGGTCACATTGTAAGTTTCAAAGTCCAAACAGTCAGAAACATGCTTTTTTCACAGTTTTGGCACTTTTGACTGAAAAAATGATTTTTAAGCACAAAACGCTCCCAAAAGCACCTTTTGTCAGTTGTAGTTCAAAACATGTGTTATTCATGGTCACATTGTAAGTTTCAAAGTCCAAACAGTCAGAAACATGCTTTTTTAAAACTTTTGACAGTTTTGACAGACAAAATGACTTTAAAGCACAAAACGCTCTCTAAAGCACCTTTTGTCATTTGTAGTTCAAAACATGTGTTATTCATGGTCACATTGTAAATTTCAAATTCCAAACATTCAGAAACGTGCTTTTTTCACAGTTTTGGCACTTTTGATTGACAAAATGACTTTAAAGCACAAAACGCTCTCTAAAGCACGTTTTGTCATTTGAAGTTCAAAACAAGTGTTATTCATGGTCACATTGTAAGTTTCAAAGTCCAAACAGTCAGAAACATGCTTTTTTCACACTTTTGACACTTTTGACTGACAAAATGATTTTTAAGCACAAAACGCTCCCAAAAGCACCTTTTGTCATTTGTAGTTCAAAACATATGTTATTCATGGTCACATAGTAAGTTTCAAAGTCCAAACAGTCAGAAACATGCTTTTTTACAGTTTTGGCACTTTTGACTGAAAAAATGATTTTTAAGCACAAAACGCTCTCTAAATCACCTTTTGTCATTTGTAGTTCAAAACAAGTGTTATTCATGGTCACATTGTAAGTTTCAAAGTCCAAACAGTCAGAAACATGCTTTTCTAAAACTTTTGGCAGTTTTGACAGACAAAATTACTTTAAAGCACAAAACGCTCTCTAAAGCACGTTTTGTCATTTGAAGTTCAAAAAAAGTGTTATTCATGGTCACATTATAAGTTTCAAAGTCCAAACAGTCAGAAACATGCTTTTTTCACAGTTTTGGCTGTGTTTGAAAAAATTATTTTAAAGTACAAAACGCTCCCAAAAGCACCTTTTGTCATTTGTATTTCAAAACAAGTGTTATTCATGGTCACATAGTAAGTTTCAAAGTCCAAACAGTCAGAAACATGCTTTTTTCACACTTTTGGAACTTTTGACTGACAAAATGACTTTAAAGGACAAAACGCTCTCTAAAGCACGTTTTGTCATTTGAAGTTCAAAACAAGTGTTATTCATGGTCACATTGTAAGTTTCAAAGTCCAAACAGTCAGAAACATGTTTTTTTCACACTTTTGGCACTTTTGACTGAAAAAATGAGCACAAAACGCTCCCAAAAACACCTTTTGTCATTTGTAGTTCAAAACAAGTGTTATTCATGGTCACATTGTAAGTTTCAAAGTCCAAACAGTCAGAAACATGCTTTTTTTTTACAGTTTTGGCACTTTTGACTGAAAAAAATGATTTTTAAGCACAAAACGCTCTCTAAAGCACGTTTTGTCATTTGAAGTTCAAAAAAAGTGTTATTCATGGTCACATTGTAAGTTTCAAAGTCCAAACAGTCAGAAACATGCTTTTTTCACAGTTTTGGCTGTTTTGACTGAAAAAATGATTTTAAAGTACAAAACGCTCCCAAAAGCACCTTTTGTCATTTGTATTTCAAAACAAGTGTTATTCATGGTCACATAGTAAGTTTCAAAGTCCAAACAGTCAGAAACATGCTTTTTTCACACTTTTGGAACTTTTGACTGAAAAAATGACTTTAAAGCACAAAACGCTCTCTAAAGCACGTTTTGTCATTTGAAGTTCAAAACAAGTGTTATTCATGGTCACATTGTAAGTTTCAAAGTCCAAACAGTCAGAAACATGCTTTTTTCACACTTTTGGCACTTTTGACTGAAAAAAAATATATTTTTAAGCACAAAACGCTCCTAAAAGCACCTTTTGTCATTTGTAGTTCAAAACAAGAGTTATTCATGGTCACATTGTAAGTTTCAAAGTCCAAACAGTCAGAAACATGCTTTTTTCACACTTTTGGAACTTTTGACTAAAAAAATGACTTTAAAGTACAAAACGCTCCCAAAAGCACCTTTTGTCATTTGTATTTCAAAACAAGTGTTATTCATGGTCACATAGTAAGTTTCAAAGTCCAAACAGTCAGAAACATGCTTTTTTCACACTTTTGGAACTTTTGACTGACAAAATGATTTTTAAGCACAAAACGCTCCCAAAAGCACGGTTTGTCATTTGTAGTTCAAAACAAGTGTTATTCATGGTCACATAGTAAGTTTCAAAGTCCAAACAGTCAGAAACATGCTTTTTTCACAGTTTTGACTGACAAAATGATTTTGAAGCACAAAACGCTCTCTAAAGCACCTTTTGTCATTTGAAGTTCAAAACAAGTGTTATTCATGGTCACATTGTAAGTTTCAAAGTCCAAACAGTCAGAAACATGCTTTTTTCACACTTTTGACTGAAAAAAATGATTTTTAAGCACAAAACGCTCCCAAAAGCACCTTTTGTCAGTTGTAGTTCAAAACATGTGTTATTCATGGTCACATTGTAAGTTTCAAAGTCCAAACAGTCAGAAACATGTTTTTTTCACACTTTTGACACTTTTGACTGACTAAATGACTTTAAAGCACAAAACGCTCTCTAAAGCACCTTTTGTCATTTGAAGTTCAAAACAAGTGTTATTCATGGTCACATTGTAAGTTTCAAAGTCCAAACAGTCAGAAACATGCTTTTTTCACAGTTTTGGCACTTTTGACTGAAAGAAAAATGATTTTTAAGCACAAAACGCTCTCTATAGCACCTTTTGTCATTTGAAGTTCAAAACAAGTGTTATTCATGGTCACATTGTAAGTTTCAAAGTCCAAACAGTCAGAAACATGCTTTTTTACACTTTTGGCACTTTTGACTGAAAAAAAAAAAATGTTTTTAAGCACAAAACGCTCCCAAAAGCACTTTTTGTCATTTGTAGTTCAAAACAGGTGTTATTCATGGTCACATTGTAAGTTTCAAAGTCCAAACAGTCAGAAACATGCTTTTTTCACACTTTTGGCACTTTTGACAGACAAAATGACTTTAAAGCACAAAACGCTCTCTAAAGCACGTTTTGTCATTTGAAGTTCAAAAAAAGAGTTATTTATGGTCACATTGTAAGTTTCAAAGTCCAAACAGTCAGAAACATGTTTTTTTCACACTTTTGACTGAAAAAAATGATTTTTAAGCACAAAACGCTCCCAAAAGCACCTTTTGTCAGTTGTAGTTCAAAACATGTGTTAATCATGGTCACATTGTAAGTTTCAAAGTCCAAACAGTCAGAAACATGCTTTTTTACAGTTTTGGCACTTTTGACTGAAAAAATGATTTTTAAGCACAAAACGCTCTCTAAATCACCTTTTGTCATTTGTAGTTCAAAACAAGTGTTATTCATGGTCACATAGTAAGTTTCAAAGTCCAAACAGTCAGAAACATGCTTTTTTCACACTTTTGGCACTTTTGACTGAAAAAAAAAATATTTTTAAGCACAAAACGCTCCTAAATTCATCTTTTGTCATTTGTAGTTCAAAACAAGTGTCATTCATGGTCACATAGTAAGTTTCAAAGTCCAAACAGTCAGAAACATAGTTTTTTCACTCTTTTGACTGACAAAATGACTTTAAAGAACAAAACGCTCTCTAAAGCACGTTTTGTCATTTGAAGTTCAAAACAAGTGTTATTCATGGTCACATTGTAAGTTTCAAAGTCCAAACAGTGAGAAACATGCTTTTTTCACACTTTTGGCACTTTTGACTGACAAAATGACTTTAAAGGACAAAACGCTCTTTGAAGCACGTTTTGTCATTTGAAGTTCAAAACAAGTGTTATTCATGGTCACATTGTAAGTTTCAAAGTCCAAACAGTCAGAAACATGCTTTTTTAAAACTTTTGGCAGTTTTGACAGACAAAATGACTTTAAAGCACAAAACGCTCTCTAAAGCACCTTTTTTCATTTGTAGTTCAAAACATGTGTTATTCATGGTCACATTGTAAGTTTCAAATTCCAAACATTCAGAAACATGCTTTTTTCACAGTTTTGGCACTTTTGATTGACAAAATGACTTTAAAGCACAAAACGCTCTCTAAAGCACGTTTTGTCATTTGAAGTTCAAAACAAGTGTTATTCATGGTCACATTGTAAGTTTCAAAGTCCAAACAGTCAGAAACATGCTTTTTTCACACTTTTGGCACTTTTGACTGAAAAAATGAGCACAAAACGCTCCCAAAAACACCTTTTGTCATTTGTAGTTCAAAACAAGTGTTATTCATGGTCACATTGTAAGTTTCAAAGTCCAAACAGTCAGAAACATGTTTTTTTCACACTTTTGACACTTTTGATTGACAAAATGATTTTTAAAGTACAAAACGCTTCCAAAAGCACCTTTTGTCATTTGATGTTCAAAACAAGTGTTATTCATGGTCACATTGTAAGTTTCAAAGTCCAAACAGTCAGAAACATGCTTTTTTCACACTTTTGGCACTTTTGACTGAAAAAATGAGCACAAAACGCTCCAATAAGCACCTTTTGTCATTTGTAGTTCAAAACAAGTGTTATTCATGGTCACATTGTAAGTTTCAAAGTCCAAACAGTCAGAAACATGCTTTTTTCACACTTTTGGCACTTTTGACTGACAAAATGACTTTTAAGCACAAAACGCTCTCTAAAGCACGTTTTGTCATTTGAAGTTCAAAACAAGTGGTATTCATGGTCACATTGTAAGTTTCAAAGTCCAAACAGTCAGAAACATGCCTTTTTCACACTTTTGGAACTTTTGACTGAAAAAAAGACTTTAAAGCACAAAACGCTCTTTAAAGCACGTTTTGTCATTTGAAGTTCAAAACAAGTGTTATTCATGGTCACATTGTAAGTTTCAAAGTCCAAACAGTCAGAAACATGCTTTTTCACACTTTTGACACTTTTGACTGACAAAATGATTTTTAAGCACAAAACGCTCCCAAAAGCACCTTTTGTCATTTGTAGTTCAAAACATATGTTATTCATGGTCACATAGTACGTTTCAAAGTCCAAACAGTCAGAAACATGCTTTTCTAAAACTTTTGGCAGTTTTGACAGACAAAATGACTTTAAAGCACAAAACGCTCTCTAAAGCACGTTTTGTCATTTGAAGTTCAAAAAAAGTGTTATTCATGGTCACATTATAAGTTTCAAAGTCCAAACAGTCAGAAACATGCTTTTTTCACAGTTTTGGCTGTGTTTGAAAAAATTATTTTAAAGTACAAAACGCTCCCAAAAGCACCTTTTGTCATTTGTATTTCAAAACAAGTGTTATTCATGGTCACATAGTAAGTTTCAAAGTCCAAACAGTCAGAAAAATGCTTTTTTCACACTTTTGGAACTTTTGACTGACAAAATGATTTTTAAGCACAAAACGCTCCCAAAAGCACGGTTTGTCATTTGTAGTTCAAAACAAGTGTTATTCATGGTCACATTGTAAGTTTCAAAGTCCAAACAGTCAGAAACATGCTTTTTTCACACTTTTGGCACTTTTGACTGACAAAATGACTTTAAAGCACAAAACGCTCTCTAAAGCACCTTTTGTCATTTGAAGTTCAAAACAAGTGTTATTCATGGTCACATTGTAAGTTTCAAAGTCCAAACAGTCAGAAACATGCTTTTTTCACAGTTTTGGCACTTTTGACTGAAAAAATGACTTTAAAGCACAAAACGCTCTCTATAGCACCTTTTGTCATTTGAAGTTCAAAACAAGTGTTATTCATGGTCACATTGTAAGTTTCAAAGTCCAAACAGTCAGAAACATGCTTTTTTACACTTTTGGCACTTTTGACTGAAAAAAAAAAAATGTTTTTAAGCACAAAACGCTCCCAAAAGCACTTTTTGTCATTTGTAGTTCAAAACAGGTGTTATTCATGGTCACATTGTAAGTTTCAAAGTCCAAACAGTCAGAAACATGTTTTTTTCACACTTTTGGCACTTTTGACTGAAAAAAAAATATATTTTTAAGCACAAAACGCTCCTAAAAGCACCTTTTGTCATTTGTAGTTCAAAAGAAGAGTTATTCATGGTCACATTGTAAGTTTCAAAGTCCAAACAGTCAGAAACATGCTTTTTTCACACTTTTGGAACTTTTGACTAAAAAAATGACTTTAAAGCACAAAACGCTCTCTAAAGCACGTTTTGTCATTTGAAGTTCAAAACAAGTGTTATTCATGGTCACATTGTAAGTTTCAAAGTCCAAACAGTCAGAAACATGCTTTTTTCACACTTTGGCACTTTTGACTGAAAAAAAATATATTTTTAAGCACAAAACGCTCCTAAAAGCACCTTTTGTCATTTGTAGTTCAAAACAAGTGTTATTCATGGTCACATTGTAAGTTTCAAAGTCCAAACAGTCAGAAACATGCTTTTTTCACACTTTTGGCAGTTTTGACAGACAAAATGACTTTAAAGCACAAAACGCTCTCTAAAGCACGTTTTGTCATTTGAAGTTCAAAAAAAGTGTTATTCATGGTCACATTGTAAGTTTCAAAGTCCAAACAGTCAGAAACATGCTTTTTTCACACTTTTGGCACTTTTGACTGAAAAAATGAGCACAAAACGCTCCCAAAAACACCTTTTGTCATTTGTAGTTCAAAACAAGTGTTATTCATGGTCACATTGTAAGTTTCAAAGTCCAAACAGTCAGAAACATGCTTTTTTTTACAGTTTTGGCACTTTTGACTGAAAAAATGATTTTTAAGCACAAAACGCTCTCTAAAGCACCTTTTGTCATTTGTAGTTCAAAACAAGTGTTATTCATGGTCACATTGTAAGTTTCAAAGTCCAAACAGTCAGAAACATGCTTTTTTCACAGTTTTGGCACTTTTGACTGAAAAAATGATTTTTAAGCACAAAACGCTCCCAAAAGCACCTTTTGTCAGTTGTAGTTCAAAACATGTGTTATTCATGGTCACATTGTAAGTTTCAAAGTCCAAACAGTCAGAAACATGCTTTTTTAAAACTTTTGGCAGTTTTGACAGACAAAATGACTTTAAAGCACAAAACGCTCTCTAAAGCACCTTTTGTAATTTGTAGTTCAAAACATGTGTTATTCATGGTCACATTGTAAATTTCAAATTCCAAACATTCAGAAACATGCTTTTTTCACAGTTTTGGCACTTTTGATTGACAAAATGACTTTAAAGCACAAAACGCTCTCTAAAGCACGTTTTGTCATTTGAAGTTCAAAACAAGTGTTATTCATGGTCACATTGTAAGTTTCAAAGTCCAAACAGTCAGAAACATGCTTTTTTCACACTTTTGACACTTTTGACTGACAAAATGATTTTTAAGCACAAAACGCTCCCAAAAGCACCTTTTGTCATTTGTAGTTCAAAACATATGTTATTCATGGTCACATAGTACGTTTCAAAGTCCAAACAGTCAGAAACATGCTTTTTTCACACTTTTGACACTTTTGACTGACAAAATGACTTTAAAGCACAAAACGCTCTCTAAAGCACGTTTTGTCATTTGAAGTTCAAAAAAAGAGTTATTCATGGTCACATTGTAAGTTTCAAAGTCCAAACAGTCAGAAACATGCTTTTCTAAAACTTTTGGCAGTTTTGACAGACAAAATGACTTTAAAGCACAAAACGCTCTCTAAAGCACGTTTTGTCATTTGAAGTTCAAAAAAAGTGTTATTCATGGTCACATTATAAGTTTCAAAGTCCAAACAGTCAGAAACATGCTTTTTTCACAGTTTTGGCTGTGTTTGAAAAAATTATTTTAAAGTACAAAACGCTCCCAAAAGCACCTTTTGTCATTTGTATTTCAAAACAAGTGTTATTCATGGTCACATAGTAAGTTTCAAAGTCCAAACAGTCAGAAACATGCTTTTTTCACACTTTTGGCACTTTTGACTGACAAAATGATTTTTAAGCACAAAACGCTCCCAAAAGCACGGTTTGTCATTTGTAGTTCAAAACAAGTGTTATTCATGGTCACATAGTAAGTTTCAAAGTCCAAACAGTCAGAAACATGCTTTTTTCACAGTTTTGACTGACAAAATGATTTTGAAGCACAAAACGCTCTCTAAAGCACCTTTTGTCATTTGAAGTTCAAAACAAGTGTTATTCATGGTCACATTGTAAGTTTCAAAGTCCAAACAGTTAGAAACATGCTTTTTTCACACTTTTGGCACTTTTGACTGACAAAATGACTTTAAAGCACAAAACGCTCTCTAAAGCACCTTTTGTCATTTGAAGTTCAAAACAAGTGTTATTCATGGTCACATTGTAAGTTTCAAAGTCCAAACAGTCAGAAACATGCTTTTTTCACAGTTTTGGCACTTTTGACTGAAAAAATGACTTTAAAGCAAAAACGCTCTCTATAGCACCTTTTGTCATTTGAAGTTCAAAACAAGTGTTATTCATGGTCACATTGTAAGTTTCAAAGTCCAAACAGTCAGAAACATGCTTTTTTACACTTTTGGCACTTTTGACTGAAAAAAAAAAAAATGTTTTTAAGCACAAAACGCTCCCAAAAGCACTTTTTGTCATTTGTAGTTCAAAACAGGTGTTATTCATGGTCACATTGTAAGTTTCAAAGTCCAAACAGTCAGAAACATGCTTTTTTCACACTTTTGGCACTTTTGACTGACAAAATGACTTTAAAGCACAAAACGCTCTCTAAAGCACGTTTTGTCATTTGTAGTTCAAAACAAGTGTTATTCATGGTCACATAGTAAGTTTCAAAGTCCAAACAGTCAGAAACGTGCTTTTTACACACTTTTGGCACTTTTGACAGACAAAATGACTTTAAAGCACAAAACGCTCTCTAAAGCACGTTTTGTCATTTGAAGTTCAAAAAAAGAGTTATTTATGGTCACATTGTAAGTTTCAAAGTCCAAACAGTCAGAAACATGTTTTTTTCACACTTTTGACTGAAAAAAATGATTTTTAAGCACAAAACGCTCCCAAAAGCACCTTTTGTCAGTTGTAGTTCAAAACATGTGTTAATCATGGTCACATTGTAAGTTTCAAAGTCCAAACAGTCAGAAACATGCTTTTTTACAGTTTTGGCACTTTTGACTGAAAAAATGATTTTTAAGCACAAAACGCTCTCTAAATCACCTTTTGTCATTTGTAGTTCAAAACAAGTGTTATTCATGGTCACATAGTAAGTTTCAAAGTCCAAACAGTCAGAAACATGCTTTTTTCACACTTTTGGCACTTTTGACTGAAAAAAAAAATATTTTTAAGCACAAAACGCTCCTAAATTCATCTTTTGTCATTTGTAGTTCAAAACAAGTGTCATTCATGGTCACATAGTAAGTTTCAAAGTCCAAACAGTGAGAAACATGCTTTTTTCACACTTTTGGCACTTTTGACTGACAAAATGACTTTAAAGGACAAAACGCTCTTTGAAGCACGTTTTGTCATTTGAAGTTCAAAACAAGTGTTATTCATGGTCACATTGTAAGTTTCAAAGTCCAAACAGTCAGAAACATGCTTTTTTAAAACTTTTGGCAGTTTTGACAGACAAAATGACTTTAAAGCACAAAACGCTCTCTAAAGCACCTTTTTTCATTTGTAGTTCAAAACATGTGTTATTCATGGTCACATTGTAAGTTTCAAATTCCAAACATTCAGAAACATGCTTTTTTCACAGTTTTGGCACTTTTGATTGACAAAATGACTTTAAAGCACAAAACGCTCTCTAAAGCACGTTTTGTCATTTGAAGTTCAAAACAAGTGTTATTCATGGTCACATTGTAAGTTTCAAAGTCCAAACAGTCAGAAACATGCTTTTTTCACACTTTTGACACTTTTGACTGACAAAATGATTTTTAAGCACAAAACGCTCCCAAAAGCACCTTTTGTCATTTGTAGTTCAAAACATATGTTATTCATGGTCACATAGTAAGTTTCAAAGTCCAAACAGTCAGAAACATGTTTTTTTCACACTTTTGACACTTTTGATTGACAAAATGATTTTTAAAGTACAAAACGCTTCCAAAAGCACCTTTTGTCATTTGATGTTCAAAACAAGTGTTATTCATGGTCACATTGTAAGTTTCAAAGTCCAAACAGTCAGAAACATGCTTTTTTCACACTTTTGGCACTTTTGACTGAAAAAATGAGCACAAAACGCTCCCATAAGCACCTTTTGTCATTTGTAGTTCAAAACAAGTGTTATTCATGGTCACATTGTAAGTTTCAAAGTCCAAACAGTCAGAAACATGCTTTTTTCACACTTTTGGCACTTTTGACTGACAAAATGACTTTTAAGCACAAAACGCTCTCTAAAGCACGTTTTGTCATTTCAAGTTCAAAACAAGTGGTATTCATGGTCACATTGTAAGTTTCAAAGTCCAAACAGTCAGAAACATGCCTTTTTCACACTTTTGGAACTTTTGACTGAAAAAATGACTTTAAAGCACAAAACGCTCTTTAAAGCACGTTTTGTCATTTGAAGTTCAAAACAAGTGTTATTCATGGTCACATTGTAAGTTTCAAAGTCCAAACAGTCAGAAACATGTTTTTTTCACACTTTTGACACTTTTGACTGACTAAATGACTTTAAAGCACAAAACGCTCTCTAAAGCACCTTTTGTCATTTGAAGTTCAAAACATGTGTTATTCATGGTCACATTGTAAGTTTCAAAGTCCAAACAGTCAGAAACATGCTTTTTTCACAGTTTTGGCACTTTTGACTGAAAGAAAAATGATTTTTAAGCACAAAACGCTCTCTATAGCACGTTTTGTCATTTGAAGTTCAAAACAAGTGTTATTCATGGTCACATTGTAAGGTTCAAAGTCCAAACAGTCAGAAACATGCTTTTTTCACACTTTTGACTGACAAAATGATTTTTAAGCACAAAACGCTCCCAAAAGCACCTTTTGTCATTTGTAATTCAAAACAAGTGTTATTCATGGTCACATTGTAAGTTTCAAAGTCCAGTCAGAAACAGCTTTTTTCACACTTTTGACTGACAAAATGATTTTTAAGCACAAAACGCTCCCAAAAGCACCTTTTGTCATTTGTAGTTAAAAAACAAGTGTAATTCATGGTCACATAGTAAGTTTCAAAGTCCAAACAGTCAGAATCGTGCTTTTTTCACACTTTTGGCACTTTTGACAGACAAAATGACTTTAAAGCACAAAACACTTTCTAAAGCACATTTTGTCATTTGACGTTCAAAAAAAGAGTTATTCATGGTCACATTGTAAGTTTCAAAGTCCAAACAGTCAGAAACATGCTTTTTTCACAGTTTTGGCACTTTTGACTGACAAAATGACATTAAAGCACAAAACGCTCCCAAAAGCACCTTTTGTCATTTGTAGTTCAAAACAAGTGTTATTCATGGTCACATTGTAAGTTTCAAAGTCCAAACAGTCAGAAACATGCTTTTTTCACACTTTTGACTGATAAAATGATTTGTAAGCACAAAACGCTCCCAAAAGCACCTTTTGTCATTTGTAGTTCAAAACAAGTGTTATTCATGGTCACATAGTAAGTTTCAAAGTCCAAACAGTCAGAAACGTGCTTTTTTCACACTTTTGGCACTTTTGACATACAAAATGACTTTAAAGCACAAAACACTTTCTAAAGCACATTTTGTCATTTGAAGTTCAAAAAAAGAGTTATTCATGGTCACATTGTAAGTTTCAAAGTCCAAACAGTCAGAAACATGCTTTTTTCACACTTTTGGCACTTTTGACTGAAAAAATTAGCACAAAACGCTCCCAAAAACACTTTTTGTCATTTGTAGTTCAAAACAAGTGTTATTCATGGTCACATTGTAAGTTTCAAAGTCCAAACAGTCAGAAACATGCTTTTTTTTTACAGTTTTGGCACTTTTGACTGAAAAAAATGATTTTTAAGCACAAAACGCTCTTTAAAGCACGTTTTGTCATTTGAAGTTCAAAAAAAGTGTTATTCATGGTCACATTGTAAGTTTCAAAGTCCAAACAGTCAGAAACATGCTTTTTTCACACTTTTGGCACTTTTGACTGAAAAAAAATATATTTTTAAGCACAAAACGCTCCTAAAAGCACCTTTTGTCATTTGTAGTTCAAAACAAGAGTTATTCATGGTCACATTGTAAGTTTCAAAGTCCAAACAGTCAGAAACATGCTTTTTTCACACTTTTGGAACTTTTGACTAAAAAAATGACTTTAAAGCACAAAACGCTCTCTAAAGCACGTTTTGTCATTTGAAGTTCAAAACAAGTGTTATTCATGGTCACATTGTAAGTTTCAAAGTCCAAACAGTCAGAAACATGCTTTTTTCACACTTTTGGCACTTTTGACTGAAAAAAAAATATATTTTTAAGCACAAAACGCTCCTAAAAGCACCTTTTGTCATTTGTAGTTCAAAACAAGTGTTATTCATGGTCACATTGTAAGTTTCAAAGTCCAAACAGTCAGAAACATGCTTTTTTAAAACTTTTGGCAGTTTTGACAGACAAAATGACTTTAAAGCACAAAACGCTCTCTAAAGCACGTTTTGTCATTTGAAGTTCAAAAAAAGTGTTATTCATGGTCACATTGTAAGTTTCAAAGTCCAAACAGTCAGAAACATGCTTTTTTCACACTTTTGGCACTTTTGACATACAAAATGACTTTAAAGCACAAAACACTTTCTAAAGCACATTTTGTCATTTGAAGTTCAAAAAAAGAGTTATTCATGGTCACATTGTAAGTTTCAAAGTCCAAACAGTCAGAAACATGCTTTTTTCACACTTTTGGCACTTTTGACAGAAAAAAAATATATTTTTAAGCACAAAACGCTCCTAAAAGCACCTTTTGTCATTTGTAGTTCAAAACAAGTGTTATTCATCGTCAAATTGTAAGTTTCAAAGTCCAAACAGTCAGAAACATGCTTTTTTCACACTTTTGACACTTCTGACTGACAAAATGATTTTTAAGCACAAAACGCTCCCTAAAGCACCTTTTGTCATTTGTAGTTCAAAACAAGTGTTATTCATGGTCACATTATAAATTTCAAAGTCCAAACAGTCAGAAACATGCTTTTTTAAAACTTTTGGCACTTTTGACTGAAAAAATTACTTTAAAGCACAAAACGCTCTCTAAAGCACGTTTTGTCATTTGAAGTTCAAAAAAAGAGTTATTCATGGTCACATTGTAAGTTTCAAAGTCCAAGCAGTCAGAAACATGCTTTTTTACAGTTTTGGCACTTTTGACTGAAAAATGATTTTTAAGCACAAAACGCTCTCTAAAGCACCTTTTGTCATTTGTAGTTCAAAACAAGTGTTATTCATGGTCACATTGTAAGTTTCAAAGTCCAAACAGTCAGAAACATGCTTTTTTCACAGTTTTGGCAGTTTTGACAGACAAAATGACTTTAAAGGACAAAACGCTCTCTAAAGCACGTTTTGTCATTTGAAGTTCAAAACAAGTGTTATTCATGGTCACATTGTAAGTTTCAAAGTCCAAACAGTCAGAAACATGCTTTTTTAAAACTTTTGGCAGTTTTGACAGACAAAATGACTTTAAAGCACAAAACGCTATCTAAAGCACGTTTTGTCAATTGAAGTTCAAAAAAAGTGTTATTCATGGTCACATTGTAAGTTTCAAAGTCCAAACAGTCAGAAACATGCTTTTTTCACAGTTTTGGCTGTTTTGACTGAAAAAATGATTTTAAAGTACAAAACGCTCCCAAAAGCACCTTTTGTCATTTGTAGTTCAAAACAAGTGTTATTCATGGTCACATTGTAAGTTTCAAAGTCCAAACAGTCAGAAACATGCTTTTTTCACAGTTTTGGCACTTTTGACTTAAAAAAAAAAAGATTTTTAAGCACAAAACGCTCCCAAAAGCACGTTTTGTCATTTGTAGTTCAAAACAAGTGTCATTCATGGTCACATAGTAAGTATCAAAGTCCAATCAGTCAGAAACATAGTTTTTTCACACTTTTGACTGACAAAATGACTTTAAAGAACAAAATGCTCTCTAAAGCACGTTTTGTCATTTGAAGTTCAAAACAAGTGTTATTCATGGTCACATTGTAAGTTTCAAAGTCCAAACAGTGAGAAACATGCTTTTTTCACACTTTTGGCACTTTTGACTGACAAAATGACTTTAAAGGACAAAACGCTCTCTAAAGCACGTTTTGTCATTTGAAGTTCAAAACAAGTGTTATTCATGGTCACATTGTAAGTTTCAAAGTCCAAACAGTCAGAAACATGTTTTTTTCACACTTTTGGCACTTTTGACTGAAAAAATGAGCACAAAACGCTCCCAAAAGCACCTTTTGTCATTTGTAGTTCAAAACAAGTGTTATTCATGGTCACATTGTAAGTTTCAAAGTCCAAACAGTCAGAAACATGCTTTTTTTTTACAGTTTTGGCACTTTTGACTGAAAAAAAATATTTTTAAGCACAAAACGCTCTCTAAAGCACGTTTTGTCATTTGAAGTTCAAAAAAAGTGTTATTCATGGTCACATTGTAAGTTTCAAAGTCCAAACAGTCAGAAACATGCTTTTTTCACAGTTTTGGCTGTTTTGACTGAAAAAATGATTTTAAAGTACAAAACGCTCCCAAAAGCACCTTTTTTCATTTGTATTTCAAAACAAGTGTTATTCATGGTCACATAGTAAGTTTCAAAGTCCAAACAGTCAGAAACATGCTTTTTTCACACTTTTGGAACTTTTGACTGAAAAAATGACTTTAAAGCACAAAACGCTCTCTAAAGCACGTTTTGTCATTTGAAGTTCAAAACAAGTGTTATTCATGGTCACATTGTAAGTTTCAAAGTCCAAACAGTCAGAAACATGCTTTTTTCACACTTTTGGCACTTTTGACTGAAAAAAAAAATATTTTTAAGCACAAAACGCTCCTAAAAGCACCTTTTGTCATTTGTAGTTCAAAACAAGAGTTATTCATGGTCACATTGTAAGTTTCAAAGTCCAAACAGTCAGAAACATGCTTTTTTCACACTTTTGGAACTTTTGACTAAAAAAATGACTTTAAAGCACAAAACGCTCTCTAAAGCACGTTTTGTCATTTGAAGTTCAAAACAAGTGTTATTCATGGTCACATTGTAAGTTTCAAAGTCCAAACAGTCAGAAACATGCTTTTTTCACACTTTTGGCACTTTTGACTGAAAAAAAATATATTTTTAAGCACAAAACGCTCCTAAAAGCACCTTTTGTCATTTGTAGTTCAAAACAAGTGTTATTCATGGTCACATTGTAAGTTTCAAAGTCCAAACAGTCAGAAACATGCTTTTTTCACACTTTTGGCAGTTTTGACAGACAAAATGACTTTAAAGCACAAAACGCTCTCTAAAGCACGTTTTGTCATTTGAAGTTCAAAAAAAGTGTTATTCATGGTCACATTGTAAGTTTCAAAGTCCAAACAGTCAGAAACATGCTTTTTTCACACTTTTGGCACTTTTGACTGAAAAAATGAGCACAAAACGCTCCCAAAAACACCTTTTGTCATTTGTAGTTCAAAACAAGTGTTATTCATGGTCACATTGTAAGTTTCAAAGTCCAAACAGTCAGAAACATGCTTTTTTTTACAGTTTTGGCACTTTTGACTGAAAAAATGATTTTTAAGCACAAAACGCTCTCTAAAGCACCTTTTGTCATTTGTAGTTCAAAACAAGTGTTATTCATGGTCACATTGTAAGTTTCAAAGTCCAAACAGTCAGAAACATGCTTTTTTCACAGTTTTGGCACTTTTGACTGAAAAAATGATTTTTAAGCACAAAACGCTCCCAAAAGCACCTTTTGTCAGTTGTAGTTCAAAACATGTGTTATTCATGGTCACATTGTAAGTTTCAAAGTCCAAACAGTCAGAAACATGCTTTTTTAAAACTTTTGGCAGTTTTGACAGACAAAATGACTTTAAAGCACAAAACGCTCTCTAAAGCACCTTTTGTCATTTGTAGTTCAAAACATGTGTTATTCATGGTCACATTGTAAATTTCAAATTCCAAACATTCAGAAACATGCTTTTTTCACAGTTTTGGCACTTTTGATTGACAAAATGACTTTAAAGCACAAAACGCTCTCTAAAGCACGTTTTGTCATTTGAAGTTCAAAACAAGTGTTATTCATGGTCACATTGTAAGTTTCAAAGTCCAAACAGTCAGAAACATGCTTTTTTCACACTTTTGACACTTTTGACTGACAAAATGATTTTTAAGCACAAAACGCTCCCAAAAGCACCTTTTGTCATTTGTAGTTCAAAACATATGTTATTCATGGTCACATAGTACGTTTCAAAGTCCAAACAGTCAGAAACATGCTTTTTTCACACTTTTGACACTTTTGACTGACAAAATGACTTTAAAGCACAAAACGCTCTCTAAAGCACGTTTTGTCATTTGAAGTTCAAAAAAAGAGTTATTCATGGTCACATTGTAAGTTTCAAAGTCCAAACAGTCAGAAACATGCTTTTCTAAAACTTTTGGCAGTTTTGACAGACAAAATGACTTTAAAGCACAAAACGCTCTCTAAAGCACGTTTTGTCATTTGAAGTTCAAAAAAAGTGTTATTCATGGTCACATTATAAGTTTCAAAGTCCAAACAGTCAGAAACATGCTTTTTTCACAGTTTTGGCTGTGTTTGAAAAAATTATTTTAAAGTACAAAACGCTCCCAAAAGCACCTTTTGTCATTTGTATTTCAAAACAAGTGTTATTCATGGTCACATAGTAAGTTTCAAAGTCCAAACAGTCAGAAACATGCTTTTTTCACACTTTTGGAACTTTTGACTGACAAAATGATTTTTAAGCACAAAACGCTCCCAAAAGCACGGTTTGTCATTTGTAGTTCAAAACAAGTGTTATTCATGGTCACATAGTAAGTTTCAAAGTCCAAACAGTCAGAAACATGCTTTTTTCACAGTTTTGACTGACAAAATGATTTTGAAGCACAAAACGCTCTCTAAAGCACCTTTTGTCATTTGAAGTTCAAAACAAGTGTTATTCATGGTCACATTGTAAGTTTCAAAGTCCAAACAGTCAGAAACATGCTTTTTTCACACTTTTGGCACTTTTGACTGACAAAATGACTTTAAAGCACAAAACGCTCTCTAAAGCACCTTTTGTCATTTGAAGTTCAAAACAAGTGTTATTCATGGTCACATTGTAAGTTTCAAAGTCCAAACAGTCAGAAACATGCTTTTTTCACAGTTTTGGCACTTTTGACTGAAAAAATGACTTTAAAGCACAAAACGCTCTCTATAGCACTTTTTGTCATTTGAAGTTCAAAACAAGTGTTATTCATGGTCACATTGTAAGTTTCAAAGTCCAAACAGTCAGAAACATGCTTTTTTACACTTTTGGCACTTTTGACTGAAAAAAAAAAAAATGTTTTTAAGCACAAAACGCTCCCAAAAGCACTTTTTGTCATTTGTAGTTCAAAACAGGTGTTATTCATGGTCACATTGTAAGTTTCAAAGTCCAAACAGTCAGAAACATGCTTTTTTCACACTTTTGGCACTTTTGACTGACAAAATGACTTTAAAGCACAAAACGCTCTCTAAAGCACGTTTTGTCATTTGTAGTTCAAAACAAGTGTTATTCATGGTCACATAGTAAGTTTCAAAGTCCAAACAGTCAGAAACGTGCTTTTTACACACTTTTGGCACTTTTGACAGACAAAATGACTTTAAAGCACAAAACGCTCTCTAAAGCACGTTTTGTCATTTGAAGTTCAAAAAAAGAGTTATTTATGGTCACATTGTAAGTTTCAAAGTCCAAACAGTCAGAAACATGTTTTTTTCACACTTTTGACTGAAAAAAATGATTTTTAAGCACAAAACGCTCCCAAAAGCACCTTTTGTCAGTTGTAGTTCAAAACATGTGTTAATCATGGTCACATTGTAAGTTTCAAAGTCCAAACAGTCAGAAACATGCTTTTTTACAGTTTTGGCACTTTTGACTGAAAAAATGATTTTTAAGCACAAAACGCTCTCTAAATCACCTTTTGTCACTTGTAGTTCAAAACAAGTGTTATTCATGGTCACATAGTAAGTTTCAAAGTCCAAACAGTCAGAAACATGCTTTTTTCACACTTTTGGCACTTTTGACTGAAAAAAAAAATATTTTTAAGCACAAAACGCTCCTAAATTCATCTTTTGTCATTTGTAGTTCAAAACAAGTGTCATTCATGGTCACATAGTAAGTTTCAAAGTCCAAACAGTCAGAAACATAGTTTTTTCACTCTTTTGACTGACAAAATGACTTTAAAGAACAAAACGCTCTCTAAAGCACGTTTTGTCATTTGAAGTTAAAAACAAGTGTTATTCATGGTCACATTGTAAGTTTCAAAGTCCAAACAGTGAGAAACATGGTTTTTTCACACTTTTGGCACTTTTGACTGACAAAATGACTTTAAAGGACAAAACGCTCTTTGAAGCACGTTTTGTCATTTGAAGTTCAAAACAAGTGTTATTCATGGTCACATTGTAAGTTTCAAAGTCCAAACAGTCAGAAACATGCTTTTTTAAAACTTTTGGCAGTTTTGACAGACAAAATGACTTTAAAGCACAAAACGCTCTCTAAAGCACCTTTTTTCATTTGTAGTTCAAAACATGTGTTATTCATGGTCACATTGTAAGTTTCAAATTCCAAACATTCAGAAACATGCTTTTTTCACAGTTTTGGCACTTTTGATTGACAAAATGACTTTAAAGCACAAAACGCTCTCTAAAGCACGTTTTGTCATTTGAAGTTCAAAACAAGTGTTATTCATGGTCACATTGTAAGTTTCAAAGTCCAAACAGTCAGAAACATGCTTTTTTCACACTTTTGACACTTTTGACTGACAAAATGATTTTTAAGCACAAAACGCTCCCAAAAGCACCTTTTGTCATTTGTAGTTCAAAACATATGTTATTCATGGTCACATAGTAAGTTTCAAAGTCCAAACAGTCAGAAACATGCTTTTTTCACACTTTTGGCACTTTTGACAGAAAAAAAATATATTTTTAAGCACAAAACGCTCCTAAAAGCACCTTTTGTCATTTGTAGTTCAAAACAAGTGTTATTCATCGTCAAATTGTAAGTTTCAAAGTCCAAACAGTCAGAAACATGCTTTTTTCACACTTTTGACACTTCTAACTGACAAAATGATTTTTAAGCACAAAACGCTCCCTAAAGCACCTTTTGTCATTTGTAGTTCAAAACAAGTGTTATTCATGGTCACATTATAAATTTCAAAGTCCAAACAGTCAGAAACATGCTTTTTTAAAACTTTTGGCACTTTTGACTGAAAAAATTACTTTAAAGCACAAAACGCTCTCTAAAGCACGTTTTGTCATTTGAAGTTCAAAAAAAGAGTTATTCATGGTCACATTGTAAGTTTCAAAGTCCAAACAGTCAGAAACATGCTTTTTTCACACTTTTGGCACTTTTGACTGAAAAAAAAAATATTTTTAAGCACAAAACGCTCCTAAATTCATCTTTTGTCATTTGTAGTTCAAAACAAGTGTCATTCATGGTCACATAGTAAGTTTCAAAGTCCAAACAGTCAGAAACATAGTTTTTTCACTCTTTTGACTGACAAAATGACTTTAAAGAACAAAACGCTCTCTAAAGCACGTTTTGTCATTTGAAGTTCAAAACAAGTGTTATTCATGGTCACATTGTAAGTTTCAAAGTCCAAACAGTGAGAAACATGGTTTTTTCACAGTTTTGGCACTTTTGACTGACAAAATGACTTTAAAGGACAAAACGCTCTTTGAAGCACGTTTTGTCATTTGAAGTTCAAAACAAGTGTTATTCATGGTCACATTGTAAGTTTCAAAGTCCAAACAGTCAGAAACATGCTTTTTTAAAACTTTTGGCAGTTTTGACAGACAAAATGACTTTAAAGCACAAAACGCTCTCTAAAGCACCTTTTTTCATTTGTAGTTCAAAACATGTGTTATTCATGGTCACATTGTAAGTTTCAAATTCCAAACATTCAGAAACATGCTTTTTTCACAGTTTTGGCACTTTTGATTGACAAAATGACTTTAAAGCACAAAACGCTCTCTAAAGCACGTTTTGTCATTTGAAGTTCAAAACAAGTGTTATTCATGGTCACATTGTAAGTTTCAAAGTCCAAACAGTCAGAAACATGCTTTTTTCACACTTTTGACACTTTTGACTGACAAAATGATTTTTAAGCACAAAACGCTCCCAAAAGCACCTTTTGTCATTTGTAGTTCAAAACATATGTTATTCATGGTCACATAGTAAGTTTCAAAGTCCAAACAGTCAGAAACATGCTTTTTTCACACTTTTGGCACTTTTGACAGAAAAAAAATATATTTTTAAGCACAAAACGCTCCTAAAAGCACCTTTTGTCATTTGTAGTTCAAAACAAGTGTTATTCATCGTCAAATTGTAAGTTTCAAAGTCCAAACAGTCAGAAACATGCTTTTTTCACACTTTTGACACTTCTAACTGACAAAATGATTTTTAAGCACAAAACGCTCCCTAAAGCACCTTTTGTCATTTGTAGTTCAAAACAAGTGTTATTCATGGTCACATTATAAATTTCAAAGTCCAAACAGTCAGAAACATGCTTTTTTAAAACTTTTGGCACTTTTGACTGAAAAAATTACTTTAAAGCACAAAACGCTCTCTAAAGCACGTTTTGTCATTTGAAGTTCAAAAAAAGAGTTATTCATGGTCACATTGTAAGTTTCAAAGTCCAAGCAGTCAGAAACATGCTTTTTTACAGTTTTGGCACTTTTGACTGAAAAATGATTTTTAAGCACAAAACGCTCTCTAAAGCACCTTTTGTCATTTGTAGTTCAAAACAAGTGTTATTCATGGTCACATTGTAAGTTTCAAAGTCCAAACAGTCAGAAACATGCTTTTTTCACAGTTTTGGCAGTTTTGACAGACAAAATGACTTTAAAGGACAAAACGCTCTCTAAAGCACGTTTTGTCATTTGAAGTTCAAAACAAGTGTTGTTCATGGTCACATTGTAAGTTTCAAAGTCCAAACAGTCAGAAACATGCTTTTTTAAAACTTTTGGCAGTTTTGACAGACAAAATGACTTTAAAGCACAAAACGCTATCTAAAGCACGTTTTGTCAATTGAAGTTCAAAAAAAGTGTTATTCATGGTCACATTGTAAGTTTCAAAGTCCAAACAGTCAGAAACATGCTTTTTTCACAGTTTTGGCTGTTTTGACTGAAAAAATGATTTTAAAGTACAAAACGCTCCCAAAAGCACCTTTTGTCATTTGTAGTTCAAAACAAGTGTTATTCATGGTCACATTGTAAGTTTCAAAGTCCAAACAGTCAGAAACATGCTTTTTTCACAGTTTTGGCACTTTTGACTTAAAAAAAAAAAAGATTTTTAAGCACAAAACGCTCCCAAAAGCACGTTTTGTCATTTGTAGTTCAAAACAAGTGTCATTCATGGTCACATAGTAAGTATCAAAGTCCAATCAGTCAGAAACATAGTTTTTTCACACTTTTGACTGACAAAATGACTTTAAAGAACAAAATGCTCTCTAAAGCACGTTTTGTCATTTGAAGTTCAAAACAAGTGTTATTCATGGTCACATTGTAAGTTTCAAAGTCCAAACAGTGAGAAACATGCTTTTTTCACACTTTTGGCACTTTTGACTGACAAAATGACTTTAAAGGACAAAACGCTCTCTAAAGCACGTTTTGTCATTTGAAGTTCAAAACAAGTGTTATTCATGGTCACATTGTAAGTTTCAAAGTCCAAACAGTCAGAAACATGTTTTTTTCACACTTTTGGCACTTTTGACTGAAAAAATGAGCACAAAACGCTCCCAAAAACACCTTTTGTCATTTGTAGTTCAAAACAAGTGTTATTCATGGTCACATTGTAAGTTTCAAAGTCCAAACAGTCAGAAACATGCTTTTTTTTACAGTTTTGGCTGTTTTGACTGAAAAAAATGATTTTTAAGCACAAAACGCTCTCTAAAGCACGTTTTGTCATTTGAAGTTCAAAAAAAGTGTTATTCATGGTCACATTGTAAGTTTCAAAGTCCAAACAGTCAGAAACATGCTTTTTTCACAGTTTTGGCTGTTTTGACTGAAAAAATGATTTTAAAGTACAAAACGCTCCCAAAAGCACCTTTTTTCATTTGTATTTCAAAACAAGTGTTATTCATGGTCACATAGTAAGTTTCAAAGTCCAAACAGTCAGAAACATGCTTTTTTCACACTTTTGGAACTTTTGACTGAAAAAATGACTTTAAAGCACAAAACGCTCTCTAAAGCACGTTTTGTCATTTGAAGTTCAAAACAAGTGTTATTCATGGTCACATTGTAAGTTTCAAAGTCCAAACAGTCAGAAACATGCTTTTTTCACACTTTTGGCACTTTTGACTGAAAAAAAATATATTTTTAAGCACAAAACGCTCCTAAAAGCACCTTTTGTCATTTGTAGTTCAAAACAAGTGTTATTCATGGTCACATTGTAAGTTTCAAAGTCCAAACAGTCAGAAACATGCTTTTTTCACACTTTTGGCACTTTTGACTGAAAAAATGAGCACAAAACGCTCCCAAAAACACCTTTTGTCATTTGTAGTTCAAAACAAGTGTTATTCATGGTCACATTGTAAGTTTCAAAGTCCAAACAGTCAGAAACATGCTTTTTTCACAGTTTTGGCACTTTTGACTGAAAAAATGATTTTTAAGCACAAAACACTCCCAAAAGCACCTTTTGTCAGTTGTAGTTCAAAACATGTGTTATTCATGGTCACATTGTAAGTTTCAAAGTCCAAACAGTCAGAAACATGCTTTTTTCACAGTTTTGGCACTTTTGATTGACAAAATGACTTTAAAGCACAAAACGCTCTCTAAAGCACGTTTTGTCATTTGAAGTTCAAAACAAGTGTTATTCATGGTCACATTGTAAGTTTCAAAGTCCAAACAGTCAGAAACATGCTTTTTTTCACACTTTTGACACTTTTGACTGACAAAATGATTTTTAAGCACAAAACGCTCCCAAAAGCACCTTTTGTCATTTGTAGTTCAAAACATATGTTATTCATGGTCACATAGTACGTTTCAAAGTCCAAACAGTCAGAAACATGCTTTTTTCACACTTTTGACACGTTTGACTGACAAAATGACTTTAAAGGACAAAACGCTCTCTAAAGCACGTTTTGTCATTTGAAGTTCAAAAAAAGAGTTATTCATGGTCACATTGTAAGTTTCAAAGTCCAAACAGTCAGAAACATGCTTTTCTAAAACTTTTGGCAGTTCTGACAGACAAAATGACTTTAAAGCACAAAACGCTCTCTAAAGCACGTTTTGTCATTTGAAGTTCAAAAAAAGTGTTATTCATGGTCACATTATAAGTTTCAAAGTCCAAACAGTCAGAAACATGCTTTTTTCACAGTTTTGGCTGTGTTTGAAAAAATTATTTTAAAGTACAAAACGCTCCCAAAAGCACCTTTTGTCATTTGTATTTCAAAACAAGTGTTATTCATGGTCACATAGTAAGTTTCAAAGTCCAAACAGTCAGAAACATGCTTTTTTCACACTTTTGGAACTTTTGACTGACAAAATGATTTTTAAGCACAAAACGCTCCCAAAAGCACGGTTTGTCATTTGTAGTTCAAAACAAGTGTTATTCATGGTCACATAGTAAGTTTCAAAGTCCAAACAGTCAGAAACATGCTTTTTTCACAGTTTTGACTGACAAAATGATTTTGAAGCACAAAACGCTCTCTAAAGCACCTTTTGTCATTTGAAGTTCAAAACAAGTGTTATTCATGGTCACATTGTAAGTTTCAAAGTCCAAACAGTCAGAAACATGCTTTTTTCACACTTTTGGCACTTTTGACTGACAAAATGACTTTAAAGCACAAAACGCTCTCTAAAGCACCTTTTGTCATTTGAAGTTCAAAACAAGTGTTATTCATGGTCACATTGTAAGTTTCAAAGTCCAAACAGTCAGAAACATGCTTTTTTCACAGTTTTGGCACTTTTGACTGAAAAAATGACTTTAAAGCACAAAACGCTCTCTATAGCACCTTTTGTCATTTGAAGTTCAAAACAAGTGTTATTCATGGTCACATTGTAAGTTTCAAAGTCCAAACAGTCAGAAACATGCTTTTTTCACACTTTTGGCACTTTTGACTGACAAAATGACTTTAAAGCACAAAACGCTCTCTAAAGCACGTTTTGTCATTTGAAGTTCAAAACAAGTGTTATTCATGGTCTCATTGTAAGTTTCAAAGTCCAAACAGTCAGAAACATGCTTTTTTCACACTTTTGACTGAAAAAAAATAAATGTTTTTAAGCACAAAACGCTCCCAAAAGCACTTTTTGTCATTTGTAGTTCAAAAGATGTGTTATTCATGGTCACATTATAAGTTTCAAAGTCCAAACAGTCAGAAACATGCTTTTTTCACAGTTTTGGCTGTGTTTGAAAAAATTATTTTAAAGTACAAAACGCTCCCAAAAGCACCTTTTGTCATTTGTATTTCAAAACAAGTGTTATTCATGGTCACATAGTAAGTTTCAAAGTCCAAACAGTCAGAAACATGCTTTTTTCACACTTTTGGCACTTTTGACTGACAAAATGACTTTAAAGCACAAAACGCTCTCTAAAGCACCTTTTGTCATTTGAAGTTCAAAACAAGTGTTATTCATGGTCACATTGTAAGTTTCAAAGTCCAAACAGTCAGAAACATGTTTTTTTCAAACTTTTGGCACTTTTGACTGACTAAATGACTTTAAAGCACAAAACGCTCTCTAAAGCACGTTTTGTCATTTGAAGTTCAAAACAAGTGTTATTCATGGTAACATTGTAAGTTTAGAAGTCCAAACAGTCAGAAACATGCTTTTTTCACACTTTTGACACTTTTGACTGAAAGAAAAATGATTTTTAAGCACAAAACGGTCCCAAAAGCACCTTTTGTCATTTGTAGTTCAAACCGAGTGTTATTCATGGTCACATAGTAAGTTTCAAAGTCCAAACAGTCAGAAACATGCTTTTTTAACAGTTTTGGCACTTTTGACTGACAAAATGACTTTAAAGCACAAAACGCTCTCTAAAGCACGTTTTGTCATTTGAAGTTCAAAACAAGTGTTATTCATGGTCACATAGTAAGTTTCAAAGTCCAAACAGTCAGAAACATGCTTTTTTCACAGTTTTGGCACTTTTGACTGACAAAATGACTTTAAAGCACAAAACGCTCTCTAAAGCACGTTTTGTCATTTGAAGTTCAAAACAAGTGTTATTCCTGGTCAGAAACATGTTTTTTTTCACACTTTTGACACTTTTGACTGACAAAATGACTTTAAAGCACAAAACGCTCTCTAAAGCACCTTTTGTCATTTGTAGTTCAAAACAAGTGTTATTCATGGTCACATTGTAAGTTTCAAAGTCCAAACAGTCAGAAACATGCTTTTTTCACACTTTTGGAACTTTTGACTGAAAAAATGACTTTAAAGCACAAAACGCTCTTTAAAGCACGTTTTGTCATTTGAAGTTCAAAACAAGTGTTATTCATGGTCACATTGTAAGTTTCAAAGTCCAAACAGTCAGAAACTTGTTTTTTTCACACTTTTGACTGACTAAATGACTTTAAAGCACAAAACGCTCTCTAAAGCACCTTTTGTCATTTGAAGTTCAAAACATGTGTTATTCATGGTCTCATTGTAAGTTTCAAAGTCCAAACAGTCAGAAACATGCTTTTTTCACAGTTTTGGCACTTTTGACTGAAAGAAAAATGATTTTTAAGCACAAAACGCTCTCTATAGCACCTTTTGTCATTTGAAGTTCAAAACAAGTGTTATTCATGGTCACATTGTAAGTTTCAAAGTCCAAACAGTCAGAAACATGCTTTTTTCACACTTTTGACTGACAAAATGATTTTTAAGCACAAAACGCTCCCAAAAGCACCTTTTGTCATTTGTAGTTCAAAACAAGTGTTATTCATGGTCACATTGTAAGATTCAAAGTCCAAACAGTCAGAAACATGCTTTTTTCACACTTTTGACTGACAAAATGATTTTTAAGCACAAAACGCTCCCAAAAGCACCTTTTGTCATTTGTAGTTCAAAACAAGTGTTATTCATGGTCACATAGTAAGTTTCAAAGTCCAAACAGTCAGAAACGTGCTTTTTTCACACTTTTGGCACTTTTGACAGACAAAATGACTTTAAAGCACAAAACACTTTCTAAAGCACATTTTGTCATTTGAAGTTCAAAAAAAGAGTTATTCATGGTCACATTGTAAGTTTCAAAGTCCAAACAGTCAGAAACATGCTTTTTTCACACTTTTGGCACTTTTGACTGAAAAAAAAATATATTTTTAAGCACAAAACGCTCCTAAAAGCACATTTTGTCATATGTAGTTCAAAACAAGAGTTATTCATGGTCACATTGTAAGTTTCAAAGTCCAAACAGTCAGAAACATGCTTTTTTCACACTTTTGGAACTTTTGACTAAAAAAATGACTTTAAAGCACAAAACGCTCTCTAAAGCACTTTTTGTCATTTGAAGTTCAAAACAAGTGTTATTCATGGTCACATTGTAAGTTTCAAAGTCCAAACAGTCAGAAACATGCTTTTTTCACACTTTTGGCACTTTTGACTGAAAAAAAATATATTTTTAAGCACAAAACGCTCCTAAAAGCACCTTTTGTCATTTGTAGTTCAAAACAAGTGTTATTCATGGTCACATTGTAAGTTTCAAAGTCCAAACAGTCAGAAACATGCTTTTTTCACACTTTTGGCAGTTTTGACAGACAAAATGACTTTAAAGCACAAAACGCTCTCTAAAGCACGTTTTGTCATTTGAAGTTCAAAAAAAGTGTTATTCATGGTCACATTGTAAGTTTCAAAGTCCAAACAGTCAGAAACATGCTTTTTTCACACTTTTGGCACTTTTGACTGAAAAAATGAGCACAAAACGCTCCCAAAAACACCTTTTGTCATTTGTAGTTCAAAACAAGTGTTATTCATGGTCACATTGTAAGTTTCAAAGTCCAAACAGTCAGAAACATGCTTTTTTACAGTTTTGGCACTTTTGACTGAAAAAATGATTTTTAAGCACAAAACGCTCTCTAAAGCACCTTTTGTCATTTGTAGTTCAAAACAAGTGTTATTCATGGTCACATTGTAAGTTTCAAAGTCCAAACAGTCAGAAACATGCTTTTTTCACAGTTTTGGCACTTTTGACTGAAAAAATGATTTTTAAGCACAAAACGCTCCCAAAAGCACCTTTTGTCAGTTGTAGTTCAAAACATGTGTTATTCATGGTCACATTGTAAGTTTCAAAGTCCAAACAGTCAGAAACATGCTTTTTTAAAACTTTTGGCAGTTTTGACAGACAAAATGACTTTAAAGCACAAAACGCTCTCTAAAGCACCTTTTGTCATTTGTAGTTCAAAACATGTGTTATTCATGGTCACATTGTAAATTTCAAATTCCAAACATTCAGAAACATGCTTTTTTCACAGTTTTGGCACTTTTGATTGACAAAATGACTTTAAAGCACAAAACGCTCTCTAAAGCACGTTTTGTCATTTGAAGTTCAAAACAAGTGTTATTCATGGTCACATAAAGTTTCAAAGTCCAAACAGTCAGAAACATGCTTTTTTCACACTTTTGACACTTTTGACTGACAAAATGATTTTTAAGCACAAAACGCTCCCAAAAGCACCTTTTGTCATTTGTAGTTCAAAACATATGTTATTCATGGACACATAGTACGTTTCAAAGTCCAAACAGTCAGAAACATGCTTTTTTCACACTTTTGACACGTTTGACTGACAAAATGACTTTAAAGCACAAAACGCTCTCTAAAGCACGTTTTGTCATTTGAAGTTCAAAAAAAGAGTTATTCATGGTCACATTGTAAGTTTCAAAGTCCAAACAGTCAGAAACATGCTTTTCTAAAACTTTTGGCAGTTTTGACAGACAAAATGACTTTAAAGCACAAAACGCTCTCTAAAGCACGTTTTGTCATTTGAAGTTCAAAAAAAGTGTTATTCATGGTCACATTATAAGTTTCAAAGTCCAAACAGTCAGAAACATGCTTTTTTCACAGTTTTGGCTGTGTTTGAAAAAATTATTTTAAAGTACAAAACGCTCCCAAAAGCACCTTTTGTCATTTGTATTTCAAAACAAGTGTTATTCATGGTCACATAGTAAGTTTCAAAGTCCAAACAGTCAGAAACATGCTTTTTTCACACTTTTGGAACTTTTGACTGACAAAATGATTTTTAAGCACAAAACGCTCCCAAAAGCACGGTTTGTCATTTGTAGTTCAAAACAAGTGTTATTCATGGTCACATAGTAAGTTTCAAAGTCCAAACAGTCAGAAACATGCTTTTTTCACAGTTTTGACTGACAAAATGATTTTGAAGCACAAAACGCTCTCTAAAGCACCTTTTGTCATTTGAAGTTCAAAACAAGTGTTATTCATGGTCACATTGTAAGTTTCAAAGTCCAAACAGTCAGAAACATGCTTTTTTTTACAGTTTTGGCTGTTTTGACTGAAAAAAATGATTTTTAAGCACAAAACGCTCTCTAAAGCACGTTTTGTCATTTGAAGTTCAAAAAAAGTGTTATTCATGGTCACATTATAAGTTTCAAAGTCCAAACAGTCAGAAACATGCTTTTTTCACAGTTTTGGCTGTGTTTGAAAAAATTATTTTAAAGTACAAAACGCTCCCAAAAGCACCTTTTGTCATTTGTATTTCAAAACAAGTGTTATTCATGGTCACATAGTAAGTTTCAAAGTCCAAACAGTCAGAAACATGCTTTTTTCACACTTTTGGAACTTTTGACTGACAAAATGATTTTTAAGCACAAAACGCTCCCAAAAGCACGGTTTGTCATTTGTAGTTCAAAACAAGTGTTATTCATGGTCACATAGTAAGTTTCAAAGTCCAAACAGTCAGAAACATGCTTTTTTCACAGTTTTGACTGACAAAATGATTTTGAAGCACAAAACGCTCTCTAAAGCACCTTTTGTCATTTGAAGTTCAAAACAAGTGTTATTCATGGTCACATTGTAAGTTTCAAAGTCCAAACAGTCAGAAACATGCTTTTTTCACACTTTTGGCACTTTCGACTGACAAAATGACTTTAAAGCACAAAACGCTCTCTAAAGCACCTTTTGTCATTTGAAGTTCAAAACAAGTGTTATTCATGGTCACATTGTAAGTTTCAAAGTCCAAACAGTCAGAAACATGCTTTTTTCACAGTTTTGGCACTTTTGACTGAAAAAATGACTTTAAAGCACAAAACGCTCTCTATAGCACCTTTTGTCATTTGAAGTTCAAAACAAGTGTTATTCATGGTCACATTGTAAGTTTCAAAGTCCAAACAGTCAGAAACATGCTTTTTTCACACTTTTGGCACTTTTGACTGAAAAAAAATATATTTTTAAGCACAAAACGCTCCTAAAAGCACCTTTTGTCATTTGTAGTTCAAAACAAGAGTTATTCATGGTCACATTGTAAGTTTCAAAGTCCAAACAGTCAGAAACATGCTTTTTTCACACTTTTGGAACTTTTGACTAAAAAAATGACTTTAAAGCACAAAACGCTCTCTAAAGCACGTTTTGTCATTTGAAGTTCAAAACAAGTGTTATTCATGGTCACATTGTAAGTTTCAAAGTCCAAACAGTCAGAAACATGCTTTTTTCACACTTTTGGCACTTTTGACTGAAAAAAAATATATTTTTAAGCACAAAACGCTCCTAAAAGCACCTTTTGTCATTTGTAGTTCAAAACAAGTGTTATTCATGGTCACATTGTAAGTTTCAAAGTCCAAACAGTCAGAAACATGCTTTTTTCACACTTTTGGCAGTTTTGACAGACAAAATGACTTTAAAGCACAAAACGCTCTCTAAAGCACGTTTTGTCATTTGAAGTTCAAAACAAGTGTTATTCATGGTCACATTGTAAGTTTCAAAGTCCAAACAGTCAGAAACATGCTTTTTTCACACTTTTGGCACTTTTGACTGAAAAAATGAGCACAAAACGCTCCCAAAAACACCTTTTGTCATTTGTAGTTCAAAACAAGTGTTATTCATGGTCACATTGTAAGTTTCAAAGTCCAAACAGTCAGAAACATGCTTTTTTACAGTTTTGGCACTTTTGACTGAAAAAAATGATTTTTAAGCACAAAACGCTCTCTAAAGCACCTTTTGTCATTTGTAGTTCAAAACAAGTGTTATTCATGGTCACATTGTAAGTTTCAAAGTCCAAACAGTCAGAAACATGCTTTTTTCACAGTTTTGGCACTTTTGACTGAAAAAATGATTTTTAAGCACAAAACGCTCCCAAAAGCACCTTTTGTCAGTTGTAGTTCAAAACATGTGTTATTCATGGTCACATTGTAAGTTTCAAAGTCCAAACAGTCAGAAACATGCTTTTTTAAAACTTTTGGCAGTTTTGACAGACAAAATGACTTTAAAGCACAAAACGCTCTCTAAAGCACCTTTTGTCATTTGTAGTTCAAAACATGTGTTATTCATGGTCACATTGTAAATTTCAAATTCCAAACATTCAGAAACATGCTTTTTTCACAGTTTTGGCACTTTTGATTGACAAAATGACTTTAAAGCACAAAACGCTCTCTAAAGCACGTTTTGTCATTTGAAGTTCAAAAAAAGAGTTATTCATGGTCACATTGTAAGTTTCAAAGTCCAAACAGTCAGAAACATGCTTTTCTAAAACTTTTGGCAGTTTTGACAGACAAAATGACTTTAAAGCACAAAACGCTCTCTAAAGCACGTTTTGTCATTTGAAGTTCAAAAAAAGTGTTATTCATGGTCACATTATAAGTTTCAAAGTCCAAACAGTCAGAAACATGCTTTTTTCACAGTTTTGGCTGTGTTTGAAAAAATTATTTTAAAGTACAAAACGCTCCCAAAAGCACCTTTTGTCATTTGTATTTCAAAACAAGTGTTATTCATGGTCACATAGTAAGTTTCAAAGTCCAAACAGTCAGAAACATGCTTTTTTCACACTTTTGGAACTTTTGACTGACAAAATGATTTTTAAGCACAAAACGCTCCCAAAAGCACGGTTTGTCATTTGTAGTTCAAAACAACTGTTATTCATGGTCACATAGTAAGTTTCAAAGTCCAAACAGTCAGAAACATGCTTTTTTCACAGTTTTGACTGACAAAATGATTTTGAAGCACAAAACGCTCTCTAAAGCACCTTTTGTCATTTGAAGTTCAAAACAAGTGTTATTCATGGTCACATTGTAAGTTTCAAAGTCCAAACAGTCAGAAACATGCTTTTTTCACACTTTTGGCACTTTTGACTGACAAAATGACTTTAAAGCACAAAACGCTCTCTAAAGCACGTTTTGTCATTTGAAGTTCAAAAAAAGTGTTATTCATGGTCACATTATAAGTTTCAAAGTCCAAACAGTCAGAAACATGCTTTTTTCACAGTTTTGGCTGTGTTTGAAAAAATTATTTTAAAGTACAAAACGCTCCCAAAAGCACCTTTTGTCATTTGTATTTCAAAACAAGTGTTATTCATGGTCACATAGTAAGTTTCAAAGTCCAAACAGTCAGAAACATGCTTTTTTCACACTTTTGGAACTTTTGACTGACAAAATGATTTTTAAGCACAAAACGCTCCCAAAAGCACGGTTTGTCATTTGTAGTTCAAAACAAGTGTTATTCATGGTCACATAGTAAGTTTCAAAGTCCAAACAGTCAGAAACATGCTTTTTTCACAGTTTTGACTGACAAAATGATTTTGAAGCACAAAACGCTCTCTAAAGCACCTTTTGTCATTTGAAGTTCAAAACAAGTGTTATTCATGGTCACATTGTAAGTTTCAAAGTCCAAACAGTCAGAAACATGCTTTTTTCACACTTTTGGCACTTTTGACTGACAAAATGACTTTAAAGCACAAAACGCTCTCTAAAGCACCTTTTGTCATTTGAAGTTCAAAACAAGTGTTATTCATGGTCACATTGTAAGTTTCAAAGTCCAAACAGTCAGAAACATGCTTTTTTCACAGTTTTGGCACTTTTGACTGAAAAAATGACTTTAAAGCACAAAACGCTCTCTATAGCACCTTTTGTCATTTGAAGTTCAAAACAAGTGTTATTCATGGTCACATTGTAAGTTTCAAAGACCAAACAGTCAGAAACATGCTTTTTTACACTTTTGGCACTTTTGACTGAAAAAAAAAAAATGTTTTTAAGCACAAAACGCTCCCAAAAGCACTTTTTGTCATTTGTAGTTCAAAACAGGTGTTATTCATGGTCACATTGTAAGTTTCAAAGTCCAAACAGTCAGAAACATGCTTTTTTCACAGTTTTGGCACTTTTGACTGACAAAATGACTTAAAAGCACAAAACGCTCTCTAAAGCACGTTTTGTCATTTGTAGTTCAAAACAAGTGTTATTCATGGTCACATAGTAAGTTTCAAAGTCCAAACAGTCAGAAACGTGCTTTTTACACACTTTTGACTGAAAAAAATGATTTTTAAGCACAAAACGCTCCCAAAAGCACCTTTTGTCAGTTGTAGTTCAAAATATGTGTTAATCATGGTCACATTGTAAGTTTCAAAGTCCAAACAGTCAGAAACATGCTTTTTTACACTTTTGGCACTTTTGACTGAAAAAAAAAAAAATGTTTTTAAGCACAAAACGCTCCCAAAAGCACTTTTTGTCATTTGTAGTTCAAAACAGGTGTTATTCATGGTCACATTGTAAGTTTCAAAGTCCAAACAGTCAGAAACATGCTTTTTTACAGTTTTGGCACTTTTGACTGAAAAAATGATTTTTAAGCACAAAACGCTCTCTAAAGCACCTTTTGTCATTTGTAGTTCAAAACAAGTGTTATTCATGGTCACATTGTAAGTTTCAAAGTCCAAACAGTCAGAAACATGCTTTTTTCACAGTTTTGGCACTTTTGACTGAAAAAATGATTTTTAAGCACAAAACGCTCCCAAAAGCACCTTTTGTCAGTTGTAGTTCAAAACAAGTGTTATTCATGGTCACATTGTAAGTTTCAAAGTCCAAACAGTCAGAAACATGCTTTTTTCACAGTTTTGGCACTTTTGACTGAAAAAATGACTTTAAAGCACAAAACGCTCTCTATAGCACCTTTTGTCATTTGAAGTTCAAAACAAGTGTTATTCATGGTCACATTGTAAGTTTCAAAGTCCAAACAGTCAGAAACATGCTTTTTTCACACTTTTGGCACTTTTGACTGAAAAAAAATATATTTTTAAGCACAAAACGCTCCTAAAAGCACCTTTTGTCATTTGTAGTTCAAAACAAGAGTTATTCATGGTCACATTGTAAGTTTCAAAGTCCAAACAGTCAGAAACATGCTTTTTTCACACTTTTGGAACTTTTGACTAAAAAAATGACTTTAAAGCACAAAACGCTCTCTAAAGCACGTTTTGTCATTTGAAGTTCAAAACAAGTGTTATTCATGGTCACATTGTAAGTTTCAAAGTCCAAACAGTCAGAAACATGCTTTTTTCACACTTTTGGCACTTTTGACTGAAAAAAAATATATTTTTAAGCACAAAACGCTCCTAAAAGCACCTTTTGTCATTTGTAGTTCAAAACAAGTGTTATTCATGGTCACATTGTAAGTTTCAAAGTCCAAACAGTCAGAAACATGCTTTTTTCACACTTTTGGCAGTTTTGACAGACAAAATGACTTTAAAGCACAAAACGCTCTCTAAAGCACGTTTTGTCATTTGAAGTTCAAAAAAAGTGTTATTCATGGTCACATTGTAAGTTTCAAAGTCCAAACAGTCAGAAACATGCTTTTTTCACACTTTTGGCACTTTTGACTGAAAAAATGAGCACAAAACGCTCCCAAAAACACCTTTTGTCATTTGTAGTTCAAAACAAGTGTTATTCATGGTCACATTGTAAGTTTCAAAGTCCAAACAGTCAGAAACATGCTTTTTTACAGTTTTGGCACTTTTGACTGAAAAAATGATTTTTAAGCACAAAACGCTCTCTAAAGCACCTTTTGTCATTTGTAGTTCAAAACAAGTGTTATTCATGGTCACATTGTAAGTTTCAAAGTCCAAACAGTCAGAAACATGCTTTTTTCACAGTTTTGGCACTTTTGACTGAAAAAATGATTTTTAAGCACAAAACGCTCCCAAAAGCACCTTTTGTCAGTTGTAGTTCAAAACATGTGTTATTCATGGTCACATTGTAAGTTTCAAAGTCCAAACAGTCAGAAACATGCTTTTTTAAAACTTTTGGCAGTTTTGACAGACAAAATGACTTTAAAGCACAAAACGCTCTCTAAAGCACCTTTTGTCATTTGTAGTTCAAAACATGTGTTATTCATGGTCACATTGTAAATTTCAAATTCCAAACATTCAGAAACATGCTTTTTTCACAGTTTTGGCACTTTTGATTGACAAAATGACTTTAAAGCACAAAACGCTCTCTAAAGCACGTTTTGTCATTTGAAGTTCAAAACAAGTGTTATTCATGGTCACATTGTAAGTTTCAAAGTCCAAACAGTCAGAAACATGCTTTTTTCACACTTTTGACACTTTTGACTGACAAAATGATTTTTAAGCACAAAACGCTCCCAAAAGCACCTTTTGTCATTTGTAGTTCAAAACATATGTTATTCATGGACACATAGTACGTTTCAAAGTCCAAACAGTCAGAAACATGCTTTTTTCACACTTTTGACACGTTTGACTGACAAAATGACTTTAAAGCACAAAACGCTCTCTAAAGCACGTTTTGTCATTTGAAGTTCAAAAAAAGAGTTATTCATGGTCACATTGTAAGTTTCAAAGTCCAAACAGTCAGAAACATGCTTTTCTAAAACTTTTGGCAGTTTTGACAGACAAAATGACTTTAAAGCACAAAACGCTCTCTAAAGCACGTTTTGTCATTTGAAGTTCAAAAAAAGTGTTATTCATGGTCACATTATAAGTTTCAAAGTCCAAACAGTCAGAAACATGCTTTTTTCACAGTTTTGGCTGTGTTTGAAAAAATTATTTTAAAGTACAAAACGCTCCCAAAAGCACCTTTTGTCATTTGTATTTCAAAACAAGTGTTATTCATGGTCACATAGTAAGTTTCAAAGTCCAAACAGTCAGAAACATGCTTTTTTCACACTTTTGGAACTTTTGACTGACAAAATGATTTTTAAGCACAAAACGCTCCCAAAAGCACGGTTTGTCATTTGTAGTTCAAAACAAGTGTTATTCATGGTCACATAGTAAGTTTCAAAGTCCAAACAGTCAGAAACATGCTTTTTTCACAGTTTTGACTGACAAAATGATTTTGAAGCACAAAACGCTCTCTAAAGCACCTTTTGTCATTTGAAGTTCAAAACATGTGTTATTCATGGTCACATTGTAAATTTCAAATTCCAAACATTCAGAAACATGCTTTTTTCACAGTTTTGGCACTTTTGATTGACAAAATGACTTTAAAGCACAAAACGCTCTCTAAAGCACGTTTTGTCATTTGAAGTTCAAAACAAGTGTTATTCATGGTCACATTGTAAGTTTCAAAGTCCAAACAGTCAGAAACATGCTTTTTTCACACTTTTGACACTTTTGACTGACAAAATGATTTTTAAGCACAAAACGCTCCCAAAAGCACCTTTTGTCATTTGTAGTTCAAAACATATGTTATTCATGGACACATAGTACGTTTCAAAGTCCAAACAGTCAGAAACGTGCTTTTTACACACTTTTGGCACTTTTGACAGACAAAATGACTTTAAAGCACAAAACGCTCTCTAAAGCACGTTTTGTCATTTGAAGTTCAAAAAAAGAGTTATTTATGGTCACATTGTAAGTTTCAAAGTCCAAACAGTCAGAAACATGTTTTTTTCACACTTTTGACTGAAAAAAATGATTTTTAAGCACAAAACGCTCCCAAAAGCACCTTTTGTCAGTTGTAGTTCAAAATATGTGTTAATCATGGTCACATTGTAAGTTTCAAAGTCCAAACAGTCAGAAACATGCTTTTTTACACTTTTGGCACTTTTGACTGAAAAAAAAAAAAATGTTTTTAAGCACAAAACGCTCCCAAAAGCACTTTTTGTCATTTGTAGTTCAAAACAGGTGTTATTCATGGTCACATTGTAAGTTTCAAAGTCCAAACAGTCAGAAACATGCTTTTTTACAGTTTTGGCACTTTTGACTGAAAAAATGATTTTTAAGCACAAAACGCTCTCTAAAGCACCTTTTGTCATTTGTAGTTCAAAACAAGTGTTATTCATGGTCACATTGTAAGTTTCAAAGTCCAAACAGTCAGAAACATGCTTTTTTCACAGTTTTGGCACTTTTGACTGAAAAAATGATTTTTAAGCACAAAACGCTCCCAAAAGCACCTTTTGTCAGTTGTAGTTCAAAACATGTGTTATTCATGGTCACATTGTAAGTTTCAAAGTCCAAACAGTCAGAAACATGCTTTTTTCACACTTTTGGCACTTTTGACTGACAAAATGACTTTAAAGCACAAAACGCTCTCTAAAGCACCTTTTGTCATTTGAAGTTCAAAACAAGTGTTATTCATGGTCACATTGTAAGTTTCAAAGTCCAAACAGTCAGAAACATGCTTTTTTCACAGTTTTGGCACTTTTGACTGAAAAAATGACTTTAAAGCACAAAACGCTCTCTATAGCACCTTTTGTCATTTGAAGTTCAAAACAAGTGTTATTCATGGTCACATTGTAAGTTTCAAAGACCAAACAGTCAGAAACATGCTTTTTTACACTTTTGGCACTTTTGACTGAAAAAAAAAAAAATGTTTTTAAGCACAAAACGCTCCCAAAAGCACTTTTTGTCATTTGTAGTTCAAAACAGGTGTTATTCATGGTCACATTGTAAGTTTCAAAGTCCAAACAGTCAGAAACATGCTTTTTTCACAGTTTTGGCACTTTTGACTGACAAAATGACTTTAAAGCACAAAACGCTCTCTAAAGCACGTTTTGTCATTTGTAGTTCAAAACAAGTGTTATTCATGGTCACATAGTAAGTTTCAAAGTCCAAACAGTCAGAAACGTGCTTTTTACACACTTTTGGCACTTTTGACAGACAAAATGACTTTAAAGCACAAAACGCTCTCTAAAGCACGTTTTGTCATTTGAAGTTCAAAAAAAGAGTTATTTATGGTCACATTGTAAGTTTCAAAGTCCAAACAGTCAGAAACATGTTTTTTTCACACTTTTGACTGAAAAAAATGATTTTTAAGCACAAAACGCTCCCAAAAGCACCTTTTGTCAGTTGTAGTTCAAAATATGTGTTAATCATGGTCACATTGTAAGTTTCAAAGTCCAAACAGTCAGAAACATGCTTTTTTACACTTTTGGCACTTTTGACTGAAAAAAAAAAAAATGTTTTTAAGCACAAAACGCTCCCAAAAGCACTTTTTGTCATTTGTAGTTCAAAACAGGTGTTATTCATGGTCACATTGTAAGTTTCAAAGTCCAAACAGTCAGAAACATGCTTTTTTACAGTTTTGGCACTTTTGACTGAAAAAATGATTTTTAAGCACAAAACGCTCTCTAAAGCACCTTTTGTCATTTGTAGTTCAAAACAAGTGTTATTCATGGTCACATTGTAAGTTTCAAAGTCCAAACAGTCAGAAACATGCTTTTTTCACAGTTTTGGCACTTTTGACTGAAAAAATGATTTTTAAGCACAAAACGCTCCCAAAAGCACCTTTTGTCAGTTGTAGTTCAAAACATGTGTTATTCATGGTCACATTGTAAGTTTCAAAGTCCAAACAGTCAGAAACATGCTTTTTTAAAACTTTTGGCAGTTTTGACAGACAAAATGACTTTAAAGCACAAAACGCTCTCTAAAGCACCTTTTGTCATTTGTAGTTCAAAACATGTGTTATTCATGGTCACATTGTAAATTTCAAATTCCAAACATTCAGAAACATGCTTTTTTCACAGTTTTGGCACTTTTGATTGACAAAATGACTTTAAAGCACAAAACGCTCTCTAAAGCACGTTTTGTCATTTGAAGTTCAAAACAAGTGTTATTCATGGTCACATTGTAAGTTTCAAAGTCCAAACAGTCAGAAACATGCTTTTTTCACACTTTTGACACTTTTGACTGACAAAATGATTTTTAAGCACAAAACGCTCCCAAAAGCACCTTTTGTCATTTGTAGTTCAAAACATATGTTATTCATGGACACATAGTACGTTTCAAAGTCCAAACAGTCAGAAACATGCTTTTTTCACACTTTTGACACGTTTGACTGACAAAATGACTTTAAAGCACAAAACGCTCTCTAAAGCACGTTTTGTCATTTGAAGTTCAAAAAAAGAGTTATTCATGGTCACATTGTAAGTTTCAAAGTCCAAACAGTCACAAACATGCTTTTCTAAAACTTTTGGCAGTTTTGACAGACAAAATGACTTTAAAGCACAAAACGCTCTCTAAAGCACGTTTTGTCATTTGAAGTTCAAAAAAAGTGTTATTCATGGTCACATTATAAGTTTCAAAGTCCAAACAGTCAGAAACATGCTTTTTTCACAGTTTTGGCTGTGTTTGAAAAAATTATTTTAAAGTACAAAACGCTCCCAAAAGCACCTTTTGTCATTTGTATTTCAAAACAAGTGTTATTCATGGTCACATAGTAAGTTTCAAAGTCCAAACAGTCAGAAACATGCTTTTTTCACACTTTTGGAACTTTTGACTGACAAAATGATTTTTAAGCACAAAACGCTCCCAAAAGCACGGTTTGTCATTTGTAGTTCAAAACAAGTGTTATTCATGGTCACATAGTAAGTTTCAAAGTCCAAACAGTCAGAAACATGCTTTTTTCACAGTTTTGACTGACAAAATGATTTTGAAGCACAAAACGCTCTCTAAAGCACCTTTTGTCATTTGAAGTTCAAAACAAGTGTTATTCATGGTCACATTGTAAGTTTCAAAGTCCAAACAGTCAGAAACATGCTTTTTTCACACTTTTGGCACTTTTGACTGACAAAATGACTTTAAAGCACAAAACGCTCTCTAAAGCACCTTTTGTCATTTGAAGTTCAAAACAAGTGTTATTCATGGTCACATTGTAAGTTTCAAAGTCCAAACAGTCAGAAACATGCTTTTTTCACAGTTTTGGCACTTTTGACTGAAAAAATGACTTTAAAGCACAAAACGCTCTCTATAGCACCTTTTGTCATTTGAAGTTCAAAACAAGTGTTATTCATGGTCACATTGTAAGTTTCAAAGACCAAACAGTCAGAAACATGCTTTTTTACACTTTTGGCACTTTTGACTGAAAAAAAAAAAAATGTTTTTAAGCACAAAACGCTCCCAAAAGCACTTTTTGTCATTTGTAGTTCAAAACAGGTGTTATTCATGGTCACATTGTAAGTTTCAAAGTCCAAACAGTCAGAAACATGCTTTTTTCACAGTTTTGGCACTTTTGACTGACAAAATGACTTTAAAGCACAAAACGCTCTCTAAAGCACGTTTTGTCATTTGTAGTTCAAAACAAGTGTTATTCATGGTCACATAGTAAGTTTCAAAGTCCAAACAGTCAGAAACGTGCTTTTTACACACTTTTGGCACTTTTGACAGACAAAATGACTTTAAAGCACAAAACGCTCTCTAAAGCACGTTTTGTCATTTGAAGTTCAAAAAAAGAGTTATTTATGGTCACATTGTAAGTTTCAAAGTCCAAACAGTCAGAAACATGTTTTTTTCACACTTTTGACTGAAAAAAATGATTTTTAAGCACAAAACGCTCCCAAAAGCACCTTTTGTCATTTGTAGTTCAAAACAAGTGTTATTCATGGTCACATAGTAAGTTTCAAAGTCCAAACAGTCAGAAACATGCTTTTTTCACACTTTTGGCACTTTTGACTGAAAAAAAAAATATTTTTAAGCACAAAACGCTCCTAAATTCATCTTTTGTCATTTGTAGTTCAAAACAAGTGTCATTCATGGTCACATAGTAAGTTTCAAAGTCCAAACAGTCAGAAACATGCTTTTTTAAAACTTTTGGCAGTTTTGACAGACAAAATGACTTTAAAGCACAAAACGCTCTCTAAAGCACCTTTTTTCATTTGAAGTTCAAAACAAGTGTTATTCATGGTCACATTGTAAGTTTCAAAGTCCAAACAGTCAGAAACATGCTTTTTTAAAACTTTTGGCAGTTTTGACAGACAAAATGACTTTAAAGCACAAAACGCTCTCTAAAGCACCTTTTTTCATTTGTAGTTCAAAACATGTGTTATTCATGGTCACATTGTAAGTTTCAAATTCCAAACATTCAGAAACATGCTTTTTTCACAGTTTTGGCACTTTTGATTGACAAAATGACTTTAAAGCACAAAACGCTCTCTAAAGCACGTTTTGTCATTTGAAGTTCAAAACAAGTGTTATTCATGGTCACATTGTAAGTTTCAAAGTCCAAACAGTCAGAAACATGCTTTTTTCACACTTTTGACACTTTTGACTGACAAAATGATTTTTAAGCACAAAACGCTCCCAAAAGCACCTTTTGTCATTTGTAGTTCAAAACATATGTTATTCATGGTCACATAGTAAGTTTCAAAGTCCAAACAGTCAGAAACATGTTTTTTTCACACTTTTGACACTTTTGATTGACAAAATGATTTTTAAAGTACAAAACGCTTCCAAAAGCACCTTTTGTCATTTGATGTTCAAAACAAGTGTTATTCATGGTCACATTGTAAGTTTCAAAGTCCAAACAGTCAGAAACATGCTTTTTTCACACTTTTGGCACTTTTGACTGAAAAAATGAGCACAAAACGCTCCAATAAGCACCTTTTGTCATTTGTAGTTCAAAACAAGTGTTATTCATGGTCACATTGTAAGTTTCAAAGTCCAAACAGTCAGAAACATGCTTTTTTCACACTTTTGGCAATTTTGACTGACAAAATGACTTTTAAGCACAAAACGCTCTCTAAAGCACGTTTTGTCATTTGAAGTTCAAAACAAGTGGTATTCATGGTCACATTGTAAGTTTCAAAGTCCAAACAGTCAGAAACATGCCTTTTTCACACTTTTGGAACTTTTGACTGAAAAAATGACTTTTAAGCACAAAACGCTCTTTAAAGCACGTTTTGTCATTTGAAGTTCAAAACAAGTGTTATTCATGGTCACATTGTAAGTTTCAAAGTCCAAACAGTCAGAAACATGTTTTTTTCACACTTTTGACACTTTTGACTGACTAAATGACTTTAAAGCACAAAACGCTCTCTAAAGCACCTTTTGTCATTTGTAGTTCAAAACATGTGTTATTCATGGTCACATTGTAAATTTCAAATTCCAAACATTCAGAAACATGCTTTTTTCACAGTTTTGGCACTTTTGATTGACAAAATGACTTTAAAGCACAAAACGCTATCTAAAGCACGTTTTGTCATTTGAAGTTCAAAACAAGTGTTATTCATGGTCACTTTGTAAGTTTCAAAGTCCAAACAGTCAGAAACATGCTTTTTTCACACTTTTGACACTTTTGACTGACAAAATGATTTTTAAGCACAAAACGCTCCCAAAAGCACCTTTTGTCATTTGTAGTTCAAAACATATGTTATTCATGGTCACATAGTACGTTTCAAAGTCCAAACAGTCAGAAACATGCTTTTTTCACACTTTTGACACTTTTGACTGACAAAATGACTTTAAAGCACAAAACGCTCTCTAAAGCACGTTTTGTCATTTGAAGTTCAAAAAAAGAGTTATTCATGGTCACATTGTAAGTTTCAAAGTCCAAACAGTCAGAAACATGCTTTTCTAAAACTTTTGGCAGTTTTGACAGACAAAATGACTTTAAAGCACAAAACGCTCTCTAAAGCACGTTTTGTCATTTGAAGTTCAAAAAAAGTGTTATTCATGGTCACATTATAAGTTTCAAAGTCCAAACAGTCAGAAACATGCTTTTTTCACAGTTTTGGCACTTTTGATTGACAAAATGATTTTTAAGCACAAAACGCTCCCAAAAGCACCTTTTGTCATTTGTATTTCAAAACAAGTGTTATTCATGGTCACATAGTAAGTTTCAAAGTCCAAACAGTCAGAAACATGCTTTTTTCACAGTTTTGACTGACAAAATGATTTTGAAGCACAAAACGCTCTCTAAAGCACCTTTTGTCATTTGAAGTTCAAAACAAGTGTTATTCATGGTCACATTGTAAGTTTCAAAGTCCAAACAGTCAGAAACAGGCTTTTTTCACACTTTTGGCACTTTTGACTGACAAAATGACTTTAAAGCACAAAACGCTCTCTAAAGCACCTTTTGTCATTTGAAGTTCAAAACAAGTGTTATTCATGGTCACATTGTAAGTTTCAAAGTCCAAACAGTCAGAAACATGCTTTTTTCACAGTTTTGGCACTTTTGACTGAAAAAATGACTTTAAAGCACAAAACGCTCTCTATAGCACCTTTTGTCATTTGAAGTTCAAAACAAGTGTTATTCATGGTCACATTGTAAGTTTCAAAGTCCAAACAGTCAGAAACATGCTTTTTTACACTTTTGGCACTTTTGACTGAAAAAAAAAAAAATGTTTTTAAGCACAAAACGCTCCCAAAAGCACTTTTTGTCATTTGTAGTTCAAAACAGGTGTTATTCATGGTCACATTGTAAGTTTCAAAGTCCAAACAGTCAGAAACATGCTTTTTTCACACTTTTGGCACTTTTGACTGACAAAATGACTTTAAAGCACAAAACGCTCTCTAAAGCACGTTTTGTCATTTGTAGTTCAAAACAAGTGTTATTCATGGTCACATAGTAAGTTTCAAAGTCCAAACAGTCAGAAACATGCTTTTTTCACACTTTTGACACTTTTGACTGACAAAATGATTTTTAAGCACAAAACGCTCCCAAAAGCACCTTTTGTCATTTGTAGTTCAAAACATATGTTATTCATGGTCACATAGTAAGTTTCAAAGTCCAATAGTCAGAAACATGTTTTTTTCACACTTTTGACACTTTTGATTGACAAAATGATTTTTAAAGTACAAAACGCTTCCAAAAGCACCTTTTGTCATTTGATGTTCAAAACAAGTGTTATTCATGGTCACATTGTAAGTTTCAAAGTCCAAACAGTCAGAAACATGCTTTTTTCACACTTTTGGCACTTTTGACTGAAAAAATGAGCACAAAACGCTCCAATAAGCACCTTTTGTCATTTGTAGTTCAAAACAAGTGTTATTCATGGTCACATTGTAAGTTTCAAAGTCCAAACAGTCAGAAACATGCTTTTTTCACACTTTTGGCACTTTTGACTGACAAAATGACTTTTAAGCACAAAACGCTCTCTAAAGCACGTTTTGTCATTTGAAGTTCAAAACAAGTGGTATTCATGGTCACATTGTAAGTTTCAAAGTCCAAACAGTCAGAAACATGCCTTTTTCACACTTTTGGAACTTTTGACTGAAAAAATGACTTTTAAGCACAAAACGCTCTTTAAAGCACGTTTTGTCATTTGAAGTTCAAAACAAGTGTTATTCATGGTCACATTGTAAGTTTCAAAGTCCAAACAGTCAGAAACATGTTTTTTTCACACTTTTGACACTTTTGACTGACTAAATGACTTTAAAGCACAAAACGCTCTCTAAAGCACCTTTTGTCATTTGAAGTTCAAAACATGTGTTATTCATGGTCTCATTGTAAGTTTCAAAGTCCAAACAGTCAGAAACATGCTTTTTTCACAGTTTTGGCACTTTTGACTGAAAAAAAAATGATTTTTAAGCACAAAACGCTCTCTATAGCACCTTTTGTCATTTGAAGTTCAAAACAAGTGTTATTCATGGTCACATTGTAAGTTTCAAAGTCCAAACAGTCAGAAACATGCTTTTTTCACACTTTTGACTGACAAAATGATTTTTAAGCACAAAACGCTCCCAAAAGCACCTTTTGTCATTTGTAATTCAAAACAAGTGTTATTCATGGTCACATTGTAAGTTTCAAAGTCCAAACAGTCAGAAACAGCTTTTTTCATACTTCTGACTGACAAAATGATTTTTAAGCACAAAACGCTCCCAAAAGCAACTTTTGTCATTTGTAGTTCAAAACAAGTGTTATTCATGGTCACATAGTAAGTTTCAAAGTCCAAACAGTCAGAAACGTGCTTTTTTCACACTTTTGGCACTTTTGACAGACAAAATGACTTTAAAGCACAAAACACTTTCTAAAGCACATTTTGTCATTTGAAGTTCAAAAAAAGAGTTATTCATGGTCACATTGTAAGTTTCAAAGTCCAAACAGTCAGAAACATGCTTTTTTCACAGTTTTGGCACTTTTGACTGAAAAAATGATTTTTAAGCACAAAACGCTCCCAAAAGCACCTTTTGTCAGTTGTAGTTCAAAACATGTGTTATTCATGGTCACATTGTAAGTTTCAAAGTCCAAACAGTCAGAAACATGCTTTTTTCACACTTTTGACTGACAAAATGACTTTAAAGCACAAAACGCTCTCTAAAGCACGTTTTGTCATTTGAAGTTCAAAACAAGTGTTATTCATGGTCACATTGTAAGTTTCAAAGTCCAAACAGTCAGAAACATGCTTTTTTCACACTTTTGGCACTTTTGACAGAAAAAATATATATTTTTAAGCACAAAACGCTCCTAAAAGCACCTTTTGTCATTTGTAGTTCAAAACAAGTGTTATTCATCGTCAAATTGTAAGTTTCAAAGTCCAAACAGTCAGAAACATGCTTTTTTCACACTTTTGACACTTCTGACTGACAAAATGATTTTTAAGCACAAAACGCTCCCTAAAGCACCTTTTGTCATTTGTAGTTCAAAACAAGTGTTATTCATGGTCACATTATAAATTTCAAAGTCCAAACAGTCAGAAACATGCTTTTTTAAAACTTTTGGCACTTTTGACTAAAAAAATAACTTTACGGCACAAAACGCTCCCTAAAGCACCTTTTGTCATTTGTAGTTCAAAACAAGTGTTATTCATGGTCACATAGTAAGTTTCAAAGTCCAAACAGTCAGAAACATGCTTTTTTCACAGTTTTGGCAGTTTTGACAGACAAAATGACTTTAAAACACAAAACGCTCTCTAAAGCACGTTTTGTCATTTGAAGTTCAAAAAAAGTGTTATTCATGGTCACATTGTAAGTTTCAAAGTCCAAACAGTCAGAAACATGCTTTTTTCACACTTTTGACTGACAAAATGACTTTAAAGCACAAAACGCTCTCTAAAGCACGTTTTGTCATTTGAAGTTCAAAAAAAGAGTTATTCATGGTCACATTGTAAGTTTCAAAGTCCAAACAGTCAGAAACATGCTTTTTTCACAGTTTTGGCAGTTTTGACTGACAAAATGATTTTTAAGCACAAAACGCTCCCAAAAGCACCTTTTGTCATTTGTAATTCAAAACAAGTGTTATTCATGGTCACATTGTAAGTTTCAAAGTCCAAACAGTCAGAAACAGCTTTTTTCACACTTTTGACTGACAAAATGATTTTTAAGCACAAAACGCTCCCAAAAGCACCTTTTGTCATTTGTAGTTCAAAACAAGTGTTATTCATGGTCACATAGTAAGTTTCAAAGTCCAAACAGTCAGAAACGTGCTTTTTTCACACTTTTGGCACTTTTGACAGACAAAATGACTTTAAAGCACAAAACACTTTCTAAAGCACATTTTGTCATTTGAAGTTCAAAAAAAGAGTTATTCATGGTCACATTGTAAGTTTCAAAGTCCAAACAGTCAGAAACATGCTTTTTTCACAGTTTTGGCACTTTTGACTGAAAAAATGACTTTAAAGCACAAAACGCTCTCTATAGCACCTTTTGTCATTTGAAGTTCAAAACAAGTGTTATTCATGGTCACATTGTAAGTTTCAAAGTCCAAACAGTCAGAAACATGCTTTTTTACACTTTTGGCACTTTTGACTGAAAAAAAAAAAAATGTTTTTAAGCACAAAACGCTCCCAAAAGCACTTTTTGTCATTTGTAGTTCAAAACAGGTGTTATTCATGGTCACATTGTAAGTTTCAAAGTCCAAACAGTCAGAAACATGCTTTTTTCACACTTTTGGCACTTTTGACTGACAAAATGACTTTAAAGCACAAAACGCTCTCTAAAGCACGTTTTGTCATTTGTAGTTCAAAACAAGTGTTATTCATGGTCACATAGTAAGTTTCAAAGTCCAAACAGTCAGAAACATGCTTTTTTCACACTTTTGACACTTTTGACTGACAAAATGATTTTTAAGCACAAAACGCTCCCAAAAGCACCTTTTGTCATTTGTAGTTCAAAACATATGTTATTCATGGTCACATAGTAAGTTTCAAAGTCCAATAGTCAGAAACATGTTTTTTTCACACTTTTGACACTTTTGATTGACAAAATGATTTTTAAAGTACAAAACGCTTCCAAAAGCACCTTTTGTCATTTGATGTTCAAAACAAGTGTTATTCATGGTCACATTGTAAGTTTCAAAGTCCAAACAGTCAGAAACATGCTTTTTTCACACTTTTGGCACTTTTGACTGAAAAAATGAGCACAAAACGCTCCAATAAGCACCTTTTGTCATTTGTAGTTCAAAACAAGTGTTATTCATGGTCACATTGTAAGTTTCAAAGTCCAAACAGTCAGAAACATGCTTTTTTCACACTTTTGGCACTTTTGACTGACAAAATGACTTTTAAGCACAAAACGCTCTCTAAAGCACGTTTTGTCATTTGAAGTTCAAAACAAGTGGTATTCATGGTCACATTGTAAGTTTCAAAGTCCAAACAGTCAGAAACATGCCTTTTTCACACTTTTGGAACTTTTGACTGAAAAAATGACTTTTAAGCACAAAACGCTCTTTAAAGCACGTTTTGTCATTTGAAGTTCAAAACAAGTGTTATTCATGGTCACATTGTAAGTTTCAAAGTCCAAACAGTCAGAAACATGTTTTTTTCACACTTTTGACACTTTTGACTGACTAAATGACTTTAAAGCACAAAACGCTCTCTAAAGCACCTTTTGTCATTTGAAGTTCAAAACATGTGTTATTCATGGTCTCATTGTAAGTTTCAAAGTCCAAACAGTCAGAAACATGCTTTTTTCACAGTTTTGGCACTTTTGACTGAAAAAAAAATGATTTTTAAGCACAAAACGCTCTCTATAGCACCTTTTGTCATTTGAAGTTCAAAACAAGTGTTATTCATGGTCACATTGTAAGTTTCAAAGTCCAAACAGTCAGAAACATGCTTTTTTCACACTTTTGACTGACAAAATGATTTTTAAGCACAAAACGCTCCCAAAAGCACCTTTTGTCATTTGTAATTCAAAACAAGTGTTATTCATGGTCACATTGTAAGTTTCAAAGTCCAAACAGTCAGAAACAGCTTTTTTCATACTTCTGACTGACAAAATGATTTTTAAGCACAAAACGCTCCCAAAAGCAACTTTTGTCATTTGTAGTTCAAAACAAGTGTTATTCATGGTCACATAGTAAGTTTCAAAGTCCAAACAGTCAGAAACGTGCTTTTTTCACACTTTTGGCACTTTTGACAGACAAAATGACTTTAAAGCACAAAACACTTTCTAAAGCACATTTTGTCATTTGAAGTTCAAAAAAAGAGTTATTCATGGTCACATTGTAAGTTTCAAAGTCCAAACAGTCAGAAACATGCTTTTTTCACAGTTTTGGCACTTTTGACTGAAAAAATGATTTTTAAGCACAAAACGCTCCCAAAAGCACCTTTTGTCAGTTGTAGTTCAAAACATGTGTTATTCATGGTCACATTGTAAGTTTCAAAGTCCAAACAGTCAGAAACATGCTTTTTTCACACTTTTGACTGACAAAATGACTTTAAAGCACAAAACGCTCTCTAAAGCACGTTTTGTCATTTGAAGTTCAAAACAAGTGTTATTCATGGTCACATTGTAAGTTTCAAAGTCCAAACAGTCAGAAACATGCTTTTTTCACACTTTTGGCACTTTTGACAGAAAAAATATATATTTTTAAGCACAAAACGCTCCTAAAAGCACCTTTTGTCATTTGTAGTTCAAAACAAGTGTTATTCATCGTCAAATTGTAAGTTTCAAAGTCCAAACAGTCAGAAACATGCTTTTTTCACACTTTTGACACTTCTGACTGACAAAATGATTTTTAAGCACAAAACGCTCCCTAAAGCACCTTTTGTCATTTGTAGTTCAAAACAAGTGTTATTCATGGTCACATTATAAATTTCAAAGTCCAAACAGTCAGAAACATGCTTTTTTAAAACTTTTGGCACTTTTGACTAAAAAAATAACTTTACGGCACAAAACGCTCCCTAAAGCACCTTTTGTCATTTGTAGTTCAAAACAAGTGTTATTCATGGTCACATAGTAAGTTTCAAAGTCCAAACAGTCAGAAACATGCTTTTTTCACAGTTTTGGCAGTTTTGACAGACAAAATGACTTTAAAACACAAAACGCTCTCTAAAGCACGTTTTGTCATTTGAAGTTCAAAAAAAGTGTTATTCATGGTCACATTGTAAGTTTCAAAGTCCAAACAGTCAGAAACATGCTTTTTTCACACTTTTGACTGACAAAATGACTTTAAAGCACAAAACGCTCTCTAAAGCACGTTTTGTCATTTGAAGTTCAAAAAAAGAGTTATTCATGGTCACATTGTAAGTTTCAAAGTCCAAACAGTCAGAAACATGCTTTTTTCACAGTTTTGGCAGTTTTGACTGACAAAATGATTTTTAAGCACAAAACGCTCCCAAAAGCACCTTTTGTCATTTGTAATTCAAAACAAGTGTTATTCATGGTCACATTGTAAGTTTCAAAGTCCAAACAGTCAGAAACAGCTTTTTTCACACTTTTGACTGACAAAATGATTTTTAAGCACAAAACGCTCCCAAAAGCACCTTTTGTCATTTGTAGTTCAAAACAAGTGTTATTCATGGTCACATAGTAAGTTTCAAAGTCCAAACAGTCAGAAACGTGCTTTTTTCACACTTTTGGCACTTTTGACAGACAAAATGACTTTAAAGCACAAAACACTTTCTAAAGCACATTTTGTCATTTGAAGTTCAAAAAAAGAGTTATTCATGGTCACATTGTAAGTTTCAAAGTCCAAACAGTCAGAAACATGCTTTTTTCACAGTTTTGGCACTTTTGACTGAAAAAATGATTTTTAAGCACAAAACGCTCCCAAAAGCACCTTTTGTCAGTTGTAGTTCAAAACATGTGTTATTCATGGTCACATTGTAAGTTTCAAAGTCCAAACAGTCAGAAACATGCTTTTTTCACACTTTTGACTGACAAAATGACTTTAAAGCACAAAACGCTCTCTAAAGCACGTTTTGTCATTCGAAGTTCAAAACAAGTGTTATTCATGGTCACATTGTAAGTTTCAAAGTCCAAACAGTCAGAAACATGTTTTTTTCACACTTTTGGCACTTTTGACAGAAAAAAAATATATTTTTAAGCACAAAACGCTCCTAAAAGCACCTTTTGTCATTTGTAGTTCAAAACAAGTGTTATTCATCGTCAATTTGTAAGTTTCAAAGTCCAAACAGTCAGAAACATGCTTTTTTCACACTTTTGACACTTCTGACTGACAAAATGATTTTTAAGCACAAAACGCTCCCTAAAGCACCTTTTGTCATTTGTAGTTCAAAACAAGTGTTATTCATGGTCACATTATAAATTTCAAAGTCCAAACAGTCAAAAACATGCTTTTTTAAAACTTTTGGCACTTTTGACTGAAAAAATGACTTTACGGCACAAAACGCTCTCTGAAGCACGTTTTGTCATTTGAAGTTCAAAAAAAGAGTTATTCATGGTCACATTGTAAGTTTCAAAGTCCAAACAGTCAGAAACATGCTTTTTTCACAGTTTTGGGAGTTTTGACAGACAAAATGACTTTAAAGCACAAAACGCTCTCTAAAGCACGTTTTGTCATTTGAAGTTCAAAAAAAGTGTTATTCATGGTCACATTGTAAGTTTCAAAGTCCAAACAGTCAGAAACATGCATTTTTCACAGTTTTGGCTGTTTTGACTGAAAAAATGATTTTAAAGTACAAAACGCTCCCAAAAGCACCTTTTGTCATTTGTAGTTCAAAACAAGTGTTATTCATGGTCACATAGTAAGTTTCAAAGTCCAAACAGTCAGAAACATGCTTTTTTCACAGTTTTGGCACTTTTGACTTAAAAAAAAAGACTTTAAAGCACAAAACGCTCCCAAAAGCACGTTTTGTCATTTGTAGTTCAAAACAAGTGTCATTCATGGTCACATAGTAAGTTTCAAAGTCCAAACAGTCAGAAACATAGTTTTTTCACACTTTTGACTGACAAAATGACTTTAAAGAACAAAACGCTCTCTAAAGCACGTTTTGTCATTTGAAGTTCAAAACAAGTGTTATTCATGGTCACATTGTAAGTTCCAAAGTCCAAACAGTGAGAAACATGCTTTTTTCACACTTTTGGCACTTTTGACTGACAAAATGACTTTAAAGGACAAAACGCTCTCTAAAGCACGTTTTGTCATTTGAAGTTCAAAACAAGTGTTATTCATGGTCACATTGTAAGTTTCAAAGTCCAAACAGTCAGAAACATGCTTTTTTAAAACTTTTGGCAGTTTTGACAGACAAAATGACTTTAAAGCACAAAACGCTCTCTAAAGCACGTTTTGTCATTTGAAGTTCAAAAAAAGTGTTATTCATGGTCACATTGTAAGTTTCAAAGTCCAAACAGTCAGAAACATGCTTTTTTCACACTTTTGGCTGTTTTGACAGACAAAATGACTTTAAAGCACAAAACGCTCTCTAAAGCACGTTTTGTCATTTGTAGTTCAAAACAAGTGTTATTCATGGTCACATTGTAAGTTTCAAAGTCCAAACAGTCAGAAACATGCTTTTTTACAGTTTTGGCACTTTTGACTGAAAAAATGATTTTTAAGCACAAAACGCTCTCTAAAGCACCTTTTGTCATTTGTAGTTCAAAACAAGTGTTATTCATGGTCACATTGTAAGTTTCAAAGTCCAAACAGTCAGAAACATGCTTTTTTCACAGTTTTGGCAGTTTTGACTGAAAAAATGATTTTAAAGTACAAAACGCTCCCAAAAGCACCTTTTGTCATTTGTAGTTCAAAACAAGTGTTATTCATGGTCACATAGTAAGTTTCAAAGTCCAAACAGTCAGAAACATAGTTTTTTCACACTTTTGACTGACAAAATGACTTTAAAGAACAAAACGCTCTCTAAAGCACGTTTTGTCATTTGAAGTTCAAAACAAGTGTTATTCATGGTCACATTGTAAGTTTCAAAGTCCAAACAGTCAGAAACATGCTTTTTTAAAACTTTTGGCAGTTTTGACAGACAAAATGACTTTAAAGCACAAAACGCTCTCTAAAGCACGTTTTTTCATTTGAAGTTCAAAACAAGTGTTATTCATGGTCACATTGTAAGTTTCAAAGTCCAAACAGTCAGAAACATGCTTTTTTAAAACTTTTGGCAGTTTTGACAGACAAAATGACTTTAAAGCACAAAACGCTCTCTAAAGCACGTTTTGTCATTTGAAGTTCAAAAAAAGTGTTATTCATGGTCACATAGTAAGTTTCAAAGTCCAAACAGTCAGAAACATGCTTTTTTCACACTTTTGGCACTTTTGACTTAAAAAAAAAAAGATTTTTAAGCACAAAACGCTCCCAAAAGCACGTTTTGTCATTTGTAGTTCAAAACAAGTGTCATTCATGGTCACATAGTAAGTATCAAAGTCCAAACAGTCAGAAACATGCTTTTTTTCACACTTTTGGAACATTTGACTGAAAAAATGACTTTAAAGCACAAAACGCTCTCTAAAGCACGTTTTGTCATTTGAAGTTCAAAACGAGTGTTATTCATGGTCACATTGTAAGTTTCAAAGTCCAAACAGTCAGAAACCTGCTCTTTTAAAACTTTTGGCACTTTTGACTGAAAAAATGACTTTAAAGCACAAAACGCTCTCTAAAGCACGTTTTGTCATTTGAAGTTCAAAAAAAGGGTTATTCATGGTCACATTGTAAGTTTCAAAGTCCAAACAGTCAGAAACATGTTTTTTTCACACTTTTGACACTTTTGACTGACTAAATGACTTTAAAGCACAAAACGCTCTCTAAAGCACGTTTTGTCATTTGAAGTTCAAAACAAGTGTTATTCATGGTCACATTGTAAGTTTCAAAGTCCAAACAGTCAGAAACATGCTTTTTTCACACTTTTGACTGACAAAATGATTTTTAAGCACAAAACGCTCCCAAAAGCACCTTTTGTCATTTGTAATTCAAAACAAGTGTTATTCATGGTCACATTGTAAGTTTCAAAGTCCAAACAGTCAGAAACAGCTTTTTTCACACTTTTGACTGACAAAATGATTTTTAAGCACAAAACGCTCCCAAAAGCACCTTTTGTCATTTGTAGTTCAAAACAAGTGTTATTCATGGTCACATAGTAAGTTTCAAAGTCCAAACAGTCAGAAACGTGCTTTTTTCACACTTTTGGCACTTTTGACAGACAAAATGACTTTAAAGCACAAAACACTTTCTAAAGCACATTTTGTCATTTGAAGTTCAAAAAAAGAGTTATTCATGGTCACATTGTAAGTTTCAAAGTCCAAACAGTCAGAAACATGCTTTTTTCACAGTTTTGGCACTTTTGACTGAAAAAATGATTTTTAAGCACAAAACGCTCCCAAAAGCACCTTTTGTCAGTTGTAGTTCAAAACATGTGTTATTCATGGTCACATTGTAAGTTTCAAAGTCCAAACAGTCAGAAACATGCTTTTTTCACACTTTTGACTGACAAAATGACTTTAAAGCACAAAACGCTCTCTAAAGCACGTTTTGTCATTTGAAGTTCAAAAAAAGAGTTATTCATGGTCACATTGTAAGTTTCAAAGTCCAAACAGTCAGAAACATGCTTTTTTCACAGTTTTGGCAGTTTTGACAGACAAAATGACTTTAAAGCACAAAACGCTCTCTAAAGCACGTTTTGTCATTTGAAGTTCAAAAAAAGTGTTATTCATGGTCACATTGTAAGTTTCAAAGTCCAAACAGTCAGAAACATGCTTTTTTCACAGTTTTGGCTGTTTTGACTGAAAAAATGACTTTAAAGCACAAAACGCTCTCTAAAGCACGTTTTGTCATTTGAAGTTCAAAAAAAGTGTTATTCATGGTCTCATTGTAAGTTTCAAAGTCCAAACTGTCATGACCGGATCACGTGACAAACCCAGATGCTGTAACCCGGAAGGAGGAGGCAAGTAAGTGAAAGGGAAAGTAACTGGTTTTATTTTGTAGGAGCCAGCGGATCTTGAGGCGTGGAGCGTCGTGGGACTAGATGGAGCAGATCGTCAGCAGGATGGAGGATATGTAAGAAGAAGGCAGCTCTGGATCTTAGCTTTGACGTGGCAGGAGTTCTTTGGGGGTGGCGTGGCTGGATTTCTTGGGAGGCGTAGAGGAGTTCAGCTTCAGCTCAGCTGGTAGAAAGACTCGGGTGTCACTCGTGGAAGGCAAGACCATCAGTGTTAACGAACTGGCGAAGAATGCTTGAGAGGAGTCTCCTTATGAAGCAGGTGAGGGGATGAGATGAGTGGACACAGCTGTGAGTCTGGAGCAGAGCTGGGAGGGGGAGGAGTCTGCCAGGCCACCATGACAGTACCCCCCCCTCAACGACCGCCTCCAGGCGGTCCAGGACGCCGATCCGGGTGGTCACGGTAAAAGTCAGCGATGAGGGAAGAGTCGAGGATGAGGGAACGGGAGACCCACGAGCGTTCCTCAGGCCCGTACCCCTCCCAGTCCACCAGAAACTGGAAGCCACGGCCACGGCGGCGAACGTCCAAAACCTTGGAGACCGCGAAAGCCGGAGCGCCGTCGATGATACGGGTGGGCGGAGGGGAGACGGAAGGCGGGCACAAAGGGCTGTCCAAAAAAGGTTTAATTTGCGAGATATGGAAAGATGGGTGTACCTTTAGAGCCGCCGGCAACTTGAGGCGAACACAGGTGGGGTTGATGATCCTTTCAATGATGTAGGGGCCGATAAATCGGGGAGCCAGTTTCCGAGACGTGGACGGGATGGGAATGTTATTGGAGGATAACCACACCCTCTGCCCGACTTGATACTTGGGACCCTCCACCCTGTGCCTGTTGGCAAAACGACAGTTAGCCTCTTTAGTGCGAAGGAGGGCTTCACGAGTCTGGGCCCAGACGCGCTGGCAGCGCTGCATATGATGCTGGACCGAGGGGACAGCAAGGTCGAGCTCCTGGGAGGGGAACAGAGGAGGAGAGTAGCCTAGAGATGCTTCGAAAGGGGAGATGCCAGTAGCAGAGGAGGGGTGAGTGTTATGAGCGTATTCGATCCAGATGAGGTACTCGGCCCAGTCAGATTTGTTCTGAGCGGCGAGACAACGGAGGCCGGCTTCAAGCTCTTGATTGGCACGCTCGGCCTGACCGTTGGACTGCGGGTGATAACCTGAGGATAGGCTCACACTGGCACCCAGCGCAGAACAAAACGCTCTCCATACCTGTGATATGAATTGGGGACCCCGATCAGAGACTATGTCGGAGGGGATGCCGTGGTGGCGGAAGACTTGGTTCACCAGAATCTTGGCCGTTTCAGTGGCGGAGGGGAGCTGAGGAAGGGGAATGAAATGCACCGCCTTCGAAAACCTGTCAACGACAGTCAGGATTACCGTATGGCCTTGCGAAGGCGGTAGCCCAGTGACAAAATCCACCGCTAGATGAGACCAGGGACGGTGAGGAGTGGGCAAGGGATGGAGAAAACCAGCTGGGGGCGTGTTGGAGGATTTAGAGCGAGCGCAGACGGTGCAAGCTGCGATAAACTCACGTACATCCTTATCCATGTGGGGCCAGAAAAATCTTTTTCGGAGCATGGACAAAGTCCTATGAACCCCTCCATGGCAGGCAATCAGGGAGCTGTGACCCCAGGCAATCACGTCAGACCTGAGGGACGTAGGGACATAGAGAGTGCCATCAGGACAGGATGTAGGACAGGCTTCCTCACCTTGGGCCTCTTTGACACGGGTTTCGATATCCCACGTGAGGTTGCCCACGATGCAGGTAGCTGGGATGATGGGGGAGGGAGGAGAAACGTCATCCGAGCTGTATTTCCTGGAGAGGGCATCAGGCTTAGTATTACGGCTTCCGGGTCTGTAAGTGATAGTGAACTGAAAACGGTCAAAAAAGAGACACCACCGGGCTTGACGTGAATTGAGTCTTTTTGCAGTGCGCAGGTAGGCAAGATTTTTATGGTCTGTCCAGACTATAAACGGGTGAGTAGCCCCCTCCAGCCAATGACGCCACTCCTCCAGAGCCAGCTTGATGGCAAGTAATTCGCGGTTGCCCACGTCATAGTTATGTTCAGCCGGGGATAGTTTGCGGGAGAAGAAAGCGCAGGGCTTCAATTTGCCAGAGGACCCTTCCTTCTGGGAGAGAACCGCTCCCACACCCGTGTCGGAGGCGTCAACTTCAACTATGAACTGTTTGGAGGTGTCAGGTTGGATCAGGATTGGGGCGGAGACGAAAAGAGACTTCAACTGATCAAAAGCTTTCTGGGCTTCAGGATTCCAGACGTACGGTCGTGAAATGGAGGTGAGCTTAGTGAGAGGGGCGGCAATACAACTAAAGTTGCGGATGAACCGGCGGTAAAAGTTGGCGAAACCTAGAAATTGTTGTAGTTTCTTGCGTGAATTAGGAGGTTCCCACTGGGAGACAGCCTCGAGTTTGGCAGGATCAGGGCTGATGCTGCCTGCTGAAAGAACGTACCCCAAGAATTGAATGGACGCGGTGTGGAATTGGCACTTCTCTGCCTTAACAAATAACTGGTTTTCGAGTAGTCTAGACAAAACTAAACGGACATGGTTTTCGTGCTGAACCGGGTCATGCGAGAAGATCAGAATGTCATCGAGATAGACGAATACGAAACGGTTCAGGAAGTCACGGAGGACGTCATTAACTAACCTCTGAAAGACAGCGGGAGCGTTAGTTAGGCCGAATGGCATTACAAGGTACTCATAATGGCCAAGAGGTGTAGTAAAGGCCGTTTTCCATTCGTCGCCCTCCTTTATGCGTACGAGGTGGTAGGCGTTGCGCAGGTCCAATTTTGAGAAGATTTGAGCCCCCTGGACCGAGTCGAACACAGAACTGATGAGGGGGAGAGAATACTTATCCTTGATAGTTATTTGATTAAGCTCTCGATAATCGATACAGGGACGAAGAGATTTATCTTTCTTTTCGACAAAGAAAAACCCGGCTCCGACGGGCGACGAGGAAGGACGAATGTGACCGGAAGAGAGAGCTTCATGGATATAAGTCTCCATGGCAGCCTTTTCGGGCCCCGAGAGGTTGTATAAATGTCCCTTGGGGAGAGTGGCGCCTGGGAGTAAGTTGATGGCGCAATCATATGGCCTATGTTGGGGCAGCGAACTTGCTTTACTTTTACTGAAGACCGCCTTAAGTTCGTGATAACAATGTGGAACGGAAGTAAGATCAATGTCATCGGGGATGTGATCGCTAGATGGGGATACGGAGGGAATAGCGGATTGTAGGCAGTTAGCCATGCAGAACGCGCTCCAATTGATAATGCGTTGTTTAGCCCAGTCAAACTGGGGGTTGTGGGTTTTTAGCCAAGAATAACCCAAAACCACCGGACAATAAGGGGATATAGTGACAAAAAACCGAACGTACTCGTGATGGTTACCTGATGTGATGAGTAATAAGGGCTTGGTGCGATGAGTAATGGATGAGAGATATTGACCCCCCAATCCGGCAGCGTTAATGGGGGTGTCTAGAGGTTCTATAGGGAGAGAGAGTTGTTGAACTAAGGTTTGATCGATGAGGCTCTGTTCGGCACCAGAGTCAATGAGAGCATGAGTGTCAGAGATCTTAGACTTGAAGCAAAGCTTGACAGGAACATAACAGAAGTCTTTTGGCAAAGAAACAACTGACTTACCCACCCGCGGCCTGTCTTTTAGCGGGGGGATTCGGGAGTTTAAACGGAGAGGGCATTGTGAGACTTGGTGGCCCTGATTCCCACAGTAGAAACAAAGTCCCTCCTCTCTGCGTTTCAGCCGCTCCTCAGCAGACAGGCGTGAATGTCCTATTTGCATTGGTTCTTCAGGGGTTTTGCGAGGAACAAACTGTGGAGGAAATTCAGGCGTGGAAGGCGGAGGAGAGTCAGCCGGAATGGTATTACGCACCGTGTGGGGGTGTTCATGCTGGCGCTCCTTGATGCGTATGTCAGAACGTAAGGCAGCTGCGACAAGATCCTCAAAAGAAAAGGCTTCGGGTTGGGTGCACAAATGATCTTTTATAGCTTCATTTAGAGATCGATAGAAGATACCTCGTAACGCGGGGTCAGTCCAGCCAGCTTCGACAGCCAAGATGCGAAAGTCTATGACGTGGTCGCTGACGGACCGGTTGTGCTGTTTTAGATTTAACAGGCGTCTGGTGGCCTCCTCCTGTTTGCGAGGTTGGTCAAAAACAAGTCTGAACTCACAAATGAAGCGTTCAAACGGGAGGTGTGTGATAGGGTTAGCCGCTAGGAAGGCTTGGGCCCATTGCAGCGCTTTATTCCGTAAGGAGTTAACGACCAGGGTTATCTTGCTCTGATCCGTGTGGTAATATCGGGGAGCCTGTTGAAATAACAGCTGGCATTGAAGTAAAAAACCGCCACAATTTTCTACTTCACCATGAAAAGGCTCCGGCTGGAGACGTTAGTTTTCCGGGTTCGAGGCGGAAGCGGAAGTGACCATGTTGCCGGAAAGTGGTGAGGGAGCAGGAACTGTGGGACCGGAGAATTGACCCGTAAATTTTAATAGTGTCTGTGTCATACCATCAAGACGTCGGAAAAGGTCTTGCTGAGCGGAGGCCATCTGAGAAAGGGCGTCGGCTTGGCGTCCCAGCATTATACCCTGTTGGTTGACGGCAAGGTGAAGTCCTTCCGGGTCAGCTGGGTCGGTGTCTGGGCCAGTTCGTTCTGTCATGACCGGATCACGTGACAAACCCAGATGCTGTAACCCGGAAGGAGGAGGCAAGTAAGTGAAAGGGAAAGTAACTGGTTTTATTTTGTAGGAGCCAGCGGATCTTGAGGCGTGGAGCGTCGTGGGACTAGATGGAGCAGATCGTCAGCAGGATGGAGGATATGTAAGAAGAAGGCAGCTCTGGATCTTAGCTTTGACGTGGCAGGAGTTCTTTGGGGGTGGCGTGGCTGGATTTCTTGGGAGGCGTAGAGGAGTTCAGCTTCAGCTCAGCTGGTAGAAAGACTCGGGTGTCACTCGTGGAAGGCAAGACCATCAGTGTTAACGAACTGGCGAAGAATGCTTGAGAGGAGTCTCCTTATGAAGCAGGTGAGGGGATGAGATGAGTGGACACAGCTGTGAGTCTGGAGCAGAGCTGGGAGGGGGAGGAGTCTGCCAGGCCACCATGACACAAACAGTCAGAAACATGCTTTTTTCACAGTTTTGGCACTTTTGACTGAAAGAAAAATGATTTTTAAGCACAAAACGCTCTCTATAGCACCTTTTGTCATTTGAAGTTCAAAACAAGTGTTATTCATGGTCACATTGTAAGTTTCAAAGTCCAAACAGTCAGAAACATGCTTTTTTCACACTTTTGACTGACAAAATGATTTTTAAGCACAAAACGCTCCCAAAAGCACCTTTTGTCATTTGTAATTCAAAACAAGTGTTATTCATGGTCACATTGTAAGTTTCAAAGTCCAAACAGTCAGAAACAGCTTTTTTCACACTTTTGACTGACAAAATGATTTTTAAGCACAAAACGCTCCCAAAAGCACCTTTTGTCATTTGTAGTTCAAAACAAGTGTTATTCATGGTCACATAGTAAGTTTCAAAGTCCAAACAGTCAGAAACGTGCTTTTTTTCACACTTTTGGCACTTTTGACAGACAAAATGACTTTAAAGCACAAAACACTTTCTAAAGCACATTTTGTCATTTGAAGTTCAAAAAAAGAGTTATTCATGGTCACATTGTAAGTTTCAAAGTCCAAACAGTCAGAAACATGCTTTTTTCACAGTTTTGGCACTTTTGACTGAAAAAATGATTTTTAAGCACAAAACGCTCCCAAAAGCACCTTTTGTCAGTTGTAGTTCAAAACATGTGTTATTCATGGTCACATTGTAAGTTTCAAAGTCCAAACAGTCAGAAACATGCTTTTTTCACACTTTTGGCACTTTTGACAGAAAAAAAATATATTTTTAAGCACAAAACGCTCCTAAAAGCACCTTTTGTCATTTGTAGTTCAAAACAAGTGTTATTCATCGTCAAATTGTAAGTTTCAAAGTCCAAACAGTCAGAAACATGCTTTTTTCACACTTTTGACACTTCTGACTGACAAAATGATTTTTAAGCACAAAACGCTCCCTAAAGCACCTTTTATCATTTGTAGTTCAAAACAAGTGTTATTCATGGTCACATTGTAAGTTTCAAAGTCCAACAGTCAGAAACATGCTTTTTTACACTTTTGGCACTTTTGACTGAAAAAAAAAAAATGTTTTTAAGCACAAAACGCTCCCAAAAGCACTTTTTGTCATTTGTAGTTCAAAACAGGTGTTATTCATGGTCACATTGTAAGTTTCAAAGTCCAAACAGTCAGAAACATGCTTTTTTCACAGTTTTGGCACTTTTGACTGACAAAATGACTTTAAAGCACAAAACGCTCTCTAAAGCACGTTTTGTCATTTGTAGTTCAAAACAAGTGTTATTCATGGTCACATAGTAAGTTTCAAAGTCCAAACAGTCAGAAACGTGCTTTTTACACACTTTTGGCACTTTTGACAGACAAAATGACTTTAAAGCACAAAACGCTCTTTAAAGCACGTTTTGTCATTTGAAGTTCAAAAAAAGAGTTATTTATGGTCACATTGTAAGTTTCAAAGTCCAAACAGTCAGAAACATGTTTTTTTCACACTTTTGACTGAAAAAAATGATTTTTAAGCACAAAACGCTCCCAAAAGCACCTTTTGTCAGTTGTAGTTCAAAACATGTGTTAATCATGGTCACATTGTAAGTTTCAAAGTCCAAACAGTCAGAAACATGCTTTTTTACAGTTTTGGCACTTTTGACTGAAAAAATGATTTTTAAGCACAAAACGCTCTCTAAATCACCTTTTGTCATTTGTAGTTCAAAACAAGTGTTATTCATGGTCACATAGTAAGTTTCAAAGTCCAAACAGTCAGAAACATGCTTTTTTCACACTTTTGGCACTTTTGACTGAAAAAAAAAATATTTTAAGCACAAAACGCTCCTAAATTCATCTTTTGTCATTTGTAGTTCAGAACAAGTGTCATTCATGGTCACATAGTAAGTTTCAAAGTCCAAACAGTCAGAAACATAGTTTTTTCACTCTTTTGACTGACAAAATGACTTTAAAGAACAAAACGCTCTCTAAAGCACGTTTTGTCATTTGAAGTTCAAAACAAGTGTTATTCATGGTCACATTGTAAGTTTCAAAGTCCAAACAGTCAGAAACATGCTTTTTTAAAACTTTTGGCAGTTTTGACAGAAAAAATGACTTTAAAGCACAAAACGCTCTCTAAAGCACCTTTTTTCATTTGTAGTTCAAAACCAACCCGGTCTCATCCTAAAATGTGTAGTAGCTACATTTGTCCACATGGAAATGCGTGAGAGTTTTACAAAAACGCCCCCTAAACTGTGAGGGGGATACGTTTCATTTTTCTATTCATTTTCTACGAGCCTTCTCAGGATCACGTGACTTTGGAGGTTTGGCCTGCCGTGAGCAAAAAACATGGTGGATGCACGTTCATTTTTCGGTGGAATATCCCATAAAACAAGATATTTTGAGGACTAATTTTTATTTTGACAACATTTCTAGTGAGAAATATACCATTTTCTTTTAAAATATGCTTTCATTTTGGACATACAGTTTGTAGTTTGCTTGTTTCGTTCAACTTTTTCTCCCAAAGGCTCTGTTACGTTGGAGAAACACGTTAACTTTCATTCATATCTGCAGACGTGCGCGTGGGTCACGTGACTAATATGATTCTCTTTTTTTCCGCAGAAAATGCCATAAAATAAGAGTGATTGTGGACTAATTTATTTTTGAAAACATTTCTAGCAGTATATATCCCCTTTATTTTCTTAATATTGCAGACATGAAGTTGTTTGTTTGTTACGTTCAACTTTTCCTCAAAGGATCTGAAAGCGTCTGATCTTTTCCATTCATATATGCGGGCTGACGTGGGTCACGTGACGTGCCTTTCTCTTTTTTTCCTGTGGAAAATCTCGTAAAAAGGTACGTTGCGATTTACTAATTTGTTTTATTTACATTTCTAGGAACCCGTGTATAGGTTTTCTCGTTCCGTGTTGCTCTTGCGGCGATCAGGCTTTGATTGACATGTGACAACAAACCGGGAAAATGTTGAGTTCAGGGACGGACCAAAGAGTTCTTTAAATTGATTTTTCTGCATTTTAATTTATTTACACTACGAGTCTAATGGTGTGTGATAAAAAAAAAAAAAACTATAAATATTATGATAAATGAGATGAAACAATTATTTTGATGGGGTTTATAAAATATTAGGATCTATTATATTCTTTTTTCTTTAACTGTCAATTTTTTGACGTATCTCATATATTATAGTATTACAATGAAGTGCTCTAATTTATCTGTTAAAAAAGGTTTCATCACTGTTTCCTGTAGTAATTCTCAATAATGTTTTAAATATGATATATTAAATAGGATATATTATCTAAAGTAAACAGGCTTTTAAGCCTTCAATTTGCCCCAATTGACATGAAGTGCGCATTTCGAAAAGCCAGTGAACGCAGCGTCATACGGGCACCCCCACCCCACTCCCCCGGAAACCCCCGGATGAACCCGCAGGAAGGCGCGCGGCTGAAGAACTCTTGGACAGCTGGAAGGTGGGCGATGCTTTGAACTTTTCTCTGTAGAAATGTAATGTTTAGATTTGGGAAACCAGAGATGTTTTTTTTTAGTAAAAACGTGTTGGCTGTTTAGGATAAACGTTGAATGACGAGGCGTTTTTCCATCTTAAATTTAAAAGGCCGCAGGATCACGGTGAAGGCCTCTTCTGTATAGAGGACGGGGGCGGAAACGTCACGTGGTCTCCGCAGAGGTAAGTTTCCTTTTGGTTCATTTAGCCAGAAACGGGGGTCTGCAGCCCTTTAAACAGCTAAGAGCCTTTGTAATGTCTCACTGTGCAGAACTCAGTAGGACACACAAGGTGTCTCTTCAGCTTTTAGAAAATCAAACACTCATTTGCATTTATGTTATTTTGGAAACTGGATAACTACTGGGGTTTACAAAGGCTTTTTTTTTTACACATTGTAGATTTTATGTTGTTAGTACATCTCAGCCAGTATTTCTTTAAGGGCCTATATCATGCAACACCAACGATTTAAAATTTTAAAGTGTATTATAATGTTAATTCCTCACAAAAACTAATCCACAGCGGTATTTTGATCCATTCACGCATCTCTCAGCATTCCTCTGAAACCCTCTGAGCACCAGCCCCTCCCAATTCACAATAAGAGGGTCCTCACATTGTGACGTCATCATAAGTGAGGAGCAGCCTCTTCTAGGAAGAGCCTGTGCAGCTAAAACCGCCTCCAGGCTAACAGACACGCCCACTTTCTCAATGGAGCTAGTGGTGATCAGCAAAATGCTTTCATTGCACAATATTCACATCCATCTTTGCAAAAGTTTGGATGGAAGAAACGCAGAAACGCTGCCGACGCCGACTCTAGGTTGATGTCATGAAATAGGCGACACCCACAAGAAGAGAAAGGCGGAGCCTCAGAGATCGAGGAAATAGTTTATTCTAAATGGCTAGCATGGTATAGGCCCTCTAAATTGTGCGTATTGACCTCAAATTGATTTTTTTAGGGTACGTTGTCAGGTTTAAAAAAATTCTTCATAAATGCTGGAATTTCTTAAAATATTGTGCATCACCGCTTGATAGATTATTGAAGCATTATGGGTACTGTAGTCAGGAGCCTGGCACAGTAATACTTTGCTTCAACTGTTGAGTAGATCACCAAGTTGAGTAAAGTTTGACTTATCTGACTGTTTTGTTTTGCGTGATGCGCTGTGTCGTCTGAAAAATAGGATATTTGTTTGAATTAAAAACATTTTTATTTTTTGTCGGAGAACCACAGAGGAGGGGTCAAGGAGCCACTTGTGGCTGTGGAGCCTCAGGCTGTAGACCCCTGGTCTAAACAGTTATGGCTGATTTGGCTGACCACATTTATTTATCCTAGCGTTGTCAACAAAGTTAAAGAGCCGCTCCAATGGAAGTCATGTTTTTAAGATCAAACATTTTTCTCTTTATTGAGAACATTAACAAAAATATAAACACATACACAATAATATAAGATTAAAACTGTTTCTGAGTATTTATTCAAATCTCAATGGATCAGGAGAAGATGAAACTGATTGTCTCAAAAAGCTTATAGTTGTGACGCTCTAACTGCCATGAATGGGCAGAGTCTCTGCTCCACTCCAATTCTGATGCATCCACTTGCAGACAAAAACCAGTAGATCCATTAATGTCCTGAGTTCCCTTGTCTGAGCTGGTATCTGGCTCAAAAGTGTACACATGGATAGCTCCAATGTTGCTCATTGATTTTTTTTTTTTTGCTATGCTAATGTCGGCTAGGGCTTGTGAGGTGCTATAAGCTAGCGGGAGAGAGAATCAACAAATGGTTTATGGGAAATTAGCAGAGGCAAACATCTGCACCACAGCTCTGAGGTGAAATTCTTATGAGCTGCTGTGCTGCAGAAAAATGTCTTTAAAAACAAAATGATCGTAATTTAAAAAAACACTGGGAACGATTTTATAATAGCTAAAAATTCTTTTGGAGTGGGACTTAAAGTCCCACTCCAAAAGAATGTCTGATTCCTGATTCTTGTATGTATGTATATACATAAAAGAACCTCATGTTTTTTTCCCTTTCCTCTCTCAGACTGGTCAGTTATTTGGAGACAACATGTACAAATAGTTCCTGGACTGATCTTCTGCTAACTTTGAAATGGAGAGGCTGTCAGGTTCATCTGTTTCAGGGTCCTGCATGCTCTCCCTCCATGTTGGCTGTAGCAGTGGATGGAACTTGCTAAATGTACTGTTTTGAGAGCCAACTGGGTTGTGTAAAATTCTTTTCCACCTACATTTTTGATGGTCTAAATGTTTTTTTTATGTAAACTTTTCTGTTCTTTTAGGCTCAGTGGTTATTTGGAAGATGCGTTTTTGACCAAAAACACTGTGGTGACCTCCTTTGTGAACTGCATTCATGGGGAAATAGAATATGTAAAGTTATTTTCATGGCCTCTTCCTTAAGAAAATGAACATGCCTCCATATATGTTTTATTGTATTTTGTGTCATATCATCATGTTAATATACGACATTCATTTGTTTTGATAGAATCCTGGAGATGGGAGATGTGGAGCAGGTAAGTTTGTGGCAGCACCAGAGTCCTCCAACAAGTTTTCTGGCAAAGTAAATGAGGAAGGATCGCAGTCTGCCATCGTGGAGTTTTGCTGAAAGGCCTGAACACGTTCCATCCATGCATCCATCTTCTTCCATTCATCGGGAACCAGGTTGTGAGGGCAGCAGTCTAAGCAAAGATGCCCACACTTCCCTCTCCTCCAGCTCCTCTTGGGGGACCCCGGGGCCAGCTGAGAGACGTAGTCTCCCCAGCGTGTCCTGGGTCTCTCTTAGGGCCTCTGCCCTTATTCCTGTTGGAGTTTTTTTCTAACCCCTTATGTTTCAAAAGTTTGCAAACATACATTTTGGTTGAAATGATGAGGATCCGAGGATGAAATCAAGAAGGGACAACATCAGGGAAAGGGACTGAACCGACTGAACAGCTTCCTCTCTTCAGCGGACACATGTTCCGAGTACATATGTGTCAAATATTGGTAAATACTCATTGAAGATGCATCCTTTTTGTGTAGTTTGTTTTCTCAGTTTAATACATTTTGATCTTTTCATTCTGCACAGACATCCTCGCCGTTCAGGCCGGTGGCTGGAACAAGCGGAAGTCAGAAAAGCTGGAGCAGACGTGACCAGAATGATACCTCCAGGTAAAGACTGTGGTAATGTTGTAGATAAATGTTGGCTTGTTTCTTTCATGTTACTCTCATGCTGTTGATGTGGAATATCTCTTGATTTCTTCAGTATTATTAATACATTAATCTCTTCCCACAAGGACCAATCAAAATGACCCAGAGAAAAACACTGAAAGGCTTTGTCTGAGCATCAGGAAAACAAGAATCAGCTGTCATCAACATATGGTAAAAATCTTTTGTAATCTTTGTGCTATCCTATGACCCCACCCTCACATTGACGTGTTCTCCCTACCATGACAAAGGTGGATAAAGGTGGAAAGATTTCATGTAATCCATGGACACCAGTGAAGATCACAAATCATTGAAGAAAAAAGGTTCAGAGCACTGTCTAGTGGGTCTAGATGACCCAACTCCCAATGGTAAAGTGCCTAGGATAGAACAAGGGTTACACTTTCTAAAGTTGTTGCATAACTGATCAAGCATGATGTGATGGATTGCAGGTTATGGTGCCATGGTAAAGAACTAAAGGCTCTATGATGTCATGCTGCTGACCAGACTGTGGTTGGTGAAGTCCAGCAGCACTGCAGGTCCTTGAAGTGTGGTTGAAGAGCTCTCCTCCCAGCTTTTGGAAGGTTCTGCCCCACAAAGTCAGGAGGTTTCTCTTTGTGATCTGCATGGATGTCCAGGGCTTGTGGCATTTATGTGTTTTCTTCTTCATTTCATTTTTAGGCAGCACAGAGTCATTGATGGAGAGAGAACATGAGGGACTAATTGTCTGCTGAGGAGGAGACTTTCTGCAGTTCAAGCCCCAGCTCCACCCCTAAAAAAAGGCTTATATAAAGGAAAACCTCATTTCAACTTTGTACCAATAAATGACTTTTAATTGAAATGAGAGATTTTTTTCTGAACTGCACCAATGAAGGGTTTTTCAACCTAAATTTCAACAATTACATTGTTTTTTACCTCCGTTCAAGTTTCTACAACACTAGCTAAACATTTCAGTGCTCACACCTGTGCTGAAGACACTTCTCATTTTAACTCAAACGTTTGGCCTTTGATTTGTATGTCCAACACCTTAGAATGAAACACTGACCTATTAAACTCATATAATGTGCTATGCATCTCCAAATCCTTTGTCAGGGTACAGACTACATTTTAATTGTAGCAAGACTGAAGTAAAATGTAACAAAATGACAATGAGTTATCTTAAATTAGGGGTAAATGACATGAGAAATTAAGAATATTAGAAGTGTGGAGTGATACGTGTATTTATCAGTATGTTAGCTGCAGGAAGGGTGCTGTCCTTGACACGTTCCTTTACTCAGACAGGATGACAGGTAGGGAAGGGGGTAGCCGATGATCTGCTCCAGTATCTTCAGCACAGAAGCTTCTACTGCTCTTCTTCAGTTTGATCTGAGAGCCAGACCATGATGCAGTTGGACTGGCTGAGCGGTAGGTTGCCAGCAGCTTCAGACGTGCTGATGTGCCTTGTTTATAACGTCCTGGATGTTAGGAAACCAAGTTAGATCAGCTGAGATGGGGATGCCAAGGAAAGGGAAGCTGTGAACCCTCCTCTGTGCCTACTATAGTCCAAGATGACTTTCATGGTCTTTTATTTTGCCGATCAGCCTTACACTATACAGTTTCCGCACTTGTCTACAAAGTTCACCTCAGTGACCTTTAATAAGTCTTTGTTATTGGCAAGTTAATTACTTATATCCAAGACATGGAGATGTGGGTCCAGTATGAGCAGGATTTGGGAAATGGCAGTTGCCAAGAACTCACATGAAGTTTCAAGGTTTTTCCCTTTATTTGGAGGAAAAAAAGTTTTTGTCCTTTGTTTGTTGTGCAGAATTGCAAACCTAGAAAGAAATCAAGTTGAAAGAATTTATATAAATGTATTTGCCCTTCTTTTGACCCTTCTACATCATGAATATTTGGTGGCTGTTGCTTGGCGACTGTGAGATCTCTCCATAGGATTGACATGGGCTGGGCCTCTCCATGACCTTGATATGATTGTTCTTCAGCCATTCCTTGGTTGCCTTGGCTGTAGGTTCTAGGTCACTAACCTGTTGGAAGACCCATCCATGACTGATTTGAAGGGTCCTGGCTTAAGGAGGGTAGGAAGTTCTCACTCAGGATTTTCCATTAATGGCTCCATCAACGTGGTGACGTAGCTCTGTGCAGAAAAATAGCCACAAAGCATAATGCTTCCACCTCCATGTTTGACAGTGGGGAAGCTGTTCTTGGGGTCATAGGTAGCAATTCTTTTCCTCCAAACCCAATGGTTGAGTTGATGCCAAAGAGCTCAGTTTTGAGCCAAACATTCCATTATGCAGAATAAACTGATAAAGCAAACCCTATTTTTCAGTGTGTGATTTTCATTTTTTCATAAATCTTAGGACAATTTAGATGATAAAAGTAATAAATATATGAAAACAGTATAATACAGTAAATATGTAAATATTTGATGTGATGAACAATGCTTATCTGATTTAGACCCAACATGGAATATTTTATGACAGACACACATCAAGTTGTGTTATTTAATGCTCGTAATTTAGACACAAATGATAAAAATGTTAGGTTTATATGTCAAAGAGGCCATGTGAAAATTTTAGTGCAAATACGCATGCGTGCGCGCCGTGCACATTAAGCCACCCCACCCCCACGTATCCGCGCGCCGGTCGGTGGGTGTTGGGCGTCAATAAAGGTAATCTGGTTGTCGCGCGTTCTGCATCTCTGCACGAGCTAAAGAAGTCTCAAAGGTAAGAAATGTAAACACAAGAGGCAGTAATGAAAATACTTTATGGTCATCTGAAAGTATTTTCATCTGACAGATGAATGCCGCTGTTGTTATCACTGTGACGGAAGAGCGGTGCTGAAAAATACGGCCTCCATCGAGATACTGAACGTAACACGACTGCAGGTTACTATGATCGTCATAGAAAAATGTATTAATTATTTGTTTCGACTGTATAGTTATTGTGGTGGAGCAGAGGAAGGGAGGTTTGTGAGAATCGGGGTTACATTAGCTAATAATTATGGCAGCGCCGGTTTCCTGGCAAAAAAAGGAACAGTAATTTACTGATATATTAAAGTGTTATGATTGACCTATTTAGGGTTTTTCTCCAAATTTACACAAAAAACGTTGTAACAACGATCATCTGGACTTGGTTTTGTAAATATTTTAAAACAGTCTCTGTCTCAGAGACCTGGACTGACTGACTCCTCCCCCTCACGTTCCAAACAGGAAGTACCCGCTGGCTCCAAGGAGCCAAAATCCTGTAGACTTCTAAAGAGAAACAAACAGCTGTTAGTTAGTCATTCTATGGGGCAGATTAACCATTCTTGTTGTGATACCCTTTTCAACATGTTTTTGCTAATTCCAGTTATTTGTTTTACAAAACTGTTTCTTTATCACAAGTTATTCAAATTATAGACTGACCAACAGATGCCTCAGTAATAGCATGTGCCACCTTGAATGTTTGTTTGACAAATTCCACCAAGCTCACTTTCAGTGGAAGCAGTGTGGACTTTCAACAAGCTTACTCCTGATTGGCGACAGTAGTTGCCATAGAATTGATACTCAGATCAATCACTGTCAACTGGCTCCAACGTGGTGACGTCTGTATCACAGAGAAACGACGACAGAATTGAATTTGTTATGATGGATCTGGAAGGAAATGGGTGACGTCACACTCGCTCAAACCTTTTCTCTGATCCAGTCAAACTGCTTTTTTACCAGTTTTATTCCAGAAATCATTTTGGATAAGAGGAAAGACATCTTCAGCTCAAAACCAAGTCTTCATGACCTTTTTTTATAACTTTTCTTTTTAAAATTCAGAAATAATAACCTGCACATTCTTACAAAACTGTTAGACTTCAATTGCTACCTTAATTTAATTGTAAAACTAATAACCACTAATTGTCATTAATATGGCAATATTTTCCCCAAATCTTATCAGAATGGGGAACTGGAGACATAAAAATTCTGCTTTTCCTATTTTCAGCTGACTCTGCCACGAGGCTCGACAACTTCTTGCATCAACTGTGATCGCTGTGGCCGCCAAAACATCCAAATGTAAGGCGGGCTACAAAGATTTCAGGCCAAAAGAGAACGCCTCACATGTGATGAAGTGTCTGTATTGGTATGTATTTACCATCTGTGACTCAGAGTCATTAACCAATTGTCGATCTGTTCACAGTGTTATATGATAATTTAAATTTTGACGATGACGATACAAAAATTGCTGCCAAACCTGCCAAAAAGTCCCGCCTCTTACCACACACATGTTGTGCCCCCTGAGTTGCCCTAAGTTCCCTGATCAAGCAGAAACGTGCTTTGACTGGATGAAGGCCTTGTATCAGGTATACTGGTAATAATAATTTTACATTCACCTCAGTCTGTTGTTTTAACTCATTATTCATGGAAGCTTGATGACACGACATCTTCAATCTGCATGAACTCTAGTTTGATTAGAAACTTTCATTTGTGAACCGTCAGCAGATCTGGTCATGTCTCACCAAAACAACCACACTAATCATTTTATCATTTTCATCCATTAAGGTTGGAAAAACCAGCAGCCCTCCAGTGCTTCAGCCGTCCAACCATCAACCGTTTCAGACATCCATCCTCCCACCACTTCAGCCCCACTGCCGTCCACCAGTGTCCCAACTCCTGACATTTTACTATCCTGGTACAATCTTATTTTTCTGCACAGTTAGCAAAAATGATGTGTTTTTTAAGAAATTCCTGTGTTTTTTTATCCTCAACAAATGTTTCTCCAAAGAAATGTGAAACTACAGAATTATTCATCTGGTGGTTATTTTTACACTTTTCCTCAAATCTTTAATAAGAAAGAAATAATTCAGTTCAAGTTTACTTGTGCTTCTCTTTTTAATGGGCATTACAGTTGATATAAAACATATAACATGCAATTAAAATGTTTTGTAGTTAAAAACATTTTACACACTATTAAAAGATTCTATAAAATATTATTTAAAAAGAATCCTTTCCAAGAAAATGTTGACTACCGTATATCTTACAATAGTAGCCCTGGCGTTTATTCCATCACAGACAGCACGGTGATGGTTAATGGGTTTATTTTGCAGCAAAACTTCATCAAGAAATGTAGACAAACACCAGCAGATGAACATTTCAGGATTTATTCAAATGATGAGAATATTGGATTGTGTTCTGATCAGCACTGGCTGTTGACGTTTCTTTTCTCCTTAAAGCATCAGCCTCCGTATCAAAAATCATGTTGGTTGTCATGAGGATCTCTTTCCTGGAGACACGCCCACCTTTCCGTCTTTGTGCAATAATTCATGTTCAAACCAGTTCTTCTAAGTTGTCGCTTTTCTTTGCATTTCCACCAGTAAAAAGTAATACGACAAAATACTTGCAGAATTTGTAAAGATTTGGATTTTGTATTATTAATTTGCCTTTTTTAGTCTTTTATTATAAAATAACTATGCATTATTACTTTATTTTAACTAACACATTTATCTTAGTTTACAGTAGTCCTCTTAAACATCTCTTAAACAAGTTTACACTTTTCATCTTTCAGAATGCAGCCGTGTGATTGGAGGAAAAGATTAATATGCAATGAGGACATTTAAAGAAAAAAGGAGCAGTTTTTATTTTACATTATTACTATTTTAAAGTAGAACTCTAATGTATATAAATGCTTTTTTATTAATTTGTTTGGCATATTTACTGTGTTAGAGTTCTGATGATTGTTTTGAGTGGTAAACGTTTTTATTTTATTTATGAAACCCAGATGGAGTTAATGGAGTGCTAGTCATGTTTTATGTTGTATATATTATTAATGAATTGATTTATTTATTTTGAAATGCCTGTTTGCAAGTAAAGAAGCCGGGGTTATGGTTAAAATACGTGCGGACAATCCAGCAACGTTCCTCTTCAACATGAATTTCCATCAGTTTTTTTGCTTGGTCGCAAATAAATAAGTCCAAATAATAATCAGCCTAATTTGTTTTTTTGTTTATTTAAAATTATATAAATCTTTTCTAATTTTGTCAATAAAAGGACAAAAGGGGTAGATGATGGATGCATGTCCAAGTTTTATTATTCATGTTCTACAAGTTGTTAGATATTGATTATTTGATGCTTTTGTGCTATGCGTTAAAAATCAATGTAATATTGTAATTATTCATGAATATTTGAATAGTACTAATATTTCCTACAAAGGATAACTGACACTAATCAAATTAAAAACAGTCGTCCTGTAAGCACTGAGTGAACAAACTGTAGCCCATTGTCTATCACAGTTTGATTGAACCTTCTCTACTTTTCTTGCAGGGGGGGGTCATGGCCTCTACACTGGATTCCAAAAAAGAGACAAAACCCCCCCCGACCTCAACCCCCACTCTTAGTCAGACATGTTTATTTTTTTTTATTTACAATAATAAATAATATACTATGTACATTTATTTTGTTTTACTTTTTTATACTTAGTTTCCTTATTTCCTATAATATTTATTAGTAGTTGTTGTTTGTTGATGTTAGTTCTTTTTAGCCCCTTTTATGTTAAAATAGACGTAAATGATCCAGATGCTGATATTCTAATATATAGACAGATTTATGAATGAATTATTCTCAACAGAAGTTCAACGCTATTGTGGTAGCAGTTTGACTGTTTTACTGTAATCTGTCGTGCCTCACCCACTGTCCATCCCATAAAAAAGAACAATTCTACATCATTAACCTTTTTTTATTTTTATTCATATGGCACATTCATAAATACAAAGTTATAAATCATACCCCCCATTTTTCTAACTTTATCAATGAGTTCAAACAAAACATGAACACAGTAAGAAACTCTGACAATAAGAAAGCATTTAAAACATTCAATCTGTGCGTCAGTTTCAATGTTTTTGTGAAAAATTTCATAATAATCCCCTGGTTTGTTTCTGTCTTGTTGCTTTTTGGAATTGTTGTTTTGAATTGTTACAGTCAATAAAGTTTGAATAAAAAACAACTGCAATCTGTCATGCGACAAGGTACCTTCGCTCTGAAAAACATTTGATGTTTTGTTTCTTTAAGTACCTGCAAAACAAAAAGTTTGCATTAGTAATGGAAACATTATTTTCTGTAAAAAATAAAAATAAACACCTGTTTGTCGCTGGGCTTATTTTTAAAACTTAATCTTCCCGATAAACGTGGGACCAATCACAAAACCAGTTTAGAGCCAAACGTCTTTTTTTATTATTTACAGTGTATTTCTTAACTCAACTAGTTGATGTTGAAAAAATACGCTTGCATGGACGTTACGACAGAGTACATCGGTCCCTAGAAATGTTATTAAACGTAAATATTAAACCTCAGACGATCTTATTTTACGAGATTTTTTTTCCACGGGAAAAAAAAGAAACTGGCGTCACATGACCCCACGTCAGCCCACAGATATGATGGGAAAGATCAGACATTGTACACAGCATTTAGACTTGTAGTGTGAATACTTTAACATGTAAAAGAATATTGAATAAAATAAATCGCTAAGTAAATTTAGAGAACTCTCCAGTCCGTTCCTGAACAACATTCTTCCGGTTTGTTTAAATGTCCTTCAAAGTCGCAACTACTACACAGCATGAAACCTATACACGGGTCCGTAGAAATGTAAATAAAAATAATTAATAAATAGCAACGTACCTTTTTACGAGATCTTCTATATGAAAAAAGAGAAACTCAGGTCACGTCACGTGACCCACGTCAATCCGCATATATTTATGGAAAAGATCAAACGCCTTCAGATCCTTTGAGGAAAAGTTGAACGTAACAAACAAACTACGAACTGCATGTCTGCAATGAATGGATATTATGAAAATAAAGGGGATATATACTGCTAGAAATGTTTTCAAAAATAAATTAGTCCACAATCACTCCTATTTTATTGCATTTTCTGCAGAAAAAAGAGAAACATATTAGTCACGTGACCCACGCGCACGTCTGCAGATATGAATGAAAGTTAACGTGTTTCTCCAACGTAACAGAGCCTTTGGGAGAAAAAGTTGAACGAAACAAGCAAACTACAAACTGTATGTCCAAAATGAAAACATATTTTAAAAGAAAATGGTATATTTCTCACTAGAAATGTTGTCAAAATAAAAATTAGTCCTCAAAATATCTTGTTTTATGGGATATTCCACCGAAAAATGAACGTGCATCCGCCATGTTTTTTGCTCACGGCAGGCCAAACCTCCAAAGTCACGTGATCCTGAGAAGGCTCGTAGAAAATGAATAGAAAAATGAAACGTATCCCCCTCACAGTTTAGGGGGCGTTTTTGTAAAACTCTCACGCATTTCCATGTGGACAAATGTAGCTACTACACATTTTAGGATGAGACCGGGTTGTTCAAAACATGTGTTATTCATGGTCACATTGTAAGTTTCAAATTCCAAACATTCAGAAACATGCTTTTTTCACAGTTTTGGCACTTTTGATTGACAAAATGACTTTAAAGCACAAAACGCTCTCTAAAGCACGTTTTGTCATTTGAAGTTCAAAACAAGTTTTATTCATGGTCACATTGTAAGTTTCAAAGTCCAAACAGTCAGAAACATGCTTTTTTCACACTTTTGACACTTTTGACTGACAAAATGATTTTTAAGCACAAAACGCTCCCAAAAGCACCTTTTGTCATTTGTAGTTCAAAACATATGTTATTCATGGTCACATAGTAAGTTTCAAAGTCCAAACAGTCAGAAACATGTTTTTTTCACACTTTTGACACTTTTGATTGACAAAATGATTTTTAAAGTACAAAACGCTTCCAAAAGCACCTTTTGTCATTTGATGTTCAAAACAAGTGTTATTCATGGTCACATTGTAAGTTTCAAAGTCCAAACAGTCAGAAACATGCTTTTTTCACACTTTTGGCACTTTTGACTGAAAAAATGAGCACAAAACGCTCCAATAAGCACCTTTTGTCATTTGTAGTTCAAAACAAGTGTTATTCATGGTCACATTGTAAGTTTCAAAGTCCAAACAGTCAGAAACATGCTTTTTTCACACTTTTGGCACTTTTGACTGACAAAATGACTTTTAAGCACAAAACGCTTTCTAAAGCACGTTTTGTCATTTGAAGTTCAAAACAAGTGGTATTCATGGTCACATTGTAAGTTTCAAAGTCCAAACAGTCAGAAACATGCCTTTTTCACACTTTTGGAACTTTTGACTGAAAAAATGACTTTTAAGCACAAAACGCTCTTTAAAGCACGTTTTGTCATTTGAAGTTCAAAACAAGTGTTATTCATGGTCACATTGTAAGTTTCAAAGTCCAAACAGTCAGAAACATGTTTTTTTCACACTTTTGACACTTTTGACTGACTAAATGACTTTAAAGCACAAAACGCTCTCTAAAGCACCTTTTGTCATTTGAAGTTCAAAACATGTGTTATTCATGGTCTCATTGTAAGTTTCAAAGTCCAAACAGTCAGAAACATGCTTTTTTCACAGTTTTGGCACTTTTGACTGAAAAAAAAATGATTTTTAAGCACAAAACGCTCTCTATAGCACCTTTTGTCATTTGAAGTTCAAAACAAGTGTTATTCATGGTCACATTGTAAGTTTCAAAGTCCAAACAGTCAGAAACATGCTTTTTTCACACTTTTGACTGACAAAATGATTTTTAAGCACAAAACGCTCCCAAAAGCACCTTTTGTCATTTGTAATTCAAAACAAGTGTTATTCATGGTCACATTGTAAGTTTCAAAGTCCAAACAGTCAGAAACAGCTTTTTTCACACTTCTGACTGACAAAATGATTTTTAAGCACAAAACGCTCCCAAAAGCACCTTTTGTCATTTGTAGTTCAAAACAAGTGTTATTCATGGTCACATAGTAAGTTTCAAAGTCCAAACAGTCAGAAACGTGCTTTTTTCACACTTTTGGCACTTTTGACAGACAAAATGACTTTAAAGCACAAAACACTTTCTAAAGCACATTTTGTCATTTGAAGTTCAAAAAAAGAGTTATTCATGGTCACATTGTAAGTTTCAAAGTCCAAACAGTCAGAAACATGCTTTTTTCACAGTTTTGGCACTTTTGACTGAAAAAATGATTTTTAAGCACAAAATGCTCCAAAAAGCACCTTTAGTCAGTTGTAGTTCAAAACATGTGTTATTCATGGTCACATTGTAAGTTTCAAAGTCCAAACAGTCAGAAACATGCTTTTTTCACACTTTTGACTGACAAAATGACTTTAAAGCACAAAACGCTCTCTAAAGCACGTTTTGTCATTTGAAGTCCAAAACAAGTGTTATTCATGGTCACATTGTAAGTTTCAAAGTCCAAACAGTCAGAAACATGCTTTTTTCACACTTTTGGCACTTTTGACAGAAAAAAAATATATTTTTAAGCACAAAACGCTCCTAAAAGCACCTTTTGTCATTTGTAGTTCAAAACAAGTGTTATTCATCGTCAAATTGTAAGTTTCAAAGTCCAAACAGTCAGAAACATGCTTTTTTCACACTTTTGACACTTCTGACTGACAAAATGATTTTTAAGCACAAAACGCTCCCTAAAGCACCTTTTGTCATTTGTAGTTCAAAACAAGTGTTATTCATGGTCACATTATAAATTTCAAAGTCCAAACAGTCAGAAACATGCTTTTTTAAAACTTTTGGCACTTTTGACTGAAAAAATGACTTTACGGCACAAAACGCTCCCTAAAGCACCTTTTGTCATTTGTAGTTCAAAACAAGTGTTATTCATGGTCACATAGTAAGTTTCAAAGTCCAAACAGTCAGAAACATGCTTTTTTCACAGTTTTGGCAGTTTTGACAGACAAAATGACTTTAAAACACAAAACGCTCTCTAAAGCACGTTTTGTCATTTGAAGTTCAAAAAAAGTGTTATTCGTGGTCACATTGTAAGTTTCAAAGTCCAAACAGTCAGAAACATGCTTTTTTCACACTTTTGACTGACAAAATGACTTTAAAGCACAAAACGCTCTCTAAAGCACGTTTTGTCATTTGAAGTTCAAAACAAGTGTTATTCATGGTCACATTGTAAGTTCCAAAGTCCAAACAGTGAGAAACATGCTTTTTTCACACTTTTGGCACTTTTGACTGACAAAATGACTTTAAAGGACAAAACGCTCCCAAAAGCACCTTTTGTCATTTGTAATTCAAAACAAGTGTTATTCATGGTCACATTGTAAGTTTCAAAGTCCAAACAGTCAGAAACAGCTTTTTTCACACTTTTGACTGACAAAATGATTTTTAAGCACAAAACGCTCCCAAAAGCACCTTTTGTCATTTGTAGTTCAAAACAAGTGTTATTCATGGTCACATAGTAAGTTTCAAAGTCCAAACAGTCAGAAACGTGCTTTTTTCACACTTTTGGCACTTTTGACAGACAAAATGACTTTAAAGCACAAAACACTTTCTAAAGCACATTTTGTCATTTGAAGTTCAAAAAAAGAGTTATTCATGGTCACATTGTAAGTTTCAAAGTCCAAACAGTCAGAAACATGCTTTTTTCACAGTTTTGGCACTTTTGACTGAAAAAATGATTTTTAAGCACAAAACGCTCCCAAAAGCACCTTTTGTCAGTTGTAGTTCAAAACATGTGTTATTCATGGTCACATTGTAAGTTTCAAAGTCCAAACAGTCAGAAACATGCTTTTTTCACACTTTTGACTGACAAAATGACTTTAAAGCACAAAACGCTCTCTAAAGCACGTTTTGTCATTCGAAGTTCAAAACAAGTGTTATTCATGGTCACATTGTAAGTTTCAAAGTCCAAACAGTCAGAAACATGCTTTTTTCACACTTTCGGCACTTTTGACAGAAAAAAAATATATTTTTAAGCACAAAACGCTCCTAAAAGCACCTTTTGTCATTTGTAGTTCAAAACAAGTGTTATTCATCGTCAAATTGTAAGTTTCAAAGTCCAAACAGTCAGAAACATGCTTTTTTCACACTTTTGACACTTCTGACTGACAAAATGATTTTTAAGCACAAAACGCTCCCTAAAGCACCTTTTGTCATTTGTAGTTCAAAACAAGTGTTATTCATGGTCACATTATAAATTTCAAAGTCCAAACAGTCAGAAACATGCTTTTTTAAAACTTTTGGCACTTTTGACTGAAAAAATGACTTTACGGCACAAAACGCTCTCTGAAGCACGTTTTGTCATTTGAAGTTCAAAAAAAGAGTTATTCATGGTCACATTGTAAGTTTCAAAGTCCAAACAGTCAGAAACATGCTTTTTTCACAGTTTTGGGAGTTTTGACAGACAAAATGACTTTAAAGCACAAAACGCTCTCTAAAGCACGTTTTGTCATTTGAAGTTCAAAAAAAGTGTTATTCATGGTCACATTGTAAGTTTCAAAGTCCAAACAGTCAGAAACATGCATTTTTCACAGTTTTGGCTGTTTTGACTGAAAAAATGATTTTAAAGTACAAAACGCTCCCAAAAGCACCTTTTGTCATTTGTATTTCAAAACAAGTGTTATTCATGGTCACATAGTAAGTTTCAAAGTCCAAACAGTCAGAAACATGCTTTTTTCACACTTTTGGAACTTTTGACTGAAAAAATGAGCACAAAACGCTCCAATAAGCACCTTTTGTCATTTGTAGTTCAAAACAAGTGTTATTCATGGTCACATTGTAAGTTTCAAAGTCCAAACAGTCAGAAACATGCTTTTTTCACACTTTTGACTGACAAAATGATTTTTAAGCACAAAACGCTCTCTAAAGCACCTTTTGTCATTTGTAGTTCAAAACAAGTGTTATTCATGGTCACATAGTAAGTTTCTAAGTCCAAACAGTCAGAAACATGCTTTTTTCACACTTTTGACTGACAAAATGATTTTTAAGCACAAAACGCTCCCAAAAGCACCTTTTGTCATTTGTAGTTCAAAACAAGTGTTATTCATGGTCACATAGTAAGTTTCAAAGTCCAAACAGTCAGAAACGTGCTTTTTTCACACTTTTGGCACTTTTGACAGACAAAATGACTTTAAAGCACAAAACACTTTCTAAAGCACATTTTGTCATTTGAAGTTCAAAAAAAGAGTTATTCATGGTCACATTGTAAGTTTCAAAGTCCAAACAGTCAGAAACATGCTTTTTTCACAGTTTTGGCACTTTTGACTGAAAAAATGATTTTTAAGCACAAAACGCTCCCAAAAGCACCTTTTGTCAGTTGTAGTTCAAAACATGTGTTATTCATGGTCACATTGTAAGTTTCAAAGTCCAAACAGTCAGAAACATGCTTTTTTCACACTTTTGACTGACAAAATGACTTTAAAGCACAAAACGCTCTCTAAAGCACGTTTTGTCATTCGAAGTTCAAAACAAGTGTTATTCATGGTCACATTGTAAGTTTCAAAGTCCAAACAGTCAGAAACATGCTTTTTTCACACTTTCGGCACTTTTGACAGAAAAAAAATATATTTTTAAGCACAAAACGCTCCTAAAAGCACCTTTTGTCATTTGTAGTTCAAAACAAGTGTTATTCATCGTCAAATTGTAAGTTTCAAAGTCCAAACAGTCAGAAACATGCTTTTTTCACACTTTTGACACTTCTGACTGACAAAATGATTTTTAAGCACAAAACGCTCCCTAAAGCACCTTTTGTCATTTGTAGTTCAAAACAAGTGTTATTCATGGTCACATTATAAATTTCAAAGTCCAAACAGTCAGAAACATGCTTTTTTAAAACTTTTGGCACTTTTGACTGAAAAAATGACTTTACGGCACAAAACGCTCTCTGAAGCACGTTTTGTCATTTGAAGTTCAAAAAAAGAGTTATTCATGGTCACATTGTAAGTTTCAAAGTCCAAACAGTCAGAAACATGCTTTTTTCACACTTTTGACTGACAAAATGATTTTTAAGCACAAAACGCTCCCAAAAGCACCTTTTGTCATTTGTAATTCAAAACAAGTGTTATTCATGGTCACATTGTAAGTTTCAAAGTCCAAACAGTCAGAAACAGCTTTTTTCACACTTTTGACTGACAAAATGATTTTTAAGCACAAAACGCTCCCAAAAGCACCTTTTGTCATTTGTAGTTCAAAACAAGTGTTATTCATGGTCACATAGTAAGTTTCAAAGTCCAAACAGTCAGAAACGTGCTTTTTTCACACTTTTGGCACTTTTGACAGACAAAATGACTTTAAAGCACAAAACACTTTCTAAAGCACATTTTGTCATTTGAAGTTCAAAAAAAGAGTTATTCATGGTCACATTGTAAGTTTCAAAGTCCAAACAGTCAGAAACATGCTTTTTTCACAGTTTTGGCACTTTTGACTGAAAAAATGATTTTTAAGCACAAAACGCTCCCAAAAGCACCTTTTGTCAGTTGTAGTTCAAAACAAGTGTCATTCATGGTCACATAGTAAGTTTCAAAGTCCAAACAGTCAGAAACATAGTTTTTTCACACTTTTGACTGACAAAATGACTTTAAAGAACAAAACGCTCTCTAAAGCACGTTTTGTCATTTGAAGTTCAAAACAAGTGTTATTCATGGTCACATTGTAAGTTTCAAAGTCCAAACAGTCAGAAACATGCTTTTTTCAAACTTTTGGCAGTTTTGACAGACAAAATGACTTTAAAGTACAAAACGCTCTCTAAAGCACGTTTTGTCATTTGAAGTTCAAAACAAGTGTTATTCATGGTCACATTGTAAGTTTCAAAGTCCAAACAGTCAGAAACATGCTTTTTTAAAACTTTTGGCAGTTTTGACAGACAAAATGACTTTAAAGCACAAAACGCTCTCTAAAGCACGTTTTGTCATTTGAAGTTCAAAAAAAGTGTTATTCATGGTCACATTGTAAGTTTCAAAGTCCAAACAGTCAGAAACATGCTTTTTTCACACTTTTGGCTGTTTTGACTGAAAAAATGATTTTAAAGTACAAAACGCTCCCAAAAGCACCTTTTGTCATTTGTAGTTCAAAACAAGTGTTATTCATGGTCACATAGTAAGTTTCAAAGTCCAAACAGTCAGAAACATGCTTTTTTCACAGTTTTGGCACTTTTGACTTAAAAAAAAAAAGATTTTTAAGCACAAAACGCTATCTAAAGCACGTTTTGTCATTTGTAGTTCAAAACAAGTGTCATTCATGGTCACATAGTAAGTATCAAAGTCCAAACAGTCAGAAACATGCTTTTTTCACACTTTTGGAACATTTGACTGAAAAAATGACTTTAAAGGACAAAACGCTCTCTAAAGCACGTTTTGTCATTTGAAGTTCAAAACGAGTGTTATTCATGGTCACATTGTAAGTTTCAAAGTCCAAACAGTCAGAAACCTGCTTTTTTAAAACTTTTGGCACTTTTGACTGAAAAAATGACTTTAAAGCACAAAACGCTCTCTAAAGCACGTTTTGTCATTTGAAGTTCAAAAAAAGAGTTATTCATGGTCACATTGTAAGTTTCAAAGTCCAAACAGTCAGAAACATGCTTTTTTACAGTTTTGGCAGTTTTGACTGAAAAAATGATTTTTAAGCACAAAACGCTCTCTAAAGAACCTTTTGTCATTTGTAGTTCAAAACAAGTTTTATTCATGGTCACATTGTAAGTTTCAAAGTCCAAACAGTCAGAAACATGCTTTTTTCACAGTTTTGGCAGTTTTGACAGACAAAATGACTTTAAAGCACAACACGCTCTCTAAAGCACGTTTTGTCATTTGTAGTTCAAAACAAGTGTTATTCATGGTCACATTGTAAGTTTCAAAGTCCAAACAGTCAGAAACATGCTTTTTTCACAGTTTTGGCAGTTTTGACTGAAAAAATGATTTTAAAGTACAAAACGCTCCCAAAAGCACCTTTTGTCATTTGTAGTTCAAAACAAGTGTTATTCATGGTCACATAGTAAGTTTCAAAGTCCAAACAGTCAGAAACATGCTTTTTTCACAGTTTTGGCACTTTTGACTTAAAAAAAAAGATTTTTAAGCACAAAACGCTCCCAAAAGCACGTTTTGTCATTTGTAGTTCAAAACAAGTGTCATTCATGGTCACATAGTAAGTTTCAAAGTCCAAACAGTCAGAAACATAGTTTTTTCACACTTTTGACTGACAAAATGACTTTAAAGAACAAAACGCTCTCTAAAGCACGTTTTGTCATTTGAAGTTCAAAACAAGTATTATTCATGGTCACATTGTAAGTTTCAAAGTCCAAACAGTGAGAAACATGCTTTTTTCACACTTTTGGCACTTTTGACTGACAAAATGACTTTAAAGGACAAAACGCTCTCTAAAGCACGTTTTGTCATTTGAAGTTCAAAACAAGTGTTATTCATGGTCACATTGTAAGTTTCAAAGTCCAAACAGTCAGAAACATGCTTTTTTAAAACTTTTGGCAGTTTTGACAGACAAAAAGATTTTTAAGCACAAAACGCTCCCAAAAGCACCTTTTGTCATTTGTAGTTCAAAACAAGTGTTATTCATGGTCACATAGTAAGTTTCAAAGTCCAAACAGTCAGAAACATGCTTTTTTCACAGTTTTGGCACTTTTGACTTAAAAAAAAAAAGATTTTTAAGCACAAAACGCTCCCAAAAGCACGTTTTGTCATTTGTAGTTCAAAACAAGTGTCATTCATGGTCACATAGTAAGTATCAAAGTCCAAACAGTCAGAAACATGCTTTTTTCACACTTTTGGAACATTTGACTGAAAAAATGACTTTAAAGCACAAAACGCTCTCTAAAGCACGTTTTGTCATTTGAAGTTCAAAACAAGTGTTATTCATGGTCACATTGTAAGTTTCAAAGTCCAAACAGTCAGAAACATGCTTTTTTCACACTTTTGGCACTTTTGACTGACAAAATGACTTTAAAGGACAAAACGCTCTCTAAAGCACGTTTTGTCATTTGAAGTTCAAAACGAGTGTTATTCATGGTCACATTGTAAGTTTCAAAGTCCAAACAGTCAGAAACCTGCTTTTTTAAAACTTTTGGCACTTTTGACTGAAAAAATGACTTTAAAGCACAAAACGCTCTCTAAAGCACGTTTTGTCATTTGAAGTTCAAAAAAAGAGTTATTCATGGTCACATTGTAAGTTTCAAAGTCCAAACAGTCAGAAACATGCTTTTTTACAGTTTTGGCAGTTTTGACTGAAAAAATGATTTTTAAGCACAAAACGCTCTCTAAAGAACCTTTTGTCATTTGTAGTTCAAAACAAGTGTTATTCATGGTCACATTGTAAGTTTCAAAGTCCAAACAGTCAGAAACATGCTTTTTTCACAGTTTTGGCAGTTTTGACAGACAAAATGACTTTAAAGCACAAAACGCTCTCTAAAGCACGTTTTGTCATTTGTAGTTCAAAACAAGTGTTATTCATGGTCACATTGTAAGTTTCAAAGTCCAAACAGTCAGAAACATGCTTTTTTCACAGTTTTGGCAGTTTTGACTGAAAAAATGATTTTAAAGTACAAAACGCTCCCAAAAGCACCTTTTGTCATTTGTAGTTCAAAACAAGTGTTATTCATGGTCACATAGTAAGTTTCAAAGTCCAAACAGTCAGAAACATGCTTTTTTCACAGTTTTGGCACTTTTGACTTAAAAAAAAAGATTTTTAAGCACAAAACGCTCCCAAAAGCACGTTTTGTCATTTGTAGTTCAAAACAAGTGTCATTCATGGTCACATAGTAAGTTTCAAAGTCCAAACAGTCAGAAACATGCTTTTTTCACACTTTTGGAACTTTTGACTGAAAAAATGACTTTAAAGCACAAAACGCTCTCTAAAGCACGTTTTGTCATTTGAAGTTCAAAACAAGTGTTATTCATGGTCACATTGTAAGTTTCAAAGTCCAAACAGTCAGAAACATGCTTTTTTCACACTTTTGGCACTTTTGACTGACAAAATGACTTTAAAGGACAAAACGCTCCCAAAAGCACCTTTTGTCATTTGTAGTTCAAAACAAGTGTTATTCATGGTCACATAGTAAGTTTCAAAGTCCAAACAGTCAGAAACATGCTTTTTTCACACTTTTGGCACTTTTGACTGACAAAATGACTTTAAAGCACAAAACGCTCTCTAAAGCACGTTTTGTCATTTGAAGTTCAAAACAAGTGTTATTCATGGTCACATTGTAAGTTTCAAAGTCCAAACAGTCAGAAACATGCTTTTTTCACACTTTTGGCACTTTTGACTGAAAAAAAAAATATTTTTAAGCACAAAACGCTCCTAAATTCATCTTTTGTCATTTGTAGTTCAAAACTAGTGTCATTCATGGTCACATAGTAAGTTTCTAAGTCCAAACAGTCAGAAACATAGTTTTTTCACACTTTTGACTGACAAAATGACTTTAAAGAACAAAACGCTCTCTAAAGCACATTTTGTCATTTGAAGTTCAAAACAAGTGTTATTCATGGTCACCTTGTAAGTTTCAAAGTCCAAACAGTGAGAAACATGCTTTTTTAAAACTTTTGGCAGTTTTGACAGACAAAATGATTTTTAAGCACAAAACGCTCCCAAAAGCACCTTTTGTCAGTTGTAGTTCAAAACATGTGTTATTCATGGTCACATTGTAAGTTTCAAAGTCCAAACAGTCAGAAACATGCTTTTTTCACACTTTTGACTGACAAAATGACTTTAAAGCACAAAACGCTCTCTAAAGCACGTTTTGTCATTTGAAGTTCAAAACAAGTGTTATTCATGGTCACATTGTAAGTTTCAAAGTCCAAACAGTCAGAAACATGCTTTTTTCACACTTTTGGCACTTTTGACAGAAAAAAAATATATTTTTAAGCACAAAACGCTCCTAAAAGCACCTTTTGTCATTTGTAGTTCAAAACAAGTGTTATTCATCGTCAAATTGTAAGTTTCAAAGTCCAAACAGTCAGAAACATGCTTTTTTCACACTTTTGACACTTCTGACTGACAAAATGATTTTTAAGCACAAAACGCTCCCTAAAGCACCTTTTGTCATTTGTAGTTCAAAACAAGTGTTATTCATGGTCACATTATAAATTTCAAAGTCCAAACAGTCAGAAACATGCTTTTTTAAAACTTTTGGCACTTTTGACTGAAAAAATGACTTTACGGCACAAAACGCTCTCTGAAGCACGTATTGTCATTTGAAGTTCAAAACAAGTGTTATTCATGGTCACATTGTAAGTTTCAAAGTCCAAACAGTCAGAAACATGCTTTTTTTAAACTTTTGGCAGTTTTGACTGACAAAATGACTTTAAAGCACAAAACGCTCTCTAAAGCACGTTTTGTCATTTGAAGTTCAAAACAAGTGTTATTCATGGTCACATTGTAAGTTTCAAAGTCCAAACAGTCAGAAACATGCTTTTTTCACAGTTTTGGCACTTTTGACTTAAAAAAAAAAAGATTTTTAAGCACAAAACGCTATCTAAAGCACGTTTTGTCATTTGTAGTTCAAAACAAGTGTCATTCATGGTCACATAGTAAGTATCAAAGTCCAAACAGTCAGAAACATGCTTTTTTCACACTTTTGGAACATTTGACTGAAAAAATGACTTTAAAGGACAAAACGCTCTCTAAAGCACGTTTTGTCATTTGAAGTTCAAAACGAGTGTTATTCATGGTCACATTGTAAGTTTCAAAGTCCAAACAGTCAGAAACCTGCTTTTTTAAAACTTTTGGCACTTTTGACTGAAAAAATGACTTTAAAGCACAAAACGCTCTCTAAAGCACGTTTTGTCATTTGAAGTTCAAAAAAAGAGTTATTCATGGTCACATTGTAAGTTTCAAAGTCCAAACAGTCAGAAACATGCTTTTTTACAGTTTTGGCAGTTTTGACTGAAAAAATGATTTTTAAGCACAAAACGCTCTCTAAAGAACCTTTTGTCATTTGTAGTTCAAAACAAGTGTTATTCATGGTCACATTGTAAGTTTCAAAGTCCAAACAGTCAGAAACATGCTTTTTTCACAGTTTTGGCAGTTTTGACAGACAAAATGACTTTAAAGCACAACACGCTCTCTAAAGCACGTTTTGTCATTTGTAGTTCAAAACAAGTGTTATTCATGGTCACATTGTAAGTTTCAAAGTCCAAACAGTCAGAAACATGCTTTTTTCACAGTTTTGGCAGTTTTGACTGAAAAAATGATTTTAAAGTACAAAACGCTCCCAAAAGCACCTTTTGTCATTTGTAGTTCAAAACAAGTGTTATTCATGGTCACATTGTAAGTTTCAAAGTCCAAACAGTCAGAAACATGCTTTTTTCACAGTTTTGGCACTTTTGACTTAAAAAAAAAGATTTTTAAGCACAAAACGCTCCCAAAAGCACGTTTTGTCATTTGTAGTTCAAAACAAGTGTCATTCATGGTCACATAGTAAGTTTCAAAGTCCAAACAGTCAGAAACATAGTTTTTTCACACTTTTGACTGACAAAATGACTTTAAAGAACAAAACGCTCTCTAAAGCACGTTTTGTCATTTGAAGTTCAAAACAAGTATTATTCATGGTCACATTGTAAGTTTCAAAGTCCAAACAGTGAGAAACATGCTTTTTTCACACTTTTGGCACTTTTGACTGACAAAATGACTTTAAAGGACAAAACGCTCTCTAAAGCACGTTTTGTCATTTGAAGTTCAAAACAAGTGTTATTCATGGTCACATTGTAAGTTTCAAAGTCCAAACAGTCAGAAACATGCTTTTTTAAAACTTTTGGCAGTTTTGACAGACAAAAAGATTTTTAAGCACAAAACGCTCCCAAAAGCACCTTTTGTCATTTGTAGTTCAAAACAAGTGTTATTCATGGTCACATAGTAAGTTTCAAAGTCCAAACAGTCAGAAACATGCTTTTTTCACAGTTTTGGCACTTTTGACTTAAAAAAAAAAAGATTTTTAAGCACAAAACGCTCCCAAAAGCACGTTTTGTCATTTGTAGTTCAAAACAAGTGTCATTCATGGTCACATAGTAAGTATCAAAGTCCAAACAGTCAGAAACATGCTTTTTTCACACTTTTGGAACATTTGACTGAAAAAATGACTTTAAAGCACAAAACGCTCTCTAAAGCACGTTTTGTCATTTGAAGTTCAAAACAAGTGTTATTCATGGTCACATTGTAAGTTTCAAAGTCCAAACAGTCAGAAACATGCTTTTTTCACACTTTTGGCACTTTTGACTGACAAAATGACTTTAAAGGACAAAACGCTCTCTAAAGCACGTTTTGTCATTTGAAGTTCAAAACGAGTGTTATTCATGGTCACATTGTAAGTTTCAAAGTCCAAACAGTCAGAAACCTGCTTTTTTAAAACTTTTGGCACTTTTGACTGAAAAAATGACTTTAAAGCACAAAACGCTCTCTAAAGCACGTTTTGTCATTTGAAGTTCAAAAAAAGAGTTATTCATGGTCACATTGTAAGTTTCAAAGTCCAAACAGTCAGAAACATGCTTTTTTACAGTTTTGGCAGTTTTGACTGAAAAAATTATTTTTAAGCACAAAACGCTCTCTAAAGAACCTTTTGTCATTTGTAGTTCAAAACAAGTGTTATTCATGGTCACATTGTAAGTTTCAAAGTCCAAACAGTCAGAAACATGCTTTTTTCACAGTTTTGGCAGTTTTGACAGACAAAATGACTTCAAAGCACAAAACGCTCTCTAAAGCACGTTTTGTCATTTGTAGTTCAAAACAAGTGTTATTCATGGTCACATTGTAAGTTTCAAAGTCCAAACAGTCAGAAACATGCTTTTTTCACAGTTTTGGCAGTTTTGACTGAAAAAATGATTTTAAAGTACAAAACGCTCCCAGAAGCACCTTTTGTCATTTGTAGTTCAAAACAAGTGTTATTCATGGTCACATAGTAAGTTTCAAAGTCCAAACAGTCAGAAACATGCTTTTTTCACAGTTTTGGCACTTTTGACTTAAAAAAAAAGATTTTTAAGCACAAAACGCTCCCAAAAGCACGTTTTGTCATTTGTAGTTCAAAACAAGTGTCATTCATGGTCACATAGTAAGTTTCAAAGTCCAAACAGTCAGAAACATAGTTTTTTCACACTTTTGACTGACAAAATGACTTTAAAGAACAAAACGCTCTCTAAAGCACGTTTTGTCATTTGAAGTTCAAAACAAGTATTATTCATGGTCACATTGTAAGTTTCAAAGTCCAAACAGTGAGAAACATGCTTTTTTCACACTTTTGGCACTTTTGACTGACAAAATGACTTTAAAGGACAAAACGCTCTCTAAAGCACGTTTTGTCATTTGAAGTTCAAAACAAGTGTTATTCATGGTCACATTGTAAGTTTCAAAGTCCAAACAGTCAGAAACATGCTTTTTTAAAACTTTTGGCAGTTTTGACAGACAAAAAGATTTTTAAGCACAAAACGCTCCCAAAAGCACCTTTTGTCATTTGTAGTTCAAAACAAGTGTTATTCATGGTCACATAGTAAGTTTCAAAGTCCAAACAGTCAGAAACATGCTTTTTTAAAACTTTTGGCAGTTTTGACAGACAAAAAGATTTTTAAGCACAAAACGCTCCCAAAAGCACCTTTTGTCATTTGTAGTTCAAAACAAGTGTCATTCATGGTCACATAGTAAGTATCAAAGTCCAAACAGTCAGAAACATGCTTTTTTCACACTTTTGGAACATTTGACTGAAAAAATGACTTTAAAGCACAAAACGCTCTCTAAAGCACGTTTTGTCATTTGAAGTTCAAAACAAGTGTTATTCATGGTCACATTGTAAGTTTCAAAGTCCAAACAGTCAGAAACATGCTTTTTTCACACTTTTGGCACTTTTGACTGACAAAATGACTTTAAAGGACAAAACGCTCTCTAAAGCACGTTTTGTCATTTGAAGTTCAAAACGAGTGTTATTCATGGTCACATTGTAAGTTTCAAAGTCCAAACAGTCAGAAACCTGCTTTTTTAAAACTTTTGGCACTTTTGACTGAAAAAATGACTTTAAAGCACAAAACGCTCTCTAAAGCACGTTTTGTCATTTGAAGTTCAAAAAAAGAGTTATTCATGGTCACATTGTAAGTTTCAAAGTCCAAACAGTCAGAAACATGCTTTTTTACAGTTTTGGCAGTTTTGACTGAAAAAATGATTTTTAAGCACAAAACGCTCTCTAAAGAACCTTTTGTCATTTGTAGTTCAAAACAAGTGTTATTCATGGTCACATTGTAAGTTTCAAAGTCCAAACAGTCAGAAACATGCTTTTTTCACAGTTTTGGCACTTTTGACTTAAAAAAAAAGATTTTTAAGCACAAAACGCTCCCAAAAGCACGTTTTGTCATTTGTAGTTCAAAACAAGTGTCATTCATGGTCACATAGTAAGTTTCAAAGTCCAAACAGTCAGAAACATGCTTTTTTCACACTTTTGGAACTTTTGACTGAAAAAATGACTTTAAAGCACAAAACGCTCTCTAAAGCACGTTTTGTCATTTGAAGTTCAAAACAAGTGTTATTCATGGTCACATTGTAAGTTTCAAAGTCCAAACAGTCAGAAACATGCTTTTTTCACACTTTTGGCACTTTTGACTGACAAAATGACTTTAAAGGACAAAACGCTCCCAAAAGCACCTTTTGTCATTTGTAGTTCAAAACAAGTGTTATTCATGGTCACATAGTAAGTTTCAAAGTCCAAACAGTCAGAAACATGCTTTTTTCACACTTTTGGCACTTTTGACTGACAAAATGACTTTAAAGCACAAAACGCTCTCTAAAGCACCTTTTGTCATTTGAAGTTCAAAACAAGTGTTATTCATGGTCACATTGTAAGTTTCAAAATCCAAACAGTCAGAAACATGCTTTTTTCACACTTTTGGCACTTTTGACTGAAAAAAAAAATATTTTTAAGCACAAAACGCTCCTAAATTCATCTTTTGTCATTTGTAGTTCAAAACTAGTGTCATTCATGGTCACATAGTAAGTTTCTAAGTCCAAACAGTCAGAAACATAGTTTTTTCACACTTTTGACTGACAAAATGACTTTAAAGAACAAAACGCTCTCTAAAGCACATTTTGTCATTTGAAGTTCAAAACAAGTGTTATTCATGGTCACCTTGTAAGTTTCAAAGTCCAAACAGTGAGAAACATGCTTTTTTAAAACTTTTGGCAGTTTTGACAGACAAAATGATTTTTAAGCACAAAACGCTCCCAAAAGCACCTTTTGTCAGTTGTAGTTCAAAACATGTGTTATTCATGGTCACATTGTAAGTTTCAAAGTCCAAACAGTCAGAAACATGCTTTTTTCACACTTTTGACTGACAAAATGACTTTAAAGCACAAAACGCTCTCTAAAGCACGTTTTGTCATTTGAAGTTCAAAACAAGTGTTATTCATGGTCACATTGTAAGTTTCAAAGTCCAAACAGTCAGAAACATGCTTTTTTCACACTTTTGGCACTTTTGACAGAAAAAAAATATATTTTTATGCACAAAACGCTCCTAAAAGCACCTTTTGTCATTTGTAGTTCAAAACAAGTGTTATTCATCGTCAAATTGTAAGTTTCAAAGTCCAAACAGTCAGAAACATGCTTTTTTCACACTTTTGACACTTCTGACTGACAAAATGATTTTTAAGCACAAAACGCTCCCTAAAGCACCTTTTGTCATTTGTAGTTCAAAACAAGTGTTATTCATGGTCACATTGTAAGTTTCAAAGTCCAAACAGTCAGAAACATGCTTTTTTCACAGTTTTGGCAATTTTGACAGACAAAATGACTTTAAAGCACAAAACGCTCTCTAAAGCACGTTTTGTCATTTGTAGTTCAAAACAAGTGTTATTCATGGTCACATTGTAAGTTTCAAAGTCCAAACAGTCAGAAACATGCTTTTTTCACAGTTTTGGCAGTTTTGACTGAAAAAATGATTTTTAAGCACAAAACGCTCTCTAAAGAACCTTTTGTCATTTGTAGTTCAAAACAAGTGTTATTCATGGTCACATTGTAAGTTTCAAAGTCCAAACAGTCAGAAACATGCTTTTTTCACAGTTTTGGCAGTTTTGACAGACAAAATGACTTTAAAGCACAAAACGCTCTCTAAAGCACGTTTTGTCATTTGTAGTTCAAAACAAGTGTTATTCATGGTCACATTGTAAGTTTCAAAGTCCAAACAGTCAGAAACATGCTTTTTTCACAGTTTTGGCACTTTTGACTGAAAAAATGATTTTTAAGCACAAAACGCTCTCTAAAGCACCTTTTGTCATTTGTAGTTCAAAACAAGTGTTATTCATGGTCACATTGTAAGTTTCAAAGTCCAAACAGTCAGAAACATGCTTTTTTCACAGTTTTGGCAGTTTTGACTGAAAAAATGATTTTAAAGTACAAAACGCTCCCAAAAGCACCTTTTGTCATTTGTAGTTCAAAACAAGTGTTATTCATGGTCACATAGTAAGTTTCAAAGTCCAAACAGTCAGAAACATGCTTTTTTCACAGTTTTGGCACTTTTGACTTAAAAAAAAAGATTTTTAAGCACAAAACGCTCCCAAAAGCACGTTTTGTCATTTGTAGTTCAAAACAAGTGTCATTCATGGTCACATAGTAAGTTTCAAAGTCCAAACAGTCAGAAACATAGTTTTTTCACACTTTTGACTGACAAAATGACTTTAAAGAACAAAACGCTCTCTAAAGCACGTTTTGTCATTTGAAGTTCAAAACAAGTGTTATTCATGGTCACATTGTAAGTTTCAAAGTCCAAACAGTCAGAAACATGCTTTTTTCAAACTTTTGGCAGTTTTGACAGACAAAATGACTTTAAAGTACAAAACGCTCTCTAAAGCACGTTTTGTCATTTGAAGTTCAAAACAAGTGTTATTCATGGTCACATTGTAAGTTTCAAAGTCCAAACAGTCAGAAACATGCTTTTTTAAAACTTTTGGCAGTTTTGACAGACAAAATGACTTTAAAGCACAAAACGCTCTCTAAAGCACGTTTTGTCATTTGAAGTTCAAAAAAAGTGTTATTCATGGTCACATTGTAAGTTTCAAAGTCCAAACAGTCAGAAACATGCTTTTTTCACACTTTTGGCTGTTTTGACTGAAAAAATGATTTTAAAGTACAAAACGCTCCCAAAAGCACCTTTTGTCATTTGTAGTTCAAAACAAGTGTTATTCATGGTCACATAGTAAGTTTCAAAGTCCAAACAGTCAGAAACATGCTTTTTTCACAGTTTTGGCACTTTTGACTTAAAAAAAAAAAGATTTTTAAGCACAAAACGCTCCCAAAAGCACGTTTTGTCATTTGTAGTTCAAAACAAGTGTCATTCATGGTCACATAGTAAGTATCAAAGTCCAAACAGTCAGAAACATGCTTTTTTCACACTTTTGGAACATTTGACTGAAAAAATGACTTTAAAGCACAAAACGCTCTCTAAAGCACGTTTTGTCATTTGAAGTTCAAAACAAGTGTTATTCATGGTCACATTGTAAGTTTCAAAGTCCAAACAGTCAGAAACATGCTTTTTTCACACTTTTGGCACTTTTGACTGACAAAATGACTTTAAAGGACAAAACGCTCTCTAAAGCACGTTTTGTCATTTGAAGTTCAAAACGAGTGTTATTCATGGTCACATTGTAAGTTTCAAAGTCCAAACAGTCAGAAACCTGCTTTTTTAAAACTTTTGGCACTTTTGACTGAAAAAATGACTTTAAAGCACAAAACGCTCTCTAAAGCACGTTTTGTCATTTGAAGTTCAAAAAAAGAGTTATTCATGGTCACATTGTAAGTTTCAAAGTCCAAACAGTCAGAAACATGCTTTTTTACAGTTTTGGCAGTTTTGACTGAAAAAATTATTTTTAAGCACAAAACGCTCTCTAAAGAACCTTTTGTCATTTGTAGTTCAAAACAAGTGTTATTCATGGTCACATTGTAAGTTTCAAAGTCCAAACAGTCAGAAACATGCTTTTTTCACAGTTTTGGCAGTTTTGACAGACAAAATGACTTCAAAGCACAAAACGCTCTCTAAAGCACGTTTTGTCATTTGTAGTTCAAAACAAGTGTTATTCATGGTCACATTGTAAGTTTCAAAGTCCAAACAGTCAGAAACATGCTTTTTTCACAGTTTTGGCAGTTTTGACTGAAAAAATGATTTTAAAGTACAAAACGCTCCCAGAAGCACCTTTTGTCATTTGTAGTTCAAAACAAGTGTTATTCATGGTCACATAGTAAGTTTCAAAGTCCAAACAGTCAGAAACATGCTTTTTTCACAGTTTTGGCACTTTTGACTTAAAAAAAAAGATTTTTAAGCACAAAACGCTCCCAAAAGCACGTTTTGTCATTTGTAGTTCAAAACAAGTGTCATTCATGGTCACATAGTAAGTTTCAAAGTCCAAACAGTCAGAAACATAGTTTTTTCACACTTTTGACTGACAAAATGACTTTAAAGAACAAAACGCTCTCTAAAGCACGTTTTGTCATTTGAAGTTCAAAACAAGTATTATTCATGGTCACATTGTAAGTTTCAAAGTCCAAACAGTGAGAAACATGCTTTTTTCACACTTTTGGCACTTTTGACTGACAAAATGACTTTAAAGGACAAAACGCTCTCTAAAGCACGTTTTGTCATTTGAAGTTCAAAACAAGTGTTATTCATGGTCACATTGTAAGTTTCAAAGTCCAAACAGTCAGAAACATGCTTTTTTAAAACTTTTGGCAGTTTTGACAGACAAAAAGATTTTTAAGCACAAAACGCTCCCAAAAGCACCTTTTGTCATTTGTAGTTCAAAACAAGTGTTATTCATGGTCACATAGTAAGTTTCAAAGTCCAAACAGTCAGAAACATGCTTTTTTAAAACTTTTGGCAGTTTTGACAGACAAAAAGATTTTTAAGCACAAAACGCTCCCAAAAGCACCTTTTGTCATTTGTAGTTCAAAACAAGTGTCATTCATGGTCACATAGTAAGTATCAAAGTCCAAACAGTCAGAAACATGCTTTTTTCACACTTTTGGAACATTTGACTGAAAAAATGACTTTAAAGCACAAAACGCTCTCTAAAGCACGTTTTGTCATTTGAAGTTCAAAACAAGTGTTATTCATGGTCACATTGTAAGTTTCAAAGTCCAAACAGTCAGAAACATGCTTTTTTCACACTTTTGGCACTTTTGACTGACAAAATGACTTTAAAGGACAAAACGCTCTCTAAAGCACGTTTTGTCATTTGAAGTTCAAAACGAGTGTTATTCATGGTCACATTGTAAGTTTCAAAGTCCAAACAGTCAGAAACCTGCTTTTTTAAAACTTTTGGCACTTTTGACTGAAAAAATGACTTTAAAGCACAAAACGCTCTCTAAAGCACGTTTTGTCATTTGAAGTTCAAAAAAAGAGTTATTCATGGTCACATTGTAAGTTTCAAAGTCCAAACAGTCAGAAACATGCTTTTTTACAGTTTTGGCAGTTTTGACTGAAAAAATGATTTTTAAGCACAAAACGCTCTCTAAAGAACCTTTTGTCATTTGTAGTTCAAAACAAGTGTTATTCATGGTCACATTGTAAGTTTCAAAGTCCAAACAGTCAGAAACATGCTTTTTTCACAGTTTTGGCACTTTTGACTTAAAAAAAAAGATTTTTAAGCACAAAACGCTCCCAAAAGCACGTTTTGTCATTTGTAGTTCAAAACAAGTGTCATTCATGGTCACATAGTAAGTTTCAAAGTCCAAACAGTCAGAAACATGCTTTTTTCACACTTTTGGAACTTTTGACTGAAAAAATGACTTTAAAGCACAAAACGCTCTCTAAAGCACGTTTTGTCATTTGAAGTTCAAAACAAGTGTTATTCATGGTCACATTGTAAGTTTCAAAGTCCAAACAGTCAGAAACATGCTTTTTTCACACTTTTGGCACTTTTGACTGACAAAATGACTTTAAAGGACAAAACGCTCCCAAAAGCACCTTTTGTCATTTGTAGTTCAAAACAAGTGTTATTCATGGTCACATAGTAAGTTTCAAAGTCCAAACAGTCAGAAACATGCTTTTTTCACACTTTTGGCACTTTTGACTGACAAAATGACTTTAAAGCACAAAACGCTCTCTAAAGCACCTTTTGTCATTTGAAGTTCAAAACAAGTGTTATTCATGGTCACATTGTAAGTTTCAAAATCCAAACAGTCAGAAACATGCTTTTTTCACACTTTTGGCACTTTTGACTGAAAAAAAAAATATTTTTAAGCACAAAACGCTCCTAAATTCATCTTTTGTCATTTGTAGTTCAAAACTAGTGTCATTCATGGTCACATAGTAAGTTTCTAAGTCCAAACAGTCAGAAACATAGTTTTTTCACACTTTTGACTGACAAAATGACTTTAAAGAACAAAACGCTCTCTAAAGCACATTTTGTCATTTGAAGTTCAAAACAAGTGTTATTCATGGTCACCTTGTAAGTTTCAAAGTCCAAACAGTGAGAAACATGCTTTTTTAAAACTTTTGGCAGTTTTGACAGACAAAATGATTTTTAAGCACAAAACGCTCCCAAAAGCACCTTTTGTCAGTTGTAGTTCAAAACATGTGTTATTCATGGTCACATTGTAAGTTTCAAAGTCCAAACAGTCAGAAACATGCTTTTTTCACACTTTTGACTGACAAAATGACTTTAAAGCACAAAACGCTCTCTAAAGCACGTTTTGTCATTTGAAGTTCAAAACAAGTGTTATTCATGGTCACATTGTAAGTTTCAAAGTCCAAACAGTCAGAAACATGCTTTTTTCACACTTTTGGCACTTTTGACAGAAAAAAAATATATTTTTATGCACAAAACGCTCCTAAAAGCACCTTTTGTCATTTGTAGTTCAAAACAAGTGTTATTCATCGTCAAATTGTAAGTTTCAAAGTCCAAACAGTCAGAAACATGCTTTTTTCACACTTTTGACACTTCTGACTGACAAAATGATTTTTAAGCACAAAACGCTCCCTAAAGCACCTTTTGTCATTTGTAGTTCAAAACAAGTGTTATTCATGGTCACATTGTAAGTTTCAAAGTCCAAACAGTCAGAAACATGCTTTTTTCACAGTTTTGGCAATTTTGACAGACAAAATGACTTTAAAGCACAAAACGCTCTCTAAAGCACGTTTTGTCATTTGTAGTTCAAAACAAGTGTTATTCATGGTCACATTGTAAGTTTCAAAGTCCAAACAGTCAGAAACATGCTTTTTTCACAGTTTTGGCAGTTTTGACTGAAAAAATGATTTTTAAGCACAAAACGCTCTCTAAAGAACCTTTTGTCATTTGTAGTTCAAAACAAGTGTTATTCATGGTCACATTGTAAGTTTCAAAGTCCAAACAGTCAGAAACATGCTTTTTTCACAGTTTTGGCAGTTTTGACAGACAAAATGACTTTAAAGCACAAAACGCTCTCTAAAGCACGTTTTGTCATTTGTAGTTCAAAACAAGTGTTATTCATGGTCACATTGTAAGTTTCAAAGTCCAAACAGTCAGAAACATGCTTTTTTACAGTTTTGGCAGTTTTGACTGAAAAAATGATTTTTAAGCACAAAACGCTCTCTAAAGAACCTTTTGTCATTTGTAGTTCAAAACAAGTGTTATTCATGGTCACATTGTAAGTTTCAAAGTCCAAACAGTCAGAAACATGCTTTTTTCACAGTTTTGGCAGTTTTGACAGACAAAATGACTTTAAAGCACAAAACGCTCTCTAAAGCACGTTTTGTCATTTGTAGTTCAAAACAAGTGTTATTCATGGTCACATTGTAAGTTTCAAAGTCCAAACAGTCAGAAACATGCTTTTTTCACAGTTTTGGCAGTTTTGACTGAAAAAATGATTTTAAAGTACAAAACGCTCCCAAAAGCACCTTTTGTCATTTGTAGTTCAAAACAAGTGTTATTCATGGTCACATAGTAAGTTTCAAAGTCCAAACAGTCAGAAACATGCTTTTTTCACAGTTTTGGCACTTTTGACTTAAAAAAAAAGATTTTTAAGCACAAAACGCTCCCAAAAGCACGTTTTGTCATTTGTAGTTCAAAACAAGTGTCATTCATGGTCACATAGTAAGTTTCAAAGTCCAAACAGTCAGAAACATAGTTTTTTCACACTTTTGACTGACAAAATGACTTTAAAGAACAAAACGCTCTCTAAAGCACGTTTTGTCATTTGAAGTTCAAAACAAGTGTTATTCATGGTCACATTGTAAGTTTCAAAGTCCAAACAGTCAGAAACATGCTTTTTTCAAACTTTTGGCAGTTTTGACAGACAAAATGACTTTAAAGTACAAAACGCTCTCTAAAGCACGTTTTGTCATTTGAAGTTCAAAACAAGTGTTATTCATGGTCACATTGTAAGTTTCAAAGTCCAAACAGTCAGAAACATGCTTTTTTAAAACTTTTGGCAGTTTTGACAGACAAAATGACTTTAAAGCACAAAACGCTCTCTAAAGCACGTTTTGTCATTTGAAGTTCAAAAAAAGTGTTATTCATGGTCACATTGTAAGTTTCAAAGTCCAAACAGTCAGAAACATGCTTTTTTCACACTTTTGGCTGTTTTGACTGAAAAAATGATTTTAAAGTACAAAACGCTCCCAAAAGCACCTTTTGTCATTTGTAGTTCAAAACAAGTGTTATTCATGGTCACATAGTAAGTTTCAAAGTCCAAACAGTCAGAAACATGCTTTTTTCACAGTTTTGGCACTTTTGACTTAAAAAAAAAAAGATTTTTAAGCACAAAACGCTCCCAAAAGCACGTTTTGTCATTTGTAGTTCAAAACAAGTGTCATTCATGGTCACATAGTAAGTATCAAAGTCCAAACAGTCAGAAACATGCTTTTTTCACACTTTTGGAACATTTGACTGAAAAAATGACTTTAAAGCACAAAACGCTCTCTAAAGCACGTTTTGTCATTTGAAGTTCAAAACAAGTGTTATTCATGGTCACATTGTAAGTTTCAAAGTCCAAACAGTCAGAAACATGCTTTTTTCACACTTTTGGCACTTTTGACTGACAAAATGACTTTAAAGGACAAAACGCTCTCTAAAGCACGTTTTGTCATTTGAAGTTCAAAACGAGTGTTATTCATGGTCACATTGTAAGTTTCAAAGTCCAAACAGTCAGAAACCTGCTTTTTTAAAACTTTTGGCACTTTTGACTGAAAAAATGACTTTAAAGCACAAAACGCTCTCTAAAGCACGTTTTGTCATTTGAAGTTCAAAAAAAGAGTTATTCATGGTCACATTGTAAGTTTCAAAGTCCAAACAGTCAGAAACATGCTTTTTTACAGTTTTGGCAGTTTTGACTGAAAAAATTATTTTTAAGCACAAAACGCTCTCTAAAGAACCTTTTGTCATTTGTAGTTCAAAACAAGTGTTATTCATGGTCACATTGTAAGTTTCAAAGTCCAAACAGTCAGAAACATGCTTTTTTCACAGTTTTGGCAGTTTTGACAGACAAAATGACTTCAAAGCACAAAACGCTCTCTAAAGCACGTTTTGTCATTTGTAGTTCAAAACAAGTGTTATTCATGGTCACATTGTAAGTTTCAAAGTCCAAACAGTCAGAAACATGCTTTTTTCACAGTTTTGGCAGTTTTGACTGAAAAAATGATTTTAAAGTACAAAACGCTCCCAGAAGCACCTTTTGTCATTTGTAGTTCAAAACAAGTGTTATTCATGGTCACATAGTAAGTTTCAAAGTCCAAACAGTCAGAAACATCCTTTTTTCACAGTTTTGGCACTTTTGACTTAAAAAAAAAGATTTTTAAGCACAAAACGCTCCCAAAAGCACGTTTTGTCATTTGTAGTTCAAAACAAGTGTCATTCATGGTCACATAGTAAGTTTCAAAGTCCAAACAGTCAGAAACATAGTTTTTTCACACTTTTGACTGACAAAATGACTTTAAAGAACAAAACGCTCTCTAAAGCACGTTTTGTCATTTGAAGTTCAAAACAAGTATTATTCATGGTCACATTGTAAGTTTCAAAGTCCAAACAGTGAGAAACATGCTTTTTTCACACTTTTGGCACTTTTGACTGACAAAATGACTTTAAAGGACAAAACGCTCTCTAAAGCACGTTTTGTCATTTGAAGTTCAAAACAAGTGTTATTCATGGTCACATTGTAAGTTTCAAAGTCCAAACAGTCAGAAACATGCTTTTTTAAAACTTTTGGCAGTTTTGACAGACAAAAAGATTTTTAAGCACAAAACGCTCCCAAAAGCACCTTTTGTCATTTGTAGTTCAAAACAAGTGTTATTCATGGTCACATAGTAAGTTTCAAAGTCCAAACAGTCAGAAACATGCTTTTTTAAAACTTTTGGCAGTTTTGACAGACAAAAAGATTTTTAAGCACAAAACGCTCCCAAAAGCACCTTTTGTCATTTGTAGTTCAAAACAAGTGTCATTCATGGTCACATAGTAAGTATCAAAGTCCAAACAGTCAGAAACATGCTTTTTTCACACTTTTGGAACATTTGACTGAAAAAATGACTTTAAAGCACAAAACGCTCTCTAAAGCACGTTTTGTCATTTGAAGTTCAAAACAAGTGTTATTCATGGTCACATTGTAAGTTTCAAAGTCCAAACAGTCAGAAACATGCTTTTTTCACACTTTTGGAACATTTGACTGAAAAAATGACTTTAAAGCACAAAACGCTCTCTAAAGCACGTTTTGTCATTTGAAGTTCAAAACAAGTGTTATTCATGGTCACATTGTAAGTTTCAAAGTCCAAACAGTCAGAAACATGCTTTTTTCACACTTTTGGCACTTTTGACTGACAAAATGACTTTAAAGAACAAAACGCTCTCTAAAGCACATTTTGTCATTTGAAGTTCAAAACAAGTGTTATTCATGGTCACCTTGTAAGTTTCAAAGTCCAAACAGTGAGAAACATGCTTTTTTAAAACTTTTGGCAGTTTTGACAGACAAAATGATTTTTAAGCACAAAACGCTCCCAAAAGCACCTTTTGTCAGTTGTAGTTCAAAACATGTGTTATTCATGGTCACATTGTAAGTTTCAAAGTCCAAACAGTCAGAAACATGCTTTTTTCACACTTTTGACTGACAAAATGACTTTAAAGCACAAAACGCTCTCTAAAGCACGTTTTGTCATTTGAAGTTCAAAACAAGTGTTATTCATGGTCACATTGTAAGTTTCAAAGTCCAAACAGTCAGAAACATGCTTTTTTCACACTTTTGGCACTTTTGACAGAAAAAAAATATATTTTTATGCACAAAACGCTCCTAAAAGCACCTTTTGTCATTTGTAGTTCAAAACAAGTGTTATTCATCGTCAAATTGTAAGTTTCAAAGTCCAAACAGTCAGAAACATGCTTTTTTCACACTTTTGACACTTCTGACTGACAAAATGATTTTTAAGCACAAAACGCTCCCTAAAGCACCTTTTGTCATTTGTAGTTCAAAACAAGTGTTATTCATGGTCACATTGTAAGTTTCAAAGTCCAAACAGTCAGAAACATGCTTTTTTCACAGTTTTGGCAATTTTGACAGACAAAATGACTTTAAAGCACAAAACGCTCTCTAAAGCACGTTTTGTCATTTGTAGTTCAAAACAAGTGTTATTCATGGTCACATTGTAAGTTTCAAAGTCCAAACAGTCAGAAACATGCTTTTTTCACAGTTTTGGCAGTTTTGACTGAAAAAATGATTTTTAAGCACAAAACGCTCTCTAAAGAACCTTTTGTCATTTGTAGTTCAAAACAAGTGTTATTCATGGTCACATTGTAAGTTTCAAAGTCCAAACAGTCAGAAACATGCTTTTTTCACAGTTTTGGCAGTTTTGACAGACAAAATGACTTTAAAGCACAAAACGCTCTCTAAAGCACGTTTTGTCATTTGTAGTTCAAAACAAGTGTTATTCATGGTCACATTGTAAGTTTCAAAGTCCAAACAGTCAGAAACATGCTTTTTTACAGTTTTGGCAGTTTTGACTGAAAAAATGATTTTTAAGCACAAAACGCTCTCTAAAGAACCTTTTGTCATTTGTAGTTCAAAACAAGTGTTATTCATGGTCACATTGTAAGTTTCAAAGTCCAAACAGTCAGAAACATGCTTTTTTCACAGTTTTGGCAGTTTTGACAGACAAAATGACTTTAAAGCACAAAACGCTCTCTAAAGCACGTTTTGTCATTTGTAGTTCAAAACAAGTGTTATTCATGGTCACATTGTAAGTTTCAAAGTCCAAACAGTCAGAAACATGCTTTTTTCACAGTTTTGGCAGTTTTGACTGAAAAAATGATTTTAAAGTACAAAACGCTCCCAAAAGCACCTTTTGTCATTTGTAGTTCAAAACAAGTGTTATTCATGGTCACATAGTAAGTTTCAAAGTCCAAACAGTCAGAAACATGCTTTTTTCACAGTTTTGGCACTTTTGACTTAAAAAAAAAGATTTTTAAGCACAAAACGCTCCCAAAAGCACGTTTTGTCATTTGTAGTTCAAAACAAGTGTCATTCATGGTCACATAGTAAGTTTCAAAGTCCAAACAGTCAGAAACATAGTTTTTTCACACTTTTGACTGACAAAATGACTTTAAAGAACAAAACGCTCTCTAAAGCACGTTTTGTCATTTGAAGTTCAAAACAAGTGTTATTCATGGTCACATTGTAAGTTTCAAAGTCCAAACAGTCAGAAACATGCTTTTTTCAAACTTTTGGCAGTTTTGACAGACAAAATGACTTTAAAGTACAAAACGCTCTCTAAAGCACGTTTTGTCATTTGAAGTTCAAAACAAGTGTTATTCATGGTCACATTGTAAGTTTCAAAGTCCAAACAGTCAGAAACATGCTTTTTTAAAACTTTTGGCAGTTTTGACAGACAAAATGACTTTAAAGCACAAAACGCTCTCTAAAGCACGTTTTGTCATTTGAAGTTCAAAAAAAGTGTTATTCATGGTCACATTGTAAGTTTCAAAGTCCAAACAGTCAGAAACATGCTTTTTTCACACTTTTGGCTGTTTTGACTGAAAAAATGATTTTAAAGTACAAAACGCTCCCAAAAGCACCTTTTGTCATTTGTAGTTCAAAACAAGTGTTATTCATGGTCACATAGTAAGTTTCAAAGTCCAAACAGTCAGAAACATGCTTTTTTCACAGTTTTGGCACTTTTGACTTAAAAAAAAAAAGATTTTTAAGCACAAAACGCTCCCAAAAGCACGTTTTGTCATTTGTAGTTCAAAACAAGTGTCATTCATGGTCACATAGTAAGTATCAAAGTCCAAACAGTCAGAAACATGCTTTTTTCACACTTTTGGAACATTTGACTGAAAAAATGACTTTAAAGCACAAAACGCTCTCTAAAGCACGTTTTGTCATTTGAAGTTCAAAACAAGTGTTATTCATGGTCACATTGTAAGTTTCAAAGTCCAAACAGTCAGAAACATGCTTTTTTCACACTTTTGGCACTTTTGACTGACAAAATGACTTTAAAGGACAAAACGCTCTCTAAAGCACGTTTTGTCATTTGAAGTTCAAAACGAGTGTTATTCATGGTCACATTGTAAGTTTCAAAGTCCAAACAGTCAGAAACCTGCTTTTTTAAAACTTTTGGCACTTTTGACTGAAAAAATGACTTTAAAGCACAAAACGCTCTCTAAAGCACGTTTTGTCATTTGAAGTTCAAAAAAAGAGTTATTCATGGTCACATTGTAAGTTTCAAAGTCCAAACAGTCAGAAACATGCTTTTTTACAGTTTTGGCAGTTTTGACTGAAAAAATTATTTTTAAGCACAAAACGCTCTCTAAAGAACCTTTTGTCATTTGTAGTTCAAAACAAGTGTTATTCATGGTCACATTGTAAGTTTCAAAGTCCAAACAGTCAGAAACATGCTTTTTTCACAGTTTTGGCAGTTTTGACAGACAAAATGACTTCAAAGCACAAAACGCTCTCTAAAGCACGTTTTGTCATTTGTAGTTCAAAACAAGTGTTATTCATGGTCACATTGTAAGTTTCAAAGTCCAAACAGTCAGAAACATGCTTTTTTCACAGTTTTGGCAGTTTTGACTGAAAAAATGATTTTAAAGTACAAAACGCTCCCAGAAGCACCTTTTGTCATTTGTAGTTCAAAACAAGTGTTATTCATGGTCACATAGTAAGTTTCAAAGTCCAAACAGTCAGAAACATCCTTTTTTCACAGTTTTGGCACTTTTGACTTAAAAAAAAAGATTTTTAAGCACAAAACGCTCCCAAAAGCACGTTTTGTCATTTGTAGTTCAAAACAAGTGTCATTCATGGTCACATAGTAAGTTTCAAAGTCCAAACAGTCAGAAACATAGTTTTTTCACACTTTTGACTGACAAAATGACTTTAAAGAACAAAACGCTCTCTAAAGCACGTTTTGTCATTTGAAGTTCAAAACAAGTATTATTCATGGTCACATTGTAAGTTTCAAAGTCCAAACAGTGAGAAACATGCTTTTTTCACACTTTTGGCACTTTTGACTGACAAAATGACTTTAAAGGACAAAACGCTCTCTAAAGCACGTTTTGTCATTTGAAGTTCAAAACAAGTGTTATTCATGGTCACATTGTAAGTTTCAAAGTCCAAACAGTCAGAAACATGCTTTTTTAAAACTTTTGGCAGTTTTGACAGACAAAAAGATTTTTAAGCACAAAACGCTCCCAAAAGCACCTTTTGTCATTTGTAGTTCAAAACAAGTGTTATTCATGGTCACATAGTAAGTTTCAAAGTCCAAACAGTCAGAAACATGCTTTTTTAAAACTTTTGGCAGTTTTGACAGACAAAAAGATTTTTAAGCACAAAACGCTCCCAAAAGCACCTTTTGTCATTTGTAGTTCAAAACAAGTGTCATTCATGGTCACATAGTAAGTATCAAAGTCCAAACAGTCAGAAACATGCTTTTTTCACACTTTTGGAACATTTGACTGAAAAAATGACTTTAAAGCACAAAACGCTCTCTAAAGCACGTTTTGTCATTTGAAGTTCAAAACAAGTGTTATTCATGGTCACATTGTAAGTTTCAAAGTCCAAACAGTCAGAAACATGCTTTTTTCACACTTTTGGCACTTTTGACTGACAAAATGACTTTAAAGGACAAAACGCTCTCTAAAGCACGTTTTGTCATTTGAAGTTCAAAACGAGTGTTATTCATGGTCACATTGTAAGTTTCAAAGTCCAAACAGTCAGAAACCTGCTTTTTTAAAACTTTTGGCACTTTTGACTGAAAAAATGACTTTAAAGCACAAAACGCTCTCTAAAGCACGTTTTGTCATTTGAAGTTCAAAAAAAGAGTTATTCATGGTCACATTGTAAGTTTCAAAGTCCAAACAGTCAGAAACATGCTTTTTTACAGTTTTGGCAGTTTTGACTGAAAAAATTATTTTTAAGCACAAAACGCTCTCTAAAGAACCTTTTGTCATTTGTAGTTCAAAACAAGTGTTATTCATGGTCACATTGTAAGTTTCAAAGTCCAAACAGTCAGAAACATGCTTTTTTCACACTTTTGGCACTTTTGACAGAAAAAAAATATATTTTTATGCACAAAACGCTCCTAAAAGCACCTTTTGTCATTTGTAGTTCAAAACAAGTGTTATTCATCGTCAAATTGTAAGTTTCAAAGTCCAAACAGTCAGAAACATGCTTTTTTCACACTTTTGACACTTCTGACTGACAAAATGATTTTTAAGCACAAAACGCTCCCTAAAGCACCTTTTGTCATTTGTAGTTCAAAACAAGTGTTATTCATGGTCACATTGTAAGTTTCAAAGTCCAAACAGTCAGAAACATGCTTTTTTCACAGTTTTGGCAATTTTGACAGACAAAATGACTTTAAAGCACAAAACGCTCTCTAAAGCACGTTTTGTCATTTGTAGTTCAAAACAAGTGTTATTCATGGTCACATTGTAAGTTTCAAAGTCCAAACAGTCAGAAACATGCTTTTTTCACAGTTTTGGCAGTTTTGACTGAAAAAATGATTTTTAAGCACAAAACGCTCTCTAAAGAACCTTTTGTCATTTGTAGTTCAAAACAAGTGTTATTCATGGTCACATTGTAAGTTTCAAAGTCCAAACAGTCAGAAACATGCTTTTTTCACAGTTTTGGCAGTTTTGACAGACAAAATGACTTTAAAGCACAAAACGCTCTCTAAAGCACGTTTTGTCATTTGTAGTTCAAAACAAGTGTTATTCATGGTCACATTGTAAGTTTCAAAGTCCAAACAGTCAGAAACATGCTTTTTTACAGTTTTGGCAGTTTTGACTGAAAAAATGATTTTTAAGCACAAAACGCTCTCTAAAGAACCTTTTGTCATTTGTAGTTCAAAACAAGTGTTATTCATGGTCACATTGTAAGTTTCAAAGTCCAAACAGTCAGAAACATGCTTTTTTCACAGTTTTGGCAGTTTTGACAGACAAAATGACTTTAAAGCACAAAACGCTCTCTAAAGCACGTTTTGTCATTTGTAGTTCAAAACAAGTGTTATTCATGGTCACATTGTAAGTTTCAAAGTCCAAACAGTCAGAAACATGCTTTTTTCACAGTTTTGGCAGTTTTGACTGAAAAAATGATTTTAAAGTACAAAACGCTCCCAAAAGCACCTTTTGTCATTTGTAGTTCAAAACAAGTGTTATTCATGGTCACATAGTAAGTTTCAAAGTCCAAACAGTCAGAAACATGCTTTTTTCACAGTTTTGGCACTTTTGACTTAAAAAAAAAGATTTTTAAGCACAAAACGCTCCCAAAAGCACGTTTTGTCATTTGTAGTTCAAAACAAGTGTCATTCATGGTCACATAGTAAGTTTCAAAGTCCAAACAGTCAGAAACATGCTTTTTTCACACTTTTGGCACTTTTGACTGACAAAATGACTTTAAAGCACAAAACGCTCTCTAAAGCACGTTTTGTCATTTGAAGTTCAAAACAAGTGTTATTCATGGTCACATTGTAAGTTTCAAAGTCCAAACAGTCAGAAACATGCTTTTTTCACACTTTTGGCACTTTTGACTGACAAAATGACTTTAAAGGACAAAACGCTCCCAAAAGCACCTTTTGTCATTTGTAGTTCAAAACAAGTGTTATTCATGGTCACATAGTAAGTTTCAAAGTCCAAACAGTCAGAAACATGCTTTTTTCACACTTTTGGCACTTTTGACTGACAAAATGACTTTAAAGCACAAAACGCTCTCTAAAGCACGTTTTGTCATTTGAAGTTCAAAACAAGTGTTATTCATGGTCACCTTGTAAGTTTCAAAGTCCAAACAGTGAGAAACATGCTTTTTTAAAACTTTTGGCAGTTTTGACAGACAAAATGATTTTTAAGCACAAAACGCTCCCAAAAGCACTTTTTGTCAGTTGTAGTTCAAAACATGTGTTATTCATGGTCACATTGTAAGTTTCAAAGTCCAAACAGTCAGAAACATGCTTTTTTCACACTTTTGGCACTTTTGACTGAAAAAAAAAATATTTTTAAGCACAAAACGCTCCTAAATTCATCTTTTGTCATTTGTAGTTCAAAACTAGTGTCATTCATGGTCACATAGTAAGTTTCTAAGTCCAAACAGTCAGAAACATAGTTTTTTCACACTTTTGACTGACAAAATGACTTTAAAGAACAAAACGCTCTCTAAAGCACATTTTGTCATTTGAAGTTCAAAACAAGTGTTATTCATGGTCACCTTGTAAGTTTCAAAGTCCAAACAGTGAGAAACATGCTTTTTTAAAACTTTTGGCAGTTTTGACAGACAAAATGATTTTTAAGCACAAAACGCTCCCAAAAGCACCTTTTGTCAGTTGTAGTTCAAAACATGTGTTATTCATGGTCACATTGTAAGTTTCAAAGTCCAAACAGTCAGAAACATGCTTTTTTCACACTTTTGACTGACAAAATGACTTTAAAGCACAAAACGCTCTCTAAAGCACGTTTTGTCATTTGAAGTTCAAAACAAGTGTTATTCATGGTCACATTGTAAGTTTCAAAGTCCAAACAGTCAGAAACATGCTTTTTTCACACTTTTGGCACTTTTGACAGAAAAAAAATATATTTTTAAGCACAAAACGCTCCTAAAAGCACCTTTTGTCATTTGTAGTTCAAAACAAGTGTTATTCATCGTCAAATTGTAAGTTTCAAAGTCCAAACAGTCAGAAACATGCTTTTTTCACACTTTTGACACTTCTGACTGACAAAATGATTTTTAAGCAAAAAACGCTCCCTAAAGCACCTTTTGTCATTTGTAGTTCAAAACAAGTGTTATTCATGGTCACATTATAAATTTCAAAGTCCAAACAGTCAGAAACATGCTTTTTTAAAACTTTTGGCACTTTTGACTGAAAAAATGACTTTAAAGGACAAAACGCTCTCTGAAGCACGTTTTGTCATTTGAAGTTCAAAACAAGTGTTATTCATGGTCACATTGTAAGTTTCAAAGTCCAAACAGTCAGAAACATGCTTTTTTTAAACTTTTGGCAGTTTTGACAGACAAAATGACTTTAAAGCACAAAACGCTCTCTAAAGCACGTTTTGTCATTTGAAGTTCAAAAAAAGTGTTATTCATGGTCACATTGTAAGTTTCAAAGTCCAAACAGTCAGAAACATGCTTTTTTCACACTTTTGGCTGTTTTGACAGACAAAATGACTTTAAAGCACAAAACGCTCTCTAAAGCACGTTTTGTCATTTGTAGTTCAAAACAAGTGTTATTCATGGTCACATTGTAAGTTTCAAAGTCCAAACAGTCAGAAACATGCTTTTTTACAGTTTTGGCACTTTTGACTGAAAAAATGATTTTTAAGCACAAAACGCTCTCTAAAGCACGTTTTGTCATTTGTAGTTCAAAACAAGTGTTATTCATGGTCACATTGTAAGTTTCAAAGTCCAAACAGTCAGAAACATGCTTTTTTCACAGTTTTGGCAGTTTTGACTGAAAAAATGATTTTAAAGTACAAAACGCTCCCAAAAGCACCTTTTGTCATTTGTAGTTCAAAACAAGTGTTATTCATGGTCACATAGTAAGTTTCAAAGTCCAAACAGTCAGAAACATGCTTTTTTCACAGTTTTGGCACTTTTGACTTAAAAAAAAAGATTTTTAAGCACAAAACGCTCCCAAAAGCACGTTTTGTCATTTGTAGTTCAAAACAAGTGTCATTCATGGTCACATAGTAAGTTTCAAAGTCCAAACAGTCAGAAACATAGTTTTTTCACACTTTTGACTGACAAAATGACTTTAAAGAACAAAACGCTCTCTAAAGCACGTTTTGTCATTTGAAGTTCAAAACAAGTGTTATTCATGGTCACATTGTAAGTTTCAAAGTCCAAACAGTCAGAAACATGCTTTTTTCAAACTTTTGGCAGTTTTGACAGACAAAATGACTTTAAAGTACAAAACGCTCTCTAAAGCACGTTTTGTCATTTGAAGTTCAAAACAAGTGTTATTCATGGTCACATTGTAAGTTTCAAAGTCCAAACAGTCAGAAACATGCTTTTTTAAAACTTTTGGCAGTTTTGACAGACAAAATGACTTTAAAGCACAAAACGCTCTCTAAAGCACGTTTTGTCATTTGAAGTTCAAAAAAAGTGTTATTCATGGTCACATTGTAAGTTTCAAAGTCCAAACAGTCAGAAACATGCTTTTTTCACACTTTTGGCTGTTTTGACTGAAAAAATGATTTTAAAGTACAAAACGCTCCCAAAAGCACCTTTTGTCATTTGTAGTTCAAAACAAGTGTTATTCATGGTCACATAGTAAGTTTCAAAGTCCAAACAGTCAGAAACATGCTTTTTTCACAGTTTTGGCACTTTTGACTTAAAAAAAAAAAGATTTTTAAGCACAAAACGCTATCTAAAGCACGTTTTGTCATTTGTAGTTCAAAACAAGTGTCATTCATGGTCACATAGTAAGTATCAAAGTCCAAACAGTCAGAAACATGCTTTTTTCACACTTTTGGAACATTTGACTGAAAAAATGACTTTAAAGGACAAAACGCTCTCTAAAGCACGTTTTGTCATTTGAAGTTCAAAACGAGTGTTATTCATGGTCACATTGTAAGTTTCAAAGTCCAAACAGTCAGAAACCTGCTTTTTTAAAACTTTTGGCACTTTTGACTGAAAAAATGACTTTAAAGCACAAAACGCTCTCTAAAGCACGTTTTGTCATTTGAAGTTCAAAAAAAGAGTTATTCATGGTCACATTGTAAGTTTCAAAGTCCAAACAGTCAGAAACATGCTTTTTTACAGTTTTGGCAGTTTTGACTGAAAAAATGATTTTTAAGCACAAAACGCTCTCTAAAGAACCTTTTGTCATTTGTAGTTCAAAACAAGTGTTATTCATGGTCACATTGTAAGTTTCAAAGTCCAAACAGTCAGAAACATGCTTTTTTCACAGTTTTGGCAGTTTTGACAGACAAAATGACTTTAAAGCACAACACGCTCTCTAAAGCACGTTTTGTCATTTGTAGTTCAAAACAAGTGTTATTCATGGTCACATTGTAAGTTTCAAAGTCCAAACAGTCAGAAACATGCTTTTTTCACAGTTTTGGCAGTTTTGACTGAAAAAATGATTTTAAAGTACAAAACGCTCCCAAAAGCACCTTTTGTCATTTGTAGTTCAAAACAAGTGTTATTCATGGTCACATAGTAAGTTTCAAAGTCCAAACAGTCAGAAACATGCTTTTTTCACAGTTTTGGCACTTTTGACTTAAAAAAAAAGATTTTTAAGCACAAAACGCTCCCAAAAGCACGTTTTGTCATTTGTAGTTCAAAACAAGTGTCATTCATGGTCACATAGTAAGTTTCAAAGTCCAAACAGTCAGAAACATAGTTTTTTCACACTTTTGACTGACAAAATGACTTTAAAGAACAAAACGCTCTCTAAAGCACGTTTTGTCATTTGAAGTTCAAAACAAGTATTATTCATGGTCACATTGTAAGTTTCAAAGTCCAAACAGTGAGAAACATGCTTTTTTCACACTTTTGGCACTTTTGACTGACAAAATGACTTTAAAGGACAAAACGCTCTCTAAAGCACGTTTTGTCATTTGAAGTTCAAAACAAGTGTTATTCATGGTCACATTGTAAGTTTCAAAGTCCAAACAGTCAGAAACATGCTTTTTTAAAACTTTTGGCAGTTTTGACAGACAAAAAGATTTTTAAGCACAAAACGCTCCCAAAAGCACCTTTTGTCATTTGTAGTTAAAAACAAGTGTTATTCATGGTCACATAGTAAGTTTCAAAGTCCAAACAGTCAGAAACATGCTTTTTTCACAGTTTTGGCACTTTTGACTTAAAAAAAAAAAGATTTTTAAGCACAAAACGCTCCCAAAAGCACGTTTTGTCATTTGTAGTTCAAAACAAGTGTCATTCATGGTCACATAGTAAGTATCAAAGTCCAAACAGTCAGAAACATGCTTTTTTCACACTTTTGGAACATTTGACTGAAAAAATGACTTTAAAGCACAAAACGCTCTCTAAAGCACGTTTTGTCATTTGAAGTTCAAAACAAGTGTTATTCATGGTCACATTGTAAGTTTCAAAGTCCAAACAGTCAGAAACATGCTTTTTTCACACTTTTGGCACTTTTGACTGACAAAATGACTTTAAAGGACAAAACGCTCTCTAAAGCACGTTTTGTCATTTGAAGTTCAAAACGAGTGTTATTCATGGTCACATTGTAAGTTTCAAAGTCCAAACAGTCAGAAACCTGCTTTTTTAAAACTTTTGGCACTTTTGACTGAAAAAATGACTTTAAAGCACAAAACGCTCTCTAAAGCACGTTTTGTCATTTGAAGTTCAAAAAAAGAGTTATTCATGGTCACATTGTAAGTTTCAAAGTCCAAACAGTCAGAAACATGCTTTTTTACAGTTTTGGCAGTTTTGACTGAAAAAATGATTTTTAAGCACAAAACGCTCTCTAAAGAACCTTTTGTCATTTGTAGTTCAAAACAAGTGTTATTCATGGTCACATTGTAAGTTTCAAAGTCCAAACAGTCAGAAACATGCTTTTTTCACAGTTTTGGCAGTTTTGACAGACAAAATGACTTTAAAGCACAAAACGCTCTCTAAAGCACGTTTTGTCATTTGTAGTTCAAAACAAGTGTTATTCATGGTCACATTGTAAGTTTCAAAGTCCAAACAGTCAGAAACATGCTTTTTTCACAGTTTTGGCAGTTTTGACTGAAAAAATGATTTTAAAGTACAAAACGCTCCCAAAAGCACCTTTTGTCATTTGTAGTTCAAAACAAGTGTTATTCATGGTCACATAGTAAGTTTCAAAGTCCAAACAGTCAGAAACATGCTTTTTTCACAGTTTTGGCACTTTTGACTTAAAAAAAAAGATTTTTAAGCACAAAACGCTCCCAAAAGCACGTTTTGTCATTTGTAGTTCAAAACAAGTGTCATTCATGGTCACATAGTAAGTTTCAAAGTCCAAACAGTCAGAAACATAGTTTTTTCACACTTTTGACTGACAAAATGACTTTAAAGAACAAAACGCTCTCTAAAGCACGTTTTGTCATTTGAAGTTCAAAACAAGTGTTATTCATGGTCACATTGTAAGTTTCAAAGTCCAAACAGTCAGAAACATGCTTTTTTAAAACTTTTGGCAGTTTTGACAGACAAAATGACTTTAAAGTACAAAACGCTCTCTAAAGCACGTTTTGTCATTTGAAGTTCAAAACAAGTGTTATTCATGGTCACATTGTAAGTTTCAAAGTCCAAACAGTCAGAAACATGCTTTTTTAAAACTTTTGGCAGTTTTGACAGACAAAATGACTTTAAAGCACAAAACGCTCTCTAAAGCACGTTTTGTCATTTGAAGTTCAAAAAAAGTGTTATTCATGGTCACATTGTAAGTTTCAAAGTCCAAACAGTCAGAAACATGCTTTTTTCACAGTTTTGGCTGTTTTGACTGAAAAAAGGATTTTAAAGTACAAAACGCTCCCAAAAGCACCTTTTGTCATTTGTATTTCAAAACAAGTGTTATTCATGGTCACATAGTAAGTTTCAAAGTCCAAACAGTCAGAAACATGCTTTTTTCACACTTTTGGAACTTTTGACTGAAAAAATGACTTTAAAGCACAAAACGCTCTCTAAAGCACGTTTTGTCATTTGAAGTTCAAAACAAGTGTTATTCATGGTCACATTGTAAGTTTCAAAGTCCAAACAGTCAGAAACATGCTTTTTTCACACTTTTGGCACTTTTGACTGACAAAATGACTTTAAAGGACAAAACGCTCCCAAAAGCACCTTTTGTCATTTGTAGTTCAAAACAAGTGTTATTCATGGTCACATAGTAAGTTTCAAAGTCCAAACAGTCAGAAACATGCTTTTTTCACACTTTTGGCACTTTTGACTGACAAAATGACTTTAAAGCACAAAACGCTCTCTAAAGCACGTTTTGTCATTTGAAGTTCAAAACAAGTGTTATTCATGGTCACATAGTAAGTTTCAAAGTCCAAACAGTCAGAAACATGCTTTTTTCACAGTTTTGGCACTTTTGACTTAAAAAAAAAGATTTTTAAGCACAAAACGCTCCCAAAAGCACATTTTGTCATTTGTAGTTCAAAACAAGTGTCATTCATGGTCACATAGTAAGTTTCAAAGTCCAAACAGTCAGAAACATAGTTTTTTCACACTTTTGACTGACAAAATGACTTTAAAGAACAAAACGCTCTCTAAAGCACGTTTTATCATTTGAAGTTCAAAACAAGTGTTATTCATGGTCACATTGTAAGTTTCAAAGTCCAAACAGTCAGAAACATGCTTTTTTAAAACTTTTGGCAGTTTTGACAGACAAAATGACTTTAAAGTACAAAACGCTCTCTAAAGCACGTTTTGTCATTTGAAGTTCAAAACAAGTGTTATTCATGGTCACATTGTAAGTTTCAAAGTCCAAACAGTCAGAAACATGCTTTTTTAAAACTTTTGGCAGTTTTGACAGACAAAATGACTTTAAAGCACAAAACGCTCTCTAAAGCACGTTTTGTCATTTGAAGTTCAAAAAAAGTGTTATTCATGGTCACATTGTAAGTTTCAAAGTCCAAACAGTCAGAAACATGCTTTTTTCACACTTTTGGCTGTTTTGACTGAAAAAATGATTTTAAAGTACAAAACGCTCCCAAAAGCACCTTTTGTCATTTGTAGTTCAAAACAAGTGTTATTCATGGTCACATATTAAGTTTCAAAGTCAAAACAGTCAGAAACATGCTTTTTTCACAGTTTTGGCACTTTTGACTTAAAAAAAAAAAGATTTTTAAGCACAAAACGCTCCCAAAAGCACGTTTTGTCATTTGTAGTTCAAAACAAGTGTCATTCATGGTCACATAGTAAGTATCAAAGTCCAAACAGTCAGAAACATGCTTTTTTCACACTTTTGGAACATTTGACTGAAAAAATGACTTTAAAGCACAAAACGCTCTCTAAAGCACGTTTTGTCATTTGAAGTTCAAAACAAGTGTTATTCATGGTCACATTGTAAGTTTCAAAGTCCAAACAGTCAGAAACATGCTTTTTTCACACTTTTGGCACTTTTGACTGACAAAATGACTTTAAAGGACAAAACGCTCTCTAAAGCACGTTTTGTCATTTGAAGTTCAAAACGAGTGTTATTCATGGTCACATTGTAAGTTTCAAAGTCCAAACAGTCAGAAACCTGCTTTTTTAAAACTTTTGGCACTTTTGACTGAAAAAATGACTTTAAAGCACAAAACGCTCTCTAAAGCACGTTTTGTCATTTGAAGTTCAAAAAAAGAGTTATTCATGGTCACATTGTAAGTTTCAAAGTCCAAACAGTCAGAAACATGCTTTTTTACAGTTTTGGCAGTTTTGACTGAAAGAATGATTTTTAAGCACAAAACGCTCTCTAAAGAACCTTTTGTCATTTGTAGTTCAAAACAAGTGTTATTCATGGTCACATTGTAAGTTTCAAAGTCCAAACAGTCAGAAACATGCTTTTTTCACAGTTTTGGCAGTTTTGACAGACAAAATGACTTTAAAGCACAAAACGCTCTCTAAAGCACGTTTTGTCATTTGTAGTTCAAAACAAGTGTTATTCATGGTCACATTGTAAGTTTCAAAGTCCAAACAGTCAGAAACATGCTTTTTTCACAGTTTTGGCAGTTTTGACTGAAAAAATGATTTTAAAGTACAAAACGCTCCCAAAAGCACCTTTTGTCATTTGTAGTTCAAAACAAGTGTTATTCATGGTCACATAGTAAGTTTCAAAGTCCAAACAGTCAGAAACATGCTTTTTTCACAGTTTTGGCACTTTTGACTTAAAAAAAAAGATTTTTAAGCACAAAACGCTCCCAAAAGCACGTTTTGTCATTTGTAGTTCAAAACAAGTGTCATTCATGGTCACATAGTAAGTTTCAAAGTCCAAACAGTCAGAAACATAGTTTTTTCACACTTTTGACTGACAAAATGACTTTAAAGAACAAAACGCTCTCTAAAGCACGTTTTGTCATTTGAAGTTCAAAACAAGTATTATTCATGGTCACATTGTAAGTTTCAAAGTCCAAACAGTGAGAAACATGCTTTTTTCACACTTTTGGCACTTTTGACTGACAAAATGACTTTAAAGGACAAAACGCTCTTTAAAGCACGTTTTGTCATTTGAAGTTCAAAACAAGTGTTATTCATGGTCACATTGTAAGTTTCAAAGTCCAAACAGTCAGAAACATGCTTTTTTAAAACTTTTGGCAGTTTTGACAGACAAAATGACTTTAAAGCACAAAACGCTCTCTAAAGCACGTTTTGTCATTTGAAGTTCAAAAAAAGTGTTATTCATGGTCACATTGTAAGTTTCAAAGTCCAAACAGTCAGAAACATGCTTTTTTCACAGTTTTGGCTGTTTTGACTGAAAAAAGGATTTTAAAGTACAAAACGCTCCCAAAAGCACCTTTTGTCATTTGTATTTCAAAACAAGTGTTATTCATGGTCACATAGTAAGTTTCAAAGTCCAAACAGTCAGAAACATGCTTTTTTCACACTTTTGGAACTTTTGACTGAAAAAATGACTTTAAAGCACAAAACGCTCTCTAAAGCACGTTTTGTCATTTGAAGTTCAAAACAAGTGTTATTCATGGTCACATTGTAAGTTTCAAAGTCCAAACAGTCAGAAACATGCTTTTTTACAGTTTTGGCAGTTTTGACTGAAAAAATGATTTTTAAGCACAAAACGCTCTCTAAAGAACCTTTTGTCATTTGTAGTTCAAAACAAGTGTTATTCATGGTCACATTGTAAGTTTCAAAGTCCAAACAGTCAGAAACATGCTTTTTTCACAGTTTTGGCAGTTTTGACAGACAAAATGACTTTAAAGCACAAAACGCTCTCTAAAGCACGTTTTGTCATTTGTAGTTCAAAACAAGTGTTATTCATGGTCACATTGTAAGTTTCAAAGTCCAAACAGTCAGAAACATGCTTTTTTCACAGTTTTGGCAGTTTTGACTGAAAAAATGATTTTAAAGTACAAAACGCTCCCAAAAGCACCTTTTGTCATTTGTAGTTCAAAACAAGTGTTATTCATGGTCACATAGTAAGTTTCAAAGTCCAAACAGTCAGAAACATGCTTTTTTCACAGTTTTGGCACTTTTGACTTAAAAAAAAAGATTTTTAAGCACAAAACGCTCCCAAAAGCACGTTTTGTCATTTGTAGTTCAAAACAAGTGTCATTCATGGTCACATAGTAAGTTTCAAAGTCCAAACAGTCAGAAACATAGTTTTTTCACACTTTTGACTGACAAAATGACTTTAAAGAACAAAACGCTCTCTAAAGCACGTTTTGTCATTTGAAGTTCAAAACAAGTATTATTCATGGTCACATTGTAAGTTTCAAAGTCCAAACAGTGAGAAACATGCTTTTTTCACACTTTTGGCACTTTTGACTGACAAAATGACTTTAAAGGACAAAACGCTCTCTAAAGCACGTTTTGTCATTTGAAGTTCAAAACAAGTGTTATTCATGGTCACATTGTAAGTTTCAAAGTCCAAACAGTCAGAAACATGCTTTTTTAAAACTTTTGGCAGTTTTGACAGACAAAATGACTTTAAAGCACAAAACGCTCTCTAAAGCACGTTTTGTCATTTGAAGTTCAAAAAAAGTGTTATTCATGGTCACATTGTAAGTTTCAAGGTCCAAACAGTCAGAAACATGCTTTTTTCACAGTTTTGGCTGTTTTGACTGAAAAAAGGATTTTAAAGTACAAAATGCTCCCAAAAGCACCTTTTGTCATTTGTATTTCAAAACAAGTGTTATTCATGGTCACATAGTAAGTTTCAAAGTCCAAACAGTCAGAAACATGCTTTTTTCACACTTTTGGAACTTTTGACTGAAAAAATGACTTTAAAGCACAAAACGCTCTCTAAAGCACGTTTTGTCATTTGAAGTTCAAAACAAGTGTTATTCATGGTCACATTGTAAGTTTCAAAGTCCAAACAGTCAGAAACATGCTTTTTTCACACTTTTGGCACTTTTGACTGACAAAATGACTTTAAAGGACAAAACGCTCTCTAAAGCACGTTTTGTCATTTGAAGTTCAAAACAAGTGTTATTCATGGTCACATTGTAAGTTTCAAAGTCCAAACAGTCAGAAACATGCTTTTTTCACACTTTTGACACTTCTGACTGACAAAATGATTTTTAAGCACAAAACGCTCCCTAAAGCACATTTTGTCATTTGTAGTTCAAAACAAGTGTTATTCATGGTCACATTATAAATTTCAAAGTCCAAACAGTCAGAAACATGCTTTTTTAAAACTTTTGGCACTTTTGACTGAAAAAATGACTTTACGGCACAAAACGCTCTCTGAAGCACGTTTTGTCATTTGAAGTTCAAAAAAAGAGTTATTCATGGTCACATTGTAAGTTTCAAAGTCCAAACAGTCAGAAACATGCTTTTTTCACAGTTTTGGGAGTTTTGACAGACAAAATGACTTTAAAGCACAAAACGCTCTCTAAAGCACGTTTTGTCATTTGAAGTTCAAAACAAGTGTTATTCATGGTCACATTGTAAGTTCCAAAGTCCAAACAGTGAGAAACATGCTTTTTTCACACTTTTGGCACTTTTGACTGACAAAATGACTTTAAAGGACAAAACGCTCTCTAAAGCACGTTTTGTCATTTGAAGTTCAAAACAAGTGTTATTCATGGTCACATTGTAAGTTTCAAAGTCCAAACAGTCAGAAACATGCTTTTTTAAAACTTTTGGCAGTTTTGACAGACAAAATGACTTTAAAGCACAAAACGCTCTCTAAAGCACGTTTTGTCATTTGAAGTTCAAAAAAAGTGTTATTCATGGTCACATTGTAAGTTTCAAAGTCCAAACAGTCAGAAACATGCTTTTTTCACACTTTTGGCTGTTTTGACAGACAAAATGACTTTAAAGCACAAAACGCTCTCTAAAGCACGTTTTGTCATTTGTAGTTCAAAACAAGTGTTATTCATGGTCACATTGTAAGTTTCAAAGTCCAAACAGTCAGAAACATGCTTTTTTACAGTTTTGGCACTTTTGACTGAAAAAATGATTTTTAAGCACAAAACGCTCTCTAAAGCACCTTTTGTCATTTGTAGTTCAAAACAAGTGTTATTCATGGTCACATTGTAAGTTTCAAAGTCCAAACAGTCAGAAACATGCTTTTTTCACAGTTTTGGCAGTTTTGACTGAAAAAATGATTTTAAAGTACAAAACGCTCCCAAAAGCACCTTTTGTCATTTGTAGTTCAAAACAAGTGTTATTCATGGTCACATAGTAAGTTTCAAAGTCCAAACAGTCAGAAACATGCTTTTTTCACAGTTTTGGCACTTTTGACTTAAAAAAAAAGATTTTTAAGCACAAAACGCTCCCAAAAGCACGTTTTGTCATTTGTAGTTCAAAACAAGTGTCATTCATGGTCACATAGTAAGTTTCAAAGTCCAAACAGTCAGAAACATAGTTTTTTCACACTTTTGACTGACAAAATGACTTTAAAGAACAAAACGCTCTCTAAAGCACGTTTTGTCATTTGAAGTTCAAAACAAGTGTTATTCATGGTCACATTGTAAGTTTCAAAGTCCAAACAGTCAGAAACATGCTTTTTTAAAACTTTTGGCAGTTTTGACAGACAAAATGACTTTAAAGCACAAAACGCTCTCTAAAGCACGTTTTGTCATTTGAAGTTCAAAACAAGTGTTATTCATGGTCACATTGTAAGTTTCAAAGTCCAAACAGTCAGAAACATGCTTTTTTAAAACTTTTGGCAGTTTTGACAGACAAAATGACTTTAAAGCACAAAACGCTCTCTAAAGCACGTTTTGTCATTTGAAGTTCAAAAAAAGTGTTATTCATGGTCACATTGTAAGTTTCAAAGTCCAAACAGTCAGAAACATGCTTTTTTCACACTTTTGGCTGTTTTGACTGAAAAAATGATTTTAAAGTACAAAACGCTCCCAAAAGCACCTTTTGTCATTTGTAGTTCAAAACAAGTGTTATTCATGGTCACATAGTAAGTTTCAAAGTCCAAACAGTCAGAAACATGCTTTTTTCAAAGTTTTGGCACTTTTGACTTAAAAAAAAAAAGATTTTTAAGCACAAAATGCTCCCAAAAGCACGTTTTGTCATTTGTAGTTCAAAACAAGTGTCATTCATGGTCACATAGTAAGTATCAAAGTCCAAACAGTCAGAAACATGCTTTTTTCACACTTTTGGAACATTTGACTGAAAAAATGACTTTAAAGCACAAAACGCTCTCTAAAGCACGTTTTGTCATTTGAAGTTCAAAACAAGTGTTATTCATGGTCACATTGTAAGTTTCAAAGTCCAAACAGTCAGAAACATGCTTTTTTCACACTTTTGGCACTTTTGACTGACAAAATGACTTTAAAGGACAAAACGCTCTCTAAAGCACGTTTTGTCATTTGAAGTTCAAAACGAGTGTTATTCATGGTCACATTGTAAGTTTCAAAGTCCAAACAGTCAAAAAACCTGCTTTTTTAAAACTTTTGGCACTTTTGACTGAAAAAATGACTTTAAAGCACAAAACGCTCTCTAAAGCACGTTTTGTCATTTGAAGTTCAAAAAAAGAGTTATTCATGGTCACATTGTAAGTTTCAAAGTCCAAACAGTCAGAAACATGCTTTTTTACAGTTTTGGCAGTTTTGACTGAAAAAATGATTTTTAAGCACAAAACGCTCTCTAAAGAACCTTTTGTCATTTGTAGTTCAAAACAAGTGTTATTCATGGTCACATTGTAAGTTTCAAAGTCCAAACAGTCAGAAACATGCTTTTTTCACAGTTTTGGCAGTTTTGACTGAAAAAATGATTTTAAAGTACAAAACGCTCCCAAAAGCACCTTTTGTCATTTGTAGTTCAAAACAAGTGTTATTCATGGTCACATAGTAAGTTTCAAAGTCCAAACAGTCAGAAACATGCTTTTTTCACAGTTTTGGCACTTTTGACTTAAAAAAAAAGATTTTTAAGCACAAAACGCTCCCAAAAGCACGTTTTGTCATTTGTAGTTCAAAACAAGTGTCATTCATGGTCACATAGTAAGTTTCAAAGTCCAAACAGTCAGAAACATAGTTTTTTCACACTTTTGACTGACAAAATTACTTTAAAGAACAAAACGCTCTCTAAAGCACGTTTTGTCATTTGAAGTTCAAAACAAGTATTATTCATGGTCACATTGTAAGTTTCAAAGTCCAAACAGTGAGAAACATGCTTTTTTCACACTTTTGGCACTTTTGACTGACAAAATGACTTTAAAGGACAAAACGCTCTCTAAAGCACGTTTTGTCATTTGAAGTTCAAAACAAGTGTTATTCATGGTCACATTGTAAGTTTCAAAGTCCAAACAGTCAGAAACATGCTTTTTTCACACTTTTGGAACTTTTGACTGAAAAAATGACTTTAAAGCACAAAACGCTCTCTAAAGCACGTTTTGTCATTTGAAGTTCAAAACAAGTGTTATTCATGGTCACATTGTAAGTTTCAAAGTCCAAACAGTCAGAAACATGCTTTTTTCACACTTTTGGCACTTTTGACTGACAAAATGACTTTAAAGGACAAAACGCTCCCAAAAGCACCTTTTGTCATTTGTAGTTCAAAACAAGTGTTATTCATGGTCACATAGTAAGTTTCAAAGTCCAAACAGTCAGAAACATGCTTTTTTCACACTTTTGGCACTTTTGACTGACAAAATGACTTTAAAGCACAAAACGCTCTCTAAAGCACGTTTTGTCATTTGAAGTTCAAAACAAGTGTTATTCATGGTCACATTGTAAGTTTCAAAGTCCAAACAGTCAGAAACATGCTTTTTTCACACTTTTGGCACTTTTGACTGACAAAATGACTTTAAAGGACAAAACGCTCTCTAAAGCACGTTTTGTCATTTGAAGTTCAAAACGAGTGTTATTCATGGTCACATTGTAAGTTTCAAAGTCCAAACAGTCAAAAAACCTGCTTTTTTAAAACTTTTGGCACTTTTGACTGAAAAAATGACTTTAAAGCACAAAACGCTCTCTAAAGCACGTTTTGTCATTTGAAGTTCAAAAAAAGAGTTATTCATGGTCACATTGTAAGTTTCAAAGTCCAAACAGTCAGAAACATGCTTTTTTACAGTTTTGGCAGTTTTGACTGAAAAAATGATTTTTAAGCACAAAACGCTCTCTAAAGAACCTTTTGTCATTTGTAGTTCAAAACAAGTGTTATTCATGGTCACATTGTAAGTTTCAAAGTCCAAACAGTCAGAAACATGCTTTTTTCACAGTTTTGGCAGTTTTGACAGACAAAATGACTTTAAAGCACAAAACGCTCTCTAAAGCACGTTTTGTCATTTGTAGTTCAAAACAAGTGTTATTCATGGTCACATTGTAAGTTTCAAAGTCCAAACAGTCAGAAACATGCTTTTTTCACAGTTTTGGCAGTTTTGACTGAAAAAATGATTTTAAAGTACAAAACGCTCCCAAAAGCACCTTTTGTCATTTGTAGTTCAAAACAAGTGTTATTCATGGTCACATAGTAAGTTTCAAAGTCCAAACAGTCAGAAACATGCTTTTTTCACAGTTTTGGCACTTTTGACTTAAAAAAAAAGATTTTTAAGCACAAAACGCTCCCAAAAGCACGTTTTGTCATTTGTAGTTCAAAACAAGTGTCATTCATGGTCACATAGTAAGTTTCAAAGTCCAAACAGTCAGAAACATAGTTTTTTCACACTTTTGACTGACAAAATGACTTTAAAGAACAAAACGCTCTCTAAAGCACGTTTTGTCATTTGAAGTTCAAAACAAGTATTATTCATGGTCACATTGTAAGTTTCAAAGTCCAAACAGTGAGAAACATGCTTTTTTCACACTTTTGGCACTTTTGACTGACAAAATGACTTTAAAGGACAAAACGCTCTCTAAAGCACGTTTTGTCATTTGAAGTTCAAAACAAGTGTTATTCATGGTCACATTGTAAGTTTCAAAGTCCAAACAGTCAGAAACATGCTTTTTTAAAACTTTTGGCAGTTTTGACAGACAAAATGACTTTAAAGCACAAAACGCTCTCTAAAGCACGTTTTGTCATTTGAAGTTCAAAAAAAGTGTTATTCATGGTCACATTGTAAGTTTCAAAGTCCAAACAGTCAGAAACATGCTTTTTTCACAGTTTTGGCTGTTTTGACTGAAAAAAGGATTTTAAAGTACAAAACGCTCCCAAAAGCACCTTTTGTCATTTGTATTTCAAAACAAGTGTTATTCATGGTCACATAGTAAGTTTCAAAGTCCAAACAGTCAGAAACATGCTTTTTTCACACTTTTGGAACTTTTGACTGAAAAAATGACTTTAAAGCACAAAACGCTCTCTAAAGCACGTTTTGTCATTTGAAGTTCAAAACAAGTGTTATTCATGGTCACATTGTAAGTTTCAAAGTCCAAACAGTCAGAAACATGCTTTTTTCACACTTTTGGCACTTTTGACTGACAAAATGACTTTAAAGGACAAAACGCTCCCAAAAGCACCTTTTGTCATTTGTAGTTCAAAACAAGTGTTATTCATGGTCACATAGTAAGTTTCAAAGTCCAAACAGTCAGAAACATGCTTTTTTCACACTTTTGGCACTTTTGACTGACAAAATGACTTTAAAGCACAAAACGCTCTCTAAAGCACGTTTTGTCATTTGAAGTTCAAAACAAGTGTTATTCATGGTCACATTGTAAGTTTCAAAGTCCAAACAGTCAGAAACATGCTTTTTTCACACTTTTGGCACTTTTGACTGAAAAAAAAAATATTTTTAAGCACAAAACGCTCCTAAATTCATCTTTTGTCATTTGTAGTTCAAAACAAGTGTCATTCATGGTCACATAGTAAGTTTCTAAGTCCAAACAGTCAGAAACATAGTTTTTTCACACTTTTGACTGACAAAATGACTTTAAAGAACAAAACGCTCTCTAAAGCACATTTTGTCATTTGAAGTTCAAAACAAGTGTTATTCATGGTCACCTTGTAAGTTTCAAAGTCCAAGCAGTGAGAAACATGCTTTTTTAAAACTTTTGGCAGTTTTGACAGACAAAATGACTTTAAAGCACAAAACGCTCTCTAAAGCACCTTTTTTCATTTGTAGTTCAAAACATGTGTTATTCATGGTCACATTGTAAGTTTCAAATTCCAAACATTCAGAAACATGCTTTTTTCACAGTTTTGGCACTTTTGATTGACAAAATGACTTTAAAGCACAAAACGCTCTCTAAAGCACGTTTTGTCATTTGAAGTTCAAAACAAGTGTTATTCATGGTCACATTGTAAGTTTCAAAGTCCAAACAGTCAGAAACATGCTTTTTTCACACTTTTGACACTTTTGACTGACAAAATGATTTTTAAGCACAAAACGCTCCCAAAAGCACCTTTTGTCATTTGTAGTTCAAAACATATGTTATTCATGGTCACATAGTAAGTTTCAAAGTCCAAACAGTCAGAAACATGTTTTTTTGACACTTTTGACACTTTTGATTGACAAAATGATTTTTAAAGTACAAAACGCTTCCAAAAGCACCTTTTGTCATTTGTAGTTCAAAACAAATGTTATTCATGGTCACATTGTAAGTTTCAAAGTCCAAACAGTCAGAAACATGCTTTTTTCACACTTTTGGCACTTTTGACTGACAAAATGACTTTTAAGCACAAAACGCTCTCTAAAGCACGTTTTGTCATTTGTAGTTCAAAACAAGTGGTATTCATGGTCACATTGTAAGTTTCAAAGTCCAAACAGTCAGAAACATGCTTTTTTCACACTTTTGGAACTTTTGACTGAAAAAATGACTTTAAAGCACAAAACGCTCTCTAAAGCACGTTTTGTCATTTGAAGTTCAAAACAAGTGTTATTCATGGTCACATTGTAAGTTTCAAAGTCCAAACAGTCAGAAACATGCTTTTTTCACACTTTTGGCACTTTTGACTGACAAAATGACTTTAAAGGACAAAACGCTCCCAAAAGCACCTTTTGTCATTTGTAGTTCAAAACAAGTGTTATTCATGGTCACATAGTAAGTTTCAAAGTCCAAACAGTCAGAAACATGCTTTTTTCACACTTTTGGCACTTTTGACTGACAAAATGACTTTAAAGCACAAAACGCTCTCTAAAGCACGTTTTGTCATTTGAAGTTCAAAACAAGTGTTATTCATGGTCACATTGTAAGTTTCAAAGTCCAAACAGTCAGAAACATGCTTTTTTCACACTTTTGGCACTTTTGACTGACAAAATGACTTTAAAGGACAAAACGCTCCCAAAAGCACCTTTTGTCATTTGTAGTTCAAAACAAGTGTTATTCATGGTCACATAGTAAGTTTCAAAGTCCAAACAGTCAGAAACATGCTTTTTTCACACTTTTGGCACTTTTGACTGACAAAATGACTTTAAAGCACAAAACGCTCTCTAAAGCACGTTTTGTCATTTGAAGTTCAAAACAAGTGTTATTCATGGTCACATTGTAAGTTTCAAAGTCCAAACAGTCAGAAACATGCTTTTTTCACACTTTTGGCACTTTTGACTGAAAAAAAAAATATTTTTAAGCACAAAACGCTCCTAAATTCATCTTTTGTCATTTGTAGTTCAAAACAAGTGTCATTCATGGTCACATAGTAAGTTTCTAAGTCCAAACAGTCAGAAACATAGTTTTTTCACACTTTTGACTGACAAAATGACTTTAAAGAACAAAACGCTCTCTAAAGCACATTTTGTCATTTGAAGTTCAAAACAAGTGTTATTCATGGTCACCTTGTAAGTTTCAAAGTCCAAGCAGTGAGAAACATGCTTTTTTAAAACTTTTGGCAGTTTTGACAGACAAAATGACTTTAAAGCACAAAACGCTCTCTAAAGCACCTTTTTTCATTTGTAGTTCAAAACATGTGTTATTCATGGTCACATTGTAAGTTTCAAATTCCAAACATTCAGAAACATGCTTTTTTCACAGTTTTGGCACTTTTGATTGACAAAATGACTTTAAAGCACAAAACGCTCTCTAAAGCACGTTTTGTCATTTGAAGTTCAAAACAAGTGTTATTCATGGTCACATTGTAAGTTTCAAAGTCCAAACAGTCAGAAACATGCTTTTTTCACACTTTTGACACTTTTGACTGACAAAATGATTTTTAAGCACAAAACGCTCCCAAAAGCACCTTTTGTCATTTGTAGTTCAAAACATATGTTATTCATGGTCACATAGTAAGTTTCAAAGTCCAAACAGTCAGAAACATGTTTTTTTGACACTTTTGACACTTTTGATTGACAAAATGATTTTTAAAGTACAAAACGCTTCCAAAAGCACCTTTTGTCATTTGTAGTTCAAAACAAATGTTATTCATGGTCACATTGTAAGTTTCAAAGTCCAAACAGTCAGAAACATGCTTTTTTCACACTTTTGGCACTTTTGACTGACAAAATGACTTTTAAGCACAAAACGCTCTCTAAAGCACGTTTTGTCATTTGTAGTTCAAAACAAGTGGTATTCATGGTCACATTGTAAGTTTCAAAGTCCAAACAGTCAGAAACATGCTTTTTTCACACTTTTGGAACTTTTGACTGAAAAAATGACTTTAAAGCACAAAACGCTCTTTAAAGCACGTTTTGTCATTTGAAGTTCAAAACAAGTGTTATTCATGGTCACATAGTAAGTTTCTAAGTCCAAACAGTCAGAAACATGTTTTTTTCACACTTTTGACACTTTTGACTGACTAAGTGACTTTAAAGCACAAAACGCTCTCTAAAGCACCTTTTGTCATTTGAAGTTCAAAACATGTGTTATTCATGGTCTCATTGTAAGTTTCAAAGTCCAAACAGTCAGAAACATGCTTTTTTCACAGTTTTGGCACTTTTGACTGAAAGAAAAATGATTTTTAAGCACAAAACGCTCTCTATAGCACCTTTTGTCATTTGAAGTTCAAAACAAGTGTTATTCATGGTCACATTGTAAGTTTCAAAGTCCAAACAGTCAGAAACATGCTTTTTTCACACTTTTGACTGACAAAATGATTTTTAAGCACAAAACGCTCTCTATAGCACCTTTTGTCATTTGTAGTTCAAAACAAGTGTTATTCATGGTCACATTGTAAGTTTCAAAGTCCAAACAGTCAGAAACATGCTTTTTTCACACTTTTGACTGACAAAATGATTTTTAAGCACAAAACGCTCCCAAAAGCACCTTTTGTCATTTGTAGTTCAAAACAAGTGTTATTCATGGTCACATAGTAAGTTTCAAAGTCCAAACAGTCAGAAACGTGCTTTTTTCACACTTTTGGCACTTTTGACAGACAAAATGACTTTAAAGCACAAAACACTTTCTAAAGCACATTTTGTCATTTGAAGTTCAAAAAAAGAGTTATTCATATTCACATTGTAAGTTTCAAAGTCCAAACAGTCAGAAACATGCTTTTTTAACAGTTTTGGCACTTTTGACTGAAAAAATGATTTTTAAGCACAAAACGCTCTCTATAGCACCTTTTGTCATTTGAAGTTCAAAACAAGTGTTATTCATGGTCACATTGTAAGTTTCAAAGTCCAAACAGTCAGAAACATGCTTTTTTCACACTTTTGACTGACAAAATGATTTTTAAGCACAAAACGCTACCAAAAGCACCTTTTGTCATTCGTAGTTCAAAACAAGTGTTATTCATGGTCACATTGTAAGTTTCAAAGTCCAAACAGTCAGAAACATGCTTTTTTCACACTTTTGACTGACTAAATGATTTTTAAGCACAAAACGCTCCCAAAAGCACCTTTTGTCATTTGTAGTTCAAAACAAGTGTTATTCATGGTCACATAGTAAGTTCCAAAGTCCAAACAGTCAGAAACGTGCTTTTTTCACACTTTTGGCACTTTTGACAGACAAAATGACTTTAAAGCACAAAACACTTTCTAAAGCACATTTTGTCATTTGAAGTTCAAAAAAAGAGTTATTCATGGTCACATTGTAAGTTTCAAAGTCCAAACAGTCAGAAACATGCTTTTTTCACACTTTTGGCACTTTTGACTGACAAAATGACTTTAAAGCACAAAACGCTCTCTAAAGCACGTTCTGTCATTTGTAGTTCAAAACAAGTGTTATTCATGGTCACATAGTAAGTTTCAAAGTCCAGTCAGAAACGTGCTTTTTTCACACTTTTGGCACTTTTGACAGACAAAATGACTTTAAAGCACAAAACGCTCTCTAAAGCACGTTTTGTCATTTGAAGTTCAAAAAAAGAGTTATTCATGGTCACATTGTAAGTTTCAAAGTCCAAACAGTCAGAAACATGCTTTTTTCACACTTTTGGAACTTTTGACTGAAAAAATGACTTTAAAGCACAAAACGCTCTTTAAAGCACGTTTTGTCATTTTAAGTTCAAAACAAGTGTTATTCATGGTCACATAGTAAGTTTCTAAGTCCAAACAGTCAGAAACATGTTTTTTTCACACTTTTGACACTTTTGACTGACTAAATGACTTTAAAGCACAAAACGCTCTCTAAAGCACCTTTTGTCATTTGAAGTTCAAAACATATGTTATTCATGGTCACATAGTAAGTTTCAAAGTCCAAACAGTCAGAAACATGTTTTTTTCACACTTTTGACACTTTTGATTGACAAAATGATTTTTAAAGTACAAAACGCTTCCAAAAGCACCTTTTGTCATTTGAAGTTCAAAACAAGTGTTATTCATGGTCACATTGTAAGTTTCAAAGTCCAAACAGTCAGAAACATGCTTTTCTAAAACTTTTGGCAGTTTTGACAGACAAAATGACTTTAAAGCACAAAACACTTTCTAAAGCACATTTTGTCATTTGAAGTTCAAAAAAAGAGTTATTCATGGTCACATTGTAAGTTTCAAAGTCCAAACAGTCAGAAACATGCTTTTTTAACAGTTTTGGCACTTTTGACTGAAAAAATGATTTTTAAGCACAAAACGCTCTCTATAGCACCTTTTGTCATTTGAAGTTCAAAACAAGTGTTATTCATGGTCACATTGTAAGTTTCAAAGTCCAAACAGTCAGAAACATGCTTTTTTCACACTTTTGACTGACAAAATGATTTTTAAGCACAAAACGCTACCAAAAGCACCTTTTGTCATTCGTAGTTCAAAACAAGTGTTATTCATGGTCACATTGTAAGTTTCAAAGTCCAAACAGTCAGAAACATGCTTTTTTCACACTTTTGACTGACAAAATGATTTTTAAGCACAAAACGCTCCCAAAAGCACCTTTTGTCATTTGTAGTTCAAAACAAGTGTTATTCATGGTCACATAGTAAGTTTCAAAGTCCAAACAGTCAGAAACGTGCTTTTTTCACACTTTTGGCACTTTTGACAGACAAAATGACTTTAAAGCACAAAACACTTTCTAAAGCACATTTTGTCATTTGAAGTTCAAAAAAAGAGTTATTCATGGTCACATTGTAAGTTTCAAAGTCCAAACAGTCAGAAACATGCTTTTTTGACACTTTTGACACTTTTGATTGACAAAATGATTTTTAAAGTACAAAACGCTTCCAAAAGCACCTTTTGTCATTTGTAGTTCAAAACAAATGTTATTCATGGTCACATTGTAAGTTTCAAAGTCCAAACAGTCAGAAACATGCTTTTTTCACACTTTTGGCACTTTTGACTGACAAAATGACTTTTAAGCACAAAACGCTCTCTAAAGCACGTTTTGTCATTTGTAGTTCAAAACAAGTGGTATTCATGGTCACATTGTAAGTTTCAAAGTCCAAACAGTCAGAAACATGCTTTTTTCACACTTTTGACTGACAAAATGATTTTTAAGCACAAAACGCTACCAAAAGCACCTTTTGTCATTCGTAGTTCAAAACAAGTGTTATTCATGGTCACATTGTAAGTTTCAAAGTCCAAACAGTCAGAAACATGCTTTTTTCACACTTTTGACTGACAAAATGATTTTTAAGCACAAAACGCTCCCAAAAGCACCTTTTGTCATTTGTAGTTCAAAACAAGTGTTATTCATGGTCACATAGTAAGTTTCAAAGTCCAAACAGTCAGAAACATGCTTTTTTCACACTTTTGGAACTTTTGACTGAAAAAATGACTTTAAAGCACAAAACGCTCTTTAAAGCACGTTTTGTCATTTGAAGTTCAAAACAAGTGTTATTCATGGTCACATAGTAAGTTTCTAAGTCCAAACAGTCAGAAACATGTTTTTTTCACACTTTTGACACTTTTGACTGACTAAGTGACTTTAAAGCACAAAACGCTCTCTAAAGCACCTTTTGTCATTTGAAGTTCAAAACATGTGTTATTCATGGTCTCATTGTAAGTTTCAAAGTCCAAACAGTCAGAAACATGCTTTTTTCACAGTTTTGGCACTTTTGACTGAAAGAAAAATGATTTTTAAGCACAAAACGCTCTCTATAGCACCTTTTGTCATTTGAAGTTCAAAACAAGTGTTATTCATGGTCACATTGTAAGTTTCAAAGTCCAAACAGTCAGAAACATGCTTTTTTCACACTTTTGACTGACAAAATGATTTTTAAGCACAAAACGCTCTCTATAGCACCTTTTGTCATTTGTAGTTCAAAACAAGTGTTATTCATGGTCACATTGTAAGTTTCAAAGTCCAAACAGTCAGAAACATGCTTTTTTCACACTTTTGACTGACAAAATGATTTTTAAGCACAAAACGCTCTCTATAGCACCTTTTGTCATTTGTAGTTCAAAACAAGTGTTATTCATGGTCACATTGTAAGTTTCAAAGTCCAAACAGTCAGAAACGTGCTTTTTTCACACTTTTGGCACTTTTGACAGACAAAATGACTTTAAAGCACAAAACACTTTCTAAAGCACATTTTGTCATTTGAAGTTCAAAAAAAGAGTTATTCATATTCACATTGTAAGTTTCAAAGTCCAAACAGTCAGAAACATGCTTTTTTAACAGTTTTGGCACTTTTGACTGAAAAAATGATTTTTAAGCACAAAACGCTCTCTATAGCACCTTTTGTCATTTGAAGTTCAAAACAAGTGTTATTCATGGTCACATTGTAAGTTTCAAAGTCCAAACAGTCAGAAACATGCTTTTTTCACACTTTTGACTGACAAAATGATTTTTAAGCACAAAACGCTACCAAAAGCACCTTTTGTCATTCGTAGTTCAAAACAAGTGTTATTCATGGTCACATTGTAAGTTTCAAAGTCCAAACAGTCAGAAACATGCTTTTTTCACACTTTTGACTGACAAAATGATTTTTAAGCACAAAACGCTCCCAAAAGCACCTTTTGTCATTTGTAGTTCAAAACAAGTGTTATTCATGGTCACATAGTAAGTTTCAAAGTCCAAACAGTCAGAAACGTGCTTTTTTCACACTTTTGGCACTTTTGACAGACAAAATGACTTTAAAGCACAAAACACTTTCTAAAGCACATTTTGTCATTTGAAGTTCAAAAAAAGAGTTATTCATGGTCACATTGTAAGTTTCAAAGTCCAAACAGTCAGAAACATGCTTTTTTCACACTTTTGGCACTTTTGACTGACAAAATGACTTTAAAGCACAAAACGCTCTCTAAAGCACGTTCTGTCATTTGTAGTTCAAAACAAGTGTTATTCATGGTCACATAGTAAGTTTCAAAGTCCAGTCAGAAACGTGCTTTTTTCACACTTTTGGCACTTTTGACAGACAAAATGACTTTAAAGCACAAAACGCTCTCTAAAGCACGTTTTGTCATTTGAAGTTCAAAAAAAGAGTTATTCATGGTCACATTGTAAGTTTCAAAGTCCAAACAGTCAGAAACATGCTTTTTTCACACTTTTGGAACTTTTGACAGACAAAATGACTTTAAAGCACAAAACGCTCTTTAAAGCACGTTTTGTCATTTTAAGTTCAAAACAAGTGTTATTCATGGTCACATAGTAAGTTTCTAAGTCCAAACAGTCAGAAACATGTTTTTTTCACACTTTTGACACTTTTGACTGACTAAATGACTTTAAAGCACAAAACGCTCTCTAAAGCACCTTTTGTCATTTGAAGTTCAAAACATATGTTATTCATGGTCACATAGTAAGTTTCAAAGTCCAAACAGTCAGAAACATGTTTTTTTCACACTTTTGACACTTTTGATTGACAAAATGATTTTTAAAGTACAAAACGCTTCCAAAAGCACCTTTTGTCATTTGAAGTTCAAAACAAGTGTTATTCATGGTCACATTGTAAGTTTCAAAGTCCAAACAGTCAGAAACATGCTTTTCTAAAACTTTTGGCAGTTTTGACAGACAAAATGACTTTAAAGCACAAAACACTTTCTAAAGCACATTTTGTCATTTGAAGTTCAAAAAAAGAGTTATTCATGGTCACATTGTAAGTTTCAAAGTCCAAACAGTCAGAAACATGCTTTTTTAACAGTTTTGGCACTTTTGACTGAAAAAATGATTTTTAAGCACAAAACGCTCTCTATAGCACCTTTTGTCATTTGAAGTTCAAAACAAGTGTTATTCATGGTCACATTGTAAGTTTCAAAGTCCAAACAGTCAGAAACATGCTTTTTTCACACTTTTGACTGACAAAATGATTTTTAAGCACAAAACGCTACCAAAAGCACCTTTTGTCATTCGTAGTTCAAAACAAGTGTTATTCATGGTCACATAGTAAGTTTCAAAGTCCAAACAGTCAGAAACGTGCTTTTTTCACACTTTTGGCACTTTTGACAGACAAAATGACTTTAAAGCACAAAACACTTTCTAAAGCACATTTTGTCATTTGAAGTTCAAAAAAAGAGTTATTCATGGTCACATTGTAAGTTTCAAAGTCCAAACAGTCAGAAACATGCTTTTTTCACACTTTTGGCACTTTTGACTGACAAAATGACTTTAAAGCACAAAACGCTCTCTAAAGCACGTTCTGTCATTTGTAGTTCAAAACAAGTGTTATTCATGGTCACATAGTAAGTTTCAAAGTCCAGTCAGAAACGTGCTTTTTTCACACTTTTGGCACTTTTGACAGACAAAATGACTTTAAAGCACAAAACGCTCTCTAAAGCACGTTTTGTCATTTGAAGTTCAAAAAAAGAGTTATTCATGGTCACATTGTAAGTTTCAAAGTCCAAACAGTCAGAAACATGCTTTTTTCACACTTTTGGAACTTTTGACAGACAAAATGACTTTAAAGCACAAAACGCTCTTTAAAGCACGTTTTGTCATTTTAAGTTCAAAACAAGTGTTATTCATGGTCACATAGTAAGTTTCTAAGTCCAAACAGTCAGAAACATGTTTTTTTCACACTTTTGACACTTTTGACTGACTAAATGACTTTAAAGCACAAAACGCTCTCTAAAGCACCTTTTGTCATTTGAAGTTCAAAACATATGTTATTCATGGTCACATAGTAAGTTTCAAAGTCCAAACAGTCAGAAACATGTTTTTTTCACACTTTTGACACTTTTGATTGACAAAATGATTTTTAAAGTACAAAACGCTTCCAAAAGCACCTTTTGTCATTTGAAGTTCAAAACAAGTGTTATTCATGGTCACATTGTAAGTTTCAAAGTCCAAACAGTCAGAAACATGCTTTTCTAAAACTTTTGGCAGTTTTGACAGACAAAATGACTTTAAAGCACAAAACACTTTCTAAAGCACATTTTGTCATTTGAAGTTCAAAAAAAGAGTTATTCATGGTCACATTGTAAGTTTCAAAGTCCAAACAGTCAGAAACATGCTTTTTTAACAGTTTTGGCACTTTTGACTGAAAAAATGATTTTTAAGCACAAAACGCTCTCTATAGCACCTTTTGTCATTTGAAGTTCAAAACAAGTGTTATTCATGGTCACATTGTAAGTTTCAAAGTCCAAACAGTCAGAAACATGCTTTTTTCACACTTTTGACTGACAAAATGATTTTTAAGCACAAAACGCTACCAAAAGCACCTTTTGTCATTCGTAGTTCAAAACAAGTGTTATTCATGGTCACATTGTAAGTTTCAAAGTCCAAACAGTCAGAAACATGCTTTTTTCACACTTTTGACTGACAAAATGATTTTTAAGCACAAAACGCTCCCAAAAGCACCTTTTGTCATTTGTAGTTCAAAACAAGTGTTATTCATGGTCACATAGTAAGTTTCAAAGTCCAAACAGTCAGAAACGTGCTTTTTTCACACTTTTGGCACTTTTGACAGACAAAATGACTTTAAAGCACAAAACACTTTCTAAAGCACATTTTGTCATTTGAAGTTCAAAAAAAGAGTTATTCATGGTCACATTGTAAGTTTCAAAGTCCAAACAGTCAGAAACATGCTTTTTTCACACTTTTGGCACTTTTGACTGACAAAATGACTTTAAAGCACAAAACGCTCTCTAAAGCACGTTTTGTCATTTGTAGTTCAAAACAAGTGTTATTCATGGTCACATAGTAAGTTTCAAAGTCCAGTCAGAAACGTGCTTTTTTCACACTTTTGGCACTTTTGACAGACAAAATGACTTTAAAGCACAAAACGCTCTCTAAAGCACGTTTTGTCATTTGAAGTTCAAAAAAAGAGTTATTCATGGTCACATTGTAAGTTTCAAAGTCCAAACAGTCAGAAACATGCTTTTTTCACACTTTTGGAACTTTTAACTGAAAAAATGACTTTAAAGCACAAAACGCTCTTTAAAGCACGTTTTGTCATTTGAAGTTCAAAACAAGTGTTATTCATGGTCACATTGTAAGTTTCAAAGTCCAAACAGTCAGAAACATGCTTTTTTCACACTTTTGACACTTTTGACTGACAAAATGATTTTTAAGCACAAAACGCTCCCAAAAGCACCTTTTGTCATTTGTAGTTCAAAACATATGTTATTCATGGTCACATAGTAAGTTTCAAAGTCCAAACAGTCAGAAACATGTTTTTTTGACACTTTTGACACTTTTGATTGACAAAATGATTTTTAAAGTACAAAACGCTTCCAAAAGCACCTTTTGTCATTTGTAGTTCAAAAAAAATGTTATTCATGGTCACATTGTAAGTTTCAAAGTCCAAACAGTCAGAAACATGCTTTTTTCACACTTTTGGCACTTTTGACTGACAAAATGACTTTTAAGCACAAAACGCTCTCTAAAGCACGTTTTGTCATTTGAAGTTCAAAACAAGTGGTATTCATGGTCACATTGTAAGTTTCAAAGTCCAAACAGTCAGAAACATGCTTTTTTCACACTTTTGGAACTTTTGACTGAAAAAATGATTTTTAAGCACAAAACGCTCTTTAAAGCACGTTTTGTCATTTGAAGTTCAAAACAAGTGTTATTCATGGTCACATAGTAAGTTTCTAAGTCCAAACAGTCAGAAACATGTTTTTTTCACACTTTTGACACTTTTGACTGACTAAGTGACTTTAAAGCACAAAACGCTCTCTAAAGCACCTTTTGTCATTTGAAGTTCAAAACATGTGTTATTCATGGTCTCATTGTAAGTTTCAAAGTCCAAACAGTCAGAAACATGCTTTTTTCACAGTTTTGGCACTTTTGACTGAAAGAAAAATGATTTTTAAGCACAAAACGCTCTCTATAGCACCTTTTGTCATTTGAAGTTCAAAACAAGTGTTATTCATGGTCACATTGTAAGTTTCAAAGTCCAAACAGTCAGAAACATGCTTTTTTCACACTTTTGACTGACAAAATGATTTTTAAGCACAAAACGCTCTCTATAGCACCTTTTGTCATTTGTAGTTCAAAACAAGTGTTATTCATGGTCACATTGTAAGTTTCAAAGTCCAAACAGTCAGAAACATGCTTTTTTCACACTTTTGACTGACAAAATGATTTTTAAGCACAAAACGCTCCCAAAAGCACCTTTTGTCATTTGTAGTTCAAAACAAGTGTTATTCATGGTCACATAGTAAGTTTCAAAGTCCAAACAGTCAGAAACGTGCTTTTTTCACACTTTTGGCACTTTTGACAGACAAAATGACTTTAAAGCACAAAACACTTTCTAAAGCACATTTTGTCATTTGAAGTTCAAAAAAAGAGTTATTCATATTCACATTGTAAGTTTCAAAGTCCAAACAGTCAGAAACATGCTTTTTTAACAGTTTTGGCACTTTTGACTGAAAAAATGATTTTTAAGCACAAAACGCTCTCTATAGCACCTTTTGTCATTTGAAGTTCAAAACAAGTGTTATTCATGGTCACATTGTAAGTTTCAAAGTCCAAACAGTCAGAAACATGCTTTTTTCACACTTTTGACTGACAAAATGATTTTTAAGCACAAAACGCTACCAAAAGCACCTTTTGTCATTCGTAGTTCAAAACAAGTGTTATTCATGGTCACATTGTAAGTTTCAAAGTCCAAACAGTCAGAAACATGCTTTTTTCACACTTTTGACTGACAAAATGATTTTTAAGCACAAAACGCTCCCAAAAGCACCTTTTGTCATTTGTAGTTCAAAACAAGTGTTATTCATGGTCACATAGTAAGTTTCAAAGTCCAAACAGTCAGAAACGTGCTTTTTTCACACTTTTGGCACTTTTGACAGACAAAATGACTTTAAAGCACAAAACACTTTCTAAAGCACATTTTGTCATTTGAAGTTCAAAAAAAGAGTTATTCATGGTCACATTGTAAGTTTCAAAGTCCAAACAGTCAGAAACGTGCTTTTTTCACACTTTTGGCACTTTTGACAGACAAAATGACTTTAAAGCACAAAACGCTCTCTAAAGCACGTTTTGTCATTTGAAGTTCAAAAAAAGAGTTATTCATGGTCACATTGTAAGTTTCAAAGTCCAAACAGTCAGAAACATGCTTTTTTCACACTTTTGGAACTTTTGACTGAAAAAATGACTTTAAAGCACAAAACGCTCTTTAAAGCACGTTTTGTCATTTTAAGTTCAAAACAAGTGTTATTCATGGTCACATAGTAAGTTTCTAAGTCCAAACAGTCAGAAACATGTTTTTTTCACACTTTTGACACTTTTGACTGACTAAATGACTTTAAAGCACAAAACGCTCTCTAAAGCACCTTTTGTCATTTGAAGTTCAAAACATATGTTATTCATGGTCACATAGTAAGTTTCAAAGTCCAAACAGTCAGAAACATGTTTTTTTCACACTTTTGACACTTTTGATTGACAAAATGATTTTTAAAGTACAAAACACTTCCAAAAGCACCTTTTGTCATTTGAAGTTCAAAACAAGTGTTATTCATGGTCACATTGTAAGTTTCAAAGTCCAAACAGTCAGAAACATGCTTTTCTAAAACTTTTGGCAGTTTTGACAGACAAAATGACTTTAAAGCACAAAACACTTTCTAAAGCACATTTTGTCATTTGAAGTTCAAAAAAAGAGTTATTCATGGTCACATTGTAAGTTTCAAAGTCCAAACAGTCAGAAACATGCTTTTTTAACAGTTTTGGCACTTTTGACTGAAAAAATGATTTTTAAGCACAAAACGCTCTCTATAGCACCTTTTGTCATTTGAAGTTCAAAACAAGTGTTATTCATGGTCACATTGTAAGTTTCAAAGTCCAAACAGTCAGAAACATGCTTTTTTCACACTTTTGACTGACAAAATGATTTTTAAGCACAAAACGCTACCAAAAGCACCTTTTGTCATTCGTAGTTCAAAACAAGTGTTATTCATGGTCACATTGTAAGTTTCAAAGTCCAAACAGTCAGAAACATGCTTTTTTCACACTTTTGGAACTTTTGACTGAAAAAATGACTTTAAAGCACAAAACGCTCTTTAAAGCACGTTTTGTCATTTTAAGTTCAAAACAAGTGTTATTCATGGTCACATAGTAAGTTTCTAAGTCCAAACAGTCAGAAACATGTTTTTTTCACACTTTTGACACTTTTGACTGACTAAATGACTTTAAAGCACAAAACGCTCTCTAAAGCACCTTTTGTCATTTGAAGTTCAAAACATATGTTATTCATGGTCACATAGTAAGTTTCAAAGTCCAAACAGTCAGAAACATGTTTTTTTCACACTTTTGACACTTTTGATTGACAAAATGATTTTTAAAGTACAAAACACTTCCAAAAGCACCTTTTGTCATTTGAAGTTCAAAACAAGTGTTATTCATGGTCACATTGTAAGTTTCAAAGTCCAAACAGTCAGAAACATGCTTTTCTAAAACTTTTGGCAGTTTTGACAGACAAAATGACTTTAAAGCACAAAACACTTTCTAAAGCACATTTTGTCATTTGAAGTTCAAAAAAAGAGTTATTCATGGTCACATTGTAAGTTTCAAAGTCCAAACAGTCAGAAACATGCTTTTTTAACAGTTTTGGCACTTTTGACTGAAAAAATGATTTTTAAGCACAAAACGCTCTCTATAGCACCTTTTGTCATTTGAAGTTCAAAACAAGTGTTATTCATGGTCACATTGTAAGTTTCAAAGTCCAAACAGTCAGAAACATGCTTTTTTCACACTTTTGACTGACAAAATGATTTTTAAGCACAAAACGCTACCAAAAGCACCTTTTGTCATTCGTAGTTCAAAACAAGTGTTATTCATGGTCACATTGTAAGTTTCAAAGTCCAAACAGTCAGAAACATGCTTTTTTCACACTTTTGACTGACAAAATGATTTTTAAGCACAAAACGCTCCCAAAAGCACCTTTTGTCATTTGTAGTTCAAAACAAGTGTTATTCATGGTCACATAGTAAGTTTCAAAGTCCAAACAGTCAGAAACGTGCTTTTTTCACACTTTTGGCACTTTTGACAGACAAAATGACTTTAAAGCACAAAACACTTTCTAAAGCACATTTTGTCATTTGAAGTTCAAAAAAAGAGTTATTCATGGTCACATTGTAAGTTTCAAAGTCCAAACAGTCAGAAACATGCTTTTTTCACACTTTTGGCACTTTTGACTGACAAAATGACTTTAAAGCACAAAACGCTCTCTAAAGCACGTTTTGTCATTTGTAGTTCAAAACAAGTGTTATTCATGGTCACATAGTAAGTTTCAAAGTCCAGTCAGAAACGTGCTTTTTTCACACTTTTGGCACTTTTGACAGACAAAATGACTTTAAAGCACAAAACGCTCTCTAAAGCACGTTTTGTCATTTGAAGTTCAAAAAAAGAGTTATTCATGGTCACATTGTAAGTTTCAAAGTCCAAACAGTCAGAAACATGCTTTTTTCACACTTTTGGAACTTTTAACTGAAAAAATGACTTTAAAGCACAAAACGCTCTTTAAAGCACGTTTTGTCATTTGAAGTTCAAAACAAGTGTTATTCATGGTCACATAGTAAGTTTCTAAGTCCAAACAGTCAGAAACATGTTTTTTTCACACTTTTGACACTTTTGACTGACTAAATGACTTTAAAGCACAAAACGCTCTCTAAAGCACGTTTTGTCATTTGTAGTTCAAAACATATGTTATTCATGGTCACATAGTAAGTTTCAAAGTCCAAACAGTCAGAAACATGTTTTTTTCACACTTTTGACACTTTTGATTGACAAAATGATTTTTAAAGTACAAAACGCTTCCAAAAGCACCTTTTGTCATTTGAAGTTCAAAACAAGTGTTATTCATGGTCACATTGTAAGTTTCAAAGTCCAAACAGTCAGAAACATGCTTTTCTAAAACTTTTGGCAGTTTTGACAGACAAAATGACTTTAAAGCACAAAACGCTCTCTAAAGCACCTTTTGTCATTTGAAGTTCAAAAAAAGTGTTATTCATGGTCACATTATAAGTTTCAAAGTCCAAACAGTCAGAAACATGCTTTTTTCACAGTTTTGGCTGTGTTTGAAAAAATTATTTTAAAGTACAAAACGCTCCCAAAAGCACCTTTTGTCATTTGTATTTCAAAACAAGTGTTATTCATGGTCACATAGTAAGTTTCAAAGTCCAAACAGTCAGAAACATGCTTTTTTCACACTTTTGGAACTTTTGACTGACAAAATGATTTTTAAGCACAAAACGCTCCCAAAAGCACGGTTTGTCATTTGTAGTTCAAAACAAGTGTTATTCATGGTCACATAGTAAGTTTCAAAGTCCAAACAGTCAGAAACATGCTTTTTTCACAGTTTTGACTGACAAAATGATTTTGAAGCACAAAACGTGACCAAAAACACGTTTTGTCATTTGTAGTTCAAAACATGTGTTATTCATGGTCACATAGTAAGTTTCAAAGTCCAAACAGTCAGAAACATGCTTTTTTCACACTTTTGGCACTTTTGACAGACAAAATGACTTTAAAGCACAAAACGCTCTCTAAAGCACGTTTTGTCATTTGAAGTTCAAAACAAGTGTTATTCATGGTCACATTGTAAGTTTCAAAGTCCAAACAGTCAGAAACATGCTTTTTTACACTTTTGGCACTTTTGACTGAAAAAAATGATTTTTAAGCACAAAACGCTCCCAAAAGCACCTTTTGTCAGTTGTAGTTCAAAACATGTGTTATTCATGGTCACATTGTAAGTTTCAAAGTCCAAACAGTCAGAAACATGCCTTTTTCACACTTTTGACTGACAAAATGATTTTTAAGCACAAAACGCTCCCAAAAGCACCTTTTGTCATTTGTAGTTCAAAACAAGTGTTATTCATGGTCACATAGTAAGTTTCAAAGTCCAAACAGTCAGAAACATGTTTTTTTCACACTTTTGACACTTTTGATTGACAAAATGATTTTTAAAGTACAAAACGCTTCCAAAAGCACCTTTTGTCATTTGAAGTTCAAAACAAGTGTTATTCATGGTCACATTGTAAGTTTCAAAGTCCAAACAGTCAGAAACATGCTTTTCTAAAACTTTTGGCAGTTTTGACAGACAAAATGACTTTAAAGCACAAAACGCTCTCTAAAGCACGTTTTGTCATTTGAAGTTCAAAAAAAGTGTTATTCATGGTCACATTATAAGTTTCAAAGTCCAAACAGTCAGAAACATGCTTTTTTCACAGTTTTGGCTGTGTTTGAAAAAATTATTTTAAAGTACAAAACGCTCCCAAAAGCACCTTTTGTCATTTGTATTTCAAAACAAGTGTTATTCATGGTCACATAGTAAGTTTCAAAGTCCAAACAGTCAGAAACATGCTTTTTTTCACACTTTTGGAACTTTTGACTGACAAAATGATTTTTAAGCACAAAACGCTCCCAAAAGCACGGTTTGTCATTTGTAGTTCAAAACAAGTGTTATTCATGGTCACATAGTAAGCTTCAAAGTCCAAACAGTCAGAAACATGCTTTTTTCACAGTTTTGACTGACAAAATAATTTTGAAGCACAAAACGTGACCAAAAACACGTTTTGTCATTTGTAGTTCAAAACATGTGTTATTCATGGTCACATAGTAAGTTTCAAAGTCCAAACAGTCAGAAACATGCTTTTTTCACACTTTTGGCACTTTTGACAGACAAAATGACTTTAAAGCACAAAACGCTCTCTAAAGCACGTTTTGTCATTTGAAGTTCAAAACAAGTGTTATTCATGGTCACATTGTAAGTTTCAAAGTCCAAACAGTCAGAAACATGCTTTTTTACACTTTTGGCACTTTTGACTGAAAAAAATGATTTTTAAGCACAAAACGCTCCCAAAAGCACCTTTTGTCAGTTGTAGTTCAAAACATGTGTTATTCATGGTCACATTGTAAGTTTCAAAGTCCAAACAGTCAGAAACATGCTTTTTTCACACTTTTGACTGACAAAATGATTTTTAAGCACAAAACGCTCCCAAAAGCACCTTTTGTCATTTGTAGTTCAAAACAAGTGTTATTCATGGTCACATAGTAAGTTTCAAAGTCCAAACAGTCAGAAACGTGCTTTTTTCACACTTTTGGCACTTTTGACAGACAAAATGACTTTAAAGCACAAAACACTTTCTAAAGCACATTTTGTCATTTGAAGTTCAAAAAAAGAGTTATTCATGGTCACATTGTAAGTTTCAAAGTCCAAACAGTCAGAAACATGCTTTTTTCACACTTTTGGCACTTTTGACTGACAAAATGACTTTAAAGCACAAAACGCTCTCTAAAGCACGTTCTGTCATTTGTAGTTCAAAACAAGTGTTATTCATGGTCACATAGTAAGTTTCAAAGTCCAGTCAGAAACGTGCTTTTTTCACACTTTTGGCTGTTTTGACAGACAAAATGACTTTAAAGCACAAAACGCTCTCTAAAGCACCTTTTGTCATTTGAAGTTCAAAAAAAGAGTTATTCATGGTCACATTGTAAGTTTCAAAGTCCAAACAGTCAGAAACATGCTTTTTTACAGTTTTGGCACTTTTGACTGAAAAAATGATTTTTAAGCACAAAACGCTCTTTAAAGCACCTTTTGTCATTTGTAGTTCAAAACAAGTGTTATTCATGGTCACATAGTAAGTTTCAAAGTCCAAACAGTCAGAAACATGCTTTTTTCACACTTTTGGCACTTTTGACTGACAAAATGACTTTAAAGCACAAAACGCTCTCTAAAGCACCTTTTGTCATTTGAAGTTCAAAACATGTGTTATTCATGGTCTCATTGTAAGTTTCAAAGTCCAAACAGTCAGAAACATGCTTTTTTACAGTTTTGGCACTTTTGACTGACAAAATGACTTTAAAGGACAAAACGCTCCCAAAAGCACCTTTTGTCATTTGTAGTTCAAAACAAGTGTTATTCATGGTCACATAGTAAGTTTCAAAGTCCAAACAGTCAGAAACATGCTTTTTTCACACTTTTGGCACTTTTGACTGACAAAATGACTTTAAAGCACAAAACGCTCTCTAAAGCACGTTTTGTCATTTGAAGTTCAAAACAAGTGTTATTCATGGTCACATTGTAAGTTTCAAAGTCCAAACAGTCAGAAACATGCTTTTTTCACACTTTTGGCACTTTTGACTGAAATAAAAAAAATATTTTTAAGCACAAAACGCTCCTAAATTCATCTTTTGTCATTTGTAGTTCAAAACAAGTGTCATTCATGGTCACATAGTAAGTTTCAAAGTCCAAACAGTCAGAAACATAGTTTTTTCACACTTTTGACTGACAAAATGACTTTAAAGAACAAAACGCTCTCTAAAGCACATTTTGTCATTTGAAGTTCAAAACAAGTGTTATTCATGGTCACCTTGTAAGTTTCAAAGTCCAAACAGTGAGAAACATGCTTTTTTCACACTTTTGGCACTTTTGACTGACAAAATGACTTTAAAGGACAAAACGCTCTCTAAAGCACGTTTTGTCATTTGAAGTTCAAAACAAGTGTTATTCATGGTCACATTGTAAGTTTCAAAGTCCAAACAGTCAGAAACATGCTTTTTTACACTTTTGGCACTTTTGACTGAAAAAAAAAAAAATGTTTTTAAGCACAAAACGCTCCCAAAAGCACTTTTTGTCATTTGTAGTTCAAAACATGTGTTATTCATGGTCACATAGTAAGTTTCAAAGTCCAAACAGTCAGAAACATGCTTTTTTCACACTTTTGGCACTTTTGACTGACAAAATGACTTTAAAGCACAAAACGCTCTCTAAAGCACGTTTTGTCATTTGTAGTTCAAAACAAGTGTTATTCATGGTCACATAGTAAGTTTCAAAGTCCAAACAGTCAGAAACGTGCTTTTTACACACTTTTGGCACTTTTGACAGACAAAATGACTTTAAAGCACAAAACGCTCTCTAAAGCACGTTTTGTCATTTGAAGTTCAAAAAAAGAGTTATTCATGGTCACATTGTAAGTTTCAAAGTCCAAACAGTCAGAAACATGTTTTTTTCACACTTTTGGCACTTTTGACTGAAAACAATGATTTTTAAGCACAAAACGCTCCCAAAAGCACCTTTTGTCAGTTGTAGTTCAAAACATGTGTTAATCATGGTCACATTGTAAGTTTCAAAGTCCAAACAGTCAGAAACATGCTTTTTTACAGTTTTGGCACTTTTGACTGAAAAAATGATTTTTAAGCACAAAACGCTCTCTAAAGCACCTTTTGTCATTTGTAGTTCAAAACAAGTGTTATTCATGGTCACATAGTAAGTTTCAAAGTCCAAACAGTCAGAAACATGCTTTTTTCACACTTTTGGCACTTTTGACTGACAAAATAACTTTAAGGCACAAAACGCTCTCTAAAGCACCTTTTGTCATTTGAAGTTCAAAACATGTGTTATTCATGGTGTCATTGTAAGTTTCAAAGTCCAAACAGTCAGAAACATGCTTTTTTACAGTTTTGGCACTTTTGACTGACAAAATGACTTTAAAGGACAAAACGCTCCCAAAAGCACCTTTTGTCATTTGTAGTTCAAAACAAGTGTTATTCATGGTCACATAGTAAGTTTCAAAGTCCAAACAGTCAGAAACATGCTTTTTTCACACTTTTGGCACTTTTGACTGACAAAATGACTTTAAAGCACAAAACGCTCTCTAAAGCACCTTTTGTCATTTGAAGTTCAAAACAAGTGTTATTCATGGTCACATTGTAAGTTTCAAAGTCCAAACAGTCAGAAACATGCTTTTTTCACACTTTTGGCACTTTTGACTGAAAAAAAAAATATTTTTAAGCACAAAACGCTCCTAAATTCATCTTTTGTCATTTGTAGTTCAAAACAATTGTCATTCATGGTCACATAGTAAGTTTCAAAGTCCAAACAGTCAGAAACATAGTTTTTTCACACTTTTGACTGACAAAATGACTTTAAAGAACAAAACGCTCTCTAAAGCACATTTTGTCATTTGAAGTTCAAAACAAGTGTTATTCATGGTCACCTTGTAAGTTTCAAAGTCCAAACAGTGAGAAACATGCTTTTTTCACACTTTTGGCACTTTTGACTGACAAAATGACTTTAAAGGACAAAACGCTCTCTAAAGCACGTTTTGTCATTTGAAGTTCAAAACAAGTGTTATTCATGGTCACATTGTAAGTTTCAAAGTCCAAACAGTCAGAAACATGCTTTTTTTAAACTTTTGGCAGTTTTGACAGACAAAATGACTTTAAAGCACAAAACGCTCTCTAAAGCAACTTTTTTCATTTGTAGTTCAAAACATGTGTTATTCATGGTCACATTGTAAGTTTCAAATTCCAAACATTCAGAAACATGCTTTTTTCACAGTTTTGGCACTTTTGATTGACAAAATGACTTTAAAGCACAAAACGCTCTCTAAAGCACGTTTTGTCATTTGAAGTTCAAAACAAGTGTTATTCATGGTCACATTGTAAGTTTCAAAGTCCAAACAGTCAGAAACATGTTTTTTTGACACTTTTGACACTTTTGATTGACAAAATGATTTTTAAAGTACAAAACGCTCCCAAAAGCACCTTTTGTCATTTGTAGTTCAAAACAAGTGTTATTCATGGTCACATAGTAAGTTTCAAAGTCCAAACAGTCAGAAACATGCTTTTTTCACACTTTTGGCACTTTTGACTGACAAAATGACTTTAAAGCACAAAACGCTCTCTAAAGCACGTTTTGTCATTTGAAGTTCAAAACAAGTGTTATTCATGGTCACATTGTAAGTTTCAAAGTCCAAACAGTCAGAAACATGCATTTTTCACACTTTTGGCACTTTTGACAGACAAAATGACTTTAAAGCACAAAACGCTCTCTAAAGCACCTTTTTTCATTTGTAGTTCAAAACATGTGTTATTCATGGTCACATTGTAAGTTTCAAATTCCAAACATTCAGAAACATGCTTTTTTCACAGTTTTGGCACTTTTGATTGACAAAATGACTTTAAAGCACAAAACGCTCTCTAAAGCACGTTTTGTCATTTGAAGTTCAAAACAAGTGTTATTCATGGTCACATTGTAAGTTTCAAAGTCCAAACAGTCAGAAACATGCTTTTTTCACACTTTTGACACTTTTGACTGACAAAATGATTTTTAAGCACAAAACTCTCCCAAAAGCACCTTTTGTCATTTGTAGTTCAAAACATATGTTATTCATGGTCACATAGTAAGTTTCAAAGTCCAAACAGTCAGAAACATGTTTTTTTGACACTTTTGACACTTTTGATTGACAAAATGATTTTTAAAGTACAAAACGCTTCCAAAAGCACCTTTTGTCATTTGTAGTTCAAAACAAGTGTTATTCATGGTCACATAGTAAGTTTCAAAGTCCAAACAGTCAGAAACATGCTTTTTTCACACTTTTGACTGAAAAAATGATTTTTAAGCACAAAACGCTCCCAAAAGCACCTTTTGTCATTTGTAGTTCAAAACATGTGTTATTCATGGTCAAATTGTAAGTTTCAAAGTCCAAACAGTCAGAAACATGCTTTTTTAAAACTTTCGGCAGTTTTGACTGACAAAATGATTTTAAAGTACAAAACGCTCCCAAAAGCACCTTTTGTCATTTGTAGTTCAAAACAAGTGTTATTCATGGTCACATTGTAAGTTTCAAAGTCCAAACAGTCAGAAACATGCTTTTTTCAAACTTTTGGCAGTTTTGACTGACAAAATGACTTTAAAGCACAAAACGCTATCTAAAGCACGTTTTGTCATTTGAAGTTCAAAACAAGTGTTATTCATCGTCACATAGTAAGTTTCAAAGTCCAAACAGTCAGAAACATGCTTTTTTCACAGTTTTGGCAGTTTTGACTGAAAAAATGATTTTTAAGCACAAAACGCTCTCTAAAGCACGTTTTGTCATTTGAAGTTCAAAAAAAGAGTTATTCATGGTCACATTGTAAGTTTCAAAGTCCAAACAGTCAGAAACATGTTTTTTTCACACTTTTGGCACTTTTGACTGAAAACAATGATTTTTAAGCACAAAACGCTCCCAAAAGCACCTTTTGTCAGTTGTAGTTCAAAACATGTGTTAATCATGGTCACATTGTAAGTTTCAAAGTCCAAACAGTCAGAAACATGCTTTTTTACAGTTTTGGCACTTTTGACTGAAAAAATGATTTTTAAGCACAAAACGCTCTCTAAAGCACCTTTTGTCATTTGTAGTTCAAAACAAGTGTTATTCATGGTCACATAGTAAGTTTCAAAGTCCAAACAGTCAGAAACATGCTTTTTTCACACTTTTGGCACTTTTGACTGACAAAATAACTTTAAGGCACAAAACGCTCTCTAAAGCACCTTTTGTCATTTGAAGTTCAAAACATGTGTTATTCATGGTGTCATTGTAAGTTTCAAAGTCCAAACAGTCAGAAACATGCTTTTTTACAGTTTTGGCACTTTTGACTGACAAAATGACTTTAAAGGACAAAACGCTCCCAAAAGCACCTTTTGTCATTTGTAGTTCAAAACAAGTGTTATTCATGGTCACATAGTAAGTTTCAAAGTCCAAACAGTCAGAAACATGCTTTTTTCACACTTTTGGCACTTTTGACTGACAAAATGACTTTAAAGCACAAAACGCTCTCTAAAGCACCTTTTGTCATTTGAAGTTCAAAACAAGTGTTATTCATGGTCACATTGTAAGTTTCAAAGTCCAAACAGTCAGAAACATGCTTTTTTCACACTTTTGGCACTTTTGACTGAAAAAAAAAATATTTTTAAGCACAAAACGCTCCTAAATTCATCTTTTGTCATTTGTAGTTCAAAACAATTGTCATTCATGGTCACATAGTAAGTTTCAAAGTCCAAACAGTCAGAAACATAGTTTTTTCACACTTTTGACTGACAAAATGACTTTAAAGAACAAAACGCTCTCTAAAGCACATTTTGTCATTTGAAGTTCAAAACAAGTGTTATTCATGGTCACCTTGTAAGTTTCAAAGTCCAAACAGTGAGAAACATGCTTTTTTCACACTTTTGGCACTTTTGACTGACAAAATGACTTTAAAGGACAAAACGCTCTCTAAAGCACGTTTTGTCATTTGAAGTTCAAAACAAGTGTTATTCATGGTCACATTGTAAGTTTCAAAGTCCAAACAGTCAGAAACATGCTTTTTTTAAACTTTTGGCAGTTTTGACAGACAAAATGACTTTAAAGCACAAAACGCTCTCTAAAGCAACTTTTTTCATTTGTAGTTCAAAACATGTGTTATTCATGGTCACATTGTAAGTTTCAAATTCCAAACATTCAGAAACATGCTTTTTTCACAGTTTTGGCACTTTTGATTGACAAAATTACTTTAAAGCACAAAACGCTCTCTAAAGCACGTTTTGTCATTTGAAGTTCAAAACAAGTGTTATTCATGGTCACATTGTAAGTTTCAAAGTCCAAACAGTCAGAAACATGTTTTTTTGACACTTTTGACACTTTTGATTGACAAAATGATTTTTAAAGTACAAAACGCTCCCAAAAGCACCTTTTGTCATTTGTAGTTCAAAACAAGTGTTATTCATGGTCACATAGTAAGTTTCAAAGTCCAAACAGTCAGAAACATGCTTTTTTCACACTTTTGGCACTTTTGACTGACAAAATGACTTTAAAGCACAAAACGCTCTCTAAAGCACGTTTTGTCATTTGAAGTTCAAAACAAGTGTTATTCATGGTCACATTGTAAGTTTCAAAGTCCAAACAGTCAGAAACATGCTTTTTTCACACTTTTGGCACTTTTGACAGACAAAATGACTTTAAAGCACAAAACGCTCTCTAAAGCACCTTTTTTCATTTGTAGTTCAAAACATGTGTTATTCATGGTCACATTGTAAGTTTCAAATTCCAAACATTCAGAAACATGCTTTTTTCACAGTTTTGGCACTTTTGATTGACAAAATGACTTTAAAGCACAAAACGCTCTCTAAAGCACGTTTTGTCATTTGAAGTTCAAAACAAGTGTTATTCATGGTCACATTGTAAGTTTCAAAGTCCAAACAGTCAGAAACATGCTTTTTTCACACTTTTGACACTTTTGACTGACAAAATGATTTTTAAGCACAAAACTCTCCCAAAAGCACCTTTTGTCATTTGTAGTTCAAAACATATGTTATTCATGGTCACATAGTAAGTTTCAAAGTCCAAACAGTCAGAAACATGTTTTTTTGACACTTTTGACACTTTTGATTGACAAAATGATTTTTAAAGTACAAAACGCTTCCAAAAGCACCTTTTGTCATTTGTAGTTCAAAACAAGTGTTATTCATGGTCACATAGTAAGTTTCAAAGTCCAAACAGTCAGAAACATGCTTTTTTCACACTTTTGACTGAAAAAATGATTTTTAAGCACAAAACGCTTCCAAAAGCACCTTTTGTCATTTGTAGTTCAAAACATGTGTTATTCATGGTCAAATTGTAAGTTTCAAAGTCCAAACAGTCAGAAACATGCTTTTTTAAAACTTTCGGCAGTTTTGACTGACAAAATGATTTTAAAGTACAAAACGCTCCCAAAAGCACCTTTTGTCATTTGTAGTTCAAAACAAGTGTTATTCATGGTCACATTGTAAGTTTCAAAGTCCAAACAGTCAGAAACATGCTTTTTTCAAACTTTTGGCAGTTTTGACTGACAAAATGACTTTAAAGCACAAAACGCTATCTAAAGCACGTTTTGTCATTTGAAGTTCAAAACAAGTGTTATTCATCGTCACATAGTAAGTTTCAAAGTCCAAACAGTCAGAAACATGCTTTTTTCACAGTTTTGGCAGTTTTGACTGAAAAAATGATTTTTAAGCACAAAACGCTCCCAAAAGCACCTTTTGTCATTTTTAGTTCAAAACATGTGTTATTCATGGTCAAATTGTAAGTTTCAAAGTCCAAACAGTCAGAAACATGCTTTTTTCACAGTTTTGGCACTTTTGACTGACAAAGTGACTTTAAAGCACAAAACGCTCTCTAAAGCACGTTTTGTCATTTGAAGTTCAAAACAAGTGTTATTCATGGTCACATAGTAAGTTTCAAAGTCCAAACAGTCAGAAACATGCTTTTTTCACAGTTTTGGCAGTTTTGACTGAAAAAATGATTTTTAAGCACAAAACGCTCCCAAAAGCACCTTTTGTCATTTGTAGTTCAAAACATGTGTTATTCATGGTCAAATTGTAAGTTTCAAAGTCCAAACAGTCAGAAACATGCTTTTTTCAAACTTTTGGCACTTTTGACTGACAAAGTGACTTTAAAGCACAAAACGCTCTCTAAAGCACGTTTTGTCATTTGAAGTTCAAAACAAGTGTTATTCATGGTCACATAGTAAGTTTCAAAGTCCAAACAGTCAGAAACATGCTTTTTTAAAACTTTTGGCACTTTTGACTGACAAAATTATTTTTAAGCACAAAACGCTCCCAAAAGCACCTTTTGTCATTTGTAGTTCAAAACAAGTGTTATTCATGGTCACATAGTAAGTTTCAAAGTCCAAACAGTCAGAAACATGCTTTTTTCAAACTTTTGGCAGTTTTGACTGACAAAATGACTTTAAAGCACAAAACGCTATCTAAAGCACGTTTTGTCATTTGAAGTTCAAAACAAGTGTTATTCATGGTCACATAGTAAGTTTCAAAGTCCAAACAGTCAGAAACATGCTTTTTTCAAACTTTTGGCACTTTTGACTGACAAAATGACTTTAAAGCACAAAACGCTATCTAAAGCACGTTTTGTCATTTGAAGTTCAAAACAAGTGTTATTCATGGTCACAGTAAGTTTCAAAGTCCAAACAGTCAGAAACATGCTTTTTTCACAGTTTTGCCACTTTTGACTGACAAAGTGACTTTAAAGCACAAAACGCTCACTAAAGCACGTTTTGTCATTTGAAGTTCAAAACAAGTGTTATTCATGGTCACATAGTAAGTTTCAAAGTCCAAAAAGTCAGAAACATGCTTTTTTCACACTTTTGGCACTTTTGACTGACAAAATGATTTTTAAGCACAAAACGCTCCCAAAAGCACCTTTTGTCATTTGTAGTTCAAAACAAGTGTTATTCATGGTCACATAGTAAGTTTCAAAGTCCAAACAGTCAGAAACATGCTTTTTTCAAACTTTTGGCAGTTTTGACTGACAAAATGACTTTAAAGCACAAAACGCTATCTAAAGCACGTTTTGTCATTTGAAGTTCAAAACAAGTGTTATTCATGGTCACATAGTAAGTTTCAAAGTCCAAACAGTCAGAAACATGCTTTTTTCACAGTTTTGGCAGTTTTGACTGAAAAAATGATTTTTAAGCACAAAACGCTCCCAAAAGCACCTTTTGTCATTTGTAGTTCAAAACATGTGTTATTCATGGTCAAATTGTAAGTTTCAAAGTCCAAACAGTCAGAAACATGCTTTTTTCACAGTTTTGGCACTTTTGACTGACAAAGTGACTTCAAAGAACAAAACGCTCTCTAAAGCACGTTTTGTCATTTGAAGTTCAAAACAAGTGTTATTCATGGTCACATAGTAAGTTTCAAAGTCCAAACAGTCAGAAACATGCTTTTTTCAAACTTTTGGCAGTTTTGACTGACAAAATGACTTTAAAGCACAAAACGCTATCTAAAGCACCTTTTGTCATTTGAAGTTCAAAACAAGTGTTATTCATGGTCACATAGTAAGTTTCAAAGTCCAAACAGTCAGAAACATGCTTTTTTCACACTTTTGGCAGTTTTGACTGACAAAATGACTTTAAAGCACAAAACGCTCTCTAAAGCACGTTTTGTCATTTGTAGTTCAAAACAAGTGTTATTCATGGTCACATAGTAAGTTTCAAAGTCCAAACAGTCAGAAACATGCTTTTTTCAAACTTTTGGCAGTTTTGACTGACAAAATGACTTTAAAGCACAAAACGCTATCTAAAGCACGTTTTGTCATTTGAAGTTCAAAACAAGTGTTATTCATGGTCACATAGTAAGTTTCAAAGTCCAAACAGTCAGAAACATGCTTTTTTAAAACTTTTGGCACTTTTGACTGACAAAATTATTTTTAAGCACAAAACGCTCCCAAAAGCACCTTTTGTCATTTGTAGTTCAAAACAAGTGTTATTCATGGTCACATAGTAAGTTTCAAAGTCCAAACAGTCAGAAACATGCTTTTTTCACACTTTTGACTGAAAAAATGATTTTTAAGCACAAAACGCTCCCAAAAGCACCTTTTGTCATTTGTAGTTCAAAACAAGTGTTATTCATGGTCACATAGTAAGTTTCAAAGTCCAAACAGTCAGAAACATGCTTTTTTCACACTTTTGACTGAAAAAATGACTTTAAAGCACAAAACGCTCTCTAAAGCACGTTTTGTCATTTGTAGTTCAAAACAAGTGTTATTCATGGTCACATAGTAAGTTTCAAAGTCCAAACAGTCAGAAACATGCTTTTTTCACACTTTTGACTGAAAAAATGACTTTAAAGCACAAAACGCTCTCTAAAGCACGTTTTGTCATTTGTAGTTCAAAACAAGTGTTATTCATGGTCACATAGTAAGTTTCAAAGTCCAAACAGTCAGAAACATGCTTTTTTAAAACTTTCGGCAGTTTTGACTGACAAAATGATTTTAAAGTACAAAACGCTCCCAAAAGCACCTTTTGTCATTTGTAGTTCAAAACAAGTGTTATTCATGGTCACATAGTAAGTTTCAAAGTCCAAACAGTCAGAAACATGCTTTTTTCACAGTTTTGGCAGTTTTGACTGAAAAAATGATTTTTAAGCACAAAACGCTCCCAAAAGCACCTTTTGTCATTTGTAGTTCAAAACATGTGTTATTCATGGTCAAATTGTAAGTTTCAAAGTCCAAACAGTCAGAAACATGCTTTTTTCAAACTTTTGGCACTTTTGACTGACAAAGTGACTTTAAAGCACAAAACGCTCTCTAAAGCACGTTTTGTCATTTGAAGTTCAAAACAAGTGTTATTCATGGTCACATAGTAAGTTTCAAAGTCCAAACAGTCAGAAACATGCTTTTTTAAAACTTTTGGCACTTTTGACTGACAAAATTATTTTTAAGCACAAAACGCTCCCAAAAGCACCTTTTGTCATTTGTAGTTCAAAACAAGTGTTATTCATGGTCACATTGTAAGTTTCAAAGTCCAAACAGTCAGAAACATGCTTTTTTAAAACTTTTGGCACTTTTGACTGACAAAATTATTTTTAAGCACAAAACGCTCCCAAAAGCACCTTTTGTCATTTGTAGTTCAAAACAAGTGTTATTCATGGTCACATAGTAAGTTTCAAAGTCCAAACAGTCAGAAACATGCTTTTTTCACACTTTTGACTGAAAAAATGATTTTTAAGCACAAAACGCTCCAAAAAAGCACCTTTTGTCATTTGTAGTTCAAAACAAGTGTTATTCATGGTCACATAGTAAGTTTCAAAGTCCAAACAGTCAGAAACATGCTTTTTTCACACTTTTGACTGAAAAAATGACTTTAAAGCACAAAACGCTCTCTAAAGCACGTTTTGTCATTTGTAGTTCAAAACAAGTGTTATTCATGGTCACATAGTAAGTTTCAAAGTCCAAACAGTCAGAAACATGCTTTTTTCACACTTTTGACTGAAAAAATGACTTTAAAGCACAAAACGCTCTCTAAAGCACGTTTTGTCATTTGTAGTTCAAAACAAGTGTTATTCATGGTCACATAGTAAGTTTCAAAGTCCAAACAGTCAGAAACATGCTTTTTTAAAACTTTCGGCAGTTTTGACTGACAAAATGATTTTAAAGTACAAAACGCTCCCAAAAGCACCTTTTGTCATTTGTAGTTCAAAACAAGTGTTATTCATGGTCACATAGTAAGTTTCAAAGTCCAAACAGTCAGAAACATGCTTTTTTCAAACTTTTGGCAGTTTTGACTGACAAAATGACTTTAAAGCACAAAACGCTATCTAAAGCACGTTTTGTCATTTGAAGTTCAAAACAAGTGTTATTCATGGTCAAATTGTAAGTTTCAAAGTCCAAACAGTCAGAAACATGCTTTTTTCACAGTTTTGGCACTTTTGACTGACAAAGTGACTTTAAAGCACAAAACGCTCTCTAAAGCACGTTTTGTCATTTGAAGTTCAAAACAAGTGTTATTCATCGTCACATAGTAAGTTTCAAAGTCCAAACAGTCAGAAACATGCTTTTTTCACAGTTTTGGCAGTTTTGACTGAAAAAATGATTTTTAAGCACAAAACGCTCCCAAAAGCACCTTTTGTCATTTGTAGTTCAAAACATGTGTTATTCATGGTCAAATTGTAAGTTTCAAAGTCCAAACAGTCAGAAACATGCTTTTTTCACAGTTTTGGCACTTTTGACTGACAAAGTGACTTTAAAGCACAAAACGCTCTCTAAAGCACGTTTTGTCATTTGTAGTTCAAAACAAGTGTTATTCATGGTCACATAGTAAGTTTCAAAGTCCAAACAGTCAGAAACATGCTTTTTTCACAGTTTTGGCAGTTTTGACTGAAAAAATGATTTTTAAGCACAAAACGCTCCCAAAAGCACCTTTTGTCATTTGTAGTTCAAAACATGTGTTATTCATGGTCAAATTGTAAGTTTCAAAGTCCAAACAGTCAGAAACATGCTTTTTTCACACTTTTGACTGAAAAAATGACTTTAAAGCACAAAACGCTCTCTAAAGCACGTTTTGTCATTTGTAGTTCAAAACAAGTGTTATTCATGGTCACATAGTAAGTTTCAAAGTCCAAACAGTCAGAAACATGCTTTTTTCACACTTTTGACTGAAAAAATGACTTTAAAGCACAAAACGCTCTCTAAAGCACGTTTTGTCATTTGTAGTTCAAAACAAGTGTTATTCATGGTCACATAGTAAGTTTCAAAGTCCAAACAGTCAGAAACATGCTTTTTTAAAACTTTCGGCAGTTTTGACTGACAAAATGATTTTAAAGTACAAAACGCTCCCAAAAGCACCTTTTGTCATTTGTAGTTCAAAACAAGTGTTATTCATGGTCACATAGTAAGTTTCAAAGTCCAAACAGTCAGAAACATGCTTTTTTCAAACTTTTGGCAGTTTTGACTGACAAAATGACTTTAAAGCACAAAACGCTATCTAAAGCACGTTTTGTCATTTGAAGTTCAAAACAAGTGTTATTCATGGTCAAATTGTAAGTTTCAAAGTCCAAACAGTCAGAAACATGCTTTTTTCACAGTTTTGGCACTTTTGACTGACAAAGTGACTTTAAAGCACAAAACGCTCTCTAAAGCACGTTTTGTCATTTGAAGTTCAAAACAAGTGTTATTCATCGTCACATAGTAAGTTTCAAAGTCCAAACAGTCAGAAACATGCTTTTTTCACAGTTTTGGCAGTTTTGACTGAAAAAATGATTTTTAAGCACAAAACGCTCCCAAAAGCACCTTTTGTCATTTGTAGTTCAAAACATGTGTTATTCATGGTCAAATTGTAAGTTTCAAAGTCCAAACAGTCAGAAACATGCTTTTTTCACAGTTTTGGCACTTTTGACTGACAAAGTGACTTTAAAGCACAAAACGCTCTCTAAAGCACGTTTTGTCATTTGTAGTTCAAAACAAGTGTTATTCATGGTCACATAGTAAGTTTCAAAGTCCAAACAGTCAGAAACATGCTTTTTTCACAGTTTTGGCAGTTTTGACTGAAAAAATGATTTTTAAGCACAAAACGCTCCCAAAAGCACCTTTTGTCATTTGTAGTTCAAAACATGTGTTATTCATGGTCAAATTGTAAGTTTCAAAGTCCAAACAGTCAGAAACATGCTTTTTTCAAACTTTTGACTGAAAAAATGACTTTAAAGCACAAAACGCTCTCTAAAGCACGTTTTGTCATTTGTAGTTCAAAACAAGTGTTATTCATCGTCACATAGTAAGTTTCAAAGTCCAAACAGTCAGAAACATGCTTTTTTCACAGTTTTGGCAGTTTTGACTGAAAAAATGATTTTTAAGCACAAAACGCTCCCAAAAGCACCTTTTGTCATTTGTAGTTCAAAACATGTGTTATTCATGGTCAAATTGTAAGTTTCAAAGTCCAAACAGTCAGAAACATGCTTTTTTCACAGTTTTGGCACTTTTGACTGACAAAGTGACTTTAAAGCACAAAACGCTCTCTAAAGCACGTTTTGTCATTTGTAGTTCAAAACAAGTGTTATTCATGGTCACATAGTAAGTTTCAAAGTCCAAACAGTCAGAAACATGCTTTTTTCACAGTTTTGGCAGTTTTGACTGAAAAAATGATTTTTAAGCACAAAACGCTCCCAAAAGCACCTTTTGTCATTTGTAGTTCAAAACATGTGTTATTCATGGTCAAATTGTAAGTTTCAAAGTCCAAACAGTCAGAAACATGCTTTTTTCACACTTTTGACTGAAAAAATGACTTTAAAGCACAAAACGCTCTCTAAAGCACGTTTTGTCATTTGTAGTTCAAAACAAGTGTTATTCATGGTCACATAGTAAGTTTCAAAGTCCAAACAGTCAGAAACATGCTTTTTTCACACTTTTGACTGAAAAAATGACTTTAAAGCACAAAACGCTCTCTAAAGCACGTTTTGTCATTTGTAGTTCAAAACAAGTGTTATTCATGGTCACATAGTAAGTTTCAAAGTCCAAACAGTCAGAAACATGCTTTTTTAAAACTTTCGGCAGTTTTGACTGACAAAATGATTTTAAAGTACAAAACGCTCCCAAAAGCACCTTTTGTCATTTGTAGTTCAAAACAAGTGTTATTCATGGTCACATAGTAAGTTTCAAAGTCCAAACAGTCAGAAACATGCTTTTTTAAAACTTTTGGCACTTTTGACTGACAAAATTATTTTTAAGCACAAAACGCTCCCAAAAGCACCTTTTGTCATTTGTAGTTCAAAACAAGTGTTATTCATGGTCACATAGTAAGTTTCAAAGTCCAAACAGTCAGAAACATGCTTTTTTCACACTTTTGACTGAAAAAATGATTTTTAAGCACAAAACGCTCCCAAAAGCACCTTTTGTCATTTGTAGTTCAAAACAAGTGTTATTCATGGTCACATAGTAAGTTTCAAAGTCCAAACAGTCAGAAACATGCTTTTTTCACACTTTTGACTGAAAAAATGACTTTAAAGCACAAAACGCTCTCTAAAGCACGTTTTGTCATTTGTAGTTCAAAACAAGTGTTATTCATGGTCACATAGTAAGTTTCAAAGTCCAAACAGTCAGAAACATGCTTTTTTCACACTTTTGACTGAAAAAATGACTTTAAAGCACAAAACGCTCTCTAAAGCACGTTTTGTCATTTGTAGTTCAAAACAAGTGTTATTCATGGTCACATAGTAAGTTTCAAAGTCCAAACAGTCAGAAACATGCTTTTTTAAAACTTTCGGCAGTTTTGACTGACAAAATGATTTTAAAGTACAAAACGCTCCCAAAAGCACCTTTTGTCATTTGTAGTTCAAAACAAGTGTTATTCATGGTCACATAGTAAGTTTCAAAGTCCAAACAGTCAGAAACATGCTTTTTTCACAGTTTTGGCAGTTTTGACTGAAAAAATGATTTTTAAGCACAAAACGCTCCCAAAAGCACCTTTTGTCATTTGTAGTTCAAAACATGTGTTATTCATGGTCAAATTGTAAGTTTCAAAGTCCAAACAGTCAGAAACATGCTTTTTTCAAACTTTTGGCACTTTTGACTGACAAAGTGACTTTAAAGCACAAAACGCTCTCTAAAGCACGTTTTGTCATTTGAAGTTCAAAACAAGTGTTATTCATGGTCACATAGTAAGTTTCAAAGTCCAAACAGTCAGAAACATGCTTTTTTAAAACTTTTGGCACTTTTGACTGACAAAATTATTTTTAAGCACAAAACGCTCCCAAAAGCACCTTTTGTCATTTGTAGTTCAAAACAAGTGTTATTCATGGTCACATTGTAAGTTTCAAAGTCCAAACAGTCAGAAACATGCTTTTTTAAAACTTTTGGCACTTTTGACTGACAAAATTATTTTTAAGCACAAAACGCTCCCAAAAGCACCTTTTGTCATTTGTAGTTCAAAACAAGTGTTATTCATGGTCACATAGTAAGTTTCAAAGTCCAAACAGTCAGAAACATGCTTTTTTCACACTTTTGACTGAAAAAATGATTTTTAAGCACAAAACGCTCCAAAAAAGCACCTTTTGTCATTTGTAGTTCAAAACAAGTGTTATTCATGGTCACATAGTAAGTTTCAAAGTCCAAACAGTCAGAAACATGCTTTTTTCAAACTTTTGGCACTTTTGACTGACAAAGTGACTTTAAAGCACAAAACGCTCTCTAAAGCACGTTTTGTCATTTGAAGTTCAAAACAAGTGTTATTCATGGTCACATAGTAAGTTTCAAAGTCCAAACAGTCAGAAACATGCTTTTTTAAAACTTTTGGCACTTTTGACTGACAAAATTATTTTTAAGCACAAAACGCTCCCAAAAGCACCTTTTGTCATTTGTAGTTCAAAACAAGTGTTATTCATGGTCACATAGTAAGTTTCAAAGTCCAAACAGTCAGAAACATGCTTTTTTCACACTTTTGGCACTTTTGACTGACAAAATGACTTTAAAGCACAAAACGCTCTCTAAAGCACCTTTTGTCATTTGAAGTTCAAAACAAGTGTTATTCATGGTCACATTGTAAGTTTCAAAGTCCAAACAGTCAGAAACATGCTTTTTTCACACTTTTGGCACTTTTGACTGAAAAAAAAAATATTTTTAAGCACAAAACGCTCCTAAATTCATCTTTTGTCATTTGTAGTTCAAAACAATTGTCATTCATGGTCACATAGTAAGTTTCAAAGTCCAAACAGTCAGAAACATAGTTTTTTCACACTTTTGACTGACAAAATGACTTTAAAGAACAAAACGCTCTCTAAAGCACATTTTGTCATTTGAAGTTCAAAACAAGTGTTATTCATGGTCACCTTGTAAGTTTCAAAGTCCAAACAGTGAGAAACATGCTTTTTTCACACTTTTGGCACTTTTGACTGACAAAATGACTTTAAAGGACAAAACGCTCTCTAAAGCACGTTTTGTCATTTGAAGTTCAAAACAAGTGTTATTCATGGTCACATTGTAAGTTTCAAAGTCCAAACAGTCAGAAACATGCTTTTTTTAAACTTTTGGCAGTTTTGACAGACAAAATGACTTTAAAGCACAAAACGCTCTCTAAAGCACCTTTTTTCATTTGTAGTTCAAAACATGTGTTATTCATGGTCACATTGTAAGTTTCAAATTCCAAACATTCAGAAACATGCTTTTTTCACAGTTTTGGCACTTTTGATTGACAAAATGACTTTAAAGCACAAAACGCTCTCTAAAGCACGTTTTGTCATTTGAAGTTCAAAACAAGTGTTATTCATGGTCACATTGTAAGTTTCAAAGTCCAAACAGTCAGAAACATGTTTTTTTGACACTTTTGACACTTTTGATTGACAAAATGATTTTTAAAGTACAAAACGCTCCCAAAAGCACCTTTTGTCATTTGTAGTTCAAAACAAGTGTTATTCATGGTCACATAGTAAGTTTCAAAGTCCAAACAGTCAGAAACATGCTTTTTTCACACTTTTGGCACTTTTGACTGACAAAATGACTTTAAAGCACAAAACGCTCTCTAAAGCACGTTTTGTCATTTGAAGTTCAAAACAAGTGTTATTCATGGTCACATTGTAAGTTTCAAAGTCCAAACAGTCAGAAACATGCTTTTTTCACACTTTTGGCACTTTTGACAGACAAAATGACTTTAAAGCACAAAACGCTCTCTAAAGCACCTTTTTTCATTTGTAGTTCAAAACATGTGTTATTCATGGTCACATTGTAAGTTTCAAATTCCAAACATTCAGAAACATGCTTTTTTCACAGTTTTGGCACTTTTGATTGACAAAATGACTTTAAAGCACAAAACGCTCTCTAAAGCACGTTTTGTCATTTGAAGTTCAAAACAAGTGTTATTCATGGTCACATTGTAAGTTTCAAAGTCCAAACAGTCAGAAACATGCTTTTTTCACACTTTTGACACTTTTGACTGACAAAATGATTTTTAAGCACAAAACTCTCCCAAAAGCACCTTTTGTCATTTGTAGTTCAAAACATATGTTATTCATGGTCACATAGTAAGTTTCAAAGTCCAAACAGTCAGAAACATGTTTTTTTGACACTTTTGACACTTTTGATTGACAAAATGATTTTTAAAGTACAAAACGCTTCCAAAAGCACCTTTTGTCATTTGTAGTTCAAAACAAGTGTTATTCATGGTCACATAGTAAGTTTCAAAGTCCAAACAGTCAGAAACATGCTTTTTTCACACTTTTGACTGAAAAAATGATTTTTAAGCACAAAACGCTCCCAAAAGCACCTTTTGTCATTTGTAGTTCAAAACATGTGTTATTCATGGTCAAATTGTAAGTTTCAAAGTCCAAACAGTCAGAAACATGCTTTTTTAAAACTTTCGGCAGTTTTGACTGACAAAATGATTTTAAAGTACAAAACGCTCCCAAAAGCACCTTTTGTCATTTGTAGTTCAAAACAAGTGTTATTCATGGTCACATTGTAAGTTTCAAAGTCCAAACAGTCAGAAACATGCTTTTTTCAAACTTTTGGCAGTTTTGACTGACAAAATGACTTTAAAGCACAAAACGCTATCTAAAGCACGTTTTGTCATTTGAAGTTCAAAACAAGTGTTATTCATGGTCACATAGTAAGTTTCAAAGTCCAAACAGTCAGAAACATGCTTTTTTCACAGTTTTGGCAGTTTTGACTGAAAAAATGATTTTTAAGCACAAAACGCTCCCAAAAGCACCTTTTGTCATTTGTAGTTCAAAACATGTGTTATTCATGGTCAAATTGTAAGTTTCAAAGTCCAAACAGTCAGAAACATGCTTTTTTCACAGTTTTGGCACTTTTGACTGACAAAGTGACTTTAAAGCACAAAACGCTCTCTAAAGCACGTTTTGTCATTTGAAGTTCAAAACAAGTGTTATTCATGGTCACATAGTAAGTTTCAAAGTCCAAACAGTCAGAAACATGCTTTTTTCACAGTTTTGGCAGTTTTGACTGAAAAAATGATTTTTAAGCACAAAACGCTCCCAAAAGCACCTTTTGTCATTTGTAGTTCAAAACATGTGTTATTCATGGTCAAATTGTAAGTTTCAAAGTCCAAACAGTCAGAAACATGCTTTTTTCAAACTTTTGGCACTTTTGACTGACAAAGTGACTTTAAAGCACAAAACGCTCTCTAAAGCACGTTTTGTCATTTGAAGTTCAAAACAAGTGTTATTCATGGTCACATAGTAAGTTTCAAAGTCCAAACAGTCAGAAACATGCTTTTTTAAAACTTTTGGCACTTTTGACTGACAAAATTATTTTTAAGCACAAAACGCTCCCAAAAGCACCTTTTGTCATTTGTAGTTCAAAACAAGTGTTATTCATGGTCACATAGTAAGTTTCAAAGTCCAAACAGTCAGAAACATGCTTTTTTCAAACTTTTGGCAGTTTTGACTGACAAAATGACTTTAAAGCACAAAACGCTATCTAAAGCACGTTTTGTCATTTGAAGTTCAAAACAAGTGTGATTCATGGTCACATAGTAAGTTTCAAAGTCCAAACAGTCAGAAACATGCTTTTTTCAAACTTTTGGCACTTTTGACTGACAAAATGACTTTAAAGCACAAAACGCTATCTAAAGCACGTTTTGTCATTTGAAGTTCAAAACAAGTGTTATTCATGGTCACAGTAAGTTTCAAAGTCCAAACAGTCAGAAACATGCTTTTTTCACAGTTTTGCCACTTTTGACTGACAAAGTGACTTTAAAGCACAAAACGCTCACTAAAGCACGTTTTGTCATTTGAAGTTCAAAACAAGTGTTATTCATGGTCACATAGTAAGTTTCAAAGTCCAAAAAGTCAGAAACATGCTTTTTTCACACTTTTGGCACTTTTGACTGACAAAATGATTTTTAAGCACAAAACGCTCCCAAAAGCACCTTTTGTCATTTGTAGTTCAAAACAAGTGTTATTCATGGTCACATAGTAAGTTTCAAAGTCCAAACAGTCAGAAACATGCTTTTTTCAAACTTTTGGCAGTTTTGACTGACAAAATGACTTTAAAGCACAAAACGCTATCTAAAGCACGTTTTGTCATTTGAAGTTCAAAACAAGTGTTATTCATGGTCACATAGTAAGTTTCAAAGTCCAAACAGTCAGAAACATGCTTTTTTCACAGTTTTGGCAGTTTTGACTGAAAAAATGATTTTTAAGCACAAAACGCTCCCAAAAGCACCTTTTGTCATTTGTAGTTCAAAACATGTGTTATTCATGGTCAAATTGTAAGTTTCAAAGTCCAAACAGTCAGAAACATGCTTTTTTCACAGTTTTGGCACTTTTGACTGACAAAGTGACTTCAAAGAACAAAACGCTCTCTAAAGCACGTTTTGTCATTTGAAGTTCAAAACAAGTGTTATTCATGGTCACATAGTAAGTTTCAAAGTCCAAACAGTCAGAAACATGCTTTTTTCAAACTTTTGGCAGTTTTGACTGACAAAATGACTTTAAAGCACAAAACGCTATCTAAAGCACCTTTTGTCATTTGAAGTTCAAAACAAGTGTTATTCATGGTCACATAGTAAGTTTCAAAGTCCAAACAGTCAGAAACATGCTTTTTTCACACTTTTGGCAGTTTTGACTGACAAAATGACTTTAAAGCACAAAACGCTCTCTAAAGCACGTTTTGTCATTTGTAGTTCAAAACAAGTGTTATTCATGGTCACATAGTAAGTTTCAAAGTCCAAACAGTCAGAAACATGCTTTTTTCAAACTTTTGGCAGTTTTGACTGACAAAATGACTTTAAAGCACAAAACGCTATCTAAAGCACGTTTTGTCATTTGAAGTTCAAAACAAGTGTTATTCATGGTCACATAGTAAGTTTCAAAGTCCAAACAGTCAGAAACATGCTTTTTTAAAACTTTTGGCACTTTTGACTGACAAAATTATTTTTAAGCACAAAACGCTCCCAAAAGCACCTTTTGTCATTTGTAGTTCAAAACAAGTGTTATTCATGGTCACATAGTAAGTTTCAAAGTCCAAACAGTCAGAAACATGCTTTTTTCACACTTTTGACTGAAAAAATGATTTTTAAGCACAAAACGCTCCCAAAAGCACCTTTTGTCATTTGTAGTTCAAAACAAGTGTTATTCATGGTCACATAGTAAGTTTCAAAGTCCAAACAGTCAGAAACATGCTTTTTTCACACTTTTGACTGAAAAAATGACTTTAAAGCACAAAACGCTCTCTAAAGCACGTTTTGTCATTTGTAGTTCAAAACAAGTGTTATTCATGGTCACATAGTAAGTTTCAAAGTCCAAACAGTCAGAAACATGCTTTTTTCACACTTTTGACTGAAAAAATGACTTTAAAGCACAAAACGCTCTCTAAAGCACGTTTTGTCATTTGTAGTTCAAAACAAGTGTTATTCATGGTCACATAGTAAGTTTCAAAGTCCAAACAGTCAGAAACATGCTTTTTTAAAACTTTCGGCAGTTTTGACTGACAAAATGATTTTAAAGTACAAAACGCTCCCAAAAGCACCTTTTGTCATTTGTAGTTCAAAACAAGTGTTATTCATGGTCACATAGTAAGTTTCAAAGTCCAAACAGTCAGAAACATGCTTTTTTCACAGTTTTGGCAGTTTTGACTGAAAAAATGATTTTTAAGCACAAAACGCTCCCAAAAGCACCTTTTGTCATTTGTAGTTCAAAACATGTGTTATTCATGGTCAAATTGTAAGTTTCAAAGTCCAAACAGTCAGAAACATGCTTTTTTCAAACTTTTGGCACTTTTGACTGACAAAGTGACTTTAAAGCACAAAACGCTCTCTAAAGCACGTTTTGTCATTTGAAGTTCAAAACAAGTGTTATTCATGGTCACATAGTAAGTTTCAAAGTCCAAACAGTCAGAAACATGCTTTTTTAAAACTTTTGGCACTTTTGACTGACAAAATTATTTTTAAGCACAAAACGCTCCCAAAAGCACCTTTTGTCATTTGTAGTTCAAAACAAGTGTTATTCATGGTCACATTGTAAGTTTCAAAGTCCAAACAGTCAGAAACATGCTTTTTTAAAACTTTTGGCACTTTTGACTGACAAAATTATTTTTAAGCACAAAACGCTCCCAAAAGCACCTTTTGTCATTTGTAGTTCAAAACAAGTGTTATTCATGGTCACATAGTAAGTTTCAAAGTCCAAACAGTCAGAAACATGCTTTTTTCACACTTTTGACTGAAAAAATGATTTTTAAGCACAAAACGCTCCAAAAAAGCACCTTTTGTCATTTGTAGTTCAAAACAAGTGTTATTCATGGTCACATAGTAAGTTTCAAAGTCCAAACAGTCAGAAACATGCTTTTTTCACACTTTTGACTGAAAAAATGACTTTAAAGCACAAAACGCTCTCTAAAGCACGTTTTGTCATTTGTAGTTCAAAACAAGTGTTATTCATGGTCACATAGTAAGTTTCAAAGTCCAAACAGTCAGAAACATGCTTTTTTCACACTTTTGACTGAAAAAATGACTTTAAAGCACAAAACGCTCTCTAAAGCACGTTTTGTCATTTGTAGTTCAAAACAAGTGTTATTCATGGTCACATAGTAAGTTTCAAAGTCCAAACAGTCAGAAACATGCTTTTTTAAAACTTTCGGCAGTTTTGACTGACAAAATGATTTTAAAGTACAAAACGCTCCCAAAAGCACCTTTTGTCATTTGTAGTTCAAAACAAGTGTTATTCATGGTCACATAGTAAGTTTCAAAGTCCAAACAGTCAGAAACATGCTTTTTTCAAACTTTTGGCAGTTTTGACTGACAAAATGACTTTAAAGCACAAAACGCTATCTAAAGCACGTTTTGTCATTTGAAGTTCAAAACAAGTGTTATTCATGGTCAAATTGTAAGTTTCAAAGTCCAAACAGTCAGAAACATGCTTTTTTCAAAGTTTTGGCACTTTTGACTGACAAAGTGACTTTAAAGCACAAAACGCTCTCTAAAGCACGTTTTGTCATTTGAAGTTCAAAACAAGTGTTATTCATCGTCACATAGTAAGTTTCAAAGTCCAAACAGTCAGAAACATGCTTTTTTCACAGTTTTGGCAGTTTTGACTGAAAAAATGATTTTTAAGCACAAAACGCTCCCAAAAGCACCTTTTGTCATTTGTAGTTCAAAACATGTGTTATTCATGGTCAAATTGTAAGTTTCAAAGTCCAAACAGTCAGAAACATGCTTTTTTCACAGTTTTGGCACTTTTGACTGACAAAGTGACTTTAAAGCACAAAACGCTCTCTAAAGCACGTTTTGTCATTTGTAGTTCAAAACAAGTGTTATTCATGGTCACATAGTAAGTTTCAAAGTCCAAACAGTCAGAAACATGCTTTTTTCACAGTTTTGGCAGTTTTGACTGAAAAAATGATTTTTAAGCACAAAACGCTCCCAAAAGCACCTTTTGTCATTTGTAGTTCAAAACATGTGTTATTCATGGTCAAATTGTAAGTTTCAAAGTCCAAACAGTCAGAAACATGCTTTTTTCACACTTTTGACTGAAAAAATGACTTTAAAGCACAAAACGCTCTCTAAAGCACGTTTTGTCATTTGTAGTTCAAAACAAGTGTTATTCATGGTCACATAGTAAGTTTCAAAGTCCAAACAGTCAGAAACATGCTTTTTTCACACTTTTGACTGAAAAAATGACTTTAAAGCACAAAACGCTCTCTAAAGCACGTTTTGTCATTTGTAGTTCAAAACAAGTGTTATTCATGGTCACATAGTAAGTTTCAAAGTCCAAACAGTCAGAAACATGCTTTTTTAAAACTTTCGGCAGTTTTGACTGACAAAATGATTTTAAAGTACAAAACGCTCCCAAAAGCACCTTTTGTCATTTGTAGTTCAAAACAAGTGTTATTCATGGTCACATAGTAAGTTTCAAAGTCCAAACAGTCAGAAACATGCTTTTTTCAAACTTTTGGCAGTTTTGACTGACAAAATGACTTTAAAGCACAAAACGCTATCTAAAGCACGTTTTGTCATTTGAAGTTCAAAACAAGTGTTATTCATGGTCAAATTGTAAGTTTCAAAGTCCAAACAGTCAGAAACATGCTTTTTTCACAGTTTTGGCACTTTTGACTGACAAAGTGACTTTAAAGCACAAAACGCTCTCTAAAGCACGTTTTGTCATTTGAAGTTCAAAACAAGTGTTATTCATCGTCACATAGTAAGTTTCAAAGTCCAAACAGTCAGAAACATGCTTTTTTCACAGTTTTGGCAGTTTTGACTGAAAAAATGATTTTTAAGCACAAAACGCTCCCAAAAGCACCTTTTGTCATTTGTAGTTCAAAACATGTGTTATTCATGGTCAAATTGTAAGTTTCAAAGTCCAAACAGTCAGAAACATGCTTTTTTCACAGTTTTGGCACTTTTGACTGACAAAGTGACTTTAAAGCACAAAACGCTCTCTAAAGCACGTTTTGTCATTTGTAGTTCAAAACAAGTGTTATTCATGGTCACATAGTAAGTTTCAAAGTCCAAACAGTCAGAAACATGCTTTTTTCACAGTTTTGGCAGTTTTGACTGAAAAAATGATTTTTAAGCACAAAACGCTCCCAAAAGCACCTTTTGTCATTTGTAGTTCAAAACATGTGTTATTCATGGTCAAATTGTAAGTTTCAAAGTCCAAACAGTCAGAAACATGCTTTTTTCACACTTTTGACTGAAAAAATGACTTTAAAGCACAAAACGCTCTCTAAAGCACGTTTTGTCATTTGTAGTTCAAAACAAGTGTTATTCATGGTCACATAGTAAGTTTCAAAGTCCAAACAGTCAGAAACATGCTTTTTTCACACTTTTGACTGAAAAAATGACTTTAAAGCACAAAACGCTCTCTAAAGCACGTTTTGTCATTTGTAGTTCAAAACAAGTGTTATTCATGGTCACATAGTAAGTTTCAAAGTCCAAACAGTCAGAAACATGCTTTTTTAAAACTTTCGGCAGTTTTGACTGACAAAATGATTTTAAAGTACAAAACGCTCCCAAAAGCACCTTTTGTCATTTGTAGTTCAAAACAAGTGTTATTCATGGTCACATAGTAAGTTTCAAAGTCCAAACAGTCAGAAACATGCTTTTTTAAAACTTTTGGCACTTTTGACTGACAAAATTATTTTTAAGCACAAAACGCTCCCAAAAGCACCTTTTGTCATTTGTAGTTCAAAACAAGTGTTATTCATGGTCACATAGTAAGTTTCAAAGTCCAAACAGTCAGAAACATGCTTTTTTCACACTTTTGACTGAAAAAATGATTTTTAAGTACAAAACGCTCCCTAAAGCACCTTTTGTCATTTGTAGTTCAAAACAAGTGTTATTCATGGTCACATAGTAAGTTTCAAAGTCCAAACAGTCAGAAACATGCTTTTTTCACACTTTTGACTGAAAAAATGACTTTAAAGCACAAAACGCTCTCTAAAGCACGTTTTGTCATTTGTAGTTCAAAACAAGTGTTATTCATGGTCACATAGTAAGTTTCAAAGTCCAAACAGTCAGAAACATGCTTTTTTCACACTTTTGACTGAAAAAATGACTTTAAAGCACAAAACGCTCTCTAAAGCACGTTTTGTCATTTGTAGTTCAAAACAAGTGTTATTCATGGTCACATAGTAAGTTTCAAAGTCCAAACAGTCAGAAACATGCTTTTTTAAAACTTTCGGCAGTTTTGACTGACAAAATGATTTTAAAGTACAAAACGCTCCCAAAAGCACCTTTTGTCATTTGTAGTTCAAAACAAGTGTTATTCATGGTCACATAGTAAGTTTCAAAGTCCAAACAGTCAGAAACATGCTTTTTTCACAGTTTTGGCAGTTTTGACTGAAAAAATGATTTTTAAGCACAAAACGCTCCCAAAAGCACCTTTTGTCATTTGTAGTTCAAAACATGTGTTATTCATGGTCAAATTGTAAGTTTCAAAGTCCAAACAGTCAGAAACATGCTTTTTTCAAACTTTTGGCACTTTTGACTGACAAAGTGACTTTAAAGCACAAAACGCTCTCTAAAGCACGTTTTGTCATTTGAAGTTCAAAACAAGTGTTATTCATGGTCACATAGTAAGTTTCAAAGTCCAAACAGTCAGAAACATGCTTTTTTAAAACTTTTGGCACTTTTGACTGACAAAATTATTTTTAAGCACAAAACGCTCCCAAAAGCACCTTTTGTCATTTGTAGTTCAAAACAAGTGTTATTCATGGTCACATTGTAAGTTTCAAAGTCCAAACAGTCAGAAACATGCTTTTTTAAAACTTTTGGCACTTTTGACTGACAAAATTATTTTTAAGCACAAAACGCTCCCAAAAGCACCTTTTGTCATTTGTAGTTCAAAACAAGTGTTATTCATGGTCACATAGTAAGTTTCAAAGTCCAAACAGTCAGAAACATGCTTTTTTCACACTTTTGACTGAAAAAATGATTTTTAAGCACAAAACGCTCCAAAAAAGCACCTTTTGTCATTTGTAGTTCAAAACAAGTGTTATTCATGGTCACATAGTAAGTTTCAAAGTCCAAACAGTCAGAAACATGCTTTTTTCAAACTTTTGGCACTTTTGACTGACAAAGTGACTTTAAAGCACAAAACGCTCTCTAAAGCACGTTTTGTCATTTGAAGTTCAAAACAAGTGTTATTCATGGTCACATAGTAAGTTTCAAAGTCCAAACAGTCAGAAACATGCTTTTTTAAAACTTTTGGCACTTTTGACTGACAAAATTATTTTTAAGCACAAAACGCTCCCAAAAGCACCTTTTGTCATTTGTAGTTCAAAACAAGTGTTATTCATGGTCACATTGTAAGTTTCAAAGTCCAAACAGTCAGAAACATGCTTTTTTAAAACTTTTGGCACTTTTGACTGACAAAATTATTTTTAAGCACAAAACGCTCCCAAAAGCACCTTTTGTCATTTGTAGTTCAAAACAAGTGTTATTCATGGTCACATAGTAAGTTTCAAAGTCCAAACAGTCAGAAACATGCTTTTTTCACACTTTTGACTGAAAAAATGATTTTTAAGCACAAAACGCTCCAAAAAAGCACCTTTTGTCATTTGTAGTTCAAAACAAGTGTTATTCATGGTCACATAGTAAGTTTCAAAGTCCAAACAGTCAGAAACATGCTTTTTTTCAAACTTTTGGCACTTTTGACTGACAAAGTGACTTTAAAGCACAAAACGCTCTCTAAAGCACGTTTTGTCATTTGAAGTTCAAAACAAGTGTTATTCATGGTCACATAGTAAGTTTCAAAGTCCAAACAGTCAGAAACATGCTTTTTTAAAACTTTCGGCAGTTTTGACTGACAAAATGATTTTAAAGTACAAAACGCTCCCAAAAGCACCTTTTGTCATTTGTAGTTCAAAACAAGTGTTATTCATGGTCACATAGTAAGTTTCAAAGTCCAAACAGTCAGAAACATGCTTTTTTCACAGTTTTGGCAGTTTTGACTGAAAAAATGATTTTTAAGCACAAAACGCTCCCAAAAGCACCTTTTGTCATTTGTAGTTCAAAACATGTGTTATTCATGGTCAAATTGTAAGTTTCAAAGTCCAAACAGTCAGAAACATGCTTTTTTCAAACTTTTGGCACTTTTGACTGACAAAGTGACTTTAAAGCACAAAACGCTCTCTAAAGCACGTTTTGTCATTTGAAGTTCAAAACAAGTGTTATTCATGGTCACATAGTAAGTTTCAAAGTCCAAACAGTCAGAAACATGCTTTTTTAAAACTTTTGGCACTTTTGACTGACAAAATTATTTTTAAGCACAAAACGCTCCCAAAAGCACCTTTTGTCATTTGTAGTTCAAAACAAGTGTTATTCATGGTCACATTGTAAGTTTCAAAGTCCAAACAGTCAGAAACATGCTTTTTTAAAACTTTTGGCACTTTTGACTGACAAAATTATTTTTAAGCACAAAACGCTCCCAAAAGCACCTTTTGTCATTTGTAGTTCAAAACAAGTGTTATTCATGGTCACATAGTAAGTTTCAAAGTCCAAACAGTCAGAAACATGCTTTTTTCACACTTTTGACTGAAAAAATGATTTTTAAGCACAAAACGCTCCAAAAAAGCACCTTTTGTCATTTGTAGTTCAAAACAAGTGTTATTCATGGTCACATAGTAAGTTTCAAAGTCCAAACAGTCAGAAACATGCTTTTTTCAAACTTTTGGCACTTTTGACTGACAAAGTGACTTTAAAGCACAAAACGCTCTCTAAAGCACGTTTTGTCATTTGAAGTTCAAAACAAGTGTTATTCATGGTCACATAGTAAGTTTCAAAGTCCAAACAGTCAGAAACATGCTTTTTTAAAACTTTTGGCACTTTTGACTGACAAAATTATTTTTAAGCACAAAACGCTCCCAAAAGCACCTTTTGTCATTTGTAGTTCAAAACAAGTGTTATTCATGGTCACATTGTAAGTTTCAAAGTCCAAACAGTCAGAAACATGCTTTTTTAAAACTTTTGGCACTTTTGACTGACAAAATTATTTTTAAGCACAAAACGCTCCCAAAAGCACCTTTTGTCATTTGTAGTTCAAAACAAGTGTTATTCATGGTCACATAGTAAGTTTCAAAGTCCAAACAGTCAGAAACATGCTTTTTTCACACTTTTGACTGAAAAAATGATTTTTAAGCACAAAACGCTCCAAAAAAGCACCTTTTGTCATTTGTAGTTCAAAACAAGTGTTATTCATGGTCACATAGTAAGTTTCAAAGTCCAAACAGTCAGAAACATGCTTTTTTCAAACTTTTGGCACTTTTGACTGACAAAGTGACTTTAAAGCACAAAACGCTCTCTAAAGCACGTTTTGTCATTTGAAGTTCAAAACAAGTGTTATTCATGGTCACATAGTAAGTTTCAAAGTCCAAACAGTCAGAAACATGCTTTTTTAAAACTTTTGGCACTTTTGACTGACAAAATGATTTTTAAGCACAAAACGCTCCCAAAAGCACCTTTTGTCATTTGTAGTTCAAAACAAGTGTTATTCATGGTCACATAGTAAGTTTCAAAGTCCAAACAGTCAGAAACATGCTTTTTTCACACTTTTGGCACTTTTGACTGACAAAATGACTTTAAAGCACAAAACGCTCTCTAAAGCACCTTTTGTCATTTGAAGTTCAAAACAAGTGTTATTCATGGTCACATTGTAAGTTTCAAAGTCCAAACAGTCAGAAACATGCTTTTTTCACACTTTTGGCACTTTTGACTGAAAAAAAAAATATTTTTAAGCACAAAACGCTCCTAAATTCATCTTTTGTCATTTGTAGTTCAAAACAATTGTCATTCATGGTCACATAGTAAGTTTCAAAGTCCAAACAGTCAGAAACATAGTTTTTTCACACTTTTGACTGACAAAATGACTTTAAAGGACAAAACGCTCTCTAAAGCACGTTTTGTCATTTGAAGTTCAAAACAAGTGTTATTCATGGTCACATTGTAAGTTTCAAAGTCCAAACAGTCAGAAACATGCTTTTTTTAAACTTTTGGCAGTTTTGACAGACAAAATGACTTTAAAGCACAAAACGCTCTCTAAAGCACCTTTTTTCATTTGTAGTTCAAAACATGTGTTATTCATGGTCACATTGTAAGTTTCAAATTCCAAACAGTCAGAAACATGCTTTTTTCAAACTTTTGGCAGTTTTGATTGACAAAATGACTTTAAAGCACAAAACGCTCTCTAAAGCACGTTTTGTCATTTGAAGTTCAAAACAAGTGTTATTCATGGTCACATTGTAAGTTTCAAAGTCCAAACAGTCAGAAACATGTTTTTTTGACACTTTTGACACTTTTGATTGACAAAATGATTTTTAAAGTACAAAACGCTCCCAAAAGCACCTTTTGTCATTTGTAGTTCAAAACAAGTGTTATTCATGGTCACATAGTAAGTTTCAAAGTCCAAACAGTCAGAAACATGCTTTTTTCACACTTTTGGCACTTTTGACTGACAAAATGACTTTAAAGCACAAAACGCTCTCTAAAGCACGTTTTGTCATTTGAAGTTCAAAACAAGTGTTATTCATGGTCACATTGTAAGTTTCAAAGTCCAAACAGTCAGAAACATGCTTTTTTCACACTTTTGGCACTTTTGACAGACAAAATGACTTTAAAGCACAAAACGCTCTCTAAAGCACCTTTTTTCATTTGTAGTTCAAAACATGTGTTATTCATGGTCACATTGTAAGTTTCAAATTCCAAACATTCAGAAACATGCTTTTTTCACAGTTTTGGCACTTTTGATTGACAAAATGACTTTAAAGCACAAAACGCTCTCTAAAGCACGTTTTGTCATTTGAAGTTCAAAACAAGTGTTATTCATGGTCACATTGTAAGTTTCAAAGTCCAAACAGTCAGAAACATGCTTTTTTCACACTTTTGACACTTTTGACTGACAAAATGATTTTTAAGCACAAAACTCTCCCAAAAGCACCTTTTGTCATTTGTAGTTCAAAACATATGTTATTCATGGTCACATAGTAAGTTTCAAAGTCCAAACAGTCAGAAACATGTTTTTTTGACACTTTTGACACTTTTGATTGACAAAATGATTTTTAAAGTACAAAACGCTTCCAAAAGCACCTTTTGTCATTTGTAGTTCAAAACAAGTGTTATTCATGGTCACATAGTAAGTTTCAAAGTCCAAACAGTCAGAAACATGCTTTTTTCACACTTTTGACTGAAAAAATGATTTTTAAGCACAAAACGCTCCCAAAAGCACCTTTTGTCATTTGTAGTTCAAAACATGTGTTATTCATGGTCAAATTGTAAGTTTCAAAGTCCAAACAGTCAGAAACATGCTTTTTTAAAACTTTCGGCAGTTTTGACTGACAAAATGATTTTAAAGTACAAAACGCTCCCAAAAGCACCTTTTGTCATTTGTAGTTCAAAACAAGTGTTATTCATGGTCACATTGTAAGTTTCAAAGTCCAAACAGTCAGAAACATGCTTTTTTCAAACTTTTGGCAGTTTTGACTGACAAAATGACTTTAAAGCACAAAACGCTATCTAAAGCACGTTTTGTCATTTGAAGTTCAAAACAAGTGTTATTCATGGTCAAATTGTAAGTTTCAAAGTCCAAACAGTCAGAAACATGCTTTTTTCACAGTTTTGGCACTTTTGACTGACAAAGTGACTTTAAAGCACAAAACGCTCTCTAAAGCACGTTTTGTCATTTGAAGTTCAAAACAAGTGTTATTCATGGTCACATAGTAAGTTTCAAAGTCCAAACAGTCAGAAACATGCTTTTTTCACAGTTTTGGCAGTTTTGACTGAAAAAATGATTTTTAAGCACAAAACGCTCCCAAAAGCACCTTTTGTCATTTGTAGTTCAAAACATGTGTTATTCATGGTCAAATTGTAAGTTTCAAAGTCCAAACAGTCAGAAACATGCTTTTTTCAAACTTTTGGCACTTTTGACTGACAAAGTGACTTTAAAGCACAAAACGCTCTCTAAAGCACGTTTTGTCATTTGAAGTTCAAAACAAGTGTTATTCATGGTCACATAGTAAGTTTCAAAGTCCAAACAGTCAGAAACATGCTTTTTTAAAACTTTTGGCACTTTTGACTGACAAAATTATTTTTAAGCACAAAACGCTCCCAAAAGCACCTTTTGTCATTTGTAGTTCAAAACAAGTGTTATTCATGGTCACATAGTAAGTTTCAAAGTCCAAACAGTCAGAAACATGCTTTTTTCAAACTTTTGGCAGTTTTGACTGACAAAATGACTTTAAAGCACAAAACGCTATCTAAAGCACGTTTTGTCATTTGAAGTTCAAAACAAGTGTTATTCATGGTCACATAGTAAGTTTCAAAGTCCAAACAGTCAGAAACATGCTTTTTTCAAACTTTTGGCACTTTTGACTGACAAAATGACTTTAAAGCACAAAACGCTATCTAAAGCACGTTTTGTCATTTGAAGTTCAAAACAAGTGTTATTCATGGTCACAGTAAGTTTCAAAGTCCAAACAGTCAGAAACATGCTTTTTTCACAGTTTTGCCACTTTTGACTGACAAAGTGACTTTAAAGCACAAAACGCTCACTAAAGCACGTTTTGTCATTTGAAGTTCAAAACAAGTGTTATTCATGGTCACATAGTAAGTTTCAAAGTCCAAAAAGTCAGAAACATGCTTTTTTCACACTTTTGGCACTTTTGACTGACAAAATGATTTTTAAGCACAAAACGCTCCCAAAAGCACCTTTTGTCATTTGTAGTTCAAAACAAGTGTTATTCATGGTCACATAGTAAGTTTCAAAGTCCAAACAGTCAGAAACATGCTTTTTTCAAACTTTTGGCAGTTTTGACTGACAAAATGACTTTAAAGCACAAAACGCTATCTAAAGCACGTTTTGTCATTTGAAGTTCAAAACAAGTGTTATTCATGGTCACATAGTAAGTTTCAAAGTCCAAACAGTCAGAAACATGCTTTTTTCACAGTTTTGGCAGTTTTGACTGAAAAAATGATTTTTAAGCACAAAACGCTCCCAAAAGCACCTTTTGTCATTTGTAGTTCAAAACATGTGTTATTCATGGTCAAATTGTAAGTTTCAAAGTCCAAACAGTCAGAAACATGCTTTTTTCACAGTTTTGGCACTTTTGACTGACAAAGTGACTTCAAAGAACAAAACGCTCTCTAAAGCACGTTTTGTCATTTGAAGTTCAAAACAAGTGTTATTCATGGTCACATAGTAAGTTTCAAAGTCCAAACAGTCAGAAACATGCTTTTTTCAAACTTTTGGCACTTTTGACTGACAAAGTGACTTTAAAGCACAAAACGCTCTCTAAAGCACGTTTTGTCATTTGAAGTTCAAAACAAGTGTTATTCATGGTCACATAGTAAGTTTCAAAGTCCAAACAGTCAGAAACATGCTTTTTTCACACTTTTGGCAGTTTTGACTGACAAAATGACTTTAAAGCACAAAACGCTCTCTAAAGCACGTTTTGTCATTTGTAGTTCAAAACAAATGTTATTCATGGTCACATAGTAAGTTTCAAAGTCCAAACAGTCAGAAACATGCTTTTTTCAAACTTTTGGCAGTTTTGACTGACAAAATGACTTTAAAGCACAAAACGCTATCTAAAGCACGTTTTGTCATTTGAAGTTCAAAACAAGTGTTATTCATGGTCACATAGTAAGTTTCAAAGTCCAAACAGTCAGAAACATGCTTTTTTAAAACTTTTGGCACTTTTGACTGACAAAATTATTTTTAAGCACAAAACGCTCCCAAAAGCACCTTTTGTCATTTGTAGTTCAAAACAAGTGTTATTCATGGTCACATAGTAAGTTTCAAAGTCCAAACAGTCAGAAACATGCTTTTTTCACACTTTTGACTGAAAAAATGATTTTTAAGCACAAAACGCTCCCAAAAGCACCTTTTGTCATTTGTAGTTCAAAACAAGTGTTATTCATGGTCACATAGTAAGTTTCAAAGTCCAAACAGTCAGAAACATGCTTTTTTCACACTTTTGACTGAAAAAATGACTTTAAAGCACAAAACGCTCTCTAAAGCACGTTTTGTCATTTGTAGTTCAAAACAAGTGTTATTCATGGTCACATAGTAAGTTTCAAAGTCCAAACAGTCAGAAACATGCTTTTTTCACACTTTTGACTGAAAAAATGACTTTAAAGCACAAAACGCTCTCTAAAGCACGTTTTGTCATTTGTAGTTCAAAACAAGTGTTATTCATGGTCACATAGTAAGTTTCAAAGTCCAAACAGTCAGAAACATGCTTTTTTAAAACTTTCGGCAGTTTTGACTGACAAAATGATTTTAAAGTACAAAACGCTCCCAAAAGCACCTTTTGTCATTTGTAGTTCAAAACAAGTGTTATTCATGGTCACATAGTAAGTTTCAAAGTCCAAACAGTCAGAAACATGCTTTTTTCACAGTTTTGGCAGTTTTGACTGAAAAAATGATTTTTAAGCACAAAACGCTCCCAAAAGCACCTTTTGTCATTTGTAGTTCAAAACATGTGTTATTCATGGTCAAATTGTAAGTTTCAAAGTCCAAACAGTCAGAAACATGCTTTTTTCAAACTTTTGGCACTTTTGACTGACAAAGTGACTTTAAAGCACAAAACGCTCTCTAAAGCACGTTTTGTCATTTGAAGTTCAAAACAAGTGTTATTCATGGTCACATAGTAAGTTTCAAAGTCCAAACAGTCAGAAACATGCTTTTTTAAAACTTTTGGCACTTTTGACTGACAAAATTATTTTTAAGCACAAAACGCTCCCAAAAGCACCTTTTGTCATTTGTAGTTCAAAACAAGTGTTATTCATGGTCACATTGTAAGTTTCAAAGTCCAAACAGTCAGAAACATGCTTTTTTAAAACTTTTGGCACTTTTGACTGACAAAATTATTTTTAAGCACAAAACGCTCCCAAAAGCACCTTTTGTCATTTGTAGTTCAAAACAAGTGTTATTCATGGTCACATAGTAAGTTTCAAAGTCCAAACAGTCAGAAACATGCTTTTTTCACACTTTTGACTGAAAAAATGATTTTTAAGCACAAAACGCTCCAAAAAAGCACCTTTTGTCATTTGTAGTTCAAAACAAGTGTTATTCATGGTCACATAGTAAGTTTCAAAGTCCAAACAGTCAGAAACATGCTTTTTTCACACTTTTGACTGAAAAAATGACTTTAAAGCACAAAACGCTCTCTAAAGCACGTTTTGTCATTTGTAGTTCAAAACAAGTGTTATTCATGGTCACATAGTAAGTTTCAAAGTCCAAACAGTCAGAAACATGCTTTTTTCACACTTTTGACTGAAAAAATGACTTTAAAGCACAAAACGCTCTCTAAAGCACGTTTTGTCATTTGTAGTTCAAAACAAGTGTTATTCATGGTCACATAGTAAGTTTCAAAGTCCAAACAGTCAGAAACATGCTTTTTTAAAACTTTCGGCAGTTTTGACTGACAAAATGATTTTAAAGTACAAAACGCTCCCAAAAGCACCTTTTGTCATTTGTAGTTCAAAACAAGTGTTATTCATGGTCACATAGTAAGTTTCAAAGTCCAAACAGTCAGAAACATGCTTTTTTCAAACTTTTGGCACTTTTGACTGACAAAATGACTTTAAAGCACAAAACGCTATCTAAAGCACGTTTTGTCATTTGAAGTTCAAAACAAGTGTTATTCATGGTCAAATTGTAAGTTTCAAAGTCCAAACAGTCAGAAACATGCTTTTTTCACAGTTTTGGCACTTTTGACTGACAAAGTGACTTTAAAGCACAAAACGCTCTCTAAAGCACGTTTTGTCATTTGAAGTTCAAAACAAGTGTTATTCATCGTCACATAGTAAGTTTCAAAGTCCAAACAGTCAGAAACATGCTTTTTTCACAGTTTTGGCAGTTTTGACTGAAAAAATGATTTTTAAGCACAAAACGCTCCCAAAAGCACCTTTTGTCATTTGTAGTTCAAAACATGTGTTATTCATGGTCAAATTGTAAGTTTCAAAGTCCAAACAGTCAGAAACATGCTTTTTTCACAGTTTTGGCACTTTTGACTGACAAAGTGACTTTAAAGCACAAAACGCTCTCTAAAGCACGTTTTGTCATTTGTAGTTCAAAACAAGTGTTATTCATGGTCACATAGTAAGTTTCAAAGTCCAAACAGTCAGAAACATGCTTTTTTCACAGTTTTGGCAGTTTTGACTGAAAAAATGATTTTTAAGCACAAAACGCTCCCAAAAGCACCTTTTGTCATTTGTAGTTCAAAACATGTGTTATTCATGGTCAAATTGTAAGTTTCAAAGTCCAAACAGTCAGAAACATGCTTTTTTCACACTTTTGACTGAAAAAATGACTTTAAAGCACAAAACGCTCTCTAAAGCACGTTTTGTCATTTGTAGTTCAAAACAAGTGTTATTCATGGTCACATAGTAAGTTTCAAAGTCCAAACAGTCAGAAACATGCTTTTTTCACACTTTTGACTGAAAAAATGACTTTAAAGCACAAAACGCTCTCTAAAGCACGTTTTGTCATTTGTAGTTCAAAACAAGTGTTATTCATGGTCACATAGTAAGTTTCAAAGTCCAAACAGTCAGAAACATGCTTTTTTAAAACTTTCGGCAGTTTTGACTGACAAAATGATTTTAAAGTACAAAACGCTCCCAAAAGCACCTTTTGTCATTTGTAGTTCAAAACAAGTGTTATTCATGGTCACATAGTAAGTTTCAAAGTCCAAACAGTCAGAAACTTGCTTTTTTCAAACTTTTGGCAGTTTTGACTGACAAAATGACTTTAAAGCACAAAACGCTATCTAAAGCACGTTTTGTCATTTGAAGTTCAAAACAAGTGTTATTCATGGTCAAATTGTAAGTTTCAAAGTCCAAACAGTCAGAAACATGCTTTTTTCACAGTTTTGGCACTTTTGACTGACAAAGTGACTTTAAAGCACAAAACGCTCTCTAAAGCACGTTTTGTCATTTGAAGTTCAAAACAAGTGTTATTCATCGTCACATAGTAAGTTTCAAAGTCCAAACAGTCAGAAACATGCTTTTTTCACAGTTTTGGCAGTTTTGACTGAAAAAATGATTTTTAAGCACAAAACGCTCCCAAAAGCACCTTTTGTCATTTGTAGTTCAAAACATGTGTTATTCATGGTCAAATTGTAAGTTTCAAAGTCCAAACAGTCAGAAACATGCTTTTTTCACAGTTTTGGCACTTTTGACTGACAAAGTGACTTTAAAGCACAAAACGCTCTCTAAAGCACGTTTTGTCATTTGTAGTTCAAAACAAGTGTTATTCATGGTCACATAGTAAGTTTCAAAGTCCAAACAGTCAGAAACATGCTTTTTTCACAGTTTTGGCAGTTTTGACTGAAAAAATGATTTTTAAGCACAAAACGCTCCCAAAAGCACCTTTTGTCATTTGTAGTTCAAAACATGTGTTATTCATGGTCAAATTGTAAGTTTCAAAGTCCAAACAGTCAGAAACATGCTTTTTTCACACTTTTGACTGAAAAAATGACTTTAAAGCACAAAACGCTCTCTAAAGCACGTTTTGTCATTTGTAGTTCAAAACAAGTGTTATTCATGGTCACATAGTAAGTTTCAAAGTCCAAACAGTCAGAAACATGCTTTTTTCACACTTTTGACTGAAAAAATGACTTTAAAGCACAAAACGCTCTCTAAAGCACGTTTTGTCATTTGTAGTTCAAAACAAGTGTTATTCATGGTCACATAGTAAGTTTCAAAGTCCAAACAGTCAGAAACATGCTTTTTTAAAACTTTCGGCAGTTTTGACTGACAAAATGATTTTAAAGTACAAAACGCTCCCAAAAGCACCTTTTGTCATTTGTAGTTCAAAACAAGTGTTATTCATGGTCACATAGTAAGTTTCAAAGTCCAAACAGTCAGAAACATGCTTTTTTCACAGTTTTGGCAGTTTTGACTGAAAAAATGATTTTTAAGCACAAAACGCTCCCAAAAGCACCTTTTGTCATTTGTAGTTCAAAACATGTGTTATTCATGGTCAAATTGTAAGTTTCAAAGTCCAAACAGTCAGAAACATGCTTTTTTCAAACTTTTGGCACTTTTGACTGACAAAGTGACTTTAAAGCACAAAACGCTCTCTAAAGCACGTTTTGTCATTTGAAGTTCAAAACAAGTGTTATTCATGGTCACATAGTAAGTTTCAAAGTCCAAACAGTCAGAAACATGCTTTTTTAAAACTTTTGGCACTTTTGACTGACAAAATTATTTTTAAGCACAAAACGCTCCCAAAAGCACCTTTTGTCATTTGTAGTTCAAAACAAGTGTTATTCATGGTCACATTGTAAGTTTCAAAGTCCAAACAGTCAGAAACATGCTTTTTTAAAACTTTTGGCACTTTTGACTGACAAAATTATTTTTAAGCACAAAACGCTCCCAAAAGCACCTTTTGTCATTTGTAGTTCAAAACAAGTGTTATTCATGGTCACATAGTAAGTTTCAAAGTCCAAACAGTCAGAAACATGCTTTTTTCACACTTTTGACTGAAAAAATGATTTTTAAGCACAAAACGCTCCAAAAAAGCACCTTTTGTCATTTGTAGTTCAAAACAAGTGTTATTCATGGTCACATAGTAAGTTTCAAAGTCCAAACAGTCAGAAACATGCTTTTTTCACACTTTTGACTGAAAAAATGACTTTAAAGCACAAAACGCTCTCTAAAGCACGTTTTGTCATTTGTAGTTCAAAACAAGTGTTATTCATGGTCACATAGTAAGTTTCAAAGTCCAAACAGTCAGAAACATGCTTTTTTCACACTTTTGACTGAAAAAATGACTTTAAAGCACAAAACGCTCTCTAAAGCACGTTTTGTCATTTGTAGTTCAAAACAAGTGTTATTCATGGTCACATAGTAAGTTTCAAAGTCCAAACAGTCAGAAACATGCTTTTTTAAAACTTTCGGCAGTTTTGACTGACAAAATGATTTTAAAGTACAAAACGCTCCCAAAAGCACCTTTTGTCATTTGTAGTTCAAAACAAGTGTTATTCATGGTCACATAGTAAGTTTCAAAGTCCAAACAGTCAGAAACATGCTTTTTTCAAACTTTTGGCAGTTTTGACTGACAAAATGACTTTAAAGCACAAAACGCTATCTAAAGCACGTTTTGTCATTTGAAGTTCAAAACAAGTGTTATTCATGGTCAAATTGTAAGTTTCAAAGTCCAAACAGTCAGAAACATGCTTTTTTCACAGTTTTGGCACTTTTGACTGACAAAGTGACTTTAAAGCACAAAACGCTCTCTAAAGCACGTTTTGTCATTTGAAGTTCAAAACAAGTGTTATTCATCGTCACATAGTAAGTTTCAAAGTCCAAACAGTCAGAAACATGCTTTTTTCACAGTTTTGGCAGTTTTGACTGAAAAAATGATTTTTAAGCACAAAACGCTCCCAAAAGCACCTTTTGTCATTTGTAGTTCAAAACATGTGTTATTCATGGTCAAATTGTAAGTTTCAAAGTCCAAACAGTCAGAAACATGCTTTTTTCACAGTTTTGGCACTTTTGACTGACAAAGTGACTTTAAAGCACAAAACGCTCTCTAAAGCACGTTTTGTCATTTGTAGTTCAAAACAAGTGTTATTCATGGTCACATAGTAAGTTTCAAAGTCCAAACAGTCAGAAACATGCTTTTTTCACAGTTTTGGCAGTTTTGACTGAAAAAATGATTTTTAAGCACAAAACGCTCCCAAAAGCACCTTTTGTCATTTGTAGTTCAAAACATGTGTTATTCATGGTCAAATTGTAAGTTTCAAAGTCCAAACAGTCAGAAACATGCTTTTTTCACACTTTTGACTGAAAAAATGACTTTAAAGCACAAAACGCTCTCTAAAGCACGTTTTGTCATTTGTAGTTCAAAACAAGTGTTATTCATGGTCACATAGTAAGTTTCAAAGTCCAAACAGTCAGAAACATGCTTTTTTCACACTTTTGACTGAAAAAATGACTTTAAAGCACAAAACGCTCTCTAAAGCACGTTTTGTCATTTGTAGTTCAAAACAAGTGTTATTCATGGTCACATAGTAAGTTTCAAAGTCCAAACAGTCAGAAACATGCTTTTTTAAAACTTTCGGCAGTTTTGACTGACAAAATGATTTTAAAGTACAAAACGCTCCCAAAAGCACCTTTTGTCATTTGTAGTTCAAAACAAGTGTTATTCATGGTCACATAGTAAGTTTCAAAGTCCAAACAGTCAGAAACATGCTTTTTTCAAACTTTTGGCAGTTTTGACTGACAAAATGACTTTAAAGCACAAAACGCTATCTAAAGCACGTTTTGTCATTTGAAGTTCAAAACAAGTGTTATTCATGGTCAAATTGTAAGTTTCAAAGTCCAAACAGTCAGAAACATGCTTTTTTCACAGTTTTGGCACTTTTGACTGACAAAGTGACTTTAAAGCACAAAACGCTCTCTAAAGCACGTTTTGTCATTTGAAGTTCAAAACAAGTGTTATTCATCGTCACATAGTAAGTTTCAAAGTCCAAACAGTCAGAAACATGCTTTTTTCACAGTTTTGGCAGTTTTGACTGAAAAAATGATTTTTAAGCACAAAACGCTCCCAAAAGCACCTTTTGTCATTTGTAGTTCAAAACATGTGTTATTCATGGTCAAATTGTAAGTTTCAAAGTCCAAACAGTCAGAAACATGCTTTTTTCACAGTTTTGGCACTTTTGACTGACAAAGTGACTTTAAAGCACAAAACGCTCTCTAAAGCACGTTTTGTCATTTGTAGTTCAAAACAAGTGTTATTCATGGTCACATAGTAAGTTTCAAAGTCCAAACAGTCAGAAACATGCTTTTTTCACAGTTTTGGCAGTTTTGACTGAAAAAATGATTTTTAAGCACAAAACGCTCCCAAAAGCACCTTTTGTCATTTGTAGTTCAAAACATGTGTTATTCATGGTCAAATTGTAAGTTTCAAAGTCCAAACAGTCAGAAACATGCTTTTTTCACACTTTTGACTGAAAAAATGACTTTAAAGCACAAAACGCTCTCTAAAGCACGTTTTGTCATTTGTAGTTCAAAACAAGTGTTATTCATGGTCACATAGTAAGTTTCAAAGTCCAAACAGTCAGAAACATGCTTTTTTCACACTTTTGACTGAAAAAATGACTTTAAAACACAAAACGCTCTCTAAAGCACGTTTTGTCATTTGTAGTTCAAAACAAGTGTTATTCATGGTCACATAGTAAGTTTCAAAGTCCAAACAGTCAGAAACATGCTTTTTTAAAACTTTCGGCAGTTTTGACTGACAAAATGATTTTAAAGTACAAAACGCTCCCAAAAGCACCTTTTGTCATTTGTAGTTCAAAACAAGTGTTATTCATGGTCACATAGTAAGTTTCAAAGTCCAAACAGTCAGAAACATGCTTTTTTAAAACTTTTGGCACTTTTGACTGACAAAATTATTTTTAAGCACAAAACGCTCCCAAAAGCACCTTTTGTCATTTGTAGTTCAAAACAAGTGTTATTCATGGTCACATAGTAAGTTTCAAAGTCCAAACAGTCAGAAACATGCTTTTTTCACACTTTTGACTGAAAAAATGATTTTTAAGCACAAAACGCTCCCAAAAGCACCTTTTGTCATTTGTAGTTCAAAACAAGTGTTATTCATGGTCACATAGTAAGTTTCAAAGTCCAAACAGTCAGAAACATGCTTTTTTCACACTTTTGACTGAAAAAATGACTTTAAAGCACAAAACGCTCTCTAAAGCACGTTTTGTCATTTGTAGTTCAAAACAAGTGTTATTCATGGTCACATAGTAAGTTTCAAAGTCCAAACAGTCAGAAACATGCTTTTTTCACACTTTTGACTGAAAAAATGACTTTAAAGCACAAAACGCTCTCTAAAGCACGTTTTGTCATTTGTAGTTCAAAACAAGTGTTATTCATGGTCACATAGTAAGTTTCAAAGTCCAAACAGTCAGAAACATGCTTTTTTAAAACTTTCGGCAGTTTTGACTGACAAAATGATTTTAAAGTACAAAACGCTCCCAAAAGCACCTTTTGTCATTTGTAGTTCAAAACAAGTGTTATTCATGGTCACATAGTAAGTTTCAAAGTCCAAACAGTCAGAAACATGCTTTTTTCACAGTTTTGGCAGTTTTGACTGAAAAAATGATTTTTAAGCACAAAACGCTCCCAAAAGCACCTTTTGTCATTTGTAGTTCAAAACATGTGTTATTCATGGTCAAATTGTAAGTTTCAAAGTCCAAACAGTCAGAAACATGCTTTTTTCAAACTTTTGGCACTTTTGACTGACAAAGTGACTTTAAAGCACAAAACGCTCTCTAAAGCACGTTTTGTCATTTGAAGTTCAAAACAAGTGTTATTCATGGTCACATAGTAAGTTTCAAAGTCCAAACAGTCAGAAACATGCTTTTTTAAAACTTTTGGCACTTTTGACTGACAAAATTATTTTTAAGCACAAAACGCTCCCAAAAGCACCTTTTGTCATTTGTAGTTCAAAACAAGTGTTATTCATGGTCACATTGTAAGTTTCAAAGTCCAAACAGTCAGAAACATGCTTTTTTAAAACTTTTGGCACTTTTGACTGACAAAATTATTTTTAAGCACAAAACGCTCCCAAAAGCACCTTTTGTCATTTGTAGTTCAAAACAAGTGTTATTCATGGTCACATAGTAAGTTTCAAAGTCCAAACAGTCAGAAACATGCTTTTTTCACACTTTTGACTGAAAAAATGATTTTTAAGCACAAAACGCTCCAAAAAAGCACCTTTTGTCATTTGTAGTTCAAAACAAGTGTTATTCATGGTCACATAGTAAGTTTCAAAGTCCAAACAGTCAGAAACATGCTTTTTTCACACTTTTGACTGAAAAAATGACTTTAAAGCACAAAACGCTCTCTAAAGCACGTTTTGTCATTTGTAGTTCAAAACAAGTGTTATTCATGGTCACATAGTAAGTTTCAAAGTCCAAACAGTCAGAAACATGCTTTTTTCACACTTTTGACTGAAAAAATGACTTTAAAGCACAAAACGCTCTCTAAAGCACGTTTTGTCATTTGTAGTTCAAAACAAGTGTTATTCATGGTCACATAGTAAGTTTCAAAGTCCAAACAGTCAGAAACATGCTTTTTTAAAACTTTCGGCAGTTTTGACTGACAAAATGATTTTAAAGTACAAAACGCTCCCAAAAGCACCTTTTGTCATTTGTAGTTCAAAACAAGTGTTATTCATGGTCACATAGTAAGTTTCAAAGTCCAAACAGTCAGAAACATGCTTTTTTCAAACTTTTGGCAGTTTTGACTGACAAAATGACTTTAAAGCACAAAACGCTATCTAAAGCACGTTTTGTCATTTGAAGTTCAAAACAAGTGTTATTCATGGTCAAATTGTAAGTTTCAAAGTCCAAACAGTCAGAAACATGCTTTTTTCACAGTTTTGGCACTTTTGACTGACAAAGTGACTTTAAAGCACAAAACGCTCTCTAAAGCACGTTTTGTCATTTGAAGTTCAAAACAAGTGTTATTCATCGTCACATAGTAAGTTTCAAAGTCCAAACAGTCAGAAACATGCTTTTTTCACAGTTTTGGCAGTTTTGACTGAAAAAATGATTTTTAAGCACAAAACGCTCCCAAAAGCACCTTTTGTCATTTGTAGTTCAAAACATGTGTTATTCATGGTCAAATTGTAAGTTTCAAAGTCCAAACAGTCAGAAACATGCTTTTTTCACAGTTTTGGCACTTTTGACTGACAAAATTATTTTTAAGCACAAAACGCTCCCAAAAGCACCTTTTGTCATTTGTAGTTCAAAACAAGTGTTATTCATGGTCACATAGTAAGTTTCAAAGTCCAAACAGTCAGAAACATGCTTTTTTCACACTTTTGACTGAAAAAATGATTTTTAAGCACAAAACGCTCCCAAAAGCACCTTTTGTCATTTGTAGTTCAAAACATGTGTTATTCATGGTCAAATTGTAAGTTTCAAAGTCCAAACAGTCAGAAACATGCTTTTTTCACACTTTTGACTGACAAAATTATTTTTAAGCACAAAACGCTCCCAAAAGCACCTTTTGTCATTTGTAGTTCAAAACAAGTGTTATTCATGGTCACATAGTAAGTTTCAAAGTCCAAACAGTCAGAAACATGCTTTTTTAAAACTTTTGGCAGTTTTGACTGACAAAATGATTTTAAAGTACAAAACGCTCCCAAAAGCACCTTTTGTCATTTGTAGTTCAAAACAAGTGTTATTCATGGTCACATAGTAAGTTTCAAAGTCCAAAAAGTCAGAAACATGCTTTTTTAAAAGTTTTGGCACTTTTGACTGACAAAATTATTTTTAAGCACAAAACGCTCCCAAAAGCACCTTTTGTCATTTGTAGTTCAAAACATGTGTTATTCATGGTCAAATTGTAAGTTTCAAAGTCCAAACAGTCAGAAACATGCTTTTTTCAAACTTTTGGCAGTTTTGACTGACAAAATGACTTTAAAGCACAAAACGCTATCTAAAGCACGTTTTGTCATTTGAAGTTCAAAACAAGTGTTATTCATGGTCAAATTGTAAGTTTCAAAGTCCAAACAGTCAGAAACATGCTTTTTTCACAGTTTTGGCACTTTTGACTGACAAAGTGACTTTAAAGCACAAAACGCTCTCTAAAGCACGTTTTGTCATTTGAAGTTCCTAACAAGTGTTATTCATCGTCACATAGTAAGTTTCAAAGTCCAAACAGTCAGAAACATGCTTTTTTCACAGTTTTGGCAGTTTTGACTGAAAAAATGATTTTTAAGCACAAAACGCTCCCAAAAGCACCTTTTGTCATTTGTAGTTCAAAACATGTGTTATTCATGGTCAAATTGTAAGTTTCAAAGTCCAAACAGTCAGAAACATGCTTTTTTCACAGTTTTGGCACTTTTGACTGACAAAGTGACTTTAAAGCACAAAACGCTCTCTAAAGCACGTTTTGTCATTTGAAGTTCAAAACAAGTGTTATTCATGGTCACATAGTAAGTTTCAAAGTCCAAACAGTCAGAAACATGCTTTTTTAAAACTTTTGGCACTTTTGACTGACAAAATTATTTTTAAGCACAAAACGCTCCCAAAAGCACCTTTTGTCATTTGTAGTTCAAAACAAGTGTTATTCATGGTCACATAGTAAGTTTCAAAGTCCAAACAGTCAGAAACATGCTTTTTTCACACTTTTGGCAGTTTTGACTGACAAAATGACTTTAAAGCACAAAACGCTCTCTAAAGCACGTTTTGTCATTTGTAGTTCAAAACAAGTGTTATTCATGGTCACATAGTAAGTTTCAAAGTCCAAACAGTCAGAAACATGCTTTTTTCAAACTTTTGGCAGTTTTGACTGACAAAATGACTTTAAAGCACAAAACGCTATCTAAAGCACATTTTGTCATTTGAAGTTCAAAACAAGTGTTATTCATGGTCACATAGTAAGTTTCAAAGTCCAAACAGTCAGAAACATGCTTTTTTAAAACTTTTGGCACTTTTGACTGACAAAATTATTTTTAAGCACTTACGCTCCCAAAAGCACCTTTTGTCATTTGTAGTTCAAAACAAGTGTTATTCATGGTCACATAGTAAGTTTCAAAGTCCAAACAGTCAGAAACATGCTTTTTTCACACTTTTGACTGAAAAAATGATTTTTAAGCACAAAACGCTCCCAAAAGCACCTTTTGTCATTTGTAGTTCAAAACATGTGTTATTCATGGTCAAATTGTAAGTTTCAAAGTCCAAACAGTCAGAAACATGCTTTTTTCACAGTTTTGGCACTTTTGACTGACAAAGTGACTTTAAAGCACAAAACGCTCTCTAAAGCACGTTTTGTCATTTGAAGTTCAAAACAAGTGTTATTCATGGTCACATAGTAAGTTTCAAAGTCCAAACAGTCAGAAACATGCTTTTTTAAAACTTTTGGCACTTTTGACTGACAAAATTATTTTTAAGCACAAAACGCTCCCAAAAGCACCTTTTGTCATTTGTAGTTCAAAACAAGTGTTATTCATGGTCACATAGTAAGTTTCAAAGTCCAAACAGTCAGAAACATGCTTTTTTCACACTTTTGGCAGTTTTGACTGACAAAATGACTTTAAAGCACAAAACGCTCTCTAAAGCACGTTTTGTCATTTGTAGTTCAAAACAAGTGTTATTCATGGTCACATAGTAAGTTTCAAAGTCCAAACAGTCAGAAACATGCTTTTTTCAAACTTTTGGCAGTTTTGACTGACAAAATGACTTTAAAGCACAAAACGCTATCTAAAGCACATTTTGTCATTTGAAGTTCAAAACAAGTGTTATTCATGGTCACATAGTAAGTTTCAAAGTCCAAACAGTCAGAAACATGCTTTTTTAAAACTTTTGGCACTTTTGACTGACAAAATTATTTTTAAGCACTTACGCTCCCAAAAGCACCTTTTGTCATTTGTAGTTCAAAACAAGTGTTATTCATGGTCACATAGTAAGTTTCAAAGTCCAAACAGTCAGAAACATGCTTTTTTCACACTTTTGACTGAAAAAATGATTTTTAAGCACAAAACGCTCCCAAAAGCACCTTTTGTCATTTGTAGTTCAAAACATGTGTTATTCATGGTCAAATTGTAAGTTTCAAAGTCCAAACAGTCAGAAACATGCTTTTTTCACAGTTTTGGCACTTTTGACTGACAAAATTATTTTTAAGCACAAAACGCTCCCAAAAGCACCTTTTGTCATTTGTAGTTCAAAACAAGTGTTATTCATGGTCACATAGTAAGTTTCAAAGTCCAAACAGTCAGAAACATGCTTTTTTCACACTTTTGACTGAAAAAATGATTTTTAAGCACAAAACGCTCCCAAAAGCACCTTTTGTCATTTGTAGTTCAAAACATGTGTTATTCATGGTCAAATTGTAAGTTTCAAAGTCCAAACAGTCAGAAACATGCTTTTTTCAAACTTTTGGCAGTTTTGACTGACAAAATGACTTTAAAGCACAAAACGCTATCTAAAGCACGTTTTGTCATTTGAAGTTCAAAACAAGTGTTATTCATGGTCAAATTGTAAGTTTCAAAGTCCAAACAGTCAGAAACATGCTTTTTTCACAGTTTTGGCACTTTTGACTGACAAAGTGACTTTAAAGCACAAAACGCTCTCTAAAGCACGTTTTGTCATTTGAAGTTCAAAACAAGTGTTATTCATCGTCACATAGTAAGTTTCAAAGTCCAAACAGTCAGAAACATGCTTTTTTCACAGTTTTGGCAGTTTTGACTGAAAAAATGATTTTTAAGCACAAAACGCTCCCAAAAGCACCTTTTGTCATTTGTAGTTCAAAACATGTGTTATTCATGGTCAAATTGTAAGTTTCAAAGTCCAAACAGTCAGAAACATGCTTTTTTCACAGTTTTGGCACTTTTGACTGACAAAATTATTTTTAAGCACAAAACGCTCCCAAAAGCACCTTTTGTCATTTGTAGTTCAAAACAAGTGTTATTCATGGTCACATAGTAAGTTTCAAAGTCCAAACAGTCAGAAACATGCTTTTTTCACACTTTTGACTGAAAAAATGATTTTTAAGCACAAAACGCTCCCAAAAGCACCTTTTGTCATTTGTAGTTCAAAACATGTGTTATTCATGGTCAAATTGTAAGTTTCAAAGTCCAAACAGTCAGAAACATGCTTTTTTCACACTTTTGACTGACAAAATTATTTTTAAGCACAAAACGCTCCCAAAAGCACCTTTTGTCATTTGTAGTTCAAAACAAGTGTTATTCATGGTCACATAGTAAGTTTCAAAGTCCAAACAGTCAGAAACATGCTTTTTTAAAACTTTTGGCAGTTTTGACTGACAAAATGATTTTAAAGTACAAAACGCTCCCAAAAGCACCTTTTGTCATTTGTAGTTCAAAACAAGTGTTATTCATGGTCACATAGTAAGTTTCAAAGTCCAAAAAGTCAGAAACATGCTTTTTTCACACTTTTGGCACTTTTGACTGACAAAATTATTTTTAAGCACAAAACGCTCCCAAAAGCACCTTTTGTCATTTGTAGTTCAAAACATGTGTTATTCATGGTCAAATTGTAAGTTTCAAAGTCCAAACAGTCAGAAACATGCTTTTTTCAAACTTTTGGCAGTTTTGACTGACAAAATGACTTTAAAGCACAAAACGCTATCTAAAGCACGTTTTGTCATTTGAAGTTCAAAACAAGTGTTATTCATGGTCACATAGTAAGTTTCAAAGTCCAAACAGTCAGAAACATGCTTTTTTAAAACTTTTGGCACTTTTGACTGACAAAATTATTTTTAAGCACAAAACGCTCCCAAAAGCACCTTTTGTCATTTGTAGTTCAAAACAAGTGTTATTCATGGTCACATTGTAAGTTTCAAAGTCCAAACAGTCAGAAACATGCTTTTTTCACACTTTTGGCAGTTTTGACTGACAAAATGACTTTAAAGCACAAAACGCTATCTAAAGCACGTTTTGTCATTTGAAGTTCAAAACAAGTGTTATTCATGGTCACATTGTAAGTTTCAAAGTCCAAACAGTCAGAAACATGCTTTTTTCAAACTTTTGGCAGTTTTGACTGACAAAATGACTTTAAAGCACAAAACGCTATCTAAAGCACGTTTTGTCATTTGAAGTTCAAAACAAGTGTTATTCATGGTCACATAGTAAGTTTCAAAGTCCAAACAGTCAGAAACATGCTTTTTTCAAACTTTTGGCAGTTTTGACTGACAAAATGACTTTAAAGCACAAAACGCTATCTAAAGCACGTTTTGTCATTTGAAGTTCAAAACAAGTGTTATTCATGGTCACATAGTAAGTTTCAAAGTCCAAACAGTCAGAAACATGCTTTTTTCACAGTTTTGGCAGTTTTGACTGAAAAAATGATTTTTAAGCACAAAACGCTCCCAAAAGCACCTTTTGTCATTTGTAGTTCAAAACATGTGTTATTCATGGTCAAATTGTAAGTTTCAAAGTCCAAACAGTCAGAAACATGCTTTTTTCACAGTTTTGGCACTTTTGACTGACAAAGTGACTTTAAAGCACAAAACGCTCTCTAAAGCACGTTTTGTCATTTGAAGTTCAAAACAAGTGTTATTCATGGTCACATAGTAAGTTTCAAAGTCCAAACAGTCAGAAACATGCTTTTTTAAAACTTTTGGCACTTTTGACTGACAAAATTATTTTTAAGCACAAAACGCTCCCAAAAGCACCTTTTGTCATTTGTAGTTCAAAACAAGTGTTATTCATGGTCACATTGTAAGTTTCAAAGTCCAAACAGTCAGAAACATGCTTTTTTCAAACTTTTGGCACTTTTGACTGACAAAATTATTTTTAAGCACAAAACGCTCCCAAAAGCACCTTTTGTCATTTGTAGTTCAAAACAAGTGTTATTCATGGTCACATAGTAAGTTTCAAAGTCCAAACAGTCAGAAACATGCTTTTTTCAAACTTTTGGCAGTTTTGACTGACAAAATGACTTTAAAGCACAAAACGCTATCTAAAGCACGTTTTGTCATTTGAAGTTCAAAACAAGTGTTATTCATGGTCACATAGTAAGTTTCAAAGTCCAAAAAGTCAGAAACATGCTTTTTTCACACTTTTGGCACTTTTGACTGACAAAATTATTTTTAAGCACAAAACGCTCCCAAAAGCACCTTTTGTCATTTGTAGTTCAAAACAAGTGTTATTCATGGTCACATAGTAAGTTTCAAAGTCCAAACAGTCAGAAACATGCTTTTTTCAAACTTTTGGCAGTTTTGACTGACAAAATGACTTTAAAGCACAAAACGCTATCTAAAGCACGTTTTGTCATTTGAAGTTCAAAACAAGTGTTATTCATGGTCACATAGTAAGTTTCAAAGTCCAAACAGTCAGAAACATGCTTTTTTCACAGTTTTGGCAGTTTTGACTGAAAAAATGATTTTTAAGCACAAAACGCTCCCAAAAGCACCTTTTGTCATTTGTAGTTCAAAACAAGTGTTATTCATGGTCACATTGTAAGTTTCAAAGTCCAAACAGTCAGAAACATGCTTTTTTCACACTTTTGACTGAAAAAATGATTTTTAAGCACAAAACGCTCTCTAAAGCACGTTTTGTCATTTGTAGTTCAAAACAAGTGTTATTCATGGTCACATAGTAAGTTTCAAAGTCCAAACAGTCAGAAACATGCTTTTTTCACACTTTTGGCAGTTTTGACTGACAAAATGACTTTAAAGCACAAAACGCTATCTAAAGCACGTTTTGTCATTTGAAGTTCAAAACAAGTGTTATTCATGGTCACATTGTAAGTTTCAAAGTCCAAACAGTCAGAAACATGCTTTTTTAAAAGTTTTGGCACTTTTGACTGACAAAACGACTTTAAAGCACAAAACGCTATCTAAAGCACGTTTTGTCATTTGAAGTTCAAAACAAGTGTTATTCATGGTCACATTGTAAGTTTCAAAGTCCAAACAGTCAGAAACATGCTTTTTTCACACTTTTGACTGAAAAAATGATTTTTAAGCACAAAACGCTCTCTAAAGCACGTTTTGTCATTTGTAGTTCAAAACAAGTGTTATTCATGGTCACATAGTAAGTTTCAAAGTCCAAACAGTCAGAAACATGCTTTTTTCACACTTTTGGCAGTTTTGACTGACAAAATGATTTTAAAGTACAAAACACTCCCAAAAGCACCTTTTGTCATTTGTAGTTCAAAACAAGTGTTATTCATGGTCACATAGTAAGTTTCAAAGTCCAAACAGTCAGAAACATGCTTTTTTCAAACTTTTGGCAGTTTTGACTGACAAAATGACTTTAAAGCACAAAACGCTATCTAAAGCACGTTTTGTCATTTGAAGTTCAAAACAAGTGTTATTCATGGTCACATAGTAAGTTTCAAAGTCCAAACAGTCAGAAACATGCTTTTTTCACAGTTTTGGCAGTTTTGACTGAAAAAATGATTTTTAAGCACAAAACGCTCCCAAAAGCACCTTTTGTCATTTGTAGTTCAAAACATGTGTTATTCATGGTCAAATTGTAAGTTTCAAAGTCCAAACAGTCAGAAACATGCTTTTTTCACAGTTTTGGCACTTTTGACTGACAAAGTGACTTTAAAGCACAAAACGCTCTCTAAAGCACGTTTTGTCATTTGAAGTTCAAAACAAGTGTTATTCATGGTCACATAGTAAGTTTCAAAGTCCAAACAGTCAGAAACATGCTTTTTTAAAACTTTTGGCACTTTTGACTGACAAAATTATTTTTAAGCACAAAACGCTCCCAAAAGCACCTTTTGTCATTTGTAGTTCAAAACAAGTGTTATTCATGGTCACATAGTAAGTTTCAAAGTCCAAACAGTCAGAAACATGCTTTTTTCACACTTTTGGCAGTTTTGACTGACAAAATGACTTTAAAGCACAAAACGCTCTCTAAAGCACGTTTTGTCATTTGTAGTTCAAAACAAGTGTTATTCATGGTCACATAGTAAGTTTCAAAGTCCAAACAGTCAGAAACATGCTTTTTTCAAACTTTTGGCAGTTTTGACTGACAAAATGACTTTAAAGCACAAAACGCTATCTAAAGCACATTTTGTCATTTGAAGTTCAAAACAAGTGTTATTCATGGTCACATAGTAAGTTTCAAAGTCCAAACAGTCAGAAACATGCTTTTTTAAAACTTTTGGCACTTTTGACTGACAAAATTATTTTTAAGCACTTACGCTCCCAAAAGCACCTTTTGTCATTTGTAGTTCAAAACAAGTGTTATTCATGGTCACATAGTAAGTTTCAAAGTCCAAACAGTCAGAAACATGCTTTTTTCACACTTTTGACTGAAAAAATGATTTTTAAGCACAAAACGCTCCCAAAAGCACCTTTTGTCATTTGTAGTTCAAAACATGTGTTATTCATGGTCAAATTGTAAGTTTCAAAGTCCAAACAGTCAGAAACATGCTTTTTTCACACTTTTGACTGACAAAATTATTTTTAAGCACAAAACGCTCCCAAAAGCACCTTTTGTCATTTGTAGTTCAAAACAAGTGTTATTCATGGTCACATAGTAAGTTTCAAAGTCCAAAAAGTCAGAAACATGCTTTTTTCACACTTTTGGCACTTTTGACTGACAAAATTATTTTTAAGCACAAAACGCTCCCAAAAGCACCTTTTGTCATTTGTAGTTCAAAACATGTGTTATTCATGGTCAAATTGTAAGTTTCAAAGTCCAAACAGTCAGAAACATGCTTTTTTCAAACTTTTGGCAGTTTTGACTGACAAAATGACTTTAAAGCACAAAACGCTATCTAAAGCACGTTTTGTCATTTGAAGTTCAAAACAAGTGTTATTCATGGTCACATAGTAAGTTTCAAAGTCCAAACAGTCAGAAACATGCTTTTTTAAAACTTTTGGCACTTTTGACTGACAAAATTATTTTTAAGCACAAAACGCTCCCAAAAGCACCTTTTGTCATTTGTAGTTCAAAACAAGTGTTATTCATGGTCACATTGTAAGTTTCAAAGTCCAAACAGTCAGAAACATGCTTTTTTCAAACTTTTGGCAGTTTTGACTGACAAAATGACTTTAAAGCACAAAACGCTATCTAAAGCACGTTTTGTCATTTGAAGTTCAAAACAAGTGTTATTCATGGTCACATTGTAAGTTTCAAAGTCCAAACAGTCAGAAACATGCTTTTTTCAAACTTTTGGCAGTTTTGACTGACAAAATGACTTTAAAGCACAAAACGCTATCTAAAGCACGTTTTGTCATTTGAAGTTCAAAACAAGTGTTATTCATGGTCACATAGTAAGTTTCAAAGTCCAAACAGTCAGAAACATGCTTTTTTCAAACTTTCGGCAGTTTTGACTGACAAAATGACTTTAAAGCACAAAACGCTATCTAAAGCACGTTTTGTCATTTGAAGTTCAAAACAAGTGTTATTCATGGTCACATAGTAAGTTTCAAAGTCCAAACAGTCAGAAACATGCTTTTTTCACAGTTTTGGCAGTTTTGACTGAAAAAATGATTTTTAAGCACAAAACGCTCCCAAAAGCACCTTTTGTCATTTGTAGTTCAAAACATGTGTTATTCATGGTCAAATTGTAAGTTTCAAAGTCCAAACAGTCAGAAACATGCTTTTTTCACAGTTTTGGCACTTTTGACTGACAAAGTGACTTTAAAGCACAAAACGCTCTCTAAAGCACGTTTTGTCATTTGAAGTTCAAAACAAGTGTTATTCATGGTCACATAGTAAGTTTCAAAGTCCAAACAGTCAGAAACATGCTTTTTTAAAAGTTTTGGCACTTTTGACTGACAAAATTATTTTTAAGCACAAAACGCTCCCAAAAGCACCTTTTGTCATTTGTAGTTCAAAACAAGTGTTATTCATGGTCACATAGTAAGTTTCAAAGTCCAAACAGTCAGAAACATGCTTTTTTCAAGCTTTTGGCAGTTTTGACTGACAAAATGACTTTAAAGCACAAAACGCTATCTAAAGCACGTTTTGTCATTTGAAGTTCAAAACAAGTGTTATTCATGGTCACATTGTAAGTTTCAAAGTCCAAACAGTCAGAAACATGCTTTTTTAAAAGTTTTGGCACTTTTGACTGACAAAATGACTTTAAAGCACAAAACGCTATCTAAAGCACGTTTTGTCATTTGAAGTTCAAAACAAGTGTTATTCATGGTCACATTGTAAGTTTCAAAGTCCAAACAGTCAGAAACATGCTTTTTTCACACTTTTGACTGAAAAAATGATTTTTAAGCACAAAACGCTCTCTAAAGCACGTTTTGTCATTTGTAGTTCAAAACAAGTGTTATTCATGGTCACATAGTAAGTTTCAAAGTCCAAACAGTCAGAAACATGCTTTTTTCAAACTTTTGGCAGTTTTGACTGACAAAATGACTTTAAAGCACAAAACGCTATCTAAAGCACGTTTTGTCATTTGAAGTTCAAAACAAGTGTTATTCATGGTCACATAGTAAGTTTCAAAGTCCAAACAGTCAGAAACATGCTTTTTTAAAACTTTTGGCACTTTTGACTGACAAAATTATTTTTAAGCACAAAACGCTCCCAAAAGCACCTTTTGTCATTTGTAGTTCAAAACAAGTGTTATTCATGGTCACATAGTAAGTTTCAAAGTCCAAACAGTCAGAAACATGCTTTTTTCAAACTTTTGGCAGTTTTGACTGACAAAATGACTTTAAAGCACAAAACGCTATCTAAAGCACGTTTTGTCATTTGAAGTTCAAAACAAGTGTTATTCATGGTCACATAGTAAGTTTCAAAGTCCAAACAGTCAGAAACATGCTTTTTTCACAGTTTTGGCAGTTTTGACTGAAAAAATGATTTTTAAGCACAAAACGCTCCCAAAAGCACCTTTTGTCATTTGTAGTTCAAAACAAGTGTTATTCATGGTCACATTGTAAGTTTCAAAGTCCAAACAGTCAGAAACATGCTTTTTTCACACTTTTGACTGAAAAAATGATTTTTAAGCACAAAACGCTCTCTAAAGCACGTTTTGTCATTTGTAGTTCAAAACAAGTGTTATTCATGGTCACATAGTAAGTTTCAAAGTCCAAACAGTCAGAAACATGCTTTTTTCACACTTTTGGCAGTTTTGACTGACAAAATGACTTTAAAGCACAAAACGCTATCTAAAGCACGTTTTGTCATTTGAAGTTCAAAACAAGTGTTATTCATGGTCACATTGTAAGTTTCAAAGTCCAAACAGTCAGAAACATGCTTTTTTAAAAGTTTTGGCACTTTTGACTGACAAAACGACTTTAAAGCACAAAACGCTATCTAAAGCACGTTTTGTCATTTGAAGTTCAAAACAAGTGTTATTCATGGTCACATTGTAAGTTTCAAAGTCCAAACAGTCAGAAACATGCTTTTTTCACACTTTTGACTGAAAAAATGATTTTTAAGCACAAAACGCTCTCTAAAGCACGTTTTGTCATTTGTAGTTCAAAACAAGTGTTATTCATGGTCACATAGTAAGTTTCAAAGTCCAAACAGTCAGAAACATGCTTTTTTCACACTTTTGGCAGTTTTGACTGACAAAATGATTTTAAAGTACAAAACACTCCCAAAAGCACCTTTTGTCATTTGTAGTTCAAAACAAGTGTTATTCATGGTCACATAGTAAGTTTCAAAGTCCAAACAGTCAGAAACATGCTTTTTTCAAACTTTTGGCAGTTTTGACTGACAAAATGACTTTAAAGCACAAAACGCTATCTAAAGCACGTTTTGTCATTTGAAGTTCAAAACAAGTGTTATTCATGGTCACATAGTAAGTTTCAAAGTCCAAACAGTCAGAAACATGCTTTTTTCACAGTTTTGGCAGTTTTGACTGAAAAAATGATTTTTAAGCACAAAACGCTCCCAAAAGCACCTTTTGTCATTTGTAGTTCAAAACATGTGTTATTCATGGTCAAATTGTAAGTTTCAAAGTCCAAACAGTCAGAAACATGCTTTTTTCACAGTTTTGGCACTTTTGACTGACAAAGTGACTTTAAAGCACAAAACGCTCTCTAAAGCACGTTTTGTCATTTGAAGTTCAAAACAAGTGTTATTCATGGTCACATAGTAAGTTTCAAAGTCCAAACAGTCAGAAACATGCTTTTTTCACACTTTTGGCACTTTTGACTGACAAAATTATTTTTAAGCACAAAACGCTCCCAAAAGCACCTTTTGTCATTTGTAGTTCAAAACATGTGTTATTCATGGTCAAATTGTAAGTTTCAAAGTCCAAACAGTCAGAAACATGCTTTTTTCAAACTTTTGGCAGTTTTGACTGACAAAATGACTTTAAAGCACAAAACGCTATCTAAAGCACGTTTTGTCATTTGAAGTTCAAAACAAGTGTTATTCATGGTCACATAGTAAGTTTCAAAGTCCAAACAGTCAGAAACATGCTTTTTTAAAACTTTTGGCACTTTTGACTGACAAAATTATTTTTAAGCACAAAACGCTCCCAAAAGCACCTTTTGTCATTTGTAGTTCAAAACAAGTGTTATTCATGGTCACATTGTAAGTTTCAAAGTCCAAACAGTCAGAAACATGCTTTTTTCAAACTTTTGGCAGTTTTGACTGACAAAATGACTTTAAAGCACAAAACGCTATCTAAAGCACGTTTTGTCATTTGAAGTTCAAAACAAGTGTTATTCATGGTCACATTGTAAGTTTCAAAGTCCAAACAGTCAGAAACATGCTTTTTTCAAACTTTTGGCAGTTTTGACTGACAAAATGACTTTAAAGCACAAAACGCTATCTAAAGCACGTTTTGTCATTTGAAGTTCAAAACAAGTGTTATTCATGGTCACATAGTAAGTTTCAAAGTCCAAACAGTCAGAAACATGCTTTTTTCAAACTTTCGGCAGTTTTGACTGACAAAATGACTTTAAAGCACAAAACGCTATCTAAAGCACGTTTTGTCATTTGAAGTTCAAAACAAGTGTTATTCATGGTCACATAGTAAGTTTCAAAGTCCAAACAGTCAGAAACATGCTTTTTTCACAGTTTTGGCAGTTTTGACTGAAAAAATGATTTTTAAGCACAAAACGCTCCCAAAAGCACCTTTTGTCATTTGTAGTTCAAAACATGTGTTATTCATGGTCAAATTGTAAGTTTCAAAGTCCAAACAGTCAGAAACATGCTTTTTTCACAGTTTTGGCACTTTTGACTGACAAAGTGACTTTAAAGCACAAAACGCTCTCTAAAGCACGTTTTGTCATTTGAAGTTCAAAACAAGTGTTATTCATGGTCACATAGTAAGTTTCAAAGTCCAAACAGTCAGAAACATGCTTTTTTAAAAGTTTTGGCACTTTTGACTGACAAAATTATTTTTAAGCACAAAACGCTCCCAAAAGCACCTTTTGTCATTTGTAGTTCAAAACAAGTGTTATTCATGGTCACATAGTAAGTTTCAAAGTCCAAACAGTCAGAAACATGCTTTTTTCAAGCTTTTGGCAGTTTTGACTGACAAAATGACTTTAAAGCACAAAACGCTATCTAAAGCACGTTTTGTCATTTGAAGTTCAAAACAAGTGTTATTCATGGTCACATTGTAAGTTTCAAAGTCCAAACAGTCAGAAACATGCTTTTTTAAAAGTTTTGGCACTTTTGACTGACAAAATGACTTTAAAGCACAAAACGCTATCTAAAGCACGTTTTGTCATTTGAAGTTCAAAACAAGTGTTATTCATGGTCACATTGTAAGTTTCAAAGTCCAAACAGTCAGAAACATGCTTTTTTCACACTTTTGACTGAAAAAATGATTTTTAAGCACAAAACGCTCTCTAAAGCACGTTTTGTCATTTGTAGTTCAAAACAAGTGTTATTCATGGTCACATAGTAAGTTTCAAAGTCCAAACAGTCAGAAACATGCTTTTTTCAAACTTTTGGCAGTTTTGACTGACAAAATGACTTTAAAGCACAAAACGCTATCTAAAGCACGTTTTGTCATTTGAAGTTCAAAACAAGTGTTATTCATGGTCACATAGTAAGTTTCAAAGTCCAAACAGTCAGAAACATGCTTTTTTAAAACTTTTGGCACTTTTGACTGACAAAATTATTTTTAAGCACAAAACGCTCCCAAAAGCACCTTTTGTCATTTGTAGTTCAAAACAAGTGTTATTCATGGTCACATAGTAAGTTTCAAAGTCCAAACAGTCAGAAACATGCTTTTTTCAAACTTTTGGCAGTTTTGACTGACAAAATGACTTTAAAGCACAAAACGCTATCTAAAGCACGTTTTGTCATTTGAAGTTCAAAACAAGTGTTATTCATGGTCACATAGTAAGTTTCAAAGTCCAAACAGTCAGAAACATGCTTTTTTCACAGTTTTGGCAGTTTTGACTGAAAAAATGATTTTTAAGCACAAAACGCTCCCAAAAGCACCTTTTGTCATTTGTAGTTCAAAACAAGTGTTATTCATGGTCACATTGTAAGTTTCAAAGTCCAAACAGTCAGAAACATGCTTTTTTCACACTTTTGACTGAAAAAATGATTTTTAAGCACAAAACGCTCTCTAAAGCACGTTTTGTCATTTGTAGTTCAAAACAAGTGTTATTCATGGTCACATAGTAAGTTTCAAAGTCCAAACAGTCAGAAACATGCTTTTTTCACACTTTTGGCAGTTTTGACTGACAAAATGACTTTAAAGCACAAAACGCTATCTAAAGCACGTTTTGTCATTTGAAGTTCAAAACAAGTGTTATTCATGGTCACATTGTAAGTTTCAAAGTCCAAACAGTCAGAAACATGCTTTTTTAAAAGTTTTGGCACTTTTGACTGACAAAACGACTTTAAAGCACAAAACGCTATCTAAAGCACGTTTTGTCATTTGAAGTTCAAAACAAGTGTTATTCATGGTCACATTGTAAGTTTCAAAGTCCAAACAGTCAGAAACATGCTTTTTTCACACTTTTGACTGAAAAAATGATTTTTAAGCACAAAACGCTCTCTAAAGCACGTTTTGTCATTTGTAGTTCAAAACAAGTGTTATTCATGGTCACATAGTAAGTTTCAAAGTCCAAACAGTCAGAAACATGCTTTTTTCACACTTTTGGCAGTTTTGACTGACAAAATGATTTTAAAGTACAAAACACTCCCAAAAGCACCTTTTGTCATTTGTAGTTCAAAACAAGTGTTATTCATGGTCACATAGTAAGTTTCAAAGTCCAAACAGTCAGAAACATGCTTTTTTCAAACTTTTGGCAGTTTTGACTGACAAAATGACTTTAAAGCACAAAACGCTATCTAAAGCACGTTTTGTCATTTGAAGTTCAAAACAAGTGTTATTCATGGTCACATAGTAAGTTTCAAAGTCCAAACAGTCAGAAACATGCTTTTTTCACAGTTTTGGCAGTTTTGACTGAAAAAATGATTTTTAAGCACAAAACGCTCCCAAAAGCACCTTTTGTCATTTGTAGTTCAAAACATGTGTTATTCATGGTCAAATTGTAAGTTTCAAAGTCCAAACAGTCAGAAACATGCTTTTTTCACAGTTTTGGCACTTTTGACTGACAAAGTGACTTTAAAGCACAAAACGCTCTCTAAAGCACGTTTTGTCATTTGAAGTTCAAAACAAGTGTTATTCATGGTCACATAGTAAGTTTCAAAGTCCAAACAGTCAGAAACATGCTTTTTTAAAACTTTTGGCACTTTTGACTGACAAAATTATTTTTAAGCACAAAACGCTCCCAAAAGCACCTTTTGTCATTTGTAGTTCAAAACAAGTGTTATTCATGGTCACATAGTAAGTTTCAAAGTCCAAACAGTCAGAAACATGCTTTTTTCACACTTTTGGCAGTTTTGACTGACAAAATGACTTTAAAGCACAAAACGCTCTCTAAAGCACGTTTTGTCATTTGTAGTTCAAAACAAGTGTTATTCATGGTCACATAGTAAGTTTCAAAGTCCAAACAGTCAGAAACATGCTTTTTTCAAACTTTTGGCAGTTTTGACTGACAAAATGACTTTAAAGCACAAAACGCTATCTAAAGCACATTTTGTCATTTGAAGTTCAAAACAAGTGTTATTCATGGTCACATAGTAAGTTTCAAAGTCCAAACAGTCAGAAACATGCTTTTTTAAAACTTTTGGCACTTTTGACTGACAAAATTATTTTTAAGCACTTACGCTCCCAAAAGCACCTTTTGTCATTTGTAGTTCAAAACAAGTGTTATTCATGGTCACATAGTAAGTTTCAAAGTCCAAACAGTCAGAAACATGCTTTTTTCACACTTTTGACTGAAAAAATGATTTTTAAGCACAAAACGCTCCCAAAAGCACCTTTTGTCATTTGTAGTTCAAAACATGTGTTATTCATGGTCAAATTGTAAGTTTCAAAGTCCAAACAGTCAGAAACATGCTTTTTTCACACTTTTGACTGACAAAATTATTTTTAAGCACAAAACGCTCCCAAAAGCACCTTTTGTCATTTGTAGTTCAAAACAAGTGTTATTCATGGTCACATAGTAAGTTTCAAAGTCCAAAAAGTCAGAAACATGCTTTTTTCACACTTTTGGCACTTTTGACTGACAAAATTATTTTTAAGCACAAAACGCTCCCAAAAGCACCTTTTGTCATTTGTAGTTCAAAACATGTGTTATTCATGGTCAAATTGTAAGTTTCAAAGTCCAAACAGTCAGAAACATGCTTTTTTCAAACTTTTGGCAGTTTTGACTGACAAAATGACTTTAAAGCACAAAACGCTATCTAAAGCACGTTTTGTCATTTGAAGTTCAAAACAAGTGTTATTCATGGTCACATAGTAAGTTTCAAAGTCCAAACAGTCAGAAACATGCTTTTTTAAAACTTTTGGCACTTTTGACTGACAAAATTATTTTTAAGCACAAAACGCTCCCAAAAGCACCTTTTGTCATTTGTAGTTCAAAACAAGTGTTATTCATGGTCACATTGTAAGTTTCAAAGTCCAAACAGTCAGAAACATGCTTTTTTCAAACTTTTGGCAGTTTTGACTGACAAAATGACTTTAAAGCACAAAACGCTATCTAAAGCACGTTTTGTCATTTGAAGTTCAAAACAAGTGTTATTCATGGTCACATTGTAAGTTTCAAAGTCCAAACAGTCAGAAACATGCTTTTTTCAAACTTTTGGCAGTTTTGACTGACAAAATGACTTTAAAGCACAAAACGCTATCTAAAGCACGTTTTGTCATTTGAAGTTCAAAACAAGTGTTATTCATGGTCACATAGTAAGTTTCAAAGTCCAAACAGTCAGAAACATGCTTTTTTTAAACTTTCGGCAGTTTTGACTGACAAAATGACTTTAAAGCACAAAACGCTATCTAAAGCACGTTTTGTCATTTGAAGTTCAAAACAAGTGTTATTCATGGTCACATAGTAAGTTTCAAAGTCCAAACAGTCAGAAACATGCTTTTTTCACAGTTTTGGCAGTTTTGACTGAAAAAATGATTTTTAAGCACAAAACGCTCCCAAAAGCACCTTTTGTCATTTGTAGTTCAAAACATGTGTTATTCATGGTCAAATTGTAAGTTTCAAAGTCCAAACAGTCAGAAACATGCTTTTTTCACAGTTTTGGCACTTTTGACTGACAAAGTGACTTTAAAGCACAAAACGCTCTCTAAAGCACGTTTTGTCATTTGAAGTTCAAAACAAGTGTTATTCATGGTCACATAGTAAGTTTCAAAGTCCAAACAGTCAGAAACATGCTTTTTTAAAAGTTTTGGCACTTTTGACTGACAAAATTATTTTTAAGCACAAAACGCTCCCAAAAGCACCTTTTGTCATTTGTAGTTCAAAACAAGTGTTATTCATGGTCACATAGTAAGTTTCAAAGTCCAAACAGTCAGAAACATGCTTTTTTCAAGCTTTTGGCAGTTTTGACTGACAAAATGACTTTAAAGCACAAAACGCTATCTAAAGCACGTTTTGTCATTTGAAGTTCAAAACAAGTGTTATTCATGGTCACATTGTAAGTTTCAAAGTCCAAACAGTCAGAAACATGCTTTTTTAAAAGTTTTGGCACTTTTGACTGACAAAATGACTTTAAAGCACAAAACGCTATCTAAAGCACGTTTTGTCATTTGAAGTTCAAAACAAGTGTTATTCATGGTCACATTGTAAGTTTCAAAGTCCAAACAGTCAGAAACATGCTTTTTTCACACTTTTGACTGAAAAAATGATTTTTAAGCACAAAACGCTCTCTAAAGCACGTTTTGTCATTTGTAGTTCAAAACAAGTGTTATTCATGGTCACATAGTAAGTTTCAAAGTCCAAACAGTCAGAAACATGCTTTTTTCACACTTTTGGCAGTTTTGACTGACAAAATGATTTTAAAGTACAAAACACTCCCAAAAGCACCTTTTGTCATTTGTAGTTCAAAACAAGTGTTATTCATGGTCACATAGTAAGTTTCAAAGTCCAAACAGTCAGAAACATGCTTTTTTCAAACTTTTGGCAGTTTTGACTGACAAAATGACTTTAAAGCACAAAACGCTATCTAAAGCACGTTTTGTCATTTGAAGTTCAAAACAAGTGTTATTCATGGTCACATAGTAAGTTTCAAAGTCCAAACAGTCAGAAACATGCTTTTTTCAAACTTTTGGCAGTTTTGACTGAAAAAATGATTTTTAAGCACAAAACGCTCCCAAAAGCACCTTTTGTCATTTGTAGTTCAAAACATGTGTTATTCATGGTCAAATTGTAAGTTTCAAAGTCCAAACAGTCAGAAACATGCTTTTTTCACAGTTTTGGCACTTTTGACTGACAAAGTGACTTTAAAGCACAAAACGCTCTCTAAAGCACGTTTTGTCATTTGAAGTTCAAAACAAGTGTTATTCATGGTCACATAGTAAGTTTCAAAGTCCAAACAGTCAGAAACATGCTTTTTTAAAACTTTTGGCACTTTTGACTGACAAAATTATTTTTAAGCACAAAACGCTCCCAAAAGCACCTTTTGTCATTTGTAGTTCAAAACATAGTAAGTTTCAAAGTCCAAACAGTCAGAAACATGCTTTTTTCACACTTTTGGCAGTTTTGACTGACAAAATGACTTTAAAGCACAAAACGCTCTCTAAAGCACGTTTTGTCATTTGTAGTTCAAAACAAGTGTTATTCATGGTCACATAGTAAGTTTCAAAGTCCAAACAGTCAGAAACATGCTTTTTTCAAACTTTTGGCAGTTTTGACTGACAAAATGACTTTAAAGCACAAAACGCTATCTAAAGCACATTTTGTCATTTGAAGTTCAAAACAAGTGTTATTCATGGTCACATAGTAAGTTTCAAAGTCCAAACAGTCAGAAACATGCTTTTTTAAAACTTTTGGCACTTTTGACTGACAAAATTATTTTTAAGCACTTAACGCTCCCAAAAGCACCTTTTGTCATTTGTAGTTCAAAACAAGTGTTATTCATGGTCACATAGTAAGTTTCAAAGTCCAAACAGTCAGAAACATGCTTTTTTCACACTTTTGACTGAAAAAATGATTTTTAAGCACAAAACGCTCCTAAAAGCACCTTTTGTCATTTGTAGTTCAAAACATGTGTTATTCATGGTCAAATTGTAAGTTTCAAAGTCCAAACAGTCAGAAACATGCTTTTTTCACACTTTTGACTGACAAAATTATTTTTAAGCACAAAACGCTCCCAAAAGCACCTTTTGTCATTTGTAGTTCAAAACAAGTGTTATTAATGGTCACATAGTAAGTTTCAAAGTCCAAACAGTCAGAAACATGCTTTTTTCAAACTTTTGGCAGTTTTGACTGACAAAATGACTTTAAAGCACAAAACGTTATCTAAAGCACGTTTTGTCATTTGAAGTTCAAAACAAGTGTTATTCATGGTCACATAGTAAGTTTCAAAGTCCAAACAGTCAGAAACATGCTTTTTTCACAGTTTTGGCAGTTTTGACTGAAAAAATGATTTTTAAGCACAAAACGCTCCCAAAAGCACCTTTTGTCATTTGTAGTTCAAAACATGTGTTATTCATGGTCAAATTGTAAGTTTCAAAGTCCAAACAGTCAGAAACATGCTTTTTTCACAGTTTTGGCACTTTTGACTGACAAAGTGACTTTAAAGCACAAAACGCTCTCTAAAGCACGTTTTGTCATTTGAAGTTCAAAACAAGTGTTATTCATGGTCACATAGTAAGTTTCAAAGTCCAAACAGTCAGAAACATGCTTTTTTAAAACTTTTGGCACTTTTGACTGACAAAATTATTTTTAAGCACAAAACGCTCCCAAAAGCACCTTTTGTCATTTGTAGTTCAAAACAAGTGTTATTCATGGTCACATTGTAAGTTTCAAAGTCCAAACAGTCAGAAACATGCTTTTTTCAAACTTTTGGCAGTTTTGACTGACAAAATGACTTTAAAGCACAAAACGCTATCTAAAGCACGTTTTGTCATTTGAAGTTCAAAACAAGTGTTATTCATGGTCACATTGTAAGTTTCAAAGTCCAAACAGTCAGAAACATGCTTTTTTCAAACTTTTGGCAGTTTTGACTGACAAAATGACTTTAAAGCACAAAACGCTATCTAAAGCACGTTTTGTCATTTGAAGTTCAAAACAAGTGTTATTCATGGTCACATAGTAAGTTTCAAAGTCCAAACAGTCAGAAACATGCTTTTTTAAAACTTTTGGCACTTTTGACTGACAAAATTATTTTTAAGCACAAAACGCTCCCAAAAGCACCTTTTGTCATTTGTAGTTCAAAACAAGTGTTATTCATGGTCACATAGTAAGTTTCAAAGTCCAAACAGTCAGAAACATGCTTTTTTCAAACTTTTGGCAGTTTTGACTGACAAAATGACTTTAAAGCACAAAACGCTATCTAAAGCACGTTTTGTCATTTGAAGTTCAAAACAAGTGTTATTCATGGTCACATAGTAAGTTTCAAAGTCCAAAAAGTCAGAAACATGCTTTTTTCACACTTTTGGCACTTTTGACTGACAAAATTATTTTTAAGCACAAAACGCTCCCAAAAGCACCTTTTGTCATTTGTAGTTCAAAACAAGTGTTATTCATGGTCACATAGTAAGTTTCAAAGTCCAAACAGTCAGAAACATGCTTTTTTCACACTTTTGGCAGTTTTGACTGACAAAATGACTTTAAAGCACAAAACGCTCTCTAAAGCACGTTTTGTCATTTGTAGTTCAAAACAAGTGTTATTCATGGTCACATAGTAAGTTTCAAAGTCCAAACAGTCAGAAACATGCTTTTTTCAAACTTTTGGCAGTTTTGACTGACAAAATGACTTTAAAGCACAAAACGCTATCTAAAGCACATTTTGTCATTTGAAGTTCAAAACAAGTGTTATTCATGGTCACATAGTAAGTTTCAAAGTCCAAACAGTCAGAAACATGCTTTTTTAAAACTTTTGGCACTTTTGACTGACAAAATTATTTTTAAGCACTTAACGCTCCCAAAAGCACCTTTTGTCATTTGTAGTTCAAAACAAGTGTTATTCATGGTCACATAGTAAGTTTCAAAGTCCAAACAGTCAGAAACATGCTTTTTTCACACTTTTGACTGAAAAAATGATTTTTAAGCACAAAACGCTCCTAAAAGCACCTTTTGTCATTTGTAGTTCAAAACATGTGTTATTCATGGTCAAATTGTAAGTTTCAAAGTCCAAACAGTCAGAAACATGCTTTTTTCACACTTTTGACTGACAAAATTATTTTTAAGCACAAAACGCTCCCAAAAGCACCTTTTGTCATTTGTAGTTCAAAACAAGTGTTATTAATGGTCACATAGTAAGTTTCAAAGTCCAAACAGTCAGAAACATGCTTTTTTCAAACTTTTGGCAGTTTTGACTGACAAAATGACTTTAAAGCACAAAACGCTATCTAAAGCACGTTTTGTCATTTGAAGTTCAAAACAAGTGTTATTCATGGTCACATAGTAAGTTTCAAAGTCCAAACAGTCAGAAACATGCTTTTTTCACAGTTTTGGCAGTTTTGACTGAAAAAATGATTTTTAAGCACAAAACGCTCCCAAAAGCACCTTTTGTCATTTGTAGTTCAAAACATGTGTTATTCATGGTCAAATTGTAAGTTTCAAAGTCCAAACAGTCAGAAACATGCTTTTTTCACAGTTTTGGCACTTTTGACTGACAAAGTGACTTTAAAGCACAAAACGCTCTCTAAAGCACGTTTTGTCATTTGAAGTTCAAAACAAGTGTTATTCATGGTCACATAGTAAGTTTCAAAGTCCAAACAGTCAGAAACATGCTTTTTTAAAACTTTTGGCACTTTTGACTGACAAAATTATTTTTAAGCACAAAACGCTCCCAAAAGCACCTTTTGTCATTTGTAGTTCAAAACAAGTGTTATTCATGGTCACATTGTAAGTTTCAAAGTCCAAACAGTCAGAAACATGCTTTTTTCAAACTTTTGGCAGTTTTGACTGACAAAATGACTTTAAAGCACAAAACGCTATCTAAAGCACGTTTTGTCATTTGAAGTTCAAAACAAGTGTTATTCATGGTCACATTGTAAGTTTCAAAGTCCAAACAGTCAGAAACATGCTTTTTTCAAACTTTTGGCAGTTTTGACTGACAAAATGACTTTAAAGCACAAAACGCTATCTAAAGCACGTTTTGTCATTTGAAGTTCAAAACAAGTGTTATTCATGGTCACATAGTAAGTTTCAAAGTCCAAACAGTCAGAAACATGCTTTTTTAAAACTTTTGGCACTTTTGACTGACAAAATTATTTTTAAGCACAAAACGCTCCCAAAAGCACCTTTTGTCATTTGTAGTTCAAAACAAGTGTTATTCATGGTCACATAGTAAGTTTCAAAGTCCAAACAGTCAGAAACATGCTTTTTTCAAACTTTTGGCAGTTTTGACTGACAAAATGACTTTAAAGCACAAAACGCTATCTAAAGCACGTTTTGTCATTTGAAGTTCAAAACAAGTGTTATTCATGGTCACATAGTAAGTTTCAAAGTCCAAAAAGTCAGAAACATGCTTTTTTCACACTTTTGGCACTTTTGACTGACAAAATTATTTTTAAGCACAAAACGCTCCCAAAAGCACCTTTTGTCATTTGTAGTTCAAAACAAGTGTTATTCATGGTCACATAGTAAGTTTCAAAGTCCAAACAGTCAGAAACATGCTTTTTTCAAACTTTTGGCAGTTTTGACTGACAAAATGACTTTAAAGCACAAAACGCTATCTAAAGCACGTTTTGTCATTTGAAGTTCAAAACAAGTGTTATTCATGGTCACATAGTAAGTTTCAAAGTCCAAACAGTCAGAAACATGCTTTTTTCACACTTTTGACTGAAAAAATGATTTTTAAGCACAAAACGCTCTCTAAAGCACGTTTTGTCATTTGTAGTTCAAAACAAGTGTTATTCATGGTCACATAGTAAGTTTCAAAGTCCAAACAGTCAGAAACATGCTTTTTTCACACTTTTGGCAGTTTTGACTGACAAAATGACTTTAAAGCACAAAACGCTATCTAAAGCACGTTTTGTCATTTGAAGTTCAAAACAAGTGTTATTCATGGTCACATTGTAAGTTTCAAAGTCCAAACAGTCAGAAACATGCTTTTTTAAAAGTTTTGGCACTTTTGACTGACAAAATGACTTTAAAGCACAAAACGCTATCTAAAGCACGTTTTGTCATTTGAAGTTCAAAACAAGTGTTATTCATGGTCACATTGTAAGTTTCAAAGTCCAAACAGTCAGAAACATGCTTTTTTCACACTTTTGACTGAAAAAATGATTTTTAAGCACAAAACGCTCTCTAAAGCACGTTTTGTCATTTGTAGTTCAAAACAAGTGTTATTCATGGTCACATAGTAAGTTTCAAAGTCCAAACAGTCAGAAACATGCTTTTTTCACACTTTTGACTGAAAAAATGATTTTTAAGCACAAAACGCTCCTAAAAGCACCTTTTGTCATTTGTAGTTCAAAACATGTGTTATTCATGGTCAAATTGTAAGTTTCAAAGTCCAAACAGTCAGAAACATGCTTTTTTCACACTTTTGACTGACAAAATTATTTTTAAGCACAAAACGCTCCCAAAAGCACCTTTTGTCATTTGTAGTTCAAAACAAGTGTTATTCATGGTCACATAGTAAGTTTCAAAGTCCAAAAAGTCAGAAACATGCTTTTTTCACACTTTTGGCACTTTTGACTGACAAAATTATTTTTAAGCACAAAACGCTCCCAAAAGCACCTTTTGTCATTTGTAGTTCAAAACAAGTGTTATTCATGGTCACATAGTAAGTTTCAAAGTCCAAACAGTCAGAAACATGCTTTTTTCAAACTTTTGCCAGTTTTGACTGACAAAATGACTTTAAAGCACAAAACGCTATCTAAAGCACGTTTTGTCATTTGAAGTTCAAAACAAGTGTTATTCATGGTCACATAGTAAGTTTCAAAGTCCAAACAGTCAGAAACATGCTTTTTTCACAGTTTTGGCAGTTTTGACTGAAAAAAATGATTTTTAAGCACAAAACGCTCCCAAAAGCACCTTTTGTCATTTGTAGTTCAAAACAAGTGTTATTCATGGTCACATTGTAAGTTTCAAAGTCCAAACAGTCAGAAACATGCTTTTTTCACACTTTTGACTGAAAAAATGATTTTTAAGCACAAAACGCTCTCTAAAGCACGTTTTGTCATTTGTAGTTCAAAACAAGTGTTATTCATGGTCACATAGTAAGTTTCAAAGTCCAAAGAGTCAGAAACATGCTTTTTTCACACTTTTGGCAGTTTTGACTGACAAAATGACTTTAAAGCACAAAACGCTATCTAAAGCACGTTTTGTCATTTGAAGTTCAAAACAAGTGTTATTCATGGTCACATTGTAAGTTTCAAAGTCCAAACAGTCAGAAACATGCTTTTTTAAAAGTTTTGGCACTTTTGACTGACAAAATGACTTTAAAGCACAAAACGCTATCTAAAGCACGTTTTGTCATTTGAAGTTCAAAACAAGTGTTATTCATGGTCACATAGTAAGTTTCAAAGTCCAAACAGTCAGAAACATGCTTTTTTCACACTTTTGACTGAAAAAATGATTTTTAAGCACAAAACGCTCTCTAAAGCACGTTTTGTCATTTGTAGTTCAAAACAAGTGTTATTCATGGTCACATAGTAAGTTTCAAAGTCCAAACAGTCAGAAACATGCTTTTTTCACACTTTTGGCAGTTTTGACTGACAAAATGATTTTAAAGTACAAAACACTCCCAAAAGCACCTTTTGTCATTTGTAGTTCAAAACAAGTGTTATTCATGGTCACATAGTAAGTTTCAAAGTCCAAACAGTCAGAAACATGCTTTTTTCAAACTTTTGGCAGTTTTGACTGACAAAATGACTTTAAAGCACTTAACGCTCCCAAAAGCACCTTTTGTCATTTGTAGTTCAAAACAAGTGTTATTCATGGTCACATAGTAAGTTTCAAAGTCCAAACAGTCAGAAACATGCTTTTTTCACACTTTTGACTGAAAAAATGATTTTTAAGCACAAAACGCTCCTAAAAGCACCTTTTGTCATTTGTAGTTCAAAACATGTGTTATTCATGGTCAAATTGTAAGTTTCAAAGTCCAAACAGTCAGAAACATGCTTTTTTCACACTTTTGACTGACAAAATTATTTTTAAGCACAAAACGCTCCCAAAAGCACCTTTTGTCATTTGTAGTTCAAAACAAGTGTTATTCATGGTCACATAGTAAGTTTCAAAGTCCAAACAGTCAGAAACATGCTTTTTTAAAACTTTCGGCAGTTTTGACTGACAAAATGATTTTAAAGTACAAAACGCTCCCAAAAGCACCTTTTGTCATTTGTAGTTCAAAACAAGTGTTATTCATGGTCACATAGTAAGTTTCAAAGTCCAAAAAGTCAGAAACATGCTTTTTTCACACTTTTGGCACTTTTGACTGACAAAATTATTTTTAAGCACAAAACGCTCCCAAAAGCACCTTTTGTCATTTGTAGTTCAAAACAAGTGTTATTCATGGTCACATAGTAAGTTTCAAAGTCCAAACAGTCAGAAACATGCTTTTTTCAAACTTTTGGCAGTTTTGACTGACAAAATGACTTTAAAGCACAAAACGCTATCTAAAGCACGTTTTGTCATTTGAAGTTCAAAACAAGTGTTATTCATGGTCACATAGTAAGTTTCAAAGTCCAAACAGTCAGAAACATGCTTTTTTCACAGTTTTGGCAGTTTTGACTGAAAAAATGATTTTTAAGCACAAAACGCTCCCAAAAGCACCTTTTGTCATTTGTAGTTCAAAACATGTGTTATTCATGGTCAAATTGTAAGTTTCAAAGTCCAAACAGTCAGAAACATGCTTTTTTCACAGTTTTGGCACTTTTGACTGACAAAGTGACTTTAAAGCACAAAACGCTCTCTAAAGCACGTTTTGTCATTTGAAGTTCAAAACAAGTGTTATTCATGGTCACATAGTAAGTTTCAAAGTCCAAACAGTCAGAAACATGCTTTTTTAAAACTTTTGGCACTTTTGACTGACAAAATTATTTTTAAGCACAAAACGCTCCCAAAAGCACCTTTTGTCATTTGTAGTTCAAAACAAGTGTTATTCATGGTCACATAGTAAGTTTCAAAGTCCAAACAGTCAGAAACATGCTTTTTTCAAACTTTTGGCAGTTTTGACTGACAAAATGACTTTAAAGCACAAAACGCTATCTAAAGCACGTTTTGTCATTTGAAGTTCAAAACAAGTGTTATTCATGGTCACATAGTAAGTTTCAAAGTCCAAAAAGTCAGAAACATGCTTTTTTCACACTTTTGGCACTTTTGACTGACAAAATTATTTTTAAGCACAAAACGCTCCCAAAAGCACCTTTTGTCATTTGTAGTTCAAAACTAGTGTTATTCATGGTCACATAGTAAGTTTCAAAGTCCAAACAGTCAGAAACATGCTTTTTTAAAACTTTTGGCACTTTTGACTGACAAAATTATTTTTAAGCACAAAACGCTCCCAAAAGCACCTTTTGTCATTTGTAGTTCAAAACAAGTGTTATTCATGGTCACATAGTAAGTTTCAAAGTCCAAACAGTCAGAAACATGCTTTTTTCACACTTTTGGCAGTTTTGACTGACAAAATGACTTTAAAGCACAAAACGCTCTCTAAAGCACGTTTTGTCATTTGTAGTTCAAAACAAGTGTTATTCATGGTCACATAGTAAGTTTCAAAGTCCAAACAGTCAGAAACATGCTTTTTTCAAACTTTTGGCAGTTTTGACTGACAAAATTATTTTTAAGCACTTAACGCTCCCAAAAGCACCTTTTGTCATTTGTAGTTCAAAACAAGTGTTATTCATGGTCACATAGTAAGTTTCAAAGTCCAAACAGTCAGAAACATGCTTTTTTCACACTTTTGACTGAAAAAATGATTTTTAAGCACAAAACGCTCCTAAAAGCACCTTTTGTCATTTGTAGTTCAAAACATGTGTTATTCATGGTCAAATTGTAAGTTTCAAAGTCCAAACAGTCAGAAACATGCTTTTTTCACACTTTTGACTGACAAAATTATTTTTAAGCACAAAACGCTCCCAAAAGCACCTTTTGTCATTTGTAGTTCAAAACAAGTGTTATTCATGGTCACATAGTAAGTTTCAAAGTCCAAACAGTCAGAAACATGCTTTTTTAAAACTTTCGGCAGTTTTGACTGACAAAATGATTTTAAAGTACAAAACGCTCCCAAAAGCACCTTTTGTCATTTGTAGTTCAAAACAAGTGTTATTCATGGTCACATAGTAAGTTTCAAAGTCCAAAAAGTCAGAAACATGCTTTTTTCACACTTTTGGCACTTTTGACTGACAAAATTATTTTTAAGCACAAAACGCTCCCAAAAGCACCTTTTGTCATTTGTAGTTCAAAACAAGTGTTATTCATGGTCACATAGTAAGTTTCAAAGTCCAAACAGTCAGAAACATGCTTTTTTCAAACTTTTGGCAGTTTTGACTGACAAAATGACTTTAAAGCACAAAACGCTATCTAAAGCACGTTTTGTCATTTGAAGTTCAAAACAAGTGTTATTCATGGTCACATAGTAAGTTTCAAAGTCCAAACAGTCAGAAACATGCTTTTTTCACAGTTTTGGCAGTTTTGACTGAAAAAATGATTTTTAAGCACAAAACGCTCCCAAAAGCACCTTTTGTCATTTGTAGTTCAAAACATGTGTTATTCATGGTCAAATTGTAAGTTTCAAAGTCCAAACAGTCAGAAACATGCTTTTTTCACAGTTTTGGCACTTTTGACTGACAAAGTGACTTTAAAGCACAAAACGCTCTCTAAAGCACGTTTTGTCATTTGAAGTTCAAAACAAGTGTTATTCATGGTCACATAGTAAGTTTCAAAGTCCAAACAGTCAGAAACATGCTTTTTTAAAACTTTTGGCACTTTTGACTGACAAAATTATTTTTAAGCACAAAACGCTCCCAAAAGCACCTTTTGTCATTTGTAGTTCAAAACAAGTGTTATTCATGGTCACATAGTAAGTTTCAAAGTCCAAACAGTCAGAAACATGCTTTTTTCACACTTTTGGCAGTTTTGACTGACAAAATGACTTTAAAGCACAAAACGCTCTCTAAAGCACGTTTTGTCATTTGTAGTTCAAAACAAGTGTTATTCATGGTCACATAGTAAGTTTCAAAGTCCAAACAGTCAGAAACATGCTTTTTTCAAACTTTTGGCAGTTTTGACTGACAAAATGACTTTAAAGCACAAAACGCTATCTAAAGCACATTTTGTCATTTGAAGTTCAAAACAAGTGTTATTCATGGTCACATAGTAAGTTTCAAAGTCCAAACAGTCAGAAACATGCTTTTTTAAAACTTTTGGCACTTTTGACTGACAAAATTATTTTTAAGCACTTAACGCTCCCAAAAGCACCTTTTGTCATTTGTAGTTCAAAACAAGTGTTATTCATGGTCACATAGTAAGTTTCAAAGTCCAAACAGTCAGAAACATGCTTTTTTCACACTTTTGACTGAAAAAATGATTTTTAAGCACAAAACGCTCCCAAAAGCACCTTTTGTCATTTGTAGTTCAAAACATGTGTTATTCATGGTCAAATTGTAAGTTTCAAAGTCCAAACAGTCAGAAACATGCTTTTTTCACACTTTTGACTGACAAAATTATTTTTAAGCACAAAACGCTCCCAAAAGCACCTTTTGTCATTTGTAGTTCAAAACAAGTGTTATTCATGGTCACATAGTAAGTTTCAAAGTCCAAACAGTCAGAAACATGCTTTTTTAAAACTTTCGGCAGTTTTGACTGACAAAATGATTTTAAAGTACAAAACGCTCCCAAAAGCACCTTTTGTCATTTGTAGTTCAAAACAAGTGTTATTCATGGTCACATAGTAAGTTTCAAAGTCCAAAAAGTCAGAAACATGCTTTTTTCACACTTTTGGCACTTTTGACTGACAAAATTATTTTTAAGCACAAAACGCTCCCAAAAGCACCTTTTGTCATTTGTAGTTCAAAACATGTGTTATTCATGGTCAAATTGTAAGTTTCAAAGTCCAAACAGTCAGAAACATGCTTTTTTCAAACTTTTGGCAGTTTTGACTGACAAAATGACTTTAAAGCACAAAACGCTATCTAAAGCACGTTTTGTCATTTGAAGTTCAAAACAAGTGTTATTCATGGTCACATAGTAAGTTTCAAAGTCCAAACAGTCAGAAACATGCTTTTTTAAAACTTTTGGCACTTTTGACTGACAAAATTATTTTTAAGCACAAAACGCTCCCAAAAGCACCTTTTGTCATTTGTAGTTCAAAACAAGTGTTATTCATGGTCACATTGTAAGTTTCAAAGTCCAAACAGTCAGAAACATGCTTTTTTCAAACTTTTGGCAGTTTTGACTGACAAAATGACTTTAAAGCACAAAACGCTATCTAAAGCACGTTTTGTCATTTGAAGTTCAAAACAAGTGTTATTCATGGTCACATAGTAAGTTTCAAAGTCCAAACAGTCAGAAACATGCTTTTTTCAAACTTTCGGCAGTTTTGACTGACAAAATGACTTTAAAGCACAAAACGCTATCTAAAGCACGTTTTGTCATTTGAAGTTCAAAACAAGTGTTATTCATGGTCACATAGTAAGTTTCAAAGTCCAAACAGTCAGAAACATGCTTTTTTCACAGTTTTGGCAGTTTTGACTGAAAAAATGATTTTTAAGCACAAAACGCTCCCAAAAGCACCTTTTGTCATTTGTAGTTCAAAACATGTGTTATTCATGGTCAAATTGTAAGTTTCAAATTCCAAACAGTCAGAAACATGCTTTTTTACAGTTTTGGCACTTTTGACTGACAAAGTGACTTTAAAGCACAAAACGCTCTCTAAAGCACGTTTTGTCATTTGAAGTTCAAAACAAGTGTTATTCATGGTCACATAGTAAGTTTCAAAGTCCAAACAGTCAGAAACATGCTTTTTTAAAAGTTTTGGCACTTTTGACTGACAAAATGACTTTAAAGCACAAAACGCTCCCAAAAGCACCTTTTGTCATTTGTAGTTCAAAACATGTGTTATTCATGGTCAAATTGTAAGTTTCAAAGTCCAAACAGTCAGAAACATGCTTTTTTCACAGTTTTGGCACTTTTGACTGACAAAGTGACTTTAAAGCACAAAACGCTCTCTAAAGCACGTTTTGTCATTTGAAGTTCAAAACAAGTGTTATTCATGGTCACATAGTAAGTTTCAAAGTCCAAACAGTCAGAAACATGCTTTTTTAAAACTTTTGGCACTTTTGACTGACAAAATTATTTTTAAGCACAAAACGCTCCCAAAAGCACCTTTTGTCATTTGTAGTTCAAAACAAGTGTTATTCATGGTCACATAGTAAGTTTCAAAGTCCAAACAGTCAGAAACATGCTTTTTTCACACTTTTGGCAGTTTTGACTGACAAAATGACTTTAAAGCACAAAACGCTCTCTAAAGCACGTTTTGTCATTTGTAGTTCAAAACAAGTGTTATTCATGGTCACATAGTAAGTTTCAAAGTCCAAACAGTCAGAAACATGCTTTTTTCAAACTTTTGGCAGTTTTGACTGACAAAATGACTTTAAAGCACAAAACGCTATCTAAAGCACATTTTGTCATTTGAAGTTCAAAACAAGTGTTATTCATGGTCACATAGTAAGTTTCAAAGTCCAAACAGTCAGAAACATGCTTTTTTAAAACTTTTGGCACTTTTGACTGACAAAATTATTTTTAAGCACTTAACGCTCCCAAAAGCACCTTTTGTCATTTGTAGTTCAAAACAAGTGTTATTCATGGTCACATAGTAAGTTTCAAAGTCCAAACAGTCAGAAACATGCTTTTTTCACACTTTTGACTGAAAAAATGATTTTTAAGCACAAAACGCTCCTAAAAGCACCTTTTGCCATTTGTAGTTCAAAACATGTGTTATTCATGGTCAAATTGTAAGTTTCAAAGTCCAAACAGTCAGAAACATGCTTTTTTCACACTTTTGACTGACAAAATTATTTTTAAGCACAAAACGCTCCCAAAAGCACATTTTGTCATTTGTAGTTCAAAACAAGTGTTATTCATGGTCACATAGTAAGTTTCAAAGTCCAAACAGTCAGAAACATGCTTTTTTAAAACTTTCGGCAGTTTTGACTGACAAAATGATTTTAAAGTACAAAACGCTCCCAAAAGCACCTTTTGTCATTTGTAGTTCAAAACAAGTGTTATTCATGGTCACATAGTAAGTTTCAAAGTCCAAAAAGTCAGAAACATGCTTTTTTCACACTTTTGGCACTTTTGACTGACAAAATTATTTTTAAGCACAAAACGCTCCCAAAAGCACCTTTTGTCATTTGTAGTTCAAAACAAGTGTTATTCATGGTCACATAGTAAGTTTCAAAGTCCAAACAGTCAGAAACATGCTTTTTTCAAACTTTTGGCAGTTTTGACTGACAAAATGACTTTAAAGCACAAAACGCTATCTAAAGCACGTTTTGTCATTTGAAGTTCAAAACAAGTGTTATTCATGGTCACATAGTAAGTTTCAAAGTCCAAACAGTCAGAAACATGCTTTTTTCACAGTTTTGGCAGTTTTGACTGAAAAAATGATTTTTAAGCACAAAACGCTCCCAAAAGCACCTTTTGTCATTTGTAGTTCAAAACATGTGTTATTCATGGTCAAATTGTAAGTTTCAAAGTCCAAACAGTCAGAAACATGCTTTTTTCACAGTTTTGGCACTTTTGACTGACAAAGTGACTTTAAAGCACAAAACGCTCTCTAAAGCACGTTTTGTCATTTGAAGTTCAAAACAAGTGTTATTCATGGTCACATAGTAAGTTTCAAAGTCCAAACAGTCAGAAACATGCTTTTTTAAAACTTTTGGCACTTTTGACTGACAAAATTATTTTTAAGCACAAAACGCTCCCAAAAGCACCTTTTGTCATTTGTAGTTCAAAACAAGTGTTATTCATGGTCACATTGTAAGTTTCAAAGTCCAAACAGTCAGAAACATGCTTTTTTCAAACTTTTGGCAGTTTTGACTGACAAAATGACTTTAAAGCACAAAACGCTATCTAAAGCACGTTTTGTCATTTGAAGTTCAAAACAAGTGTTATTCATGGTCACATTGTAAGTTTCAAAGTCCAAACAGTCAGAAACATGCTTTTTTCAAACTTTTGGCAGTTTTGACTGACAAAATGACTTTAAAGCACAAAACGCTATCTAAAGCACGTTTTGTCATTTGAAGTTCAAAACAAGTGTTATTCATGGTCACATAGTAAGTTTCAAAGTCCAAACAGTCAGAAACATGCTTTTTTAAAACTTTTGGCACTTTTGACTGACAAAATTATTTTTAAGCACAAAACGCTCCCAAAAGCACCTTTTGTCATTTGTAGTTCAAAACAAATGTTATTCATGGTCACATAGTAAGTTTCAAAGTCCAAACAGTCAGAAACATGCTTTTTTCAAACTTTTGGCAGTTTTGACTGACAAAATGACTTTAAAGCACAAAACGCTATCTAAAGCACGTTTTGTCATTTGAAGTTCAAAACAAGTGTTATTCATGGTCACATAGTAAGTTTCAAAGTCCAAACAGTCAGAAACATGCTTTTTTCACACTTTTGACTGAAAAAATGATTTTTAAGCACAAAACGCTCCCAAAAGCACCTTTTGTCATTTGTAGTTCAAAACATGTGTTATTCATGGTCAAATTGTAAGTTTCAAAGTCCAAACAGTCAGAAACATGCTTTTTTCACACTTTTGACTGACAAAATTATTTTTAAGCACAAAACGCTCCCAAAAGCACCTTTTGTCATTTGTAGTTCAAAACAAGTGTTATTCATGGTCACATAGTAAGTTTCAAAGTCCAAAAAGTCAGAAACATGCTTTTTTCACACTTTTGGCACTTTTGACTGACAAAATTATTTTTAAGCACAAAACGCTCCCAAAAGCACCTTTTGTCATTTGTAGTTCAAAACATGTGTTATTCATGGTCAAATTGTAAGTTTCAAAGTCCAAACAGTCAGAAACATGCTTTTTTCAAACTTTTGGCAGTTTTGACTGACAAAATGACTTTAAAGCACAAAACGCTATCTAAAGCACGTTTTGTCATTTGAAGTTCAAAACAAGTGTTATTCATGGTCACATAGTAAGTTTCAAAGTCCAAACAGTCAGAAACATGCTTTTTTAAAACTTTTGGCACTTTTGACTGACAAAATTATTTTTAAGCACAAAACGCTCCCAAAAGCACCTTTTGTCATTTGTAGTTCAAAACAAGTGTTATTCATGGTCACATTGTAAGTTTCAAAGTCCAAACAGTCAGAAACATGCTTTTTTCAAACTTTTGGCAGTTTTGACTGACAAAATGACTTTAAAGCACAAAACGCTATCTAAAGCACGTTTTGTCATTTGAAGTTCAAAACAAGTGTTATTCATGGTCACATTGTAAGTTTCAAAGTCCAAACAGTCAGAAACATGCTTTTTTCAAACTTTTGGCAGTTTTGACTGACAAAATGACTTTAAAGCACAAAACGCTATCTAAAGCACGTTTTGTCATTTGAAGTTCAAAACAAGTGTTATTCATGGTCACATAGTAAGTTTCAAAGTCCAAACAGTCAGAAACATGCTTTTTTCAAACTTTCGGCAGTTTTGACTGACAAAATGACTTTAAAGCACAAAACGCTATCTAAAGCACGTTTTGTCATTTGAAGTTCAAAACAAGTGTTATTCATGGTCACATAGTAAGTTTCAAAGTCCAAACAGTCAGAAACATGCTTTTTTCACAGTTTTGGCAGTTTTGACTGAAAAAATGATTTTTAAGCACAAAACGCTCCCAAAAGCACCTTTTGTCATTTGTAGTTCAAAACATGTGTTATTCATGGTCAAATTGTAAGTTTCAAAGTCCAAACAGTCAGAAACATGCTTTTTTCACAGTTTTGGCACTTTTGACTGACAAAGTGACTTTAAAGCACAAAACGCTCTCTAAAGCACATTTTGTCATTTGAAGTTCAAAACAAGTGTTATTCATGGTCACATAGTAAGTTTCAAAGTCCAAACAGTCAGAAACATGCTTTTTTAAAAGTTTTGGCACTTTTGACTGACAAAATTATTTTTAAGCACAAAACGCTCCCAAAAGCACCTTTTGTCATTTGTAGTTCAAAACAAGTGTTATTCATGGTCACATAGTAAGTTTCAAAGTCCAAACAGTCAGAAACATGCTTTTTTCAAGCTTTTGGCAGTTTTGACTGACAAAATGACTTTAAAGCACAAAACGCTATCTAAAGCACGTTTTGTCATTTGAAGTTCAAAACAAGTGTTATTCATGGTCACATTGTAAGTTTCAAAGTCCAAACAGTCAGAAACATGCTTTTTTAAAAGTTTTGGCACTTTTGACTGACAAAATGACTTTAAAGCACAAAACGCTATCTAAAGCACGTTTTGTCATTTGAAGTTCAAAACAAGTGTTATTCATGGTCACATTGTAAGTTTCAAAGTCCAAACAGTCAGAAACATGCTTTTTTCACACTTTTGACTGAAAAAATGATTTTTAAGCACAAAACGCTCTCTAAAGCACGTTTTGTCATTTGTAGTTCAAAACAAGTGTTATTCATGGTCACATAGTAAGTTTCAAAGTCCAAACAGTCAGAAACATGCTTTTTTCACACTTTTGGCAGTTTTGACTGACAAAATGATTTTAAAGTACAAAACACTCCCAAAAGCACCTTTTGTCATTTGTAGTTCAAAACAAGTGTTATTCATGGTCACATAGTAAGTTTCAAAGTCCAAACAGTCAGAAACATGCTTTTTTCAAACTTTTGGCAGTTTTGACTGACAAAATGACTTTAAAGCACAAAACGCTATCTAAAGCACGTTTTGTCATTTGAAGTTCAAAACAAGTGTTATTCATGGTCACATAGTAAGTTTCAAAGTCCAAACAGTCAGAAACATGCTTTTTTCAAACTTTTGGCAGTTTTGACTGAAAAAATGATTTTTAAGCACAAAACGCTCCCAAAAGCACCTTTTGTCATTTGTAGTTCAAAACATGTGTTATTCATGGTCAAATTGTAAGTTTCAAAGTCCAAACAGTCAGAAACATGCTTTTTTCACAGTTTTGGCACTTTTGACTGACAAAGTGACTTTAAAGCACAAAACGCTCTCTAAAGCACGTTTTGTCATTTGAAGTTCAAAACAAGTGTTATTCATGGTCACATAGTAAGTTTCAAAGTCCAAACAGTCAGAAACATGCTTTTTTAAAACTTTTGGCACTTTTGACTGACAAAATTATTTTTAAGCACAAAACGCTCCCAAAAGCACCTTTTGTCATTTGTAGTTCAAAACATAGTAAGTTTCAAAGTCCAAACAGTCAGAAACATGCTTTTTTCACACTTTTGGCAGTTTTGACTGACAAAATGACTTTAAAGCACAAAACGCTCTCTAAAGCACGTTTTGTCATTTGTAGTTCAAAACAAGTGTTATTCATGGTCACATAGTAAGTTTCAAAGTCCAAACAGTCAGAAACATGCTTTTTTCAAACTTTTGGCAGTTTTGACTGACAAAATGACTTTAAAGCACAAAACGCTATCTAAAGCACATTTTGTCATTTGAAGTTCAAAACAAGTGTTATTCATGGTCACATAGTAAGTTTCAAAGTCCAAACAGTCAGAAACATGCTTTTTTAAAACTTTTGGCACTTTTGACTGACAAAATTATTTTTAAGCACTTAACGCTCCCAAAAGCACCTTTTGTCATTTGTAGTTCAAAACAAGTGTTATTCATGGTCACATAGTAAGTTTCAAAGTCCAAACAGTCAGAAACATGCTTTTTTCACACTTTTGACTGAAAAAATGATTTTTAAGCACAAAACGCTCCTAAAAGCACCTTTTGTCATTTGTAGTTCAAAACATGTGTTATTCATGGTCAAATTGTAAGTTTCAAAGTCCAAACAGTCAGAAACATGCTTTTTTCACACTTTTGACTGACAAAATTATTTTTAAGCACAAAACGCTCCCAAAAGCACCTTTTGTCATTTGTAGTTCAAAACAAGTGTTATTAATGGTCACATAGTAAGTTTCAAAGTCCAAACAGTCAGAAACATGCTTTTTTCAAACTTTTGGCAGTTTTGACTGACAAAATGACTTTAAAGCACAAAACGCTATCTAAAGCACGTTTTGTCATTTGAAGTTCAAAACAAGTGTTATTCATGGTCACATAGTAAGTTTCAAAGTCCAAACAGTCAGAAACATGCTTTTTTCACAGTTTTGGCAGTTTTGACTGAAAAAATGATTTTTAAGCACAAAACGCTCCCAAAAGCACCTTTTGTCATTTGTAGTTCAAAACATGTGTTATTCATGGTCAAATTGTAAGTTTCAAAGTCCAAACAGTCAGAAACATGCTTTTTTCACAGTTTTGGCACTTTTGACTGACAAAGTGACTTTAAAGCACAAAACGCTCTCTAAAGCACGTTTTGTCATTTGAAGTTCAAAACAAGTGTTATTCATGGTCACATAGTAAGTTTCAAAGTCCAAACAGTCAGAAACATGCTTTTTTAAAACTTTTGGCACTTTTGACTGACAAAATTATTTTTAAGCACAAAACGCTCCCAAAAGCACCTTTTGTCATTTGTAGTTCAAAACAAGTGTTATTCATGGTCACATTGTAAGTTTCAAAGTCCAAACAGTCAGAAACATGCTTTTTTCAAACTTTTGGCAGTTTTGACTGACAAAATGACTTTAAAGCACAAAACGCTATCTAAAGCACGTTTTGTCATTTGAAGTTCAAAACAAGTGTTATTCATGGTCACATTGTAAGTTTCAAAGTCCAAACAGTCAGAAACATGCTTTTTTCAAACTTTTGGCAGTTTTGACTGACAAAATGACTTTAAAGCACAAAACGCTATCTAAAGCACGTTTTGTCATTTGAAGTTCAAAACAAGTGTTATTCATGGTCACATAGTAAGTTTCAAAGTCCAAACAGTCAGAAACATGCTTTTTTAAAACTTTTGGCACTTTTGACTGACAAAATTATTTTTAAGCACAAAACGCTCCCAAAAGCACCTTTTGTCATTTGTAGTTCAAAACAAGTGTTATTCATGGTCACATAGTAAGTTTCAAAGTCCAAACAGTCAGAAACATGCTTTTTTCAAACTTTTGGCAGTTTTGACTGACAAAATGACTTTAAAGCACAAAACGCTATCTAAAGCACGTTTTGTCATTTGAAGTTCAAAACAAGTGTTATTCATGGTCACATAGTAAGTTTCAAAGTCCAAAAAGTCAGAAACATGCTTTTTTCACACTTTTGGCACTTTTGACTGACAAAATTATTTTTAAGCACAAAACGCTCCCAAAAGCACCTTTTGTCATTTGTAGTTCAAAACAAGTGTTATTCATGGTCACATAGTAAGTTTCAAAGTCCAAACAGTCAGAAACATGCTTTTTTCACACTTTTGGCAGTTTTGACTGACAAAATGACTTTAAAGCACAAAACGCTCTCTAAAGCACGTTTTGTCATTTGTAGTTCAAAACAAGTGTTATTCATGGTCACATAGTAAGTTTCAAAGTCCAAACAGTCAGAAACATGCTTTTTTCAAACTTTTGGCAGTTTTGACTGACAAAATGACTTTAAAGCACAAAACGCTATCTAAAGCACATTTTGTCATTTGAAGTTCAAAACAAGTGTTATTCATGGTCACATAGTAAGTTTCAAAGTCCAAACAGTCAGAAACATGCTTTTTTAAAACTTTTGGCACTTTTGACTGACAAAATTATTTTTAAGCACTTAACGCTCCCAAAAGCACCTTTTGTCATTTGTAGTTCAAAACAAGTGTTATTCATGGTCACATAGTAAGTTTCAAAGTCCAAACAGTCAGAAACATGCTTTTTTCACACTTTTGACTGAAAAAATGATTTTTAAGCACAAAACGCTCCTAAAAGCACCTTTTGTCATTTGTAGTTCAAAACATGTTATTCATGGTCAAATTGTAAGTTTCAAAGTCCAAACAGTCAGAAACATGCTTTTTTCACACTTTTGACTGACAAAATTATTTTTAAGCACAAAACGCTCCCAAAAGCACCTTTTGTCATTTGTAGTTCAAAACAAGTGTTATTAATGGTCACATAGTAAGTTTCAAAGTCCAAACAGTCAGAAACATGCTTTTTTCAAACTTTTGGCAGTTTTGACTGACAAAATGACTTTAAAGCACAAAACGCTATCTAAAGCACGTTTTGTCATTTGAAGTTCAAAACAAGTGTTATTCATGGTCACATAGTAAGTTTCAAAGTCCAAACAGTCAGAAACATGCTTTTTTCACAGTTTTGGCAGTTTTGACTGAAAAAATGATTTTTAAGCACAAAACGCTCCCAAAAGCACCTTTTGTCATTTGTAGTTCAAAACATGTGTTATTCATGGTCAAATTGTAAGTTTCAAAGTCCAAACAGTCAGAAACATGCTTTTTTCACAGTTTTGGCACTTTTGACTGACAAAGTGACTTTAAAGCACAAAACGCTCTCTAAAGCACGTTTTGTCATTTGAAGTTCAAAACAAGTGTTATTCATGGTCACATAGTAAGTTTCAAAGTCCAAACAGTCAGAAACATGCTTTTTTAAAACTTTTGGCACTTTTGACTGACAAAATTATTTTTAAGCACAAAACGCTCCCAAAAGCACCTTTTGTCATTTGTAGTTCAAAACAAGTGTTATTCATGGTCACATTGTAAGTTTCAAAGTCCAAACAGTCAGAAACATGCTTTTTTCAAACTTTTGGCAGTTTTGACTGACAAAATGACTTTAAAGCACAAAACGCTATCTAAAGCACGTTTTGTCATTTGAAGTTCAAAACAAGTGTTATTCATGGTCACATTGTAAGTTTCAAAGTCCAAACAGTCAGAAACATGCTTTTTTCAAACTTTTGGCAGTTTTGACTGACAAAATGACTTTAAAGCACAAAACGCTATCTAAAGCACGTTTTGTCATTTGAAGTTCAAAACAAGTGTTATTCATGGTCACATAGTAAGTTTCAAAGTCCAAACAGTCAGAAACATGCTTTTTTAAAACTTTTGGCACTTTTGACTGACAAAATTATTTTTAAGCACAAAACGCTCCCAAAAGCACCTTTTGTCATTTGTAGTTCAAAACAAGTGTTATTCATGGTCACATAGTAAGTTTCAAAGTCCAAACAGTCAGAAACATGCTTTTTTCAAACTTTTGGCAGTTTTGACTGACAAAATGACTTTAAAGCACAAAACGCTATCTAAAGCACGTTTTGTCATTTGAAGTTCAAAACAAGTGTTATTCATGGTCACATAGTAAGTTTCAAAGTCCAAAAAGTCAGAAACATGCTTTTTTCACACTTTTGGCACTTTTGACTGACAAAATTATTTTTAAGCACAAAACGCTCCCAAAAGCACCTTTTGTCATTTGTAGTTCAAAACAAGTGTTATTCATGGTCACATAGTAAGTTTCAAAGTCCAAACAGTCAGAAACATGCTTTTTTCAAACTTTTGGCAGTTTTGACTGACAAAATGACTTTAAAGCACAAAACGCTATCTAAAGCACGTTTTGTCATTTGAAGTTCAAAACAAGTGTTATTCATGGTCACATAGTAAGTTTCAAAGTCCAAACAGTCAGAAACATGCTTTTTTCACACTTTTGACTGAAAAAATGATTTTTAAGCACAAAACGCTCTCTAAAGCACGTTTTGTCATTTGTAGTTCAAAACAAGTGTTATTCATGGTCACATAGTAAGTTTCAAAGTCCAAACAGTCAGAAACATGCTTTTTTCACACTTTTGGCAGTTTTGACTGACAAAATGACTTTAAAGCACAAAACGCTATCTAAAGCACGTTTTGTCATTTGAAGTTCAAAACAAGTGTTATTCATGGTCACATTGTAAGTTTCAAAGTCCAAACAGTCAGAAACATGCTTTTTTAAAAGTTTTGGCACTTTTGACTGACAAAATGACTTTAAAGCACAAAACGCTATCTAAAGCACGTTTTGTCATTTGAAGTTCAAAACAAGTGTTATTCATGGTCACATTGTAAGTTTCAAAGTCCAAACAGTCAGAAACATGCTTTTTTCACACTTTTGACTGAAAAAATGATTTTTAAGCACAAAACGCTCTCTAAAGCACGTTTTGTCATTTGTAGTTCAAAACAAGTGTTATTCATGGTCACATAGTAAGTTTCAAAGTCCAAACAGTCAGAAACATGCTTTTTTCACACTTTTGACTGAAAAAATGATTTTTAAGCACAAAACGCTCCTAAAAGCACCTTTTGTCATTTGTAGTTCAAAACATGTGTTATTCATGGTCAAATTGTAAGTTTCAAAGTCCAAACAGTCAGAAACATGCTTTTTTCACACTTTTGACTGACAAAATTATTTTTAAGCACAAAACGCTCCCAAAAGCACCTTTTGTCATTTGTAGTTCAAAACAAGTGTTATTCATGGTCACATAGTAAGTTTCAAAGTCCAAAAAGTCAGAAACATGCTTTTTTCACACTTTTGGCACTTTTGACTGACAAAATTATTTTTAAGCACAAAACGCTCCCAAAAGCACCTTTTGTCATTTGTAGTTCAAAACAAGTGTTATTCATGGTCACATAGTAAGTTTCAAAGTCCAAACAGTCAGAAACATGCTTTTTTCAAACTTTTGCCAGTTTTGACTGACAAAATGACTTTAAAGCACAAAACGCTATCTAAAGCACGTTTTGTCATTTGAAGTTCAAAACAAGTGTTATTCATGGTCACATAGTAAGTTTCAAAGTCCAAACAGTCAGAAACATGCTTTTTTCACAGTTTTGGCAGTTTTGACTGAAAAAAATGATTTTTAAGCACAAAACGCTCCCAAAAGCACCTTTTGTCATTTGTAGTTCAAAACAAGTGTTATTCATGGTCACATTGTAAGTTTCAAAGTCCAAACAGTCAGAAACATGCTTTTTTCACACTTTTGACTGAAAAAATGATTTTTAAGCACAAAACGCTCTCTAAAGCACGTTTTGTCATTTGTAGTTCAAAACAAGTGTTATTCATGGTCACATAGTAAGTTTCAAAGTCCAAACAGTCAGAAACATGCTTTTTTCACACTTTTGGCAGTTTTGACTGACAAAATGACTTTAAAGCACAAAACGCTATCTAAAGCACGTTTTGTCATTTGAAGTTCAAAACAAGTGTTATTCATGGTCACATTGTAAGTTTCAAAGTCCAAACAGTCAGAAACATGCTTTTTTAAAAGTTTTGGCACTTTTGACTGACAAAATGACTTTAAAGCACAAAACGCTATCTAAAGCACGTTTTGTCATTTGAAGTTCAAAACAAGTGTTATTCATGGTCACATAGTAAGTTTCAAAGTCCAAACAGTCAGAAACATGCTTTTTTCACACTTTTGACTGAAAAAATGATTTTTAAGCACAAAACGCTCTCTAAAGCACGTTTTGTCATTTGTAGTTCAAAACAAGTGTTATTCATGGTCACATAGTAAGTTTCAAAGTCCAAACAGTCAGAAACATGCTTTTTTCACACTTTTGGCAGTTTTGACTGACAAAATGATTTTAAAGTACAAAACACTCCCAAAAGCACCTTTTGTCATTTGTAGTTCAAAACAAGTGTTATTCATGGTCACATAGTAAGTTTCAAAGTCCAAACAGTCAGAAACATGCTTTTTTCAAACTTTTGGCAGTTTTGACTGACAAAATGACTTTAAAGCACTTAACGCTCCCAAAAGCACCTTTTGTCATTTGTAGTTCAAAACAAGTGTTATTCATGGTCACATAGTAAGTTTCAAAGTCCAAACAGTCAGAAACATGCTTTTTTCACACTTTTGACTGAAAAAATGATTTTTAAGCACAAAACGCTCCTAAAAGCACCTTTTGTCATTTGTAGTTCAAAACATGTGTTATTCATGGTCAAATTGTAAGTTTCAAAGTCCAAACAGTCAGAAACATGCTTTTTTCACACTTTTGACTGACAAAATTATTTTTAAGCACAAAACGCTCCCAAAAGCACCTTTTGTCATTTGTAGTTCAAAACAAGTGTTATTCATGGTCACATAGTAAGTTTCAAAGTCCAAACAGTCAGAAACATGCTTTTTTAAAACTTTCGGCAGTTTTGACTGACAAAATGATTTTAAAGTACAAAACGCTCCCAAAAGCACCTTTTGTCATTTGTAGTTCAAAACAAGTGTTATTCATGGTCACATAGTAAGTTTCAAAGTCCAAAAAGTCAGAAACATGCTTTTTTCACACTTTTGGCACTTTTGACTGACAAAATTATTTTTAAGCACAAAACGCTCCCAAAAGCACCTTTTGTCATTTGTAGTTCAAAACAAGTGTTATTCATGGTCACATAGTAAGTTTCAAAGTCCAAACAGTCAGAAACATGCTTTTTTCAAACTTTTGGCAGTTTTGACTGACAAAATGACTTTAAAGCACAAAACGCTATCTAAAGCACGTTTTGTCATTTGAAGTTCAAAACAAGTGTTATTCATGGTCACATAGTAAGTTTCAAAGTCCAAACAGTCAGAAACATGCTTTTTTCACAGTTTTGGCAGTTTTGACTGAAAAAATGATTTTTAAGCACAAAACGCTCCCAAAAGCACCTTTTGTCATTTGTAGTTCAAAACATGTGTTATTCATGGTCAAATTGTAAGTTTCAAAGTCCAAACAGTCAGAAACATGCTTTTTTCACAGTTTTGGCACTTTTGACTGACAAAGTGACTTTAAAGCACAAAACGCTCTCTAAAGCACGTTTTGTCATTTGAAGTTCAAAACAAGTGTTATTCATGGTCACATAGTAAGTTTCAAAGTCCAAACAGTCAGAAACATGCTTTTTTAAAACTTTTGGCACTTTTGACTGACAAAATTATTTTTAAGCACAAAACGCTCCCAAAAGCACCTTTTGTCATTTGTAGTTCAAAACAAGTGTTATTCATGGTCACATAGTAAGTTTCAAAGTCCAAACAGTCAGAAACATGCTTTTTTCAAACTTTTGGCAGTTTTGACTGACAAAATGACTTTAAAGCACAAAACGCTATCTAAAGCACGTTTTGTCATTTGAAGTTCAAAACAAGTGTTATTCATGGTCACATAGTAAGTTTCAAAGTCCAAAAAGTCAGAAACATGCTTTTTTCACACTTTTGGCACTTTTGACTGACAAAATTATTTTTAAGCACAAAACGCTCCCAAAAGCACCTTTTGTCATTTGTAGTTCAAAACTAGTGTTATTCATGGTCACATAGTAAGTTTCAAAGTCCAAACAGTCAGAAACATGCTTTTTTAAAACTTTTGGCACTTTTGACTGACAAAATTATTTTTAAGCACAAAACGCTCCCAAAAGCACCTTTTGTCATTTGTAGTTCAAAACAAGTGTTATTCATGGTCACATAGTAAGTTTCAAAGTCCAAACAGTCAGAAACATGCTTTTTTCAAACTTTTGGCAGTTTTGACTGACAAAATGACTTTAAAGCACAAAACGCTCTCTAAAGCACGTTTTGTCATTTGTAGTTCAAAACAAGTGTTATTCATGGTCACATAGTAAGTTTCAAAGTCCAAACAGTCAGAAACATGCTTTTTTCAAACTTTTGGCAGTTTTGACTGACAAAATTATTTTTAAGCACTTAACGCTCCCAAAAGCACCTTTTGTCATTTGTAGTTCAAAACAAGTGTTATTCATGGTCACATAGTAAGTTTCAAAGTCCAAACAGTCAGAAACATGCTTTTTTCACACTTTTGACTGAAAAAATGATTTTTAAGCACAAAACGCTCCTAAAAGCACCTTTTGTCATTTGTAGTTCAAAACATGTGTTATTCATGGTCAAATTGTAAGTTTCAAAGTCCAAACAGTCAGAAACATGCTTTTTTCACACTTTTGACTGACAAAATTATTTTTAAGCACAAAACGCTCCCAAAAGCACCTTTTGTCATTTGTAGTTCAAAACAAGTGTTATTCATGGTCACATAGTAAGTTTCAAAGTCCAAACAGTCAGAAACATGCTTTTTTAAAACTTTCGGCAGTTTTGACTGACAAAATGATTTTAAAGTACAAAACGCTCCCAAAAGCACCTTTTGTCATTTGTAGTTCAAAACAAGTGTTATTCATGGTCACATAGTAAGTTTCAAAGTCCAAAAAGTCAGAAACATGCTTTTTTCACACTTTTGGCACTTTTGACTGACAAAATTATTTTTAAGCACAAAACGCTCCCAAAAGCACCTTTTGTCATTTGTAGTTCAAAACAAGTGTTATTCATGGTCACATAGTAAGTTTCAAAGTCCAAACAGTCAGAAACATGCTTTTTTCAAACTTTTGGCAGTTTTGACTGACAAAATGACTTTAAAGCACAAAACGCTATCTAAAGCACGTTTTGTCATTTGAAGTTCAAAACAAGTGTTATTCATGGTCACATAGTAAGTTTCAAAGTCCAAACAGTCAGAAACATGCTTTTTTCACAGTTTTGGCAGTTTTGACTGAAAAAATGATTTTTAAGCACAAAACGCTCCCAAAAGCACCTTTTGTCATTTGTAGTTCAAAACATGTGTTATTCATGGTCAAATTGTAAGTTTCAAAGTCCAAACAGTCAGAAACATGCTTTTTTCACAGTTTTGGCACTTTTGACTGACAAAGTGACTTTAAAGCACAAAACGCTCTCTAAAGCACGTTTTGTCATTTGAAGTTCAAAACAAGTGTTATTCATGGTCACATAGTAAGTTTCAAAGTCCAAACAGTCAGAAACATGCTTTTTTAAAACTTTTGGCACTTTTGACTGACAAAATTATTTTTAAGCACAAAACGCTCCCAAAAGCACCTTTTGTCATTTGTAGTTCAAAACAAGTGTTATTCATGGTCACATAGTAAGTTTCAAAGTCCAAACAGTCAGAAACATGCTTTTTTCACACTTTTGGCAGTTTTGACTGACAAAATGACTTTAAAGCACAAAACGCTCTCTAAAGCACGTTTTGTCATTTGTAGTTCAAAACAAGTGTTATTCATGGTCACATAGTAAGTTTCAAAGTCCAAACAGTCAGAAACATGCTTTTTTCAAACTTTTGGCAGTTTTGACTGACAAAATGACTTTAAAGCACAAAACGCTATCTAAAGCACATTTTGTCATTTGAAGTTCAAAACAAGTGTTATTCATGGTCACATAGTAAGTTTCAAAGTCCAAACAGTCAGAAACATGCTTTTTTAAAACTTTTGGCACTTTTGACTGACAAAATTATTTTTAAGCACTTAACGCTCCCAAAAGCACCTTTTGTCATTTGTAGTTCAAAACAAGTGTTATTCATGGTCACATAGTAAGTTTCAAAGTCCAAACAGTCAGAAACATGCTTTTTTCACACTTTTGACTGAAAAAATGATTTTTAAGCACAAAACGCTCCCAAAAGCACCTTTTGTCATTTGTAGTTCAAAACATGTGTTATTCATGGTCAAATTGTAAGTTTCAAAGTCCAAACAGTCAGAAACATGCTTTTTTCACACTTTTGACTGACAAAATTATTTTTAAGCACAAAACGCTCCCAAAAGCACCTTTTGTCATTTGTAGTTCAAAACAAGTGTTATTCATGGTCACATAGTAAGTTTCAAAGTCCAAACAGTCAGAAACATGCTTTTTTAAAACTTTCGGCAGTTTTGACTGACAAAATGATTTTAAAGTACAAAACGCTCCCAAAAGCACCTTTTGTCATTTGTAGTTCAAAACAAGTGTTATTCATGGTCACATAGTAAGTTTCAAAGTCCAAAAAGTCAGAAACATGCTTTTTTCACACTTTTGGCACTTTTGACTGACAAAATTATTTTTAAGCACAAAACGCTCCCAAAAGCACCTTTTGTCATTTGTAGTTCAAAACATGTGTTATTCATGGTCAAATTGTAAGTTTCAAAGTCCAAACAGTCAGAAACATGCTTTTTTCAAACTTTTGGCAGTTTTGACTGACAAAATGACTTTAAAGCACAAAACGCTATCTAAAGCACGTTTTGTCATTTGAAGTTCAAAACAAGTGTTATTCATGGTCACATAGTAAGTTTCAAAGTCCAAACAGTCAGAAACATGCTTTTTTAAAACTTTTGGCACTTTTGACTGACAAAATTATTTTTAAGCACAAAACGCTCCCAAAAGCACCTTTTGTCATTTGTAGTTCAAAACAAGTGTTATTCATGGTCACATTGTAAGTTTCAAAGTCCAAACAGTCAGAAACATGCTTTTTTCAAACTTTTGGCAGTTTTGACTGACAAAATGACTTTAAAGCACAAAACGCTATCTAAAGCACGTTTTGTCATTTGAAGTTCAAAACAAGTGTTATTCATGGTCACATAGTAAGTTTCAAAGTCCAAACAGTCAGAAACATGCTTTTTTCAAACTTTCGGCAGTTTTGACTGACAAAATGACTTTAAAGCACAAAACGCTATCTAAAGCACGTTTTGTCATTTGAAGTTCAAAACAAGTGTTATTCATGGTCACATAGTAAGTTTCAAAGTCCAAACAGTCAGAAACATGCTTTTTTCACAGTTTTGGCAGTTTTGACTGAAAAAATGATTTTTAAGCACAAAACGCTCCCAAAAGCACCTTTTGTCATTTGTAGTTCAAAACATGTGTTATTCATGGTCAAATTGTAAGTTTCAAATTCCAAACAGTCAGAAACATGCTTTTTTACAGTTTTGGCACTTTTGACTGACAAAGTGACTTTAAAGCACAAAACGCTCTCTAAAGCACGTTTTGTCATTTGAAGTTCAAAACAAGTGTTATTCATGGTCACATAGTAAGTTTCAAAGTCCAAACAGTCAGAAACATGCTTTTTTAAAAGTTTTGGCACTTTTGACTGACAAAATGACTTTAAAGCACAAAACGCTCCCAAAAGCACCTTTTGTCATTTGTAGTTCAAAACATGTGTTATTCATGGTCAAATTGTAAGTTTCAAAGTCCAAACAGTCAGAAACATGCTTTTTTCACAGTTTTGGCACTTTTGACTGACAAAGTGACTTTAAAGCACAAAACGCTCTCTAAAGCACGTTTTGTCATTTGAAGTTCAAAACAAGTGTTATTCATGGTCACATAGTAAGTTTCAAAGTCCAAACAGTCAGAAACATGCTTTTTTAAAACTTTTGGCACTTTTGACTGACAAAATTATTTTTAAGCACAAAACGCTCCCAAAAGCACCTTTTGTCATTTGTAGTTCAAAACAAGTGTTATTCATGGTCACATAGTAAGTTTCAAAGTCCAAACAGTCAGAAACATGCTTTTTTCACACTTTTGGCAGTTTTGACTGACAAAATGACTTTAAAGCACAAAACGCTCTCTAAAGCACGTTTTGTCATTTGTAGTTCAAAACAAGTGTTATTCATGGTCACATAGTAAGTTTCAAAGTCCAAACAGTCAGAAACATGCTTTTTTCAAACTTTTGGCAGTTTTGACTGACAAAATGACTTTAAAGCACAAAACGCTATCTAAAGCACATTTTGTCATTTGAAGTTCAAAACAAGTGTTATTCATGGTCACATAGTAAGTTTCAAAGTCCAAACAGTCAGAAACATGCTTTTTTAAAACTTTTGGCACTTTTGACTGACAAAATTATTTTTAAGCACTTAACGCTCCCAAAAGCACCTTTTGTCATTTGTAGTTCAAAACAAGTGTTATTCATGGTCACATAGTAAGTTTCAAAGTCCAAACAGTCAGAAACATGCTTTTTTCACACTTTTGACTGAAAAAATGATTTTTAAGCACAAAACGCTCCTAAAAGCACCTTTTGCCATTTGTAGTTCAAAACATGTGTTATTCATGGTCAAATTGTAAGTTTCAAAGTCCAAACAGTCAGAAACATGCTTTTTTCACACTTTTGACTGACAAAATTATTTTTAAGCACAAAACGCTCCCAAAAGCACATTTTGTCATTTGTAGTTCAAAACAAGTGTTATTCATGGTCACATAGTAAGTTTCAAAGTCCAAACAGTCAGAAACATGCTTTTTTAAAACTTTCGGCAGTTTTGACTGACAAAATGATTTTAAAGTACAAAACGCTCCCAAAAGCACCTTTTGTCATTTGTAGTTCAAAACAAGTGTTATTCATGGTCACATAGTAAGTTTCAAAGTCCAAAAAGTCAGAAACATGCTTTTTTCACACTTTTGGCACTTTTGACTGACAAAATTATTTTTAAGCACAAAACGCTCCCAAAAGCACCTTTTGTCATTTGTAGTTCAAAACAAGTGTTATTCATGGTCACATAGTAAGTTTCAAAGTCCAAACAGTCAGAAACATGCTTTTTTCAAACTTTTGGCAGTTTTGACTGACAAAATGACTTTAAAGCACAAAACGCTATCTAAAGCACGTTTTGTCATTTGAAGTTCAAAACAAGTGTTATTCATGGTCACATAGTAAGTTTCAAAGTCCAAACAGTCAGAAACATGCTTTTTTCACAGTTTTGGCAGTTTTGACTGAAAAAATGATTTTTAAGCACAAAACGCTCCCAAAAGCACCTTTTGTCATTTGTAGTTCAAAACATGTGTTATTCATGGTCAAATTGTAAGTTTCAAAGTCCAAACAGTCAGAAACATGCTTTTTTCACAGTTTTGGCACTTTTGACTGACAAAGTGACTTTAAAGCACAAAACGCTCTCTAAAGCACGTTTTGTCATTTGAAGTTCAAAACAAGTGTTATTCATGGTCACATAGTAAGTTTCAAAGTCCAAACAGTCAGAAACATGCTTTTTTAAAACTTTTGGCACTTTTGACTGACAAAATTATTTTTAAGCACAAAACGCTCCCAAAAGCACCTTTTGTCATTTGTAGTTCAAAACAAGTGTTATTCATGGTCACATTGTAAGTTTCAAAGTCCAAACAGTCAGAAACATGCTTTTTTCAAACTTTTGGCAGTTTTGACTGACAAAATGACTTTAAAGCACAAAACGCTATCTAAAGCACGTTTTGTCATTTGAAGTTCAAAACAAGTGTTATTCATGGTCACATTGTAAGTTTCAAAGTCCAAACAGTCAGAAACATGCTTTTTTCAAACTTTTGGCAGTTTTGACTGACAAAATGACTTTAAAGCACAAAACGCTATCTAAAGCACGTTTTGTCATTTGAAGTTCAAAACAAGTGTTATTCATGGTCACATAGTAAGTTTCAAAGTCCAAACAGTCAGAAACATGCTTTTTTAAAACTTTTGGCACTTTTGACTGACAAAATTATTTTTAAGCACAAAACGCTCCCAAAAGCACCTTTTGTCATTTGTAGTTCAAAACAAATGTTATTCATGGTCACATAGTAAGTTTCAAAGTCCAAACAGTCAGAAACATGCTTTTTTCAAACTTTTGGCAGTTTTGACTGACAAAATGACTTTAAAGCACAAAACGCTATCTAAAGCACGTTTTGTCATTTGAAGTTCAAAACAAGTGTTATTTATGGTCACATAGTAAGTTTCAAAGTCCAAAAAGTCAGAAACATGCTTTTTTCACACTTTTGGCACTTTTGACTGACAAAATTATTTTTAAGCACAAAACGCTCCCAAAAGCACCTTTTGTCATTTGTAGTTCAAAACAAGTGTTATTCATGGTCACATTGTAAGTTTCAAAGTCCAAACAGTCAGAAACATGCTTTTTTCAAACTTTTGGCAGTTTTGACTGACAAAATGACTTTAAAGCACAAAACGCTATCTAAAGCACGTTTTGTCATTTGAAGTTCAAAACAAGTGTTATTTATGGTCACATAGTAAGTTTCAAAGTCCAAACAGTCAGAAACATGCTTTTTTCACAGTTTTGGCAGTTTTGACTGAAAAAATGATTTTTAAGCACAAAACGCTCCCAAAAGCACCTTTTGTCATTTGTAGTTCAAAACATGTGTTATTCATGGTCAAATTGTAAGTTTCAAATTCCAAACAGTCAGAAACATGCTTTTTTACAGTTTTGGCACTTTTGACTGACAAAGTGACTTTAAAGCACAAAACGCTCTCTAAAGCACGTTTTGTCATTTGAAGTTCAAAACAAGTGTTATTCATGGTCACATAGTAAGTTTCAAAGTCCAAACAGTCAGAAACATGCTTTTTTAAAAGTTTTGGCACTTTTGACTGACAAAATGACTTTAAAGCACAAAACGCTCCCAAAAGCACCTTTTGTCATTTGTAGTTCAAAACATGTGTTATTCATGGTCAAATTGTAAGTTTCAAAGTCCAAACAGTCAGAAACATGCTTTTTTCACAGTTTTGGCACTTTTGACTGACAAAGTGACTTTAAAGCACAAAACGCTCTCTAAAGCACGTTTTGTCATTTGAAGTTCAAAACAAGTGTTATTCATGGTCACATAGTAAGTTTCAAAGTCCAAACAGTCAGAAACATGCTTTTTTAAAACTTTTGGCACTTTTGACTGACAAAATTATTTTTAAGCACAAAACGCTCCCAAAAGCACCTTTTGTCATTTGTAGTTCAAAACAAGTGTTATTCATGGTCACATAGTAAGTTTCAAAGTCCAAACAGTCAGAAACATGCTTTTTTCACACTTTTGGCAGTTTTGACTGACAAAATGACTTTAAAGCACAAAACGCTCTCTAAAGCACGTTTTGTCATTTGTAGTTCAAAACAAGTGTTATTCATGGTCACATAGTAAGTTTCAAAGTCCAAACAGTCAGAAACATGCTTTTTTCAAACTTTTGGCAGTTTTGACTGACAAAATGACTTTAAAGCACAAAACGCTATCTAAAGCACATTTTGTCATTTGAAGTTCAAAACAAGTGTTATTCATGGTCACATAGTAAGTTTCAAAGTCCAAACAGTCAGAAACATGCTTTTTTAAAACTTTTGGCACTTTTGACTGACAAAATTATTTTTAAGCACTTAACGCTCCCAAAAGCACCTTTTGTCATTTGTAGTTCAAAACAAGTGTTATTCATGGTCACATAGTAAGTTTCAAAGTCCAAACAGTCAGAAACATGCTTTTTTCACACTTTTGACTGAAAAAATGATTTTTAAGCACAAAACGCTCCTAAAAGCACCTTTTGCCATTTGTAGTTCAAAACATGTGTTATTCATGGTCAAATTGTAAGTTTCAAAGTCCAAACAGTCAGAAACATGCTTTTTTCACACTTTTGACTGACAAAATTATTTTTAAGCACAAAACGCTCCCAAAAGCACATTTTGTCATTTGTAGTTCAAAACAAGTGTTATTCATGGTCACATAGTAAGTTTCAAAGTCCAAACAGTCAGAAACATGCTTTTTTAAAACTTTCGGCAGTTTTGACTGACAAAATGATTTTAAAGTACAAAACGCTCCCAAAAGCACCTTTTGTCATTTGTAGTTCAAAACAAGTGTTATTCATGGTCACATAGTAAGTTTCAAAGTCCAAAAAGTCAGAAACATGCTTTTTTCACACTTTTGGCACTTTTGACTGACAAAATTATTTTTAAGCACAAAACGCTCCCAAAAGCACCTTTTGTCATTTGTAGTTCAAAACAAGTGTTATTCATGGTCACATAGTAAGTTTCAAAGTCCAAACAGTCAGAAACATGCTTTTTTCAAACTTTTGGCAGTTTTGACTGACAAAATGACTTTAAAGCACAAAACGCTATCTAAAGCACGTTTTGTCATTTGAAGTTCAAAACAAGTGTTATTCATGGTCACATAGTAAGTTTCAAAGTCCAAACAGTCAGAAACATGCTTTTTTCACAGTTTTGGCAGTTTTGACTGAAAAAATGATTTTTAAGCACAAAACGCTCCCAAAAGCACCTTTTGTCATTTGTAGTTCAAAACATGTGTTATTCATGGTCAAATTGTAAGTTTCAAAGTCCAAACAGTCAGAAACATGCTTTTTTCACAGTTTTGGCACTTTTGACTGACAAAGTGACTTTAAAGCACAAAACGCTCTCTAAAGCACGTTTTGTCATTTGAAGTTCAAAACAAGTGTTATTCATGGTCACATAGTAAGTTTCAAAGTCCAAACAGTCAGAAACATGCTTTTTTAAAACTTTTGGCACTTTTGACTGACAAAATTATTTTTAAGCACAAAACGCTCCCAAAAGCACCTTTTGTCATTTGTAGTTCAAAACAAGTGTTATTCATGGTCACATTGTAAGTTTCAAAGTCCAAACAGTCAGAAACATGCTTTTTTCAAACTTTTGGCAGTTTTGACTGACAAAATGACTTTAAAGCACAAAACGCTATCTAAAGCACGTTTTGTCATTTGAAGTTCAAAACAAGTGTTATTCATGGTCACATTGTAAGTTTCAAAGTCCAAACAGTCAGAAACATGCTTTTTTCAAACTTTTGGCAGTTTTGACTGACAAAATGACTTTAAAGCACAAAACGCTATCTAAAGCACGTTTTGTCATTTGAAGTTCAAAACAAGTGTTATTCATGGTCACATAGTAAGTTTCAAAGTCCAAACAGTCAGAAACATGCTTTTTTAAAACTTTTGGCACTTTTGACTGACAAAATTATTTTTAAGCACAAAACGCTCCCAAAAGCACCTTTTGTCATTTGTAGTTCAAAACAAATGTTATTCATGGTCACATAGTAAGTTTCAAAGTCCAAACAGTCAGAAACATGCTTTTTTCAAACTTTTGGCAGTTTTGACTGACAAAATGACTTTAAAGCACAAAACGCTATCTAAAGCACGTTTTGTCATTTGAAGTTCAAAACAAGTGTTATTTATGGTCACATAGTAAGTTTCAAAGTCCAAAAAGTCAGAAACATGCTTTTTTCACACTTTTGGCACTTTTGACTGACAAAATTATTTTTAAGCACAAAACGCTCCCAAAAGCACCTTTTGTCATTTGTAGTTCAAAACAAGTGTTATTCATGGTCACATTGTAAGTTTCAAAGTCCAAACAGTCAGAAACATGCTTTTTTCAAACTTTTGGCAGTTTTGACTGACAAAATGACTTTAAAGCACAAAACGCTATCTAAAGCACGTTTTGTCATTTGAAGTTCAAAACAAGTGTTATTTATGGTCACATAGTAAGTTTCAAAGTCCAAACAGTCAGAAACATGCTTTTTTCACAGTTTTGGCAGTTTTGACTGAAAAAATGATTTTTAAGCACAAAACGCTCCCAAAAGCACCTTTTGTCATTTGTAGTTCAAAACAAGTGTTATTCATGGTCACATTGTAAGTTTCAAAGTCCAAACAGTCAGAAACATGCTTTTTTCACACTTTTGACTGAAAAAATGATTTTTAAGCACAAAACGCTCTCTAAAGCACGTTTTGTCATTTGTAGTTCAAAACAAGTGTTATTCATGGTCACATAGTAAGTTTCAAAGTCCAAACAGTCAGAAACATGCTTTTTTCAAACTTTTGGCAGTTTTGACTGACAAAATTATTTTTAAGCACAAAACGCTCCCAAAAGCACCTTTTGTCATTTGTAGTTCAAAACAAGTGTTATTCATGGTCACATAGTAAGTTTCAAAGTCCAAACAGTCAGAAACATGCTTTTTTCACACTTTTGGCAGTTTTGACTGACAAAATGACTTTAAAGCACAAAACGCTCTCTAAAGCACGTTTTGTCATTTGTAGTTCAAAACAAGTGTTATTCATGGTCACATAGTAAGTTTCAAAGTCCAAACAGTCAGAAACATGCTTTTTTCAAACTTTTGGCAGTTTTGACTGACAAAATGACTTTAAAGCACAAAACGCTATCTAAAGCACATTTTGTCATTTGAAGTTCAAAACAAGTGTTATTCATGGTCACATAGTAAGTTTCAAAGTCCAAACAGTCAGAAACATGCTTTTTTAAAACTTTTGGCACTTTTGACTGACAAAATTATTTTTAAGCACTTAACGCTCCCAAAAGCACCTTTTGTCATTTGTAGTTCAAAACAAGTGTTATTCATGGTCACATAGTAAGTTTCAAAGTCCAAACAGTCAGAAACATGCTTTTTTCACACTTTTGACTGAAAAAATGATTTTTAAGCACAAAACGCTCCTAAAAGCACCTTTTGTCATTTGTAGTTCAAAACATGTGTTATTCATGGTCAAATTGTAAGTTTCAAAGTCCAAACAGTCAGAAACATGCTTTTTTCACACTTTTGACTGACAAAATTATTTTTAAGCACAAAACGCTCCCAAAAGCACCTTTTGTCATTTGTAGTTCAAAACAAGTGTTATTCATGGTCACATAGTAAGTTTCAAAGTCCAAACAGTCAGAAACATGCTTTTTTAAAACTTTCGGCAGTTTTGACTGACAAAATGATTTTAAAGTACAAAACGCTCCCAAAAGCACCTTTTGTCATTTGTAGTTCAAAACAAGTGTTATTCATGGTCACATAGTAAGTTTCAAAGTCCAAAAAGTCAGAAACATGCTTTTTTCACACTTTTGGCACTTTTGACTGACAAAATTATTTTTAAGCACAAAACGCTCCCAAAAGCACCTTTTGTCATTTGTAGTTCAAAACAAGTGTTATTCATGGTCACATAGTAAGTTTCAAAGTCCAAACAGTCAGAAACATGCTTTTTTCAAACTTTTGGCAGTTTTGACTGACAAAATGACTTTAAAGCACAAAACGCTATCTAAAGCACGTTTTGTCATTTGAAGTTCAAAACAAGTGTTATTCATGGTCACATAGTAAGTTTCAAAGTCCAAACAGTCAGAAACATGCTTTTTTCACAGTTTTGGCAGTTTTGACTGAAAAAATGATTTTTAAGCACAAAACGCTCCCAAAAGCACCTTTTGTCATTTGTAGTTCAAAACATGTGTTATTCATGGTCAAATTGTAAGTTTCAAAGTCCAAACAGTCAGAAACATGCTTTTTTCACAGTTTTGGCACTTTTGACTGACAAAGTGACTTTAAAGCACAAAACGCTCTCTAAAGCACGTTTTGTCATTTGAAGTTCAAAACAAGTGTTATTCATGGTCACATAGTAAGTTTCAAAGTCCAAACAGTCAGAAACATGCTTTTTTAAAACTTTTGGCACTTTTGACTGACAAAATTATTTTTAAGCACAAAACGCTCCCAAAAGCACCTTTTGTCATTTGTAGTTCAAAACAAGTGTTATTCATGGTCACATAGTAAGTTTCAAAGTCCAAACAGTCAGAAACATGCTTTTTTCACACTTTTGGCAGTTTTGACTGACAAAATGACTTTAAAGCACAAAACGCTCTCTAAAGCACGTTTTGTCATTTGTAGTTCAAAACAAGTGTTATTCATGGTCACATAGTAAGTTTCAAAGTCCAAACAGTCAGAAACATGCTTTTTTCAAACTTTTGGCAGTTTTGACTGACAAAATGACTTTAAAGCACAAAACGCTATCTAAAGCACATTTTGTCATTTGAAGTTCAAAACAAGTGTTATTCATGGTCACATAGTAAGTTTCAAAGTCCAAACAGTCAGAAACATGCTTTTTTAAAACTTTTGGCACTTTTGACTGACAAAATTATTTTTAAGCACTTAACGCTCCCAAAAGCACCTTTTGTCATTTGTAGTTCAAAACAAGTGTTATTCATGGTCACATAGTAAGTTTCAAAGTCCAAACAGTCAGAAACATGCTTTTTTCACACTTTTGACTGAAAAAATGATTTTTAAGCACAAAACGCTCCCAAAAGCACCTTTTGTCATTTGTAGTTCAAAACATGTGTTATTCATGGTCAAATTGTAAGTTTCAAAGTCCAAACAGTCAGAAACATGCTTTTTTCACACTTTTGACTGACAAAATTATTTTTAAGCACAAAACGCTCCCAAAAGCACCTTTTGTCATTTGTAGTTCAAAACAAGTGTTATTCATGGTCACATAGTAAGTTTCAAAGTCCAAACAGTCAGAAACATGCTTTTTTAAAACTTTCGGCAGTTTTGACTGACAAAATGATTTTAAAGTACAAAACGCTCCCAAAAGCACCTTTTGTCATTTGTAGTTCAAAACAAGTGTTATTCATGGTCACATAGTAAGTTTCAAAGTCCAAAAAGTCAGAAACATGCTTTTTTCACACTTTTGGCACTTTTGACTGACAAAATTATTTTTAAGCACAAAACGCTCCCAAAAGCACCTTTTGTCATTTGTAGTTCAAAACATGTGTTATTCATGGTCAAATTGTAAGTTTCAAAGTCCAAACAGTCAGAAACATGCTTTTTTCAAACTTTTGGCAGTTTTGACTGACAAAATGACTTTAAAGCACAAAACGCTATCTAAAGCACGTTTTGTCATTTGAAGTTCAAAACAAGTGTTATTCATGGTCACATAGTAAGTTTCAAAGTCCAAACAGTCAGAAACATGCTTTTTTAAAACTTTTGGCACTTTTGACTGACAAAATTATTTTTAAGCACAAAACGCTCCCAAAAGCACCTTTTGTCATTTGTAGTTCAAAACAAGTGTTATTCATGGTCACATTGTAAGTTTCAAAGTCCAAACAGTCAGAAACATGCTTTTTTCAAACTTTTGGCAGTTTTGACTGACAAAATGACTTTAAAGCACAAAACGCTATCTAAAGCACGTTTTGTCATTTGAAGTTCAAAACAAGTGTTATTCATGGTCACATAGTAAGTTTCAAAGTCCAAACAGTCAGAAACATGCTTTTTTCAAACTTTCGGCAGTTTTGACTGACAAAATGACTTTAAAGCACAAAACGCTATCTAAAGCACGTTTTGTCATTTGAAGTTCAAAACAAGTGTTATTCATGGTCACATAGTAAGTTTCAAAGTCCAAACAGTCAGAAACATGCTTTTTTCACAGTTTTGGCAGTTTTGACTGAAAAAATGATTTTTAAGCACAAAACGCTCCCAAAAGCACCTTTTGTCATTTGTAGTTCAAAACATGTGTTATTCATGGTCAAATTGTAAGTTTCAAAGTCCAAACAGTCAGAAACATGCTTTTTTCACAGTTTTGGCACTTTTGACTGACAAAGTGACTTTAAAGCACAAAACGCTCTCTAAAGCACGTTTTGTCATTTGAAGTTCAAAACAAGTGTTATTCATGGTCACATAGTAAGTTTCAAAGTCCAAACAGTCAGAAACATGCTTTTTTAAAACTTTTGGCACTTTTGACTGAGAAAATTATTTTTAAGCACAAAACGCTCCCAAAAGCACCTTTTGTCATTTGTAGTTCAAAACAAGTGTTATTCATGGTCACATTGTAAGTTTCAAAGTCCAAACAGTCAGAAACATGCTTTTTTCAAACTTTTGGCAGTTTTGACTGACAAAATGACTTTAAAGCACAAAACGCTATCTAAAGCACGTTTTGTCATTTGAAGTTCAAAACAAGTGTTATTCATGGTCACATTGTAAGTTTCAAAGTCCAAACAGTCAGAAACATGCTTTTTTCAAACTTTTGGCAGTTTTGACTGACAAAATGACTTTAAAGCACAAAACGCTATCTAAAGCACGTTTTGTCATTTGAAGTTCAAAACAAGTGTTATTCATGGTCACATAGTAAGTTTCAAAGTCCAAACAGTCAGAAACATGCTTTTTTAAAACTTTTGGCACTTTTGACTGACAAAATTATTTTTAAGCACAAAACGCTCCCAAAAGCACCTTTTGTCATTTGTAGTTCAAAACAAGTGTTATTCATGGTCACATAGTAAGTTTCAAAGTCCAAACAGTCAGAAACATGCTTTTTTCAAACTTTTGGCAGTTTTGACTGACAAAATGACTTTAAAGCACAAAACGCTATCTAAAGCACGTTTTGTCATTTGAAGTTCAAAACAAGTGTTATTTATGGTCACATAGTAAGTTTCAAAGTCCAAAAAGTCAGAAACATGCTTTTTTCACACTTTTGGCACTTTTGACTGACAAAATTATTTTTAAGCACAAAACGCTCCCAAAAGCACCTTTTGTCATTTGTAGTTCAAAACAAGTGTTATTCATGGTCACATAGTAAGTTTCAAAGTCCAAACAGTCAGAAACATGCTTTTTTCAAACTTTTGGCAGTTTTGACTGACAAAATGACTTTAAAGCACAAAACGCTATCTAAAGCACGTTTTGTCATTTGAAGTTCAAAACAAGTGTTATTCATGGTCACATAGTAAGTTTCAAAGTCCAAACAGTCAGAAACATGCTTTTTTCACAGTTTTGGCAGTTTTGACTGAAAAAATGATTTTTAAGCACAAAACGCTCCCAAAAGCACCTTTTGTCATTTGTAGTTCAAAACAAGTGTTATTCATGGTCACATTGTAAGTTTCAAAGTCCAAACAGTCAGAAACATGCTTTTTTCACACTTTTGACTGAAAAAATGATTTTTAAGCACAAAACGCTCTCTAAAGCACGTTTTGTCATTTGTAGTTCAAAACAAGTGTTATTCATGGTCACATAGTAAGTTTCAAAGTCCAAACAGTCAGAAACATGCTTTTTTAAAACTTTTGGCACTTTTGACTGACAAAATTATTTTTAAGCACAAAACGCTCCCAAAAGCACCTTTTGTCATTTGTAGTTCAAAACAAGTGTTATTCATGGTCACATAGTAAGTTTCAAAGTCCAAACAGTCAGAAACATGCTTTTTTCACACTTTTGGCAGTTTTGACTGACAAAATGACTTTAAAGCACAAAACGCTCTCTAAAGCACGTTTTGTCATTTGTAGTTCAAAACAAGTGTTATTCATGGTCACATAGTAAGTTTCAAAGTCCAAACAGTCAGAAACATGCTTTTTTCAAACTTTTGGCAGTTTTGACTGACAAAATGACTTTAAAGCACAAAACGCTATCTAAAGCACATTTTGTCATTTGAAGTTCAAAACAAGTGTTATTCATGGTCACATAGTAAGTTTCAAAGTCCAAACAGTCAGAAACATGCTTTTTTAAAACTTTTGGCACTTTTGACTGACAAAATTATTTTTAAGCACTTAACGCTCCCAAAAGCACCTTTTGTCATTTGTAGTTCAAAACAAGTGTTATTCATGGTCACATAGTAAGTTTCAAAGTCCAAACAGTCAGAAACATGCTTTTTTCACACTTTTGACTGAAAAAATGATTTTTAAGCACAAAACGCTCCTAAAAGCACCTTTTGTCATTTGTAGTTCAAAACATGTGTTATTCATGGTCACATAGTAAGTTTCAAAGTCCAAACAGTCAGAAACATGCTTTTTTCACACTTTTGACTGACAAAATTATTTTTAAGCACAAAACGCTCCCAAAAGCACCTTTTGTCATTTGTAGTTCAAAACAAGTGTTATTCATGGTCACATAGTAAGTTTCAAAGTCCAAACAGTCAGAAACATGCTTTTTTAAAACTTTCGGCAGTTTTGACTGACAAAATGATTTTAAAGTACAAAACGCTCCCAAAAGCACCTTTTGTCATTTGTAGTTCAAAACAAGTGTTATTCATGGTCACATAGTAAGTTTCAAAGTCCAAAAAGTCAGAAACATGCTTTTTTCACACTTTTGGCACTTTTGACTGACAAAATTATTTTTAAGCACAAAACGCTCCCAAAAGCACCTTTTGTCATTTGTAGTTCAAAACAAGTGTTATTCATGGTCACATAGTAAGTTTCAAAGTCCAAACAGTCAGAAACATGCTTTTTTCAAACTTTTGGCAGTTTTGACTGACAAAATGACTTTAAAGCACAAAACGCTATCTAAAGCACGTTTTGTCATTTGAAGTTCAAAACAAGTGTTATTCATGGTCACATAGTAAGTTTCAAAGTCCAAACAGTCAGAAACATGCTTTTTTCACAGTTTTGGCAGTTTTGACTGAAAAAATGATTTTTAAGCACAAAACGCTCCCAAAAGCACCTTTTGTCATTTGTAGTTCAAAACATGTGTTATTCATGGTCAAATTGTAAGTTTCAAAGTCCAAACAGTCAGAAACATGCTTTTTTCACAGTTTTGGCACTTTTGACTGACAAAGTGACTTTAAAGCACAAAACGCTCCCAAAAGCACCTTTTGTCATTTGTAGTTCAAAACAAGTGTTATTCATGGTCACATAGTAAGTTTCAAAGTCCAAACAGTCAGAAACATGCTTTTTTCACACTTTTGGCAGTTTTGACTGACAAAATGACTTTAAAGCACAAAACGCTCTCTAAAGCACGTTTTGTCATTTGTAGTTCAAAACAAGTGTTATTCATGGTCACATAGTAAGTTTCAAAGTCCAAACAGTCAGAAACATGCTTTTTTCAAACTTTTGGCAGTTTTGACTGACAAAATGACTTTAAAGCACAAAACGCTATCTATAGCACATTTTGTCATTTGAAGTTCAAAACAAGTGTTATTCATGGTCACATAGTAAGTTTCAAAGTCCAAACAGTCAGAAACATGCTTTTTTAAAACTTTTGGCACTTTTGACTGACAAAATTATTTTTAAGCACTTAACGCTCCCAAAAGCACCTTTTGTCATTTGTAGTTCAAAACAAGTGTTATTCATGGTCACATAGTAAGTTTCAAAGTCCAAACAGTCAGAAACATGCTTTTTTCACACTTTTGACTGAAAAAATGATTTTTAAGCACAAAACGCTCCCAAAAGCACCTTTTGTCATTTGTAGTTCAAAACATGTGTTATTCATGGTCAAATTGTAAGTTTCAAAGTCCAAACAGTCAGAAACATGCTTTTTTCACACTTTTGACTGACAAAATTATTTTTAAGCACAAAACGCTCCCAAAAGCACCTTTTGTCATTTGTAGTTCAAAACAAGTGTTATTCATGGTCACATAGTAAGTTTCAAAGTCCAAACAGTCAGAAACATGCTTTTTTAAAACTTTCGGCAGTTTTGACTGACAAAATGATTTTAAAGTACAAAACGCTCCCAAAAGCACCTTTTGTCATTTGTAGTTCAAAACAAGTGTTATTCATGGTCACATAGTAAGTTTCAAAGTCCAAAAAGTCAGAAACATGCTTTTTTCACACTTTTGGCACTTTTGACTGACAAAATTATTTTTAAGCACAAAACGCTCCCAAAAGCACCTTTTGTCATTTGTAGTTCAAAACATGTGTTATTCATGGTCAAATTGTAAGTTTCAAAGTCCAAACAGTCAGAAACATGCTTTTTTCAAACTTTTGGCAGTTTTGACTGACAAAATGACTTTAAAGCACAAAACGCTATCTAAAGCACGTTTTGTCATTTGAAGTTCAAAACAAGTGTTATTCATGGTCACATAGTAAGTTTCAAAGTCCAAACAGTCAGAAACATGCTTTTTTAAAACTTTTGGCACTTTTGACTGACAAAATTATTTTTAAGCACTTAACGCTCCCAAAAGCACCTTTTGTCATTTGTAGTTCAAAACAAGTGTTATTCATGGTCACATAGTAAGTTTCAAAGTCCAAACAGTCAGAAACATGCTTTTTTCACACTTTTGACTGAAAAAATGATTTTTAAGCACAAAACGCTCCTAAAAGCACCTTTTGCCATTTATAGTTCAAAACATGTGTTATTCATGGTCAAATTGTAAGTTTCAAAGTCCAAACAGTCAGAAACATGCTTTTTTCACACTTTTGACTGACAAAATTATTTTTAAGCACAAAACGCTCCCAAAAGCACCTTTTGTCATTTGTAGTTCAAAACAAGTGTTATTCATGGTCACATAGTAAGTTTCAAAGTCCAAACTGTCAGAAACATGCTTTTTTAAAACTTTCGGCAGTTTTGACTGACAAAATGATTTTAAAGTACAAAACGCTCCCAAAAGCACCTTTTGTCATTTGTAGTTCAAAACAAGTGTTATTCATGGTCACATAGTAAGTTTCAAAGTCCAAAAAGTCAGAAACATGCTTTTTTCACACTTTTGGCACTTTTGACTGACAAAATTATTTTTAAGCACAAAACGCTCCCAAAAGCACCTTTTGTCATTTGTAGTTCAAAACAAGTGTTATTCATGGTCACATAGTAAGTTTCAAAGTCCAAACAGTCAGAAACATGCTTTTTTCAAACTTTTGGCAGTTTTGACTGACAAAATGACTTTAAAGCACAAAACGCTATCTAAAGCACGTTTTGTCATTTGAAGTTCAAAACAAGTGTTATTCATGGTCACATAGTAAGTTTCAAAGTCCAAACAGTCAGAAACATGCTTTTTTCACAGTTTTGGCAGTTTTGACTGAAAAAATGATTTTTAAGCACAAAACGCTCCCAAAAGCACCTTTTGTCATTTGTAGTTCAAAACATGTGTTATTCATGGTCAAATTGTAAGTTTCAAAGTCCAAACAGTCAGAAACATGCTTTTTTCACAGTTTTGGCACTTTTGACTGACAAAGTGACTTTAAAGCACAAAACGCTCTCTAAAGCACGTTTTGTCATTTGAAGTTCAAAACAAGTGTTATTCATGGTCACATAGTAAGTTTCAAAGTCCAAACAGTCAGAAACATGCTTTTTTAAAACTTTTGGCACTTTTGACTGACAAAATTATTTTTAAGCACAAAACGCTCCCAAAAGCACCTTTTGTCATTTGTAGTTCAAAACAAGTGTTATTCATGGTCACATTGTAAGTTTCAAAGTCCAAACAGTCAGAAACATGCTTTTTTCAAACTTTTGGCAGTTTTGACTGACAAAATGACTTTAAAGCACAAAACGCTATCTAAAGCACGTTTTGTCATTTGAAGTTCAAAACAAGTGTTATTCATGGTCACATTGTAAGTTTCAAAGTCCAAACAGTCAGAAACATGCTTTTTTCAAACTTTTGGCAGTTTTGACTGACAAAATGACTTTAAAGCACAAAACGCTATCTAAAGCACGTTTTGTCATTTGAAGTTCAAAACAAGTGTTATTCATGGTCACATAGTAAGTTTCAAAGTCCAAACAGTCAGAAACATGCTTTTTTAAAACTTTTGGCACTTTTGACTGACAAAATTATTTTTAAGCACAAAACGCTCCCAAAAGCACCTTTTGTCATTTGTAGTTCAAAACAAGTGTTATTCATGGTCACATAGTAAGTTTCAAAGTCCAAACAGTCAGAAACATGCTTTTTTCAAACTTTTGGCAGTTTTGACTGACAAAATGACTTTAAAGCACAAAACGCTATCTAAAGCACGTTTTGTCATTTGAAGTTCAAAACAAGTGTTATTTATGGTCACATAGTAAGTTTCAAAGTCCAAAAAGTCAGAAACATGCTTTTTTCACACTTTTGGCACTTTTGACTGACAAAATTATTTTTAAGCACAAAACGCTCCCAAAAGCACCTTTTGTCATTTGTAGTTCAAAACAAGTGTTATTCATGGTCACATAGTAAGTTTCAAAGTCCAAACAGTCAGAAACATGCTTTTTTCAAACTTTTGGCAGTTTTGACTGACAAAATGACTTTAAAGCACAAAACGCTATCTAAAGCACGTTTTGTCATTTGAAGTTCAAAACAAGTGTTATTCATGGTCACATAGTAAGTTTCAAAGTCCAAACAGTCAGAAACATGCTTTTTTCACAGTTTTGGCAGTTTTGACTGAAAAAATGATTTTTAAGCACAAAACGCTCCCAAAAGCACCTTTTGTCATTTGTAGTTCAAAACAAGTGTTATTCATGGTCACATTGTAAGTTTCAAAGTCCAAACAGTCAGAAACATGCTTTTTTCACACTTTTGGCAGTTTTGACTGACAAAATGACTTTAAAGCACAAAACGCTCTCTAAAGCACGTTTTGTCATTTGTAGTTCAAAACAAGTGTTATTCATGGTCACATAGTAAGTTTCAAAGTCCAAACAGTCAGAAACATGCTTTTTTCAAACTTTTGGCAGTTTTGACTGACAAAATGACTTTAAAGCACAAAACGCTATCTAAAGCACATTTTGTCATTTGAAGTTCAAAACAAGTGTTATTCATGGTCACATAGTAAGTTTCAAAGTCCAAACAGTCAGAAACATGCTTTTTTAAAACTTTTGGCACTTTTGACTGACAAAATTATTTTTAAGCACTTAACGCTCCCAAAAGCACCTTTTGTCATTTGTAGTTCAAAACAAGTGTTATTCATGGTCACATAGTAAGTTTCAAAGTCCAAACAGTCAGAAACATGCTTTTTTCACACTTTTGACTGAAAAAATGATTTTTAAGCACAAAACGCTCCCAAAAGCACCTTTTGTCATTTGTAGTTCAAAACATGTGTTATTCATGGTCAAATTGTAAGTTTCAAAGTCCAAACAGTCAGAAACATGCTTTTTTCACACTTTTGACTGACAAAATTATTTTTAAGCACAAAACGCTCCCAAAAGCACCTTTTGTCATTTGTAGTTCAAAACAAGTGTTATTCATGGTCACATAGTAAGTTTCAAAGTCCAAACAGTCAGAAACATGCTTTTTTAAAACTTTCGGCAGTTTTGACTGACAAAATGATTTTAAAGTACAAAACGCTCCCAAAAGCACCTTTTGTCATTTGTAGTTCAAAACAAGTGTTATTCATGGTCACATAGTAAGTTTCAAAGTCCAAAAAGTCAGAAACATGCTTTTTTCACACTTTTGGCACTTTTGACTGACAAAATTATTTTTAAGCACAAAACGCTCCCAAAAGCACCTTTTGTCATTTGTAGTTCAAAACATGTGTTATTCATGGTCAAATTGTAAGTTTCAAAGTCCAAACAGTCAGAAACATGCTTTTTTCAAACTTTTGGCAGTTTTGACTGACAAAATGACTTTAAAGCACAAAACGCTATCTAAAGCACGTTTTGTCATTTGAAGTTCAAAACAAGTGTTATTCATGGTCACATAGTAAGTTTCAAAGTCCAAACAGTCAGAAACATGCTTTTTTAAAACTTTTGGCACTTTTGACTGACAAAATTATTTTTAAGCACAAAACGCTCCCAAAAGCACCTTTTGTCATTTGTAGTTCAAAACAAGTGTTATTCATGGTCACATTGTAAGTTTCAAAGTCCAAACAGTCAGAAACATGCTTTTTTCAAACTTTTGGCAGTTTTGACTGACAAAATGACTTTAAAGCACAAAACGCTATCTAAAGCACGTTTTGTCATTTGAAGTTCAAAACAAGTGTTATTCATGGTCACATAGTAAGTTTCAAAGTCCAAACAGTCAGAAACATGCTTTTTTCAAACTTTCGGCAGTTTTGACTGACAAAATGACTTTAAAGCACAAAACGCTATCTAAAGCACGTTTTGTCATTTGAAGTTCAAAACAAGTGTTATTCATGGTCACATAGTAAGTTTCAAAGTCCAAACAGTCAGAAACATGCTTTTTTCACAGTTTTGGCAGTTTTGACTGAAAAAATGATTTTTAAGCACAAAACGCTCCCAAAAGCACCTTTTGTCATTTGTAGTTCAAAACATGTGTTATTCATGGTCAAATTGTAAGTTTCAAAGTCCAAACAGTCAGAAACATGCTTTTTTCACAGTTTTGGCACTTTTGACTGACAAAGTGACTTTAAAGCACAAAACGCTCTCTAAAGCACGTTTTGTCATTTGAAGTTCAAAACAAGTGTTATTCATGGTCACATAGTAAGTTTCAAAGTCCAAACAGTCAGAAACATGCTTTTTTAAAACTTTTGGCACTTTTGACTGAGAAAATTATTTTTAAGCACAAAACGCTCCCAAAAGCACCTTTTGTCATTTGTAGTTCAAAACAAGTGTTATTCATGGTCACATTGTAAGTTTCAAAGTCCAAACAGTCAGAAACATGCTTTTTTCAAACTTTTGGCAGTTTTGACTGACAAAATGACTTTAAAGCACAAAACGCTATCTAAAGCACGTTTTGTCATTTGAAGTTCAAAACAAGTGTTATTCATGGTCACATTGTAAGTTTCAAAGTCCAAACAGTCAGAAACATGCTTTTTTCAAACTTTTGGCAGTTTTGACTGACAAAATGACTTTAAAGCACAAAACGCTATCTAAAGCACGTTTTGTCATTTGAAGTTCAAAACAAGTGTTATTCATGGTCACATAGTAAGTTTCAAAGTCCAAACAGTCAGAAACATGCTTTTTTAAAACTTTTGGCACTTTTGACTGACAAAATTATTTTTAAGCACAAAACGCTCCCAAAAGCACCTTTTGTCATTTGTAGTTCAAAACAAGTGTTATTCATGGTCACATAGTAAGTTTCAAAGTCCAAACAGTCAGAAACATGCTTTTTTCAAACTTTTGGCAGTTTTGACTGACAAAATGACTTTAAAGCACAAAACGCTATCTAAAGCACGTTTTGTCATTTGAAGTTCAAAACAAGTGTTATTTATGGTCACATAGTAAGTTTCAAAGTCCAAAAAGTCAGAAACATGCTTTTTTCACACTTTTGGCACTTTTGACTGACAAAATTATTTTTAAGCACAAAACGCTCCCAAAAGCACCTTTTGTCATTTGTAGTTCAAAACAAGTGTTATTCATGGTCACATAGTAAGTTTCAAAGTCCAAACAGTCAGAAACATGCTTTTTTCAAACTTTTGGCAGTTTTGACTGACAAAATGACTTTAAAGCACAAAACGCTATCTAAAGCACGTTTTGTCATTTGAAGTTCAAAACAAGTGTTATTCATGGTCACATAGTAAGTTTCAAAGTCCAAACAGTCAGAAACATGCTTTTTTCACAGTTTTGGCAGTTTTGACTGAAAAAATGATTTTTAAGCACAAAACGCTCCCAAAAGCACCTTTTGTCATTTGTAGTTCAAAACAAGTGTTATTCATGGTCACATTGTAAGTTTCAAAGTCCAAACAGTCAGAAACATGCTTTTTTCACACTTTTGACTGAAAAAATGATTTTTAAGCACAAAACGCTCTCTAAAGCACGTTTTGTCATTTGTAGTTCAAAACAAGTGTTATTCATGGTCACATAGTAAGTTTCAAAGTCCAAACAGTCAGAAACATGCTTTTTTAAAACTTTTGGCACTTTTGACTGACAAAATTATTTTTAAGCACAAAACGCTCCCAAAAGCACCTTTTGTCATTTGTAGTTCAAAACAAGTGTTATTCATGGTCACATAGTAAGTTTCAAAGTCCAAACAGTCAGAAACATGCTTTTTTCACACTTTTGGCAGTTTTGACTGACAAAATGACTTTAAAGCACAAAACGCTCTCTAAAGCACGTTTTGTCATTTGTAGTTCAAAACAAGTGTTATTCATGGTCACATAGTAAGTTTCAAAGTCCAAACAGTCAGAAACATGCTTTTTTCAAACTTTTGGCAGTTTTGACTGACAAAATGACTTTAAAGCACAAAACGCTATCTAAAGCACATTTTGTCATTTGAAGTTCAAAACAAGTGTTATTCATGGTCACATAGTAAGTTTCAAAGTCCAAACAGTCAGAAACATGCTTTTTTAAAACTTTTGGCACTTTTGACTGACAAAATTATTTTTAAGCACTTAACGCTCCCAAAAGCACCTTTTGTCATTTGTAGTTCAAAACAAGTGTTATTCATGGTCACATAGTAAGTTTCAAAGTCCAAACAGTCAGAAACATGCTTTTTTCACACTTTTGACTGAAAAAATGATTTTTAAGCACAAAACGCTCCTAAAAGCACCTTTTGTCATTTGTAGTTCAAAACATGTGTTATTCATGGTCACATAGTAAGTTTCAAAGTCCAAACAGTCAGAAACATGCTTTTTTCACACTTTTGACTGACAAAATTATTTTTAAGCACAAAACGCTCCCAAAAGCACCTTTTGTCATTTGTAGTTCAAAACAAGTGTTATTCATGGTCACATAGTAAGTTTCAAAGTCCAAACAGTCAGAAACATGCTTTTTTAAAACTTTCGGCAGTTTTGACTGACAAAATGATTTTAAAGTACAAAACGCTCCCAAAAGCACCTTTTGTCATTTGTAGTTCAAAACAAGTGTTATTCATGGTCACATAGTAAGTTTCAAAGTCCAAAAAGTCAGAAACATGCTTTTTTCACACTTTTGGCACTTTTGACTGACAAAATTATTTTTAAGCACAAAACGCTCCCAAAAGCACCTTTTGTCATTTGTAGTTCAAAACAAGTGTTATTCATGGTCACATAGTAAGTTTCAAAGTCCAAACAGTCAGAAACATGCTTTTTTCAAACTTTTGGCAGTTTTGACTGACAAAATGACTTTAAAGCACAAAACGCTATCTAAAGCACGTTTTGTCATTTGAAGTTCAAAACAAGTGTTATTCATGGTCACATAGTAAGTTTCAAAGTCCAAACAGTCAGAAACATGCTTTTTTCACAGTTTTGGCAGTTTTGACTGAAAAAATGATTTTTAAGCACAAAACGCTCCCAAAAGCACCTTTTGTCATTTGTAGTTCAAAACATGTGTTATTCATGGTCAAATTGTAAGTTTCAAAGTCCAAACAGTCAGAAACATGCTTTTTTCACAGTTTTGGCACTTTTGACTGACAAAGTGACTTTAAAGCACAAAACGCTCTCTAAAGCACGTTTTGTCATTTGAAGTTCAAAACAAGTGTTATTCATGGTCACATAGTAAGTTTCAAAGTCCAAACAGTCAGAAACATGCTTTTTTAAAACTTTTGGCACTTTTGACTGACAAAATTATTTTTAAGCACAAAACGCTCCCAAAAGCACCTTTTGTCATTTGTAGTTCAAAACAAGTGTTATTCATGGTCACATAGTAAGTTTCAAAGTCCAAACAGTCAGAAACATGCTTTTTTCACACTTTTGGCAGTTTTGACTGACAAAATGACTTTAAAGCACAAAACGCTCTCTAAAGCACGTTTTGTCATTTGTAGTTCAAAACAAGTGTTATTCATGGTCACATAGTAAGTTTCAAAGTCCAAACAGTCAGAAACATGCTTTTTTCAAACTTTTGGCAGTTTTGACTGACAAAATGACTTTAAAGCACAAAACGCTATCTATAGCACATTTTGTCATTTGAAGTTCAAAACAAGTGTTATTCATGGTCACATAGTAAGTTTCAAAGTCCAAACAGTCAGAAACATGCTTTTTTAAAACTTTTGGCACTTTTGACTGACAAAATTATTTTTAAGCACTTAACGCTCCCAAAAGCACCTTTTGTCATTTGTAGTTCAAAACAAGTGTTATTCATGGTCACATAGTAAGTTTCAAAGTCCAAACAGTCAGAAACATGCTTTTTTCACACTTTTGACTGAAAAAATGATTTTTAAGCACAAAACGCTCCCAAAAGCACCTTTTGTCATTTGTAGTTCAAAACATGTGTTATTCATGGTCAAATTGTAAGTTTCAAAGTCCAAACAGTCAGAAACATGCTTTTTTCACACTTTTGACTGACAAAATTATTTTTAAGCACAAAACGCTCCCAAAAGCACCTTTTGTCATTTGTAGTTCAAAACAAGTGTTATTCATGGTCACATAGTAAGTTTCAAAGTCCAAACAGTCAGAAACATGCTTTTTTAAAACTTTCGGCAGTTTTGACTGACAAAATGATTTTAAAGTACAAAACGCTCCCAAAAGCACCTTTTGTCATTTGTAGTTCAAAACAAGTGTTATTCATGGTCACATAGTAAGTTTCAAAGTCCAAAAAGTCAGAAACATGCTTTTTTCACACTTTTGGCACTTTTGACTGACAAAATTATTTTTAAGCACAAAACGCTCCCAAAAGCACCTTTTGTCATTTGTAGTTCAAAACATGTGTTATTCATGGTCAAATTGTAAGTTTCAAAGTCCAAACAGTCAGAAACATGCTTTTTTCAAACTTTTGGCAGTTTTGACTGACAAAATGACTTTAAAGCACAAAACGCTATCTAAAGCACGTTTTGTCATTTGAAGTTCAAAACAAGTGTTATTCATGGTCACATAGTAAGTTTCAAAGTCCAAACAGTCAGAAACATGCTTTTTTAAAACTTTTGGCACTTTTGACTGACAAAATTATTTTTAAGCACTTAACGCTCCCAAAAGCACCTTTTGTCATTTGTAGTTCAAAACAAGTGTTATTCATGGTCACATAGTAAGTTTCAAAGTCCAAACAGTCAGAAACATGCTTTTTTCACACTTTTGACTGAAAAAATGATTTTTAAGCACAAAACGCTCCTAAAAGCACCTTTTGCCATTTATAGTTCAAAACATGTGTTATTCATGGTCAAATTGTAAGTTTCAAAGTCCAAACAGTCAGAAACATGCTTTTTTCACACTTTTGACTGACAAAATTATTTTTAAGCACAAAACGCTCCCAAAAGCACCTTTTGTCATTTGTAGTTCAAAACAAGTGTTATTCATGGTCACATAGTAAGTTTCAAAGTCCAAACTGTCAGAAACATGCTTTTTTAAAACTTTCGGCAGTTTTGACTGACAAAATGATTTTAAAGTACAAAACGCTCCCAAAAGCACCTTTTGTCATTTGTAGTTCAAAACAAGTGTTATTCATGGTCACATAGTAAGTTTCAAAGTCCAAAAAGTCAGAAACATGCTTTTTTCACACTTTTGGCACTTTTGACTGACAAAATTATTTTTAAGCACAAAACGCTCCCAAAAGCACCTTTTGTCATTTGTAGTTCAAAACAAGTGTTATTCATGGTCACATAGTAAGTTTCAAAGTCCAAACAGTCAGAAACATGCTTTTTTCAAACTTTTGGCAGTTTTGACTGACAAAATGACTTTAAAGCACAAAACGCTATCTAAAGCACGTTTTGTCATTTGAAGTTCAAAACAAGTGTTATTCATGGTCACATAGTAAGTTTCAAAGTCCAAACAGTCAGAAACATGCTTTTTTCACAGTTTTGGCAGTTTTGACTGAAAAAATGATTTTTAAGCACAAAACGCTCCCAAAAGCACCTTTTGTCATTTGTAGTTCAAAACATGTGTTATTCATGGTCAAATTGTAAGTTTCAAAGTCCAAACAGTCAGAAACATGCTTTTTTCACAGTTTTGGCACTTTTGACTGACAAAGTGACTTTAAAGCACAAAACGCTCTCTAAAGCACGTTTTGTCATTTGAAGTTCAAAACAAGTGTTATTCATGGTCACATAGTAAGTTTCAAAGTCCAAACAGTCAGAAACATGCTTTTTTAAAACTTTTGGCACTTTTGACTGACAAAATTATTTTTAAGCACAAAACGCTCCCAAAAGCACCTTTTGTCATTTGTAGTTCAAAACAAGTGTTATTCATGGTCACATTGTAAGTTTCAAAGTCCAAACAGTCAGAAACATGCTTTTTTCAAACTTTTGGCAGTTTTGACTGACAAAATGACTTTAAAGCACAAAACGCTATCTAAAGCACGTTTTGTCATTTGAAGTTCAAAACAAGTGTTATTCATGGTCACATTGTAAGTTTCAAAGTCCAAACAGTCAGAAACATGCTTTTTTCAAACTTTTGGCAGTTTTGACTGACAAAATGACTTTAAAGCACAAAACGCTATCTAAAGCACGTTTTGTCATTTGAAGTTCAAAACAAGTGTTATTCATGGTCACATAGTAAGTTTCAAAGTCCAAACAGTCAGAAACATGCTTTTTTCACACTTTTGACTGAAAAAATGATTTTTAAGCACAAAACGCTCCCAAAAGCACCTTTTGTCATTTGTAGTTCAAAACATGTGTTATTCATGGTCAAATTGTAAGTTTCAAAGTCCAAACAGTCAGAAACATGCTTTTTTCACACTTTTGACTGACAAAATTATTTTTAAGCACAAAACGCTCCCAAAAGCACCTTTTGTCATTTGTAGTTCAAAACAAGTGTTATTCATGGTCACATAGTAAGTTTCAAAGTCCAAACAGTCAGAAACATGCTTTTTTAAAACTTTCGGCAGTTTTGACTGACAAAATGATTTTAAAGTACAAAACGCTCCCAAAAGCACCTTTTGTCATTTGTAGTTCAAAACAAGTGTTATTCATGGTCACATAGTAAGTTTCAAAGTCCAAAAAGTCAGAAACATGCTTTTTTCACACTTTTGGCACTTTTGACTGACAAAATTATTTTTAAGCACAAAACGCTCCCAAAAGCACCTTTTGTCATTTGTAGTTCAAAACATGTGTTATTCATGGTCAAATTGTAAGTTTCAAAGTCCAAACAGTCAGAAACATGCTTTTTTCAAACTTTTGGCAGTTTTGACTGACAAAATGACTTTAAAGCACAAAACGCTATCTAAAGCACGTTTTGTCATTTGAAGTTCAAAACAAGTGTTATTCATGGTCACATAGTAAGTTTCAAAGTCCAAACAGTCAGAAACATGCTTTTTTAAAACTTTTGGCACTTTTGACTGACAAAATTATTTTTAAGCACAAAACGCTCCCAAAAGCACCTTTTGTCATTTGTAGTTCAAAACAAGTGTTATTCATGGTCACATTGTAAGTTTCAAAGTCCAAACAGTCAGAAACATGCTTTTTTCAAACTTTTGGCAGTTTTGACTGACAAAATGACTTTAAAGCACAAAACGCTATCTAAAGCACGTTTTGTCATTTGAAGTTCAAAACAAGTGTTATTCATGGTCACATAGTAAGTTTCAAAGTCCAAACAGTCAGAAACATGCTTTTTTAAAACTTTTGGCACTTTTGACTGACAAAATTATTTTTAAGCACTTAACGCTCCCAAAAGCACCTTTTGTCATTTGTAGTTCAAAACAAGTGTTATTCATGGTCACATAGTAAGTTTCAAAGTCCAAACAGTCAGAAACATGCTTTTTTCACACTTTTGACTGAAAAAATGATTTTTAAGCACAAAACGCTCCTAAAAGCACCTTTTGCCATTTATAGTTCAAAACATGTGTTATTCATGGTCAAATTGTAAGTTTCAAAGTCCAAACAGTCAGAAACATGCTTTTTTCACACTTTTGACTGACAAAATTATTTTTAAGCACAAAACGCTCCCAAAAGCACCTTTTGTCATTTGTAGTTCAAAACAAGTGTTATTCATGGTCACATAGTAAGTTTCAAAGTCCAAACTGTCAGAAACATGCTTTTTTAAAACTTTCGGCAGTTTTGACTGACAAAATGATTTTAAAGTACAAAACGCTCCCAAAAGCACCTTTTGTCATTTGTAGTTCAAAACAAGTGTTATTCATGGTCACATAGTAAGTTTCAAAGTCCAAAAAGTCAGAAACATGCTTTTTTCACACTTTTGGCACTTTTGACTGACAAAATTATTTTTAAGCACAAAACGCTCCCAAAAGCACCTTTTGTCATTTGTAGTTCAAAACAAGTGTTATTCATGGTCACATAGTAAGTTTCAAAGTCCAAACAGTCAGAAACATGCTTTTTTCAAACTTTTGGCAGTTTTGACTGACAAAATGACTTTAAAGCACAAAACGCTATCTAAAGCACGTTTTGTCATTTGAAGTTCAAAACAAGTGTTATTCATGGTCACATAGTAAGTTTCAAAGTCCAAACAGTCAGAAACATGCTTTTTTCACAGTTTTGGCAGTTTTGACTGAAAAAATGATTTTTAAGCACAAAACGCTCCCAAAAGCACCTTTTGTCATTTGTAGTTCAAAACATGTGTTATTCATGGTCAAATTGTAAGTTTCAAAGTCCAAACAGTCAGAAACATGCTTTTTTCACAGTTTTGGCACTTTTGACTGACAAAGTGACTTTAAAGCACAAAACGCTCTCTAAAGCACGTTTTGTCATTTGAAGTTCAAAACAAGTGTTATTCATGGTCACATAGTAAGTTTCAAAGTCCAAACAGTCAGAAACATGCTTTTTTAAAACTTTTGGCACTTTTGACTGACAAAATTATTTTTAAGCACAAAACGCTCCCAAAAGCACCTTTTGTCATTTGTAGTTCAAAACAAGTGTTATTCATGGTCACATTGTAAGTTTCAAAGTCCAAACAGTCAGAAACATGCTTTTTTCAAACTTTTGGCAGTTTTGACTGACAAAATGACTTTAAAGCACAAAACGCTATCTAAAGCACGTTTTGTCATTTGAAGTTCAAAACAAGTGTTATTCATGGTCACATTGTAAGTTTCAAAGTCCAAACAGTCAGAAACATGCTTTTTTCAAACTTTTGGCAGTTTTGACTGACAAAATGACTTTAAAGCACAAAACGCTATCTAAAGCACGTTTTGTCATTTGAAGTTCAAAACAAGTGTTATTCATGGTCACATAGTAAGTTTCAAAGTCCAAACAGTCAGAAACATGCTTTTTTAAAACTTTTGGCACTTTTGACTGACAAAATTATTTTTAAGCACAAAACGCTCCCAAAAGCACCTTTTGTCATTTGTAGTTCAAAACAAGTGTTATTCATGGTCACATAGTAAGTTTCAAAGTCCAAACAGTCAGAAACATGCTTTTTTCAAACTTTTGGCAGTTTTGACTGACAAAATGACTTTAAAGCACAAAACGCTATCTAAAGCACGTTTTGTCATTTGAAGTTCAAAACAAGTGTTATTTATGGTCACATAGTAAGTTTCAAAGTCCAAAAAGTCAGAAACATGCTTTTTTCACACTTTTGGCACTTTTGACTGACAAAATTATTTTTAAGCACAAAACGCTCCCAAAAGCACCTTTTGTCATTTGTAGTTCAAAACAAGTGTTATTCATGGTCACATAGTAAGTTTCAAAGTCCAAACAGTCAGAAACATGCTTTTTTCAAACTTTTGGCAGTTTTGACTGACAAAATGACTTTAAAGCACAAAACGCTATCTAAAGCACGTTTTGTCATTTGAAGTTCAAAACAAGTGTTATTCATGGTCACATAGTAAGTTTCAAAGTCCAAATAGTCAGAAACATGCTTTTTTCACAGTTTTGGCAGTTTTGACTGAAAAAATGATTTTTAAGCACAAAACGCTCCCAAAAGCACCTTTTGTCATTTGTAGTTCAAAACAAGTGTTATTCATGGTCACATTGTAAGTTTCAAAGTCCAAACAGTCAGAAACATGCTTTTTTCACACTTTTGACTGAAAAAATGATTTTTAAGCACAAAACGCTCTCTAAAGCACGTTTTGTCATTTGTAGTTCAAAACAAGTGTTATTCATGGTCACATAGTAAGTTTCAAAGTCCAAACAGTCAGAAACATGCTTTTTTCACACTTTTGGCAGTTTTGACTGACAAAATGACTTTAAAGCACAAAACGCTATCTAAAGCACGTTTTGTCATTTGAAGTTCAAAACAAGTGTTATTCATGGTCACATTGTAAGTTTCAAAGTCCAAACAGTCAGAAACATGCTTTTTTAAAAGTTTTGGCACTTTTGACTGACAAAATGACTTTAAAGCACAAAACGCTATCTAAAGCACGTTTTGTCATTTGAAGTTCAAAACAAGTGTTATTCATGGTCACATTGTAAGTTTCAAAGTCCAAACAGTCAGAAACATGCTTTTTTCACACTTTTGACTGAAAAAATGATTTTTAAGCACAAAACGCTCTCTAAAGCACGTTTTGTCATTTGTAGTTCAAAACAAGTGTTATTCATGGTCACATAGTAAGTTTCAAAGTCCAAACAGTCAGAAACATGCTTTTTTCACACTTTTGGCAGTTTTGACTGACAAAATGATTTTAAAGTACAAAACACTCCCAAAAGCACCTTTTGTCATTTGTAGTTCAAAACAAGTGTTATTCATGGTCACATAGTAAGTTTCAAAGTCCAAACAGTCAGAAACATGCTTTTTTCACAGTTTTGGCAGTTTTGACTGAAAAAATGATTTTTAAGCACAAAACGCTCCCAAAAGCACCTTTTGTCATTTGTAGTTCAAAACATGTGTTATTCATGGTCAAATTGTAAGTTTCAAAGTCCAAACAGTCAGAAACATGCTTTTTTCACAGTTTTGGCACTTTTGACTGACAAAGTGACTTTAAAGCACAAAACGCTCTCTAAAGCACGTTTTGTCATTTGAAGTTCAAAACAAGTGTTATTCATGGTCACATAGTAAGTTTCAAAGTCCAAACAGTCAGAAACATGCTTTTTTAAAACTTTTGGCACTTTTGACTGACAAAATTATTTTTAAGCACAAAACGCTCCCAAAAGCACCTTTTGTCATTTGTAGTTCAAAACAAGTGTTATTCATGGTCACATAGTAAGTTTCAAAGTCCAAACAGTCAGAAACATGCTTTTTTCACACTTTTGGCAGTTTTGACTGACAAAATGACTTTAAAGCACAAAACGCTCTCTAAAGCACGTTTTGTCATTTGTAGTTCAAAACAAGTGTTATTCATGGTCACATAGTAAGTTTCAAAGTCCAAACAGTCAGAAACATGCTTTTTTCAAACTTTTGGCAGTTTTGACTGACAAAATGACTTTAAAGCACAAAACGCTATCTAAAGCACATTTTGTCATTTGAAGTTCAAAACAAGTGTTATTCATGGTCACATAGTAAGTTTCAAAGTCCAAACAGTCAGAAACATGCTTTTTTCAAACTTTTGGCACTTTTGACTGACAAAATTATTTTTAAGCACTTAACGCTCCCAAAAGCACCTTTTGTCATTTGTAGTTCAAAACAAGTGTTATTCATGGTCACATAGTAAGTTTCAAAGTCCAAACAGTCAGAAACATGCTTTTTTCACACTTTTGACTGAAAAAATGATTTTTAAGCACAAAACGCTCCCAAAAGCACCTTTTGTCATTTGTAGTTCAAAACATGTGTTATTCATGGTCAAATTGTAAGTTTCAAAGTCCAAACAGTCAGAAACATGCTTTTTTCACACTTTTGACTGACAAAATTATTTTTAAGCACAAAACGCTCCCAAAAGCACCTTTTGTCATTTGTAGTTCAAAACAAGTGTTATTCATGGTCACATAGTAAGTTTCAAAGTCCAAACAGTCAGAAACATGCTTTTTTAAAACTTTTGGCAGTTTTGACTGACAAAATGATTTTAAAGTACAAAACGCTCCCAAAAGCACCTTTTGTCATTTGTAGTTCAAAACAAGTGTTATTCATGGTCACATAGTAAGTTTCAAAGTCCAAAAAGTCAGAAACATGCTTTTTTCACACTTTTGGCACTTTTGACTGACAAAATTATTTTTAAGCACAAAACGCTCCCAAAAGCACCTTTTGTCATTTGTAGTTCAAAACATGTGTTATTCATGGTCAAATTGTAAGTTTCAAAGTCCAAACAGTCAGAAACATGCTTTTTTCAAACTTTTGGCAGTTTTGACTGACAAAATGACTTTAAAGCACAAAACGCTATCTAAAGCACGTTTTGTCATTTGAAGTTCAAAACAAGTGTTATTCATGGTCACATAGTAAGTTTCAAAGTCCAAACAGTCAGAAACATGCTTTTTTAAAACTTTTGGCACTTTTGACTGACAAAATTATTTTTAAGCACAAAACGCTCCCAAAAGCACCTTTTGTCATTTGTAGTTCAAAACAAGTGTTATTCATGGTCACATTGTAAGTTTCAAAGTCCAAACAGTCAGAAACATGCTTTTTTCAAACTTTTGGCAGTTTTGACTGACAAAATGACTTTAAAGCACAAAACGCTATCTAAAGCACGTTTTGTCATTTGAAGTTCAAAACAAGTGTTATTCATGGTCACATTGTAAGTTTCAAAGTCCAAACAGTCAGAAACATGCTTTTTTCAAACTTTTGGCAGTTTTGACTGACAAAATGACTTTAAAGCACAAAACGCTATCTAAAGCACGTTTTGTCATTTGAAGTTCAAAACAAGTGTTATTCATGGTCACATAGTAAGTTTCAAAGTCCAAACAGTCAGAAACATGCTTTTTTCAAACTTTTGGCAGTTTTGACTGACAAAATGACTTTAAAGCACAAAACGCTATCTAAAGCACGTTTTGTCATTTGAAGTTCAAAACAAGTGTTATTCATGGTCACATAGTAAGTTTCAAAGTCCAAACAGTCAGAAACATGCTTTTTTCACAGTTTTGGCAGTTTTGACTGAAAAAATGATTTTTAAGCACAAAACGCTCCCAAAAGCACCTTTTGTCATTTGTAGTTCAAAACATGTGTTATTCATGGTCAAATTGTAAGTTTCAAAGTCCAAACAGTCAGAAACATGCTTTTTTCACAGTTTTGGCACTTTTGACTGACAAAGTGACTTTAAAGCACAAAACGCTCTCTAAAGCACGTTTTGTCATTTGAAGTTCAAAACAAGTGTTATTCATGGTCACATAGTAAGTTTCAAAGTCCAAACAGTCAGAAACATGCTTTTTTAAAAGTTTTGGCACTTTTGACTGACAAAATTATTTTTAAGCACAAAACGCTCCCAAAAGCACCTTTTGTCATTTGTAGTTCAAAACAAGTGTTATTCATGGTCACATAGTAAGTTTCAAAGTCCAAACAGTCAGAAACATGCTTTTTTCAAGCTTTTGGCAGTTTTGACTGACAAAATGACTTTAAAGCACAAAACGCTATCTAAAGCACGTTTTGTCATTTGAAGTTCAAAACAAGTGTTATTCATGGTCACATTGTAAGTTTCAAAGTCCAAACAGTCAGAAACATGCTTTTTTAAAAGTTTTGGCACTTTTGACTGACAAAATGACTTTAAAGCACAAAACGCTATCTAAAGCACGTTTTGTCATTTGAAGTTCAAAACAAGTGTTATTCATGGTCACATTGTAAGTTTCAAAGTCCAAACAGTCAGAAACATGCTTTTTTCACACTTTTGACTGAAAAAATGATTTTTAAGCACAAAACGCTCTCTAAAGCACGTTTTGTCATTTGTAGTTCAAAACAAGTGTTATTCATGGTCACATAGTAAGTTTCAAAGTCCAAACAGTCAGAAACATGCTTTTTTCACACTTTTGGCAGTTTTGACTGACAAAATGATTTTAAAGTACAAAACACTCCCAAAAGCACCTTTTGTCATTTGTAGTTCAAAACAAGTGTTATTCATGGTCACATAGTAAGTTTCAAAGTCCAAACAGTCAGAAACATGCTTTTTTCAAACTTTTGGCAGTTTTGACTGACAAAATGACTTTAAAGCACAAAACGCTATCTAAAGCACGTTTTGTCATTTGAAGTTCAAAACAAGTGTTATTCATGGTCACATAGTAAGTTTCAAAGTCCAAACAGTCAGAAACATGCTTTTTTCACAGTTTTGGCAGTTTTGACTGAAAAAATGATTTTTAAGCACAAAACGCTCCAAAAAGCACCTTTTGTCATTTGTAGTTCAAAACATGTGTTATTCATGGTCAAATTGTAAGTTTCAAAGTCCAAACAGTCAGAAACATGCTTTTTTCACAGTTTTGGCACTTTTGACTGACAAAGTGACTTTAAAGCACAAAACGCTCTCTAAAGCACGTTTTGTCATTTGAAGTTCAAAACAAGTGTTATTCATGGTCACATAGTAAGTTTCAAAGTCCAAACAGTCAGAAACATGCTTTTTTCAAACTTTTGGCAGTTTTGACTGACAAAATGACTTTAAAGCACAAAACGCTATCTAAAGCACGTTTTGTCATTTGAAGTTCAAAACAAGTGTTATTCATGGTCACATAGTAAGTTTCAAAGTCCAAAAAGTCAGAAACATGCTTTTTTCACACTTTTGGCACTTTTGACTGACAAAATTATTTTTAAGCACAAAACGCTCCCAAAAGCACCTTTTGTCATTTGTAGTTCAAAACAAGTGTTATTCATGGTCACATAGTAAGTTTCAAAGTCCAAACAGTCAGAAACATGCTTTTTTCAAACTTTTGGCAGTTTTGACTGACAAAATGACTTTAAAGCACAAAACGCTATCTAAAGCACGTTTTGTCATTTGAAGTTCAAAACAAGTGTTATTCATGGTCACATAGTAAGTTTCAAAGTCCAAACAGTCAGAAACATGCTTTTTTCACAGTTTTGGCAGTTTTGACTGAAAAAATGATTTTTAAGCACAAAACGCTCCCAAAATCACCTTTTGTCATTTGTAGTTCAAAACAAGTGTTATTCATGGTCACATTGTAAGTTTCAAAGTCCAAACAGTCAGAAACATGCTTTTTTCACACTTTTGACTGAAAAAATGATTTTTAAGCACAAAACGCTCTCTAAAGCACGTTTTGTCATTTGTAGTTCAAAACAAGTGTTATTCATGGTCACATAGTAAGTTTCAAAGTCCAAACAGTCAGAAACATGCTTTTTTCACACTTTTGGCAGTTTTGACTGACAAAATGACTTTAAAGCACAAAACGCTATCTAAAGCACGTTTTGTCATTTGAAGTTCAAAACAAGTGTTATTCATGGTCACATTGTAAGTTTCAAAGTCCAAACAGTCAGAAACATGCTTTTTTAAAAGTTTTGGCACTTTTGACTGACAAAATGACTTTAAAGCACAAAACGCTATCTAAAGCACGTTTTGTCATTTGAAGTTCAAAACAAGTGTTATTCATGGTCACATAGTAAGTTTCAAAGTCCAAACAGTCAGAAACATGCTTTTTTCACACTTTTGACTGAAAAAATGATTTTTAAGCACAAAACGCTCTCTAAAGCACGTTTTGTCATTTGTAGTTCAAAACAAGTGTTATTCATGGTCACATAGTAAGTTTCAAAGTCCAAACAGTCAGAAACATGCTTTTTTCACACTTTTGGCAGTTTTGACTGACAAAATGATTTTAAAGTACAAAACACTCCCAAAAGCACCTTTTGTCATTTGTAGTTCAAAACAAGTGTTATTCATGGTCACATAGTAAGTTTCAAAGTCCAAACAGTCAGAAACATGCTTTTTTCAAACTTTTGGCAGTTTTGACTGACAAAATGACTTTAAAGCACAAAACGCTATCTAAAGCACGTTTTGTCATTTGAAGTTCAAAACAAGTGTTATTCATGGTCACATAGTAAGTTTCAAAGTCCAAACAGTCAGAAACATGCTTTTTTCACAGTTTTGGCAGTTTTGACTGAAAAAATGATTTTTAAGCACAAAACGCTCCCAAAAGCACCTTTTGTCATTTGTAGTTCAAAACATGTGTTATTCATGGTCAAATTGTAAGTTTCAAAGTCCAAACAGTCAGAAACATGCTTTTTTCACAGTTTTGGCACTTTTGACTGACAAAGTGACTTTAAAGCACAAAACGCTCTCTAAAGCACGTTTTGTCATTTGAAGTTCAAAACAAGTGTTATTCATGGTCACATAGTAAGTTTCAAAGTTCAAACAGTCAGAAACATGCTTTTTTCACACTTTTGGCAGTTTTGACTGACAAAATGACTTTAAAGCACAAAACGCTCTCTAAAGCACGTTTTGTCATTTGTAGTTCAAAACAAGTGTTATTCATGGTCACATAGTAAGTTTCAAAGTCCAAACAGTCAGAAACATGCTTTTTTCAAACTTTTGGCAGTTTTGACTGACAAAATGACTTTAAAGCACAAAACGCTATCTAAAGCACATTTTGTCATTTGAAGTTCAAAACAAGTGTTATTCATGGTCACATAGTAAGTTTCAAAGTCCAAACAGTCAGAAACATGCTTTTTTAAAACTTTTGGCACTTTTGACTGACAAAATTATTTTTAAGCACTTAACGCTCCCAAAAGCACCTTTTGTCATTTGTAGTTCAAAACAAGTGTTATTCATGGTCACATAGTAAGTTTCAAAGTCCAAACAGTCAGAAACATGCTTTTTTCACACTTTTGACTGAAAAAATGATTTTTAAGCACAAAACGCTCCCAAAAGCACCTTTTGTCATTTGTAGTTCAAAACAAGTGTTATTCATGGTCACATAGTAAGTTTCAAAGTCCAAACAGTCAGAAACATGCTTTTTTAAAACTTTCGGCAGTTTTGACTGACAAAATGATTTTAAAGTACAAAACGCTCCCAAAAGCACCTTTTGTCATTTGTAGTTCAAAACAAGTGTTATTCATGGTCACATAGTAAGTTTCAAAGTCCAAAAAGTCAGAAACATGCTTTTTTCACACTTTTGGCAGTTTTGACTGACAAAATGACTTTAAAGCACAAAACGCTATCTAAAGCACGTTTTGTCATTTGTAGTTCAAAACATGTGTTATTCATGGTCAAATTGTAAGTTTCAAAGTCCAAACAGTCAGAAACATGCTTTTTTCAAACTTTTGGCACTTTTGACTGACAAAATGACTTTAAAGCACAAAACGCTATCTAAAGCACGTTTTGTCATTTGAAGTTCAAAACAAGTGTTATTCATGGTCACATAGTAAGTTTCAAAGTCCAAACAGTCAGAAACATGCTTTTTTAAAACTTTTGGCACTTTTGACTGACAAAATTATTTTTAAGCACAAAACGCTCCCAAAAGCACCTTTTGTCATTTGTAGTTCAAAACAAGTGTTATTCATGGTCACATTGTAAGTTTCAAAGTCCAAACAGTCAGAAACATGCTTTTTTCAAACTTTTGGCAGTTTTGACTGACAAAATGACTTTAAAGCACAAAACGCTATCTAAAGCACGTTTTGTCATTTGAAGTTCAAAACAAGTGTTATTCATGGTCACATTGTAAGTTTCAAAGTCCAAACAGTCAGAAACATGCTTTTTTCAAACTTTTGGCAGTTTTGACTGACAAAATGACTTTAAAGCACAAAACGCTATCTAAAGCACGTTTTGTCATTTGAAGTTCAAAACAAGTGTTATTCATGGTCACATAGTAAGTTTCAAAGTCCAAACAGTCAGAAACATGCTTTTTTCAAACTTTCGGCAGTTTTGACTGACAAAATGACTTTAAAGCACAAAACGCTATCTAAAGCACGTTTTGTCATTTGAAGTTCAAAACAAGTGTTATTCATGGTCACATAGTAAGTTTCAAAGTCCAAACAGTCAGAAACATGCTTTTTTCACAGTTTTGGCAGTTTTGACTGAAAAAATGATTTTTAAGCACAAAACGCTCCCAAAAGCACCTTTTGTCATTTGTAGTTCAAAACATGTGTTATTCATGGTCAAATTGTAAGTTTCAAAGTCCAAACAGTCAGAAACATGCTTTTTTCACACTTTTGGCACTTTTGACTGACAAAGTGACTTTAAAGCACAAAACGCTCTCTAAAGCACGTTTTGTCATTTGAAGTTCAAAACAAGTGTTATTCATGGTCACATAGTAAGTTTCAAAGTCCAAACAGTCAGAAACATGCTTTTTTCAAACTTTTGGCACTTTTGACTGACAAAATTATTTTTAAGCACAAAACGCTCCCAAAAGCACCTTTTGTCATTTGTAGTTCAAAACAAGTGTTATTCATGGTCACATAGTAAGTTTCAAAGTCCAAACAGTCAGAAACATGCTTTTTTCAAGCTTTTGGCAGTTTTGACTGACAAAATGACTTTAAAGCACAAAACGCTATCTAAAGCACGTTTTGTCATTTGAAGTTCAAAACAAGTGTTATTCATGGTCACATTGTAAGTTTCAAAGTCCAAACAGTCAGAAACATGCTTTTTTAAAAGTTTTGGCACTTTTGACTGACAAAATGACTTTAAAGCACAAAACGCTATCTAAAGCACGTTTTGTCATTTGAAGTTCAAAACAAGTGTTATTCATGGTCACATTGTAAGTTTCAAAGTCCAAACAGTCAGAAACATGCTTTTTTCACACTTTTGACTGAAAAAATGATTTTTAAGCACAAAACGCTCTCTAAAGCACGTTTTGTCATTTGTAGTTCAAAACAAGTGTTATTCATGGTCACATAGTAAGTTTCAAAGTCCAAACAGTCAGAAACATGCTTTTTTCACACTTTTGGCAGTTTTGACTGACAAAATGATTTTAAAGTACAAAACACTCCCAAAAGCACCTTTTGTCATTTGTAGTTCAAAACAAGTGTTATTCATGGTCACATAGTAAGTTTCAAAGTCCAAACAGTCAGAAACATGCTTTTTTCAAACTTTTGGCAGTTTTGACTGACAAAATGACTTTAAAGCACAAAACGCTATCTAAAGCACGTTTTGTCATTTGAAGTTCAAAACAAGTGTTATTCATGGTCACATAGTAAGTTTCAAAGTCCAAACAGTCAGAAACATGCTTTTTTCACAGTTTTGGCAGTTTTGACTGAAAAAATGATTTTTAAGCACAAAACGCTCCCAAAAGCACCTTTTGTCATTTGTAGTTCAAAACATGTGTTATTCATGGTCAAATTGTAAGTTTCAAAGTCCAAACAGTCAGAAACATGCTTTTTTCACAGTTTTGGCACTTTTGACTGACAAAGTGACTTTAAAGCACAAAACGCTCTCTAAAGCACGTTTTGTCATTTGAAGTTCAAAACAAGTGTTATTCATGGTCACATAGTAAGTTTCAAAGTCCAAACAGTCAGAAACATGCTTTTTTAAAACTTTTGGCACTTTTGACTGACAAAATTATTTTTAAGCACAAAACGCTCCCAAAAGCACCTTTTGTCATTTGTAGTTCAAAACAAGTGTTATTCATGGTCACATAGTAAGTTTCAAAGTCCAAACAGTCAGAAACATGCTTTTTTCACACTTTTGGCAGTTTTGACTGACAAAATGACTTTAAAGCACAAAACGCTCTCTAAAGCACGTTTTGTCATTTGTAGTTCAAAACAAGTGTTATTCATGGTCACATAGTAAGTTTCAAAGTCCAAACAGTCAGAAACATGCTTTTTTCAAACTTTTGGCAGTTTTGACTGACAAAATGACTTTAAAGCACAAAACGCTATCTAAAGCACATTTTGTCATTTGAAGTTCAAAACAAGTGTTATTCATGGTCACATAGTAAGTTTCAAAGTCCAAACAGTCAGAAACATGCTTTTTTAAAACTTTTGGCACTTTTGACTGACAAAATTATTTTTAAGCACTTAACGCTCCCAAAAGCACCTTTTGTCATTTGTAGTTCAAAACAAGTGTTATTCATGGTCACATAGTAAGTTTCAAAGTCCAAACAGTCAGAAACATGCTTTTTTCACACTTTTGACTGAAAAAATGATTTTTAAGCACAAAACGCTCCTAAAAGCACCTTTTGTCATTTGTAGTTCAAAACATGTGTTATTCATGGTCAAATTGTAAGTTTCAAAGTCCAAACAGTCAGAAACATGCTTTTTTCACACTTTTGACTGACAAAATTATTTTTAAGCACAAAACGCTCCCAAAAGCACCTTTTGTCATTTGTAGTTCAAAACAAGTGTTATTCATGGTCACATAGTAAGTTTCAAAGTCCAAACAGTCAGAAACATGCTTTTTTAAAACTTTCGGCAGTTTTGACTGACAAAATGATTTTAAAGTACAAAACGCTCCCAAAAGCACCTTTTGTCATTTGTAGTTCAAAACAAGTGTTATTCATGGTCACATAGTAAGTTTCAAAGTCCAAAAAGTCAGAAACATGCTTTTTTCACACTTTTGGCACTTTTGACTGACAAAATTATTTTTAAGCACAAAACGCTCCCAAAAGCACCTTTTGTCATTTGTAGTTCAAAACAAGTGTTATTCATGGTCACATAGTAAGTTTCAAAGTCCAAACAGTCAGAAACATGCTTTTTTCAAACTTTTGGCAGTTTTGACTGACAAAATGACTTTAAAGCACAAAACGCTATCTAAAGCACGTTTTGTCATTTGAAGTTCAAAACAAGTGTTATTCATGGTCACATAGTAAGTTTCAAAGTCCAAACAGTCAGAAACATGCTTTTTTCACAGTTTTGGCAGTTTTGACTGAAAAAATGATTTTTAAGCACAAAACGCTCCCAAAAGCACCTTTTGTCATTTGTAGTTCAAAACATGTGTTATTCATGGTCAAATTGTAAGTTTCAAAGTCCAAACAGTCAGAAACATGCTTTTTTCACAGTTTTGGCACTTTTGACTGACAAAGTGACTTTAAAGCACAAAACGCTCTCTAAAGCACGTTTTGTCATTTGAAGTTCAAAACAAGTGTTATTCATGGTCACATAGTAAGTTTCAAAGTCCAAACAGTCAGAAACATGCTTTTTTAAAACTTTTGGCACTTTTGACTGACAAAATTATTTTTAAGCACAAAACGCTCCCAAAAGCACCTTTTGTCATTTGTAGTTCAAAACAAGTGTTATTCATGGTCACATTGTAAGTTTCAAAGTCCAAACAGTCAGAAACATGCTTTTTTCAAACTTTTGGCAGTTTTGACTGACAAAATGACTTTAAAGCACAAAACGCTATCTAAAGCACGTTTTGTCATTTGAAGTTCAAAACAAGTGTTATTCATGGTCACATTGTAAGTTTCAAAGTCCAAACAGTCAGAAACATGCTTTTTTCAAACTTTTGGCAGTTTTGACTGACAAAATGACTTTAAAGCACAAAACGCTATCTAAAGCACGTTTTGTCATTTGAAGTTCAAAACAAGTGTTATTCATGGTCACATAGTAAGTTTCAAAGTCCAAACAGTCAGAAACATGCTTTTTTAAAACTTTCGGCAGTTTTGACTGACAAAATGATTTTAAAGTACAAAACGCTCCCAAAAGCACCTTTTGTCATTTGTAGTTCAAAACAAGTGTTATTCATGGTCACATAGTAAGTTTCAAAGTCCAAACAGTCAGAAACATGCTTTTTTCAAACTTTTGGCAGTTTTGACTGACAAAATGACTTTAAAGCACAAAACGCTATCTAAAGCACGTTTTGTCATTTGAAGTTCAAAACAAGTGTTATTCATGGTCACATAGTAAGTTTCAAAGTCCAAACAGTCAGAAACATGCTTTTTTCACAGTTTTGGCAGTTTTGACTGAAAAAATGATTTTTAAGCACAAAACGCTCCCAAAAGCACCTTTTGTCATTTGTAGTTCAAAACATGTGGTATTCATGGTCAAATTGTAAGTTTCAAAGTCCAAACAGTCAGAAACATGCTTTTTTCACAGTTTTGGCACTTTTGACTGACAAAGTGACTTTAAAGCACAAAACGCTCTCTAAAGCACGTTTTGTCATTTGAAGTTCAAAACAAGTGTTATTCATGGTCACATAGTAAGTTTCAAAGTCCAAACAGTCAGAAACATGCTTTTTTAAAAGTTTTGGCACTTTTGACTGACAAAATTATTTTTAAGCACAAAACGCTCCCAAAAGCACCTTTTGTCATTTGTAGTTCAAAACAAGTGTTATTCATGGTCACATAGTAAGTTTCAAAGTCCAAACAGTCAGAAACATGCTTTTTTTCAAGCTTTTGGCAGTTTTGACTGACAAAATGACTTTAAAGCACAAAACGCTATCTAAAGCACGTTTTGTCATTTGAAGTTCAAAACAAGTGTTATTCATGGTCACATTGTAAGTTTCAAAGTCCAAACAGTCAGAAACATGCTTTTTTCAAACTTTTGGCAGTTTTGACTGACAAAATGACTTTAAAGCACAAAACGCTATCTAAAGCACGTTTTGTCATTTGAAGTTCAAAACAAGTGTTATTCATGGTCACATTGTAAGTTTCAAAGTCCAAACAGTCAGAAACATGCTTTTTTTCACACTTTTGACTGAAAAAATGATTTTTAAGCAAAAAAGGCTCTCTAAAGCACGTTTTGTCATTTGTAGTTCAAAACAAGTGTTATTCATGGTCACATAGTAAGTTTCAAAGTCCAAACAGTCAGAAACATGCTTTTTTCACACTTTTGGCAGTTTTGACTGACAAAATGATTTTAAAGTACAAAACACTCCCAAAAGCACCTTTTGTCATTTGTAGTTCAAAACAAGTGTTATTCATGGTCACATAGTAAGTTTCAAAGTCCAAACAGTCAGAAACATGCTTTTTTCAAACTTTTGGCAGTTTTGACTGACAAAATGACTTTAAAGCACAAAACGCTATCTAAAGCACGTTTTGTCATTTGTAGTTCAAAACAAGTGTTATTCATGGTCACATAGTAAGTTTCAAAGTCCAAACAGTCAGAAACATGCTTTTTTCAAACTTTTGGCAGTTTTGACTGACAAAATGACTTTAAAGCACAAAACGCTATCTAAAGCACGTTTTGTCATTTGAAGTTCAAAACAAGTGTTATTCATGGTCACATAGTAAGTTTCAAAGTCCAAACAGTCAGAAACATGCTTTTTTAAAACTTTTGGCAGTTTTGACTGACAAAATTATTTTTAAGCACAAAACGCTCCCAAAAGCACCTTTTGTCATTTGTAGTTCAAAACAAGTGTTATTCATGGTCACATAGTAAGTTTCAAAGTCCAAACAGTCAGAAACATGCTTTTTTCAAACTTTTGACTGAAAAAAATGATTTTTAAGCACAAAACGCTCCCAAAAGCACCTTTTGTCATTTGTAGTTCAAAACATGTGTTATTCATGGTCACATAGTAAGTTTCAAAGTCCAAACAGTCAGAAACATGCTTTTTTCACACTTTTGAATGACAAAATTATTTTTAAGCACAAAACGCTCCCAAAAGCACCTTTTGTCATTTGTAGTTCAAAACAAGTGTTATTCATGGTCACATAGTAAGTTTCAAAGTCCAAACAGTCAGAAACATGCTTTTTTAAAACTTTCGGCAGTTTTGACTGACAAAATGATTTTAAAGTACAAAACGCTCCCAAAAGCACCTTTTGTCATTTGTAGTTCAAAACAAGTGTTATTCATGGTCACATAGTAAGTTTCAAAGTCCAAACAGTCAGAAACATGCTTTTTTCAAACTTTTGGCAGTTTTGACTGACAAAATGACTTTAAAGCACAAAACGCTATCTAAAGCACGTTTTGTCATTTGAAGTTCAAAACAAGTGTTATTCATGGTCACATAGTAAGTTTCAAAGTCCAAACAGTCAGAAACATGCTTTTTTCACAGTTTTGGCAGTTTTGACTGAAAAAATGATTTTTAAGCACAAAACGCTCCCAAAAGCACCTTTTGTCATTTGTAGTTCAAAACATGTGTTATTCATGGTCAAATTGTAAGTTTCAAAGTCCAAACAGTCAGAAACATGCTTTTTTCACAGTTTTGGCACTTTTGACTGACAAAGTGACTTTAAAGCACAAAACGCTCTCTAAAGCACGTTTTGTCATTTGAAGTTCAAAACAAGTGTTATTCATGGTCACATAGTAAGTTTCAAAGTCCAAACAGTCAGAAACATGCTTTTTTAAAAGTTTTGGCACTTTTGACTGACAAAATTATTTTTAAGCACAAAACGCTCCCAAAAGCACCTTTTGTCATTTGTAGTTCAAAACAAGTGTTATTCATGGTCACATAGTAAGTTTCAAAGTCCAAACAGTCAGAAACATGCTTTTTTCAAACTTTTGGCAGTTTTGACTGACAAAATGACTTTAAAGCACAAAACGCTATCTAAAGCACGTTTTGTCATTTGAAGTTCAAAACAAGTGTTATTCATGGTCACATTGTAAGTTTCAAAGTCCAAACAGTCAGAAACATGCTTTTTTCAAACTTTTGGCAGTTTTGACTGACAAAATGACTTTAAAGCACAAAACGCTATCTAAAGCATGTTTTGTCATTTGAAGTTCAAAACAAGTGTTATTCATGGTCACATTGTAAGTTTCAAAGTCCAAACAGTCAGAAACATGCTTTTTTCACACTTTTGACTGAAAAAATGATTTTTAAGCACAAAACGCTCTCTAAAGCACGTTTTGTCATTTGTAGTTCAAAACAAGTGTTATTCATGGTCACATAGTAAGTTTCAAAGTCCAAACAGTCAGAAACATGCTTTTTTCACACTTTTGGCAGTTTTGACTGACAAAATGATTTTAAAGTACAAAACACTCCCAAAAGCACGTTTTGTCATTTGTAGTTCAAAACAAGTGTTATTCATGGTCACATAGTAAGTTTCAAAGTCCAAACAGTCAGAAACATGCTTTTTTCAAACTTTTGGCAGTTTTGACTGACAAAATGACTTTAAAGCACAAAACGCTATCTAAAGCACGTTTTGTCATTTGAAGTTCAAAACAAGTGTTATTCATGGTCACATAGTAAGTTTCAAAGTCCAAACAGTCAGAAACATGCTTTTTTCACAGTTTTGGCAGTTTTGACTGAAAAAATGATTTTTAAGCACAAAACGCTCCCAAAAGCACCTTTTGTCATTTGTAGTTCAAAACATGTGTTATTCATGGTCAAATTGTAAGTTTCAAAGTCCAAACAGTCAGAAACATGCTTTTTTCACAGTTTTGGCACTTTTGACTGACAAAGTGACTTTAAAGCACAAAACGCTCTCTAAAGCACGTTTTGTCATTTGAAGTTCAAAACTAGTGTTATTCATGGTCACATAGTAAGTTTCAAAGTCCAAACAGTCAGAAACATGCTTTTTTAAAACTTTTGGCACTTTTGACTGACAAAATGACTTTAAAGCACAAAACGCTATCTAAAGCACGTTTTGTCATTTGAAGTTCAAAACAAGTGTTATTCATGGTCACATTGTAAGTTTCAAAGTCCAAACAGTCAGAAACATGCTTTTTTCAAACTTTTGGCAGTTTTGACTGACAAAATGACTTTAAAGCACAAAACGCTATCTAAAGCACGTTTTGTCATTTGAAGTTCAAAACAAGTGTTATTTATGGTCACATAGTAAGTTTCAAAGTCCAAACAGTCAGAAACATGCTTTTTTAAAACTTTCGGCAGTTTTGACTGACAAAATGATTTTAAAGTACAAAACGCTCCCAAAAGCACCTTTTGTCATTTGTAGTTCAAAACAAGTGTTATTCATGGTCACATAGTAAGTTTCAAAGTCCAAACAGTCAGAAACATGCTTTTTTCAAACTTTTGGCAGTTTTGACTGACAAAATGACTTTAAAGCACAAAACGCTATCTAAAGCACGTTTTGTCATTTGAAGTTCAAAACAAGTGTTATTCATGGTCACATAGTAAGTTTCAAAGTCCAAACAGTCAGAAACATGCTTTTTTCACAGTTTTGGCAGTTTTGACTGAAAAAATGATTTTTAAGCACAAAACGCTCCCAAAAGCACCTTTTGTCATTTGTAGTTCAAAACATGTGTTATTCATGGTCAAATTGTAAGTTTCAAAGTCCAAACAGTCAGAAACATGCTTTTTTCAAGCTTTTGACTGAAAAAATGATTTTTAAGCACAAAACGCTCCTAAAAGCACCTTTTGTCATTTGTAGTTCAAAACATGTGTTATTCATGGTCAAATTGTAAGTTTCAAAGTCCAAACAGTCAGAAACATGCTTTTTTCACACTTTTGACTGACAAAATTATTTTTAAGCACAAAACGCTCCCAAAAGCACCTTTTGTCATTTGTAGTTCAAAACAAGTGTTATTCATGGTCACATAGTAAGTTTCAAAGTCCAAACAGTCAGAAACATGCTTTTTTAAAACTTTCGGCAGTTTTGACTGACAAAATGATTTTAAAGTACAAAACGCTCCCAAAAGCACCTTTTGTCATTTGTAGTTCAAAACAAGTGTTATTCATAGTCACATAGTAAGTTTCAAAGTCCAAAAAGTCAGAAACATGCTTTTTTCACACTTTTGGCACTTTTGACTGACAAAATTATTTTTAAGCACAAAACGCTCCCAAAAGCACCTTTTGTCATTTGTAGTTCAAAACAAGTGTTATTCATGGTCACATAGTAAGTTTCAAAGTCCAAACAGTCAGAAACATGCTTTTTTCAAACTTTTGGCAGTTTTGACTGACAAAATGACTTTAAAGCACAAAACGCTATCTAAAGCACGTTTTGTCATTTGAAGTTCAAAACAAGTGTTATTCATGGTCACATAGTAAGTTTCAAAGTCCAAACAGTCAGAAACATGCTTTTTTCACAGTTTTGGCAGTTTTGACTGAAAAAATGATTTTTAAGCACAAAACGCTCCCAAAAGCACCTTTTGTCATTTGTAGTTCAAAACATGTGTTATTCATGGTCAAATTGTAAGTTTCAAAGTCCAAACAGTCAGAAACATGCTTTTTTCACACTTTTGGCACTTTTGACTGACAAAGTGACTTTAAAGCACAAAACGCTCTCTAAAGCACGTTTTGTCATTTGAAGTTCAAAACAAGTGTTATTCATGGTCACATAGTAAGTTTCAAAGTCCAAACAGTCAGAAACATGCTTTTTTAAAACTTTTGGCACTTTTGACTGACAAAATTATTTTTAAGCACAAAACGCTCCCAAAAGCACCTTTTGTCATTTGTAGTTCAAAACAAGTGTTATTCATGGTCACATTGTAAGTTTCAAAGTCCAAACAGTCAGAAACATGCTTTTTTCAAACTTTTGGCAGTTTTGACTGACAAAATGACTTTAAAGCACAAAACGCTATCTAAAGCACGTTTTGTCATTTGAAGTTCAAAACAAGTGTTATTCATGGTCACATTGTAAGTTTCAAAGTCCAAACAGTCAGAAACATGCTTTTTTCAAACTTTTGGCACTTTTGACTGACAAAATGACTTTAAAGCACAAAACGCTATCTAAAGCACGTTTTGTCATTTGAAGTTCAAAACAAGTGTTATTCATGGTCACATAGTAAGTTTCAAAGTCCAAACAGTCAGAAACATGCTTTTTTAAAACTTTCGGCAGTTTTGACTGACAAAATGATTTTAAAGTACAAAACGCTCCCAAAAGCACCTTTTGTCATTTGTAGTTCAAAACAAGTGTTATTCATGGTCACATAGTAAGTTTCAAAGTCCAAACAGTCAGAAACATGCTTTTTTCAAACTTTTGGCAGTTTTGACTGACAAAATGACTTTAAAGCACAAAACGCTATCTAAAGCACGTTTTGTCATTTGAAGTTCAAAACAAGTGTTATTCATGGTCACATAGTAAGTTTCAAAGTCCAAACAGTCAGAAACATGCTTTTTTCACAGTTTTGGCAGTTTTGACTGAAAAAATGATTTTTAAGCACAAAACGCTCCCAAAAGCACCTTTTGTCATTTGTAGTTCAAAACATGTGGTATTCATGGTCAAATTGTAAGTTTCAAAGTCCAAACAGTCAGAAACATGCTTTTTTCACAGTTTTGGCACTTTTGACTGACAAAGTGACTTTAAAGCACAAAACGCTCTCTAAAGCACGTTTTGTCATTTGAAGTTCAAAACAAGTGTTATTCATGGTCACATAGTAAGTTTCAAAGTCCAAACAGTCAGAAACATGCTTTTTTAAAAGTTTTGGCACTTTTGACTGACAAAATTATTTTTAAGCACAAAACGCTCCCAAAAGCACCTTTTGTCATTTGTAGTTCAAAACAAGTGTTATTCATGGTCACATAGTAAGTTTCAAAGTCCAAACAGTCAGAAACATGCTTTTTTCAAGCTTTTGGCAGTTTTGACTGACAAAATGACTTTAAAGCACAAAACGCTATCTAAAGCACGTTTTGTCATTTGAAGTTCAAAACAAGTGTTATTCATGGTCACATTGTAAGTTTCAAAGTCCAAACAGTCAGAAACATGCTTTTTTCAAACTTTTGGCAGTTTTGACTGACAAAATGACTTTAAAGCACAAAACGCTATCTAAAGCACGTTTTGTCATTTGAAGTTCAAAACAAGTGTTATTCATGGTCACATTGTAAGTTTCAAAGTCCAAACAGTCAGAAACATGCTTTTTTTCACACTTTTGACTGAAAAAATGATTTTTAAGCACAAAACGCTCTCTAAAGCACGTTTTGTCATTTGTAGTTCAAAACAAGTGTTATTCATGGTCACATAGTAAGTTTCAAAGTCCAAACAGTCAGAAACATGCTTTTTTCACACTTTTGGCAGTTTTGACTGACAAAATGATTTTAAAGTACAAAACACTCCCAAAAGCACCTTTTGTCATTTGTAGTTCAAAACAAGTGTTATTCATGGTCACATAGTAAGTTTCAAAGTCCAAACAGTCAGAAACATGCTTTTTTCAAACTTTTGGCAGTTTTGACTGACAAAATGACTTTAAAGCACAAAACGCTATCTAAAGCACGTTTTGTCATTTGTAGTTCAAAACAAGTGTTATTCATGGTCACATAGTAAGTTTCAAAGTCCAAACAGTCAGAAACATGCTTTTTTCAAACTTTTGGCAGTTTTGACTGACAAAATGACTTTAAAGCACAAAACGCTATCTAAAGCACGTTTTGTCATTTGAAGTTCAAAACAAGTGTTATTCATGGTCACATTGTAAGTTTCAAAGTCCAAACAGTCAGAAACATGCTTTTTTCAAACTTTTGGCAGTTTTGACTGACAAAATGACTTTAAAGCACAAAACGCTATCTAAAGCACGTTTTGTCATTTGAAGTTCAAAACAAGTGTTATTTATGGTCACATAGTAAGTTTCAAAGTCCAAACAGTCAGAAACATGCTTTTTTAAAACTTTCGGCAGTTTTGACTGACAAAATGATTTTAAAGTACAAAACGCTCCCAAAAGCACCTTTTGTCATTTGTAGTTCAAAACAAGTGTTATTCATGGTCACATAGTAAGTTTCAAAGTCCAAACAGTCAGAAACATGCTTTTTTCAAACTTTTGGCAGTTTTGACTGACAAAATGACTTTAAAGCACAAAACGCTATCTAAAGCACGTTTTGTCATTTGAAGTTCAAAACAAGTGTTATTCATGGTCACATAGTAAGTTTCAAAGTCCAAACAGTCAGAAACATGCTTTTTTCACAGTTTTGGCAGTTTTGACTGAAAAAATGATTTTTAAGCACAAAACGCTCCCAAAAGCACCTTTTGTCATTTGTAGTTCAAAACATGTGTTATTCATGGTCAAATTGTAAGTTTCAAAGTCCAAACAGTCAGAAACATGCTTTTTTCAAGCTTTTGACTGAAAAAATGATTTTTAAGCACAAAACGCTCCTAAAAGCACCTTTTGTCATTTGTAGTTCAAAACATGTGTTATTCATGGTCAAATTGTAAGTTTCAAAGTCCAAACAGTCAGAAACATGCTTTTTTCACACTTTTGACTGACAAAATTATTTTTAAGCACAAAACGCTCCCAAAAGCACCTTTTGTCATTTGTAGTTCAAAACAAGTGTTATTCATGGTCACATAGTAAGTTTCAAAGTCCAAACAGTCAGAAACATGCTTTTTTAAAACTTTCGGCAGTTTTGACTGACAAAATGATTTTAAAGTACAAAACGCTCCCAAAAGCACCTTTTGTCATTTGTAGTTCAAAACAAGTGTTATTCATAGTCACATAGTAAGTTTCAAAGTCCAAAAAGTCAGAAACATGCTTTTTTCACACTTTTGGCACTTTTGACTGACAAAATTATTTTTAAGCACAAAACGCTCCCAAAAGCACCTTTTGTCATTTGTAGTTCAAAACAAGTGTTATTCATGGTCACATAGTAAGTTTCAAAGTCCAAACAGTCAGAAACATGCTTTTTTCAAACTTTTGGCAGTTTTGACTGACAAAATGACTTTAAAGCACAAAACGCTATCTAAAGCACGTTTTGTCATTTGAAGTTCAAAACAAGTGTTATTCATGGTCACATAGTAAGTTTCAAAGTCCAAACAGTCAGAAACATGCTTTTTTCACAGTTTTGGCAGTTTTGACTGAAAAAATGATTTTTAAGCACAAAACGCTCCCAAAAGCACCTTTTGTCATTTGTAGTTCAAAACATGTGTTATTCATGGTCAAATTGTAAGTTTCAAAGTCCAAACAGTCAGAAACATGCTTTTTTCACACTTTTGGCACTTTTGACTGACAAAGTGACTTTAAAGCACAAAACGCTCTCTAAAGCACGTTTTGTCATTTGAAGTTCAAAACAAGTGTTATTCATGGTCACATAGTAAGTTTCAAAGTCCAAACAGTCAGAAACATGCTTTTTTAAAACTTTTGGCACTTTTGACTGACAAAATTATTTTTAAGCACAAAACGCTCCCAAAAGCACCTTTTGTCATTTGTAGTTCAAAACAAGTGTTATTCATGGTCACATTGTAAGTTTCAAAGTCCAAACAGTCAGAAACATGCTTTTTTCAAACTTTTGGCAGTTTTGACTGACAAAATGACTTTAAAGCACAAAACGCTATCTAAAGCACGTTTTGTCATTTGAAGTTCAAAACAAGTGTTATTCATGGTCACATTGTAAGTTTCAAAGTCCAAACAGTCAGAAACATGCTTTTTTCAAACTTTTGGCACTTTTGACTGACAAAATGACTTTAAAGCACAAAACGCTATCTAAAGCACGTTTTGTCATTTGAAGTTCAAAACAAGTGTTATTCATGGTCACATAGTAAGTTTCAAAGTCCAAACAGTCAGAAACATGCTTTTTTAAAACTTTCGGCAGTTTTGACTGACAAAATGATTTTAAAGTACAAAACGCTCCCAAAAGCACCTTTTGTCATTTGTAGTTCAAAACAAGTGTTATTCATGGTCACATAGTAAGTTTCAAAGTCCAAACAGTCAGAAACATGCTTTTTTCAAACTTTTGGCAGTTTTGACTGACAAAATGACTTTAAAGCACAAAACGCTATCTAAAGCACGTTTTGTCATTTGAAGTTCAAAACAAGTGTTATTCATGGTCACATAGTAAGTTTCAAAGTCCAAACAGTCAGAAACATGCTTTTTTCACAGTTTTGGCAGTTTTGACTGAAAAAATGATTTTTAAGCACAAAACGCTCCCAAAAGCACCTTTTGTCATTTGTAGTTCAAAACATGTGGTATTCATGGTCAAATTGTAAGTTTCAAAGTCCAAACAGTCAGAAACATGCTTTTTTCACAGTTTTGGCACTTTTGACTGACAAAGTGACTTTAAAGCACAAAACGCTCTCTAAAGCACGTTTTGTCATTTGAAGTTCAAAACAAGTGTTATTCATGGTCACATAGTAAGTTTCAAAGTCCAAACAGTCAGAAACATGCTTTTTTAAAAGTTTTGGCACTTTTGACTGACAAAATTATTTTTAAGCACAAAACGCTCCCAAAAGCACCTTTTGTCATTTGTAGTTCAAAACAAGTGTTATTCATGGTCACATAGTAAGTTTCAAAGTCCAAACAGTCAGAAACATGCTTTTTTCAAGCTTTTGGCAGTTTTGACTGACAAAATGACTTTAAAGCACAAAACGCTATCTAAAGCACGTTTTGTCATTTGAAGTTCAAAACAAGTGTTATTCATGGTCACATTGTAAGTTTCAAAGTCCAAACAGTCAGAAACATGCTTTTTTCAAACTTTTGGCAGTTTTGACTGACAAAATGACTTTAAAGCACAAAACGCTATCTAAAGCACGTTTTGTCATTTGAAGTTCAAAACAAGTGTTATTCATGGTCACATTGTAAGTTTCAAAGTCCAAACAGTCAGAAACATGCTTTTTTTCACACTTTTGACTGAAAAAATGATTTTTAAGCACAAAACGCTCTCTAAAGCACGTTTTGTCATTTGTAGTTCAAAACAAGTGTTATTCATGGTCACATAGTAAGTTTCAAAGTCCAAACAGTCAGAAACATGCTTTTTTCACACTTTTGGCAGTTTTGACTGACAAAATGATTTTAAAGTACAAAACACTCCCAAAAGCACCTTTTGTCATTTGTAGTTCAAAACAAGTGTTATTCATGGTCACATAGTAAGTTTCAAAGTCCAAACAGTCAGAAACATGCTTTTTTCAAACTTTTGGCAGTTTTGACTGACAAAATGACTTTAAAGCACAAAACGCTATCTAAAGCACGTTTTGTCATTTGTAGTTCAAAACAAGTGTTATTCATGGTCACATAGTAAGTTTCAAAGTCCAAACAGTCAGAAACATGCTTTTTTCAAACTTTTGGCAGTTTTGACTGACAAAATGACTTTAAAGCACAAAACGCTATCTAAAGCACGTTTTGTCATTTGAAGTTCAAAACAAGTGTTATTCATGGTCACATAGTAAGTTTCAAAGTCCAAACAGTCAGAAACATGCTTTTTTAAAACTTTTGGCACTTTTGACTGACAAAATTATTTTTAAGCACAAAACGCTCCCAAAAGCACCTTTTGTCATTTGTAGTTCAAAACAAGTGTTATTCATGGTCACATAGTAAGTTTCAAAGTCCAAACAGTCAGAAACATGCTTTTTTCAAACTTTTGACTGAAAAAAATGATTTTTAAGCACAAAACGCTCCCAAAAGCACCTTTTGTCATTTGTAGTTCAAAACATGTGTTATTCATGGTCAAATTGTAAGTTTCAAAGTCCAAACAGTCAGAAACATGCTTTTTTCACACTTTTGAATGACAAAATTATTTTTAAGCACAAAACGCTCCCAAAAGCACCTTTTGTCATTTGTAGTTCAAAACAAGCGTTATTCATGGTCACATAGTAAGTTTCAAAGTCCAAACAGTCAGAAACATGCTTTTTTAAAACTTTCGGCAGTTTTGACTGACAAAATGATTTTAAAGTACAAAACGCTCCCAAAAGCACCTTTTGTCATTTGTAGTTCAAAACAAGTGTTATTCATGGTCACATAGTAAGTTTCAAAGTCCAAACAGTCAGAAACATGCTTTTTTCAAACTTTTGGCAGTTTTGACTGACAAAATGACTTTAAAGCACAAAACGCTATCTAAAGCACGTTTTGTCATTTGAAGTTCAAAACAAGTGTTATTCATGGTCACATAGTAAGTTTCAAAGTCCAAACAGTCAGAAACATGCTTTTTTCACAGTTTTGGCAGTTTTGACTGAAAAAATGATTTTTAAGCACAAAACGCTCCCAAAAGCACCTTTTGTCATTTGTAGTTCAAAACATGTGTTATTCATGGTCAAATTGTAAGTTTCAAAGTCCAAACAGTCAGAAACATGCTTTTTTCACAGTTTTGGCACTTTTGACTGACAAAGTGACTTTAAAGCACAAAACGCTCTCTAAAGCACGTTTTGTCATTTGAAGTTCAAAACAAGTGTTATTCATGGTCACATAGTAAGTTTCAAAGTCCAAACAGTCAGAAACATGCTTTTTTAAAAGTTTTGGCACTTTTGACTGACAAAATTATTTTTAAGCACAAAACGCTCCCAAAAGCACCTTTTGTCATTTGTAGTTCAAAACAAGTGTTATTCATGGTCACATAGTAAGTTTCAAAGTCCAAACAGTCAGAAACATGCTTTTTTCAAGCTTTTGGCAGTTTTGACTGACAAAATGACTTTAAAGCACAAAACGCTATCTAAAGCACGTTTTGTCATTTGAAGTTCAAAACAAGTGTTATTCATGGTCACATTGTAAGTTTCAAAGTCCAAACAGTCAGAAACATGCTTTTTTCAAACTTTTGGCAGTTTTGACTGACAAAATGACTTTAAAGCACAAAACGCTATCTAAAGCACGTTTTGTCATTTGAAGTTCAAAACAAGTGTTATTCATGGTCACATTGTAAGTTTCAAAGTCCAAACAGTCAGAAACATGCTTTTTTTCACACTTTTGACTGAAAAAATGATTTTTAAGCACAAAACGCTCTCTAAAGCACGTTTTGTCATTTGTAGTTCAAAACAAGTGTTATTCATGGTCACATTGTAAGTTTCAAAGTCCAAACAGTCAGAAACATGCTTTTTTCAAACTTTTGGCAGTTTTGACTGACAAAATGACTTTAAAGCACAAAACGCTATCTAAAGCACGTTTTGTCATTTGAAGTTCAAAACAAGTGTTATTCATGGTCACATTGTAAGTTTCAAAGTCCAAACAGTCAGAAACATGCTTTTTTCACACTTTTGACTGAAAAAATGATTTTTAAGCACAAAACGCTCTCTAAAGCACGTTTTGTCATTTGTAGTTCAAAACAAGTGTTATTCATGGTCACATAGTAAGTTTCAAAGTCCAAACAGTCAGAAACATGCTTTTTTCACACTTTTGGCAGTTTTGACTGACAAAATGATTTTAAAGTACAAAACACTCCCAAAAGCACGTTTTGTCATTTGTAGTTCAAAACAAGTGTTATTCATGGTCACATAGTAAGTTTCAAAGTCCAAACAGTCAGAAACATGCTTTTTTCAAACTTTTGGCAGTTTTGACTGACAAAATGACTTTAAAGCACAAAACGCTATCTAAAGCACGTTTTGTCATTTGAAGTTCAAAACAAGTGTTATTCATGGTCACATAGTAAGTTTCAAAGTCCAAACAGTCAGAAACATGCTTTTTTCACAGTTTTGGCAGTTTTGACTGAAAAAATGATTTTTAAGCACAAAACGCTCCCAAAAGCACCTTTTGTCATTTGTAGTTCAAAACATGTGTTATTCATGGTCAAATTGTAAGTTTCAAAGTCCAAACAGTCAGAAACATGCTTTTTTCACAGTTTTGGCACTTTTGACTGACAAAGTGACTTTAAAGCACAAAACGCTCTCTAAAGCACGTTTTGTCATTTGAAGTTCAAAACAAGTGTTATTCATGGTCACATAGTAAGTTTCAAAGTCCAAACAGTCAGAAACATGCTTTTTTAAAACTTTTGGCACTTTTGACTGACAAAATGACTTTAAAGCACAAAACGCTATCTAAAGCACGTTTTGTCATTTGAAGTTCAAAACAAGTGTTATTCATGGTCACATTGTAAGTTTCAAAGTCCAAACAGTCAGAAACATGCTTTTTTCAAACTTTTGGCAGTTTTGACTGACAAAATGACTTTAAAGCACAAAACGCTATCTAAAGCACGTTTTGTCATTTGAAGTTCAAAACAAGTGTTATTTATGGTCACATAGTAAGTTTCAAAGTCCAAACAGTCAGAAACATGCTTTTTTAAAACTTTCGGCAGTTTTGACTGACAAAATGATTTTAAAGTACAAAACGCTCCCAAAAGCACCTTTTGTCATTTGTAGTTCAAAACAAGTGTTATTCATGGTCACATAGTAAGTTTCAAAGTCCAAACAGTCAGAAACATGCTTTTTTCAAATTTTTGGCAGTTTTGACTGACAAAATGACTTTAAAGCACAAAACGCTATCTAAAGCACGTTTTGTCATTTGAAGTTCAAAACAAGTGTTATTCATGGTCACATAGTAAGTTTCAAAGTCCAAACAGTCAGAAACATGCTTTTTTCACAGTTTTGGCAGTTTTGACTGAAAAAATGATTTTTAAGCACAAAACGCTCCCAAAAGCACCTTTTGTCATTTGTAGTTCAAAACATGTGTTATTCATGGTCAAATTGTAAGTTTCAAAGTCCAAACAGTCAGAAACATGCTTTTTTCACAGTTTTGGCACTTTTGACTGACAAAGTGACTTTAAAGCACAAAACGCTCTCTAAAGCACGTTTTGTCATTTGAAGTTCAAAACAAGTGTTATTCATGGTCACATAGTAAGTTTCAAAGTCCAAACAGTCAGAAACATGCTTTTTTAAAAGTTTTGGCACTTTTGACTGACAAAATTATTTTTAAGCACAAAACGCTCCCAAAAGCACCTTTTGTCATTTGTAGTTCAAAACAAGTGTTATTCATGGTCACATAGTAAGTTTCAAAGTCCAAACAGTCAGAAACATGCTTTTTTCAAGCTTTTGACTGAAAAAATGATTTTTAAGCACAAAACGCTCCTAAAAGCACCTTTTGTCATTTGTAGTTCAAAACATGTGTTATTCATGGTCAAATTGTAAGTTTCAAAGTCCAAACAGTCAGAAACATGCTTTTTTCACACTTTTGACTGACAAAATTATTTTTAAGCACCAAACGCTCCCAAAAGCACCTTTTGTCATTTGTAGTTCAAAACAAGTGTTATTCATGGTCACATAGTAAGTTTCAAAGTCCAAACAGTCAGAAACATGCTTTTTTAAAACTTTCGGCAGTTTTGACTGACAAAATGATTTTAAAGTACAAAACGCTCCCAAAAGCACCTTTTGTCATTTGTAGTTCAAAACAAGTGTTATTCATGGTCACATAGTAAGTTTCAAAGTCCAAAAAGTCAGAAACATGCTTTTTTCACACTTTTGGCACTTTTGACTGACAAAATTATTTTTAAGCACAAAACGCTCCCAAAAGCACCTTTTGTCATTTGTAGTTCAAAACAAGTGTTATTCATGGTCACATAGTAAGTTTCAAAGTCCAAACAGTCAGAAACATGCTTTTTTCAAACTTTTGGCAGTTTTGACTGACAAAATGACTTTAAAGCACAAAACGCTATCTAAAGCACGTTTTGTCATTTGAAGTTCAAAACAAGTGTTATTCATGGTCACATAGTAAGTTTCAAAGTCCAAACAGTCAGAAACATGCTTTTTTCACAGTTTTGGCAGTTTTGACTGAAAAAATGATTTTTAAGCACAAAACGCTCCCAAAAGCACCTTTTGTCATTTGTAGTTCAAAACATGTGTTATTCATGGTCAAATTGTAAGTTTCAAAGTCCAAACAGTCAGAAACATGCTTTTTTCACAGTTTTGGCACTTTTGACTGACAAAGTGACTTTAAAGCACAAAACGCTCTCTAAAGCACGTTTTGTCATTTGAAGTTCAAAACAAGTGTTATTCATGGTCACATAGTAAGTTTCAAAGTCCAAACAGTCAGAAACATGCTTTTTTAAAACTTTTGGCACTTTTGACTGACAAAATTATTTTTAAGCACAAAACGCTCCCAAAAGCACCTTTTGTCATTTGTAGTTCAAAACAAGTGTTATTCATGGTCACATTGTAAGTTTCAAAGTCCAAACAGTCAGAAACATGCTTTTTTCAAACTTTTGGCAGTTTTGACTGACAAAATGACTTTAAAGCACAAAACGCTATCTAAAGCACGTTTTGTCATTTGAAGTTCAAAACAAGTGTTATTCATGGTCACATTGTAAGTTTCAAAGTCCAAACAGTCAGAAACATGCTTTTTTCAAACTTTTGGCACTTTTGACTGACAAAATTACTTTAAAGCACAAAACGCTATCTAAAGCACGTTTTGTCATTTGAAGTTCAAAACAAGTGTTATTCATGGTCACATAGTAAGTTTCAAAGTCCAAACAGTCAGAAACATGCTTTTTTAAAACTTTTGGCACTTTTGACTGACAAAATTATTTTTAAGCACAAAACGCTCCCAAAAGCACCTTTTGTCATTTGTAGTTCAAAACAAGTGTTATTCATGGTCACATAGTAAGTTTCAAAGTCCAAACAGTCAGAAACATGCTTTTTTCAAACTTTTGGCAGTTTTGACTGACAAAATGACTTTAAAGCACAAAACGCTATCTAAAGCACGTTTTGTCATTTGAAGTTCAAAACAAGTGTTATTCATGGTCACATAGTAAGTTTCAAAGTCCAAAAAGTCAGAAACATGCTTTTTTCACACTTTTGGCACTTTTGACTGACAAAATTATTTTTAAGCACAAAACGCTCCCAAAAGCACCTTTTGTCATTTGTAGTTCAAAACAAGTGTTATTCATGGTCACATAGTAAGTTTCAAAGTCCAAACAGTCAGAAACATGCTTTTTTCAAACTTTTGGCAGTTTTGACTGACAAAATGACTTTAAAGCACAAAACGCTATCTAAAGCACGTTTTGTCATTTGAAGTTCAAAACAAGTGTTATTTATGGTCACATAGTAAGTTTCAAAGTCCAAACAGTCAGAAACATGCTTTTTTAAAACTTTCGGCAGTTTTGACTGACAAAATGATTTTAAAGTACAAAACGCTCCCAAAAGCACCTTTTGTCATTTGTAGTTCAAAACAAGTGTTATTCATGGTCACATAGTAAGTTTCAAAGTCCAAACAGTCAGAAACATGCTTTTTTCAAACTTTTGGCAGTTTTGACTGACAAAATGACTTTAAAGCACAAAACGCTATCTAAAGCACGTTTTGTCATTTGAAGTTCAAAACAAGTGTTATTCATGGTCACATAGTAAGTTTCAAAGTCCAAACAGTCAGAAACATGCTTTTTTCACAGTTTTGGCAGTTTTGACTGAAAAAATGATTTTTAAGCACAAAACGCTCCCAAAAGCACCTTTTGTCATTTGTAGTTCAAAACATGTGTTATTCATGGTCAAATTGTAAGTTTCAAAGTCCAAACAGTCAGAAACATGCTTTTTTCACAGTTTTGGCACTTTTGACTGACAAAGTGACTTTAAAGCACAAAACGCTCTCTAAAGCACGTTTTGTCATTTGAAGTTCAAAACAAGTGTTATTCATGGTCACATAGTAAGTTTCAAAGTCCAAACAGTCAGAAACATGCTTTTTTAAAAGTTTTGGCACTTTTGACTGACAAAATTATTTTTAAGCACAAAACGCTCCCAAAAGCACCTTTTGTCATTTGTAGTTCAAAAAAAGTGTTATTCATGGTCACATAGTAAGTTTCAAAGTCCAAACAGTCAGAAACATGCTTTTTTCAAGCTTTTGACTGAAAAAATGATTTTTAAGCACAAAACGCTCCTAAAAGCACCTTTTGTCATTTGTAGTTCAAAACATGTGTTATTCATGGTCAAATTGTAAGTTTCAAAGTCCAAACAGTCAGAAACATGCTTTTTTCACACTTTTGACTGACAAAATTATTTTTAAGCACAAAACGCTCCCAAAAGCACATTTTGTCATTTGTAGTTCAAAACAAGTGTTATTCATGGTCACATAGTAAGTTTCAAAGTCCAAACAGTCAGAAACATGCTTTTTTAAAACTTTCGGCAGTTTTGACTGACAAAATGATTTTAAAGTACAAAACGCTCCCAAAAGCACCTTTTGTCATTTGTAGTTCAAAACAAGTGTTATTCATGGTCACATAGTAAGTTTCAAAGTCCAAAAAGTCAGAAACATGCTTTTTTCACACTTTTGGCACTTTTGACTGACAAAATTATTTTTAAGCACAAAACGCTCCCAAAAGCACCTTTTGTCATTTGTAGTTCAAAACAAGTGTTATTCATGGTCACATAGTAAGTTTCAAAGTCCAAACAGTCAGAAACATGCTTTTTTCAAACTTTTGGCAGTTTTGACTGACAAAATGACTTTAAAGCACAAAACGCTATCTAAAGCACGTTTTGTCATTTGAAGTTCAAAACAAGTGTTATTCATGGTCACATAGTAAGTTTCAAAGTCCAAACAGTCAGAAACATGCTTTTTTCACAGTTTTGGCAGTTTTGACTGAAAAAATGATTTTTAAGCACAAAACGCTCCCAAAAGCACCTTTTGTCATTTGTAGTTCAAAACATGTGTTATTCATGGTCAAATTGTAAGTTTCAAAGTCCAAACAGTCAGAAACATGCTTTTTTCACACTTTTGGCACTTTTGACTGACAAAGTGACTTTAAAGCACAAAACGCTCTCTAAAGCACGTTTTGTCATTTGAAGTTCAAAACAAGTGTTATTCATGGTCACATAGTAAGTTTCAAAGTCCAAACAGTCAGAAACATGCTTTTTTAAAACTTTTGGCACTTTTGACTGACAAAATTATTTTTAAGCACAAAACGCTCCCAAAAGCACCTTTTGTCATTTGTAGTTCAAAACAAGTGTTATTCATGGTCAAATTGTAAGTTTCAAAGTCCAAACAGTCAGAAACATGCTTTTTTCAAACTTTTGGCAGTTTTGACTGACAAAATGACTTTAAAGCACAAAACGCTATCTAAAGCACGTTTTGTCATTTGAAGTTCAAAACAAGTGTTATTCATGGTCACATTGTAAGTTTCAAAGTCCAAACAGTCAGAAACATGCTTTTTTCAAACTTTTGGCACTTTTGACTGACAAAATGACTTTAAAGCACAAAACGCTATCTAAAGCACGTTTTGTCATTTGAAGTTCAAAACAAGTGTTATTCATGGTCACATAGTAAGTTTCAAAGTCCAAACAGTCAGAAACATGCTTTTTTAAAACTTTTGGCACTTTTGACTGACAAAATTATTTTTAAGCACAAAACGCTCCCAAAAGCACCTTTTGTCATTTGTAGTTCAAAACAAGTGTTATTCATGGTCACATAGTAAGTTTCAAAGTCCAAACAGTCAGAAACATGCTTTTTTCAAACTTTTGGCAGTTTTGACTGACAAAATGACTTTAAAGCACAAAACGCTATCTAAAGCACGTTTTGTCATTTGAAGTTCAAAACAAGTGTTATTCATGGTCACATAGTAAGTTTCAAAGTCCAAAAAGTCAGAAACATGCTTTTTTCACACTTTTGGCACTTTTGACTGACAAAATTATTTTTAAGCACAAAACGCTCCCAAAAGCACCTTTTGTCATTTGTAGTTCAAAACAAGTGTTATTCATGGTCACATAGTAAGTTTCAAAGTCCAAACAGTCAGAAACATGCTTTTTTCAAACTTTTGGCAGTTTTGACTGACAAAATGACTTTAAAGCACAAAACGCTATCTAAAGCACGTTTTGTCATTTGAAGTTCAAAACAAGTGTTATTCATGGTCACATAGTAAGTTTCAAAGTCCAAACAGTCAGAAACATGCTTTTTTCACAGTTTTGGCAGTTTTGACTGAAAAAATGATTTTTAAGCACAAAACGCTCCCAAAAGCACCTTTTGTCATTTGTAGTTCAAAACATGTGTTATTCATGGTCAAATTGTAAGTTTCAAAGTCCAAACAGTCAGAAACATGCTTTTTTCACAGTTTTGGCACTTTTGACTGACAAAGTGACTTTAAAGCACAAAACGCTCTCTAAAGCACGTTTTGTCATTTGAAGTTCAAAACAAGTGTTATTCATGGTCACATAGTAAGTTTCAAAGTCCAAACAGTCAGAAACATGCTTTTTTAAAAGTTTTGGCACTTTTGACTGACAAAATTATTTTTAAGCACAAAACGCTCCCAAAAGCACCTTTTGTCATTTGTAGTTCAAAACAAGTGTTATTCATGGTCACATAGTAAGTTTCAAAGTCCAAACAGTCAGAAACATGCTTTTTTCAAGCTTTTGACTGAAAAAATGATTTTTAAGCACAAAACGCTCCTAAAAGCACCTTTTGTCATTTGTAGTTCAAAACATGTGTTATTCATGGTCAAATTGTAAGTTTCAAAGTCCAAACAGTCAGAAACATGCTTTTTTCACACTTTTGACTGACAAAGTGACTTTAAAGCACAAAACGCTCCCAAAAGCACATTTTGTCATTTGTAGTTCAAAACAAGTGTTATTCATGGTCACATAGTAAGTTTCAAAGTCCAAACAGTCAGAAACATGCTTTTTTAAAACTTTCGGCAGTTTTGACTGACAAAATGATTTTAAAGTACAAAACGCTCCCAAAAGCACCTTTTGTCATTTGTAGTTCAAAACAAGTGTTATTCATGGTCACATAGTAAGTTTCAAAGTCCAAAAAGTCAGAAACATGCTTTTTTCACACTTTTGGCACTTTTGACTGACAAAATTATTTTTAAGCACAAAACGCTCCCAAAAGCACCTTTTGTCATTTGTAGTTCAAAACAAGTGTTATTCATGGTCACATAGTAAGTTTCAAAGTCCAAACAGTCAGAAACATGCTTTTTTCAAACTTTTGGCAGTTTTGACTGACAAAATGACTTTAAAGCACAAAACGCTATCTAAAGCACGTTTTGTCATTTGAAGTTCAAAACAAGTGTTATTCATGGTCACATAGTAAGTTTCAAAGTCCAAACAGTCAGAAACATGCTTTTTTCACAGTTTTGGCAGTTTTGACTGAAAAAATGATTTTTAAGCACAAAACGCTCCCAAAAGCACCTTTTGTCATTTGTAGTTCAAAACATGTGTTATTCATGGTCAAATTGTAAGTTTCAAAGTCCAAACAGTCAGAAACATGCTTTTTTCACAGTTTTGGCACTTTTGACTGACAAAGTGACTTTAAAGCACAAAACGCTCTCTAAAGCACGTTTTGTCATTTGAAGTTCAAAACAAGTGTTATTCATGGTCACATAGTAAGTTTCAAAGTCCAAACAGTCAGAAACATGCTTTTTTAAAACTTTTGGCACTTTTGACTGACAAAATTATTTTTAAGCACAAAACGCTCCCAAAAGCACCTTTTGTCATTTGTAGTTCAAAACAAGTGTTATTCATGGTCAAATTGTAAGTTTCAAAGTCCAAACAGTCAGAAACATGCTTTTTTCAAACTTTTGGCAGTTTTGACTGACAAAATGACTTTAAAGCACAAAACGCTATCTAAAGCACGTTTTGTCATTTGAAGTTCAAAACAAGTGTTATTCATGGTCACATTGTAAGTTTCAAAGTCCAAACAGTCAGAAACATGCTTTTTTCAAACTTTTGGCACTTTTGACTGACAAAATGACTTTAAAGCACAAAACGCTATCTAAAGCACGTTTTGTCATTTGAAGTTCAAAACAAGTGTTATTCATGGTCACATAGTAAGTTTCAAAGTCCAAACAGTCAGAAACATGCTTTTTTAAAACTTTTGGCACTTTTGACTGACAAAATTATTTTTAAGCACAAAACGCTCCCAAAAGCACCTTTTGTCATTTGTAGTTCAAAACAAGTGTTATTCATGGTCACATAGTAAGTTTCAAAGTCCAAACAGTCAGAAACATGCTTTTTTCAAACTTTTGGCAGTTTTGACTGACAAAATGACTTTAAAGCACAAAACGCTATCTAAAGCACGTTTTGTCATTTGAAGTTCAAAACAAGTGTTATTCATGGTCACATAGTAAGTTTCAAAGTCCAAAAAGTCAGAAACATGCTTTTTTCACACTTTTGGCACTTTTGACTGACAAAATTATTTTTAAGCACAAAACGCTCCCAAAAGCACCTTTTGTCATTTGTAGTTCAAAACAAGTGTTATTCATGGTCACATAGTAAGTTTCAAAGTCCAAACAGTCAGAAACATGCTTTTTTCAAACTTTTGGCAGTTTTGACTGACAAAATGACTTTAAAGCACAAAACGCTATCTAAAGCACGTTTTGTCATTTGAAGTTCAAAACAAGTGTTATTCATGGTCACATAGTAAGTTTCAAAGTCCAAACAGTCAGAAACATGCTTTTTTCACAGTTTTGGCAGTTTTGACTGAAAAAATGATTTTTAAGCACAAAACGCTCCCAAAAGCACCTTTTGTCATTTGTAGTTCAAAACATGTGTTATTCATGGTCAAATTGTAAGTTTCAAAGTCCAAACAGTCAGAAACATGCTTTTTTCACAGTTTTGGCACTTTTGACTGACAAAGTGACTTTAAAGCACAAAACGCTCTCTAAAGCACGTTTTGTCATTTGAAGTTCAAAACAAGTGTTATTCATGGTCACATAGTAAGTTTCAAAGTCCAAACAGTCAGAAACATGCTTTTTTCACAGTTTTGGCAGTTTTGACTGAAAAAATGATTTTTAAGCACAAAACGCTCCCAAAAGCACCTTTTGTCATTTGTAGTTCAAAACATGTGGTATTCATGGTCAAATTGTAAGTTTCAAAGTCCAAACAGTCAGAAACATGCTTTTTTCACAGTTTTGGCACTTTTGACTGACAAAGTGACTTTAAAGCACAAAACGCTCTCTAAAGCACGTTTTGTCATTTGAAGTTCAAAACATGTGTTATTCATGGTCACATAGTAAGTTTCAAAGTCCAAACAGTCAGAAACATGCTTTTTTAAAAGTTTTGGCACTTTTGACTGACAAAATTATTTTTAAGCACAAAACGCTCCCAAAAGCACCTTTTGTCATTTGTAGTTCAAAACAAGTGTTATTCATGGTCACATAGTAAGTTTCAAAGTCCAAACAGTCAGAAACATGCTTTTTTCAAGCTTTTGGCAGTTTTGACTGACAAAATGACTTTAAAGCACAAAACGCTATCTAAAGCACGTTTTGTCATTTGAAGTTCAAAACAAGTGTTATTCATGGTCACATTGTAAGTTTCAAAGTCCAAACAGTCAGAAACATGCTTTTTTCAAACTTTTGGCAGTTTTGACTGACAAAATGACTTTAAAGCACAAAACGCTATCTAAAGCACGTTTTGTCATTTGAAGTTCAAAACAAGTGTTATTCATGGTCACATTGTAAGTTTCAAAGTCCAAACAGTCAGAAACATGCTTTTTTTCACACTTTTGACTGAAAAAATGATTTTTAAGCACAAAACGCTCTCTAAAGCACGTTTTGTCATTTGTAGTTCAAAACAAGTGTTATTCATGGTCACATAGTAAGTTTCAAAGTCCAAACAGTCAGAAACATGCTTTTTTCACACTTTTGGCAGTTTTGACTGACAAAATGATTTTAAAGTACAAAACACTCCCAAAAGCACCTTTTGTCATTTGTAGTTCAAAACAAGTGTTATTCATGGTCACATAGTAAGTTTCAAAGTCCAAACAGTCAGAAACATGCTTTTTTCAAACTTTTGGCAGTTTTGACTGACAAAATGACTTTAAAGCACAAAACGCTATCTAAAGCACGTTTTGTCATTTGTAGTTCAAAACAAGTGTTATTCATGGTCACATAGTAAGTTTCAAAGTCCAAACAGTCAGAAACATGCTTTTTTCAAACTTTTGGCAGTTTTGACTGACAAAATGACTTTAAAGCACAAAACGCTATCTAAAGCACGTTTTGTCATTTGAAGTTCAAAACAAGTGTTATTCATGGTCACATAGTAAGTTTCAAAGTCCAAACAGTCAGAAACATGCTTTTTTAAAACTTTTGGCACTTTTGACTGACAAAATTATTTTTAAGCACAAAACGCTCCCAAAAGCACCTTTTGTCATTTGTAGTTCAAAACAAGTGTTATTCATGGTCACATAGTAAGTTTCAAAGTCCAAACAGTCAGAAACATGCTTTTTTCAAACTTTTGACTGAAAAAAATGATTTTTAAGCACAAAACGCTCCCAAAAGCACCTTTTGTCATTTGTAGTTCAAAACATGTGTTATTCATGGTCAAATTGTAAGTTTCAAAGTCCAAACAGTCAGAAACATGCTTTTTTCACACTTTTGAATGACAAAATTATTTTTAAGCACAAAACGCTCCCAAAAGCACCTTTTGTCATTTGTAGTTCAAAACAAGCGTTATTCATGGTCACATAGTAAGTTTCAAAGTCCAAACAGTCAGAAACATGCTTTTTTAAAACTTTCGGCAGTTTTGACTGACAAAATGATTTTAAAGTACAAAACGCTCCCAAAAGCACCTTTTGTCATTTGTAGTTCAAAACAAGTGTTATTCATGGTCACATAGTAAGTTTCAAAGTCCAAACAGTCAGAAACATGCTTTTTTCAAACTTTTGGCAGTTTTGACTGACAAAATGACTTTAAAGCACAAAACGCTATCTAAAGCACGTTTTGTCATTTGAAGTTCAAAACAAGTGTTATTCATGGTCACATAGTAAGTTTCAAAGTCCAAACAGTCAGAAACATGCTTTTTTCACAGTTTTGGCAGTTTTGACTGAAAAAATGATTTTTAAGCACAAAACGCTCCCAAAAGCACCTTTTGTCATTTGTAGTTCAAAACATGTGTTATTCATGGTCAAATTGTAAGTTTCAAAGTCCAAACAGTCAGAAACATGCTTTTTTCACAGTTTTGGCACTTTTGACTGACAAAGTGACTTTAAAGCACAAAACGCTCTCTAAAGCACGTTTTGTCATTTGAAGTTCAAAACAAGTGTTATTCATGGTCACATAGTAAGTTTCAAAGTCCAAACAGTCAGAAACATGCTTTTTTAAAAGTTTTGGCACTTTTGACTGACAAAATTATTTTTAAGCACAAAACGCTCCCAAAAGCACCTTTTGTCATTTGTAGTTCAAAACAAGTGTTATTCATGGTCACATAGTAAGTTTCAAAGTCCAAACAGTCAGAAACATGCTTTTTTCAAGCTTTTGGCAGTTTTGACTGACAAAATGACTTTAAAGCACAAAACGCTATCTAAAGCACGTTTTGTCATTTGAAGTTCAAAACAAGTGTTATTCATGGTCACATTGTAAGTTTCAAAGTCCAAACAGTCAGAAACATGCTTTTTTCAAACTTTTGGCAGTTTTGACTGACAAAATGACTTTAAAGCACAAAACGCTATCTAAAGCACGTTTTGTCATTTGAAGTTCAAAACAAGTGTTATTCATGGTCACATTGTAAGTTTCAAAGTCCAAACAGTCAGAAACATGCTTTTTTTCACACTTTTGACTGAAAAAATGATTTTTAAGCACAAAACGCTCTCTAAAGCACGTTTTGTCATTTGTAGTTCAAAACAAGTGTTATTCATGGTCACATTGTAAGTTTCAAAGTCCAAACAGTCAGAAACATGCTTTTTTCAAACTTTTGGCAGTTTTGACTGACAAAATGACTTTAAAGCACAAAACGCTATCTAAAGCACGTTTTGTCATTTGAAGTTCAAAACAAGTGTTATTCATGGTCACATTGTAAGTTTCAAAGTCCAAACAGTCAGAAACATGCTTTTTTCACACTTTTGACTGAAAAAATGATTTTTAAGCACAAAACGCTCTCTAAAGCACGTTTTGTCATTTGTAGTTCAAAACAAGTGTTATTCATGGTCACATAGTAAGTTTCAAAGTCCAAACAGTCAGAAACATGCTTTTTTCACACTTTTGGCAGTTTTGACTGACAAAATGATTTTAAAGTACAAAACACTCCCAAAAGCACGTTTTGTCATTTGTAGTTCAAAACAAGTGTTATTCATGGTCACATAGTAAGTTTCAAAGTCCAAACAGTCAGAAACATGCTTTTTTCAAACTTTTGGCAGTTTTGACTGACAAAATGACTTTAAAGCACAAAACGCTATCTAAAGCACGTTTTGTCATTTGAAGTTCAAAACAAGTGTTATTCATGGTCACATAGTAAGTTTCAAAGTCCAAACAGTCAGAAACATGCTTTTTTCACAGTTTTGGCAGTTTTGACTGAAAAAATGATTTTTAAGCACAAAACGCTCCCAAAAGCACCTTTTGTCATTTGTAGTTCAAAACATGTGTTATTCATGGTCAAATTGTAAGTTTCAAAGTCCAAACAGTCAGAAACATGCTTTTTTCACAGTTTTGGCACTTTTGACTGACAAAGTGACTTTAAAGCACAAAACGCTCTCTAAAGCACGTTTTGTCATTTGAAGTTCAAAACAAGTGTTATTCATGGTCACATAGTAAGTTTCAAAGTCCAAACAGTCAGAAACATGCTTTTTTAAAACTTTTGGCACTTTTGACTGACAAAATGACTTTAAAGCACAAAACGCTATCTAAAGCACGTTTTGTCATTTGAAGTTCAAAACAAGTGTTATTCATGGTCACATTGTAAGTTTCAAAGTCCAAACAGTCAGAAACATGCTTTTTTCAAACTTTTGGCAGTTTTGACTGACAAAATGACTTTAAAGCACAAAACGCTATCTAAAGCACGTTTTGTCATTTGAAGTTCAAAACAAGTGTTATTTATGGTCACATAGTAAGTTTCAAAGTCCAAACAGTCAGAAACATGCTTTTTTAAAACTTTCGGCAGTTTTGACTGACAAAATGATTTTAAAGTACAAAACGCTCCCAAAAGCACCTTTTGTCATTTGTAGTTCAAAACAAGTGTTATTCATGGTCACATAGTAAGTTTCAAAGTCCAAACAGTCAGAAACATGCTTTTTTCAAACTTTTGGCAGTTTTGACTGACAAAATGACTTTAAAGCACAAAACGCTATCTAAAGCACGTTTTGTCATTTGAAGTTCAAAACAAGTGTTATTCATGGTCACATAGTAAGTTTCAAAGTCCAAACAGTCAGAAACATGCTTTTTTCACAGTTTTGGCAGTTTTGACTGAAAAAATGATTTTTAAGCACAAAACGCTCCCAAAAGCACCTTTTGTCATTTGTAGTTCAAAACATGTGTTATTCATGGTCAAATTGTAAGTTTCAAAGTCCAAACAGTCAGAAACATGCTTTTTTAAAACTTTCGGCAGTTTTGACTGACAAAATGATTTTAAAGTACAAAACGCTCCCAAAAGCACCTTTTGTCATTTGTAGTTCAAAACAAGTGTTATTCATGGTCACATAGTAAGTTTCAAAGTCCAAAAAGTCAGAAACATGCTTTTTTCACACTTTTGGCACTTTTGACTGACAAAATTATTTTTAAGCACAAAACGCTCCCAAAAGCACCTTTTGTCATTTGTAGTTCAAAACAAGTGTTATTCATGGTCACATAGTAAGTTTCAAAGTCCAAACAGTCAGAAACATGCTTTTTTCAAGCTTTTGACTGAAAAAATGATTTTTAAGCACAAAACGCTCCTAAAAGCACCTTTTGTCATTTGTAGTTCAAAACATGTGTTATTCATGGTCAAATTGTAAGTTTCAAAGTCCAAACAGTCAGAAACATGCTTTTTTCACACTTTTGACTGACAAAATTATTTTTAAGCACCAAACGCTCCCAAAAGCACCTTTTGTCATTTGTAGTTCAAAACAAGTGTTATTCATGGTCACATAGTAAGTTTCAAAGTCCAAACAGTCAGAAACATGCTTTTTTAAAACTTTCGGCAGTTTTGACTGACAAAATGATTTTAAAGTACAAAACGCTCCCAAAAGCACCTTTTGTCATTTGTAGTTCAAAACAAGTGTTATTCATGGTCACATAGTAAGTTTCAAAGTCCAAAAAGTCAGAAACATGCTTTTTTCACACTTTTGGCACTTTTGACTGACAAAATTATTTTTAAGCACAAAACGCTCCCAAAAGCACCTTTTGTCATTTGTAGTTCAAAACAAGTGTTATTCATGGTCACATAGTAAGTTTCAAAGTCCAAACAGTCAGAAACATGCTTTTTTCAAACTTTTGGCAGTTTTGACTGACAAAATGACTTTAAAGCACAAAACGCTATCTAAAGCACGTTTTGTCATTTGAAGTTCAAAACAAGTGTTATTCATGGTCACATAGTAAGTTTCAAAGTCCAAACAGTCAGAAACATGCTTTTTTCACAGTTTTGGCAGTTTTGACTGAAAAAATGATTTTTAAGCACAAAACGCTCCCAAAAGCACCTTTTGTCATTTGTAGTTCAAAACATGTGTTATTCATGGTCAAATTGTAAGTTTCAAAGTCCAAACAGTCAGAAACATGCTTTTTTCACAGTTTTGGCACTTTTGACTGACAAAGTGACTTTAAAGCACAAAACGCTCTCTAAAGCACGTTTTGTCATTTGAAGTTCAAAACAAGTGTTATTCATGGTCACATAGTAAGTTTCAAAGTCCAAACAGTCAGAAACATGCTTTTTTAAAACTTTTGGCACTTTTGACTGACAAAATTATTTTTAAGCACAAAACGCTCCCAAAAGCACCTTTTGTCATTTGTAGTTCAAAACAAGTGTTATTCATGGTCACATTGTAAGTTTCAAAGTCCAAACAGTCAGAAACATGCTTTTTTCAAACTTTTGGCAGTTTTGACTGACAAAATGACTTTAAAGCACAAAACGCTATCTAAAGCACGTTTTGTCATTTGAAGTTCAAAACAAGTGTTATTCATGGTCACATAGTAAGTTTCAAAGTCCAAACAGTCAGAAACATGCTTTTTTAAAACTTTTGGCACTTTTGACTGACAAAATTATTTTTAAGCACAAAACGCTCCCAAAAGCACCTTTTGTCATTTGTAGTTCAAAACAAGTGTTATTCATGGTCACATAGTAAGTTTCAAAGTCCAAACAGTCAGAAACATGCTTTTTTCAAACTTTTGGCAGTTTTGACTGACAAAATGACTTTAAAGCACAAAACGCTATCTAAAGCACGTTTTGTCATTTGAAGTTCAAAACAAGTGTTATTCATGGTCACATAGTAAGTTTCAAAGTCCAAAAAGTCAGAAACATGCTTTTTTCACACTTTTGGCACTTTTGACTGACAAAATTATTTTTAAGCACAAAACGCTCCCAAAAGCACCTTTTGTCATTTGTAGTTCAAAACAAGTGTTATTCATGGTCACATAGTAAGTTTCAAAGTCCAAACAGTCAGAAACATGCTTTTTTCAAACTTTTGGCAGTTTTGACTGACAAAATGACTTTAAAGCACAAAACGCTATCTAAAGCACGTTTTGTCATTTGAAGTTCAAAACAAGTGTTATTTATGGTCACATAGTAAGTTTCAAAGTCCAAACAGTCAGAAACATGCTTTTTTAAAACTTTCGGCAGTTTTGACTGACAAAATGATTTTAAAGTACAAAACGCTCCCAAAAGCACCTTTTGTCATTTGTAGTTCAAAACAAGTGTTATTCATGGTCACATAGTAAGTTTCAAAGTCCAAACAGTCAGAAACATGCTTTTTTCAAACTTTTGGCAGTTTTGACTGACAAAATGACTTTAAAGCACAAAACGCTATCTAAAGCACGTTTTGTCATTTGAAGTTCAAAACAAGTGTTATTCATGGTCACATAGTAAGTTTCAAAGTCCAAACAGTCAGAAACATGCTTTTTTCACAGTTTTGGCAGTTTTGACTGAAAAAATGATTTTTAAGCACAAAACGCTCCCAAAAGCACCTTTTGTCATTTGTAGTTCAAAACATGTGTTATTCATGGTCAAATTGTAAGTTTCAAAGTCCAAACAGTCAGAAACATGCTTTTTTCACAGTTTTGGCACTTTTGACTGACAAAGTGACTTTAAAGCACAAAACGCTCTCTAAAGCACCTTTTGTCATTTGTAGTTCAAAACAAGTGTTATTCATGGTCACATAGTAAGTTTCAAAGTCCAAACAGTCAGAAACATGCTTTTTTCAAACTTTTGGCAGTTTTGACTGACAAAATGACTTTAAAGCACAAAACGCTATCTAAAGCACGTTTTGTCATTTGAAGTTCAAAACAAGTGTTATTCATGGTCACATAGTAAGTTTCAAAGTCCAAAAAGTCAGAAACATGCTTTTTTCACACTTTTGGCACTTTTGACTGACAAAATTATTTTTAAGCACAAAACGCTCCCAAAAGCACCTTTTGTCATTTGTAGTTCAAAACAAGTGTTATTCATGGTCACATAGTAAGTTTCAAAGTCCAAACAGTCAGAAACATGCTTTTTTCAAACTTTTGGCAGTTTTGACTGACAAAATGACTTTAAAGCACAAAACGCTATCTAAAGCACGTTTTGTCATTTGAAGTTCAAAACAAGTGTTATTCATGGTCACATAGTAAGTTTCAAAGTCCAAACAGTCAGAAACATGCTTTTTTCACAGTTTTGGCAGTTTTGACTGAAAAAATGATTTTTAAGCACAAAACGCTCCCAAAAGCACCTTTTGTCATTTGTAGTTCAAAACATGTGTTATTCATGGTCAAATTGTAAGTTTCAAAGTCCAAACAGTCAGAAACATGCTTTTTTCACAGTTTTGGCACTTTTGACTGACAAAGTGACTTTAAAGCACAAAACGCTCTCTAAAGCACGTTTTGTCATTTGAAGTTCAAAACAAGTGTTATTCATGGTCACATAGTAAGTTTCAAAGTCCAAACAGTCAGAAACATGCTTTTTTAAAACTTTTGGCACTTTTGACTGACAAAATTATTTTTAAGCACAAAACGCTCCCAAAAGCACCTTTTGTCATTTGTAGTTCAAAACAAGTGTTATTCATGGTCACATTGTAAGTTTCAAAGTCCAAACAGTCAGAAACATGCTTTTTTAAAAGTTTTGGCACTTTTGACTGACAAAATTATTTTTAAGCACAAAACGCTCCCAAAAGCACCTTTTGTCATTTGTAGTTCAAAACAAGTGTTATTCATGGTCACATAGTAAGTTTCAAAGTCCAAACAGTCAGAAACATGCTTTTTTCAAGCTTTTGACTGAAAAAATGATTTTTAAGCACAAAACGCTCCTAAAAGCACCTTTTGTCATGTGTAGTTCAAAACATGTGTTATTCATGGTCAAATTGTAAGTTTCAAAGTCCAAACAGTCAGAAACATGCTTTTTTCACACTTTTGACTGACAAAATTATTTTTAAGCACAAAACGCTCCCAAAAGCACATTTTGTCATTTGTAGTTCAAAACAAGTGTTATTCATGGTCACATAGTAAGTTTCAAAGTCCAAACAGTCAGAAACATGCTTTTTTAAAACTTTCGGCAGTTTTGACTGACAAAATGATTTTAAAGTACAAAACGCTCCCAAAAGCACCTTTTGTCATTTGTAGTTCAAAACAAGTGTTATTCATGGTCACATAGTAAGTTTCAAAGTCCAAAAAGTCAGAAACATGCTTTTTTCACACTTTTGGCACTTTTGACTGACAAAATTATTTTTAAGCACAAAACGCTCCCAAAAGCACCTTTTGTCATTTGTAGTTCAAAACAAGTGTTATTCATGGTCACATAGTAAGTTTCAAAGTCCAAACAGTCAGAAACATGCTTTTTTCAAACTTTTGGCAGTTTTGACTGACAAAATGACTTTAAAGCACAAAACACTATCTAAAGCACGTTTTGTCATTTGAAGTTCAAAACAAGTGTTATTCATGGTCACATAGTAAGTTTCAAAGTCCAAACAGTCAGAAACATGCTTTTTTCACAGTTTTGGCAGTTTTGACTGAAAAAATGATTTTTAAGCACAAAACGCTCCCAAAAGCACCTTTTGTCATTTGTAGTTCAAAACATGTGTTATTCATGGTCAAATTGTAAGTTTCAAAGTCCAAACAGTCAGAAACATGCTTTTTTCACAGTTTTGGCACTTTTGACTGACAAAGTGACTTTAAAGCACAAAACGCTCTCTAAAGCACGTTTTGTCATTTGAAGTTCAAAACAAGTGTTATTCATGGTCACATAGTAAGTTTCAAAGTCCAAACAGTCAGAAACATGCTTTTTTAAAACTTTTGGCACTTTTGACTGACAAAATTATTTTTAAGCACAAAACGCTCCCAAAAGCACCTTTTGTCATTTGTAGTTCAAAACAAGTGTTATTCATGGTCACATTGTAAGTTTCAAAGTCCAAACAGTCAGAAACATGCTTTTTTCAAACTTTTGGCAGTTTTGACTGACAAAATGACTTTAAAGCACAAAACGCTATCTAAAGCACGTTTTGTCATTTGAAGTTCAAAACAAGTGTTATTCATGGTCACATTGTAAGTTTCAAAGTCCAAACAGTCAGAAACATGCTTTTTTCAAACTTTTGGCACTTTTGACTGACAAAATGACTTTAAAGCACAAAACGCTATCTAAAGCACGTTTTGTCATTTGAAGTTCAAAACAAGTGTTATTCATGGTCACATAGTAAGTTTCAAAGTCCAAACAGTCAGAAACATGCTTTTTTAAAACTTTTGGCACTTTTGACTGACAAAATTATTTTTAAGCACAAAACGCTCCCAAAAGCACCTTTTGTCATTTGTAGTTCAAAACAAGTGTTATTCATGGTCACATAGTAAGTTTCAAAGTCCAAACAGTCAGAAACATGCTTTTTTCAAACTTTTGGCAGTTTTGACTGACAAAATGACTTTAAAGCACAAAACGCTATCTAAAGCACGTTTTGTCATTTGAAGTTCAAAACAAGTGTTATTCATGGTCACATAGTAAGTTTCAAAGTCCAAAAAGTCAGAAACATGCTTTTTTCACACTTTTGGCACTTTTGACTGACAAAATTATTTTTAAGCACAAAACGCTCCCAAAAGCACCTTTTGTCATTTGTAGTTCAAAACAAGTGTTATTCATGGTCACATAGTAAGTTTCAAAGTCCAAACAGTCAGAAACATGCTTTTTTCAAACTTTTGGCAGTTTTGACTGACAAAATGACTTTAAAGCACAAAACGCTATCTAAAGCACGTTTTGTCATTTGAAGTTCAAAACAAGTGTTATTCATGGTCACATAGTAAGTTTCAAAGTCCAAACAGTCAGAAACATGCTTTTTTCACAGTTTTGGCAGTTTTGACTGAAAAAATGATTTTTAAGCACAAAACGCTCCCAAAAGCACCTTTTGTCATTTGTAGTTCAAAACATGTGTTATTCATGGTCAAATTGTAAGTTTCAAAGTCCAAACAGTCAGAAACATGCTTTTTTCACAGTTTTGGCACTTTTGACTGACAAAGTGACTTTAAAGCACAAAACGCTCTCTAAAGCACGTTTTGTCATTTGAAGTTCAAAACAAGTGTTATTCATGGTCACATAGTAAGTTTCAAAGTCCAAACAGTCAGAAACATGCTTTTTTAAAAGTTTTGGCACTTTTGACTGACAAAATTATTTTTAAGCACAAAACGCTCCCAAAAGCACCTTTTGTCATTTGTAGTTCAAAACAAGTGTTATTCATGGTCACATAGTAAGTTTCAAAGTCCAAACAGTCAGAAACATGCTTTTTTCAAGCTTTTGACTGAAAAAATGATTTTTAAGCACAAAACGCTCCTAAAAGCACCTTTTGTCATTTGTAGTTCAAAACATGTGTTATTCATGGTCAAATTGTAAGTTTCAAAGTCCAAACAGTCAGAAACATGCTTTTTTCACACTTTTGACTGACAAAATTATTTTTAAGCACAAAACGCTCCCAAAAGCACCTTTTGTCATTTGTAGTTCAAAACAAGTGTTATTCATGGTCACATAGTAAGTTTCAAAGTCCAAACAGTCAGAAACATGCTTTTTTAAAACTTTCGGCAGTTTTGACTGACAAAATGATTTTAAAGTACAAAACGCTCCCAAAAGCACCTTTTGTCATTTGTAGTTCAAAACAAGTGTTATTCATGGTCACATAGTAAGTTTCAAAGTCCAAAAAGTCAGAAACATGCTTTTTTCACACTTTTGGCACTTTTGACTGACAAAATTATTTTTAAGCACAAAACGCTCCCAAAAGCACCTTTTGTCATTTGTAGTTCAAAACAAGTGTTATTCATGGTCACATAGTAAGTTTCAAAGTCCAAACAGTCAGAAACATGCTTTTTTCAAACTTTTGGCAGTTTTGACTGACAAAATGACTTTAAAGCACAAAACGCTATCTAAAGCACGTTTTGTCATTTGAAGTTCAAAACAAGTGTTATTCATGGTCACATAGTAAGTTTCAAAGTCCAAACAGTCAGAAACATGCTTTTTTCACAGTTTTGGCAGTTTTGACTGAAAAAATGATTTTTAAGCACAAAACGCTCCCAAAAGCACCTTTTGTCATTTGTAGTTCAAAACATGTGTTATTCATGGTCAAATTGTAAGTTTCAAAGTCCAAACAGTCAGAAACATGCTTTTTTCACAGTTTTGGCACTTTTGACTGACAAAGTGACTTTAAAGCACAAAACGCTCTCTAAAGCACGTTTTGTCATTTGAAGTTCAAAACAAGTGTTATTCATGGTCACATAGTAAGTTTCAAAGTCCAAACAGTCAGAAACATGCTTTTTTAAAACTTTTGGCACTTTTGACTGACAAAATTATTTTTAAGCACAAAACGCTCCCAAAAGCACCTTTTGTCATTTGTAGTTCAAAACAAGTGTTATTCATGGTCACATTGTAAGTTTCAAAGTCCAAACAGTCAGAAACATGCTTTTTTCAAACTTTTGGCAGTTTTGACTGACAAAATGACTTTAAAGCACAAAACGCTATCTAAAGCACGTTTTGTCATTTGAAGTTCAAAACAAGTGTTATTCATGGTCACATTGTAAGTTTCAAAGTCCAAACAGTCAGAAACATGGTTTTTTCAAACTTTTGGCACTTTTGACTGACAAAATGACTTTAAAGCACAAAACGCTATCTAAAGCACGTTTTGTCATTTGAAGTTCAAAACAAGTGTTATTCATGGTCACATAGTAAGTTTCAAAGTCCAAACAGTCAGAAACATGCTTTTTTAAAACTTTTGGCACTTTTGACTGACAAAATTATTTTTAAGCACAAAACGCTCCCAAAAGCACCTTTTGTCATTTGTAGTTCAAAACAAGTGTTATTCATGGTCACATAGTAAGTTTCAAAGTCCAAACAGTCAGAAACATGCTTTTTTCAAACTTTTGGCAGTTTTGACTGACAAAATGACTTTAAAGCACAAAACGCTATCTAAAGCACGTTTTGTCATTTGAAGTTCAAAACAAGTGTTATTCATGGTCACATAGTAAGTTTCAAAGTCCAAAAAGTCAGAAACATGCTTTTTTCACACTTTTGGCACTTTTGACTGACAAAATTATTTTTAAGCACAAAACGCTCCCAAAAGCACCTTTTGTCATTTGTAGTTCAAAACAAGTGTTATTCATGGTCACATAGTAAGTTTCAAAGTCCAAACAGTCAGAAACATGCTTTTTTCAAACTTTTGGCAGTTTTGACTGACAAAATGACTTTAAAGCACAAAACGCTATCTAAAGCACGTTTTGTCATTTGAAGTTCAAAACAAGTGTTATTCATGGTCACATAGTAAGTTTCAAAGTCCAAACAGTCAGAAACATGCTTTTTTCACAGTTTTGGCAGTTTTGACTGAAAAAATGATTTTTAAGCACAAAACGCTCCCAAAAGCACCTTTTGTCATTTGTAGTTCAAAACATGTGTTATTCATGGTCAAATTGTAAGTTTCAAAGTCCAAACAGTCAGAAACATGCTTTTTTCACAGTTTTGGCACTTTTGACTGACAAAGTGACTTTAAAGCACAAAACGCTCTCTAAAGCACGTTTTGTCATTTGAAGTTCAAAACAAGTGTTATTCATGGTCACATAGTAAGTTTCAAAGTCCAAACAGTCAGAAACATGCTTTTTTAAAACTTTTGGCACTTTTGACTGACAAAATTATTTTTAAGCACAAAACGCTCCCAAAAGCACCTTTTGTCATTTGTAGTTCAAAACAAGTGTTATTCATGGTCACATTGTAAGTTTCAAAGTCCAAACAGTCAGAAACATGCTTTTTTCAAACTTTTGGCAGTTTTGACTGACAAAATGACTTTAAAGCACAAAACGCTATCTAAAGCACGTTTTGTCATTTGAAGTTCAAAACAAGTGTTATTCATGGTCACATTGTAAGTTTCAAAGTCCAAACAGTCAGAAACATGCTTTTTTCAAACTTTTGGCAGTTTTGACTGACAAAATGACTTTAAAGCACAAAACGCTATCTAAAGCACGTTTTGTCATTTGAAGTTCAAAACAAGTGTTATTCATGGTCACATAGTAAGTTTCAAAGTCCAAACAGTCAGAAACATGCTTTTTTCACAGTTTTGGCAGTTTTGACTGAAAAAATGATTTTTAAGCACAAAACGCTCCCAAAAGCACCTTTTGTCATTTGTAGTTCAAAACATGTGGTATTCATGGTCAAATTGTAAGTTTCAAAGTCCAAACAGTCAGAAACATGCTTTTTTCACAGTTTTGGCACTTTTGACTGACAAAGTGACTTTAAAGCACAAAACGCTCTCTAAAGCACGTTTTGTCATTTGAAGTTCAAAACAAGTGTTATTCATGGTCACATAGTAAGTTTCAAAGTCCAAACAGTCAGAAACATGCTTTTTTAAAAGTTTTGGCACTTTTGACTGACAAAATTATTTTTAAGCACAAAACGCTCCCAAAAGCACCTTTTGTCATTTGTAGTTCAAAACAAGTGTTATTCATGGTCACATAGTAAGTTTCAAAGTCCAAACAGTCAGAAACATGCTTTTTTCAAGCTTTTGGCAGTTTTGACTGACAAAATGACTTTAAAGCACAAAACGCTATCTAAAGCACGTTTTGTCATTTGAAGTTCAAAACAAGTGTTATTCATGGTCACATTGTAAGTTTCAAAGTCCAAACAGTCAGAAACATGCTTTTTTTCACACTTTTGACTGAAAAAATGATTTTTAAGCACAAAACGCTCTCTAAAGCACGTTTTGTCATTTGTAGTTCAAAACAAGTGTTATTCATGGTCACATAGTAAGTTTCAAAGTCCAAACAGTCAGAAACATGCTTTTTTCACACTTTCGGCAGTTTTGACTGACAAAATGATTTTAAAGTACAAAACACTCCCAAAAGCACCTTTTGTCATTTGTAGTTCAAAACAAGTGTTATTCATGGTCACATAGTAAGTTTCAAAGTCCAAACAGTCAGAAACATGCTTTTTTCAAACTTTTGGCAGTTTTGACTGACAAAATGACTTTAAAGCACAAAACGCTATCTAAAGCACGTTTTGTCATTTGTAGTTCAAAACAAGTGTTATTCATGGTCACATAGTAAGTTTCAAAGTCCAAACAGTCAGAAACATGCTTTTTTCAAACTTTTGGCAGTTTTGACTGACAAAATGACTTTAAAGCACAAAACGCTATCTAAAGCACGTTTTGTCATTTGAAGTTCAAAACAAGTGTTATTCATGGTCACATAGTAAGTTTCAAAGTCCAAACAGTCAGAAACATGCTTTTTTAAAACTTTCGGCAGTTTTGACTGACAAAATGATTTTAAAGTACAAAACGCTCCCAAAAGCACCTTTTGTCATTTGTAGTTCAAAACAAGTGTTATTCATGGTCACATAGTAAGTTTCAAAGTCCAAAAAGTCAGAAACATGCTTTTTTCACACTTTTGGCACTTTTGACTGACAAAATTATTTTTAAGCACAAAACGCTCCCAAAAGCACCTTTTGTCATTTGTAGTTCAAAACAAGTGTTATTCATGGTCACATAGTAAGTTTCAAAGTCCAAACAGTCAGAAACATGCTTTTTTCAAACTTTTGGCAGTTTTGACTGACAAAATGACTTTAAAGCACAAAACGCTATCTAAAGCACGTTTTGTCATTTGAAGTTCAAAACAAGTGTTATTCATGGTCACATAGTAAGTTTCAAAGTCCAAACAGTCAGAAACATGCTTTTTTCACAGTTTTGGCAGTTTTGACTGAAAAAATGATTTTTAAGCACAAAACGCTCCCAAAAGCACCTTTTGTCATTTGTAGTTCAAAACATGTGTTATTCATGGTCAAATTGTAAGTTTCAAAGTCCAAACAGTCAGAAACATGCTTTTTTCACAGTTTTGGCACTTTTGACTGACAAAGTGACTTTAAAGCACAAAACGCTCTCTAAAGCACGTTTTGTCATTTGTAGTTCAAAACAAGTGTTATTCATGGTCACATAGTAAGTTTCAAAGTCCAAACAGTCAGAAACATGCTTTTTTAAAACTTTTGGCACTTTTGACTGACAAAATTATTTTTAAGCACAAAACGCTCCCAAAAGCACCTTTTGTCATTTGTAGTTCAAAACAAGTGTTATTCATGGTCACATAGTAAGTTTCAAAGTCCAAACAGTCAGAAACATGCTTTTTTCAAACTTTTGGCAGTTTTGACTGACAAAATGACTTTAAAGCACAAAACGCTATCTAAAGCACGTTTTGTCATTTGAAGTTCAAAACAAGTGTTATTCATGGTCACATAGTAAGTTTCAAAGTCCAAAAAGTCAGAAACATGCTTTTTTCACACTTTTGGCACTTTTGACTGACAAAATTATTTTTAAGCACAAAACGCTCCCAAAAGCACCTTTTGTCATTTGTAGTTCAAAACAAGTGTTATTCATGGTCACATAGTAAGTTTCAAAGTCCAAACAGTCAGAAACATGCTTTTTTCAAACTTTTGGCAGTTTTGACTGACAAAATGACTTTAAAGCACAAAACGCTATCTAAAGCACGTTTTGTCATTTGAAGTTCAAAACAAGTGTTATTTATGGTCACATAGTAAGTTTCAAAGTCCAAACAGTCAGAAACATGCTTTTTTAAAACTTTCGGCAGTTTTGACTGACAAAATGATTTTAAAGTACAAAACGCTCCCAAAAGCACCTTTTGTCATTTGTAGTTCAAAACAAGTGTTATTCATGGTCACATAGTAAGTTTCAAAGTCCAAACAGTCAGAAACATGCTTTTTTCAAACTTTTGGCAGTTTTGACTGACAAAATGACTTTAAAGCACAAAACGCTATCTAAAGCACGTTTTGTCATTTGAAGTTCAAAACAAGTGTTATTCATGGTCACATAGTAAGTTTCAAAGTCCAAACAGTCAGAAACATGCTTTTTTCACAGTTTTGGCAGTTTTGACTGAAAAAATGATTTTTAAGCACAAAACGCTCCCAAAAGCACCTTTTGTCATTTGTAGTTCAAAACATGTGTTATTCATGGTCAAATTGTAAGTTTCAAAGTCCAAACAGTCAGAAACATGCTTTTTTCACAGTTTTGGCACTTTTGACTGACAAAGTGACTTTAAAGCACAAAACGCTCTCTAAAGCACCTTTTGTCATTTGTAGTTCAAAACAAGTGTTATTCATGGTCACATAGTAAGTTTCAAAGTCCAAACAGTCAGAAACATGCTTTTTTCAAACTTTTGGCAGTTTTGACTGACAAAATGACTTTAAAGCACAAAACGCTATCTAAAGCACGTTTTGTCATTTGAAGTTCAAAACAAGTGTTATTCATGGTCACATAGTAAGTTTCAAAGTCCAAAAAGTCAGAAACATGCTTTTTTCACACTTTTGGCACTTTTGACTGACAAAATTATTTTTAAGCACAAAACGCTCCCAAAAGCACCTTTTGTCATTTGTAGTTCAAAACAAGTGTTATTCATGGTCACATTGTAAGTTTCAAAGTCCAAACAGTCAGAAACATGCTTTTTTCAAACTTTTGGCAGTTTTGACTGACAAAATGACTTTAAAGCACAAAACGCTATCTAAAGCACGTTTTGTCATTTGTAGTTCAAAACAAGTGTTATTCATGGTCACATTGTAAGTTTCAAAGTCCAAACAGTCAGAAACATGCTTTTTTCAAACTTTTGGCACTTTTGACTGACAAAATGACTTTAAAGCACAAAACGCTATCTAAAGCACGTTTTGTCATTTGAAGTTCAAAACAAGTGTTATTCATGGTCACATAGTAAGTTTCAAAGTCCAAACAGTCAGAAACATGCTTTTTTAAAAGTTTTGGCAGTTTTGACTGAAAAAATGATTTTTAAGCACAAAACGCTCCCAAAAGCACCTTTTGTCATTTGTAGTTCAAAACAAGTGTTATTCATGGTCACATAGTAAGTTTCAAAGTCCAAACAGTCAGAAACATGCTTTTTTCAAACTTTTGGCAGTTTTGACTGACAAAATGACTTTAAAGCACAAAACGCTATCTAAAGCACGTTTTGTCATTTGAAGTTCAAAACAAGTGTTATTCATGGTCACATAGTAAGTTTCAAAGTCCAAAAAGTCAGAAACATGCTTTTTTCACACTTTTGGCACTTTTGACTGACAAAATGATTTTTAAGCACAAAACGCTCCCAAAAGCACCTTTTGTCATTTGTAGTTCAAAACAAGTGTTATTCATGGTCACATAGTAAGTTTCAAAGTCCAAACAGTCAGAAACATGCTTTTTTCAAACTTTTGGCAGTTTTGACTGACAAAATGACTTTAAAGCACAAAACGCTATCTAAAGCACGTTTTGTCATTTGAAGTTCAAAACAAGTGTTATTCATGGTCACATAGTAAGTTTCAAAGTCCAAACAGTCAGAAACATGCTTTTTTCACAGTTTTGGCAGTTTTGACTGAAAAAATGATTTTTAAGCACAAAACGCTCCCAAAAGCACCTTTTGTCATTTGTAGTTCAAAACATGTGTTATTCATGGTCAAATTGTAAGTTTCAAAGTCCAAACAGTCAGAAACATGCTTTTTTCACAGTTTTGGCACTTTTGACTGACAAAGTGACTTTAAAGCACAAAACGCTCTCTAAAGCACGTTTTGTCATTTGAAGTTCAAAACAAGTGTTATTCATGGTCACATAGTAAGTTTCAAAGTCCAAACAGTCAGAAACATGCTTTTTTAAAACTTTTGGCACTTTTGACTGACAAAATTATTTTTAAGCACAAAACGCTCCCAAAAGCACCTTTTGTCATTTGTAGTTCAAAACAAGTGTTATTCATGGTCACATTGTAAGTTTCAAAGTCCAAACAGTCAGAAACATGCTTTTTTCAAACTTTTGGCAGTTTTGACTGACAAAATGACTTTAAAGCACAAAACGCTATCTAAAGCACGTTTTGTCATTTGAAGTTCAAAACAAGTGTTATTCATGGTCACATTGTAAGTTTCAAAGTCCAAACAGTCAGAAACATGCTTTTTTCAAACTTTTGGCAGTTTTGACTGACAAAATGACTTTAAAGCACAAAACGCTATCTAAAGCACGTTTTGTCATTTGAAGTTCAAAACAAGTGTTATTCATGGTCACATAGTAAGTTTCAAAGTCCAAACAGTCAGAAACATGCTTTTTTAAAACTTTCGGCAGTTTTGACTGACAAAATGATTTTAAAGTACAAAACGCTCCCAAAAGCACCTTTTGTCATTTGTAGTTCAAAACAAGTGTTATTCATGGTCACATAGTAAGTTTCAAAGTCCAAACAGTCAGAAACATGCTTTTTTCAAACTTTTGGCAGTTTTGACTGACAAAATGACTTTAAAGCACAAAACGCTATCTAAAGCACGTTTTGTCATTTGAAGTTCAAAACAAGTGTTATTCATGGTCACATAGTAAGTTTCAAAGTCCAAACAGTCAGAAACATGCTTTTTTCACAGTTTTGGCAGTTTTGACTGAAAAAATGATTTTTAAGCACAAAACGCTCCCAAAAGCACCTTTTGTCATTTGTAGTTCAAAACATGTGGTATTCATGGTCAAATTGTAAGTTTCAAAGTCCAAACAGTCAGAAACATGCTTTTTTCACAGTTTTGGCACTTTTGACTGACAAAGTGACTTTAAAGCACAAAACGCTCTCTAAAGCACGTTTTGTCATTTGAAGTTCAAAACAAGTGTTATTCATGGTCACATAGTAAGTTTCAAAGTCCAAACAGTCAGAAACATGCTTTTTTAAAAGTTTTGGCACTTTTGACTGACAAAATTATTTTTAAGCACAAAACGCTCCCAAAAGCACCTTTTGTCATTTGTAGTTCAAAACAAGTGTTATTCATGGTCACATAGTAAGTTTCAAAGTCCAAACAGTCAGAAACATGCTTTTTTCAAGCTTTTGGCAGTTTTGACTGACAAAATGACTTTAAAGCACAAAACGCTATCTAAAGCACGTTTTGTCATTTGAAGTTCAAAACAAGTGTTATTCATGGTCACATTGTAAGTTTCAAAGTCCAAACAGTCAGAAACATGCTTTTTTCAAACTTTTGGCAGTTTTGACTGACAAAATGACTTTAAAGCACAAAACGCTATCTAAAGCACGTTTTGTCATTTGAAGTTCAAAACAAGTGTTATTCATGGTCACATTGTAAGTTTCAAAGTCCAAACAGTCAGAAACATGCTTTTTTTCACACTTTTGACTGAAAAAATGATTTTTAAGCACAAAACGCTCTCTAAAGCACGTTTTGTCATTTGTAGTTCAAAACAAGTGTTATTCATGGTCACATAGTAAGTTTCAAAGTCCAAACAGTCAGAAACATGCTTTTTTCACACTTTTGGCAGTTTTGACTGACAAAATGATTTTAAAGTACAAAACACTCCCAAAAGCACCTTTTGTCATTTGTAGTTCAAAACAAGTGTTATTCATGGTCACATAGTAAGTTTCAAAGTCCAAACAGTCAGAAACATGCTTTTTTCAAACTTTTGGCAGTTTTGACTGACAAAATGACTTTAAAGCACAAAACGCTATCTAAAGCACGTTTTGTCATTTGTAGTTCAAAACAAGTGTTATTCATGGTCACATAGTAAGTTTCAAAGTCCAAACAGTCAGAAACATGCTTTTTTCAAACTTTTGGCAGTTTTGACTGACAAAATGACTTTAAAGCACAAAACGCTATCTAAAGCACGTTTTGTCATTTGAAGTTCAAAACAAGTGTTATTCATGGTCACATAGTAAGTTTCAAAGTCCAAACAGTCAGAAACATGCTTTTTTAAAACTTTTGGCACTTTTGACTGACAAAATTATTTTTAAGCACAAAACGCTCCCAAAAGCACCTTTTGTCATTTGTAGTTCAAAACAAGTGTTATTCATGGTCACATAGTAAGTTTCAAAGTCCAAACAGTCAGAAACATGCTTTTTTCAAACTTTTGACTGAAAAAAATGATTTTTAAGCACAAAACGCTCCCAAAAGCACCTTTTGTCATTTGTAGTTCAAAACATGTGTTATTCATGGTCAAATTGTAAGTTTCAAAGTCCAAACAGTCAGAAACATGCTTTTTTCACACTTTTGAATGACAAAATTATTTTTAAGCACAAAACGCTCCCAAAAGCACCTTTTGTCATTTGTAGTTCAAAACAAGCGTTATTCATGGTCACATAGTAAGTTTCAAAGTCCAAACAGTCAGAAACATGCTTTTTTAAAACTTTCGGCAGTTTTGACTGACAAAATGATTTTAAAGTACAAAACGCTCCCAAAAGCACCTTTTGTCATTTGTAGTTCAAAACAAGTGTTATTCATGGTCACATAGTAAGTTTCAAAGTCCAAACAGTCAGAAACATGCTTTTTTCAAACTTTTGGCAGTTTTGACTGACAAAATGACTTTAAAGCACAAAACGCTATCTAAAGCACGTTTTGTCATTTGAAGTTCAAAACAAGTGTTATTCATGGTCACATAGTAAGTTTCAAAGTCCAAACAGTCAGAAACATGCTTTTGTCACAGTTTTGGCAGTTTTGACTGAAAAAATGATTTTTAAGCACAAAACGCTCCCAAAAGCACCTTTTGTCATTTGTAGTTCAAAACATGTGTTATTCATGGTCAAATTGTAAGTTTCAAAGTCCAAACAGTCAGAAACATGCTTTTTTCACAGTTTTGGCACTTTTGACTGACAAAGTGACTTTAAAGCACAAAACGCTCTCTAAAGCACGTTTTGTCATTTGAAGTTCAAAACAAGTGTTATTCATGGTCACATAGTAAGTTTCAAAGTCCAAACAGTCAGAAACATGCTTTTTTAAAAGTTTTGGCACTTTTGACTGACAAAATTATTTTTAAGCACAAAACGCTCCCAAAAGCACCTTTTGTCATTTGTAGTTCAAAACAAGTGTTATTCATGGTCACATAGTAAGTTTCAAAGTCCAAACAGTCAGAAACATGCTTTTTTCAAGCTTTTGGCAGTTTTGACTGACAAAATGACTTTAAAGCACAAAACGCTATCTAAAGCACGTTTTGTCATTTGAAGTTCAAAACAAGTGTTATTCATGGTCACATTGTAAGTTTCAAAGTCCAAACAGTCAGAAACATGCTTTTTTCAAACTTTTGGCAGTTTTGACTGACAAAATGACTTTAAAGCACAAAACGCTATCTAAAGCACGTTTTGTCATTTGAAGTTCAAAACAAGTGTTATTCATGGTCACATTGTAAGTTTCAAAGTCCAAACAGTCAGAAACATGCTTTTTTTCACACTTTTGACTGAAAAAATGATTTTTAAGCACAAAACGCTCTCTAAAGCACGTTTTGTCATTTGTAGTTCAAAACAAGTGTTATTCATGGTCACATAGTAAGTTTCAAAGTCCAAACAGTCAGAAACATGCTTTTTTCACACTTTTGGCAGTTTTGACTGACAAAATGATTTTAAAGTACAAAACACTCCCAAAAGCACCTTTTGTCATTTGTAGTTCAAAACAAGTGTTATTCATGGTCACATAGTAAGTTTCAAAGTCCAAACAGTCAGAAACATGCTTTTTTTCAAACTTTTGGCAGTTTTGACTGACAAAATGACTTTAAAGCACAAAACGCTATCTAAAGCACGTTTTGTCATTTGTAGTTCAAAACAAGTGTTATTCATGGTCACATAGTAAGTTTCAAAGTCCAAACAGTCAGAAACATGCTTTTTTCAAACTTTTGGCAGTTTTGACTGACAAAATGACTTTAAAGCACAAAACGCTATCTAAAGCACGTTTTGTCATTTGAAGTTCAAAACAAGTGTTATTCATGGTCACATAGTAAGTTTCAAAGTCCAAACAGTCAGAAACATGCTTTTTTAAAACTTTTGGCACTTTTGACTGACAAAATTATTTTTAAGCACAAAACGCTCCCAAAAGCACCTTTTGTCATTTGTAGTTCAAAACAAGTGTTATTCATGGTCACATAGTAAGTTTCAAAGTCCAAACAGTCAGAAACATGCTTTTTTCAAACTTTTGACTGAAAAAAATGATTTTTAAGCACAAAACGCTCCCAAAAGCACCTTTTGTCATTTGTAGTTCAAAACATGTGTTATTCATGGTCAAATTGTAAGTTTCAAAGTCCAAACAGTCAGAAACATGCTTTTTTCACACTTTTGACTGACAAAATTATTTTTAAGCACAAAACGCTCCCAAAAGCACCTTTTGTCATTTGTAGTTCAAAACAAGTGTTATTCATGGTCACATAGTAAGTTTCAAAGTCCAAACAGTCAGAAACATGCTTTTTTAAAACTTTCGGCAGTTTTGACTGACAAAATGATTTTAAAGTACAAAACGCTCCCAAAAGCACCTTTTGTCATTTGTAGTTCAAAACAAGTGTTATTCATGGTCACATAGTAAGTTTCAAAGTCCAAACAGTCAGAAACATGCTTTTTTCAAACTTTTGGCAGTTTTGACTGACAAAATGACTTTAAAGCACAAAACGCTATCTAAAGCACGTTTTGTCATTTGAAGTTCAAAACAAGTGTTATTCATGGTCACATAGTAAGTTTCAAAGTCCAAACAGTCAGAAACATGCTTTTTTCACAGTTTTGGCAGTTTTGACTGAAAAAATGATTTTTAAGCACAAAACGCTCCCAAAAGCACCTTTTGTCATTTGTAGTTCAAAACATGTGTTATTCATGGTCAAATTGTAAGTTTCAAAGTCCAAACAGTCAGAAACATGCTTTTTTCACAGTTTTGGCACTTTTGACTGACAAAGTGACTTTAAAGCACAAAACGCTCTCTAAAGTACGTTTTGTCATTTGAAGTTCAAAACAAGTGTTATTCATGGTCACATAGTAAGTTTCAAAGTCCAAACAGTCAGAAACATGCTTTTTTAAAAGTTTTGGCACTTTTGACTGACAAAATTATTTTTAAGCACAAAACGCTCCCAAAAGCACCTTTTGTCATTTGTAGTTCAAAACAAGTGTTATTCATGGTCACATAGTAAGTTTCAAAGTCCAAACAGTCAGAAACATGCTTTTTTCAAACTTTTGGCAGTTTTGACTGACAAAATGACTTTAAAGCACAAAACGCTATCTAAAGCACGTTTTGTCATTTGAAGTTCAAAACAAGTGTTATTCATGGTCACATTGTAAGTTTCAAAGTCCAAACAGTCAGAAACATGCTTTTTTCAAACTTTTGGCAGTTTTGACTGACAAAATGACTTTAAAGCACAAAACGCTATCTAAAGCACGTTTTGTCATTTGAAGTTCAAAACAAGTGTTATTCATGGTCACATTGTAAGTTTCAAAGTCCAAACAGTCAGAAACATGCTTTTTTCACACTTTTGACTGAAAAAATGATTTTTAAGCACAAAACGCTCTCTAAAGCACGTTTTGTCATTTGTAGTTCAAAACAAGTGTTATTCATGGTCACATAGTAAGTTTCAAAGTCCAAACAGTCAGAAACATGCTTTTTTCACACTTTTGGCAGTTTTGACTGACAAAATGATTTTAAAGTACAAAACACTCCCAAAAGCACCTTTTGTCATTTGTAGTTCAAAACAAGTGTTATTCATGGTCACATAGTAAGTTTCAAAGTCCAAACAGTCAGAAACATGCTTTTTTCAAACTTTTGGCAGTTTTGACTGACAAAATGACTTTAAAGCACAAAACGCTATCTAAAGCACGTTTTGTCATTTGAAGTTCAAAACAAGTGTTATTCATGGTCACATAGTAAGTTTCAAAGTCCAAACAGTCAGAAACATGCTTTTTTCACAGTTTTGGCAGTTTTGACTGAAAAAATGATTTTTAAGCACAAAACGCTCCCAAAAGCACCTTTTGTCATTTGTAGTTCAAAACATGTGTTATTCATGGTCAAATTGTAAGTTTCAAAGTCCAAACAGTCAGAAACATGCTTTTTTCACAGTTTTGGCACTTTTGACTGACAAAGTGACTTTAAAGCACAAAACGCTCTCTAAAGCACGTTTTGTCATTTGAAGTTCAAAACAAGTGTTATTCATGGTCACATAGTAAGTTTCAAAGTCCAAACAGTCAGAAACATGCTTTTTTAAAACTTTTGGCACTTTTGACTGACAAAATTATTTTTAAGCACAAAACGCTCCCAAAAGCACCTTTTGTCATTTGTAGTTCAAAACAAGTGTTATTCATGGTCACATTGTAAGTTTCAAAGTCCAAACAGTCAGAAACATGCTTTTTTCAAACTTTTGGCAGTTTTGACTGACAAAATGACTTTAAAGCACAAAACGCTATCTAAAGCACGTTTTGTCATTTGAAGTTCAAAACAAGTGTTATTCATGGTCACATTGTAAGTTTCAAAGTCCAAACAGTCAGAAACATGCTTTTTTCAAACTTTTGGCAGTTTTGACTGACAAAATGACTTTAAAGCACAAAACGCTATCTAAAGCACGTTTTGTCATTTGAAGTTCAAAACAAGTGTTATTCATGGTCACATAGTAAGTTTCAAAGTCCAAACAGTCAGAAACATGCTTTTTTAAAACTTTCGGCAGTTTTGACTGACAAAATGATTTTAAAGTACAAAACGCTCCCAAAAGCACCTTTTGTCATTTGTAGTTCAAAACAAGTGTTATTCATGGTCACATAGTAAGTTTCAAAGTCCAAACAGTCAGAAACATGCTTTTTTCAAACTTTTGGCAGTTTTGACTGACAAAATGACTTTAAAGTACAAAACGCTATCTAAAGCACGTTTTGTCATTTGAAGTTCAAAACAAGTGTTATTCATGGTCACATAGTAAGTTTCAAAGTCCAAACAGTCAGAAACATGCTTTTTTCACAGTTTTGGCAGTTTTGACTGAAAAAATGATTTTTAAGCACAAAACGCTCCCAAAAGCACCTTTTGTCATTTGTAGTTCAAAACATGTGTTATTCATGGTCAAATTGTAAGTTTCAAAGTCCAAACAGTCAGAAACATGCTTTTTTCACAGTTTTGGCACTTTTGACTGACAAAGTGACTTTAAAGCACAAAACGCTCTCTAAAGCACGTTTTGTCATTTGAAGTTCAAAACAAGTGTTATTCATGGTCACATAGTAAGTTTCAAAGTCCAAACAGTCAGAAACATGCTTTTTTCACACTTTTGGCAGTTTTGACTGACAAAATTATTTTTAAGCACAAAACGCTCCCAAAAGCACCTTTTGTCATTTGTAGTTCAAAACAAGTGTTAATCATGGTCACATAGTAAGTTTCAAAGTCCAAACAGTCAGAAACATGATTTTTTCACAGTTTTGGCAGTTTTGACTGAAAAAATGATTTTTAAGCACAAAACGCTCCCAAAAGCACCTTTTGTCATTTGTAGTTCAAAACATGTGTTATTCATGGTCAAATTGTAAGTTTCAAAGTCCAAACAGTCAGAAACATGCTTTTTTCAAACTTTTGGCAGTTTTGACTGACAAAATGACTTTAAAGCACATCTATCTAAAGCACGTTTTGTCATTTGAAGTTCAAAACAAGTGTTATTCATGGTCACATTGTAAGTTTCAAAGTCCAAACAGTCAGAAACATGCTTTTTTCACACTTTTGACTGAAAAAATGATTTTTAAGCACAAAACGCTCTCTAAAGCACGTTTTGTCATTTGTAGTTCAAAACAAGTGTTATTCATGGTCACATAGTAAGTTTCAAAGTCCAAACAGTCAGAAACATGCTTTTTTCACACTTTTGGCAGTTTTGACTGACAAAATGATTTTAAAGTACAAAACACTCCCAAAAGCACCTTTTGTCATTTGTAGTTCAAAACAAGTGTTATTCATGGTCACATAGTAAGTTTCAAAGTCCAAACAGTCAGAAACATGCTTTTTTCAAACTTTTGGCAGTTTTGACTGACAAAATGACTTTAAAGCACAAAACGCTATCTAAAGCACGTTTTGTCATTTGAAGTTCAAAACAAGTGTTATTCATGGTCACATAGTAAGTTTCAAAGTCCAAACAGTCAGAAACATGCTTTTTTCACAGTTTTGGCAGTTTTGACTGAAAAAATGATTTTTAAGCACAAAACGCTCCCAAAAGCACCTTTTGTCATTTGTAGTTCAAAACATGTGTTATTCATGGTCAAATTGTAAGTTTCAAAGTCCAAACAGTCAGAAACATGCTTTTTTCACAGTTTTGGCACTTTTGACTGACAAAGTGACTTTAAAGCACAAAACGCTCTCTAAAGCACGTTTTGTCATTTGAAGTTCAAAACAAGTGTTATTCATGGTCACATAGTAAGTTTCAAAGTCCAAACAGTCAGAAACATGCTTTTTTAAAACTTTTGGCACTTTTGACTGACAAAATTATTTTTAAGCACAAAACGCTCCCAAAAGCACTTTTTGTCATTTGTAGTTCAAAACAAGTGTTATTCATGGTCACATTGTAAGTTTCAAAGTCCAAACAGTCAGAAACATGCTTTTTTCAAACTTTTGGCAGTTTTGACTGACAAAATGACTTTAAAGCACAAAACGCTATCTAAAGCACGTTTTGTCATTTGAAGTTCAAAACAAGTGTTATTCATGGTCACATTGTAAGTTTCAAAGTCCAAACAGTCAGAAACATGCTTTTTTCAAACTTTTGGCAGTTTTGACTGACAAAATGACTTTAAAGCACAAAACGCTATCTAAAGCACGTTTTGTCATTTGAAGTTCAAAACAAGTGTTATTCATGGTCACATAGTAAGTTTCAAAGTCCAAACAGTCAGAAACATGCTTTTTTAAAACTTTCGGCAGTTTTGACTGACAAAATGATTTTAAAGTACAAAACGCTCCCAAAAGCACATTTTGTCATTTGTAGTTCAAAACAAGTGTTATTCATGGTCACATAGTAAGTTTCAAAGTCCAAACAGTCAGAAACATGCTTTTTTCAAACTTTTGGCAGTTTTGACTGACAAAATGACTTTAAAGCACAAAACGCTATCTAAAGCACGTTTTGTCATTTGAAGTTCAAAACAAGTGTTATTCATGGTCACATAGTAAGTTTCAAAGTCCAAACAGTCAGAAACATGCTTTTTTCACAGTTTTGGCAGTTTTGACTGAAAAAATGATTTTTAAGCACAAAACGCTCCCAAAAGCACCTTTTGTCATTTGTAGTTCAAAACATGTGTTATTCATGGTCAAATTGTAAGTTTCAAAGTCCAAACAGTCAGAAACATGCTTTTTTCACAGTTTTGGCACTTTTGACTGACAAAGTGACTTTAAAGCACAAAACGCTCTCTAAAGCACGTTTTGTCATTTGAAGTTCAAAACAAGTGTTATTCATCGTCACATAGTAAGTTTCAAAGTCCAAACAGTCAGAAACATGCTTTTTTCACACTTTTGGCACTTTTGACTGACAAAATTATTTTTAAGCACAAAACGCTCCCAAAAGCACCTTTTGTCATTTGTAGTTCAAAACAAGTGTTATTCATGGTCACATAGTAAGTTTCAAAGTCCAAACAGTCAGAAACATGCTTTTTTCACAGTTTTGGCAGTTTTGACTGAAAAAATGATTTTTAAGCACAAAACGCTCCCAAAAGCACCTTTTGTCATTTGTAGTTCAAAACATGTGTTATTCATGGTCAAATTGTAAGTTTCAAAGTCCAAACAGTCAGAAACATGCTTTTTTCAAACTTTTGGCAGTTTTGACTGACAAAATGACTTTAAAGCACAAAACGCTATCTAAAGCACGTTTTGTCATTTGAAGTTCAAAACAAGTGTTATTCATGGTCACATAGTAAGTTTCAAAGTCCAAACAGTCAGAAACATGCTTTTTTCACAGTTTTGGCAGTTTTGACTGAAAAAATGATTTTTAAGCACAAAACGCTCCCAAAAGCACCTTTTGTCATTTGTAGTTCAAAACATGTGTTATTCATGGTCAAATTGTAAGTTTCAAAGTCCAAACAGTCAGAAACATGCTTTTTTCACAGTTTTGGCACTTTTGACTGACAAAATGACTTTAAAGCACAAAACGCTATCTAAAGCACGTTTTGTCATTTGAAGTTCAAAACAAGTGTTATTCATCGTCACATTGTAAGTTTCAAAGTCCAAACAGTCAGAAACATGCTTTTTTCAAACTTTTGGAACTTTTGACTGACAAAATGACTTTAAAGCACAAAACGCTATCTAAAGCACGTTTTGTCATTTGAAGTTCAAAACAAGTGTTATTCATGGTCACATAGTAAGTTTTAAAGTCCAAACAGTCAGAAACATGCTTTTTTCACAGTTTTGGCAGTTTTGACTGAAAAAATGATTTTTAAGCACAAAACGCTCCCAAAAGCACCTTTTGTCATTTGTAGTTCAAAACATGTGTTATTCATGGTCAAATTGTAAGTTTCAAAGTCCAAACAGTCAGAAACATGCTTTTTTCACAGTTTTGGCACTTTTGACTGACAAAGTGACTTTAAAGCACAAAACGCTCTCTAAAGCACGTTTTGTCATTTGAAGTTCAAAACAAGTGTTATTCATGGTCATAGTAAGTTTCAAAGTCCAAACAGTCAGAAACATGCTTTTTTAAAACTTTTGGCACTTTTGACTGACAAAATTATTTTTAAGCACAAAACGCTCCCAAAAGCACCTTTTGTCATTTGTAGTTCAAAACAAGTGTTATTCATGGTCACATAGTAAGTTTCAAAGTCCAAACAGTCAGAAACATGCTTTTTTCACACTTTTGGCAGTTTTGACTGACAAAATGACTTCAAATGACAAAACGCTCTCTAAAGCACGTTTTGTCATTTGTAGTTCAAAACAAGTGTTATTCATGGTCACATAGTAAGTTTCAAAGTCCAAACAGTCAGAAACATGCTTTTTTCAAACTTTTGGCAGTTTTGACTGACAAAATGACTTTAAAGCACAAAACGCTATCTAAAGCACGTTTTGTCATTTGAAGTTCAAAACAAGTGTTATTCATGGTCACATAGTAAGTTTCAAAGTCCAAACAGTCAGAAACATGCTTTTTTCACAGTTTTGGCAGTTTTGACTGAAAAAATGATTTTTAAGCACAAAACGCTCCCAAAAGCACCTTTTGTCATTTGTAGTTCAAAACATGTGTTATTCATGGTCAAATTGTAAGTTTCAAAGTCCAAACAGTCAGAAACATGCTTTTTTCACAGTTTTGGCACTTTTGACTGACAAAGTGACTTTAAAGCACAAAACGCTCTCTAAAGCACGTTTTGTCATTTGAAGTTCAAAACAAGTGTTATTCATGGTCACATAGTAAGTTTCAAAGTCCAAACAGTCAGAAACATGCTTTTTTAAAACTTTTGGCACTTTTGACTGACAAAATTATTTTTAAGCACAAAACGCTCCCAAAAGCACCTTTTGTCATTTGTAGTTCAAAACAAGTGTTATTCATGGTCACATAGTAAGTTTCAAAGTCCAAACAGTCAGAAACATGCTTTTTTCACACTTTTGGCAGTTTTGACTGACAAAATGACTTTAAAGCACAAAACGCTCTCTAAAGCACGTTTTGTCATTTGTAGTTCAAAACAAGTGTTATTCATGGTCACATAGTAAGTTTCAAAGTCCAAACAGTCAGAAACATGCTTTTTTCAAACTTTTGGCAGTTTTGACTGACAAAATGACTTTAAAGCACAAAACGCTATCTAAAGCACATTTTGTCATTTGAAGTTCAAAACAAGTGTTATTCATGGTCACATAGTAAGTTTCAAAGTCCAAACAGTCAGAAACATGCTTTTTTAAAACTTTTGGCACTTTTGACTGACAAAATTATTTTTAAGCACTTAACGCTCCCAAAAGCACCTTTTGTCATTTGTAGTTCAAAACAAGTGTTATTCATGGTCACATAAGTTTCAAAGTCCAAACAGTCAGAAACATGCTTTTTTCACACTTTTGACTGAAAAAATGATTTTTAAGCACAAAACGCTCCCAAAAGCACCTTTTGTCATTTGTAGTTCAAAACATGTGTTATTCATGGTCAAATTGTAAGTTTCAAAGTCCAAACAGTCAGAAACATGCTTTTTTCACACTTTTGACTGACAAAATTATTTTTAAGCACAAAACGCTCCCAAAAGCACCTTTTGTCATTTGTAGTTCAAAACAAGTGTTATTCATGGTCACATAGTAAGTTTCAAAGTCCAAACAGTCAGAAACATGCTTTTTTAAAACTTTCGGCAGTTTTGACTGACAAAATGATTTTAAAGTACAAAACGCTCCCAAAAGCACCTTTTGTCATTTGTAGTTCAAAACAAGTGTTATTCATGGTCACATAGTAAGTTTCAAAGTCCAAACAGTCAGAAACATGCTTTTTTCACAGTTTTGGCAGTTTTGACTGAAAAAATGATTTTTAAGCACAAAACGCTCCCAAAAGCACCTTTTGTCATTTGTAGTTCAAAACAAGTGTTATTCATGGTCACATAGTAAGTTTCAAAGTCCAAACAGTCAGAAACATGCTTTTTTCAAGCTTTTGGCAGTTTTGACTGACAAAATGACTTTAAAGCACAAAACGCTATCTAAAGCACGTTTTGTCATTTGAAGTTCAAAACAAGTGTTATTCATGGTCACATTGTAAGTTTCAAAGTCCAAACAGTCAGAAACATGCTTTTTTCAAACTTTTGGCAGTTTTGACTGACAAAATGACTTTAAAGCACAAAACGCTATCTAAAGCACGTTTTGTCATTTGAAGTTCAAAACAAGTGTTATTCATGGTCACATAGTAAGTTTCAAAGTCCAAACAGTCAGAAACATGCTTTTTTTCACACTTTTGACTGAAAAAATGATTTTTAAGCACAAAACGCTCTCTAAAGCACGTTTTGTCATTTGTAGTTCAAAACAAGTGTTATTCATGGTCACATAGTAAGTTTCAAAGTCCAAACAGTCAGAAACATGCTTTTTTCACACTTTTGGCAGTTTTGACTGACAAAATGATTTTAAAGTACAAAACACTCCCAAAAGCACCTTTTGTCATTTGTAGTTCAAAACAAGTGTTATTCATGGTCACATAGTAAGTTTCAAAGTCCAAACAGTCAGAAACATGCTTTTTTCAAACTTTTGGCAGTTTTGACTGACAAAATGACTTTAAAGCACAAAACGCTATCTAAAGCACGTTTTGTCATTTGTAGTTCAAAACAAGTGTTATTCATGGTCACATAGTAAGTTTCAAAGTCCAAACAGTCAGAAACATGCTTTTTTCAAACTTTTGGCAGTTTTGACTGACAAAATGACTTTAAAGCACAAAACGCTATCTAAAGCACGTTTTGTCATTTGAAGTTCAAAACAAGTGTTATTCATGGTCACATAGTAAGTTTCAAAGTCCAAACAGTCAGAAACATGCTTTTTTAAAACTTTTGGCACTTTTGACTGACAAAATTATTTTTAAGCACAAAACGCTCCCAAAAGCACCTTTTGTCATTTGTAGTTCAAAACAAGTGTTATTCATGGTCACATAGTAAGTTTCAAAGTCCAAACAGTCAGAAACATGCTTTTTTCAAACTTTTGACTGAAAAAAATGATTTTTAAGCACAAAACGCTCCCAAAAGCACCTTTTGTCATTTGTAGTTCAAAACATGTGTTATTCATGGTCAAATTGTAAGTTTCAAAGTCCAAACAGTCAGAAACATGCTTTTTTCACACTTTTGACTGACAAAATTATTTTTAAGCACAAAACGCTCCCAAAAGCACCTTTTGTCATTTGTAGTTCAAAACAAGTGTTATTCATGGTCACATAGTAAGTTTCAAAGTCCAAACAGTCAGAAACATGCTTTTTTAAAACTTTCGGCAGTTTTGACTGACAAAATGATTTTAAAGTACAAAACGCTCCCAAAAGCACCTTTTGTCATTTGTAGTTCAAAACAAGTGTTATTCATGGTCACATAGTAAGTTTCAAAGTCCAAACAGTCAGAAACATGCTTTTTTCAAACTTTTGGCAGTTTTGACTGACAAAATGACTTTAAAGCACAAAACGCTATCTAAAGCACGTTTTGTCATTTGAAGTTCAAAACAAGTGTTATTCATGGTCACATAGTAAGTTTCAAAGTCCAAACAGTCAGAAACATGCTTTTTTCACAGTTTTGGCAGTTTTGACTGAAAAAATGATTTTTAAGCACAAAACGCTCCCAAAAGCACCTTTTGTCATTTGTAGTTCAAAACATGTGTTATTCATGGTCAAATTGTAAGTTTCAAAGTCCAAACAGTCAGAAACATGCTTTTTTCACAGTTTTGGCACTTTTGACTGACAAAGTGACTTTAAAGCACAAAACGCTCTCTAAAGCACGTTTTGTCATTTGAAGTTCAAAACAAGTGTTATTCATGGTCACATAGTAAGTTTCAAAGTCCAAACAGTCAGAAACATGCTTTTTTAAATGTTTTGGCACTTTTGACTGACAAAATTATTTTTAAGCACAAAACGCTCCCAAAAGCACCTTTTGTCATTTGTAGTTCAAAACAAGTGTTATTCATGGTCACATAGTAAGTTTCAAAGTCCAAACAGTCAGAAACATGCTTTTTTCAAACTTTTGGCAGTTTTGACTGACAAAATGACTTTAAAGCACAAAACGCTATCTAAAGCACGTTTTGTCATTTGAAGTTCAAAACAAGTGTTATTCATGGTCACATTGTAAGTTTCAAAGTCCAAACAGTCAGAAACATGCTTTTTTCAAACTTTTGGCAGTTTTGACTGACAAAATGACTTTAAAGCACAAAACGCTATCTAAAGCACGTTTTGTCATTTGAAGTTCAAAACAAGTGTTATTCATGGTCACATTGTAAGTTTCAAAGTCCAAACAGTCAGAAACATGCTTTTTTCACACTTTTGACTGAAAAAATGATTTTTAAGCACAAAACGCTCTCTAAAGCACGTTTTGTCATTTGTAGTTCAAAACAAGTGTTATTCATGGTCACATAGTAAGTTTCAAAGTCCAAACAGTCAGAAACATGCTTTTTTCACACTTTTGGCAGTTTTGACTGACAAAATGATTTTAAAGTACAAAACACTCCCAAAAGCACCTTTTGTCATTTGTAGTTCAAAACAAGTGTTATTCATGGTCACATAGTAAGTTTCAAAGTCCAAACAGTCAGAAACATGCTTTTTTCAAACTTTTGGCAGTTTTGACTGACAAAATGACTTTAAAGCACAAAACGCTATCTAAAGCACGTTTTGTCATTTGAAGTTCAAAACAAGTGTTATTCATGGTCACATAGTAAGTTTCAAAGTCCAAACAGTCAGAAACATGCTTTTTTCACAGTTTTGGCAGTTTTGACTGAAAAAATGATTTTTAAGCACAAAACGCTCCCAAAAGCACCTTTTGTCATTTGTAGTTCAAAACATGTGTTATTCATGGTCAAATTGTAAGTTTCAAAGTCCAAACAGTCAGAAACATGCTTTTTTCACAGTTTTTGCACTTTTGACTGACAAAGTGACTTTAAAGCACAAAACGCTCTCTAAAGCACGTTTTGTCATTTGAAGTTCAAAACAAGTGTTATTCATGGTCACATAGTAAGTTTCAAAGTCCAAACAGTCAGAAACATGCTTTTTTAAAACTTTTGGCACTTTTGACTGACAAAATTATTTTTAAGCACAAAACGCTCCCAAAAGCACCTTTTGTCATTTGTAGTTCAAAACAAGTGTTATTCATGGTCACATTGTAAGTTTCAAAGTCCAAACAGTCAGAAACATGCTTTTTTCAAACTTTTGGCAGTTTTGACTGACAAAATGACTTTAAAGCACAAAACGCTATCTAAAGCACGTTTTGTCATTTGAAGTTCAAAACAAGTGTTATTCATGGTCACATTGTAAGTTTCAAAGTCCAAACAGTCAGAAACATGCTTTTTTCAAACTTTTGGCAGTTTTGACTGACAAAATGACTTTTAAGCACAAAACGCTCCCAAAAGCACCTTTTGTCATTTGTAGTTCAAAACAAGTGTTATTCATGGTCACATAGTAAGTTTCAAAGTCCAAACAGTCAGAAACATGCTTTTTTAAAACTTTCGGCAGTTTTGACTGACAAAATGATTTTAAAGTACAAAACGCTCCCAAAAGCACCTTTTGTCATTTGTAGTTCAAAACAAGTGTTATTCATGGTCACATAGTAAGTTTCAAAGTCCAAACAGTCAGAAACATGCTTTTTTCAAACTTTTGGCAGTTTTGACTGACAAAATGACTTTAAAGCACAAAACGCTATCTAAAGCACGTTTTGTCATTTGAAGTTCAAAACAAGTGTTATTCATGGTCACATAGTAAGTTTCAAAGTCCAAACAGTCAGAAACATGCTTTTTTCACAGTTTTGGCAGTTTTGACTGAAAAAATGATTTTTAAGCACAAAACGCTCCCAAAAGCACCTTTTGTCATTTGTAGTTCAAAACATGTGTTATTCATGGTCAAATTGTAAGTTTCAAAGTCCAAACAGTCAGAAACATGCTTTTTTCACAGTTTTGGCACTTTTGACTGACAAAGTGACTTTAAAGCACAAAACGCTCTCTAAAGCACGTTTTGTCATTTGAAGTTCAAAACAAGTGTTATTCATGGTCACATAGTAAGTTTCAAAGTCCAAACAGTCAGAAACATGCTTTTTTAAATGTTTTGGCACTTTTGACTGACAAAATTATTTTTAAGCACAAAACGCTCCCAAAAGCACCTTTTGTCATTTGTAGTTCAAAACAAGTGTTATTCATGGTCACATAGTAAGTTTCAAAGTCCAAACAGTCAGAAACATGCTTTTTTCAAACTTTTGGCAGTTTTGACTGACAAAATGACTTTAAAGCACAAAACGCTATCTAAAGCACGTTTTGTCATTTGAAGTTCAAAACAAGTGTTATTCATGGTCACATTGTAAGTTTCAAAGTCCAAACAGTCAGAAACATGCTTTTTTCAAACTTTTGGCAGTTTTGACTGACAAAATGACTTTAAAGCACAAAACGCTATCTAAAGCACGTTTTGTCATTTGAAGTTCAAAACAAGTGTTATTCATGGTCACATTGTAAGTTTCAAAGTCCAAACAGTCAGAAACATGCTTTTTTCACACTTTTGACTGAAAAAATGATTTTTAAGCACAAAACGCTCTCTAAAGCACGTTTTGTCATTTGTAGTTCAAAACAAGTGTTATTCATGGTCACATAGTAAGTTTCAAAGTCCAAACAGTCAGAAACATGCTTTTTTCACACTTTTGGCAGTTTTGACTGACAAAATGATTTTAAAGTACAAAACACTCCCAAAAGCACCTTTTGTCATTTGTAGTTCAAAACAAGTGTTATTCATGGTCACATAGTAAGTTTCAAAGTCCAAACAGTCAGAAACATGCTTTTTTCAAACTTTTGGCAGTTTTGACTGACAAAATGACTTTAAAGCACAAAACGCTATCTAAAGCACGTTTTGTCATTTGAAGTTCAAAACAAGTGTTATTCATGGTCACATAGTAAGTTTCAAAGTCCAAACAGTCAGAAACATGCTTTTTTCACAGTTTTGGCAGTTTTGACTGAAAAAATGATTTTTAAGCACAAAACGCTCCCAAAAGCACCTTTTGTCATTTGTAGTTCAAAACATGTGTTATTCATGGTCAAATTGTAAGTTTCAAAGTCCAAACAGTCAGAAACATGCTTTTTTCACAGTTTTTGCACTTTTGACTGACAAAGTGACTTTAAAGCACAAAACGCTCTCTAAAGCACGTTTTGTCATTTGAAGTTCAAAACAAGTGTTATTCATGGTCACATAGTAAGTTTCAAAGTCCAAACAGTCAGAAACATGCTTTTTTAAAACTTTTGGCACTTTTGACTGACAAAATTATTTTTAAGCACAAAACGCTCCCAAAAGCACCTTTTGTCATTTGTAGTTCAAAACAAGTGTTATTCATGGTCACATTGTAAGTTTCAAAGTCCAAACAGTCAGAAACATGCTTTTTTCAAACTTTTGGCAGTTTTGACTGACAAAATGACTTTAAAGCACAAAACGCTATCTAAAGCACGTTTTGTCATTTGAAGTTCAAAACAAGTGTTATTCATGGTCACATTGTAAGTTTCAAAGTCCAAACAGTCAGAAACATGCTTTTTTCAAACTTTTGGCAGTTTTGACTGACAAAATGACTTTAAAGCACAAAACGCTATCTAAAGCACGTTTTGTCATTTGAAGTTCAAAACAAGTGTTATTCATGGTCACATAGTAAGTTTCAAAGTCCAAACAGTCAGAAACATGCTTTTTTAAAACTTTCGGCAGTTTTGACTGACAAAATGATTTTAAAGTACAAAACGCTCCCAAAAGCACCTTTTGTCATTTGTAGTTCAAAACAAGTGTTATTCATGGTCACATAGTAAGTTTCAAAGTCCAAACAGTCAGAAACATGCTTTTTTCAAACTTTTGGCAGTTTTGACTGACAAAATGACTTTAAAGCACAAAACGCTATCTAAAGCACGTTTTGTCATTTGAAGTTCAAAACAAGTGTTATTCATGGTCATAGTAAGTTTCAAAGTCCAAACAGTCAGAAACATGCTTTTTTAAAACTTTTGGCACTTTTGACTGACAAAATGATTTTTAAGCACAAAACGCTCCCAAAAGCACCTTTTGTCATTTGTAGTTCAAAACAAGTGTTATTCATGGTCACATAGTAAGTTTCAAAGTCCAAACAGTCAGAAACATGCTTTTTTCACACTTTTGGCAGTTTTGACTGACAAAATGACTTCAAATGACAAAACGCTCTCTAAAGCACGTTTTGTCATTTGTAGTTCAAAACAAGTGTTATTCATGGTCACATAGTAAGTTTCAAAGTCCAAACAGTCAGAAACATGCTTTTTTCACACTTTTGGCACTTTTGACTGACAAAATTATTTTTAAGCACAAAACGCTCCCAAAAGCACCTTTTGTCATTTGTAGTTCAAAACAAGTGTTATTCATGGTCACATAGTAAGTTTCAAAGTCCAAACAGTCAGAAACATGCTTTTTTCACAGTTTTGGCAGTTTTGACTGAAAAAATGATTTTTAAGCACAAAACGCTCCCAAAAGCACCTTTTGTCATTTGTAGTTCAAAACATGTGTTATTCATGGTCAAATTGTAAGTTTCAAAGTCCAAACAGTCAGAAACATGCTTTTTTCAAACTTTTGGCAGTTTTGACTGACAAAATGACTTTAAAGCACATCTATCTAAAGCACGTTTTGTCATTTGAAGTTCAAAACAAGTGTTATTCATGGTCACATTGTAAGTTTCAAAGTCCAAACAGTCAGAAACATGCTTTTTTCACACTTTTGACTGAAAAAATGATTTTTAAGCACAAAACGCTCTCTAAAGCACGTTTTGTCATTTGTAGTTCAAAACAAGTGTTATTCATGGTCACATAGTAAGTTTCAAAGTCCAAACAGTCAGAAACATGCTTTTTTCACACTTTTGGCAGTTTTGACTGACAAAATGATTTTAAAGTACAAAACACTCCCAAAAGCACCTTTTGTCATTTGTAGTTCAAAACAAGTGTTATTCATGGTCACATAGTAAGTTTCAAAGTCCAAACAGTCAGAAACATGCTTTTTTCAAACTTTTGGCAGTTTTGACTGACAAAATGACTTTAAAGCACAAAACGCTATCTAAAGCACGTTTTGTCATTTGAAGTTCAAAACAAGTGTTATTCATGGTCACATAGTAAGTTTCAAAGTCCAAACAGTCAGAAACATGCTTTTTTCACAGTTTTGGCAGTTTTGACTGAAAAAATGATTTTTAAGCACAAAACGCTCCCAAAAGCACCTTTTGTCATTTGTAGTTCAAAACATGTGTTATTCATGGTCAAATTGTAAGTTTCAAAGTCCAAACAGTCAGAAACATGCTTTTTTCACAGTTTTGGCACTTTTGACTGACAAAGTGACTTTAAAGCACAAAACGCTCTCTAAAGCACGTTTTGTCATTTGTAGTTCAAAACAAGTGTTATTCATGGTCACATAGTAAGTTTCAAAGTCCAAACAGTCAGAAACATGCTTTTTTAAAACTTTTGGCACTTTTGACTGACAAAATTATTTTTAAGCACAAAACGCTCCCAAAAGCACCTTTTGTCATTTGTAGTTCAAAACAAGTGTTATTCATGGTCACATTGTAAGTTTCAAAGTCCAAACAGTCAGAAACATGCTTTTTTCAAACTTTTGGCAGTTTTGACTGACAAAATGACTTTAAAGCACAAAACGCTATCTAAAGCACGTTTTGTCATTTGAAGTTCAAAACAAGTGTTATTCATGGTCACATTGTAAGTTTCAAAGTCCAAACAGTCAGAAACATGCTTTTTTCAAACTTTTGGCAGTTTTGACTGACAAAATGACTTTAAAGCACAAAACGCTATCTAAAGCACGTTTTGTCATTTGAAGTTCAAAACAAGTGTTATTCATGGTCACATAGTAAGTTTCAAAGTCCAAACAGTCAGAAACATGCTTTTTTCACAGTTTTGGCAGTTTTGACTGAAAAAATGATTTTTAAGCACAAAACGCTCCCAAAAGCACCTTTTGTCATTTGTAGTTCAAAACATGTGTTATTCATGGTCAAATTGTAAGTTTCAAAGTCCAAACAGTCAGAAACATGCTTTTTTCACAGTTTTGGCACTTTTGACTGACAAAGTGACTTTAAAGCACAAAACGCTCTCTAAAGCACGTTTTGTCATTTGAAGTTCAAAACAAGTGTTATTCATGGTCACATAGTAAGTTTCAAAGTCCAAACAGTCAGAAACATGCTTTTTTAAAACTTTTGGCACTTTTGACTGACAAAATTATTTTTAAGCACAAAACGCTCCCAAAAGCACCTTTTGTCATTTGTAGTTCAAAACAAGTGTTATTCATGGTCACATAGTAAGTTTCAAAGTCCAAACAGTCAGAAACATGCTTTTTTCAAACTTTTGGCAGTTTTGACTGACAAAATGACTTTAAAGCACAAAACGCTATCTAAAGCACGTTTTGTCATTTGAAGTTCAAAACAAGTGTTATTCATGGTCACATTGTAAGTTTCAAAGTCCAAACAGTCAGAAACATGCTTTTTTCAAACTTTTGGCAGTTTTGACTGACAAAATGACTTTAAAGCACAAAACGCTATCTAAAGCACGTTTTGTCATTTGAAGTTCAAAACAAGTGTTATTCATGGTCACATAGTAAGTTTCAAAGTCCAAACAGTCAGAAACATGCTTTTTTAAAACTTTCGGCAGTTTTGACTGACAAAATGATTTTAAAGTACAAAACGCTCCCAAAAGCACCTTTTGTCATTTGAAGTTCAAAACAAGTGTTATTCATGGTCACATAGTAAGTTTCAAAGTCCAAACAGTCAGAAACATGCTTTTTTCAAACTTTTGGCAGTTTTGACTGACAAAATGACTTTAAAGCACAAAACGCTATCTAAAGCACGTTTTGTCATTTGAAGTTCAAAACAAGTGTTATTCATGGTCACATAGTAAGTTTCAAAGTCCAAACAGTCAGAAACATGCTTTTTTCACAGTTTTGGCAGTTTTGACTGAAAAAATGATTTTTAAGCACAAAACGCTCCCAAAAGCACCTTTTGTCATTTGTAGTTCAAAACATGTGTTATTCATGGTCAAATTGTAAGTTTCAAAGTCCAAACAGTCAGAAACATGCTTTTTTCACAGTTATGGCACTTTTGACTGACAAAGTGACTTTAAAGCACAAAACGCTCTCTAAAGCACGTTTTGTCATTTGTAGTTCAAAACAAGTGTTATTCATGGTCACATAGTAAGTTTCAAAGTCCAAACAGTCAGAAACATGCTTTTTTCACACTTTTGGCACTTTTGACTGACAAAATTATTTTTAAGCACAAAACGCTCCCAAAAGCACCTTTTGTCATTTGTAGTTCAAAACAAGTGTTATTCATGGTCACATAGTAAGTTTCAAAGTCCAAACAGTCAGAAACATGCTTCTTTCACAGTTTTGGCAGTTTTGACTGAAAAAATGATTTTTAAGCACAAAACGCTCCCAAAAGCACCTTTTGTCATTTGTAGTTCAAAACATGTGTTATTCATGGTCAAATTGTAAGTTTCAAAGTCCAAACAGTCAGAAACATGCTTTTTTCAAACTTTTGGCAGTTTTGACTGACAAAATGACTTTAAAGCACATCTATCTAAAGCACGTTTTGTCATTTGAAGTTCAAAACAAGTGTTATTCATGGTCACATTGTAAGTTTCAAAGTCCAAACAGTCAGAAACATGCTTTTTTCACACTTTTGACTGAAAAAATGATTTTTAAGCACAAAACGCTCTCTAAAGCACGTTTTGTCATTTGTAGTTCAAAACAAGTGTTATTCATGGTCACATAGTAAGTTTCAAAGTCCAAACAGTCAGAAACATGCTTTTTTCACACTTTTGGCAGTTTTGACTGACAAAATGATTTTAAAGTACAAAACACTCCCAAAAGCACCTTTTGTCATTTGTAGTTCAAAACAAGTGTTATTCATGGTCACATAGTAAGTTTCAAAGTCCAAACAGTCAGAAACATGCTTTTTTCAAACTTTTGGCAGTTTTGACTGACAAAATGACTTTAAAGCACAAAACGCTATCTAAAGCACGTTTTGTCATTTGAAGTTCAAAACAAGTGTTATTCATGGTCACATAGTAAGTTTCAAAGTCCAAACAGTCAGAAACATGCTTTTTTCACAGTTTTGGCAGTTTTGACTGAAAAAATGATTTTTAAGCACAAAACGCTCCCAAAAGCACCTTTTGTCATTTGTAGTTCAAAACATGTGTTATTCATGGTCAAATTGTAAGTTTCAAAGTCCAAACAGTCAGAAACATGCTTTTTTCACAGTTTTGGCACTTTTGACTGACAAAGTGACTTTAAAGCACAAAACGCTCTCTAAAGCACGTTTTGTCATTTGAAGTTCAAAACAAGTGTTATTCATGGTCACATAGTAAGTTTCAAAGTCCAAACAGTCAGAAACATGCTTTTTTCAAACTTTTGACTGAAAAAAATGATTTTTAAGCACAAAACGCTCCCAAAAGCACCTTTTGTCATTTGTAGTTCAAAACATGTGTTATTCATGGTCAAATTGTAAGTTTCAAAGTCCAAACAGTCAGAAACATGCTTTTTTCACACTTTTGACTGACAAAATTATTTTTAAGCACAAAACGCTCCCAAAAGCACCTTTTGTCATTTGTAGTTCAAAACAAGTGTTATTCATGGTCACATAGTAAGTTTCAAAGTCCAAACAGTCAGAAACATGCTTTTTTAAAACTTTCGGCAGTTTTGACTGACAAAATGATTTTAAAGTACAAAACGCTCCCAAAAGCACCTTTTGTCATTTGTAGTTCAAAACAAGTGTTATTCATGGTCACATAGTAAGTTTCAAAGTCCAAACAGTCAGAAACATGCTTTTTTCAAACTTTTGGCAGTTTTGACTGACAAAATGACTTTAAAGCACAAAACGCTATCTAAAGCACGTTTTGTCATTTGAAGTTCAAAACAAGTGTTATTCATGGTCACATAGTAAGTTTCAAAGTCCAAACAGTCAGAAACATGCTTTTTTCACAGTTTTGGCAGTTTTGACTGAAAAAATGATTTTTAAGCACAAAACGCTCCCAAAAGCACCTTTTGTCATTTGTAGTTCAAAACATGTGTTATTCATGGTCAAATTGTAAGTTTCAAAGTCCAAACAGTCAGAAACATGCTTTTTTCACAGTTTTGGCACTTTTGACTGACAAAGTGACTTTAAAGCACAAAACGCTCTCTAAAGCACGTTTTGTCATTTGAAGTTCAAAACAAGTGTTATTCATGGTCACATAGTAAGTTTCAAAGTCCAAACAGTCAGAAACATGCTTTTTTAAATGTTTTGGCACTTTTGACTGACAAAATTATTTTTAAGCACAAAACGCTCCCAAAAGCACCTTTTGTCATTTGTAGTTCAAAACAAGTGTTATTCATGGTCACATAGTAAGTTTCAAAGTCCAAACAGTCAGAAACATGCTTTTTTCAAACTTTTGGCAGTTTTGACTGACAAAATGACTTTAAAGCACAAAACGCTATCTAAAGCACGTTTTGTCATTTGAAGTTCAAAACAAGTGTTATTCATGGTCACATTGTAAGTTTCAAAGTCCAAACAGTCAGAAACATGCTTTTTTCAAACTTTTGGCAGTTTTGACTGACAAAATGACTTTAAAGCACAAAACGCTATCTAAAGCACGTTTTGTCATTTGAAGTTCAAAACAAGTGTTATTCATGGTCACATTGTAAGTTTCAAAGTCCAAACAGTCAGAAACATGCTTTTTTCACACTTTTGACTGAAAAAATGATTTTTAAGCACAAAACGCTCTCTAAAGCACGTTTTGTCATTTGTAGTTCAAAACAAGTGTTATTCATGGTCACATAGTAAGTTTCAAAGTCCAAACAGTCAGAAACATGCTTTTTTCACACTTTTGGCAGTTTTGACTGACAAAATGATTTTAAAGTACAAAACACTCCCAAAAGCACCTTTTGTCATTTGTAGTTCAAAACAAGTGTTATTCATGGTCACATAGTAAGTTTCAAAGTCCAAACAGTCAGAAACATGCTTTTTTCAAACTTTTGGCAGTTTTGACTGACAAAATGACTTTAAAGCACAAAACGCTATCTAAAGCACGTTTTGTCATTTGAAGTTCAAAACAAGTGTTATTCATGGTCACATAGTAAGTTTCAAAGTCCAAACAGTCAGAAACATGCTTTTTTCACAGTTTTGGCAGTTTTGACTGAAAAAATGATTTTTAAGCACAAAACGCTCCCAAAAGCACCTTTTGTCATTTGTAGTTCAAAACATGTGTTATTCATGGTCAAATTGTAAGTTTCAAAGTCCAAACAGTCAGAAACATGCTTTTTTCACAGTTTTGGCACTTTTGACTGACAAAGTGACTTTAAAGCACAAAACGCTCTCTAAAGCACGTTTTGTCATTTGAAGTTCAAAACAAGTGTTATTCATGGTCACATAGTAAGTTTCAAAGTCCAAACAGTCAGAAACATGCTTTTTTAAAACTTTTGGCACTTTTGACTGACAAAATTATTTTTAAGCACAAAACGCTCCCAAAAGCACCTTTTGTCATTTGTAGTTCAAAACAAGTGTTATTCATGGTCACATTGTAAGTTTCAAAGTCCAAACAGTCAGAAACATGCTTTTTTCAAACTTTTGGCAGTTTTGACTGACAAAATGACTTTAAAGCACAAAACGCTATCTAAAGCACGTTTTGTCATTTGAAGTTCAAAACAAGTGTTATTCATGGTCACATTGTAAGTTTCAAAGTCCAAACAGTCAGAAACATGCTTTTTTCAAACTTTTGGCAGTTTTGACTGACAAAATGACTTTAAAGCACAAAACGCTATCTAAAGCACGTTTTGTCATTTGAAGTTCAAAACAAGTGTTATTCATGGTCACATAGTAAGTTTCAAAGTCCAAACAGTCAGAAACATGCTTTTTTAAAACTTTCGGCAGTTTTGACTGACAAAATGATTTTAAAGTACAAAACGCTCCCAAAAGCACCTTTTGTCATTTGTAGTTCAAAACAAGTGTTATTCATGGTCACATAGTAAGTTTCAAAGTCCAAACAGTCAGAAACATGCTTTTTTCAAACTTTTGGCAGTTTTGACTGACAAAATGACTTTAAAGCACAAAACGCTATCTAAAGCACGTTTTGTCATTTGAAGTTCAAAACAAGTGTTATTCATGGTCACATAGTAAGTTTCAAAGTCCAAACAGTCAGAAACATGCTTTTTTCACAGTTTTGGCAGTTTTGACTGAAAAAATGATTTTTAAGCACAAAACGCTCCCAAAAGCACCTTTTGTCATTTGTAGTTCAAAACATGTGTTATTCATGGTCAAATTGTAAGTTTCAAAGTCCAAACAGTCAGAAACATGCTTTTTTCACAGTTTTGGCACTTTTGACTGACAAAGTGACTTTAAAGCACAAAACGCTCTCTAAAGCACGTTTTGTCATTTGAAGTTCAAAACAAGTGTTATTCATCGTCACATAGTAAGTTTCAAAGTCCAAACAGTCAGAAACATGCTTTTTTCACACTTTTGGCACTTTTGACTGACAAAATTATTTTTAAGCACAAAACGCTCCCAAAAGCACCTTTTGTCATTTGTAGTTCAAAACAAGTGTTATTCATGGTCACATAGTAAGTTTCAAAGTCCAAACAGTCAGAAACATGCTTTTTTCACAGTTTTGGCAGTTTTGACTGAAAAAATGATTTTTAAGCACAAAACGCTCCCAAAAGCACCTTTTGTCATTTGTAGTTCAAAACATGTGTTATTCATGGTCAAATTGTAAGTTTCAAAGTCCAAACAGTCAGAAACATGCTTTTTTCAAACTTTTGGCAGTTTTGACTGACAAAATGACTTTAAAGCACATCTATCTAAAGCACGTTTTGTCATTTGAAGTTCAAAACAAGTGTTATTCATGGTCACATTGTAAGTTTCAAAGTCCAAACAGTCAGAAACATGCTTTTTTCACACTTTTGACTGAAAAAATGATTTTTAAGCACAAAACGCTCTCTAAAGCACGTTTTGTCATTTGTAGTTCAAAACAAGTGTTATTCATGGTCACATAGTAAGTTTCAAAGTCCAAACAGTCAGAAACATGCTTTTTTCACACTTTTGGCAGTTTTGACTGACAAAATGACTTTAAAGCACAAAACGCTATCTAAAGCACGTTTTGTCATTTGAAGTTCAAAACAAGTGTTATTCATGGTCACATAGTAAGTTTCAAAGTCCAAACAGTCAGAAACATGCTTTTTTCACAGTTTTGGCAGTTTTGACTGACAAAATGACTTTAAAGCACAAAACGCTATCTAAAGCACGTTTTGTCATTTGAAGTTCAAAACAAGTGTTATTCATGGTCACATAGTAAGTTTCAAAGTCCAAACAGTCAGAAACATGCTTTTTTCAAACTTTTGGCAGTTTTGACTGACAAAATGACTTTAAAGCACAAAACGCTATCTAAAGCACGTTTTGTCATTTGAAGTTCAAAACAAGTGTTATTCATGGTCACATAGTAAGTTTCAAAGTCCAAACAGTCAGAAACATGCTTTTTTCACAGTTTTGGCAGTTTTGACTGAAAAAATGATTTTTAAGCACAAAACGCTCCCAAAAGCACCTTTTGTCATTTGTAGTTCAAAACATGTGTTATTCATGGTCAAATTGTAAGTTTCAAAGTCCAAACAGTCAGAAACATGCTTTTTTCACAGTTTTGGCACTTTTGACTGACAAAGTGACTTTAAAGCACAAAACGCTCTCTAAAGCACGTTTTGTCATTTGAAGTTCAAAACAAGTGTTATTCATGGTCACATAGTAAGTTTCAAAGTCCAAACAGTCAGAAACATGCTTTTTTAAAACTTTTGGCACTTTTGACTGACAAAATTATTTTTAAGCACAAAACGCTCCCAAAAGCACCTTTTGTCATTTGTAGTTCAAAACAAGTGTTATTCATGGTCACATTGTAAGTTTCAAAGTCCAAACAGTCAGAAACATGCTTTTTTCAAACTTTTGGCAGTTTTGACTGACAAAATGACTTTAAAGCACAAAACGCTATCTAAAGCACGTTTTGTCATTTGAAGTTCAAAACAAGTGTTATTCATGGTCACATTGTAAGTTTCAAAGTCCAAACAGTCAGAAACATGCTTTTTTCAAACTTTTGGCAGTTTTGACTGACAAAATGACTTTAAAGCACAAAACGCTATCTAAAGCACGTTTTGTCATTTGAAGTTCAAAACAAGTGTTATTCATGGTCACATAGTAAGTTTCAAAGTCCAAACAGTCAGAAACATGCTTTTTTCACAGTTTTGGCAGTTTTGACTGAAAAAATGATTTTTAAGCACAAAACGCTCCCAAAAGCACCTTTTGTCATTTGTAGTTCAAAACAAGTGTTATTCATGGTCACATTGTAAGTTTCAAAGTCCAAACAGTCAGAAACATGCTTTTTTCAAACTTTTGGCAGTTTTGACTGACAAAATGACTTTAAAGCACAAAACGCTATCTAAAGCACGTTTTGTCATTTGAAGTTCAAAACAAGTGTTATTCATGGTCACATTGTAAGTTTCAAAGTCCAAACAGTCAGAAACATGCTTTTTTCAAACTTTTGGCAGTTTTGACTGACAAAATGACTTTAAAGCACAAAACGCTATCTAAAGCACGTTTTGTCATTTGAAGTTCAAAACAAGTGTTATTCATGGTCACATAGTAAGTTTCAAAGTCCAAACAGTCAGAAACATGCTTTTTTAAAACTTTCGGCAGTTTTGACTGACAAAATGATTTTAAAGTACAAAACGCTCCCAAAAGCACCTTTTGTCATTTGTAGTTCAAAACAAGTGTTATTCATGGTCACATAGTAAGTTTCAAAGTCCAAACAGTCAGAAACATGCTTTTTTCAAACTTTTGGCAGTTTTGACTGACAAAATGACTTTAAAGCACAAAACGCTATCTAAAGCACGTTTTGTCATTTGAAGTTCAAAACAAGTGTTATTCATGGTCACATAGTAAGTTTCAAAGTCCAAACAGTCAGAAACATGCTTTTTTCACAGTTTTGGCAGTTTTGACTGAAAAAATGATTTTTAAGCACAAAACGCTCCCAAAAGCACCTTTTGTCATTTGTAGTTCAAAACATGTGTTATTCATGGTCAAATTGTAAGTTTCAAAGTCCAAACAGTCAGAAACATGCTTTTTTCACAGTTTTGGCACTTTTGACTGACAAAGTGACTTTAAAGCACAAAACGCTCTCTAAAGCACGTTTTGTCATTTGTAGTTCAAAACAAGTGTTATTCATGGTCACATAGTAAGTTTCAAAGTCCAAACAGTCAGAAACATGCTTTTTTCACACTTTTGGCACTTTTGACTGACAAAATTATTTTTAAGCACAAAACGCTCCCAAAAGCACCTTTTGTCATTTGTAGTTCAAAACAAGTGTTATTCATGGTCACATAGTAAGTTTCAAAGTCCAAACAGTCAGAAACATGCTTTTTTCACAGTTTTGGCAGTTTTGACTGAAAAAATGATTTTTAAGCACAAAACGCTCCCAAAAGCACCTTTTGTCATTTGTAGTTCAAAACATGTGTTATTCATGGTCAAATTGTAAGTTTCAAAGTCCAAACAGTCAGAAACATGCTTTTTTCAAACTTTTGGCAGTTTTGACTGACAAAATGACTTTAAAGCACATCTATCTAAAGCACGTTTTGTCATTTGAAGTTCAAAACAAGTGTTATTCATGGTCACATTGTAAGTTTCAAAGTCCAAACAGTCAGAAACATGCTTTTTTCACACTTTTGACTGAAAAAATGATTTTTAAGCACAAAACGCTCTCTAAAGCACGTTTTGTCATTTGTAGTTCAAAACAAGTGTTATTCATGGTCACATAGTAAGTTTCAAAGTCCAAACAGTCAGAAACATGCTTTTTTCACACTTTTGGCAGTTTTGACTGACAAAATGATTTTAAAGTACAAAACACTCCCAAAAGCACCTTTTGTCATTTGTAGTTCAAAACAAGTGTTATTCATGGTCACATAGTAAGTTTCAAAGTCCAAACAGTCAGAAACATGCTTTTTTCAAACTTTTGGCAGTTTTGACTGACAAAATGACTTTAAAGCACAAAACGCTATCTAAAGCACGTTTTGTCATTTGAAGTTCAAAACAAGTGTTATTCATGGTCACATAGTAAGTTTCAAAGTCCAAACAGTCAGAAACATGCTTTTTTCACAGTTTTGGCAGTTTTGACTGAAAAAATGATTTTTAAGCACAAAACGCTCCCAAAAGCACCTTTTGTCATTTGTAGTTCAAAACATGTGTTATTCATGGTCAAATTGTAAGTTTCAAAGTCCAAACAGTCAGAAACATGCTTTTTTCACAGTTTTGGCACTTTTGACTGACAAAGTGACTTTAAAGCACAAAACGCTCTCTAAAGCACGTTTTGTCATTTGAAGTTCAAAACAAGTGTTATTCATGGTCACATAGTAAGTTTCAAAGTCCAAACAGTCAGAAACATGCTTTTTTCAAACTTTTGACTGAAAAAAATGATTTTTAAGCACAAAACGCTCCCAAAAGCACCTTTTGTCATTTGTAGTTCAAAACATGTGTTATTCATGGTCACATAGTAAGTTTCAAAGTCCAAACAGTCAGAAACATGCTTTTTTCACAGTTTTGGCAGTTTTGACTGAAAAAATGATTTTTAAGCACAAAACGCTCCCAAAAGCACCTTTTGTCATTTGTAGTTCAAAACATGTGTTATTCATGGTCAAATTGTAAGTTTCAAAGTCCAAACAGTCAGAAACATGCTTTTTTCAAACTTTTGGCAGTTTTGACTGACAAAATGACTTTAAAGCACATCTATCTAAAGCACGTTTTGTCATTTGAAGTTCAAAACAAGTGTTATTCATGGTCACATTGTAAGTTTCAAAGTCCAAACAGTCAGAAACATGCTTTTTTCACACTTTTGACTGAAAAAATGATTTTTAAGCACAAAACGCTCTCTAAAGCACGTTTTGTCATTTGTAGTTCAAAACAAGTGTTATTCATGGTCACATAGTAAGTTTCAAAGTCCAAACAGTCAGAAACATGCTTTTTTCACACTTTTGGCAGTTTTGACTGACAAAATGATTTTAAAGTACAAAACACTCCCAAAAGCACCTTTTGTCATTTGTAGTTCAAAACAAGTGTTATTCATGGTCACATAGTAAGTTTCAAAGTCCAAACAGTCAGAAACATGCTTTTTTCAAACTTTTGGCAGTTTTGACTGACAAAATGACTTTAAAGCACAAAACGCTATCTAAAGCACGTTTTGTCATTTGAAGTTCAAAACAAGTGTTATTCATGGTCACATAGTAAGTTTCAAAGTCCAAACAGTCAGAAACATGCTTTTTTCACAGTTTTGGCAGTTTTGACTGAAAAAATGATTTTTAAGCACAAAACGCTCCCAAAAGCACCTTTTGTCATTTGTAGTTCAAAACATGTGTTATTCATGGTCAAATTGTAAGTTTCAAAGTCCAAACAGTCAGAAACATGCTTTTTTCACAGTTTTGGCAGTTTTGACTGAAAAAATGATTTTTAAGCACAAAACGCTCCCAAAAGCACCTTTTGTCATTTGTAGTTCAAAACATGTGTTATTCATGGTCAAATTGTAAGTTTCAAAGTCCAAACAGTCAGAAACATGCTTTTTTCACAGTTTTGGCACTTTTGACTGACAAAGTGACTTTAAAGCACAAAACGCTCTCTAAAGCACGTTTTGTCATTTGAAGTTCAAAACAAGTGTTATTCATGGTCACATAGTAAGTTTCAAAGTCCAAACAGTCAGAAACATGCTTTTTTCAAACTTTTGACTGAAAAAAATGATTTTTAAGCACAAAACGCTCCCAAAAGCACCTTTTGTCATTTGTAGTTCAAAACATGTGTTATTCATGGTCAAATTGTAAGTTTCAAAGTCCAAACAGTCAGAAACATGCTTTTTTCACACTTTTGACTGACAAAATTATTTTTAAGCACAAAACGCTCCCAAAAGCACCTTTTGTCATTTGTAGTTCAAAACAAGTGTTATTCATGGTCACATAGTAAGTTTCAAAGTCCAAACAGTCAGAAACATGCTTTTTTAAAACTTTCGGCAGTTTTGACTGACAAAATGATTTTAAAGTACAAAACGCTCCCAAAAGCACCTTTTGTCATTTGTAGTTCAAAACAAGTGTTATTCATGGTCACATAGTAAGTTTCAAAGTCCAAACAGTCAGAAACATGCTTTTTTCAAACTTTTGGCAGTTTTGACTGACAAAATGACTTTAAAGCACAAAACGCTATCTAAAGCACGTTTTGTCATTTGAAGTTCAAAACAAGTGTTATTCATGGTCACATAGTAAGTTTCAAAGTCCAAACAGTCAGAAACATGCTTTTTTCACAGTTTTGGCAGTTTTGACTGAAAAAATGATTTTTAAGCACAAAACGCTCCCAAAAGCACCTTTTGTCATTTGTAGTTCAAAACATGTGTTATTCATGGTCAAATTGTAAGTTTCAAAGTCCAAACAGTCAGAAACATGCTTTTTTCACAGTTTTGGCACTTTTGACTGACAAAGTGACTTTAAAGCACAAAACGCTCTCTAAAGCACGTTTTGTCATTTGAAGTTCAAAACAAGTGTTATTCATGGTCACATAGTAAGTTTCAAAGTCCAAACAGTCAGAAACATGCTTTTTTAAATGTTTTGGCACTTTTGACTGACAAAATTATTTTTAAGCACAAAACGCTCCCAAAAGCACCTTTTGTCATTTGTAGTTCAAAACAAGTGTTATTCATGGTCACATAGTAAGTTTCAAAGTCCAAACAGTCAGAAACATGCTTTTTTCAAACTTTTGGCAGTTTTGACTGACAAAATGACTTTAAAGCACAAAACGCTATCTAAAGCACGTTTTGTCATTTGAAGTTCAAAACAAGTGTTATTCATGGTCACATTGTAAGTTTCAAAGTCCAAACAGTCAGAAACATGCTTTTTTCAAACTTTTGGCAGTTTTGACTGACAAAATGACTTTAAAGCACAAAACGCTATCTAAAGCACGTTTTGTCATTTGAAGTTCAAAACAAGTGTTATTCATGGTCACATTGTAAGTTTCAAAGTCCAAACAGTCAGAAACATGCTTTTTTCACACTTTTGACTGAAAAAATGATTTTTAAGCACAAAACGCTCTCTAAAGCACGTTTTGTCATTTGTAGTTCAAAACAAGTGTTATTCATGGTCACATAGTAAGTTTCAAAGTCCAAACAGTCAGAAACATGCTTTTTTCACACTTTTGGCAGTTTTGACTGACAAAATGATTTTAAAGTACAAAACACTCCCAAAAGCACCTTTTGTCATTTGTAGTTCAAAACAAGTGTTATTCATGGTCACATAGTAAGTTTCAAAGTCCAAACAGTCAGAAACATGCTTTTTTCAAACTTTTGGCAGTTTTGACTGACAAAATGACTTTAAAGCACAAAACGCTATCTAAAGCACGTTTTGTCATTTGAAGTTCAAAACAAGTGTTATTCATGGTCACATAGTAAGTTTCAAAGTCCAAACAGTCAGAAACATGCTTTTTTCACAGTTTTGGCAGTTTTGACTGAAAAAATGATTTTTAAGCACAAAACGCTCCCAAAAGCACCTTTTGTCATTTGTAGTTCAAAACATGTGTTATTCATGGTCAAATTGTAAGTTTCAAAGTCCAAACAGTCAGAAACATGCTTTTTTCACAGTTTTGGCACTTTTGACTGACAAAGTGACTTTAAAGCACAAAACGCTCTCTAAAGCACGTTTTGTCATTTGAAGTTCAAAACAAGTGTTATTCATGGTCACATAGTAAGTTTCAAAGTCCAAACAGTCAGAAACATGCTTTTTTAAAACTTTTGGCACTTTTGACTGACAAAATTATTTTTAAGCACAAAACGCTCCCAAAAGCACCTTTTGTCATTTGTAGTTCAAAACAAGTGTTATTCATGGTCACATTGTAAGTTTCAAAGTCCAAACAGTCAGAAACATGCTTTTTTCAAACTTTTGGCAGTTTTGACTGACAAAATGACTTTAAAGCACAAAACGCTATCTAAAGCACGTTTTGTCATTTGAAGTTCAAAACAAGTGTTATTCATGGTCACATTGTAAGTTTCAAAGTCCAAACAGTCAGAAACATGCTTTTTTCAAACTTTTGGCAGTTTTGACTGACAAAATGACTTTAAAGCACAAAACGCTATCTAAAGCACGTTTTGTCATTTGAAGTTCAAAACAAGTGTTATTCATGGTCACATAGTAAGTTTCAAAGTCCAAACAGTCAGAAACATGCTTTTTTAAAACTTTCGGCAGTTTTGACTGACAAAATGATTTTAAAGTACAAAACGCTCCCAAAAGCACCTTTTGTCATTTGTAGTTCAAAACAAGTGTTATTCATGGTCACATAGTAAGTTTCAAAGTCCAAACAGTCAGAAACATGCTTTTTTCAAACTTTTGGCAGTTTTGACTGACAAAATGACTTTAAAGCACAAAACGCTATCTAAAGCACGTTTTGTCATTTGAAGTTCAAAACAAGTGTTATTCATGGTCACATAGTAAGTTTCAAAGTCCAAACAGTCAGAAACATGCTTTTTTCACAGTTTTGGCAGTTTTGACTGAAAAAATGATTTTTAAGCACAAAACGCTCCCAAAAGCACCTTTTGTCATTTGTAGTTCAAAACATGTGTTATTCATGGTCAAATTGTAAGTTTCAAAGTCCAAACAGTCAGAAACATGCTTTTTTCACAGTTTTGGCACTTTTGACTGACAAAGTGACTTTAAAGCACAAAACGCTCTCTAAAGCACGTTTTGTCATTTGAAGTTCAAAACAAGTGTTATTCATCGTCACATAGTAAGTTTCAAAGTCCAAACAGTCAGAAACATGCTTTTTTCACACTTTTGGCACTTTTGACTGACAAAATTATTTTTAAGCACAAAACGCTCCCAAAAGCACCTTTTGTCATTTGTAGTTCAAAACAAGTGTTATTCATGGTCACATAGTAAGTTTCAAAGTCCAAACAGTCAGAAACATGCTTTTTTCACAGTTTTGGCAGTTTTGACTGAAAAAATGATTTTTAAGCACAAAACGCTCCCAAAAGCACCTTTTGTCATTTGTAGTTCAAAACATGTGTTATTCATGGTCAAATTGTAAGTTTCAAAGTCCAAACAGTCAGAAACATGCTTTTTTCAAACTTTTGGCAGTTTTGACTGACAAAATGACTTTAAAGCACATCTATCTAAAGCACGTTTTGTCATTTGAAGTTCAAAACAAGTGTTATTCATGGTCACATTGTAAGTTTCAAAGTCCAAACAGTCAGAAACATGCTTTTTTCACACTTTTGACTGAAAAAATGATTTTTAAGCACAAAACGCTCTCTAAAGCACGTTTTGTCATTTGTAGTTCAAAACAAGTGTTATTCATGGTCACATAGTAAGTTTCAAAGTCCAAACAGTCAGAAACATGCTTTTTTCACACTTTTGGCAGTTTTGACTGACAAAATGACTTTAAAGCACAAAACGCTATCTAAAGCACGTTTTGTCATTTGAAGTTCAAAACAAGTGTTATTCATGGTCACATAGTAAGTTTCAAAGTCCAAACAGTCAGAAACATGCTTTTTTCACAGTTTTGGCAGTTTTGACTGAAAAAATGATTTTTAAGCACAAAACGCTCCCAAAAGCACCTTTTGTCATTTGTAGTTCAAAACATGTGTTATTCATGGTCAAATTGTAAGTTTCAAAGTCCAAACAGTCAGAAACATGCTTTTTTCACAGTTTTGGCACTTTTGACTGACAAAGTGACTTTAAAGCACAAAACGCTCTCTAAAGCACGTTTTGTCATTTGAAGTTCAAAACAAGTGTTATTCATGGTCACATAGTAAGTTTCAAAGTCCAAACAGTCAGAAACATGCTTTTTTAAAACTTTTGGCACTTTTGACTGACAAAATTATTTTTAAGCACAAAACGCTCCCAAAAGCACCTTTTGTCATTTGTAGTTCAAAACAAGTGTTATTCATGGTCACATTGTAAGTTTCAAAGTCCAAACAGTCAGAAACATGCTTTTTTCAAACTTTTGGCAGTTTTGACTGACAAAATGACTTTAAAGCACAAAACGCTATCTAAAGCACGTTTTGTCATTTGAAGTTCAAAACAAGTGTTATTCATGGTCACATTGTAAGTTTCAAAGTCCAAACAGTCAGAAACATGCTTTTTTCAAACTTTTGGCAGTTTTGACTGACAAAATGACTTTAAAGCACAAAACGCTATCTAAAGCACGTTTTGTCATTTGAAGTTCAAAACAAGTGTTATTCATGGTCACATAGTAAGTTTCAAAGTCCAAACAGTCAGAAACATGCTTTTTTAAAACTTTCGGCAGTTTTGACTGACAAAATGATTTTAAAGTACAAAACGCTCCCAAAAGCACCTTTTGTCATTTGTAGTTCAAAACAAGTGTTATTCATGGTCACATAGTAAGTTTCAAAGTCCAAACAGTCAGAAACATGCTTTTTTCAAACTTTTGGCAGTTTTGACTGACAAAATGACTTTAAAGCACAAAACGCTATCTAAAGCACGTTTTGTCATTTGAAGTTCAAAACAAGTGTTATTCATGGTCACATAGTAAGTTTCAAAGTTCAAACAGTCAGAAACATGCTTTTTTCAAACTTTTGGCAGTTTTGACTGACAAAATGACTTTAAAGCACAAAACGCTATCTAAAGCACGTTTTGTCATTTGAAGTTCAAAACAAGTGTTATTCATGGTCACATAGTAAGTTTCAAAGTCCAAACAGTCAGAAACATGCTTTTTTCACAGTTTTGGCAGTTTTGACTGAAAAAATGATTTTTAAGCACAAAACGCTCCCAAAAGCACCTTTTGTCATTTGTAGTTCAAAACATGTGTTATTCATGGTCAAATTGTAAGTTTCAAAGTCCAAACAGTCAGAAACATGCTTTTTTCACAGTTTTGGCACTTTTGACTGACAAAGTGACTTTAAAGCACAAAACGCTCTCTAAAGCACGTTTTGTCATTTGAAGTTCAAAACAAGTGTTATTCATGGTCACATAGTAAGTTTCAAAGTCCAAACAGTCAGAAACATGCTTTTTTAAAACTTTTGGCACTTTTGACTGACAAAATTATTTTTAAGCACAAAACGCTCCCAAAAGCACCTTTTGTCATTTGTAGTTCAAAACAAGTGTTATTCATGGTCACATTGTAAGTTTCAAAGTCCAAACAGTCAGAAACATGCTTTTTTCAAACTTTTGGCAGTTTTGACTGACAAAATGACTTTAAAGCACAAAACGCTATCTAAAGCATGTTTTGTCATTTGAAGTTCAAAACAAGTGTTATTCATGGTCACATTGTAAGTTTCAAAGTCCAAACAGTCAGAAACATGCTTTTTTCAAACTTTTGGCAGTTTTGACTGACAAAATGACTTTAAAGCACAAAACGCTATCTAAAGCACGTTTTGTCATTTGAAGTTCAAAACAAGTGTTATTCATGGTCACATAGTAAGTTTCAAAGTCCAAACAGTCAGAAACATGCTTTTTTAAAACTTTCGGCAGTTTTGACTGACAAAATGATTTTAAAGTACAAAACGCTCCCAAAAGCACCTTTTGTCATTTGTAGTTCAAAACAAGTGTTATTCATGGTCACATAGTAAGTTTCAAAGTCCAAACAGTCAGAAACATGCTTTTTTCAAACTTTTGGCAGTTTTGACTGACAAAATGACTTTAAAGCACAAAACGCTATCTAAAGCACGTTTTGTCATTTGAAGTTCAAAACAAGTGTTATTCATGGTCACATAGTAAGTTTCAAAGTCCAAACAGTCAGAAACATGCTTTTTTCACAGTTTTGGCACTTTTGACTGACAAAGTGACTTTAAAGCACAAAACGCTCTCTAAAGCACGTTTTGTCATTTGAAGTTCAAAACAAGTGTTATTCATGGTCACATAGTAAGTTTCAAAGTCCAAACAGTCAGAAACATGCTTTTTTAAAACTTTTGGCACTTTTGACTGACAAAATTATTTTTAAGCACAAAACGCTCCCAAAAGCACCTTTTGTCATTTGTAGTTCAAAACAAGTGTTATTCATGGTCACATTGTAAGTTTCAAAGTCCAAACAGTCAGAAACATGCTTTTTTCAAACTTTTGGCAGTTTTGACTGACAAAATGACTTTAAAGCACAAAACGCTATCTAAAGCACGTTTTGTCATTTGAAGTTCAAAACAAGTGTTATTCATGGTCACATTGTAAGTTTCAAAGTCCAAACAGTCAGAAACATGCTTTTTTCAAACTTTTGGCAGTTTTGACTGACAAAATGACTTTAAAGCACAAAACGCTATCTAAAGCACGTTTTGTCATTTGAAGTTCAAAACAAGTGTTATTCATGGTCACATAGTAAGTTTCAAAGTCCAAACAGTCAGAAACATGCTTTTTTAAAACTTTCGGCAGTTTTGACTGACAAAATGATTTTAAAGTACAAAACGCTCCCAAAAGCACCTTTTGTCATTTGTAGTTCAAAACAAGTGTTATTCATGGTCACATAGTAAGTTTCAAAGTCCAAACAGTCAGAAACATGCTTTTTTCAAACTTTTGGCAGTTTTGACTGACAAAATGACTTTAAAGCACAAAACGCTATCTAAAGCACGTTTTGTCATTTGAAGTTCAAAACAAGTGTTATTCATGGTCACATAGTAAGTTTCAAAGTCCAAACAGTCAGAAACATGCTTTTTTCACAGTTTTGGCAGTTTTGACTGAAAAAATGATTTTTAAGCACAAAACGCTCCCAAAAGCACCTTTTGTCATTTGTAGTTCAAAACATGTGTTATTCATGGTCAAATTGTAAGTTTCAAAGTCCAAACAGTCAGAAACATGCTTTTTTCACAGTTTTGGCACTTTTGACTGACAAAGTGACTTTAAAGCACAAAACGCTCTCTAAAGCACGTTTTGTCATTTGAAGTTCAAAACAAGTGTTATTCATCGTCACATAGTAAGTTTCAAAGTCCAAACAGTCAGAAACATGCTTTTTTCACACTTTTGGCACTTTTGACTGACAAAATTATTTTTAAGCACAAAACGCTCCCAAAAGCACCTTTTGTCATTTGTAGTTCAAAACAAGTGTTATTCATGGTCACATAGTAAGTTTCAAAGTCCAAACAGTCAGAAACATGCTTTTTTCACAGTTTTGGCAGTTTTGACTGAAAAAATGATTTTTAAGCACAAAACGCTCCCAAAAGCACCTTTTGTCATTTGTAGTTCAAAACATGTGTTATTCATGGTCAAATTGTAAGTTTCAAAGTCCAAACAGTCAGAAACATGCTTTTTTCAAACTTTTGGCAGTTTTGACTGACAAAATGACTTTAAAGCACATCTATCTAAAGCACGTTTTGTCATTTGAAGTTCAAAACAAGTGTTATTCATGGTCACATTGTAAGTTTCAAAGTCCAAACAGTCAGAAACATGCTTTTTTCACACTTTTGACTGAAAAAATGATTTTTAAGCACAAAACGCTCTCTAAAGCACGTTTTGTCATTTGTAGTTCAAAACAAGTGTTATTCATGGTCACATAGTAAGTTTCAAAGTCCAAACAGTCAGAAACATGCTTTTTTCACACTTTTGGCAGTTTTGACTGACAAAATGACTTTAAAGCACAAAACGCTATCTAAAGCACGTTTTGTCATTTGAAGTTCAAAACAAGTGTTATTCATGGTCACATAGTAAGTTTCAAAGTCCAAACAGTCAGAAACATGCTTTTTTCACAGTTTTGGCAGTTTTGACTGAAAAAATGATTTTTAAGCACAAAACGCTCCCAAAAGCACCTTTTGTCATTTGTAGTTCAAAACATGTGTTATTCATGGTCAAATTGTAAGTTTCAAAGTCCAAACAGTCAGAAACATGCTTTTTTCACAGTTTTGGCACTTTTGACTGACAAAGTGACTTTAAAGCACAAAACGCTCTCTAAAGCACGTTTTGTCATTTGAAGTTCAAAACAAGTGTTATTCATGGTCACATAGTAAGTTTCAAAGTCCAAACAGTCAGAAACATGCTTTTTTAAAACTTTTGGCACTTTTGACTGACAAAATTATTTTTAAGCACAAAACGCTCCCAAAAGCACCTTTTGTCATTTGTAGTTCAAAACAAGTGTTATTCATGGTCACATTGTAAGTTTCAAAGTCCAAACAGTCAGAAACATGCTTTTTTCAAACTTTTGGCAGTTTTGACTGACAAAATGACTATAAAGCACAAAACGCTATCTAAAGCACGTTTTGTCATTTGAAGTTCAAAACAAGTGTTATTCATGGTCACATTGTAAGTTTCAAAGTCCAAACAGTCAGAAACATGCTTTTTTCAAACCTTTGGCAGTTTTGACTGACAAAATGACTTTAAAGCACAAAACGCTATCTAAAGCACGTTTTGTCATTTGAAGTTCAAAACAAGTGTTATTCATGGTCACATAGTAAGTTTCAAAGTCCAAACAGTCAGAAACATGCTTTTTTAAAACTTTCGGCAGTTTTGACTGACAAAATGATTTTAAAGTACAAAACGCTCCCAAAAGCACCTTTTGTCATTTGTAGTTCAAAACAAGTGTTATTCATGGTCACATAGTAAGTTTCAAAGTCCAAACAGTCAGAAACATGCTTTTTTCAAACTTTTGGCAGTTTTGACTGACAAAATGACTTTAAAGCACAAAACGCTATCTAAAGCACGTTTTGTCATTTGAAATTAAAAACAAGTGTTATTCATGGTCACATAGTAAGTTTCAAAGTCCAAACAGTCAGAAACATGCTTTTTTCACAGTTTTGGCAGTTTTGACTGAAAAAATGATTTTTAAGCACAAAACGCTCCCAAAAGCACCTTTTGTCATTTGTAGTTCAAAACATGTGTAATTCATGGTCAAATTGTAAGTTTCAAAGTCCAAACAGTCAGAAACATGCTTTTTTTCACAGTTTTGGCACTTTTGACTGACAAAGTGACTTTAAAGCACAAAACGCTCTCTAAAGCACGTTTTGTCATTTGAAGTTCAAAACAAGTGTTATTCATCGTCACATAGTAAGTTTCAAAGTCCAAACAGTCAGAAACATGCTTTTTTCACACTTTTGGCACTTTTGACTGACAAAATTATTTTTAAGCACAAAACGCTCCCAAAAGCACCTTTTGTCATTTGTAGTTCAAAACAAGTGTTATTCATGGTCACATAGTAAGTTTCAAAGTCCAAACAGTCAGAAACATGCTTTTTTCACAGTTTTGGCAGTTTTGACTGAAAAAATGATTTTTAAGCACAAAACGCTCCCAAAAGCACCTTTTGTCATTTGTAGTTCAAAACATGTGTTATTCATGGTCAAATTGTAAGTTTCAAAGTCCAAACAGTCAGAAACATGCTTTTTTCAAACTTTTGGCAGTTTTGACTGACAAAATGACTTTAAAACACAAAACGCTATCTAAAGCACGTTTTGTCATTTGAAGTTCAAAACAAGTGTTATTCATGGTCACATAGTAAGTTTCAAAGTCCAAACAGTCAGAAACATGCTTTTTTCAAACTTTTGGCAGTTTTGACTGAAAAAATGATTTTTAAGCACAAAACGCTCCCAAAAGCACCTTTTGTCATTTGTAGTTCAAAACATGTGTTATTCATGGTCAAATTGTAAGTTTCAAAGTCCAAACAGTCAGAAACATGCTTTTTTCACAGTTTTGGCACTTTTGACTGACAAAATGACTTTAAAGCACAAAACGCTATCTAAAGCACGTTTTGTCATTTGAAGTTCAAAACAAGTGTTATTCATCGTCACATTGTAAGTTTCAAAGTCCAAACAGTCAGAAACATGCTTTTTTCAAACTTTTGGCACTTTTGACTGACAAAATGACTTTAAAGCACAAAACGCTATCTAAAGCACGTTTTGTCATTTGAAGTTCAAAACAAGTGTTATTCATGGTCACATAGTAAGTTTTAAAGTCCAAACAGTCAGAAACATGCTTTTTTCACAGTTTTGGCAGTTTTGACTGAAAAAATGATTTTTAAGCACAAAACGCTCCCAAAAGCACCTTTTGTCATTTGTAGTTCAAAACATGTGTTATTCATGGTCAAATTGTAAGTTTCAAAGTCCAAACAGTCAGAAACATGCTTTTTTGACAGTTTTGGCACTTTTGACTGACAAAGTGACTTTAAAGCACAAAACGCTCTCTAAAGCACGTTTTGTCATTTGAAGTTCAAAACAAGTGTTATTCATGGTCATAGTAAGTTTCAAAGTCCAAACAGTCAGAAACATGCTTTTTTAAAACTTTTGGCACTTTTGACTGACAAAATTATTTTTAAGCACAAAACGCTCCCAAAAGCACCTTTTGTCATTTGTAGATCAAAACAAGTGTTATTCATGGTCACATAGTAAGTTTCAAAGTCCAAACAGTCAGAAACATGCTTTTTTCACACTTTTGGCAGTTTTGACTGACAAAATGACTTCAAATGACAAAACGCTCTCTAAAGCACGTTTTGTCATTTGTAGTTCAAAACAAGTGTTATTCATGGTCACATAGTAAGTTTCAAAGTCCAAACAGTCAGAAACATGCTTTTTTCAAACTTTTGGCAGTTTTGACTGACAAAATGACTTTAAAGCACAAAACGCTATCTAAAGCACGTTTTGTCATTTGAAGTTCAAAACAAGTGTTATTCATGGTCACATAGTAAGTTTCAAAGTCCAAACAGTCAGAAACATGCTTTTTTCACAGTTTTGGCAGTTTTGACTGAAAAAATGATTTTTAAGCACAAAACGCTCCCAAAAGCACCTTTTGTCATTTGTAGTTCAAAACATGTGTTATTCATGGTCAAATTGTAAGTTTCAAAGTCCAAACAGTCAGAAACATGCTTTTTTCACAGTTTTGGCACTTTTGACTGACAAAGTGACTTTAAAGCACAAAACGCTCTCTAAAGCACGTTTTGTCATTTGAAGTTCAAAACAAGTGTTATTCATGGTCACATAGTAAGTTTCAAAGTCCAAACAGTCAGAAACATGCTTTTTTAAAACTTTTGGCACTTTTGACTGACAAAATTATTTTTAAGCACAAAACGCTCCCAAAAGCACCTTTTGTCATTTGTAGATCAAAACAAGTGTTATTCATGGTCACATAGTAAGTTTCAAAGTCCAAACAGTCAGAAACATGCTTTTTTCACACTTTTGGCAGTTTTGACTGACAAAATGACTTCAAATGACAAAACGCTCTCTAAAGCACGTTTTGTCATTTGTAGTTCAAAACAAGTGTTATTCATGGTCACATAGTAAGTTTCAAAGTCCAAACAGTCAGAAACATGCTTTTTTCAAACTTTTGGCAGTTTTGACTGACAAAATGACTTTAAAGCACAAAACGCTATCTAAAGCACGTTTTGTCATTTGAAGTTCAAAACAAGTGTTATTCATGGTCACATAGTAAGTTTCAAAGTCCAAACAGTCAGAAACATGCTTTTTTCACAGTTTTGGCAGTTTTGACTGAAAAAATGATTTTTAAGCACAAAACGCTCCCAAAAGCACCTTTTGTCATTTGTAGTTCAAAACATGTGTTATTCATGGTCAAATTGTAAGTTTCAAAGTCCAAACAGTCAGAAACATGCTTTTTTCACAGTTTTGGCACTTTTGACTGACAAAGTGACTTTAAAGCACAAAACGCTCTCTAAAGCACGTTTTGTCATTTGAAGTTCAAAACAAGTGTTATTCATGGTCACATAGTAAGTTTCAAAGTCCAAACAGTCAGAAACATGCTTTTTTCAAACTTTTGGCAGTTTTGACTGACAAAATGACTTTAAAGCACAAAACGCTATCTAAAGCACGTTTTGTCATTTGAAGTTCAAAACAAGTGTTATTCATGGTCACATAGTAAGTTTCAAAGTCCAAACAGTCAGAAACATGCTTTTTTCACAGTTTTGGCAGTTTTGACTGAAAAAATGATTTTTAAGCACAAAACGCTCCCAAAAGCACCTTTTGTCATTTGTAGTTCAAAACATGTGTTATTCATGGTCAAATTGTAAGTTTCAAAGTCCAAACAGTCAGAAACATGCTTTTTTCACAGTTTTGGCACTTTTGACTGACAAAGTGACTTTAAAGCACAAAACGCTCTCTAAAGCACGTTTTGTCATTTGAAGTTCAAAACAAGTGTTATTCATGGTCACATAGTAAGTTTCAAAGTCCAAACAGTCAGAAACATGCTTTTTTAAAACTTTTGGCACTTTTGACTGACAAAATTATTTTTAAGCACAAAACGCTCCCAAAAGCACCTTTTGTCATTTGTAGTTCAAAACAAGTGTTATTCATGGTCACATAGTAAGTTTCAAAGTCCAAACAGTCAGAAACATGCTTTTTTCACACTTTTGGCAGTTTTGACTGACAAAATGACTTTAAAGCACAAAACGCTCTCTAAAGCACGTTTTGTCATTTGTAGTTCAAAACAAGTGTTATTCATGGTCACATAGTAAGTTTCAAAGTCCAAACAGTCAGAAACATGCTTTTTTAAAAGTTTTGGCACTTTTGACTGACAAAATTATTTTTAAGCACAAAACGCTCCCAAAAGCACCTTTTGTCATTTGTAGTTCAAAACAAGTGTTATTCATGGTCACATAGTAAGTTTCAAAGTCCAAACAGTCAGAAACATGCTTTTTTCAAACTTTTGGCACTTTTGACTGACAAAATTATTTTTAAGCACTTAACGCTCCCAAAAGCACCTTTTGTCATTTGTAGTTCAAAACAAGTGTTATTCATGGTCACATAGTAAGTTTCAAAGTCCAAACAGTCAGAAACATGCTTTTTTCACACTTTTGACTGAAAAAATGATTTTTAAGCACAAAACGCTCCCAAAAGCACCTTTTGTCATTTGTAGTTCAAAACATGTGTTATTCATGGTCAAATTGTAAGTTTCAAAGTCCAAACAGTCAGAAACATGCTTTTTTCACACTTTTGACTGACAAAATTATTTTTAAGCACAAAACGCTCCCAAAAGCACCTTTTGTCATTTGTAGTTCAAAACAAGTGTTATTCATGGTCACATAGTAAGTTTCAAAGTCCAAACAGTCAGAAACATGCTTTTTTAAAACTTTCGGCAGTTTTGACTGACAAAATGATTTTAAAGTACAAAACGCTCCCAAAAGCACCTTTTGTCATTTGTAGTTCAAAACAAGTGTTATTCATGGTCACATAGTAAGTTTCAAAGTCCAAAAAGTCAGAAACATGCTTTTTTCACACTTTTGGCACTTTTGACTGACAAAATTATTTTTAAGCACAAAACGCTCCCAAAAGCACCTTTTGTCATTTGTAGTTCAAAACAAGTGTTATTCATGGTCACATAGTAAGTTTCAAAGTCCAAACAGTCAGAAACATGCTTTTTTCAAACTTTTGGCAGTTTTGACTGACAAAATGACTTTAAAGCACAAAACGCTATCTAAAGCACGTTTTGTCATTTGAAGTTCAAAACAAGTGTTATTCATGGTCACATAGTAAGTTTCAAAGTCCAAACAGTCAGAAACATGCTTTTTTCACAGTTTTGGCAGTTTTGACTGAAAAAATGATTTTTAAGCACAAAACGCTCCCAAAAGCACCTTTTGTCATTTGTAGTTCAAAACATGTGTTATTCATGGTCAAATTGTAAGTTTCAAAGTCCAAACAGTCAGAAACATGCTTTTTTCACAGTTTTGGCACTTTTGACTGACAAAGTGACTTTAAAGCACAAAACGCTCTCTAAAGCACGTTTTGTCATTTAAAGTTCAAAACAAGTGTTATTCATGGTCACATAGTAAGTTTCAAAGTCCAAACAGTCAGAAACATGCTTTTTTAAAACTTTTGGCACTTTTGACTGACAAAATTATTTTTAAGCACAAAACGCTCCCAAAAGCACCTTTTGTCATTTGTAGTTCAAAACAAGTGTTATTCATGGTCACATTGTAAGTTTCAAAGTCCAAACAGTCAGAAACATGCTTTTTTCACACTTTTGACTGACAAAATTATTTTTAAGCACAAAACGCTCCCAAAAGCACCTTTTGTCATTTGTAGTTCAAAACAAGTGTTATTCATGGTCACATAGTAAGTTTCAAAGTCCAAACAGTCAGAAACATGCTTTTTTCACAGTTTTGGCAGTTTTGACTGAAAAAATGATTTTTAAGCACAAAACGCTCCCAAAAGCACCTTTTGTCATTTGTAGTTCAAAACATGTGTTATTCATGGTCAAATTGTAAGTTTCAAAGTCCAAACAGTCAGAAACATGCTTTTTTCACAGTTTTGGCACTTTTGACTGACAAAGTGACTTTAAAGCACAAAACGCTCTCTAAAGCACGTTTTGTCATTTGAAGTTCAAAACAAGTGTTATTCATGGTCACATAGTAAGTTTCAAAGTCCAAACAGTCAGAAACATGCTTTTTTCAAACTTTTGGCAGTTTTGACTGACAAAATGACTTTAAAGCACAAAACGCTATCTAAAGCACGTTTTGTCATTTGAAGTTCAAAACAAGTGTTATTCATGGTCACATAGTAAGTTTCAAAGTCCAAACAGTCAGAAACATGCTTTTTTCACAGTTTTGGCAGTTTTGACTGAAAAAATGATTTTTAAGCACAAAACGCTCCCAAAAGCACCTTTTGTCATTTGTAGTTCAAAACATGTGTTATTCATGGTCAAATTGTAAGTTTCAAAGTCCAAACAGTCAGAAACATGCTTTTTTCACAGTTTTGGCACTTTTGACTGACAAAGTGACTTTAAAGCACAAAACGCTCTCTAAAGCACGTTTTGTCATTTGAAGTTCAAAACAAGTGTTATTCATGGTCACATAGTAAGTTTCAAAGTCCAAACAGTCAGAAACATGCTTTTTTAAAACTTTTGGCACTTTTGACTGACAAAATTATTTTTAAGCACAAAACGCTCCCAAAAGCACCTTTTGTCATTTGTAGTTCAAAACAAGTGTTATTCATGGTCACATAGTAAGTTTCAAAGTCCAAACAGTCAGAAACATGCTTTTTTCACACTTTTGGCAGTTTTGACTGACAAAATGACTTTAAAGCACAAAACGCTCTCTAAAGCACGTTTTGTCATTTGTAGTTCAAAACAAGTGTTATTCATGGTCACATAGTAAGTTTCAAAGTCCAAACAGTCAGAAACATGCTTTTTTAAAAGTTTTGGCACTTTTGACTGACAAAATTATTTTTAAGCACAAAACGCTCCCAAAAGCACCTTTTGTCATTTGTAGTTCAAAACAAGTGTTATTCATGGTCACATAGTAAGTTTCAAAGTCCAAACAGTCAGAAACATGCTTTTTTCAAACTTTTGGCACTTTTGACTGACAAAATTATTTTTAAGCACTTAACGCTCCCAAAAGCACCTTTTGTCATTTGTAGTTCAAAACAAGTGTTATTCATGGTCACATAGTAAGTTTCAAAGTCCAAACAGTCAGAAACATGCTTTTTTCACACTTTTGACTGAAAAAATGATTTTTAAGCACAAAACGCTCCCAAAAGCACCTTTTGTCATTTGTAGTTCAAAACATGTGTTATTCATGGTCAAATTGTAAGTTTCAAAGTCCAAACAGTCAGAAACATGCTTTTTTCACACTTTTGACTGACAAAATTATTTTTAAGCACAAAACGCTCCCAAAAGCACCTTTTGTCATTTGTAGTTCAAAACAAGTGTTATTCATGGTCACATAGTAAGTTTCAAAGTCCAAACAGTCAGAAACATGCTTTTTTAAAACTTTCGGCAGTTTTGACTGACAAAATTATTTTTAAGCACAAAACGCTCCCAAAAGCACCTTTTGTCATTTGTAGTTCAAAACAAGTGTTATTCATGGTCACATTGTAAGTTTCAAAGTCCAAACAGTCAGAAACATGCTTTTTTCAAACTTTTGGCAGTTTTGACTGACAAAATGACTTTAAAGCACAAAACGCTATCTAAAGCACGTTTTGTCATTTGAAGTTCAAAACAAGTGTTATTCATGGTCACATTGTAAGTTTCAAAGTCCAAACAGTCAGAAACATGCTTTTTTCAAACTTTTGGCAGTTTTGACTGACAAAATGACTTTAAAGCACAAAACGCTATCTAAAGCACGTTTTGTCATTTGAAGTTCAAAACAAGTGTTATTCATGGTCACATAGTAAGTTTCAAAGTCCAAACAGTCAGAAACATGCTTTTTTAAAACTTTCGGCAGTTTTGACTGACAAAATGATTTTAAAGTACAAAACGCTCCCAAAAGCACCTTTTGTCATTTGTAGTTCAAAACAAGTGTTATTCATGGTCACATAGTAAGTTTCAAAGTCCAAACAGTCAGAAACATGCTTTTTTCAAACTTTTGGCAGTTTTGACTGACAAAATGACTTTAAAGCACAAAACGCTATCTAAAGCACGTTTTGTCATTTGAAGTTCAAAACAAGTGTTATTCATGGTCACATAGTAAGTTTCAAAGTCCAAACAGTCAGAAACATGCTTTTTTCACAGTTTTGGCAGTTTTGACTGAAAAAATGATTTTTAAGCACAAAACGCTCCCAAAAGCACCTTTTGTCATTTGTAGTTCAAAACATGTGTTATTCATGGTCAAATTGTAAGTTTCAAAGTCCAAACAGTCAGAAACATGCTTTTTTCACAGTTTTGGCACTTTTGACTGACAAAGTGACTTTAAAGCACAAAACGCTCTCTAAAGCACGTTTTGTCATTTGAAGTTCAAAACAAGTGTTATTCATGGTCACATAGTAAGTTTCAAAGTCCAAACAGTCAGAAACATGCTTTTTTAAAACTTTCGGCAGTTTTGACTGACAAAATGATTTTAAAGTACAAAACGCTCCCAAAAGCACCTTTTGTCATTTGTAGTTCAAAACAAGTGTTATTCATGGTCACATAGTAAGTTTCAAAGTCCAAACAGTCAGAAACATGCTTTTTTCAAACTTTTGGCAGTTTTGACTGACAAAATGACTTTAAAGCACAAAACGCTATCTAAAGCACGTTTTGTCATTTGAAGTTCAAAACAAGTGTTATTCATGGTCACATAGTAAGTTTCAAAGTCCAAACAGTCAGAAACATGCTTTTTTCACAGTTTTGGCAGTTTTGACTGACAAAATGACTTTAAAGCACAAAACGCTATCTAAAGCACGTTTTGTCATTTGAAGTTCAAAACAAGTGTTATTCATGGTCACATAGTAAGTTTCAAAGTCCAAACAGTCAGAAACATGCTTTTTTCACAGTTTTGGCAGTTTTGACTGAAAAAATGATTTTTAAGCACAAAACGCTCCCAAAAGCACCTTTTGTCATTTGTAGTTCAAAACATGTGTTATTCATGGTCAAATTGTAAGTTTCAAAGTCCAAACAGTCAGAAACATGCTTTTTTCACAGTTTTGGCACTTTTGACTGACAAAATGACTTTAAAGCACAAAACGCTATCTAAAGCACGTTTTGTCATTTGAAGTTCAAAACAAGTGTTATTCATCGTCACATTGTAAGTTTCAAAGTCCAAACAGTCAGAAACATGCTTTTTTCAAACTTTTGGCACTTTTGACTGACAAAATGACTTTAAAGCACAAAACGCTATCTAAAGCACGTTTTGTCATTTGAAGTTCAAAACAAGTGTTATTCATGGTCACATAGTAAGTTTTAAAGTCCAAACAGTCAGAAACATGCTTTTTTCACAGTTTTGGCAGTTTTGACTGAAAAAATGATTTTTAAGCACAAAACGCTCCCAAAAGCACCTTTTGTCATTTGTAGTTCAAAACATGTGTTATTCATGGTCAAATTGTAAGTTTCAAAGTCCAAACAGTCAGAAACATGCTTTTTTCACAGTTTTGGCACTTTTGACTGACAAAGTGACTTTAAAGCACAAAACGCTCTCTAAAGCACGTTTTGTCATTTGAAGTTCAAAACAAGTGTTATTCATGGTCATAGTAAGTTTCAAAGTCCAAACAGTCAGAAACATGCTTTTTTCAAACTTTTGGCACTTTTGACTGACAAAATTATTTTTAAGCACAAAACGCTCCCAAAAGCACCTTTTGTCATTTGTAGTTCAAAACAAGTGTTATTCATGGTCACATAGTAAGTTTCAAAGTCCAAACAGTCAGAAACATGCTTTTTTCACACTTTTGGCAGTTTTGACTGACAAAATGACTTCAAATGACAAAACGCTCTCTAAAGCACGTTTTGTCATTTGTAGTTCAAAACAAGTGTTATTCATGGTCACATAGTAAGTTTCAAAGTCCAAACAGTCAGAAACATGCTTTTTTCAAACTTTTGGCAGTTTTGACTGACAAAATGACTTTAAAGCACAAAACGCTATCTAAAGCACGTTTTGTCATTTGAAGTTCAAAACAAGTGTTATTCATGGTCACATAGTAAGTTTCAAAGTCCAAACAGTCAGAAACATGCTTTTTTCACACTTTTGGCAGTTTTGACTGAAAAAATGATTTTTAAGCACAAAACGCTCCCAAAAGCACCTTTTGTCATTTGTAGTTCAAAACATGTGTTATTCATGGTCAAATTGTAAGTTTCAAAGTCCAAACAGTCAGAAACATGCTTTTTTCACAGTTTTGGCAGTTTTGACTGAAAAAATGATTTTTAAGCACAAAACGCTCCCAAAAGCACCTTTTGTCATTTGTAGTTCAAAACAAGTGTTATTCATGGTCACATAGTAAGTTTCAAAGTCCAAACAGTCAGAAACATGCTTTTTTAAAACTTTCGGCAGTTTTGACTGACAAAATTATTTTTAAGCACAAAACGCTCCCAAAAGCACCTTTTGTCATTTGTAGTTCAAAACAAGTGTTATTCATGGTCACATTGTAAGTTTCAAAGTCCAAACAGTCAGAAACATGCTTTTTTCAAACTTTTGGCAGTTTTGACTGACAAAATGACTTTAAAGCACAAAACGCTATCTAAAGCACGTTTTGTCATTTGAAGTTCAAAACAAGTGTTATTCATGGTCACATTGTAAGTTTCAAAGTCCAAACAGTCAGAAACATGCTTTTTTCAAACTTTTGGCAGTTTTGACTGACAAAATGACTTTAAAGCACAAAACGCTATCTAAAGCACGTTTTGTCATTTGAAGTTCAAAACAAGTGTTATTCATGGTCACATAGTAAGTTTCAAAGTCCAAACAGTCAGAAACATGCTTTTTTAAAACTTTCGGCAGTTTTGACTGACAAAATGATTTTAAAGTACAAAACGCTCCCAAAAGCACCTTTTGTCATTTGTAGTTCAAAACAAGTGTTATTCATGGTCACATAGTAAGTTTCAAAGTCCAAACAGTCAGAAACATGCTTTTTTCAAACTTTTGGCAGTTTTGACTGACAAAATGACTTTAAAGCACAAAACGCTATCTAAAGCACGTTTTGTCATTTGAAGTTCAAAACAAGTGTTATTCATGGTCACATAGTAAGTTTCAAAGTCCAAACAGTCAGAAACATGCTTTTTTCACAGTTTTGGCAGTTTTGACTGAAAAAATGATTTTTAAGCACAAAACGCTCCCAAAAGCACCTTTTGTCATTTGTAGTTCAAAACATGTGTTATTCATGGTCAAATTGTAAGTTTCAAAGTCCAAACAGTCAGAAACATGCTTTTTTCACAGTTTTGGCACTTTTGACTGACAAAGTGACTTTAAAGCACAAAACGCTCTCTAAAGCACGTTTTGTCATTTGAAGTTCAAAACAAGTGTTATTCATCGTCACATAGTAAGTTTCAAAGTCCAAACAGTCAGAAACATGCTTTTTTCACACTTTTGGCACTTTTGACTGACAAAATTATTTTTAAGCACAAAACGCTCCCAAAAGCACCTTTTGTCATTTGTAGTTCAAAACAAGTGTTATTCATGGTCACATAGTAAGTTTCAAAGTCCAAACAGTCAGAAACATGCTTTTTTCACACTTTTGGCAGTTTTGACTGAAAAAATGATTTTTAAGCACAAAACGCTCCCAAAAGCACCTTTTGTCATTTGTAGTTCAAAACATGTGTTATTCATGATCAAATTGTAAGTTTCAAAGTCCAAACAGTCAGAAACATGCTTTTTTCAAACTTTTGGCAGTTTTGACTGACAAAATGACTTTAAAGCACAAAACGCTATCTAAAGCACGTTTTGTCATTTGAAGTTCAAAACAAGTGTTATTCATGGTCACATAGTAAGTTTCAAAGTCCAAACAGTCAGAAACATGCTTTTTTCACAGTTTTGGCAGTTTTGACTGAAAAAATGATTTTTAAGCACAAAACGCTCCCAAAAGCACCTTTTGTCATTTGTAGTTCAAAACATGTGTTATTCATGGTCAAATTGTAAGTTTCAAAGTCCAAACAGTCAGAAACATGCTTTTTTCACAGTTTTGGCACTTTTGACTGACAAAATGACTTTAAAGCACAAAACGCTATCTAAAGCACGTTTTGTCATTTGAAGTTCAAAACAAGTGTTATTCATCGTCACATTGTAAGTTTCAAAGTCCAAACAGTCAGAAACATGCTTTTTTCAAACTTTTGGCACTTTTGACTGACAAAATGACTTTAAAGCACAAAACGCTATCTAAAGCACGTTTTGTCATTTGAAGTTCAAAACAAGTGTTATTCATGGTCACATAGTAAGTTTTAAAGTCCAAACAGTCAGAAACATGCTTTTTTCACAGTTTTGGCAGTTTTGACTGAAAAAATGATTTTTAAGCACAAAACGCTCCCAAAAGCACCTTTTGTCATTTGTAGTTCAAAACATGTGTTATTCATGGTCAAATTGTAAGTTTCAAAGTCCAAACAGTCAGAAACATGCTTTTTTCACAGTTTTGGCACTTTTGACTGACAAAGTGACTTTAAAGCACAAAACGCTCTCTAAAGCACGTTTTGTCATTTGAAGTTCAAAACAAGTGTTATTCATGGTCATAGTAAGTTTCAAAGTCCAAACAGTCAGAAACATGCTTTTTTCAAACTTTTGGCACTTTTGACTGACAAAATTATTTTTAAGCACAAAACGCTCCCAAAAGCACCTTTTGTCATTTGTAGTTCAAAACAAGTGTTATTCATGGTCACATAGTAAGTTTCAAAGTCCAAACAGTCAGAAACATGCTTTTTTCACACTTTTGGCAGTTTTGACTGACAAAATGACTTCAAATGACAAAACGCTCTCTAAAGCACGTTTTGTCATTTGTAGTTCAAAACAAGTGTTATTCATGGTCACATAGTAAGTTTCAAAGTCCAAACAGTCAGAAACATGCTTTTTTCAAACTTTTGGCAGTTTTGACTGACAAAATGACTTTAAAGCACAAAACGCTATCTAAAGCACGTTTTGTCATTTGAAGTTCAAAACAAGTGTTATTCATGGTCACATAGTAAGTTTCAAAGTCCAAACAGTCAGAAACATGCTTTTTTCACACTTTTGGCAGTTTTGACTGAAAAAATGATTTTTAAGCACAAAACGCTCCCAAAAGCACCTTTTGTCATTTGTAGTTCAAAACATGTGTTATTCATGGTCAAATTGTAAGTTTCAAAGTCCAAACAGTCAGAAACATGCTTTTTTCACAGTTTTGGCACTTTTGACTGACAAAGTGACTTTAAAGCACAAAACGCTCTCTAAAGCACGTTTTGTCATTTGAAGTTCAAAACAAGTGTTATTCATGGTCACATAGTAAGTTTCAAAGTCCAAACAGTCAGAAACATGCTTTTTTAAAACTTTTGGCACTTTTGACTGACAAAATTATTTTTAAGCACAAAACGCTCCCAAAAGCACCTTTTGTCATTTGTAGTTCAAAACAAGTGTTATTCATGGTCACATAGTAAGTTTCAAAGTCCAAACAGTCAGAAACATGCTTTTTTCACACTTTTGGCAGTTTTGACTGACAAAATGACTTTAAAGCACAAAACGCTCTCTAAAGCACGTTTTGTCATTTGTAGTTCAAAACAAGTGTTATTCATGGTCACATAGTAAGTTTCAAAGTCCAAACAGTCAGAAACATGCTTTTTTCAAACTTTTGGCAGTTTTGTCTGACAAAATGACTTTAAAGCACAAAACGCTATCTAAAGCACATTTTGTCATTTGAAGTTCAAAACAAGTGTTATTCATGGTCACATAGTAAGTTTCAAAGTCCAAACAGTCAGAAACATGCTTTTTTAAAACTTTTGGCACTTTTGACTGACAAAATTATTTTTAAGCACTTAACGCTCCCAAAAGCACCTTTTGTCATTTGTAGTTCAAAACAAGTGTTATTCATGGTCACATAGTAAGTTTCAAAGTCCAAACAGTCAGAAACATGCTTTTTTCACACTTTTGACTGAAAAAATGATTTTTAAGCACAAAACGCTCCCAAAAGCACCTTTTGTCATTTGTAGTTCAAAACATGTGTTATTCATGGTCAAATTGTAAGTTTCAAAGTCCAAACAGTCAGAAACATGCTTTTTTCACACTTTTGACTGACAAAAAAATTTTAAGCACAAAACGCTCCCAAAAGCACCTTTTGTCATTTGTAGTTCAAAACAAGTGTTATTCATGGTCACATAGTAAGTTTCAAAGTCCAAACAGTCAGAAACATGCTTTTTTAAAACTTTCGGCAGTTTTGACTGACAAAATGATTTTAAAGTACAAAACGCTCCCAAAAGCACCTTTTGTCATTTGTAGTTCAAAACAAGTGTTATTCATGGTCACATAGTAAGTTTCAAAGTCCAAAAAGTCAGAAACATGCTTTTTTCACACTTTTTGCACTTTTGACTGACAAAATTATTTTTAAGCACAAAACGCTCCCAAAAGCACCTTTTGTCATTTGTAGTTCAAACCAAGTGTTATTCATGGTCACATAGTAAGTTTCAAAGTCCAAACAGTCAGAAACATGCTTTTTTCAAACTTTTGGCAGTTTTGACTGACAAAATGACTTTAAAGCACAAAACGCTATCTAAAGCACGTTTTGTCATTTGAAGTTCAAAACAAGTGTTATTCATGGTCACATAGTAAGTTACAAAGTCCAAACAGTCAGAAACATGCTTTTTTCACAGTTTTGGCAGTTTTGACTGAAAAAATGATTTTTAAGCACAAAACGCTCCCAAAAGCACCTTTTGTCATTTGTAGTTCAAAACATGTGTTATTCATGGTCAAATTGTAAGTTTCAAAGTCCAAACAGTCAGAAACATGCTTTTTTCACAGTTTTGGCACTTTTGACTGACAAAGTGACTTTAAAGCACAAAACGCTCTCTAAAGCACGTTTTGTCATTTGAAGTTCAAAACAAGTGTTATTCATGGTCACATAGTAAGTTTCAAAGTCCAAACAGTCAGAAACATGCTTTTTTAAAACTTTTGGCACTTTTGACTGACAAAATTATTTTTAAGCACAAAACGCTCCCAAAAGCACCTTTTGTCATTTGTAGTTCAAAACAAGTGTTATTCATGGTCACATTGTAAGTTTCAAAGTCCAAACAGTCAGAAACATGCTTTTTTCAAACTTTTGGCAGTTTTGACTGACAAAATGACTTTAAAGCACAAAACGCTATCTAAAGCACGTTTTGTCATTTGAAGTTCAAAACAAGTGTTATTCATGGTCACATTGTAAGTTTCAAAGTCCAAACAGTCAGAAACATGCTTTTTTCAAACTTTTGGCAGTTTTGACTGACAAAATGACTTTAAAGCACAAAACGCTATCTAAAGCACGTTTTGTCATTTGAAGTTCAAAACAAGTGTTATTCATGGTCACATAGTAAGTTTCAAAGTCCAAACAGTCAGAAACATGCTTTTTTAAAACTTTCGGCAGTTTTGACTGACAAAATGATTTTAAAGTACAAAACGCTCCCAAAAGCACCTTTTGTCATTTGTAGTTCAAAACAAGTGTTATTCATGGTCACATAGTAAGTTTCAAAGTCCAAACAGTCAGAAACATGCTTTTTTCAAACTTTTGGCAGTTTTGACTGACAAAGTGACTTTAAAGCACAAAACGCTCTCTAAAGCACGTTTTGTCATTTGTAGTTCAAAACAAGTGTTATTCATCGTCACATGGTAAGTTTCAAAGTCCAAACAGTCAGAAACATGCTTTTTTCACACTTTTGGCACTTTTGACTGACAAAATTATTTTTAAGCACAAAACGCTCTCTAAAGCACGTTTTGTCATTTGTAGTTCAAAACAAGTGTTATTCATGGTCACATAGTAAGTTTCAAAGTCCAAACAGTCAGAAACATGCTTTTTTCACACTTTTGGCAGTTTTGACTGACAAAATGATTTTAAAGTACAAAACACTCCCAAAAGCACCTTTTGTCAGTTGTAGTTCAAAACAAGTGTTATTCATGGTCACATAGTAAGTTTCAAAGTCCAAACAGTCAGAAACATGCTTTTTTCAAACTTTTGGCAGTTTTGACTGACAAAATGACTTTAAAGCACAAAACGCTATCTAAAGCACGTTTTGTCATTTGTAGTTCAAAACAAGTGTTATTCATGGTCACATAGTAAGTTTCAAAGTCCAAACAGTCAGAAACATGCTTTTTTCAAACTTTTGGCAGTTTTGACTGACAAAATGACTTTAAAGCACAAAACGCTATCTAAAGCACGTTTTGTCATTTGAAGTTCAAAACAAGTGTTATTCATGGTCACATAGTAAGTTTCAAAGTCCAAACAGTCAGAAACATGCTTTTTTAAAACTTTTGGCAGTTTTGACTGACAAAATGATTTTAAAGTACAAAACGCTCCCAAAAGCACCTTTTGTCATTTGTAGTTCAAAACAAGTGTTATTCATGGTCACATAGTAAGTTTCAAAGTCCAAACAGTCAGAAACATGCTTTTTTCAAACTTTTGGCAGTTTTGACTGACAAAATGACTTTAAAGCACAAAACGCTATCTAAAGCACGTTTTGTCATTTGAAGTTCAAAACAAGTGTTATTCATGGTCACATAGTAAGTTTCAAAGTCCAAACAGTCAGAAACATGCTTTTTTCACAGTTTTGGCAGTTTTGACTAAAAAAATGATTTTTAAGCACAAAACGCTCCCAAAAGCACCTTTTGTCATTTGTAGTTCAAAACATGTGTAATTCATGGTCAAATTGTAAGTTTCAAAGTCCAAACAGTCAGAAACATGCTTTTTTCACAGTTTTGGCACTTTTGACTGACAAAGTGACTTTAAAGCACAAAACGCTCTCTAAAGCACGTTTTGTCATTTGAAGTTCAAAACAAGTGTTATTCATGGTCACATAGTAAGTTTCAAAGTCCAAACAGTCAGAAACATGCTTTTTTAAAAGTTTTGGCACTTTTGACTGACAAAATTATTTTTAAGCACAAAACGCTCCCAAAAGCACCTTTTGTCATTTGTAGTTCAAAACAAGTGTTATTCATGGTCACATAGTAAGTTTCAAAGTCCAAACAGTCAGAAACATGCTTTTTTCAAACTTTTGGCAGTTTTGACTGACAAAATGACTTTAAAGCACAAAACGCTATCTAAAGCACGTTTTGTCATTTGAAGTTCAAAACAAGTGTTATTCATGGTCACATTGTAAGTTTCAAAGTCCAAACAGTCAGAAACATGCTTTTTTCACACTTTTGACTGAAAAAATGATTTTTAAGCACAAAACGCTCTCTAAAGCACGTTTTGTCATTTGTAGTTCAAAACAAGTGTTATTCATGGTCACATAGTAAGTTTCAAAGTCCAAACAGTCAGAAACATGCTTTTTTAAAAGTTTTGGCACTTTTGACTGACAAAATTATTTTTAAGCACAAAACGCTCCCAAAAGCACCTTTTGTCATTTGTAGTTCAAAACAAGTGTTATTCATGGTCACATAGTAAGTTTCAAAGTCCAAACAGTCAGAAACATGCTTTTTTCAAACTTTTGGCAGTTTTGACTGACAAAATGACTTTAAAGCACAAAACGCTATCTAAAGCACGTTTTGTCATTTGAAGTTCAAAACAAGTGTTATTCATGGTCACATTGTAAGTTTCAAAGTCCAAACAGTCAGAAACATGCTTTTTTCACACTTTTGACTGAAAAAATGATTTTTAAGCACAAAACGCTCTCTAAAGCACGTTTTGTCATTTGTAGTTCAAAACAAGTGTTATTCATGGTCACATAGTAAGTTTCAAAGTCCAAACAGTCAGAAACATGCTTTTTTCACACTTTTGGCAGTTTTGACTGACAAAATGATTTTAAAGTACAAAACACTCCCAAAAGCACCTTTTGTCATTTGTAGTTCAAAACAAGTGTTATTCATGGTCACATAGTAAGTTTCAAAGTCCAAACAGTCAGAAACATGCTTTTTTCAAACTTTTGGCAGTTTTGACTGACAAAATGACTTTAAAGCACAAAACGCTATCTAAAGCACGTTTTGTCATTTGAAGTTCAAAACAAGTGTTATTCATGGTCACATAGTAAGTTTCAAAGTCCAAACAGTCAGAAACATGCTTTTTTCACAGTTTTGGCAGTTTTGACTGAAAAAATGATTTTTAAGCACAAAACGCTCCCAAAAGCACCTTTTGTCATTTGTAGTTCAAAACATGTGTTATTCATGGTCAAATTGTAAGTTTCAAAGTCCAAACAGTCAGAAACATGCTTTTTTCACAGTTTTGGCACTTTTGACTGACAAAGTGACTTTAAAGCACAAAACGCTCTCTAAAGCACGTTTTGTCATTTGAAGTTCAAAACAAGTGTTATTCATGGTCACATAGTAAGTTTCAAAGTCCAAACAGTCAGAAACATGCTTTTTTCAAACTTTTGGCAGTTTTGACTGACAAAATGACTATAAAGCACAAAACGCTATCTAAAGCACGTTTTGTCATTTGAAGTTCAAAACAAGTGTTATTCATGGTCACATTGTAAGTTTCAAAGTCCAAACAGTCAGAAACATGCTTTTTTCAAACCTTTGGCAGTTTTGACTGACAAAATGACTTTAAAGCACAAAACGCTATCTAAAGCACGTTTTGTCATTTGAAGTTCAAAACAAGTGTTATTCATGGTCACATAGTAAGTTTCAAAGTCCAAACAGTCAGAAACATGCTTTTTTAAAACTTTCGGCAGTTTTGACTGACAAAATGATTTTAAAGTACAAAACGCTCCCAAAAGCACCTTTTGTCATTTGTAGTTCAAAACAAGTGTTATTCATGGTCACATAGTAAGTTTCAAAGTCCAAACAGTCAGAAACATGCTTTTTTCAAACTTTTGGCAGTTTTGACTGACAAAATGACTTTAAAGCACAAAACGCTATCTAAAGCACGTTTTGTCATTTGAAATTCAAAACAAGTGTTATTCATGGTCACGTAGTAAGTTTCAAAGTCCAAACAGTCAGAAACATGCTTTTTTCACAGTTTTGGCAGTTTTGACTGAAAAAATGATTTTTAAGCACAAAACGCTCCCAAAAGCACCTTTTGTCATTTGTAGTTCAAAACATGTGTAATTCATGGTCAAATTGTAAGTTTCAAAGTCCAAACAGTCAGAAACATGCTTTTTTTCACAGTTTTGGCACTTTTGACTGACAAAGTGACTTTAAAGCACAAAACGCTCTCTAAAGCACGTTTTGTCATTTGAAGTTCAAAACAAGTGTTATTCATCGTCACATAGTAAGTTTCAAAGTCCAAACAGTCAGAAACATGCTTTTTTCACACTTTTGGCACTTTTGACTGACAAAATTATTTTTAAGCACAAAACGCTCCCAAAAGCACCTTTTGTCATTTGTAGTTCAAAACAAGTGTTATTCATGGTCACATAGTAAGTTTCAAAGTCCAAACAGTCAGAAACATGCTTTTTTCACAGTTTTGGCAGTTTTGACTGAAAAAATGATTTTTAAGCACAAAACGCTCCCAAAAGCACCTTTTGTCATTTGTAGTTCAAAACATGTGTTATTCATGGTCAAATTGTAAGTTTCAAAGTCCAAACAGTCAGAAACATGCTTTTTTCAAACTTTTGGCAGTTTTGACTGACAAAATGACTTTAAAGCACAAAACGCTATCTAAAGCACGTTTTGTCATTTGAAGTTCAAAACAAGTGTTATTCATGGTCACATAGTAAGTTTCAAAGTCCAAACAGTCAGAAACATGCTTTTTTCAAACTTTTGGCAGTTTTGACTGAAAAAATGATTTTTAAGCACAAAACGCTCCCAAAAGCACCTTTTGTCATTTGTAGTTCAAAACATGTGTTATTCATGGTCAAATTGTAAGTTTCAAAGTCCAAACAGTCAGAAACATGCTTTTTTCACAGTTTTGGCACTTTTGACTGACAAAATGACTTTAAAGCACAAAACGCTATCTAAAGCACGTTTTGTCATTTGAAGTTCAAAACAAGTGTTATTCATCGTCACATTGTAAGTTTCAAAGTCCAAACAGTCAGAAACATGCTTTTTTCAAACTTTTGGCACTTTTGACTGACAAAATGACTTTAAAGCACAAAACGCTATCTAAAGCACGTTTTGTCATTTGAAGTTCAAAACAAGTGTTATTCATGGTCACATAGTAAGTTTTAAAGTCCAAACAGTCAGAAACATGCTTTTTTCACAGTTTTGGCAGTTTTGACTGAAAAAATGATTTTTAAGCACAAAACGCTCCCAAAAGCACCTTTTGTCATTTGTAGTTCAAAACATGTGTTATTCATGGTCAAATTGTAAGTTTCAAAGTCCAAACAGTCAGAAACATGCTTTTTTCACAGTTTTGGCACTTTTGACTGACAAAGTGACTTTAAAGCACAAAACGCTCTCTAAAGCACGTTTTGTCATTTGAAGTTCAAAACAAGTGTTATTCATGGTCATAGTAAGTTTCAAAGTCCAAACAGTCAGAAACATGCTTTTTTAAAACTTTTGGCACTTTTGACTGACAAAATTATTTTTAAGCACAAAACGCTCCCAAAAGCACCTTTTGTCATTTGTAGATCAAAACAAGTGTTATTCATGGTCACATAGTAAGTTTCAAAGTCCAAACAGTCAGAAACATGCTTTTTTCACACTTTTGGCAGTTTTGACTGACAAAATGACTTCAAATGACAAAACGCTCTCTAAAGCACGTTTTGTCATTTGTAGTTCAAAACAAGTGTTATTCATGGTCACATAGTAAGTTTCAAAGTCCAAACAGTCAGAAACATGCTTTTTTCAAACTTTTGGCAGTTTTGACTGACAAAATGACTTTAAAGCACAAAACGCTATCTAAAGCACGTTTTGTCATTTGAAGTTCAAAACAAGTGTTATTCATGGTCACATAGTAAGTTTCAAAGTCCAAACAGTCAGAAACATGCTTTTTTCACAGTTTTGGCAGTTTTGACTGAAAAAATGATTTTTAAGCACAAAACGCTCCCAAAAGCACCTTTTGTCATTTGTAGTTCAAAACATGTGTTATTCATGGTCAAATTGTAAGTTTCAAAGTCCAAACAGTCAGAAACATGCTTTTTTCACAGTTTTGGCACTTTTGACTGACAAAGTGACTTTAAAGCACAAAACGCTCTCTAAAGCACGTTTTGTCATTTGAAGTTCAAAACAAGTGTTATTCATGGTCACATAGTAAGTTTCAAAGTCCAAACAGTCAGAAACATGCTTTTTTAAAACTTTTGGCACTTTTGACTGACAAAATTATTTTTAAGCACAAAACGCTCCCAAAAGCACCTTTTGTCATTTGTAGATCAAAACAAGTGTTATTCATGGTCACATAGTAAGTTTCAAAGTCCAAACAGTCAGAAACATGCTTTTTTCACACTTTTGGCAGTTTTGACTGACAAAATGACTTCAAATGACAAAACGCTCTCTAAAGCACGTTTTGTCATTTGTAGTTCAAAACAAGTGTTATTCATGGTCACATAGTAAGTTTCAAAGTCCAAACAGTCAGAAACATGCTTTTTTCAAACTTTTGGCAGTTTTGACTGACAAAATGACTTTAAAGCACAAAACGCTATCTAAAGCACGTTTTGTCATTTGAAGTTCAAAACAAGTGTTATTCATGGTCACATAGTAAGTTTCAAAGTCCAAACAGTCAGAAACATGCTTTTTTCACAGTTTTGGCAGTTTTGACTGAAAAAATGATTTTTAAGCACAAAACGCTCCCAAAAGCACCTTTTGTCATTTGTAGTTCAAAACATGTGTTATTCATGGTCAAATTGTAAGTTTCAAAGTCCAAACAGTCAGAAACATGCTTTTTTCACAGTTTTGGCACTTTTGACTGACAAAGTGACTTTAAAGCACAAAACGCTCTCTAAAGCACGTTTTGTCATTTGAAGTTCAAAACAAGTGTTATTCATGGTCACATAGTAAGTTTCAAAGTCCAAACAGTCAGAAACATGCTTTTTTCAAACTTTTGGCAGTTTTGACTGACAAAATGACTTTAAAGCACAAAACGCTATCTAAAGCACGTTTTGTCATTTGAAGTTCAAAACAAGTGTTATTCATGGTCACATAGTAAGTTTCAAAGTCCAAACAGTCAGAAACATGCTTTTTTCACACTTTTGGCAGTTTTGACTGAAAAAATGATTTTTAAGCACAAAACGCTCCCAAAAGCACCTTTTGTCATTTGTAGTTCAAAACATGTGTTATTCATGGTCAAATTGTAAGTTTCAAAGTCCAAACAGTCAGAAACATGCTTTTTTCACAGTTTTGGCACTTTTGACTGACAAAGTGACTTTAAAGCACAAAACGCTCTCTAAAGCACGTTTTGTCATTTGAAGTTCAAAACAAGTGTTATTCATGGTCACATAGTAAGTTTCAAAGTCCAAACAGTCAGAAACATGCTTTTTTAAAACTTTTGGCACTTTTGACTGACAAAATTATTTTTAAGCACAAAACGCTCCCAAAAGCACCTTTTGTCATTTGTAGTTCAAAACAAGTGTTATTCATGGTCACATAGTAAGTTTCAAAGTCCAAACAGTCAGAAACATGCTTTTTTCACACTTTTGGCAGTTTTGACTGACAAAATGACTTTAAAGCACAAAACGCTCTCTAAAGCACGTTTTGTCATTTGTAGTTCAAAACAAGTGTTATTCATGGTCACATAGTAAGTTTCAAAGTCCAAACAGTCAGAAACATGCTTTTTTAAAAGTTTTGGCACTTGTGACTGACAAAATTATTTTTAAGCACAAAACGCTCCCAAAAGCACCTTTTGTCATTTGTAGTTCAAAACAAGTGTTATTCATGGTCACATAGTAAGTTTCAAAGTCCAAACAGTCAGAAACATGCTTTTTTCAAACTTTTGGCACTTTTGACTGACAAAATTATTTTTAAGCACTTAACGCTCCCAAAAGCACCTTTTGTCATTTGTAGTTCAAAACAAGTGTTATTCATGGTCACATAGTAAGTTTCAAAGTCCAAACAGTCAGAAACATGCTTTTTTCACACTTTTGACTGAAAAAATGATTTTTAAGCACAAAACGCTCCCAAAAGCACCTTTTGTCATTTGTAGTTCAAAACATGTGTTATTCATGGTCAAATTGTAAGTTTCAAAGTCCAAACAGTCAGAAACATGCTTTTTTCACACTTTTGACTGACAAAATTATTTTTAAGCACAAAACGCTCCCAAAAGCACCTTTTGTCATTTGTAGTTCAAAACAAGTGTTATTCATGGTCACATAGTAAGTTTCAAAGTCCAAACAGTCAGAAACATGCTTTTTTAAAACTTTCGGCAGTTTTGACTGACAAAATGATTTTAAAGTACAAAACGCTCCCAAAAGCACCTTTTGTCATTTGTAGTTCAAAACAAGTGTTATTCATGGTCACATAGTAAGTTTCAAAGTCCAAAAAGTCAGAAACATGCTTTTTTCACACTTTTGGCACTTTTGACTGACAAAATTATTTTTAAGCACAAAACGCTCCCAAAAGCACCTTTTGTCATTTGTAGTTCAAAACAAGTGTTATTCATGGTCACATAGTAAGTTTCAAAGTCCAAACAGTCAGAAACATGCTTTTTTCAAACTTTTGGCAGTTTTGACTGACAAAATGACTTTAAAGCACAAAACGCTATCTAAAGCACGTTTTGTCATTTGAAGTTCAAAACAAGTGTTATTCATGGTCACATAGTAAGTTTCAAAGTCCAAACAGTCAGAAACATGCTTTTTTCACAGTTTTGGCAGTTTTGACTGAAAAAATGATTTTTAAGCACAAAACGCTCCCAAAAGCACCTTTTGTCATTTGTAGTTCAAAACATGTGTTATTCATGGTCAAATTGTAAGTTTCAAAGTCCAAACAGTCAGAAACATGCTTTTTTCACAGTTTTGGCACTTTTGACTGACAAAGTGACTTTAAAGCACAAAACGCTCTCTAAAGCACGTTTTGTCATTTGAAGTTCAAAACAAGTGTTATTCATGGTCACATAGTAAGTTTCAAAGTCCAAACAGTCAGAAACATGCTTTTTTAAAACTTTTGGCACTTTTGACTGACAAAATTATTTTTAAGCACAAAACGCTCCCAAAAGCACCTTTTGTCATTTGTAGTTCAAAACAAGTGTTATTCATGGTCACATTGTAAGTTTCAAAGTCCAAACAGTCAGAAACATGCTTTTTTCACACTTTTGACTGACAAAATTATTTTTAAGCACAAAACGCTCCCAAAAGCACCTTTTGTCATTTGTAGTTCAAAACAAGTGTTATTCATGGTCACATAGTAAGTTTCAAAGTCCAAACAGTCAGAAACATGCTTTTTTCACAGTTTTGGCAGTTTTGACTGAAAAAATGATTTTTAAGCACAAAACGCTCCCAAAAGCACCTTTTGTCATTTGTAGTTCAAAACATGTGTTATTCATGGTCAAATTGTAAGTTTCAAAGTCCAAACAGTCAGAAACATGCTTTTTTCACAGTTTTGGCACTTTTGACTGACAAAGTGACTTTAAAGCACAAAACGCTCTCTAAAGCACGTTTTGTCATTTGAAGTTCAAAACAAGTGTTATTCATGGTCACATAGTAAGTTTCAAAGTCCAAACAGTCAGAAACATGCTTTTTTCAAACTTTTGGCAGTTTTGACTGACAAAATGACTTTAAAGCACAAAACGCTATCTAAAGCACGTTTTGTCATTTGAAGTTCAAAACAAGTGTTATTCATGGTCACATAGTAAGTTTCAAAGTCCAAACAGTCAGAAACATGCTTTTTTCACAGTTTTGGCAGTTTTGACTGAAAAAATGATTTTTAAGCACAAAACGCTCCCAAAAGCACCTTTTGTCATTTGTAGTTCAAAACATGTGTTATTCATGGTCAAATTGTAAGTTTCAAAGTCCAAACAGTCAGAAACATGCTTTTTTCACAGTTTTGGCACTTTTGACTGACAAAGTGACTTTAAAGCACAAAACGCTCTCTAAAGCACGTTTTGTCATTTGAAGTTCAAAACAAGTGTTATTCATGGTCACATAGTAAGTTTCAAAGTCCAAACAGTCAGAAACATGCTTTTTTAAAAGTTTTGGCACTTTTGACTGACAAAATTATTTTTAAGCACAAAACGCTCCCAAAAGCACCTTTTGTCATTTGTAGTTCAAAACAAGTGTTATTCATGGTCACATAGTAAGTTTCAAAGTCCAAACAGTCAGAAACATGCTTTTTTCAAACTTTTGGCACTTTTGACTGACAAAATTATTTTTAAGCACTTAACGCTCCCAAAAGCACCTTTTGTCATTTGTAGTTCAAAACAAGTGTTATTCATGGTCACATAGTAAGTTTCAAAGTCCAAACAGTCAGAAACATGCTTTTTTCACACTTTTGACTGAAAAAATGATTTTTAAGCACAAAACGCTCCCAAAAGCACCTTTTGTCATTTGTAGTTCAAAACATGTGTTATTCATGGTCAAATTGTAAGTTTCAAAGTCCAAACAGTCAGAAACATGCTTTTTTCACACTTTTGACTGACAAAATTATTTTTAAGCACAAAACGCTCCCAAAAGCACCTTTTGTCATTTGTAGTTCAAAACAAGTGTTATTCATGGTCACATAGTAAGTTTCAAAGTCCAAACAGTCAGAAACATGCTTTTTTAAAACTTTCGGCAGTTTTGACTGACAAAATGATTTTAAAGAACAAAACGCTCCCAAAAGCACCTTTTGTCATTTGTAGTTCAAAACAAGTGTTATTCATGGTCACATAGTAAGTTTCAAAGTCCAAAAAGTCAGAAACATGCTTTTTTCACACTTTTGGCACTTTTGACTGACAAAATTATTTTTAAGCACAAAACGCTCCCAAAAGCACCTTTTGTCATTTGTAGTTCAAAACAAGTGTTATTCATGGTCACATAGTAAGTTTCAAAGTCCAAACAGTCAGAAACATGCTTTTTTCAAACTTTTGGCAGTTTTGACTGACAAAATGACTTTAAAGCACAAAACGCTATCTAAAGCACGTTTTGTCATTTGAAGTTCAAAACAAGTGTTATTCATGGTCACATAGTAAGTTTCAAAGTCCAAACAGTCAGAAACATGCTTTTTTCACAGTTTTGGCAGTTTTGACTGAAAAAATGATTTTTAAGCACAAAACGCTCCCAAAAGCACCTTTTGTCATTTGTAGTTCAAAACATGTGTTATTCATGGTCAAATTGTAAGTTTCAAAGTCCAAACAGTCAGAAACATGCTTTTTTCACAGTTTTGGCACTTTTGACTGACAAAGTGACTTTAAAGCACAAAACGCTCTCTAAAGCACGTTTTGTCATTTGAAGTTCAAAACAAGTGTTATTCATGGTCACATAGTAAGTTTCAAAGTCCAAACAGTCAGAAACATGCTTTTTTCACACTTTTGGCACTTTTGACTGACAAAATTATTTTTAAGCACAAAACGCTCCCAAAAGCACCTTTTGTCATTTGTAGTTCAAAACAAGTGTTATTCATGGTCACATAGTAAGTTTCAAAGTCCAAACAGTCAGAAACATGCTTTTTTCACAGTTTTGGCAGTTTTGACTGAAAAAATGATTTTTAAGCACAAAACGCTCCCAAAAGCACCTTTTGTCATTTGTAGTTCAAAACATGTGTTATTCATGGTCAAATTGTAAGTTTCAAAGTCCAAACAGTCAGAAACATGCTTTTTTCAAACTTTTGGCAGTTTTGACTGACAAAATGACTTTAAAGCACAAAACGCTATCTAAAGCACGTTTTGTCATTTGAAGTTCAAAACAAGTGTTATTCATGGTCACATAGTAAGTTTCAAAGTCCAAACAGTCAGAAACATGCTTTTTTCAAACTTTTGGCAGTTTTGACTGACAAAATGACTTTAAAGCACAAAACGCTATCTAAAGCACGTTTTGTCATTTGAAGTTCAAAACATGTGTTATTCATGGTCAAATTGTAAGTTTCAAAGTCCAAACAGTCAGAAACATGCTTTTTTCACAGTTTTGGCACTTTTGACTGACAAAATGACTTTAAAGCACAAAACGCTATCTAAAGCACGTTTTGTCATTTGAAGTTCAAAACAAGTGTTATTCATCGTCACATTGTAAGTTTCAAAGTCCAAACAGTCAGAAACATGCTTTTTTCAAACTTTTGGCACTTTTGACTGACAAAATGACTTTAAAGCACAAAACGCTATCTAAAGCACGTTTTGTCATTTGAAGTTCAAAACAAGTGTTATTCATGGTCACATAGTAAGTTTTAAAGTCCAAACAGTCAGAAACATGCTTTTTTCACAGTTTTGGCAGTTTTGACTGAAAAAATGATTTTTAAGCACAAAACGCTCCCAAAAGCACCTTTTGTCATTTGTAGTTCAAAACATGTGTTATTCATGGTCAAATTGTAAGTTTCAAAGTCCAAACAGTCAGAAACATGCTTTTTTCACAGTTTTGGCACTTTTGACTGACAAAGTGACTTTAAAGCACAAAACGCTATCTAAAGCACGTTTTGTCATTTGAAGTTCAAAACAAGTGTTATTCATGGTCACATTGTAAGTTTCAAAGTCCAAACAGTCAGAAACATGCTTTTTTCACACTTTTGACTGAAAAAATGATTTTTAAGCACAAAACGCTCTCTAAAGCACGTTTTGTCATTTGTAGTTCAAAACAAGTGTTATTCATGGTCACATAGTAAGTTTCAAAGTCCAAACAGTCAGAAACATGCTTTTTTCAAACTTTTGGCAGTTTTGACTGACAAAATGACTTTAAAGCACAAAACGCTATCTAAAGCACGTTTTGTCATTTGAAGTTCAAAACAAGTGTTATTCATGGTCACATTGTAAGTTTCAAAGTCCAAACAGTCAGAAACATGCTTTTTTCAAACCTTTGGCAGTTTTGACTGACAAAATGACTTTAAAGCACAAAACGCTATCTAAAGCACGTTTTGTGTTTTGAAGTTCAAAACAAGTGTTATTCATGGTCACATAGTAAGTTTCAAAGTCCAAACAGTCAGAAACATGCTTTTTTAAAACTTTCGGCAGTTTTGACTGACAAAATGATTTTAAAGTACAAAACGCTCCCAAAAGCACCTTTTGTCATTTGTAGTTCAAAACAAGTGTTATTCATGGTCACATAGTAAGTTTCAAAGTCCAAACAGTCAGAAACATGCTTTTTTCAAACTTTTGGCAGTTTTGACTGAAAAAATGATTTTTAAGCACAAAACGCTCCCAAAAGCACCTTTTGTCATTTGTAGTTCAAAACAAGTGTTATTCATGGTCACATTGTAAGTTTCAAAGTCCAAACAGTCAGAAACATGCTTTTTTCAAACTTTTGGCAGTTTTGACTGACAAAATGACTTTAAAGCACAAAACGCTATCTAAAGCACGTTTTGTCATTTGAAGTTCAAAACAAGTGTTATTCATGGTCACATAGTAAGTTTCAAAGTCCAAACAGTCAGAAACATGCTTTTTTCACAGTTTTGGCAGTTTTGACTGAAAAAATGATTTTTAAGCACAAAACGCTCCCAAAAGCACCTTTTGTCATTTGTAGTTCAAAACATGTGTAATTCATGGTCAAATTGTAAGTTTCAAAGTCCAAACAGTCAGAAACATGCTTTTTTCACACTTTTGACTGACAAAATTATTTTTAAGCACAAAACGCTCCCAAAAGCACCTTTTGTCATTTGTAGTTCAAAACAAGTGTTATTCATGGTCACATAGTAAGTTTCAAAGTCCAAACAGTCAGAAACATGCTTTTTTCACAGTTTTGGCAGTTTTGACTGAAAAAATGATTTTTAAGCACAAAACGCTCCCAAAAGCACCTTTTGTCATTTGTAGTTCAAAACATGTGTTATTCATGGTCAAATTTTAAGTTTCAAAGTCCAAACAGTCAGAAACATGCTTTTTTCACAGTTTTGGCACTTTTGACTGAAAAAATGATTTTTAAGCACAAAACGCTCCCAAAAGCACCTTTTGTCATTTGTAGTTCAAAACATGTGTAATTCATGGTCAAATTGTAAGTTTCAAAGTCCAAACAGTCAGAAACATGCTTTTTTTCACAGTTTTGGCACTTTTGACTGACAAAGTGACTTTAAAGCACAAAACGCTCTCTAAAGCACGTTTTGTCATTTGAAGTTCAAAACAAGTGTTATTCATCGTCACATAGTAAGTTTCAAAGTCCAAACAGTCAGAAACATGCTTTTTTCACACTTTTGGCACTTTTGACTGACAAAATTATTTTTAAGCACAAAACGCTCCCAAAAGCACCTTTTGTCATTTGTAGTTCAAAACAAATGTTATTCATGGTCACATAGTAAGTTTCAAAGTCCAAACAGTCAGAAACATGCTTTTTTCACAGTTTTGGCAGTTTTGACTGAAAAAATGATTTTTAAGCACAAAACGCTCCCAAAAGCACCTTTTGTCATTTGTAGTTCAAAACATGTGTTATTCATGGTCAAATTGTAAGTTTCAAAGTCCAAACAGTCAGAAACATGCTTTTTTCAAACTTTTGGCAGTTTTGACTGACAAAATGACTTTAAAGCACAAAACGCTATCTAAAGCACGTTTTGTCATTTGAAGTTCAAAACAAGTGTTATTCATGGTCACATAGTAAGTTTCAAAGTCCAAACAGTCAGAAACATGCTTTTTTCAAACTTTTGGCAGTTTTGACTGAAAAAATGATTTTTAAGCACAAAACGCTCCCAAAAGCACCTTTTGTCATTTGTAGTTCAAAACATGTGTTATTCATGGTCAAATTGTAAGTTTCAAAGTCCAAACAGTCAGAAACATGCTTTTTTCACAGTTTTGGCACTTTTGACTGACAAAATGACTTTAAAGCACAAAACGCTATCTAAAGCACGTTTTGTCATTTGAAGTTCAAAACAAGTGTTATTCATCGTCACATTGTAAGTTTCAAAGTCCAAACAGTCAGAAACATGCTTTTTTCAAACTTTTGGCACTTTTGACTGACAAAATGACTTTAAAGCACAAAACGCTATCTAAAGCACGTTTTGTCATTTGAAGTTCAAAACAAGTGTTATTCATGGTCACATAGTAAGTTTTAAAGTCCAAACAGTCAGAAACATGCTTTTTTCACAGTTTTGGCAGTTTTGACTGAAAAAATGATTTTTAAGCACAAAACGCTCCCAAAAGCACCTTTTGTCATTTGTAGTTCAAAACATGTGTTATTCATGGTCAAATTGTAAGTTTCAAAGTCCAAACAGTCAGAAACATGCTTTTTTCACAGTTTTGGCACTTTTGACTGACAAAGTGACTTTAAAGCACAAAACGCTATCTAAAGCACGTTTTGTCATTTGAAGTTCAAAACAAGTGTTATTCATGGTCACATTGTAAGTTTCAAAGTCCAAACAGTCAGAAACATGCTTTTTTCACACTTTTGACTGAAAAAATGATTTTTAAGCACAAAACGCTCTCTAAAGCACGTTTTGTCATTTGTAGTTCAAAACAAGTGTTATTCATGGTCACATAGTAAGTTTCAAAGTCCAAACAGTCAGAAACATGCTTTTTTCACACTTTTGGCAGTTTTGACTGACAAAATGATTTTAAAGTACAAAACACTCCCAAAAGCACCTTTTGTCATTTGTAGTTCAAAACAAGTGTTATTCATGGTCACATAGTAAGTTTCAAAGTCCAAACAGTCAGAAACATGCTTTTTTCAAACTTTTGGCAGTTTTGACTGACAAAATGACTTTAAAGCACAAAACGCTATCTAAAGCACGTTTTGTCATTTGAAGTTCAAAACAAGTGTTATTCATGGTCACATTGTAAGTTTCAAAGTCCAAACAGTCAGAAACATGCTTTTTTCAAACCTTTGGCAGTTTTGACTGACAAAATGACTTTAAAGCACAAAACGCTATCTAAAGCACGTTTTGTCATTTGAAGTTCAAAACAAGTGTTATTCATGGTCACATAGTAAGTTTCAAAGTCCAAACAGTCAGAAACATGCTTTTTTAAAACTTTCGGCAGTTTTGACTGACAAAATGATTTTAAAGTACAAAACGCTCCCAAAAGCACCTTTTGTCATTTGTAGTTCAAAACAAGTGTTATTCATGGTCACATAGTAAGTTTCAAAGTCCAAACAGTCAGAAACATGCTTTTTTCAAACTTTTGGCAGTTTTGACTGAAAAAATGATTTTTAAGCACAAAACGCTCCCAAAAGCACCTTTTGTCATTTGTAGTTCAAAACATGTGTAATTCATGGTCAAATTGTAAGTTTCAAAGTCCAAACAGTCAGAAACATGCTTTTTTTCACAGTTTTGGCACTTTTGACTGACAAAGTGACTTTAAAGCACAAAACGCTCTCTAAAGCACGTTTTGTCATTTGAAGTTCAAAACAAGTGTTATTCATCGTCACATAGTAAGTTTCAAAGTCCAAACAGTCAGAAACATGCTTTTTTCACACTTTTGGCACTTTTGACTGACAAAATTATTTTTAAGCACAAAACGCTCCCAAAAGCACCTTTTGTCATTTGTAGTTCAAAACAAGTGTTATTCATGGTCACATAGTAAGTTTCAAAGTCCAAACAGTCAGAAACATGCTTTTTTCACAGTTTTGGCAGTTTTGACTGAAAAAATGATTTTTAAGCACAAAACGCTCCCAAAAGCACCTTTTGTCATTTGTAGTTCAAAACATGTGTTATTCATGGTCAAATTGTAAGTTTCAAAGTCCAAACAGTCAGAAACATGCTTTTTTCAAACTTTTGGCAGTTTTGACTGACAAAATGACTTTAAAGCACAAAACGCTATCTAAAGCACGTTTTGTCATTTGAAGTCAAAACAAGTGTTATTCATGGTCACATAGTAAGTTTCAAAGTCCAAACAGTCAGAAACATGCTTTTTTCAAACTTTTGGCAGTTTTGACTGAAAAAATGATTTTTAAGCACAAAACGCTCCCAAAAGCACCTTTTGTCATTTGTAGTTCAAAACATGTGTTATTCATGGTCAAATTGTAAGTTTCAAAGTCCAAACAGTCAGAAACATGCTTTTTTCACAGTTTTGGCACTTTTGACTGACAAAATGACTTTAAAGCACAAAACGCTATCTAAAGCACGTTTTGTCATTTGAAGTTCAAAACAAGTGTTATTCATCGTCACATTGTAAGTTTCAAAGTCCAAACAGTCAGAAACATGCTTTTTTCAAACTTTTGGCACTTTTGACTGACAAAATGACTTTAAAGCACAAAACGCTATCTAAAGCACGTTTTGTCATTTGAAGTACAAAACAAGTGTTATTCATGGTCACATAGTAAGTTTTAAAGTCCAAACAGTCAGAAACATGCTTTTTTCACAGTTTTGGCAGTTTTGACTGAAAAAATGATTTTTAAGCACAAAACGCTCCCAAAAGCACCTTTTGTCATTTGTAGTTCAAAACATGTGTTATTCATGGTCAAATTGTAAGTTTCAAAGTCCAAACAGTCAGAAACATGCTTTTTTCACACTTTTGGCAGTTTTGACTGACAAAATGACTTCAAATGACAAAACGCTCTCTAAAGCACGTTTTGTCATTTGTAGTTCAAAACAAGTGTTATTCATGGTCACATAGTAAGTTTCAAAGTCCAAACAGTCAGAAACATGCTTTTTTCAAACTTTTGGCAGTTTTGACTGACAAAATGACTTTAAAGCACAAAACGCTATCTAAAGCACGTTTTGTCATTTGAAGTTCAAAACAAGTGTTATTCATGGTCACATAGTAAGTTTCAAAGTCCAAACAGTCAGAAACATGCTTTTTTCACAGTTTTGGCAGTTTTGACTGAAAAAATGATTTTTAAGCACAAAACGCTCCCAAAAGCACCTTTTGTCATTTGTAGTTCAAAACATGTGTTATTCATGGTCAAATTGTAAGTTTCAAAGTCCAAACAGTCAGAAACATGCTTTTTTCACAGTTTTGGCACTTTTGACTGACAAAGTGACTTTAAAGCACAAAACGCTCTCTAAAGCACGTTTTGTCATTTGAAGTTCAAAACAAGTGTTATTCATGGTCACATAGTAAGTTTCAAAGTCCAAACAGTCAGAAACATGCTTTTTTAAAACTTTTGGCACTTTTGACTGACAAAATTATTTTTAAGCACAAAACGCTCCCAAAAGCACCTTTTGTCATTTGTAGTTCAAAACAAGTGTTATTCATGGTCACATAGTAAGTTTCAAAGTCCAAACAGTCAGAAACATGCTTTTTTCACACTTTTGGCAGTTTTGACTGACAAAATGACTTTAAAGCACAAAACGCTCTCTAAAGCACGTTTTGTCATTTGTAGTTCAAAACAAGTGTTATTCATGGTCACATAGTAAGTTTCAAAGTCCAAACAGTCAGAAACATGCTTTTTTAAAACTTTTGGCACTTTTGACTGACAAAATTATTTTTAAGCACTTAACGCTCCCAAAAGCACCTTTTGTCATTTGTAGTTCAAAACAAGTGTTATTCATGGTCACATAGTAAGTTTCAAAGTCCAAACAGTCAGAAACATGCTTTTTTCACACTTTTGACTGAAAAAATGATTTTTAAGCACAAAACGCTCCCAAAAGCACCTTTTGTCATTTGTAGTTCAAAACATGTGTTATTCATGGTCAAATTGTAAGTTTCAAAGTCCAAACAGTCAGAAACATGCTTTTTTCACACTTTTGACTGACAAAATTATTTTTAAGCACAAAACGCTCCCAAAAGCACCTTTTGTCATTTGTAGTTCAAAACAAGTGTTATTCATGGTCACATAGTAAGTTTCAAAGTCCAAACAGTCAGAAACATGCTTTTTTAAAACTTTCGGCAGTTTTGACTGACAAAATGATTTTAAAGTACAAAACGCTCCCAAAAGCACCTTTTGTCATTTGTAGTTCAAAACAAGTGTTATTCATGGTCACATAGTAAGTTTCAAAGTCCAAAAAGTCAGAAACATTCTTTTTTCACACTTTTGGCACTTTTGACTGACAAAATTATTTTTAAGCACAAAACGCTCCCAAAAGCACCTTTTGTCATTTGTAGTTCAAAACAAGTGTTATTCATGGTCACATAGTAAGTTTCAAAGTCCAAACAGTCAGAAACATGCTTTTTTAAAACTTTTGGCAGTTTTGACTGACAAAATGACTTTAAAGCACAAAACGCTATCTAAAGCACGTTTTGTCATTTGAAGTTCAAAACAAGTGTTATTCATGGTCACATAGTAAGTTTCAAAGTCCAAACAGTCAGAAACATGCTTTTTTCACAGTTTTGGCAGTTTTGACTGAAAAAATGATTTTTAAGCACAAAACGCTCCCAAAAGCACCTTTTGTCATTTGTAGTTCAAAACATGTGTTATTCATGGTCAAATTGTAAGTTTCAAAGTCCAAACAGTCAGAAACATGCTTTTTTCACAGTTTTGGCACTTTTGACTGACAAAGTGACTTTAAAGCACAAAACGCTCTCTAAAGCACGTTTTGTCATTTGAAGTTCAAAACAAGTGTTATTCATGGTCACATAGTAAGTTTCAAAGTCCAAACAGTCAGAAACATGCTTTTTTAAAACTTTTGGCACTTTTGACTGAAAAAATGATTTTTAAGCACAAAACGCTCCCAAAAGCACCTTTTGTCATTTGTAGTTCAAAACATGTGTTATTCATGGTCAAATTGTAAGTTTCAAAGTCCAAACAGTCAGAAACATGCTTTTTTCACAGTTTTGGCACTTTTGACTGACAAAGTGACTTTAAAGCACAAAACGCTCTCTAAAGCACGTTTTGTCATTTGAAGTTCAAAACAAGTGTTATTCATGGTCACATAGTAAGTTTCAAAGTCCAAACAGTCAGAAACATGCTTTTTTAAAACTATTGGCAGTTTTGACTGACAAAATTATTTTTAAGCACAAAACGCTCCCAAAAGCACCTTTTGTCATTTGTAGTTCAAAACAAGTGTTATTCATGGTCAAATTGTAAGTTTCAAAGTCCAAACAGTCAGAAACATGCTTTTTTCAAACTTTTGGCAGTTTTGACTGACAAAATGACTTTAAAGCACAAAACGCTATCTAAAGCACGTTTTGTCATTTGAAGTTCAAAACAAGTGTTATTCATGGTCACATTGTAAGTTTCAAAGTCCAAACAGTCAGAAACATGCTTTTTTCACACTTTTGACTGACAAAATTATTTTTAAGCACAAAACGCTCCCAAAAGCACCTTTTGTCATTTGTAGTTCAAAACAAGTGTTATTCATGGTCACATAGTAAGTTTCAAAGTCCAAACAGTCAGAAACATGCTTTTTTAAAACTTTCGGCAGTTTTGACTGACAAAATGATTTTAAAGTACAAAACGCTCCCAAAAGCACCTTTTGTCATTTGTAGTTCAAAACAAGTGTTATTCATGGTCACATAGTAAGTTTCAAAGTCCAAAAAGTCAGAAACATTCTTTTTTCACACTTTTGGCACTTTTGACTGACAAAATTATTTTTAAGCACAAAACGCTCCCAAAAGCACCTTTTGTCATTTGTAGTTCAAAACAAGTGTTATTCATGGTCACATAGTAAGTTTCAAAGTCCAAACAGTCAGAAACATGCTTTTTTCAAACTTTTGGCAGTTTTGACTGACAAAATGACTTTAAAGCACAAAACGCTATCTAAAGCACGTTTTGTCATTTGAAGTTCAAAACAAGTGTTATTCATGGTCACATAGTAAGTTTCAAAGTCCAAACAGTCAGAAACATGCTTTTTTCACAGTTTTGGCAGTTTTGACTGAAAAAATGATTTTTAAGCACAAAACGCTCCCAAAAGCACCTTTTGTCATTTGTAGTTCAAAACATGTGTTATTCATGGTCAAATTGTAAGTTTCAAAGTCCAAACAGTCAGAAACATGCTTTTTTCACAGTTTTGGCAGTTTTGACTGACAAAGTGACTTTAAAGCACAAAACGCTCTCTAAAGCACGTTTTGTCATTTGAAGTTCAAAACAAGTGTTATTCATGGTCACATAGTAAGTTTCAAAGTCCAAACAGTCAGAAACATGCTTTTTTAAAACTTTTGGCACTTTTGACTGAAAAAATGATTTTTAAGCACAAAACGCTCCCAAAAGCACCTTTTGTCATTTGTAGTTCAAAACATGTGTTATTCATGGTCAAATTGTAAGTTTCAAAGTCCAAACAGTCAGAAACATGCTTTTTTCACAGTTTTGGCACTTTTGACTGACAAAGTGACTTTAAAGCACAAAACGCTCTCTAAAGCACGTTTTGTCATTTGAAGTTCAAAACAAGTGTTATTCATGGTCACATAGTAAGTTTCAAAGTCCAAACAGTCAGAAACATGCTTTTTTAAAACTTTTGGCAGTTTTGACTGACAAAATTATTTTTAAGCACAAAACGCTCCCAAAAGCACCTTTTGTCATTTGTAGTTCAAAACAAGTGTTATTCATGGTCAAATTGTAAGTTTCAAAGTCCAAACAGTCAGAAACATGCTTTTTTCAAACTTTTGGCAGTTTTGACTGACAAAATGACTTTAAAGCACAAAACGCTATCTAAAGCACGTTTTGTCATTTGAAGTTCAAAACAAGTGTTATTCATGGTCACATTGTAAGTTTCAAAGTCCAAACAGTCAGAAACATGCTTTTTTCAAACTTTTGGCAGTTTTGACTGACAAAATGACTTTAAAGCACAAAACGCTATCTAAAGCACGTTTTGTCATTTGAAGTTCAAAACAAGTGTTATTCATGGTCACATAGTAAGTTTCAAAGTCCAAACAGTCAGAAACATGCTTTTTTAAAACTTTCGGCAGTTTTGACTGACAAAATGATTTTAAAGTACAAAACGCTCCCAAAAGCACCTTTTGTCATTTGTAGTTCAAAACAAGTGTTATTCATGGTCACATAGTAAGTTTCAAAGTCCAAACAGTCAGAAACATGCTTTTTTCAAACTTTTGGCAGTTTTGACTGACAAAATGACTTTAAAGCACAAAACGCTATCTAAAGCACGTTTTGTCATTTGAAGTTCAAAACAAGTGTTATTCATGGTCACATAGTAAGTTTCAAAGTCCAAACAGTCAGAAACATGCTTTTTTCACAGTTTTGGCAGTTTTGACTGAAAAAATGATTTTTAAGCACAAAACGCTCCCAAAAGCACCTTTTGTCATTTGTAGTTCAAAACATGTGTTATTCATGGTCAAATTGTAAGTTTCAAAGTCCAAACAGTCAGAAACATGCTTTTTTCACAGTTTTGGCACTTTTGACTGACAAAGTGACTTTAAAGCACAAAACGCTCTCTAAAGCACGTTTTGTCATTTGAAGTTCAAAACAAGTGTTATTCATCGTCACATAGTAAGTTTCAAAGTCCAAACAGTCAGAAACATGCTTTTTTCACACTTTTGGCACTTTTGACTGACAAAATTATTTTTAAGCACAAAACGCTCCCAAAAGCACCTTTTGTCATTTGTAGTTCAAAACAAGTGTTATTCATGGTCACATAGTAAGTTTCAAAGTCCAAACAGTCAGAAACATGCTTTTTTCACAGTTTTGGCAGTTTTGACTGAAAAAATGATTTTTAAGCACAAAACGCTCCCAAAAGCACATTTTGTCATTTGTAGTTCAAAACATGTGTTATTCATGGTCAAATTGTAAGTTTCAAAGTCCAAACAGTCAGAAACATGCTTTTTTCAAACTTTTGGCACTTTTGACTGACAAAGTGACTTTAAAGCACAAAACGCTCTCTAAAGCACGTTTTGTCATTTGTAGTTCAAAACAAGTGTTATTCATGGTCACATAGTAAGTTTCAAAGTCCAAACAGTCAGAAACATGCTTTTTTCAAACTTTTGGCAGTTTTGACTGACAAAATGACTTTAAAGCACAAAACGCTATCTAAAGCACGTTTTGTCATTTGAATTTCAAAACAAGTGTTATTCATGGTCACATAGTAAGTTTCAAAGTCCAAACAGTCAGAAACATGCTTTTTTAAAACTATTGGCAGTTTTGACTGACAAAATTATTTTTAAGCACAAAACGCTCCCAAAAGCACCTTTTGTCATTTGTAGTTCAAAACAAGTGTTATTCATGGTCAAATTGTAAGTTTCAAAGTCCAAACAGTCAGAAACATGCTTTTTTCAAACTTTTGGCAGTTTTGACTGACAAAATGACTTTAAAGCACAAAACGCTATCTAAAGCACGTTTTGTCATTTGAAGTTCAAAACAAGTGTTATTCATGGTCACATTGTAAGTTTCAAAGTCCAAACAGTCAGAAACATGCTTTTTTCACACTTTTGACTGACAAAATTATTTTTAAGCACAAAACGCTCCCAAAAGCACCTTTTGTCATTTGTAGTTCAAAACAAGTGTTATTCATGGTCACATAGTAAGTTTCAAAGTCCAAACAGTCAGAAACATGCTTTTTTAAAACTTTCGGCAGTTTTGACTGACAAAATGATTTTAAAGTACAAAACGCTCCCAAAAGCACCTTTTGTCATTTGTAGTTCAAAACAAGTGTTATTCATGGTCACATAGTAAGTTTCAAAGTCCAAAAAGTCAGAAACATTCTTTTTTCACACTTTTGGCACTTTTGACTGACAAAATTATTTTTAAGCACAAAACGCTCCCAAAAGCACCTTTTGTCATTTGTAGTTCAAAACAAGTGTTATTCATGGTCACATAGTAAGTTTCAAAGTCCAAACAGTCAGAAACATGCTTTTTTCAAACTTTTGGCAGTTTTGACTGACAAAATGACTTTAAAGCACAAAACGCTATCTAAAGCACGTTTTGTCATTTGAAGTTCAAAACAAGTGTTATTCATGGTCACATAGTAAGTTTCAAAGTCCAAACAGTCAGAAACATGCTTTTTTCACAGTTTTGGCAGTTTTGACTGAAAAAATGATTTTTAAGCACAAAACGCTCCCAAAAGCACCTTTTGTCATTTGTAGTTCAAAACATGTGTTATTCATGGTCAAATTGTAAGTTTCAAAGTCCAAACAGTCAGAAACATGCTTTTTTCACAGTTTTGGCAGTTTTGACTGACAAAGTGACTTTAAAGCACAAAACGCTCTCTAAAGCACGTTTTGTCATTTGAAGTTCAAAACAAGTGTTATTCATGGTCACATAGTAAGTTTCAAAGTCCAAACAGTCAGAAACATGCTTTTTTAAAACTTTTGGCACTTTTGACTGAAAAAATGATTTTTAAGCACAAAACGCTCCCAAAAGCACCTTTTGTCATTTGTAGTTCAAAACATGTGTTATTCATGGTCAAATTGTAAGTTTCAAAGTCCAAACAGTCAGAAACATGCTTTTTTCACAGTTTTGGCACTTTTGACTGACAAAGTGACTTTAAAGCACAAAACGCTCTCTAAAGCACGTTTTGTCATTTGAAGTTCAAAACAAGTGTTATTCATGGTCACATAGTAAGTTTCAAAGTCCAAACAGTCAGAAACATGCTTTTTTAAAACTTTTGGCAGTTTTGACTGACAAAATTATTTTTAAGCACAAAACGCTCCCAAAAGCACCTTTTGTCATTTGTAGTTCAAAACAAGTGTTATTCATGGTCAAATTGTAAGTTTCAAAGTCCAAACAGTCAGAAACATGCTTTTTTCAAACTTTTGGCAGTTTTGACTGACAAAATGACTTTAAAGCACAAAACGCTATCTAAAGCACGTTTTGTCATTTGAAGTTCAAAACAAGTGTTATTCATGGTCACATTGTAAGTTTCAAAGTCCAAACAGTCAGAAACATGCTTTTTTCAAACTTTTGGCAGTTTTGACTGACAAAATGACTTTAAAGCACAAAACGCTATCTAAAGCACGTTTTGTCATTTGAAGTTCAAAACAAGTGTTATTCATGGTCACATAGTAAGTTTCAAAGTCCAAACAGTCAGAAACATGCTTTTTTAAAACTTTCGGCAGTTTTGACTGACAAAATGATTTTAAAGTACAAAACGCTCCCAAAAGCACCTTTTGTCATTTGTAGTTCAAAACAAGTGTTATTCATGGTCACATAGTAAGTTTCAAAGTCCAAACAGTCAGAAACATGCTTTTTTCAAACTTTTGGCAGTTTTGACTGACAAAATGACTTTAAAGCACAAAACGCTATCTAAAGCACGTTTTGTCATTTGAAGTTCAAAACAAGTGTTATTCATGGTCACATAGTAAGTTTCAAAGTCCAAACAGTCAGAAACATGCTTTTTTCACAGTTTTGGCAGTTTTGACTGAAAAAATGATTTTTAAGCACAAAACGCTCCCAAAAGCACCTTTTGTCATTTGTAGTTCAAAACATGTGTTATTCATGGTCAAATTGTAAGTTTCAAAGTCCAAACAGTCAGAAACATGCTTTTTTCACAGTTTTGGCACTTTTGACTGACAAAGTGACTTTAAAGCACAAAACGCTCTCTAAAGCACGTTTTGTCATTTGAAGTTCAAAACAAGTGTTATTCATCGTCACATAGTAAGTTTCAAAGTCCAAACAGTCAGAAACATGCTTTTTTCACACTTTTGGCACTTTTGACTGACAAAATTATTTTTAAGCACAAAACGCTCCCAAAAGCACCTTTTGTCATTTGTAGTTCAAAACAAGTGTTATTCATGGTCACATAGTAAGTTTCAAAGTCCAAACAGTCAGAAACATGCTTTTTTCACAGTTTTGGCAGTTTTGACTGAAAAAATGATTTTTAAGCACAAAACGCTCCCAAAAGCACATTTTGTCATTTGTAGTTCAAAACATGTGTTATTCATGGTCAAATTGTAAGTTTCAAAGTCCAAACAGTCAGAAACATGCTTTTTTCAAACTTTTGGCACTTTTGACTGACAAAGTGACTTTAAAGCACAAAACGCTCTCTAAAGCACGTTTTGTCATTTGTAGTTCAAAACAAGTGTTATTCATGGTCACATAGTAAGTTTCAAAGTCCAAACAGTCAGAAACATGCTTTTTTCAAACTTTTGGCAGTTTTGACTGACAAAATGACTTTAAAGCACAAAACGCTATCTAAAGCACGTTTTGTCATTTGAATTTCAAAACAAGTGTTATTCATGGTCACATAGTAAGTTTCAAAGTCCAAACAGTCAGAAACATGCTTTTTTCACAGTTTTGGCAGTTTTGACTGAAAAAATGATTTTTAAGCACAAAACGCTCCCAAAAGCACCTTTTGTCATTTGTAGTTCAAAACATGTGTTATTCATGGTCAAATTGTAAGTTTCAAAGTCCAAACAGTCAGAAACATGCTTTTTTCAAACTTTTGGCAGTTTTGACTGACAAAATGACTTTAAAGCACAAAACGCTATCTAAAGCACGTTTTGTCATTTGAAGTTCAAAACAAGTGTTATTCATGGTCACATAGTAAGTTTCAAAGTCCAAACAGTCAGAAACATGCTTTTTTAAAACTTTCGGCAGTTTTGACTGACAAAATGATTTTAAAGTACAAAACGCTCCCAAAAGCACCTTTTGTCATTTGTAGTTCAAAACAAGTGTTATTCATGGTCACATAGTAAGTTTCAAAGTCCAAACAGTCAGAAACATGCTTTTTTCAAACTTTTGGCAGTTTTGACTGACAAAATGACTTTAAAGCACAAAACGCTATCTAAAGCACGTTTTGTCATTTGAAGTTCAAAACAAGTGTTATTCATGGTCACATAGTAAGTTTCAAAGTCCAAACAGTCAGAAACATGCTTTTTTCACAGTTTTGGCAGTTTTGACTGAAAAAATGATTTTTAAGCACAAAACGCTCCCAAAAGCACCTTTTGTCATTTGTAGTTCAAAACATGTGTTATTCATGGTCAAATTGTAAGTTTCAAAGTCCAAACAGTCAGAAACATGCTTTTTTCACAGTTTTGGCACTTTTGACTGACAAAGTGACTTTAAAGCACAAAACGCTCTCTAAAGCACGTTTTGTCATTTGAAGTTCAAAACAAGTGTTATTCATCGTCACATAGTAAGTTTCAAAGTCCAAACAGTCAGAAACATGCTTTTTTCACACTTTTGGCACTTTTGACTGACAAAATTATTTTTAAGCACAAAACGCTCCCAAAAGCACCTTTTGTCATTTGTAGTTCAAAACAAGTGTTATTCATGGTCACATAGTAAGTTTCAAAGTCCAAACAGTCAGAAACATGCTTTTTTCACAGTTTTGGCAGTTTTGACTGAAAAAATGATTTTTAAGCACAAAACGCTCCCAAAAGCACATTTTGTCATTTGTAGTTCAAAACATGTGTTATTCATGGTCAAATTGTAAGTTTCAAAGTCCAAACAGTCAGAAACATGCTTTTTTCAAACTTTTGGCACTTTTGACTGACAAAGTGACTTTAAAGCACAAAACGCTCTCTAAAGCACGTTTTGTCATTTGTAGTTCAAAACAAGTGTTATTCATGGTCACATAGTAAGTTTCAAAGTCCAAACAGTCAGAAACATGCTTTTTTCAAACTTTTGGCAGTTTTGACTGACAAAATGACTTTAAAGCACAAAACGCTATCTAAAGCACGTTTTGTCATTTGAATTTCAAAACAAGTGTTATTCATGGTCACATAGTAAGTTTCAAAGTCCAAACAGTCAGAAACATGCTTTTTTAAAACTATTGGCAGTTTTGACTGACAAAATTATTTTTAAGCACAAAACGCTCCCAAAAGCACCTTTTGTCATTTGTAGTTCAAAACAAGTGTTATTCATGGTCAAATTGTAAGTTTCAAAGTCCAAACAGTCAGAAACATGCTTTTTTCAAACTTTTGGCAGTTTTGACTGACAAAATGACTTTAAAGCACAAAACGCTATCTAAAGCACGTTTTGTCATTTGAAGTTCAAAACAAGTGTTATTCATGGTCACATTGTAAGTTTCAAAGTCCAAACAGTCAGAAACATGCTTTTTTCACACTTTTGACTGACAAAATTATTTTTAAGCACAAAACGCTCCCAAAAGCACCTTTTGTCATTTGTAGTTCAAAACAAGTGTTATTCATGGTCACATAGTAAGTTTCAAAGTCCAAACAGTCAGAAACATGCTTTTTTAAAACTTTCGGCAGTTTTGACTGACAAAATGATTTTAAAGTACAAAACGCTCCCAAAAGCACCTTTTGTCATTTGTAGTTCAAAACAAGTGTTATTCATGGTCACATAGTAAGTTTCAAAGTCCAAAAAGTCAGAAACATTCTTTTTTCACACTTTTGGCACTTTTGACTGACAAAATTATTTTTAAGCACAAAACGCTCCCAAAAGCACCTTTTGTCATTTGTAGTTCAAAACAAGTGTTATTCATGGTCACATAGTAAGTTTCAAAGTCCAAACAGTCAGAAACATGCTTTTTTCAAACTTTTGGCAGTTTTGACTGACAAAATGACTTTAAAGCACAAAACGCTATCTAAAGCACGTTTTGTCATTTGAAGTTCAAAACAAGTGTTATTCATGGTCACATAGTAAGTTTCAAAGTCCAAACAGTCAGAAACATGCTTTTTTCACAGTTTTGGCAGTTTTGACTGAAAAAATGATTTTTAAGCACAAAACGCTCCCAAAAGCACCTTTTGTCATTTGTAGTTCAAAACATGTGTTATTCATGGTCAAATTGTAAGTTTCAAAGTCCAAACAGTCAGAAACATGCTTTTTTCACAGTTTTGGCAGTTTTGACTGACAAAGTGACTTTAAAGCACAAAACGCTCTCTAAAGCACGTTTTGTCATTTGAAGTTCAAAACAAGTGTTATTCATGGTCACATAGTAAGTTTCAAAGTCCAAACAGTCAGAAACATGCTTTTTTAAAACTTTTGGCACTTTTGACTGAAAAAATGATTTTTAAGCACAAAACGCTCCCAAAAGCACCTTTTGTCATTTGTAGTTCAAAACATGTGTTATTCATGGTCAAATTGTAAGTTTCAAAGTCCAAACAGTCAGAAACATGCTTTTTTCACAGTTTTGGCACTTTTGACTGACAAAGTGACTTTAAAGCACAAAACGCTCTCTAAAGCACGTTTTGTCATTTGAAGTTCAAAACAAGTGTTATTCATGGTCACATAGTAAGTTTCAAAGTCCAAACAGTCAGAAACATGCTTTTTTAAAACTTTTGGCAGTTTTGACTGACAAAATTATTTTTAAGCACAAAACGCTCCCAAAAGCACCTTTTGTCATTTGTAGTTCAAAACAAGTGTTATTCATGGTCAAATTGTAAGTTTCAAAGTCCAAACAGTCAGAAACATGCTTTTTTCAAACTTTTGGCAGTTTTGACTGACAAAATGACTTTAAAGCACAAAACGCTATCTAAAGCACGTTTTGTCATTTGAAGTTCAAAACAAGTGTTATTCATGGTCACATTGTAAGTTTCAAAGTCCAAACAGTCAGAAACATGCTTTTTTCAAACTTTTGGCAGTTTTGACTGACAAAATGACTTTAAAGCACAAAACGCTATCTAAAGCACGTTTTGTCATTTGAAGTTCAAAACAAGTGTTATTCATGGTCACATAGTAAGTTTCAAAGTCCAAACAGTCAGAAACATGCTTTTTTAAAACTTTCGGCAGTTTTGACTGACAAAATGATTTTAAAGTACAAAACGCTCCCAAAAGCACCTTTTGTCATTTGTAGTTCAAAACAAGTGTTATTCATGGTCACATAGTAAGTTTCAAAGTCCAAACAGTCAGAAACATGCTTTTTTCAAACTTTTGGCAGTTTTGACTGACAAAATGACTTTAAAGCACAAAACGCTATCTAAAGCACGTTTTGTCATTTGAAGTTCAAAACAAGTGTTATTCATGGTCACATAGTAAGTTTCAAAGTCCAAACAGTCAGAAACATGCTTTTTTCACAGTTTTGGCAGTTTTGACTGAAAAAATGATTTTTAAGCACAAAACGCTCCCAAAAGCACCTTTTGTCATTTGTAGTTCAAAACATGTGTTATTCATGGTCAAATTGTAAGTTTCAAAGTCCAAACAGTCAGAAACATGCTTTTTTCACAGTTTTGGCACTTTTGACTGACAAAGTGACTTTAAAGCACAAAACGCTCTCTAAAGCACGTTTTGTCATTTGAAGTTCAAAACAAGTGTTATTCATCGTCACATAGTAAGTTTCAAAGTCCAAACAGTCAGAAACATGCTTTTTTCACACTTTTGGCACTTTTGACTGACAAAATTATTTTTAAGCACAAAACGCTCCCAAAAGCACCTTTTGTCATTTGTAGTTCAAAACAAGTGTTATTCATGGTCACATAGTAAGTTTCAAAGTCCAAACAGTCAGAAACATGCTTTTTTCACAGTTTTGGCAGTTTTGACTGAAAAAATGATTTTTAAGCACAAAACGCTCCCAAAAGCACATTTTGTCATTTGTAGTTCAAAACATGTGTTATTCATGGTCAAATTGTAAGTTTCAAAGTCCAAACAGTCAGAAACATGCTTTTTTCAAACTTTTGGCACTTTTGACTGACAAAGTGACTTTAAAGCACAAAACGCTCTCTAAAGCACGTTTTGTCATTTGTAGTTCAAAACAAGTGTTATTCATGGTCACATAGTAAGTTTCAAAGTCCAAACAGTCAGAAACATGCTTTTTTCAAACTTTTGGCAGTTTTGACTGACAAAATGACTTTAAAGCACAAAACGCTATCTAAAGCACGTTTTGTCATTTGAATTTCAAAACAAGTGTTATTCATGGTCACATAGTAAGTTTCAAAGTCCAAACAGTCAGAAACATGCTTTTTTCACAGTTTTGGCAGTTTTGACTGAAAAAATGATTTTTAAGCACAAAACGCTCCCAAAAGCACCTTTTGTCATTTGTAGTTCAAAACATGTGTTATTCATGGTCAAATTGTAAGTTTCAAAGTCCAAACAGTCAGAAACATGCTTTTTTCACAGTTTTGGCACTTTTGACTGACAAAATGACTTTAAAGCACAAAACGCTATCTAAAGCACGTTTTGTCATTTGAAGTTCAAAACAAGTGTTATTCATCGTCACATTGTAAGTTTCAAAGTCCAAACAGTCAGAAACATGCTTTTTTCAAACTTTTGGCACTTTTGACTGACAAAATGACTTTAAAGCACAAAACGCTATCTAAAGCACGTTTTGTCATTTGAAGTTCAAAACAAGTGTTATTCATGGTCACATAGTAAGTTTTAAAGTCCAAACAGTCAGAAACATGCTTTTTTCACAGTTTTGGCAGTTTTGACTGAAAAAATGATTTTTAAGCACAAAACGCTCCCAAAAGCACCTTTTGTCATTTGTAGTTCAAAACATGTGTTATTCATGGTCAAATTGTAAGTTTCAAAGTCCAAACAGTCAGAAACATGCTTTTTTCACAGTTTTGGCACTTTTGACTGACAAAGTGACTTTAAAGCACAAAACGCTCTCTAAAGCACGTTTTGTCATTTGAAGTTCAAAACAAGTGTTATTCATGGTCATAGTAAGTTTCAAAGTCCAAACAGTCAGAAACATGCTTTTTTAAAACTTTTGGCAGTTTTGACTGACAAAATTATTTTTAAGCACAAAACGCTCCCAAAAGCACCTTTTGTCATTTGTAGTTCAAAACAAGTGTTATTCATGGTCACATAGTAAGTTTCAAAGTCCAAACAGTCAGAAACATGCTTTTTTCACACTTTTGGCAGTTTTGACTGACAAAATGACTTCAAATGACAAAACGCTCTCTAAAGCACGTTTTGTCATTTGTAGTTCAAAACAAGTGTTATTCATGGTCACATAGTAAGTTTCAAAGTCCAAACAGTCAGAAACATGCTTTTTTCAAACTTTTGGCAGTTTTGACTGACAAAATGACTTTAAAGCACAAAACGCTATCTAAAGCACGTTTTGTCATTTGAAGTTCAAAACAAGTGTTATTCATGGTCACATAGTAAGTTTCAAAGTCCAAACAGTCAGAAACATGCTTTTTTCACAGTTTTGGCAGTTTTGACTGAAAAAATGATTTTTAAGCACAAAACGCTCCCAAAAGCACCTTTTGTCATTTGTAGTTCAAAACATGTGTTATTCATGGTCAAATTGTAAGTTTCAAAGTCCAAACAGTCAGAAACATGCTTTTTTCACAGTTTTGGCACTTTTGACTGACAAAGTGACTTTAAAGCACAAAACGCTCTCTAAAGCACGTTTTGTCATTTGAAGTTCAAAACAAGTGTTATTCATGGTCACATAGTAAGTTTCAAAGTCCAAACAGTCAGAAACATGCTTTTTTAAAACTTTTGGCACTTTTGACTGACAAAATTATTTTTAAGCACAAAACGCTCCCAAAAGCACCTTTTGTCATTTGTAGTTCAAAACAAGTGTTATTCATGGTCACATAGTAAGTTTCAAAGTCCAAACAGTCAGAAACATGCTTTTTTCACACTTTTGGCAGTTTTGACTGACAAAATGACTTTAAAGCACAAAACGCTCTCTAAAGCACGTTTTGTCATTTGTAGTTCAAAACAAGTGTTATTCATGGTCACATAGTAAGTTTCAAAGTCCAAACAGTCAGAAACATGCTTTTTTCAAACTTTTGGCAGTTTTGACTGACAAAATGACTTTAAAGCACAAAACGCTATCTAAAGCACATTTTGTCATTTGAAGTTCAAAACAAGTGTTATTCATGGTCACATAGTAAGTTTCAAAGTCCAAACAGTCAGAAACATGCTTTTTTAAAACTTTTGGCACTTTTGACTGACAAAATTATTTTTAAGCACTTAACGCTCCCAAAAGCACCTTTTGTCATTTGTAGTTCAAAACAAGTGTTATTCATGGTCACATAGTAAGTTTCAAAGTCCAAACAGTCAGAAACATGCTTTTTTCACACTTTTGACTGAAAAAATGATTTTTAAGCACAAAACGCTCCCAAAAGCACCTTTTGTCATTTGTAGTTCAAAACATGTGTTATTCATGGTCAAATTGTAAGTTTCAAAGTCCAAACAGTCAGAAACATGCTTTTTTCACACTTTTGACTGACAAAATTATTTTTAAGCACAAAACGCTCCCAAAAGCACCTTTTGTCATTTGTAGTTCAAAACAAGTGTTATTCATGGTCACATAGTAAGTTTCAAAGTCCAAACAGTCAGAAACATGCTTTTTTAAAACTTTCGGCAGTTTTGACTGACAAAATGATTTTAAAGTACAAAACGCTCCCAAAAGCACCTTTTGTCATTTGTAGTTCAAAACAAGTGTTATTCATGGTCACATAGTAAGTTTCAAAGTCCAAAAAGTCAGAAACATGCTTTTTTCACACTTTTGGCACTTTTGACTGACAAAATTATTTTTAAGCACAAAACGCTCCCAAAAGCACCTTTTGTCATTTGAAGTTCAAAACAAGTGTTATTCATGGTCACATAGTAAGTTTCAAAGTCCAAACAGTCAGAAACATGCTTTTTTCAAACTTTTGGCAGTTTTGACTGACAAAATGACTTTAAAGCACAAAACGCTATCTAAAGCACGTTTTGTCATTTGAAGTTCAAAACAAGTGTTATTCATGGTCACATAGTAAGTTTCAAAGTCCAAACAGTCAGAAACATGCTTTTTTCACAGTTTTGGCAGTTTTGACTGAAAAAATGATTTTTAAGCACAAAACGCTCCCAAAAGCACCTTTTGTCATTTGTAGTTCAAAACATGTGTTATTCATGGTCAAATTGTAAGTTTCAAAGTCCAAACAGTCAGAAACATGCTTTTTTCACAGTTTTGGCACTTTTGACTGACAAAGTGACTTTAAAGCACAAAACGCTCTCTAAAGCACGTTTTGTCATTTGAAGTTCAAAACAAGTGTTATTCATGGTCACATAGTAAGTTTCAAAGTCCAAACAGTCAGAAACATGCTTTTTTAAAACTTTTGGCACTTTTGACTGACAAAATTATTTTTAAGCACAAAACGCTCCCAAAAGCACCTTTTGTCATTTGTAGTTCAAAACAAGTGTTATTCATGGTCACATTGTAAGTTTCAAAGTCCAAACAGTCAGAAACATGCTTTTTTCAAACTTTTGGCAGTTTTGACTGACAAAATGACTTTAAAGCACAAAACGCTATCTAAAGCACGTTTTGTCATTTGAAGTTCAAAACAAGTGTTATTCATGGTCACATTGTAAGTTTCAAAGTCCAAACAGTCAGAAACATGCTTTTTTCAAACTTTTGGCAGTTTTGACTGACAAAATGACTTTAAAGCACAAAACGCTATCTAAAGCACGTTTTGTCATTTGAAGTTCAAAACAAGTGTTATTCATGGTCACATTGTAAGTTTCAAAGTCCAAACAGTCAGAAACATGCTTTTTTCACACTTTTGACTGAAAAAATGATTTTTAAGCACAAAACGCTCTCTAAAGCACGTTTTGTCATTTGTAGTTCAAAACAAGTGTTATTCATGGTCACATAGTAAGTTTCAAAGTCCAAACAGTCAGAAACATGCTTTTTTCACACTTTTGGCAGTTTTGACTGACAAAATGATTTTAAAGTACAAAACACTCCCAAAAGCACCTTTTGTCATTTGTAGTTCAAAACAAGTGTTATTCATGGTCACATAGTAAGTTTCAAAGTCCAAACAGTCAGAAACATGCTTTTTTCAAACTTTTGGCAGTTTTGACTGACAAAATGACTTTAAAGCACAAAACGCTATCTAAAGCACGTTTTGTCATTTGAAGTTCAAAACAAGTGTTATTCATGGTCACATAGTAAGTTTCAAAGTCCAAACAGTCAGAAACATGCTTTTTTCACAGTTTTGGCAGTTTTGACTGAAAAAATGATTTTTAAGCACAAAACGCTCCCAAAAGCACCTTTTGTCATTTGTAGTTCAAAACATGTGTTATTCATGGTCAAATTGTAAGTTTCAAAGTCCAAACAGTCAGAAACATGCTTTTTTCACAGTTTTGGCACTTTTGACTGACAAAGTGACTTTAAAGCACAAAACGCTCTCTAAAGCACGTTTTGTCATTTGAAGTTCAAAACAAGTGTTATTCATGGTCACATAGTAAGTTTCAAAGTCCAAACAGTCAGAAACATGCTTTTTTAAAACTTTTGGCACTTTTGACTGACAAAATTATTTTTAAGCACAAAACGCTCCCAAAAGCACCTTTTGTCATTTGTAGTTCAAAACAAGTGTTATTCATGGTCACATTGTAAGTTTCAAAGTCCAAACAGTCAGAAACATGCTTTTTTCAAACTTTTGGCAGTTTTGACTGACAAAATGACTTTAAAGCACAAAACGCTATCTAAAGCACGTTTTGTCATTTGAAGTTCAAAACAAGTGTTATTCATGGTCACATAGTAAGTTTCAAAGTCCAAACAGTCAGAAACATGCTTTTTTAAAACTTTCGGCAGTTTTGACTGACAAAATGATTTTAAAGTACAAAACGCTCCCAAAAGCACCTTTTGTCATTTGTAGTTCAAAACAAGTGTTATTCATGGTCACATAGTAAGTTTCAAAGTCCAAACAGTCAGAAACATGCTTTTTTCAAACTTTTGGCAGTTTTGACTGACAAAATGACTTTAAAGCACAAAACGCTCTCTAAAGCACGTTTTGTCATTTGAAGTTCAAAACAAGTGTTATTCATGGTCACATAGTAAGTTTCAAAGTCCAAACAGTCAGAAACATGCTTTTTTCACAGTTTTGGCAGTTTTGACTGAAAAAATGATTTTTAAGCACAAAACGCTCCCAAAAGCACCTTTTGTCATTTGTAGTTCAAAACATGTGTTATTTATGGTCAAATTGTAAGTTTCAAAGTCCAAACAGTCAGAAACATGCTTTTTTCACACTTTTGAATGACAAAATTATTTTTAAGCACAAAACGCTCCCAAAAGCACCTTTTGTCATTTGTAGTTCAAAACAAGTGTTATTCATGGTCACATAGTAAGTTTCAAAGTCCAAACAGTCAGAAACATGCTTTTTTCACACTTTTGGCACTTTTGACTGACAAAATTATTTTTAAGCACAAAACGCTCCCAAAAGCACCTTTTGTCATTTGTAGTTCAAAACAAGTGTTATTCATGGTCACGTAGTAAGTTTCAAAGTCCAAACAGTCAGAAACATGCTTTTTTCACAGTTTTGGCAGTTTTGACTGAAAAAATGATTTTTAAGCACAAAACGCTCCCAAAAGCACATTTTGTCATTTGTAGTTCAAAACATGTGTTATTCATGGTCAAATTGTAAGTTTCAAAGTCCAAACAGTCAGAAACATGCTTTTTTCAAACTTTTGGCACTTTTGACTGACAAAGTGACTTTAAAGCACAAAACGCTCTCTAAAGCACGTTTTGTCATTTGTAGTTCAAAACAAGTGTTATTCATGGTCACATAGTAAGTTTCAAAGTCCAAACAGTCAGAAACATGCTTTTTTCAAACTTTTGGCAGTTTTGACTGACAAAATGACTTTAAAGCACAAAACGCTATCTAAAGCACGTTTTGTCATTTGAAGTTCAAAACAAGTGTTATTCATGGTCACATAGTAAGTTTCAAAGTCCAAACAGTCAGAAACATGCTTTTTTCACAGTTTTGGCAGTTTTGACTGAAAAAATGATTTTTAAGCACAAAACGCTCCCAAAAGCACCTTTTGTCATTTGTAGTTCAAAACATGTGTTATTCATGGTCAAATTGTAAGTTTCAAAGTCCAAACAGTCAGAAACATGCTTTTTTCACAGTTTTGGCACTTTTGACTGACAAAATGACTTTAAAGCACAAAACGCTATCTAAAGCACGTTTTGTCATTTGAAGTTCAAAACAAGTGTTATTCATCGTCACATTGTAAGTTTCAAAGTCCAAACAGTCAGAAACATGCTTTTTTCAAACTTTTGGCAGTTTTGACTGACAAAATGACTTTAAAGCACAAAACGCTATCTAAAGCACGTTTTGTCATTTGAAGTTCAAAACAAGTGTTATTCATGGTCACATAGTAAGTTTTAAAGTCCAAACAGTCAGAAACATGCTTTTTTCACAGTTTTGGCAGTTTTGACTGAAAAAATGATTTTTAAGCACAAAACGCTCCCAAAAGCACCTTTTGTCATTTGTAGTTCAAAACATGTGTTATTCATGGTCAAATTGTAAGTTTCAAAGTCCAAACAGTCAGAAACATGCTTTTTTCACAGTTTTGGCACTTTTGACTGACAAAGTGACTTTAAAGCACAAAACGCTCTCTAAAGCACGTTTTGTCATTTGAAGTTCAAAACAAGTGTTATTCATGGTCATAGTAAGTTTCAAAGTCCAAACAGTCAGAAACATGCTTTTTTAAAACTTTTGGCACTTTTGACTGACAAAATTATTTTTAAGCACAAAACGCTCCCAAAAGCACCTTTTGTCATTTGTAGTTCAAAACAAGTGTTATTCATGGTCACATAGTAAGTTTCAAAGTCCAAACAGTCAGAAACATGCTTTTTTCACACTTTTGGCAGTTTTGACTGACAAAATGACTTCAAATGACAAAACGCTCTCTAAAGCACGTTTTGTCATTTGTAGTTCAAAACAAGTGTTATTCATGGTCACATAGTAAGTTTCAAAGTCCAAACAGTCAGAAACATGCTTTTTTAAAACTTTTGGCAGTTTTGACTGACAAAATGACTTTAAAGCACAAAACGCTATCTAAAGCACGTTTTGTCATTTGAAGTTCAAAACAAGTGTTATTCATGGTCACATTGTAAGTTTCAAAGTCCAAACAGTCAGAAACATGCTTTTTTCAAACTTTTGGCAGTTTTGACTGACAAAATGACTTTAAAGCACAAAACGCTATCTAAAGCACGTTTTGTCATTTGAAGTTCAAAACAAGTGTTATTCATGGTCACATAGTAAGTTTCAAAGTCCAAACAGTCAGAAACATGCTTTTTTCACACTTTTGGCACTTTTGACTGACAAAATTATTTTTAAGCACAAAACGCTCCCAAAAGCACCTTTTGTCATTTGTAGTTCAAAACAAGTGTTATTCATGGTCACATTGTAAGTTTCAAAGTCCAAACAGTCAGAAACATGCTTTTTTCAAACTTTTGGCAGTTTTGACTGACAAAATGACTTTAAAGCACAAAACGCTATCTAAAGCCCGTTTTGTCATTTGAAGTTCAAAACAAGTGTTATTCATGGTCACATAGTAAGTTTCAAAGTCCAAAAAGTCAGAAACATGCTTTTTTCACACTTTTGGCACTTTTGACTGACAAAATGATTTTTAAGCACAAAACGCTCCCAAAAGCACCTTTTGTCATTTGTAGTTCAAAACAAGTGTTATTCATGGTCACATAGTAAGTTTCAAAGTCCAAACAGTCAGAAACATGCTTTTTTCAAACTTTTGGCAGTTTTGACTGACAAAATGACTTTAAAGCACAAAACGCTATCTAAAGCACGTTTTGTCATTTGAAGTTCAAAACAAGTGTTATTCATGGTCACATAGTAAGTTTCAAAGTCCAAACAGTCAGAAACATGCTTTTTTCACACTTTTGGCAGTTTTGACTGAAAAAATGATTTTTAAGCACAAAACGCTCCCAAAAGCACCTTTTGTCATTTGTAGTTCAAAACATGTGTTATTCATGGTCAAATTGTAAGTTTCAAAGTCCAAACAGTCAGAAACATGCTTTTTTCACAGTTTTGGCACTTTTGACTGACAAAGTGACTTTAAAGCACAAAACGCTCTCTAAAGCACGTTTTGTCATTTGAAGTTCAAAACAAGTGTTATTCATGGTCACATAGTAAGTTTCAAAGTCCAAACAGTCAGAAACATGCTTTTTTAAAACTTTTGGCACTTTTGACTGACAAAATTATTTTTAAGCACAAAACGCTCCCAAAAGCACCTTTTGTCATTTGTAGTTCAAAACAAGTGTTATTCATGGTCACATTGTAAGTTTCAAAGTCCAAACAGTCAGAAACATGCTTTTTTCAAACTTTTGGCAGTTTTGACTGACAAAATGACTTTAAAGCACAAAACGCTATCTAAAGCACGTTTTGTCATTTGAAGTTCAAAACAAGTGTTATTCATGGTCACATTGTAAGTTTCAAAGTCCAAACAGTCAGAAACATGCTTTTTTCAAACTTTTGGCAGTTTTGACTGACAAAATGACTTTAAAGCACAAAACGCTATCTAAAGCACGTTTTGTCATTTGAAGTTCAAAACAAGTGTTATTCATGGTCACATAGTAAGTTTCAAAGTCCAAACAGTCAGAAACATGCTTTTTTAAAACTTTCGGCAGTTTTGACTGACAAAATGATTTTAAAGTACAAAACGCTCCCAAAAGCACCTTTTGTCATTTGTAGTTCAAAACAAGTGTTATTCATGGTCACATAGTAAGTTTCAAAGTCCAAACAGTCAGAAACATGCTTTTTTCACACTTTTGGCACTTTTGACTGACAAAATTATTTTTAAGCACAAAACGCTCCCAAAAGCACCTTTTGTCATTTGTAGTTCAAAACAAGTGTTATTCATGGTCACATAGTAAGTTTCAAAGTCCAAACAGTCAGAAACATGCTTTTTTCACAGTTTTGGCAGTTTTGACTGAAAAAATGATTTTTAAGCACAAAACGCTCCCAAAAGCACATTTTGTCATTTGTAGTTCAAAACATGTGTTATTCATGGTCAAATTGTAAGTTTCAAAGTCCAAACAGTCAGAAACATGCTTTTTTCACAGTTTTGGCACTTTTGACTGACAAAGTGACTTTAAAGCACAAAACGCTCTCTAAAGCACGTTTTGTCATTTGAAGTTCAAAACAAGTGTTATTCATGGTCACATAGTAAGTTTCAAAGTCCAAACAGTCAGAAACATGCTTTTTTCAAACTTTTGGCACTTTTGACTGACAAAATGACTTCAAATGACAAAACGCTCTCTAAAGCACGTTTTGTCATTTGTAGTTCAAAACAAGTGTTATTCATGGTCACATAGTAAGTTTCAAAGTCCAAACAGTCAGAAACATGCTTTTTTAAAACTTTTGGCAGTTTTGACTGACAAAATGACTTTAAAGCACAAAACGCTATCTAAAGCACGTTTTGTCATTTGAAGTTCAAAACAAGTGTTATTCATGGTCACATTGTAAGTTTCAAAGTCCAAACAGTCAGAAACATGCTTTTTTCAAACTTTTGGCAGTTTTGACTGACAAAGTGACTTTAAAGCACAAAACGCTCTCTAAAGCACGTTTTGTCATTTGAAGTTCAAAACAAGTGTTATTCATGGTCATAGTAAGTTTCAAAGTCCAAACAGTCAGAAACATGCTTTTTTAAAACTTTTGGCACTTTTGACTGACAAAATTATTTTTAAGCACAAAACGCTCCCAAAAGCACCTTTTGTCATTTGTAGTTCAAAACAAGTGTTATTCATGGTCACATAGTAAGTTTCAAAGTCCAAACAGTCAGAAACATGCTTTTTTCACACTTTTGGCAGTTTTGACTGACAAAATGACTTCAAATGACAAAACGCTCTCTAAAGCACGTTTTGTCATTTGTAGTTCAAAACAAGTGTTATTCATGGTCACATAGTAAGTTTCAAAGTCCAAACAGTCAGAAACATGCTTTTTTAAAACTTTTGGCAGTTTTGACTGACAAAATGACTTTAAAGCACAAAACGCTATCTAAAGCACGTTTTGTCATTTGAAGTTCAAAACAAGTGTTATTCATGGTCACATTGTAAGTTTCAAAGTCCAAACAGTCAGAAACATGCTTTTTTCAAACTTTTGGCAGTTTTGACTGACAAAATGACTTTAAAGCACAAAACGCTATCCAAAGCACGTTTTGTCATTTGAAGTTCAAAACAAGTGTTATTCATGGTCACATAGTAAGTTTCAAAGTCCAAACAGTCAGAAACATGCTTTTTTAAAACTTTTGGCACTTTTGACTGACAAAATTATTTTTAAGCACAAAACGCTCCCAAAAGCACCTTTTGTCATTTGTAGTTCAAAACAAGTGTTATTCATGGTCACATAGTAAGTTTCAAAGTCCAAACAGTCAGAAACATGCTTTTTTCAAACTTTTGGCAGTTTTGACTGACAAAATGACTTTAAAGCACAAAACGCTATCTAAAGCACGTTTTGTCATTTGAAGTTCAAAACAAGTGTTATTCATGGTCACATAGTAAGTTTCAAAGTCCAAAAAGTCAGAAACATGCTTTTTTCACACTTTTGGCACTTTTGACTGACAAAATTATTTTTAAGCACAAAACGCTCCCAAAAGCACCTTTTGTCATTTGTAGTTCAAAACAAGTGTTATTCATGGTCACATAGTAAGTTTCAAAGTCCAAACAGTCAGAAACATGCTTTTTTCAAACTTTTGGCAGTTTTGACTGACAAAATGACTTTAAAGCACAAAACGCTATCTAAAGCACGTTTTGTCATTTGAAGTTCAAAACAAGTGTTATTCATGGTCACATAGTAAGTTTCAAAGTCCAAACAGTCAGAAACATGCTTTTTTCACACTTTTGGCAGTTTTGACTGAAAAAATGATTTTTAAGCACAAAACGCTCCCAAAAGCACCTTTTGTCATTTGTAGTTCAAAACATGTGTTATTCATGGTCAAATTGTAAGTTTCAAAGTCCAAACAGTCAGAAACATGCTTTTTTCACAGTTTTGGCACTTTTGACTGACAAAGTGACTTTAAAGCACAAAACGCTCTCTAAAGCACGTTTTGTCATTTGAAGTTCAAAACAAGTGTTATTCATGGTCACATAGTAAGTTTCAAAGTCCAAACAGTCAGAAACATGCTTTTTTAAAACTTTTGGCACTTTTGACTGACAAAATTATTTTTAAGCACAAAACGCTCCCAAAAGCACCTTTTGTCATTTGTAGTTCAAAACAAGTGTTATTCATGGTCACATTGTAAGTTTCAAAGTCCAAACAGTCAGAAACATGCTTTTTTCAAACTTTTGGCAGTTTTGACTGACAAAATGACTTTAAAGCACAAAACGCTATCTAAAGCACGTTTTGTCATTTGAAGTTCAAAACAAGTGTTATTCATGGTCACATTGTAAGTTTCAAAGTCCAAACAGTCAGAAACATGCTTTTTTCAAACTTTTGGCAGTTTTGACTGACAAAATGACTTTAAAGCACAAAACGCTATCTAAAGCACGTTTTGTCATTTGAAGTTCAAAACAAGTGTTATTCATGGTCACATAGTAAGTTTCAAAGTCCAAACAGTCAGATACATGCTTTTTTAAAACTTTCGGCAGTTTTGACTGACAAAATGATTTTAAAGTACAAAACGCTCCCAAAAGCACCTTTTGTCATTTGTAGTTCAAAACAAGTGTTATTCATGGTCACATAGTAAGTTTCAAAGTCCAAACAGTCAGAAACATGCTTTTTTCAAACTTTTGGCAGTTTTGACTGACAAAATGACTTTAAAGCACAAAACGCTATCTAAAGCACGTTTTGTCATTTGAAGTTCAAAACAAGTGTTATTCATGGTCACATAGTAAGTTTCAAAGTCCAAACAGTCAGAAACATGCTTTTTTCACACTTTTGGCAGTTTTGACTGAAAAAATGATTTTTAAGCACAAAACGCTCCCAAAAGCACCTTTTGTCATTTGTAGTTCAAAACATGTGTTATTCATGGTCAAATTGTAAGTTTCAAAGTCCAAACAGTCAGAAACATGCTTTTTTCACAGTTTTGGCACTTTTGACTGACAAAGTGACTTTAAAGCACAAAACGCTCTCTAAAGCACGTTTTGTCATTTGAAGTTCAAAACAAGTGTTATTCATGGTCACATAGTAAGTTTCAAAGTCCAAACAGTCAGAAACATGCTTTTTTAAAACTTTTGGCACTTTTGACTGACAAAATTATTTTTAAGCACAAAACGCTCCCAAAAGCACCTTTTGTCATTTGTAGTTCAAAACAAGTGTTATTCATGGTCACATTGTAAGTTTCAAAGTCCAAACAGTCAGAAACATGCTTTTTTCAAACTTTTGGCAGTTTTGACTGACAAAATGACTTTAAAGCACAAAACGCTATCTAAAGCACGTTTTGTCATTTGAAGTTCAAAACAAGTGTTATTCATGGTCACATTGTAAGTTTCAAAGTCCAAACAGTCAGAAACATGCTTTTTTCAAACTTTTGGCAGTTTTGACTGACAAAATGACTTTAAAGCACAAAACGCTATCTAAAGCACGTTTTGTCATTTGAAGTTCAAAACAAGTGTTATTCATGGTCACATAGTAAGTTTCAAAGTATGGAGCCGGTTTAGCTCATGCTGGTTTGCGGCGCCTTCCGTCCGTGAAACCCAGGTTCAAATCCGGCTGCTCCCTGTTCCCCTCTCTACCTCCGTGCCGGTCTCAAGCCCGGTTGCCTTGAGAGGGTTGCGTCAGGAAGGGCATCCGGCGTAAAACATTGCCAAGTTTACCATGCGACTCGTTCGCTGTGGCGACCCCTGATGGGAAAAGCCGAAAGGGAAACAATAGTAAGTTTCAAAGTCCAAACAGTCAGATACATGCTTTTTTAAAACTTTCGGCAGTTTTGACTGACAAAATGATTTTAAAGTACAAAACGCTCCCAAAAGCACCTTTTGTCATTTGTAGTTCAAAACAAGTGTTATTCATGGTCACATAGTAAGTTTCAAAGTCCAAACAGTCAGAAACATGCTTTTTTCAAACTTTTGGCAGTTTTGACTGACAAAATGACTTTAAAGCACAAAACGCTCTCTAAAGCACGTTTTGTCATTTGAAGTTCAAAACAAGTGTTATTCATGGTCACATAGTAAGTTTCAAAGTCCAAACAGTCAGAAACATGCTTTTTTCACAGTTTTGGCAGTTTTGACTGAAAAAATGATTTTTAAGCACAAAACGCTCCCAAAAGCACCTTTTGTCATTTGTAGTTCAAAACATGTGTTATTCATGGTCAAATTGTAAGTTTCAAAGTCCAAACAGTCAGAAACATGCTTTTTTCACAGTTTTGGCACTTTTGACTGACAAAGTGACTTTAAAGCACAAAACGCTCTCTAAAGCACGTTTTGTCATTTGAAGTTCAAAACAAGTGTTATTCATCGTCACATAGTAAGTTTCAAAGTCCAAACAGTCAGAAACATGCTTTTTTCACACTTTTGGCACTTTTGACTGACAAAATTATTTTTAAGCACAAAACGCTCCCAAAAGCACCTTTTGTCATTTGTAGTTCAAAACAAGTGTTATTCATGGTCACATAGTAAGTTTCAAAGTCCAAACAGTCAGAAACATGCTTTTTTCACAGTTTTGGCAGTTTTGACTGAAAAAATGATTTTTAAGCACAAAACGCTCCCAAAAGCACATTTTGTCATTTGTAGTTCAAAACATGTGTTATTCATGGTCAAATTGTAAGTTTCAAAGTCCAAACAGTCAGAAACATGCTTTTTTCAAACTTTTGGCACTTTTGACTGACAAAGTGACTTTAAAGCACAAAACGCTCTCTAAAGCACGTTTTGTCATTTGTAGTTCAAAACAAGTGTTATTCATGGTCACATAGTAAGTTTCAAAGTCCAAACAGTCAGAAACATGCTTTTTTCAAACTTTTGGCAGTTTTGACTGACAAAATGACTTTAAAGCACAAAACGCTATCTAAAGCACGTTTTGTCATTTGAAGTTCAAAACAAGTGTTATTCATGGTCACATAGTAAGTTTCAAAGTCCAAACAGTCAGAAACATGCTTTTTTCACAGTTTTGGCAGTTTTGACAGAAAAAATGATTTTTAAGCACAAAACGCTCCCAAAAGCACCTTTTGTCATTTGTAGTTCAAAACATGTGTTATTCATGGTCAAATTGTAAGTTTCAAAGTCCAAACAGTCAGAAACATGCTTTTTTCACAGTTTTGGCACTTTTGACTGACAAAATGACTTTAAAGCACAAAACGCTATCTAAAGCACGTTTTGTCATTTGAAGTTCAAAACAAGTGTTATTCATCGTCACATTGTAAGTTTCAAAGTCCAAACAGTCAGAAACATGCTTTTTTCAAACTTTTGGCACTTTTGACTGACAAAATGACTTTAAAGCACAAAACGCTATCTAAAGCACGTTTTGTCATTTGAAGTTCAAAACAAGTGTTATTCATGGTCACATAGTAAGTTTTAAAGTCCAAACAGTCAGAAACATGCTTTTTTCAAACTTTTGGCAGTTTTGACTGACAAAATGACTTTAAAGCACAAAACGCTATCTAAAGCACGTTTTGTCATTTGAAGTTCAAAACAAGTGTTATTCATGGTCACATAGTAAGTTTCAAAGTCCAAACAGTCAGAAACATGCTTTTTTCACAGTTTTGGCACTTTTGACTGACAAAGTGACTTTAAAGCACAAAACGCTCTCTAAAGCACGTTTTGTCATTTGAAGTTCAAAACAAGTGTTATTCATGGTCATAGTAAGTTTCAAAGTCCAAACAGTCAGAAACATGCTTTTTTAAAACTTTTGGCACTTTTGACTGACAAAATTATTTTTAAGCACAAAACGCTCCCAAAAGCACCTTTTGTCATTTGTAGTTCAAAACAAGTGTTATTCATGGTCACATAGTAAGTTTCAAAGTCCAAACAGTCAGAAACATGCTTTTTTCACACTTTTGGCAGTTTTGACTGACAAAATGACTTCAAATGACAAAACGCTCTCTAAAGCACGTTTTGTCATTTGTAGTTCAAAACAAGTGTTATTCATGGTCACATAGTAAGTTTCAAAGTCCAAACAGTCAGAAACATGCTTTTTTAAAACTTTTGGCAGTTTTGACTGACAAAATGACTTTAAAGCACAAAACGCTATCTAAAGCACGTTTTGTCATTTGAAGTTCAAAACAAGTGTTATTCATGGTCACATTGTAAGTTTCAAAGTCCAAACAGTCAGAAACATGCTTTTTTCAAACTTTTGGCAGTTTTGACTGACAAAGTGACTTTAAAGCACTTAACGCTCTCTAAAGCACGTTTTGTCATTTGAAGTTCAAAACAAGTGTTATTCATGGTCATAGTAAGTTTCAAAGTCCAAACAGTCAGAAACATGCTTTTTTAAAACTTTTGGCACTTTTGACTGACAAAATTATTTTTAAGCACAAAACGCTCCCAAAAGCACCTTTTGTCATTTGTAGTTCAAAACAAGTGTTATTCATGGTCACATAGTAAGTTTCAAAGTCCAAACAGTCAGAAACATGCTTTTTTCACACTTTTGGCAGTTTTGACTGACCAAATGACTTCAAATGACAAAACGCTCTCTAAAGCACGTTTTGTCATTTGTAGTTCAAAACAAGTGTTATTCATGGTCACATAGTAAGTTTCAAAGTCCAAACAGTCAGAAACATGCTTTTTTAAAACTTTTGGCAGTTTTGACTGACAAAATGACTTTAAAGCACAAAACGCTATCTAAAGCACGTTTTGTCATTTGAAGTTCAAAACAAGTGTTATTCATGGTCACATTGTAAGTTTCAAAGTCCAAACAGTCAGAAACATGCTTTTTTCAAATTTTTGGCAGTTTTGACTGACAAAATGACTTTAAAGCACAAAACGCTATCTAAAGCACGTTTTGTCATTTGAAGTTCAAAACAAGTGTTATTCATGGTCACATAGTAAGTTTCAAAGTCCAAACAGTCAGAAACATGCTTTTTTAAACCTTTTGGCACTTTTGACTGACAAAATTATTTTTAAGCACAAAACGCTCCCAAAAGCACCTTTTGTCATTTGTAGTTCAAAACAAGTGTTATTCATGGTCACATAGTAAGTTTCAAAGTCCAAACAGTCAGAAACATGCTTTTTTCAAACTTTTGGCAGTTTTGACTGACAAAATGACTTTAAAGCACAAAACGCTATCTAAAGCACGTTTTGTCATTTGAAGTTCAAAACAAGTGTTATTCATGGTCACATAGTAAGTTTCAAAGTCCAAAAAGTCAGAAACATGCTTTTTTCACACTTTTGGCACTTTTGACTGACAAAATTATTTTTAAGCACAAAACGCTCCCAAAAGCACGTTTTGTCATTTGTAGTTCAAAACAAGTGTTATTCATGGTCACATAGTAAGTTTCAAAGTCCAAACAGTCAGAAACATGCTTTTTTAAAACTTTTGGCAGTTTTGACTGACAAAATGACTTTAAAGCACAAAACGCTATCTAAAGCACGTTTTGTCATTTGAAGTTCAAAACAAGTGTTATTCATGGTCACATTGTAAGTTTCAAAGTCCAAACAGTCAGAAACATGCTTTTTTAAAACTTTTGGCAGTTTTGACTGACAAAATGACTTTAAAGCACAAAACGCTATCTAAAGCACGTTTTGTCATTTGAAGTTCAAAACAAGTGTTATTCATGGTCACATTGTAAGTTTCAAAGTCCAAACAGTCAGAAACATGCTTTTTTCAAACTTTTGGCAGTTTTGACTGACAAAGTGACTTTAAAGCACTTAACGCTCTCTAAAGCACGTTTTGTCATTTGAAGTTCAAAACAAGTGTTATTCATGGTCATAGTAAGTTTCAAAGTCCAAACAGTCAGAAACATGCTTTTTTAAAACTTTTGGCACTTTTGACTGACAAAATTATTTTTAAGCACAAAACGCTCCCAAAAGCACCTTTTGTCATTTGTAGTTCAAAACAAGTGTTATTCATGGTCACATAGTAAGTTTCAAAGTCCAAACAGTCAGAAACATGCTTTTTTCACACTTTTGGCAGTTTTGACTGACAAAATGACTTCAAATGACAAAACGCTCTCTAAAGCACGTTTTGTCATTTGTAGTTCAAAACAAGTGTTATTCATGGTCACATAGTAAGTTTCAAAGTCCAAACAGTCAGAAACATGCTTTTTTAAAACTTTTGGCAGTTTTGACTGACAAAATGACTTTAAAGCACAAAACGCTATCTAAAGCACGTTTTGTCATTTGAAGTTCAAAACAAGTGTTATTCATGGTCACATTGTAAGTTTCAAAGTCCAAACAGTCAGAAACATGCTTTTTTCAAATTTTTGGCAGTTTTGACTGACAAAATGACTTTAAAGCACAAAACGCTATCTAAAGCACGTTTTGTCATTTGAAGTTCAAAACAAGTGTTATTCATGGTCACATAGTAAGTTTCAAAGTCCAAACAGTCAGAAACATGCTTTTTTAAAACTTTTGGCACTTTTGACTGACAAAATTATTTTTAAGCACAAAACGCTCCCAAAAGCACCTTTTGTCATTTGTAGTTCAAAACAAGTGTTATTCATGGTCACATAGTAAGTTTCAAAGTCCAAACAGTCAGAAACATGCTTTTTTCAAACTTTTGGCAGTTTTGACTGACAAAATGACTTTAAAGCACAAAACGCTATCTAAAGCACGTTTTGTCATTTGAAGTTCAAAACAAGTGTTATTCATGGTCACATAGTAAGTTTCAAAGTCCAAAAAGTCAGAAACATGCTTTTTTCACACTTTTGGCACTTTTGACTGACAAAATTATTTTTAAGCACAAAACGCTCCCAAAAGCACGTTTTGTCATTTGTAGTTCAAAACAAGTGTTATTCATGGTCACATAGTAAGTTTCAAAGTCCAAACAGTCAGAAACATGCTTTTTTAAAACTTTTGGCAGTTTTGACTGACAAAATGACTTTAAAGCACAAAACGCTATCTAAAGCACGTTTTGTCATTTGAAGTTCAAAACAAGTGTTATTCATGGTCACATTGTAAGTTTCAAAGTCCAAACAGTCAGAAACATGCTTTTTTCAAATTTTTGGCAGTTTTGACTGACAAAATGACTTTAAAGCACAAAACGCTATCTAAAGCACGTTTTGTCATTTGAAGTTCAAAACAAGTGTTATTCATGGTCACATAGTAAGTTTCAAAGTCCAAACAGTCAGAAACATGCTTTTTTAAAACTTTTGGCACTTTTGACTGACAAAATTATTTTTAAGCACAAAACGCTCCCAAAAGCACCTTTTGTCATTTGTAGTTCAAAACAAGTGTTATTCATGGTCACATAGTAAGTTTCAAAGTCCAAACAGTCAGAAACATGCTTTTTTCAAACTTTTGGCAGTTTTGACTGACAAAATGACTTTAAAGCACAAAACGCTATCTAAAGCACGTTTTGTCATTTGAAGTTCAAAACAAGTGTTATTCATGGTCACATAGTAAGTTTCAAAGTCCAAAAAGTCAGAAACATGCTTTTTTCACACTTTTGGCACTTTTGACTGACAAAATTATTTTTAAGCACAAAACGCTCCCAAAAGCACGTTTTGTCATTTGAAGTTCAAAACAAGTGTTATTCATGGTCACATAGTAAGTTTTAAAGTCCAAACAGTCAGAAACATGCTTTTTTCAAACTTTTGGCAGTTTTGACTGACAAAATGACTTTAAAGCACAAAACGCTATCTAAAGCACGTTTTGTCATTTGAAGTTCAAAACAAGTGTTATTCATGGTCACATAGTAAGTTTCAAAGTCCAAACAGTCAGAAACATGCTTTTTTCACAGTTTTGGCACTTTTGACTGACAAAGTGACTTTAAAGCACAAAACGCTCTCTAAAGCACGTTTTGTCATTTGAAGTTCAAAACAAGTGTTATTCATGGTCATAGTAAGTTTCAAAGTCCAAACAGTCAGAAACATGCTTTTTTAAAACTTTTGGCACTTTTGACTGACAAAATTATTTTTAAGCACAAAACGCTCCCAAAAGCACCTTTTGTCATTTGTAGTTCAAAACAAGTGTTATTCATGGTCACATAGTAAGTTTCAAAGTCCAAACAGTCAGAAACATGCTTTTTTCACACTTTTGGCAGTTTTGACTGACAAAATGACTTCAAATGACAAAACGCTCTCTAAAGCACGTTTTGTCATTTGTAGTTCAAAACAAGTGTTATTCATGGTCACATAGTAAGTTTCAAAGTCCAAACAGTCAGAAACATGCTTTTTTAAAACTTTTGGCAGTTTTGACTGACAAAATGACTTTAAAGCACAAAACGCTATCTAAAGCACGTTTTGTCATTTGAAGTTCAAAACAAGTGTTATTCATGGTCACATTGTAAGTTTCAAAGTCCAAACAGTCAGAAACATGCTTTTTTCAAACTTTTGGCAGTTTTGACTGACAAAGTGACTTTAAAGCACTTAACGCTCTCTAAAGCACGTTTTGTCATTTGAAGTTCAAAACAAGTGTTATTCATGGTCATAGTAAGTTTCAAAGTCCAAACAGTCAGAAACATGCTTTTTTAAAACTTTTGGCACTTTTGACTGACAAAATTATTTTTAAGCACAAAACGCTCCCAAAAGCACCTTTTGTCATTTGTAGTTCAAAACAAGTGTTATTCATGGTCACATAGTAAGTTTCAAAGTCCAAACAGTCAGAAACATGCTTTTTTCACACTTTTGGCAGTTTTGACTGACAAAATGACTTCAAATGACAAAACGCTCTCTAAAGCACGTTTTGTCATTTGTAGTTCAAAACAAGTGTTATTCATGGTCACATAGTAAGTTTCAAAGTCCAAACAGTCAGAAACATGCTTTTTTAAAACTTTTGGCAGTTTTGACTGACAAAATGACTTTAAAGCACAAAACGCTATCTAAAGCACGTTTTGTCATTTGAAGTTCAAAACAAGTGTTATTCATGGTCACATTGTAAGTTTCAAAGTCCAAACAGTCAGAAACATGCTTTTTTCAAATTTTTGGCAGTTTTGACTGACAAAATGACTTTAAAGCACAAAACGCTATCTAAAGCACGTTTTGTCATTTGAAGTTCAAAACAAGTGTTATTCATGGTCACATAGTAAGTTTCAAAGTCCAAACAGTCAGAAACATGCTTTTTTAAAACTTTTGGCACTTTTGACTGACAAAATTATTTTTAAGCACAAAACGCTCCCAAAAGCACCTTTTGTCATTTGTAGTTCAAAACAAGTGTTATTCATGGTCACATAGTAAGTTTCAAAGTCCAAACAGTCAGAAACATGCTTTTTTCAAACTTTTGGCAGTTTTGACTGACAAAATGACTTTAAAGCACAAAACGCTATCTAAAGCACGTTTTGTCATTTGAAGTTCAAAACAAGTGTTATTCATGGTCACATAGTAAGTTTCAAAGTCCAAAAAGTCAGAAACATGCTTTTTTCACACTTTTGGCACTTTTGACTGACAAAATTATTTTTAAGCACAAAACGCTCCCAAAAGCACGTTTTGTCATTTGTAGTTCAAAACAAGTGTTATTCATGGTCACATAGTAAGTTTCAAAGTCCAAACAGTCAGAAACATGCTTTTTTCAAACTTTTGGCAGTTTTGACTGACAAAATGACTTTAAAGCACAAAACGCTCCCAAAAGCACCTTTTGTCATTTGTAGTTCAAAACATGTGTTATTCATGGTCAAATTGTAAGTTTCAAAGTCCAAACAGTCAGAAACATGCTTTTTTCACAGTTTTGGCACTTTTGACTGACAAAGTGACTTTAAAGCACAAAACGCTCTCTAAAGCACGTTTTGTCATTTGAAGTTCAAAACAAGTGTTATTCATGGTCACATAGTAAGTTTCAAAGTCCAAACAGTCAGAAACATGCTTTTTTAAAACTTTTGGCACTTTTGACTGACAAAATTATTTTTAAGCACAAAACGCTCCCAAAAGCACCTTTTGTCATTTGTAGTTCAAAACAAGTGTTATTCATGGTCACATTGTAAGTTTCAAAGTCCAAACAGTCAGAAACATGCTTTTTTCAAACTTTTGGCAGTTTTGACTGACAAAATGACTTTAAAGCACAAAACGCTATCTAAAGCACGTTTTGTCATTTGAAGTTCAAAACAAGTGTTATTCATGGTCACATAGTAAGTTTCAAAGTCCAAACAGTCAGAAACATGCTTTTTTCACAGTTTTGGCACTTTTGACTGACAAAGTGACTTTAAAGCACAAAACGCTCTCTAAAGCACGTTTTGTCATTTGAAGTTCAAAACAAGTGTTATTCATGGTCATAGTAAGTTTCAAAGTCCAAACAGTCAGAAACATGCTTTTTTAAAACTTTTGGCACTTTTGACTGACAAAATTATTTTTAAGCACAAAACGCTCCCAAAAGCACCTTTTGTCATTTGTAGTTCAAAACAAGTGTTATTCATGGTCACATAGTAAGTTTCAAAGTCCAAACAGTCAGAAACATGCTTTTTTCACACTTTTGGCAGTTTTGACTGACAAAATGACTTCAAATGACAAAACGCTCTCTAAAGCACGTTTTGTCATTTGTAGTTCAAAACAAGTGTTATTCATGGTCACATAGTAAGTTTCAAAGTCCAAACAGTCAGAAACATGCTTTTTTAAAACTTTTGGCAGTTTTGACTGACAAAATGACTTTAAAGCACAAAACGCTATCTAAAGCACGTTTTGTCATTTGAAGTTCAAAACAAGTGTTATTCATGGTCACATTGTAAGTTTCAAAGTCCAAACAGTCAGAAACATGCTTTTTTCAAACTTTTGGCAGTTTTGACTGACAAAGTGACTTTAAAGCACTTAACGCTCTCTAAAGCACGTTTTGTCATTTGAAGTTCAAAACAAGTGTTATTCATGGTCATAGTAAGTTTCAAAGTCCAAACAGTCAGAAACATGCTTTTTTAAAACTTTTGGCACTTTTGACTGACAAAATTATTTTTAAGCACAAAACGCTCCCAAAAGCACCTTTTGTCATTTGTAGTTCAAAACAAGTGTTATTCATGGTCACATAGTAAGTTTCAAAGTCCAAACAGTCAGAAACATGCTTTTTTCACACTTTTGGCAGTTTTGACTGACAAAATGACTTCAAATGACAAAACGCTCTCTAAAGCACGTTTTGTCATTTGTAGTTCAAAACAAGTGTTATTCATGCTCACATAGTAAGTTTCAAAGTCCAAACAGTCAGAAACATGCTTTTTTAAAACTTTTGGCAGTTTTGACTGACAAAATGACTTTAAAGCACAAAACGCTATCTAAAGCACGTTTTGTCATTTGAAGTTCAAAACAAGTGTTATTCATGGTCACATTGTAAGTTTCAAAGTCCAAACAGTCAGAAACATGCTTTTTTCAAACTTTTGGCAGTTTTGACTGACAAAGTGACTTTAAAGCACTTAACGCTCTCTAAAGCACGTTTTGTCATTTGAAGTTCAAAACAAGTGTTATTCATGGTCATAGTAAGTTTCAAAGTCCAAACAGTCAGAAACATGCTTTTTTAAAACTTTTGGCACTTTTGACTGACAAAATTATTTTTAAGCACAAAACGCTCCCAAAAGCACCTTTTGTCATTTGTAGTTCAAAACAAGTGTTATTCATGGTCACATAGTAAGTTTCAAAGTCCAAACAGTCAGAAACATGCTTTTTTCACACTTTTGGCAGTTTTGACTGACAAAATGACTTCAAATGACAAAACGCTCTCTAAAGCACGTTTTGTCATTTGTAGTTCAAAACAAGTGTTATTCATGGTCACATAGTAAGTTTCAAAGTCCAAACAGTCAGAAACATGCTTTTTTAAAACTTTTGGCAGTTTTGACTGACAAAATGACTTTAAAGCACAAAACGCTATCTAAAGCACGTTTTGTCATTTGAAGTTCAAAACAAGTGTTATTCATGGTCACATTGTAAGTTTCAAAGTCCAAACAGTCAGAAACATGCTTTTTTCAAATTTTTGGCAGTTTTGACTGACAAAATGACTTTAAAGCACAAAACGCTATCTAAAGCACGTTTTGTCATTTGAAGTTCAAAACAAGTGTTATTCATGGTCACATAGTAAGTTTCAAAGTCCAAACAGTCAGAAACATGCTTTTTTAAAACTTTTGGCACTTTTGACTGACAAAATTATTTTTAAGCACAAAACGCTCCCAAAAGCACCTTTTGTCATTTGTAGTTCAAAACAAGTGTTATTCATGGTCACATAGTAAGTTTCAAAGTCCAAACAGTCAGAAACATGCTTTTTTCAAACTTTTGGCAGTTTTGACTGACAAAATGACTTTAAAGCACAAAACGCTATCTAAAGCACGTTTTGTCATTTGAAGTTCAAAACAAGTGTTATTAATGGTCACATAGTAAGTTTCAAAGTCCAAAAAGTCAGAAACATGCTTTTTTCACACTTTTGGCACTTTTGACTGACAAAATTATTTTTAAGCACAAAACGCTCCCAAAAGCACGTTTTGTCATTTGTAGTTCAAAACAAGTGTTATTCATGGTCACATAGTAAGTTTCAAAGTCCAAACAGTCAGAAACATGCTTTTTTCAAACTTTTGGCAGTTTTGACTGACAAAATGACTTTAAAGCACAAAACGCTCCCAAAAGCACCTTTTGTCATTTGTAGTTCAAAACATGTGTTATTCATGGTCAAATTGTAAGTTTCAAAGTCCAAACAGTCAGAAACATGCTTTTTTCACAGTTTTGGCACTTTTGACTGACAAAGTGACTTTAAAGCACAAAACGCTCTCTAAAGCACGTTTTGTCATTTGAAGTTCAAAACAAGTGTTATTCATGGTCACATAGTAAGTTTCAAAGTCCAAACAGTCAGAAACATGCTTTTTTAAAACTTTTGGCACTTTTGACTGACAAAATTATTTTTAAGCACAAAACGCTCCCAAAAGCACCTTTTGTCATTTGTAGTTCAAAACAAGTGTTATTCATGGTCACATTGTAAGTTTCAAAGTCCAAACAGTCAGAAACATGCTTTTTTCAAACTTTTGGCAGTTTTGACTGACAAAATGACTTTAAAGCACAAAACGCTATCTAAAGCACGTTTTGTCATTTGAAGTTCAAAACAAGTGTTATTCATGGTCACATAGTAAGTTTCAAAGTCCAAACAGTCAGAAACATGCTTTTTTCACAGTTTTGGCACTTTTGACTGACAAAGTGACTTTAAAGCACAAAACGCTCTCTAAAGCACGTTTTGTCATTTGAAGTTCAAAACAAGTGTTATTCATGGTCATAGTAAGTTTCAAAGTCCAAACAGTCAGAAACATGCTTTTTTAAAACTTTTGGCACTTTTGACTGACAAAATTATTTTTAAGCACAAAACGCTCCCAAAAGCACCTTTTGTCATTTGTAGTTCAAAACAAGTGTTATTCATGGTCACATAGTAAGTTTCAAAGTCCAAACAGTCAGAAACATGCTTTTTTCACACTTTTGGCAGTTTTGACTGACAAAATGACTTCAAATGACAAAACGCTCTCTAAAGCACGTTTTGTCATTTGTAGTTCAAAACAAGTGTTATTCATGGTCACATAGTAAGTTTCAAAGTCCAAACAGTCAGAAACATGCTTTTTTAAAACTTTTGGCAGTTTTGACTGACAAAATGACTTTAAAGCACAAAACGCTATCTAAAGCACGTTTTGTCATTTGAAGTTCAAAACAAGTGTTATTCATGGTCACATTGTAAGTTTCAAAGTCCAAACAGTCAGAAACATGCTTTTTTCAAACTTTTGGCAGTTTTGACTGACAAAGTGACTTTAAAGCACTTAACGCTCTCTAAAGCACGTTTTGTCATTTGAAGTTCAAAACAAGTGTTATTCATGGTCATAGTAAGTTTCAAAGTCCAAACAGTCAGAAACATGCTTTTTTAAAACTTTTGGCACTTTTGACTGACAAAATTATTTTTAAGCACAAAACGCTCCCAAAAGCACCTTTTGTCATTTGTAGTTCAAAACAAGTGTTATTCATGGTCACATAGTAAGTTTCAAAGTCCAAACAGTCAGAAACATGCTTTTTTCACACTTTTGGCAGTTTTGACTGACAAAATGACTTCAAATGACAAAACGCTCTCTAAAGCACGTTTTGTCATTTGTAGTTCAAAACAAGTGTTATTCATGGTCACATAGTAAGTTTCAAAGTCCAAACAGTCAGAAACATGCTTTTTTAAAACTTTTGGCAGTTTTGACTGACAAAATGACTTTAAAGCACAAAACGCTATCTAAAGCACGTTTTGTCATTTGAAGTTCAAAACAAGTGTTATTCATGGTCACATTGTAAGTTTCAAAGTCCAAACAGTCAGAAACATGCTTTTTTCAAATTTTTGGCAGTTTTGACTGACAAAATGACTTTAAAGCACAAAACGCTATCTAAAGCACGTTTTGTCATTTGAAGTTCAAAACAAGTGTTATTCATGGTCACATAGTAAGTTTCAAAGTCCAAACAGTCAGAAACATGCTTTTTTAAAACTTTTGGCACTTTTGACTGACAAAATTATTTTTAAGCACAAAACGCTCCCAAAAGCACCTTTTGTCATTTGTAGTTCAAAACAAGTGTTATTCATGGTCACATAGTAAGTTTCAAAGTCCAAACAGTCAGAAACATGCTTTTTTCAAACTTTTGGCAGTTTTGACTGACAAAATGACTTTAAAGCACAAAACGCTATCTAAAGCACGTTTTGTCATTTGAAGTTCAAAACAAGTGTTATTCATGGTCACATAGTAAGTTTCAAAGTCCAAAAAGTCAGAAACATGCTTTTTTCACACTTTTGGCACTTTTGACTGACAAAATTATTTTTAAGCACAAAACGCTCCCAAAAGCACCTTTTGTCATTTGTAGTTCAAAACAAGTGTTATTCATGGTCACATAGTAAGTTTCAAAGTCCAAACAGTCAGAAACATGCTTTTTTCAAACTTTTGGCAGTTTTGACTGACAAAATGACTTTAAAGCACAAAACGCTATCTAAAGCACGTTTTGTCATTTGAAGTTCAAAACAAGTGTTATTCATGGTCACATAGTAAGTTTCAAAGTCCAAACAGTCAGAAACATGCTTTTTTCACACTTTTGGCAGTTTTGACTGAAAAAATGATTTTTAAGCACAAAACGCTCCCAAAAGCACCTTTTGTCATTTGTAGTTCAAAACATGTGTTATTCATGGTCAAATTGTAAGTTTCAAAGTCCAAACAGTCAGAAACATGCTTTTTTCACAGTTTTGGCACTTTTGACTGACAAAGTGACTTTAAAGCACAAAACGCTCTCTAAAGCACGTTTTGTCATTTGAAGTTCAAAACAAGTGTTATTCATGGTCACATAGTAAGTTTCAAAGTCCAAACAGTCAGAAACATGCTTTTTTAAAACTTTTGGCACTTTTGACTGACAAAATTATTTTTAAGCACAAAACGCTCCCAAAAGCACCTTTTGTCATTTGTAGTTCAAAACAAGTGTTATTCATGGTCACATTGTAAGTTTCAAAGTCCAAACAGTCAGAAACATGCTTTTTTCAAACTTTTGGCAGTTTTGACTGACAAAATGACTTTAAAGCACAAAACGCTATCTAAAGCACGTTTTGTCATTTGAAGTTCAAAACAAGTGTTATTCATGGTCACATTGTAAGTTTCAAAGTCCAAACAGTCAGAAACATGCTTTTTTCAAACTTTTGGCAGTTTTGACTGACAAAATGACTTTAAAGCACAAAACGCTATCTAAAGCACGTTTTGTCATTTGAAGTTCAAAACAAGTGTTATTCATGGTCACATAGTAAGTTTCAAAGTCCAAACAGTCAGAAACATGCTTTTTTAAAACTTTCGGCAGTTTTGACTGACAAAATGATTTTAAAGTACAAAACGCTCCCAAAAGCACCTTTTGTCATTTGTAGTTCAAAACAAGTGTTATTCATGGTCACATAGTAAGTTTCAAAGTCCAAACAGTCAGAAACATGCTTTTTTCAAACTTTTGGCAGTTTTGACTGACAAAATGACTTTAAAGCACAAAACGCTATCTAAAGCACGTTTTGTCATTTGAAGTTCAAAACAATTGTTATTCATGGTCACATAGTAAGTTTCAAAGTCCAAACAGTCAGAAACATGCTTTTTTCACAGTTTTGGCAGTTTTGACTGAAAAAATGATTTTTAAGCACAAAACGCTCCCAAAAGCACCTTTTGTCATTTGTAGTTCAAAACATGTGTTATTCATGGTCAAATTGTAAGTTTCAAAGTCCAAACAGTCAGAAACATGCTTTTTTCACAGTTTTGGCACTTTTGACTGACAAAGTGACTTTAAAGCACAAAACGCTCTCTAAAGCACGTTTTGTCATTTGAAGTTCAAAACAAGTGTTATTCATGGTCACATAGTAAGTTTCAAAGTCCAAACAGTCAGAAACATGCTTTTTTCACACTTTTGGCACTTTTGACTGACAAAATTATTTTTAAGCACAAAACGCTCCCAAAAGCACCTTTTGTCATTTGTAGTTCAAAACAAGTGTTATTCATGGTCACATAGTAAGTTTCAAAGTCCAAACAGTCAGAAACATGCTTTTTTCACAGTTTTGGCAGTTTTGACTGAAAAAATGATTTTTAAGCACAAAACGCTCCCAAAAGCACATTTTGTCATTTGTAGTTCAAAACATGTGTTATTCATGGTCAAATTGTAAGTTTCAAAGTCCAAACAGTCAGAAACATGCTTTTTTCACAGTTTTGGCACTTTTGACTGACAAAGTGACTTTAAAGCACAAAACGCTCTCTAAAGCACGTTTTGTCATTTGAAGATCAAAACAAGTGTTATTCATCGTCACATAGTAAGTTTCAAAGTCCAAACAGTCAGAAACATGCTTTTTTCACACTTTTGGCACTTTTGACTGACAAAATTATTTTTAAGCACAAAACGCTCCCAAAAGCACCTTTTGTCATTTGTAGTTCAAAACAAGTGTTATTCATGGTCACATAGTAAGTTTCAAAGTCCAAACAGTCAGAAACATGCTTTTTTCACAGTTTTGGCAGTTTTGACTGAAAAAATGATTTTTAAGCACAAAACGCTCCCAAAAGCACCTTTTGTCATTTGTAGTTCAAAACATGTGTTATTCATGGTCAAATTGTAAGTTTCAAAGTCCAAACAGTCAGAAACATGCTTTTTTCAAACTTTTGGCACTTTTGACTGACAAAGTGACTTTAAAGCACAAAACGCTCTCTAAAGCACGTTTAGTCATTTGTAGTTCAAAACAAGTGTTATTCATGGTCACATAGTAAGTTTCAAAGTCCAAACAGTCAGAAACATGCTTTTTTCAAACTTTTGGCAGTTTTGACTGACAAAATGACTTTAAAGCACAAAACGCTATCTAAAGCACGTTTTGTCATTTGAAGTTCAAAACAAGTGTTATTCATGGTCACAGTAAGTTTCAAAGTCCAAACAGTCAGAAACATGCTTTTTTCACAGTTTTGGCAGTTTTGACTGAAAAAATGATTTTTAAGCACAAAACGCTCCCAAAAGCACCTTTTGTCATTTGTAGTTCAAAACATGTGTTATTCATGGTCAAATTGTAAGTTTCAAAGTCCAAACAGTCAGAAACATGCTTTTTTCACAGTTTTGCCACTTTTGACTGACAAAGTGACTTTAAAGCACAAAACGCTCTCTAAAGCACGTTTTGTCATTTGAAGTTCAAAACAAGTGTTATTCATGGTCACATAGTAAGTTTCAAAGTCCAAAAAGTCAGAAACATGCTTTTTTCACACTTTTGGCACTTTTGACTGACAAAATTATTTTTAAGCACAAAACGCTCCCAAAAGCACCTTTTGTCATTTGTAGTTCAAAACAAGTGTTATTCATGGTCACATAGTAAGTTTCAAAGTCCAAACAGTCAGAAACATGCTTTTTTAAAACTTTTGGCACTTTTGACTGACAAAATGACTTTAAAGCACAAAACGCTATCTAAAGCACGTTTTGTCATTTGAAGTTCAAAACAAGTGTTATTCATGGTCACATAGTAAGTTTCAAAGTCCAAACAGTCAGAAACATGCTTTTTTCACAGTTTTGGCAGTTTTGACTGAAAAAATGATTTTTAAGCACAAAACGCTCCCAAAAGCACCTTTTGTCATTTGTAGTTCAAAACATGTGTTATTCATGGTCAAATTGTAAGTTTCAAAGTCCAAACAGTCAGAAACATGCTTTTTTCACAGTTTTGGCACTTTTGACTGACAAAGTGACTTTAAAGCACAAAACGCTCTCTAAAGCACGTTTTGTCATTTGAAGTTCAAAACAAGTGTTATTCATGGTCACATAGTAAGTTTCAAAGTCCAAACAGTCAGAAACATGCTTTTTTAAAACTTTTGGCACTTTTGACTGACAAAATTATTTTTAAGCACAAAACGCTCCCAAAAGCACCTTTTGTCATTTGTAGTTCAAAACAAGTGTTATTCATGGTCACATTGTAAGTTTCAAAGTCCAAACAGTCAGAAACATGCTTTTTTCACACTTTTGGCAGTTTTGACTGACAAAATGACTTCAAATGACAAAACGCTCTCTAAAGCACGTTTTGTCATTTGTAGTTCAAAACAAGTGTTATTCATGGTCACATAGTAAGTTTCAAAGTCCAAACAGTCAGAAACATGCTTTTTTAAAACTTTCGGCAGTTTTGACTGACAAAATGATTTTAAAGTACAAAACGCTCCCAAAAGCACCTTTTGTCATTTGTAGTTCAAAACAAGTGTTATTCATGGTCACATAGTAAGTTTCAAAGTCCAAACAGTCAGAAACATGCTTTTTTCAAACTTTTGGCAGTTTTGACTGACAAAATGACTTTAAAGCACAAAACGCTATCTAAAGCACGTTTTGTCATTTGAAGTTCAAAACATGTGTTATTCATGGTCAAATTGTAAGTTTCAAAGTCCAAACAGTCAGAAACATGCTTTTTTCACAGTTTTGGCACTTTTGACTGACAAAGTGACTTTAAAGCACAAAACGCTCTCTAAAGCACGTTTTGTCATTTGAAGTTCAAAACAAGTGTTATTCATGGTCACATAGTAAGTTTCAAAGTCCAAACAGTCAGAAACATGCTTTTTTCACACTTTTGGCACTTTTGACTGACAAAATTATTTTTAAGCACAAAACGCTCCCAAAAGCACCTTTTGTCATTTGTAGTTCAAAACAAGTGTTATTCATGGTCACATAGTAAGTTTCAAAGTCCAAACAGTCAGAAACATGCTTTTTTCACAGTTTTGGCAGTTTTGACTGAAAAAATGATTTTTAAGCACAAAACGCTCCCAAAAGCACATTTTGTCATTTGTAGTTCAAAACATGTGTTATTCATGGTCAAATTGTAAGTTTCAAAGTCCAAACAGTCAGAAACATGCTTTTTTCAAACTTTTGGCACTTTTGACTGACAAAGTGACTTTAAAGCACAAAACGCTCTCTAAAGCACGTTTTGTCATTTGTAGTTCAAAACAAGTGTTATTCATGGTCACATAGTAAGTTTCAAAGTCCAAACAGTCAGAAACATGCTTTTTTCAAACTTTTGGCAGTTTTGACTGACAAAATGACTTTAAAGCACAAAACGCTATCTAAAGCACGTTTTGTCATTTGAAGTTCAAAACAAGTGTTATTCATGGTCACATAGTAAGTTTCAAAGTCCAAACAGTCAGAAACATGCTTTTTTCACAGTTTTGGCAGTTTTGACTGAAAAAATGATTTTTAAGCACAAAACGCTCCCAAAAGCACCTTTTGTCATTTGTAGTTCAAAACATGTGTTATTCATGGTCAAATTGTAAGTTTCAAAGTCCAAACAGTCAGAAACATGCTTTTTTCACAGTTTTGGCACTTTTGACTGACAAAATGACTTTAAAGCACAAAACGCTATCTAAAGCACGTTTTGTCATTTGAAGTTCAAAACAAGTGTTATTCATCGTCACATTGTAAGTTTCAAAGTCCAAACAGTCAGAAACATGCTTTTTTCAAACTTTTGGCACTTTTGACTGACAAAATGACTTTAAAGCACAAAACGCTATCTAAAGCACGTTTTGTCATTTGAAGTTCAAAACAAGTGTTATTCATGGTCACATAGTAAGTTTTAAAGTCCAAACAGTCAGAAACATGCTTTTTTCACAGTTTTGGCAGTTTTGACTGAAAAAATGATTTTTAAGCACAAAACGCTCCCAAAAGCACCTTTTGTCATTTGTAGTTCAAAACATGTGTTATTCATGGTCAAATTGTAAGTTTCAAAGTCCAAACAGTCAGAAACATGCTTTTTTCACAGTTTTGGCACTTTTGACTGACAAAGTGACTTTAAAGCACAAAACGCTCTCTAAAGCACGTTTTGTCATTTGAAGTTCAAAACAAGTGTTATTCATGGTCATAGTAAGTTTCAAAGTCCAAACAGTCAGAAACATGCTTTTTTAAAACTTTTGGCACTTTTGACTGACAAAATTATTTTTAAGCACAAAACGCTCCCAAAAGCACCTTTTGTCATTTGTAGTTCAAAACAAGTGTTATTCATGGTCACATAGTAAGTTTCAAAGTCCAAACAGTCAGAAACATGCTTTTTTCACACTTTTGGCAGTTTTGACTGACAAAATGACTTCAAATGACAAAACGCTCTCTAAAGCACGTTTTGTCATTTGTAGTTCAAAACAAGTGTTATTCATGGTCACATAGTAAGTTTCAAAGTCCAAACAGTCAGAAACATGCTTTTTTAAAACTTTTGGCAGTTTTGACTGACAAAATGACTTTAAAGCACAAAACGCTATCTAAAGCACGTTTTGTCATTTGAAGTTCAAAACAAGTGTTATTCATGGTCACATAGTAAGTTTCAAAGTCCAAACAGTCAGAAACATGCTTTTTTAAAACTTTTGGCACTTTTGACTGACAAAATTATTTTTAAGCACAAAACGCTCCCAAAAGCACCTTTTGTCATTTGAAGTTCAAAACAAGTGTTATTCATGGTCACATAGTAAGTTTCAAAGTCCAAACAGTCAGAAACATGCTTTTTTCACACTTTTGACTGAAAAAATGATTTTTAAGCACAAAACGCTCCCAAAAGCACCTTTTGTCATTTGTAGTTCAAAACATGTGTTATTCATGGTCAAATTGTAAGTTTCAAAGTCCAAACAGTCAGAAACATGCTTTTTTCACACTTTTGACTGACAAAATTATTTTTAAGCACAAAACGCTCCCAAAAGCACCTTTTGTCATTTGTAGTTCAAAACAAGTGTTATTCATGGTCACATAGTAAGTTTCAAAGTCCAAACAGTCAGAAACATGCTTTTTTCAAACTTTTGGCAGTTTTGACTGACAAAATGACTTTAAAGCACAAAACGCTATCTAAAGCACGTTTTGTCATTTGTAGTTCAAAACATGTGTTATTCATGGTCAAATTGTAAGTTTCAAAGTCCAAACAGTCAGAAACATGCTTTTTTCACAGTTTTGGCACTTTTGACTGACAAAGTGACTTTAAAGCACAAAACGCTCTCTAAAGCACGTTTTGTCATTTGAAGTTCAAAACAAGTGTTATTCATCGTCACATAGTAAGTTTCAAAGTCCAAACAGTCAGAAACATGCTTTTTTCACACTTTTGGCACTTTTGACTGACAAAATTATTTTTAAGCACAAAACGCTCCCAAAAGCACCTTTTGTCATTTGTAGTTCAAAACAAGTGTTATTCATGGTCACATAGTAAGTTTCAAAGTCCAAACAGTCAGAAACATGCTTTTTTCACAGTTTTGGCAGTTTTGACTGAAAAAATGATTTTTAAGCACAAAACGCTCCCAAAAGCACCTTTTGTCATTTGTAGTTCAAAACGTGTTATTCATGGTCAAATTGTAAGTTTCAAAGTCCAAACAGTCAGAAACATGCTTTTTTCAAACTTTTGGCACTTTTGACTGACAAAGTGACTTTAAAGCACAAAACGCTCTCTAAAGCACGTTTAGTCATTTGTAGTTCAAAACAAGTGTTATTCATGGTCACATAGTAAGTTTCAAAGTCCAAACAGTCAGAAACATGCTTTTTTCAAACTTTTGGCAGTTTTGACTGACAAAATGACTTTAAAGCACAAAACGCTATCTAAAGCACGTTTTGTCATTTGAAGTTCAAAACAAGTGTTATTCATGGTCACAGTAAGTTTCAAAGTCCAAACAGTCAGAAACATGCTTTTTTCACAGTTTTGGCAGTTTTGACTGAAAAAATGATTTTTAAGCACAAAACGCTCCCAAAAGCACCTTTTGTCATTTGTAGTTCAAAACATGTGTTATTCATGGTCAAATTGTAAGTTTCAAAGTCCAAACAGTCAGAAACATGCTTTTTTCACAGTTTTGGCACTTTTGACTGACAAAATGACTTTAAAGCACAAAACGCTATCTAAAGCACGTTTTGTCATTTGAAGTTCAAAACAAGTGTTATTCATCGTCACATTGTAAGTTTCAAAGTCCAAACAGTCAGAAACATGCTTTTTTCAAACTTTTGGCACTTTTGACTGACAAAATGACTTTAAAGCACAAAACGCTATCTAAAGCACGTTTTGTCATTTGAAGTTCAAAACAAGTGTTATTCATGGTCACATAGTAAGTTTTAAAGTCCAAACAGTCAGAAACATGCTTTTTTCACAGTTTTGGCAGTTTTGACTGAAAAAATGATTTTTAAGCACAAAACGCTCCCAAAAGCACCTTTTGTCATTTGTAGTTCAAAACATGTGTTATTCATGGTCAAATTGTAAGTTTCAAAGTCCAAACAGTCAGAAACATGCTTTTTTCACAGTTTTGGCACTTTTGACTGACAAAGTGACTTTAAAGCACAAAACGCTCTCTAAAGCACGTTTTGTCATTTGAAGTTCAAAACAAGTGTTATTCATGGTCATAGTAAGTTTCAAAGTCCAAACAGTCAGAAACATGCTTTTTTAAAACTTTTGGCACTTTTGACTGACAAAATTATTTTTAAGCACAAAACGCTCCCAAAAGCACCTTTTGTCATTTGTAGTTCAAAACAAGTGTTATTCATGGTCACATAGTAAGTTTCAAAGTCCAAACAGTCAGAAACATGCTTTTTTCACACTTTTGGCAGTTTTGACTGACAAAATGACTTCAAATGACAAAACGCTCTCTAAAGCACGTTTTGTCATTTGTAGTTCAAAACAAGTGTTATTCATGGTCACATAGTAAGTTTCAAAGTCCAAACAGTCAGAAACATGCTTTTTTAAAACTTTTGGCAGTTTTGACTGACAAAATGACTTTAAAGCACAAAACGCTATCTAAAGCACGTTTTGTCATTTGAAGTTCAAAACAAGTGTTATTCATGGTCACATAGTAAGTTTCAAAGTCCAAACAGTCAGAAACATGCTTTTTTAAAACTTTTGGCACTTTTGACTGACAAAATTATTTTTAAGCACAAAACGCTCCCAAAAGCACCTTTTGTCATTTGAAGTTCAAAACAAGTGTTATTCATGGTCACATAGTAAGTTTCAAAGTCCAAACAGTCAGAAACATGCTTTTTTCACACTTTTGACTGAAAAAATGATTTTTAAGCACAAAACGCTCCCAAAAGCACCTTTTGTCATTTGTAGTTCAAAACATGTGTTATTCATGGTCAAATTGTAAGTTTCAAAGTCCAAACAGTCAGAAACATGCTTTTTTCACACTTTTGACTGACAAAATTATTTTTAAGCACAAAACGCTCCCAAAAGCACCTTTTGTCATTTGTAGTTCAAAACAAGTGTTATTCATGGTCACATAGTAAGTTTCAAAGTCCAAACAGTCAGAAACATGCTTTTTTCACACTTTTGACTGAAAAAATGACTTTAAAGCACAAAACGCTCTCTAAAGCACGTTTTGTCATTTGTAGTTCAAAACAAGTGTTATTCATGGTCACATAGTAAGTTTCAAAGTCCAAACAGTCAGAAACATGCTTTTTTAAAACTTTCGGCAGTTTTGACTGACAAAATGATTTTAAAGTACAAAACGCTCCCAAAAGCACCTTTTGTCATTTGTAGTTCAAAACAAGTGTTATTCATGGTCACATAGTAAGTTTCAAAGTCCAAACAGTCAGAAACATGTTTTTTTCAAACTTTTGGCAGTTTTGACTGACAAAATGACTTTAAAGCACAAAACGCTATCTAAAGCACGTTTTGTCATTTGAAGTTCAAAACAAGTGTTATTCATGGTCACATAGTAAGTTTCAAAGTCCAAACAGTCAGAAACATGCTTTTTTCACAGTTTTGGCAGTTTTGACTGAAAAAATGATTTTTAAGCACAAAACGCTCCCAAAAGCACCTTTTGTCATTTGTAGTTCAAAACATGTGTTATTCATGGTCAAATTGTAAGTTTCAAAGTCCAAACAGTCAGAAACATGCTTTTTTCACAGTTTTGGCACTTTTGACTGACAAAGTGACTTTAAAGCACAAAACGCTCTCTAAAGCACGTTTTGTCATTTGAAGTTCAAAACAAGTGTTATTCATCGTCACATAGTAAGTTTCAAAGTCCAAACAGTCAGAAACATGCTTTTTTCACACTTTTGGCACTTTTGACTGACAAAATTATTTTTAAGCACAAAACGCTCCCAAAAGCACCTTTTGTCATTTGTAGTTCAAAACAAGTGTTATTCATGGTCACATAGTAAGTTTCAAAGTCCAAACAGTCAGAAACATGCTTTTTTCACAGTTTTGGCAGTTTTGACTGAAAAAATGATTTTTAAGCACAAAACGCTCCCAAAAGCACCTTTTGTCATTTGTAGTTCAAAACATGTGTTATTCATGGTCAAATTGTAAGTTTCAAAGTCCAAACAGTCAGAAACATGCTTTTTTCAAACTTTTGGCACTTTTGACTGACAAAGTGACTTTAAAGCACAAAACGCTCTCTAAAGCACGTTTAGTCATTTGTAGTTCAAAACAAGTGTTATTCATGGTCACATAGTAAGTTTCAAAGTCCAAACAGTCAGAAACATGCTTTTTTCAAACTTTTGGCACTTTTGACTGACAAAGTGACTTTAAAGCACAAAACGCTCTCTAAAGCACGTTTAGTCATTTGTAGTTCAAAACATGTGTTATTCATGGTCAAATTGTAAGTTTCAAAGTCCAAACAGTCAGAAACATGCTTTTTTCACAGTTTTGGCAGTTTTGACTGAAAAAATGATTTTTAAGCACAAAACGCTCCCAAAAGCACCTTTTGTCATTTGTAGTTCAAAACATGTGTTATTCATGGTCAAATTGTAAGTTTCAAAGTCCAAACAGTCAGAAACATGCTTTTTTCACAGTTTTGCCACTTTTGACTGACAAAGTGACTTTAAAGCACAAAACGCTCTCTAAAGCACGTTTTGTCATTTGAAGTTCAAAACAAGTGTTATTCATGGTCACATAGTAAGTTTCAAAGTCCAAAAAGTCAGAAACATGCTTTTTTCACACTTTTGGCACTTTTGACTGACAAAATTATTTTTAAGCACAAAACGCTCCCAAAAGCACCTTTTGTCATTTGTAGTTCAAAACAAGTGTTATTCATGGTCACATAGTAAGTTTCAAAGTCCAAACAGTCAGAAACATGCTTTTTTAAAACTTTTGGCACTTTTGACTGACAAAATGACTTTAAAGCACAAAACGCTATCTAAAGCACGTTTTGTCATTTGAAGTTCAAAACATGTGTTATTCATGGTCAAATTGTAAGTTTCAAAGTCCAAACAGTCAGAAACATGATTTTTTCACAGTTTTGGCACTTTTGACTGACAAAGTGACTTTAAAGCACAAAACGCTCTCTAAAGCACGTTTTGTCATTTGAAGTTCAAAACAAGTGTTATTCATGGTCACATAGTAAGTTTCAAAGTCCAAACAGTCAGAAACATGCTTTTTTCACACTTTTGGCACTTTTGACTGACAAAATTATTTTTAAGCACAAAACGCTCCCAAAAGCACCTTTTGTCATTTGTAGTTCAAAACAAGTGTTATTCATGGTCACATAGTAAGTTTCAAAGTCCAAACAGTCAGAAACATGCTTTTTTCACAGTTTTGGCAGTTTTGACTGAAAAAATGATTTTTAAGCACAAAACGCTCCCAAAAGCACATTTTGTCATTTGTAGTTCAAAACATGTGTTATTCATGGTCAAATTGTAAGTTTCAAAGTCCAAACAGTCAGAAACATGCTTTTTTCAAACTTTTGGCACTTTTGACTGACAAAGTGACTTTAAAGCACAAAACGCTCTCTAAAGCACGTTTTGTCATTTGTAGTTCAAAACAAGTGTTATTCATGGTCACATAGTAAGTTTCAAAGTCCAAACAGTCAGAAACATGCTTTTTTCAAACTTTTGGCAGTTTTGACTGACAAAATGACTTTAAAGCACAAAACGCTCTCTAAAGCACGTTTAGTCATTTGTAGTTCAAAACATGTGTTATTCATGGTCAAATTGTAAGTTTCAAAGTCCAAACAGTCAGAAACATGCTTTTTTCACAGTTTTGGCAGTTTTGACTGAAAAAATGATTTTTAAGCACAAAACGCTCCCAAAAGCACCTTTTGTCATTTGTAGTTCAAAACATGTGTTATTCATGGTCAAATTGTAAGTTTCAAAGTCCAAACAGTCAGAAACATGCTTTTTTCACAGTTTTGCCACTTTTGACTGACAAAGTGACTTTAAAGCACAAAACGCTCTCTAAAGCACGTTTTGTCATTTGAAGTTCAAAACAAGTGTTATTCATGGTCACATAGTAAGTTTCAAAGTCCAAAAAGTCAGAAACATGCTTTTTTCACACTTTTGGCACTTTTGACTGACAAAATTATTTTTAAGCACAAAACGCTCCCAAAAGCACCTTTTGTCATTTGTAGTTCAAAACAAGTGTTATTCATGGTCACATAGTAAGTTTCAAAGTCCAAACAGTCAGAAACATGCTTTTTTAAAACTTTTGGCACTTTTGACTGACAAAATGACTTTAAAGCACAAAACGCTATCTAAAGCACGTTTTGTCATTTGAAGTTCAAAACATGTGTTATTCATGGTCAAATTGTAAGTTTCAAAGTCCAAACAGTCAGAAACATGCTTTTTTCACAGTTTTGGCACTTTTGACTGACAAAGTGACTTTAAAGCACAAAACGCTCTCTAAAGCACGTTTTGTCATTTGAAGTTCAAAACAAGTGTTATTCATGGTCACATAGTAAGTTTCAAAGTCCAAACAGTCAGAAACATGCTTTTTTCACACTTTTGGCACTTTTGACTGACAAAATTATTTTTAAGCACAAAACGCTCCCAAAAGCACCTTTTGTCATTTGTAGTTCAAAACAAGTGTTATTCATGGTCACATAGTAAGTTTCAAAGTCCAAACAGTCAGAAACATGCTTTTTTCACAGTTTTGGCAGTTTTGACTGAAAAAATGATTTTTAAGCACAAAACGCTCCCAAAAGCACATTTTGTCATTTGTAGTTCAAAACATGTGTTATTCATGGTCAAATTGTAAGTTTCAAAGTCCAAACAGTCAGAAACATGCTTTTTTCAAACTTTTGGCACTTTTGACTGACAAAGTGACTTTAAAGCACAAAACGCTCTCTAAAGCACGTTTTGTCATTTGTAGTTCAAAACAAGTGTTATTCATGGTCACATAGTAAGTTTCAAAGTCCAAACAGTCAGAAACATGCTTTTTTCAAACTTTTGGCAGTTTTGACTGACAAAATGACTTTAAAGCACAAAACGCTATCTAAAGCACGTTTTGTCATTTGAAGTTCAAAACAAGTGTTATTCATGGTCACATAGTAAGTTTCAAAGTCCAAACAGTCAGAAACATGCTTTTTTCACAGTTTTGGCAGTTTTGACTGAAAAAATGATTTTTAAGCACAAAACGCTCCCAAAAGCACCTTTTGTCATTTGTAGTTCAAAACATGTGTTATTCATGGTCAAATTGTAAGTTTCAAAGTCCAAACAGTCAGAAACATGCTTTTTTCACAGTTTTGGCACTTTTGACTGACAAAATGACTTTAAAGCACAAAACGCTATCTAAAGCACGTTTTGTCATTTGAAGTTCAAAACAAGTGTTATTCATCGTCACATTGTAAGTTTCAAAGTCCAAACAGTCAGAAACATGCTTTTTTCAAACTTTTGGCACTTTTGACTGACAAAATGACTTTAAAGCACAAAACGCTATCTAAAGCACGTTTTGTCATTTGAAGTTCAAAACAAGTGTTATTCATGGTCACATAGTAAGTTTTAAAGTCCAAACAGTCAGAAACATGCTTTTTTCACAGTTTTGGCAGTTTTGACTGAAAAAATGATTTTTAAGCACAAAACGCTCCCAAAAGCACCTTTTGTCATTTGTAGTTCAAAACATGTGTTATTCATGGTCAAATTGTAAGTTTCAAAGTCCAAACAGTCAGAAACATGCTTTTTTCACAGTTTTGGCACTTTTGACTGACAAAGTGACTTTAAAGCACAAAACGCTCTCTAAAGCACGTTTTGTCATTTGAAGTTCAAAACAAGTGTTATTCATGGTCATAGTAAGTTTCAAAGTCCAAACAGTCAGAAACATGCTTTTTTAAAACTTTTGGCACTTTTGACTGACAAAATTATTTTTAAGCACAAAACGCTCCCAAAAGCACCTTTTGTCATTTGTAGTTCAAAACAAGTGTTATTCATGGTCACATAGTAAGTTTCAAAGTCCAAACAGTCAGAAACATGCTTTTTTCACACTTTTGGCAGTTTTGACTGACAAAATGACTTCAAATGACAAAACGCTCTCTAAAGCACGTTTTGTCATTTGTAGTTCAAAACAAGTGTTATTCATGGTCACATAGTAAGTTTCAAAGTCCAAACAGTCAGAAACATGCTTTTTTAAAACTTTTGGCAGTTTTGACTGACAAAATGACTTTAAAGCACAAAACGCTATCTAAAGCACGTTTTGTCATTTGAAGTTCAAAACAAGTGTTATTCATGGTCACATAGTAAGTTTCAAAGTCCAAACAGTCAGAAACATGCTTTTTTAAAACTTTTGGCACTTTTGACTGACAAAATTATTTTTAAGCACAAAACGCTCCCAAAAGCACCTTTTGTCATTTGAAGTTCAAAACAAGTGTTATTCATGGTCACATAGTAAGTTTCAAAGTCCAAACAGTCAGAAACATGCTTTTTTCACACTTTTGACTGAAAAAATGATTTTTAAGCACAAAACGCTCCCAAAAGCACCTTTTGTCATTTGTAGTTCAAAACATGTGTTATTCATGGTCAAATTGTAAGTTTCAAAGTCCAAACAGTCAGAAACATGCTTTTTTCACACTTTTGACTGACAAAATTATTTTTAAGCACAAAACGCTCCCAAAAGCACCTTTTGTCATTTGTAGTTCAAAACAAGTGTTATTCATGGTCACATAGTAAGTTTCAAAGTCCAAACAGTCAGAAACATGCTTTTTTCAAACTTTTGGCAGTTTTGACTGACAAAATGACTTTAAAGCACAAAACGCTATCTAAAGCACGTTTTGTCATTTGTAGTTCAAAACATGTGTTATTCATGGTCAAATTGTAAGTTTCAAAGTCCAAACAGTCAGAAACATGCTTTTTTCACAGTTTTGGCACTTTTGACTGACAAAGTGACTTTAAAGCACAAAACGCTCTCTAAAGCACGTTTTGTCATTTGAAGTTCAAAACAAGTGTTATTCATCGTCACATAGTAAGTTTCAAAGTCCAAACAGTCAGAAACATGCTTTTTTCACACTTTTGGCACTTTTGACTGACAAAATTATTTTTAAGCACAAAACGCTCCCAAAAGCACCTTTTGTCATTTGTAGTTCAAAACAAGTGTTATTCATGGTCACATAGTAAGTTTCAAAGTCCAAACAGTCAGAAACATGCTTTTTTCACAGTTTTGGCAGTTTTGACTGAAAAAATGATTTTTAAGCACAAAACGCTCCCAAAAGCACCTTTTGTCATTTGTAGTTCAAAACGTGTTATTCATGGTCAAATTGTAAGTTTCAAAGTCCAAACAGTCAGAAACATGCTTTTTTCAAACTTTTGGCACTTTTGACTGACAAAGTGACTTTAAAGCACAAAACGCTCTCTAAAGCACGTTTAGTCATTTGTAGTTCAAAACAAGTGTTATTCATGGTCACATAGTAAGTTTCAAAGTCCAAACAGTCAGAAACATGCTTTTTTCAAACTTTTGGCAGTTTTGACTGACAAAATGACTTTAAAGCACAAAACGCTATCTAAAGCACGTTTTGTCATTTGAAGTTCAAAACAAGTGTTATTCATGGTCACAGTAAGTTTCAAAGTCCAAACAGTCAGAAACATGCTTTTTTCACAGTTTTGGCAGTTTTGACTGAAAAAATGATTTTTAAGCACAAAACGCTCCCAAAAGCACCTTTTGTCATTTGTAGTTCAAAACATGTGTTATTCATGGTCAAATTGTAAGTTTCAAAGTCCAAACAGTCAGAAACATGCTTTTTTCACAGTTTTGGCACTTTTGACTGACAAAATGACTTTAAAGCACAAAACGCTATCTAAAGCACGTTTTGTCATTTGAAGTTCAAAACAAGTGTTATTCATCGTCACATTGTAAGTTTCAAAGTCCAAACAGTCAGAAACATGCTTTTTTCAAACTTTTGGCACTTTTGACTGACAAAATGACTTTAAAGCACAAAACGCTATCTAAAGCACGTTTTGTCATTTGAAGTTCAAAACAAGTGTTATTCATGGTCACATAGTAAGTTTTAAAGTCCAAACAGTCAGAAACATGCTTTTTTCACAGTTTTGGCAGTTTTGACTGAAAAAATGATTTTTAAGCACAAAACGCTCCCAAAAGCACCTTTTGTCATTTGTAGTTCAAAACATGTGTTATTCATGGTCAAATTGTAAGTTTCAAAGTCCAAACAGTCAGAAACATGCTTTTTTCACAGTTTTGGCACTTTTGACTGACAAAGTGACTTTAAAGCACAAAACGCTCTCTAAAGCACGTTTTGTCATTTGAAGTTCAAAACAAGTGTTATTCATGGTCATAGTAAGTTTCAAAGTCCAAACAGTCAGAAACATGCTTTTTTAAAACTTTTGGCACTTTTGACTGACAAAATTATTTTTAAGCACAAAACGCTCCCAAAAGCACCTTTTGTCATTTGTAGTTCAAAACAAGTGTTATTCATGGTCACATAGTAAGTTTCAAAGTCCAAACAGTCAGAAACATGCTTTTTTCACACTTTTGGCAGTTTTGACTGACAAAATGACTTCAAATGACAAAACGCTCTCTAAAGCACGTTTTGTCATTTGTAGTTCAAAACAAGTGTTATTCATGGTCACATAGTAAGTTTCAAAGTCCAAACAGTCAGAAACATGCTTTTTTAAAACTTTTGGCAGTTTTGACTGACAAAATGACTTTAAAGCACAAAACGCTATCTAAAGCACGTTTTGTCATTTGAAGTTCAAAACAAGTGTTATTCATGGTCACATAGTAAGTTTCAAAGTCCAAACAGTCAGAAACATGCTTTTTTAAAACTTTTGGCACTTTTGACTGACAAAATTATTTTTAAGCACAAAACGCTCCCAAAAGCACCTTTTGTCATTTGAAGTTCAAAACAAGTGTTATTCATGGTCACATAGTAAGTTTCAAAGTCCAAACAGTCAGAAACATGCTTTTTTCACACTTTTGACTGAAAAAATGATTTTTAAGCACAAAACGCTCCCAAAAGCACCTTTTGTCATTTGTAGTTCAAAACATGTGTTATTCATGGTCAAATTGTAAGTTTCAAAGTCCAAACAGTCAGAAACATGCTTTTTTCACACTTTTGACTGACAAAATTATTTTTAAGCACAAAACGCTCCCAAAAGCACCTTTTGTCATTTGTAGTTCAAAACAAGTGTTATTCATGGTCACATAGTAAGTTTCAAAGTCCAAACAGTCAGAAACATGCTTTTTTCACACTTTTGACTGAAAAAATGACTTTAAAGCACAAAACGCTCTCTAAAGCACGTTTTGTCATTTGTAGTTCAAAACAAGTGTTATTCATGGTCACATAGTAAGTTTCAAAGTCCAAACAGTCAGAAACATGCTTTTTTAAAACTTTCGGCAGTTTTGACTGACAAAATGATTTTAAAGTACAAAACGCTCCCAAAAGCACCTTTTGTCATTTGTAGTTCAAAACAAGTGTTATTCATGGTCACATAGTAAGTTTCAAAGTCCAAACAGTCAGAAACATGTTTTTTTCAAACTTTTGGCAGTTTTGACTGACAAAATGACTTTAAAGCACAAAACGCTATCTAAAGCACGTTTTGTCATTTGAAGTTCAAAACAAGTGTTATTCATGGTCACATAGTAAGTTTCAAAGTCCAAACAGTCAGAAACATGCTTTTTTCACAGTTTTGGCAGTTTTGACTGAAAAAATGATTTTTAAGCACAAAACGCTCCCAAAAGCACCTTTTGTCATTTGTAGTTCAAAACATGTGTTATTCATGGTCAAATTGTAAGTTTCAAAGTCCAAACAGTCAGAAACATGCTTTTTTCACAGTTTTGGCACTTTTGACTGACAAAGTGACTTTAAAGCACAAAACGCTCTCTAAAGCACGTTTTGTCATTTGAAGTTCAAAACAAGTGTTATTCATCGTCACATAGTAAGTTTCAAAGTCCAAACAGTCAGAAACATGCTTTTTTCACACTTTTGGCACTTTTGACTGACAAAATTATTTTTAAGCACAAAACGCTCCCAAAAGCACCTTTTGTCATTTGTAGTTCAAAACAAGTGTTATTCATGGTCACATAGTAAGTTTCAAAGTCCAAACAGTCAGAAACATGCTTTTTTCACAGTTTTGGCAGTTTTGACTGAAAAAATGATTTTTAAGCACAAAACGCTCCCAAAAGCACCTTTTGTCATTTGTAGTTCAAAACATGTGTTATTCATGGTCAAATTGTAAGTTTCAAAGTCCAAACAGTCAGAAACATGCTTTTTTCAAACTTTTGGCACTTTTGACTGACAAAGTGACTTTAAAGCACAAAACGCTCTCTAAAGCACGTTTAGTCATTTGTAGTTCAAAACAAGTGTTATTCATGGTCACATAGTAAGTTTCAAAGTCCAAACAGTCAGAAACATGCTTTTTTCAAACTTTTGGCACTTTTGACTGACAAAGTGACTTTAAAGCACAAAACGCTCTCTAAAGCACGTTTAGTCATTTGTAGTTCAAAACATGTGTTATTCATGGTCAAATTGTAAGTTTCAAAGTCCAAACAGTCAGAAACATGCTTTTTTCACAGTTTTGGCAGTTTTGACTGAAAAAATGATTTTTAAGCACAAAACGCTCCCAAAAGCACCTTTTGTCATTTGTAGTTCAAAACATGTGTTATTCATGGTCAAATTGTAAGTTTCAAAGTCCAAACAGTCAGAAACATGCTTTTTTCACAGTTTTGCCACTTTTGACTGACAAAGTGACTTTAAAGCACAAAACGCTATCTAAAGCACGTTTTGTCATTTGAAGTTCAAAACAAGTGTTATTCATGGTCACATAGTAAGTTTCAAAGTCCAAAAAGTCAGAAACATGCTTTTTTCACACTTTTGGCACTTTTGACTGACAAAATTATTTTTAAGCACAAAACGCTCCCAAAAGCACCTTTTGTCATTTGTAGTTCAAAACAAGTGTTATTCATGGTCACATAGTAAGTTTCAAAGTCCAAACAGTCAGAAACATGCTTTTTTAAAACTTTTGGCACTTTTGACTGACAAAATGACTTTAAAGCACAAAACGCTATCTAAAGCACGTTTTGTCATTTGAAGTTCAAAACAAGTGTTATTCATGGTCACATAGTAAGTTTCAAAGTCCAAACAGTCAGAAACATGCTTTTTTCACAGTTTTGGCAGTTTTGACTGAAAAAATGATTTTTAAGCACAAAACGCTCCCAAAAGCACCTTTTGTCATTTGTAGTTCAAAACATGTGTTATTCATGGTCAAATTGTAAGTTTCAAAGTCCAAACAGTCAGAAACATGCTTTTTTCACAGTTTTGGCACTTTTGACTGACAAAGTGACTTTAAAGCACAAAACGCTCTCTAAAGCACGTTTTGTCATTTGAAGTTCAAAACAAGTGTTATTCATGGTCACATAGTAAGTTTCAAAGTCCAAACAGTCAGAAACATGCTTTTTTAAAACTTTTGGCACTTTTGACTGACAAAATTATTTTTAAGCACAAAACGCTCCCAAAAGCACCTTTTGTCATTTGTAGTTCAAAACAAGTGTTATTCATGGTCACATTGTAAGTTTCAAAGTCCAAACAGTCAGAAACATGCTTTTTTCAAACTTTTGGCAGTTTTGACTGACAAAATGACTTTAAAGCACAAAACGCTATCTAAAGCACGTTTTGTCATTTGAAGTTCAAAACAAGTGTTATTCATGGTCACATTGTAAGTTTCAAAGTCCAAACAGTCAGAAACATGCTTTTTTCAAACTTTTGGCAGTTTTGACTGACAAAATGACTTTAAAGCACAAAACGCTATCTAAAGCACGTTTTGTCATTTGAAGTTCAAAACAAGTGTTATTCATGGTCACATAGTAAGTTTCAAAGTCCAAACAGTCAGAAACATGCTTTTTTAAAACTTTCGGCAGTTTTGACTGACAAAATGATTTTAAAGTACAAAACGCTCCCAAAAGCACCTTTTGTCATTTGTAGTTCAAAACAAGTGTTATTCATGGTCACATAGTAAGTTTCAAAGTCCAAACAGTCAGAAACATGCTTTTTTCAAACTTTTGGCAGTTTTGACTGACAAAATGACTTTAAAGCACAAAACGCTATCTAAAGCACGTTTTGTCATTTGAAGTTCAAAACAAGTGTTATTCATGGTCACATAGTAAGTTTCAAAGTCCAAACAGTCAGAAACATGCTTTTTTCACAGTTTTGGCAGTTTTGACTGAAAAAATGATTTTTAAGCACAAAACGCTCCCAAAAGCACCTTTTGTCATTTGTAGTTCAAAACATGTGTTATTCATGGTCAAATTGTAAGTTTCAAAGTCCAAACAGTCAGAAACATGCTTTTTTCACAGTTTTGGCACTTTTGACTGACAAAGTGACTTTAAAGCACAAAACGCTCTCTAAAGCACGTTTTGTCATTTGAAGTTCAAAACAAGTGTTATTCATGGTCATAGTAAGTTTCAAAGTCCAAACAGTCAGAAACATGCTTTTTTAAAACTTTTGGCACTTTTGACTGACAAAATTATTTTTAAGCACAAAACGCTCCCAAAAGCACCTTTTGTCATTTGTAGTTCAAAACAAGTGTTATTCATGGTCACATAGTAAGTTTCAAAGTCCAAACAGTCAGAAACATGCTTTTTTCACACTTTTGGCAGTTTTGACTGACAAAATGACTTCAAATGACAAAACGCTCTCTAAAGCACGTTTTGTCATTTGTAGTTCAAAACAAGTGTTATTCATGGTCACATAGTAAGTTTCAAAGTCCAAACAGTCAGAAACATGCTTTTTTAAAACTTTTGGCAGTTTTGACTGACAAAATGACTTTAAAGCACAAAACGCTATCTAAAGCACGTTTTGTCATTTGAAGTTCAAAACAAGTGTTATTCATGGTCACATTGTAAGTTTCAAAGTCCAAACAGTCAGAAACATGCTTTTTTCAAACTTTTGGCAGTTTTGACTGATAAAGTGACTTTAAAGCACAAAACGCTCTCTAAAGCACGTTTTGTCATTTGAAGTTCAAAACAAGTGTTATTCATGGTCATAGTAAGTTTCAAAGTCCAAACAGTCAGAAACATGCTTTTTTAAAACTTTTGGCACTTTTGACTGACAAAATTATTTTTAAGCACAAAACGCTCCCAAAAGCACCTTTTGTCATTTGTAGTTCAAAACAAGTGTTATTCATGGTCACATAGTAAGTTTCAAAGTCCAAACAGTCAGAAACATGCTTTTTTCACACTTTTGGCAGTTTTGACTGACAAAATGACTTCAAATGACAAAACGCTCTCTAAAGCACGTTTTGTCATTTGTAGTTCAAAACAAGTGTTATTCATGGTCACATAGTAAGTTTCAAAGTCCAAACAGTCAGAAACATGCTTTTTTCAAACTTTTGGCAGTTTTGACTGACAAAATGACTTTAAAGCACAAAACGCTATCTAAAGCACGTTTTGTCATTTGAAGTTCAAAACAAGTGTTATTCATGGTCACATTGTAAGTTTCAAAGTCCAAACAGTCAGAAACATGCTTTTTTCAAACTTTTGGCAGTTTTGACTGACAAAATGACTTTAAAGCACAAAACGCTATCTAAAGCACGTTTTGTCATTTGAAGTTCAAAACAAGTGTTATTCATGGTCACATAGTAAGTTTCAAAGTCCAAACAGTCAGAAACATGCTTTTTTAAAACTTTTGGCACTTTTGACTGACAAAATTATTTTTAAGCACAAAACGCTCCCAAAAGCACCTTTTGTCATTTGTAGTTCAAAACAAGTGTTATTCATGGTCACATAGTAAGTTTCAAAGTCCAAACAGTCAGAAACATGCTTTTTTCAAACTTTTGGCAGTTTTGACTGACAAAATGACTTTAAAGCACAAAACGCTATCTAAAGCACGTTTTGTCATTTGAAGTTCAAAACAAGTGTTATTCATGGTCACATAGTAAGTTTCAAAGTCCAAAAAGTCAGAAACATGCTTTTTTCACACTTTTGGCACTTTTGACTGACAAAATTATTTTTAAGCACAAAACGCTCCCAAAAGCACCTTTTGTCATTTGTAGTTCAAAACAAGTGTTATTCATGGTCACATAGTAAGTTTCAAAGTCCAAACAGTCAGAAACATGCTTTTTTCAAACTTTTGGCAGTTTTGACTGACAAAATGACTTTAAAGCACAAAACGCTATCTAAAGCACGTTTTGTCATTTGAAGTTCAAAACAAGTGTTATTCATGGTCACATAGTAAGTTTCAAAGTCCAAACAGTCAGAAACATGCTTTTTTCACACTTTTGGCAGTTTTGACTGAAAAAATGATTTTTAAGCACAAAACGCTCCCAAAAGCACTTTTTGTCATTTGTAGTTCAAAACATGTGTTATTCATGGTCAAATTGTAAGTTTCAAAGTCCAAACAGTCAGAAACATGCTTTTTTCACAGTTTTGGCACTTTTGACTGACAAAGTGACTTTAAAGCACAAAACGCTCTCTAAAGCACGTTTTGTCATTTGAAGTTCAAAACAAGTGTTATTCATGGTCACATAGTAAGTTTCAAAGTCCAAACAGTCAGAAACATGCTTTTTTAAAACTTTTGGCACTTTTGACTGACAAAATTATTTTTAAGCACAAAACGCTCCCAAAAGCACCTTTTGTCATTTGTAGTTCAAAACAAGTGTTATTCATGGTCACATTGTAAGTTTCAAAGTCCAAACAGTCAGAAACATGCTTTTTTCAAACTTTTGGCAGTTTTGACTGACAAAATGACTTTAAAGCACAAAACGCTATCTAAAGCACGTTTTGTCATTTGAAGTTCAAAACAAGTGTTATTCATGGTCACATTGTAAGTTTCAAAGTCCAAACAGTCAGAAACATGCTTTTTTCAAACTTTTGGCAGTTTTGACTGACAAAATGACTTTAAAGCACAAAACGCTATCTAAAGCACGTTTTGTCATTTGAAGTTCAAAACAAGTGTTATTCATGGTCACATAGTAAGTTTCAAAGTCCAAACAGTCAGAAACATGCTTTTTTAAAACTTTCGGCAGTTTTGACTGACAAAATGATTTTAAAGTACAAAACGCTCCCAAAAGCACCTTTTGTCATTTGTAGTTCAAAACAAGTGTTATTCATGGTCACATAGTAAGTTTCAAAGTCCAAACAGTCAGAAACATGCTTTTTTCAAACTTTTGGCAGTTTTGACTGACAAAATGACTTTAAAGCACAAAACGCTATCTAAAGCACGTTTTGTCATTTGAAGTTCAAAACAAGTGTTATTCATGGTCACATAGTAAGTTTCAAAGTCCAAACAGTCAGAAACATGCTTTTTTCACAGTTTTGGCAGTTTTGACTGAAAAAATGATTTTTAAGCACAAAACGCTCCCAAAAGCACCTTTTGTCATTTGTAGTTCAAAACATGTGTTATTCATGGTCAAATTGTAAGTTTCAAAGTCCAAACAGTCAGAAACATGCTTTTTTCACAGTTTTGGCACTTTTGACTGACAAAGTGATTTTAAAGCACAAAACGCTCTCTAAAGCACGTTTTGTCATTTGAAGTTCAAAACAAGTGTTATTCATCGTCACATAGTAAGTTTCAAAGTCCAAACAGTCAGAAACATGCTTTTTTCACACTTTTGGCACTTTTGACTGACAAAATTATTTTTAAGCACAAAACGCTCCCAAAAGCACCTTTTGTCATTTGTAGTTCAAAACAAGTGTTATTCATGGTCACATAGTAAGTTTCAAAGTCCAAACAGTCAGAAACATGCTTTTTTCACAGTTTTGGCAGTTTTGACTGAAAAAAATGATTTTTAAGCACAAAACGCTCCCAAAAGCACATTTTGTCATTTGTAGTTCAAAACATGTGTTATTCATGGTCAAATTGTAAGTTTCAAAGTCCAAACAGTCAGAAACATGCTTTTTTCAAACTTTTGGCACTTTTGACTGACAAAGTGACTTTAAAGCACAAAACGCTATCTAAAGCACGTTTTGTCATTTGAAGTTCAAAACAAGTGTTATTCATGGTCACATAGTAAGTTTCAAAGTCCAAACAGTCAGAAACATGCTTTTTTCACAGTTTTGGCAGTTTTGACTGAAAAAATGATTTTTAAGCACAAAACGCTCCCAAAAGCACCTTTTGTCATTTGTAGTTCAAAACATGTGTTATTCATGGTCAAATTGTAAGTTTCAAAGTCCAAACAGTCAGAAACATGCTTTTTTCACAGTTTTGGCACTTTTGACTGACAAAATGACTTTAAAGCACAAAACGCTATCTAAAGCACGTTTTGTCATTTGAAGTTCAAAACAAGTGTTATTCATCGTCACATTGTAAGTTTCAAAGTCCAAACAGTCAGAAACATGCTTTTTTCAAACTTTTGGCACTTTTGACTGACAAAATGACTTTAAAGCACAAAACGCTATCTAAAGCACGTTTTGTCATTTGAAGTTCAAAACAAGTGTTATTCATGGTCACATAGTAAGTTTTAAAGTCCAAACAGTCAGAAACATGCTTTTTTCACAGTTTTGGCAGTTTTGACTGAAAAAATGATTTTTAAGCACAAAACGCTCCCAAAAGCACCTTTTGTCATTTGTAGTTCAAAACATGTGTTATTCATGGTCAAATTGTAAGTTTCAAAGTCCAAACAGTCAGAAACATGCTTTTTTCACAGTTTTGGCACTTTTGACTGACAAAGTGACTTTAAAGCACAAAACGCTCTCTAAAGCACGTTTTGTCATTTGAAGTTCAAAACAAGTGTTATTCATGGTCATAGTAAGTTTCAAAGTCCAAACAGTCAGAAACATGCTTTTTTAAAACTTTTGGCACTTTTGACTGACAAAATTATTTTTAAGCACAAAACGCTCCCAAAAGCACCTTTTGTCATTTGTAGTTCAAAACAAGTGTTATTCATGGTCACATAGTAAGTTTCAAAGTCCAAACAGTCAGAAACATGCTTTTTTCACACTTTTGGCAGTTTTGACTGACAAAATGACTTCAAATGACAAAACGCTCTCTAAAGCACGTTTTGTCATTTGTAGTTCAAAACAAGTGTTATTCATGGTCACATAGTAAGTTTCAAAGTCCAAACAGTCAGAAACATGCTTTTTTAAAACTTTTGGCAGTTTTGACTGACAAAATGACTTTAAAGCACAAAACGCTATCTAAAGCACGTTTTGTCATTTGAAGTTCAAAACAAGTGTTATTCATGGTCACATAGTAAGTTTCAAAGTCCAAACAGTCAGAAACATGCTTTTTTAAAACTTTTGGCACTTTTGACTGACAAAATTATTTTTAAGCACAAAACGCTCCCAAAAGCACCTTTTGTCATTTGAAGTTCAAAACAAGTGTTATTCATGGTCACATAGTAAGTTTCAAAGTCCAAACAGTCAGAAACATGCTTTTTTCACACTTTTGACTGAAAAAATGATTTTTAAGCACAAAACGCTCCCAAAAGCACCTTTTGTCATTTGTAGTTCAAAACATGTGTTATTCATGGTCAAATTGTAAGTTTCAAAGTCCAAACAGTCAGAAACATGCTTTTTTCACACTTTTGACTGACAAAATGATTTTTAAGCACAAAACGCTCCCAAAAGCACCTTTTGTCATTTGTAGTTCAAAACAAGTGTTATTCATGGTCACATAGTAAGTTTCAAAGTCCAAACAGTCAGAAACATGCTTTTTTCACACTTTTGACTGAAAAAATGACTTTAAAGCACAAAACGCTCTCTAAAGCACGTTTTGTCATTTGTAGTTCAAAACAAGTGTTATTCATGGTCACATAGTAAGTTTCAAAGTCCAAACAGTCAGAAACATGCTTTTTTAAAACTTTCGGCAGTTTTGACTGACAAAATGATTTTAAAGTACAAAACGCTCCCAAAAGCACCTTTTGTCATTTGTAGTTCAAAACAAGTGTTATTCATGGTCACATAGTAAGTTTCAAAGTCCAAACAGTCAGAAACATGCTTTTTTCAAACTTTTGGCAGTTTTGACTGACAAAATGACTTTAAAGCACAAAACGCTATCTAAAGCACGTTTTGTCATTTGAAGTTCAAAACAAGTGTTATTCATGGTCACATAGTAAGTTTCAAAGTCCAAACAGTCAGAAACATGCTTTTTCACAGTTTTGGCAGTTTTGACTGAAAAAATGATTTTTAAGCACAAAACGCTCCCAAAAGCACCTTTTGTCATTTGTAGTTCAAAACATGTGTTATTCATGGTCAAATTGTAAGTTTCAAAGTCCAAACAGTCAGAAACATGCTTTTTTCACAGTTTTGCCACTTTTGACTGACAAAGTGACTTTAAAGCACAAAACGCTCTCTAAAGCACGTTTTGTCATTTGAAGTTCAAAACAAGTGTTATTCATGGTCACATAGTAAGTTTCAAAGTCCAAAAAGTCAGAAACATGCTTTTTTCACACTTTTGGCACTTTTGACTGACAAAATTATTTTTAAGCACAAAACGCTCCCAAAAGCACCTTTTGTCATTTGTAGTTCAAAACAAGTGTTATTCATGGTCACATAGTAAGTTTCAAAGTCCAAACAGTCAGAAACATGCTTTTTTCAAACTTTTGGCAGTTTTGACTGACAAAATGACTTTAAAGCACAAAACGCTATCTAAAGCAAGTTTTGTCATTTGAAGTTCAAAACAAGTGTTATTCATGGTCACATAGTAAGTTTCAAAGTCCAAACAGTCAGAAACATGCTTTTTTCACAGTTTTGGCAGTTTTGACTGAAAAAATGATTTTTAAGCACAAAACGCTCCCAAAAGCACCTTTTGTCATTTGTAGTTCAAAACATGTGTTATTCATGGTCAAATTGTAAGTTTCAAAGTCCAAACAGTCAGAAACATGCTTTTTTCACAGTTTTGGCACTTTTGACTGACAAAGTGACTTTAAAGCACAAAACGCTCTCTAAAGCACGTTTTGTCATTTGAAGTTCAAAACAAGTGTTATTCATGGTCACATAGTAAGTTTCAAAGTCCAAACAGTCAGAAACATGCTTTTTTAAAACTTTTGGCACTTTTGACTGACAAAATTATTTTTAAGCACAAAACGCTCCCAAAAGCACCTTTTGTCATTTGTAGTTCAAAACAAGTGTTATTCATGGTCACATTGTAAGTTTCAAAGTCCAAACAGTCAGAAACATGCTTTTTTCAAACTTTTGGCAGTTTTGACTGACAAAATGACTTTAAAGCACAAAACGCTATCTAAAGCACGTTTTGTCATTTGAAGTTCAAAACAAGTGTTATTCATGGTCACATTGTAAGTTTCAAAGTCCAAACAGTCAGAAACATGCTTTTTTCAAACTTTTGGCAGTTTTGACTGACAAAATGACTTTAAAGCACAAAACGCTATCTAAAGCACGTTTTGTCATTTGAAGTTCAAAACAAGTGTTATTCATGGTCACATAGTAAGTTTCAAAGTCCAAACAGTCAGAAACATGCTTTTTTAAAACTTTCGGCAGTTTTGACTGACAAAATGATTTTAAAGTACAAAACGCTCCCAAAAGCACCTTTTGTCATTTGTAGTTCAAAACAAGTGTTATTCATGGTCACATAGTAAGTTTCAAAGTCCAAACAGTCAGAAACATGCTTTTTTCAAACTTTTGGCAGTTTTGACTGACAAAATGACTTTAAAGCACAAAACGCTATCTAAAGCACGTTTTGTCATTTGAAGTTCAAAACAAGTGTTATTCATGGTCACATAGTAAGTTTCAAAGTCCAAACAGTCAGAAACATGCTTTTTTCACAGTTTTGGCAGTTTTGACTGAAAAAATGATTTTTAAGCACAAAACGCTCCCAAAAGCACCTTTTGTCATTTGTAGTTCAAAACATGTGTTATTCATGGTCAAATTGTAAGTTTCAAAGTCCAAACAGTCAGAAACATGCTTTTTTCACAGTTTTGGCACTTTTGACTGACAAAGTGACTTTAAAGCACAAAACGCTCTCTAAAGCACGTTTTGTCATTTGAAGTTCAAAACAAGTGTTATTCATGGTCACATAGTAAGTTTCAAAGTCCAAACAGTCAGAAACATGCTTTTTTAAAACTTTTGGCACTTTTGACTGACAAAATTATTTTTAAGCACAAAACGCTCCCAAAAGCACCTTTTGTCATTTGTAGTTCAAAACAAGTGTTATTCATGGTCACATTGTAAGTTTCAAAGTCCAAACAGTCAGAAACATGCTTTTTTCAAACTTTTGGCAGTTTTGACTGACAAAATGACTTTAAAGCACAAAACGCTATCTAAAGCACGTTTTGTCATTTGAAGTTCAAAACAAGTGTTATTCATGGTCACATTGTAAGTTTCAAAGTCCAAACAGTCAGAAACATGCTTTTTTCAAACTTTTGGCAGTTTTGACTGACAAAATGACTTTAAAGCACAAAACGCTATCTAAAGCACGTTTTGTCATTTGAAGTTCAAAACAAGTGTTATTCATGGTCACATAGTAAGTTTCAAAGTCCAAACAGTCAGAAACATGCTTTTTTAAAACTTTCGGCAGTTTTGACTGACAAAATGATTTTAAAGTACAAAACGCTCCCAAAAGCACCTTTTGTCATTTGTAGTTCAAAACAAGTGTTATTCATGGTCACATAGTAAGTTTCAAAGTCCAAACAGTCAGAAACATGCTTTTTTCAAACTTTTGGCAGTTTTGACTGACAAAATGACTTTAAAGCACAAAACGCTATCTAAAGCACGTTTTGTCATTTGAAGTTCAAAACAAGTGTTATTCATGGTCACATAGTAAGTTTCAAAGTCCAAACAGTCAGAAACATGCTTTTTTCACAGTTTTGGCAGTTTTGACTGAAAAAATGATTTTTAAGCACAAAACGCTCCCAAAAGCACCTTTTGTCATTTGTAGTTCAAAACATGTGTTATTCATGGTCAAATTGTAAGTTTCAAAGTCCAAACAGTCAGAAACATGCTTTTTTCACAGTTTTGGCACTTTTGACTGACAAAGTGATTTTAAAGCACAAAACGCTCTCTAAAGCACGTTTTGTCATTTGAAGTTCAAAACAAGTGTTATTCATCGTCACATAGTAAGTTTCAAAGTCCAAACAGTCAGAAACATGCTTTTTTCACACTTTTGGCACTTTTGACTGACAAAATTATTTTTAAGCACAAAACGCTCCCAAAAGCACCTTTTGTCATTTGTAGTTCAAAACAAGTGTTATTCATGGTCACATAGTAAGTTTCAAAGTCCAAACAGTCAGAAACATGCTTTTTTCACAGTTTTGGCAGTTTTGACTGAAAAAAATGATTTTTAAGCACAAAACGCTCCCAAAAGCACATTTTGTCATTTGTAGTTCAAAACATGTGTTATTCATGGTCAAATTGTAAGTTTCAAAGTCCAAACAGTCAGAAACATGCTTTTTTCAAACTTTTGGCACTTTTGACTGACAAAGTGACTTTAAAGCACAAAACGCTATCTAAAGCACGTTTTGTCATTTGAAGTTCAAAACAAGTGTTATTCATGGTCACATAGTAAGTTTCAAAGTCCAAACAGTCAGAAACATGCTTTTTTCACAGTTTTGGCAGTTTTGACTGAAAAAATGATTTTTAAGCACAAAACGCTCCCAAAAGCACCTTTTGTCATTTGTAGTTCAAAACATGTGTTATTCATGGTCAAATTGTAAGTTTCAAAGTCCAAACAGTCAGAAACATGCTTTTTTCACAGTTTTGGCACTTTTGACTGACAAAATGACTTTAAAGCACAAAACGCTATCTAAAGCACGTTTTGTCATTTGAAGTTCAAAACAAGTGTTATTCATCGTCACATTGTAAGTTTCAAAGTCCAAACAGTCAGAAACATGCTTTTTTCAAACTTTTGGCACTTTTGACTGACAAAATGACTTTAAAGCACAAAACGCTATCTAAAGCACGTTTTGTCATTTGAAGTTCAAAACAAGTGTTATTCATGGTCACATAGTAAGTTTTAAAGTCCAAACAGTCAGAAACATGCTTTTTTCACAGTTTTGGCAGTTTTGACTGAAAAAATGATTTTTAAGCACAAAACGCTCCCAAAAGCACCTTTTGTCATTTGTAGTTCAAAACATGTGTTATTCATGGTCAAATTGTAAGTTTCAAAGTCCAAACAGTCAGAAACATGCTTTTTTCACAGTTTTGGCACTTTTGACTGACAAAGTGACTTTAAAGCACAAAACGCTCTCTAAAGCACGTTTTGTCATTTGAAGTTCAAAACAAGTGTTATTCATGGTCATAGTAAGTTTCAAAGTCCAAACAGTCAGAAACATGCTTTTTTAAAACTTTTGGCACTTTTGACTGACAAAATTATTTTTAAGCACAAAACGCTCCCAAAAGCACCTTTTGTCATTTGTAGTTCAAAACAAGTGTTATTCATGGTCACATAGTAAGTTTCAAAGTCCAAACAGTCAGAAACATGCTTTTTTCACACTTTTGGCAGTTTTGACTGACAAAATGACTTCAAATGACAAAACGCTCTCTAAAGCACGTTTTGTCATTTGTAGTTCAAAACAAGTGTTATTCATGGTCACATAGTAAGTTTCAAAGTCCAAACAGTCAGAAACATGCTTTTTTAAAACTTTTGGCAGTTTTGACTGACAAAATGACTTTAAAGCACAAAACGCTATCTAAAGCACGTTTTGTCATTTGAAGTTCAAAACAAGTGTTATTCATGGTCACATAGTAAGTTTCAAAGTCCAAACAGTCAGAAACATGCTTTTTTAAAACTTTTGGCACTTTTGACTGACAAAATTATTTTTAAGCACAAAACGCTCCCAAAAGCACCTTTTGTCATTTGAAGTTCAAAACAAGTGTTATTCATGGTCACATAGTAAGTTTCAAAGTCCAAACAGTCAGAAACATGCTTTTTTCACACTTTTGACTGAAAAAATGATTTTTAAGCACAAAACGCTCCCAAAAGCACCTTTTGTCATTTGTAGTTCAAAACATGTGTTATTCATGGTCAAATTGTAAGTTTCAAAGTCCAAACAGTCAGAAACATGCTTTTTTCACACTTTTGACTGACAAAATGATTTTTAAGCACAAAACGCTCCCAAAAGCACCTTTTGTCATTTGTAGTTCAAAACAAGTGTTATTCATGGTCACATAGTAAGTTTCAAAGTCCAAACAGTCAGAAACATGCTTTTTTCACACTTTTGACTGAAAAAATGACTTTAAAGCACAAAACGCTCTCTAAAGCACGTTTTGTCATTTGTAGTTCAAAACAAGTGTTATTCATGGTCACATAGTAAGTTTCAAAGTCCAAACAGTCAGAAACATGCTTTTTTAAAACTTTCGGCAGTTTTGACTGACAAAATGATTTTAAAGTACAAAACGCTCCCAAAAGCACCTTTTGTCATTTGTAGTTCAAAACAAGTGTTATTCATGGTCACATAGTAAGTTTCAAAGTCCAAACAGTCAGAAACATGCTTTTTTCAAACTTTTGGCAGTTTTGACTGACAAAATGACTTTAAAGCACAAAACGCTATCTAAAGCACGTTTTGTCATTTGAAGTTCAAAACAAGTGTTATTCATGGTCACATAGTAAGTTTCAAAGTCCAAACAGTCAGAAACATGCTTTTTCACAGTTTTGGCAGTTTTGACTGAAAAAATGATTTTTAAGCACAAAACGCTCCCAAAAGCACCTTTTGTCATTTGTAGTTCAAAACATGTGTTATTCATGGTCAAATTGTAAGTTTCAAAGTCCAAACAGTCAGAAACATGCTTTTTTCACAGTTTTGGCACTTTTGACTGACAAAGTGACTTTAAAGCACAAAACGCTCTCTAAAGCACGTTTTGTCATTTGAAGTTCAAAACAAGTGTTATTCATCGTCACATAGTAAGTTTCAAAGTCCAAACAGTCAGAAACATGCTTTTTTCACACTTTTGGCACTTTTGACTGACAAAATTATTTTTAAGCACAAAACGCTCCCAAAAGCACCTTTTGTCATTTGCAGTTCAAAACAAGTGTTATTCATGGTCACATAGTAAGTTTCAAAGTCCAAACAGTCAGAAACATGCTTTTTTCACAGTTTTGGCAGTTTTGACTGAAAAAATGATTTTTAAGCACAAAACGCTCCCAAAAGCACCTTTTGTCATTTGTAGTTCAAAACATGTGTTATTCATGGTCAAATTGTAAGTTTCAAAGTCCAAACAGTCAGAAACATGCTTTTTTCAAACTTTTGGCACTTTTGACTGACAAAGTGACTTTAAAGCACAAAACGCTCTCTAAAGCACGTTTAGTCATTTGTAGTTCAAAACAAGTGTTATTCATGGTCACATAGTAAGTTTCAAAGTCCAAACAGTCAGAAACATGCTTTTTTCAAACTTTTGGCAGTTTTGACTGACAAAATGACTTTAAAGCACAAAACGCTATCTAAAGCACGTTTTGTCATTTGAAGTTCAAAACAAGTGTTATTCATGGTCACAGTAAGTTTCAAAGTCCAAACAGTCAGAAACATGCTTTTTTCACAGTTTTGGCAGTTTTGACTGAAAAAATGATTTTTAAGCACAAAACGCTCCCAAAAGCACCTTTTGTCATTTGTAGTTCAAAACATGTGTTATTCATGGTCAAATTGTAAGTTTCAAAGTCCAAACAGTCAGAAACATGCTTTTTTCACAGTTTTGCCACTTTTGACTGACAAAGTGACTTTAAAGCACAAAACGCTCTCTAAAGCACGTTTTGTCATTTGAAGTTCAAAACAAGTGTTATTCATGGTCACATAGTAAGTTTCAAAGTCCAAAAAGTCAGAAACATGCTTTTTTCACACTTTTGGCACTTTTGACTGACAAAATTATTTTTAAGCACAAAACGCTCCCAAAAGCACCTTTTGTCATTTGTAGTTCAAAACAAGTGTTATTCATGGTCACATAGTAAGTTTCAAAGTCCAAACAGTCAGAAACATGCTTTTTTCAAACTTTTGGCAGTTTTGACTGACAAAATGACTTTAAAGCACAAAACGCTATCTAAAGCAAGTTTTGTCATTTGAAGTTCAAAACAAGTGTTATTCATGGTCACATAGTAAGTTTCAAAGTCCAAACAGTCAGAAACATGCTTTTTTCACAGTTTTGGCAGTTTTGACTGAAAAAATGATTTTTAAGCACAAAACGCTCCCAAAAGCACCTTTTGTCATTTGTAGTTCAAAACATGTGTTATTCATGGTCACATTGTAAGTTTCAAAGTCCAAACAGTCAGAAACATGCTTTTTTCAAACTTTTGGCAGTTTTGACTGACAAAATGACTTTAAAGCACAAAACGCTATCTAAAGCACGTTTTGTCATTTGAAGTTCAAAACAAGTGTTATTCATGGTCACATTGTAAGTTTCAAAGTCCAAACAGTCAGAAACATGCTTTTTTCAAACTTTTGGCAGTTTTGACTGACAAAATGACTTCAAATGACAAAACGCTCTCTAAAGCACGTTTTGTCATTTGTAGTTCAAAACATGTGTTATTCATGGTCAAATTGTAAGTTTCAAAGTCTAAACAGTCAGAAACATGCTTTTTTCACAGTTTTGGCACTTTTGACTGACAAAGTGACTTTAAAGCACAAAACGCTCTCTAAAGCACGTTTTGTCATTTGAAGTTCAAAACAAGTGTTATTCATCGTCACATAGTAAGTTTCAAAGTCCAAACAGTCAGAAACATGCTTTTTTCACACTTTTGGCACTTTTGACTGACAAAATTATTTTTAAGCACAAAACGCTCCCAAAAGCACCTTTTGTCATTTGTAGTTCAAAACAAGTGTTATTCATGGTCACATAGTAAGTTTCAAAGTCCAAACAGTCAGAAACATGCTTTTTTCAAACTTTTGGCAGTTTTGACTGAAAAAATGATTTTTAAGCACAAAACGCTCCCAAAAGCACCTTTTGTCATTTGTAGTTCAAAACATGTGTTATTCATGGTCAAATTGTAAGTTTCAAAGTCCAAACAGTCAGAAACATGCTTTTTTCAAACTTTTGGCACTTTTGACTGACAAAGTGACTTTAAAGCACAAAACGCTCTCTAAAGCACGTTTAGTCATTTGTAGTTCAAAACAAGTGTTATTCATGGTCACATAGTAAGTTTCAAAGTCCAAACAGTCAGAAACATGCTTTTTTCAAACTTTTGGCAGTTTTGACTGACAAAATGACTTTAAAGCACAAAACGCTATCTAAAGCACGTTTTGTCATTTGAAGTTCAAAACAAGTGTTATTCATGGTCACATAGTAAGTTTCAAAGTCCAAACAGTCAGAAACATGCTTTTTTCACAGTTTTGGCAGTTTTGACTGAAAAAATGATTTTTAAGCACAAAACGCTCCCAAAAGCACCTTTTGTCATTTGTAGTTCAAAACATGTGTTATTCATGGTCAAATTGTAAGTTTCAAAGTCCAAACAGTCAGAAACATGCTTTTTTCACAGTTTTGCCACTTTTGACTGACAAAGTGACTTTAAAGCACAAAACGCTCTCTAAAGCACGTTTTGTCATTTGAAGTTCAAAACAAGTGTTATTCATGGTCACATAGTAAGTTTCAAAGTCCAAAAAGTCAGAAACATGCTTTTTTCACACTTTTGGCACTTTTGACTGACAAAATTATTTTTAAGCACAAAACGCTCCCAAAAGCACCTTTTGTCATTTGTAGTTCAAAACAAGTGTTATTCATGGTCACATAGTAAGTTTCAAAGTCCAAACAGTCAGAAACATGCTTTTTTCAAACTTTTGGCAGTTTTGACTGACAAAATGACTTTAAAGCACAAAACGCTATCTAAAGCACGTTTTGTCATTTGAAGTTCAAAACAAGTGTTATTCATGGTCACATAGTAAGTTTCAAAGTCCAAACAGTCAGAAACATGCTTTTTTCACAGTTTTGGCAGTTTTGACTGAAAAAATGATTTTTAAGCACAAAACGCTCTCTAAAGCACCTTTTGTCATTTGTAGTTCAAAACATGTGTTATTCATGGTCAAATTGTAAGTTTCAAAGTCCAAACAGTCAGAAACATGCTTTTTTCACAGTTTTGGCACTTTTGACTGACAAAGTGACTTTAAAGCACAAAACGCTCTCTAAAGCACGTTTTGTCATTTGAAGTTCAAAACAAGTGTTATTCATGGTCACATAGTAAGTTTCAAAGTCCAAACAGTCAGAAACATGCTTTTTTAAAACTTTTGGCACTTTTGACTGACAAAATTATTTTTAAGCACAAAACGCTCCCAAAAGCACCTTTTGTCATTTGTAGTTCAAAACAAGTGTTATTCATGGTCACATTGTAAGTTTCAAAGTCCAAACAGTCAGAAACATGCTTTTTTCAAACTTTTGGCAGTTTTGACTGACAAAATGACTTTAAAGCACAAAACGCTATCTAAAGCACGTTTTGTCATTTGAAGTTCAAAACAAGTGTTATTCATGGTCACATTGTAAGTTTCAAAGTCCAAACAGTCAGAAACATGCTTTTTTCAAACTTTTGGCAGTTTTGACTGACAAAATGACTTTAAAGCACAAAACGCTATCTAAAGCACGTTTTGTCATTTGAAGTTCAAAACAAGTGTTATTCATGGTCACATAGTAAGTTTCAAAGTCCAAACAGTCAGAAACATGCTTTTTTAAAACTTTCGGCAGTTTTGACTGACAAAATGATTTTAAAGTACAAAACGCTCCCAAAAGCACCTTTTGTCATTTGTAGTTCAAAACAAGTGTTATTCATGGTCACATAGTAAGTTTCAAAGTCCAAACAGTCAGAAACATGCTTTTTTCAAACTTTTGGCAGTTTTGACTGACAAAATGACTTTAAAGCACAAAACGCTATCTAAAGCACGTTTTGTCATTTGAAGTTCAAAACAAGTGTTATTCATGGTCACATAGTAAGTTTCAAAGTCCAAACAGTCAGAAACATGCTTTTTTCACAGTTTTGGCAGTTTTGACTGAAAAAATGATTTTTAAGCACAAAACGCTCCCAAAAGCACCTTTTGTCATTTGTAGTTCAAAACATGTGTTATTCATGGTCAAATTGTAAGTTTCAAAGTCCAAACAGTCAGAAACATGCTTTTTTCACAGTTTTGGCACTTTTGACTGACAAAGTGACTTTAAAGCACAAAACGCTCTCTAAAGCACGTTTTGTCATTTGAAGTTCAAAACAAGTGTTATTCATGGTCACATAGTAAGTTTCAAAGTCCAAACAGTCAGAAACATGCTTTTTTAAAACTTTTGGCACTTTTGACTGACAAAATTATTTTTAAGCACAAAACGCTCCCAAAAGCACCTTTTGTCATTTGTAGTTCAAAACAAGTGTTATTCATGGTCACATTGTAAGTTTCAAAGTCCAAACAGTCAGAAACATGCTTTTTTCAAACTTTTGGCAGTTTTGACTGACAAAATGACTTTAAAGCACAAAACGCTATCTAAAGCACGTTTTGTCATTTGAAGTTCAAAACAAGTGTTATTCATGGTCACATTGTAAGTTTCAAAGTCCAAACAGTCAGAAACATGCTTTTTTCAAACTTTTGGCAGTTTTGACTGACAAAATGACTTTAAAGCACAAAACGCTATCTAAAGCACGTTTTGTCATTTGAAGTTCAAAACAAGTGTTATTCATCGTCACATAGTAAGTTTCAAAGTCCAAACAGTCAGAAACATGCTTTTTTAAAACTTTCGGCACTTTTGACTGACAAAATTATTTTAAAGTACAAAACGCTCCCAAAAGCACCTTTTGTCATTTGTAGTTCAAAACAAGCGTTATTCATGGTCACATAGTAAGTTTCAAAGTCCAAACAGTCAGAAACATGCTTTTTTCACAGTTTTGGCAGTTTTGACTGACAAAATGACTTTAAAGCACAAAACGCTATCTAAAGCACGTTTTGTCATTTGAAGTTCAAAACAAGTGTTATTCATGGTCACATAGTAAGTTTCAAAGTCCAAACAGTCAGAAACATGCTTTTTTCACAGTTTTGGCAGTTTTGACTGAAAAAATGATTTTTAAGCACAAAACGCTCCCAAAAGCACCTTTTGTCATTTGTAGTTCAAAACATGTGTTATTCATGGTCACATTGTAAGTTTCAAAGTCCAAACAGTCAGAAACATGCTTTTTTCACAGTTTTGGCAGTTTTGACTGACAAAGTGACTTTAAAGCACAAAACGCTCTCTAAAGCACGTTTTGTCATTTGAAGTTCAAAACAAGTGTTATTCATGGTCACATAGTAAGTTTCAAAGTCCAAACAGTCAGAAACATGCTTTTTTAAAAGTTTTGGCACTTTTGACTGACAAAATTATTTTTAAGCACAAAACGCTCCCAAAAGCACCTTTTGTCATTTGTAGTTCAAAACAAGTGTTATTCATGGTCACATAGTAAGTTTCAAAGTCCAAACAGTCAGAAACATGCTTTTTTCAAACTTTTGGCAGTTTTGACTGACAAAATGACTTTAAAGCACAAAACGCTATCTAAAGCACGTTTTGTCATTTGAAGTTCAAAACAAGTGTTATTCATGGTCACATAGTAAGTTTTAAAGTCCAAACAGTCAGAAACATGCTTTTTTCACAGTTTTGGCAGTTTTGACTGAAAAAATGATTTTTAAGCACAAAACGCTCCCAAAAGCACCTTTTGTCATTTGTAGTTCAAAACATGTGTTATTCATGGTCAAATTGTAAGTTTCAAAGTCCAAACAGTCAGAAACATGCTTTTTTCACAGTTTTGGCACTTTTGACTGACAAAGTGACTTTAAAGCACAAAACGCTCTCTAAAGCACGTTTTGTTTTTTAAGTTCAAAACAAGTGTTATTCATGGTCATAGTAAGTTTCAAAGTCCAAACAGTCAGAAACATGCTTTTTTAAAACTTTTGGCACTTTTGACTGACAAAATTATTTTTAAGCACAAAACGCTCCCAAAAGCACCTTTTGTCATTTGTAGTTCAAAACAAGTGTTATTCATGGTCACATAGTAAGTTTCAAAGTCCAAACAGTCAGAAACATGCTTTTTTCACACTTTTGGCAGTTTTGACTGACAAAATGACTTCAAATGACAAAACGCTCTCTAAAGCACGTTTTGTCATTTGTAGTTCAAAACAAGTGTTATTCATGGTCACATTGTAAGTTTCAAAGTCCAAACAGTCAGAAACATGCTTTTTTAAAACTTTTGGCAGTTTTGACTGACAAAATGACTTTAAAGCACAAAACGCTATCTAAAGCACGTTTTGTCATTTGAAGTTCAAAACAAGTGTTATTCATGGTCACATAGTAAGTTTCAAAGTCCAAACAGTCAGAAACATGCTTTTTTAAAACTTTTGGCACTTTTGACTGACAAAATGATTTTTAAGCACAAAACGCTCCCAAAAGCACCTTTTGTCATTTGTAGTTCAAAACATGTGTTATTCATGGTCAAATTGTAAGTTTCAAAGTCCAAACAGTCAGAAACATGCTTTTTTCACAGTTTTGCCACTTTTGACTGACAAAGTGACTTTAAAGCACAAAACGCTCTCTAAAGCACGTTTTGTCATTTGAAGTTCAAAACAAGTGTTATTCATGGTCACATAGTAAGTTTCAAAGTCCAAAAAGTCAGAAACATGCTTTTTTCACACTTTTGGCACTTTTGACTGACAAAATTATTTTTAAGCACAAAACGCTCCCAAAAGCACCTTTTGTCATTTGTAGTTCAAAACAAGTGTTATTCATGGTCACATAGTAAGTTTCAAAGTCCAAACAGTCAGAAACATGCTTTTTTCAAACTTTTGGCAGTTTTGACTGACAAAATGACTTTAAAGCACAAAACGCTATCTAAAGCACGTTTTGTCATTTGAAGTTCAAAACAAGTGTTATTCATGGTCACATAGTAAGTTTCAAAGTCCAAACAGTCAGAAACATGCTTTTTTCACAGTTTTGGCAGTTTTGACTGAAAAAATGATTTTTAAGCACAAAACGCTCTCTAAAGCACCTTTTGTCATTTGTAGTTCAAAACATGTGTTATTCATGGTCAAATTGTAAGTTTCAAAGTCCAAACAGTCAGAAACATGCTTTTTTCACAGTTTTGGCACTTTTGACTGACAAAGTGACTTTAAAGCACAAAACGCTCTCTAAAGCACGTTTTGTCATTTGAAGTTCAAAACAAGTGTTATTCATGGTCACATAGTAAGTTTCAAAGTCCAAACAGTCAGAAACATGCTTTTTTAAAACTTTTGGCACTTTTGACTGACAAAATTATTTTTAAGCACAAAACGCTCCCAAAAGCACCTTTTGTCATTTGTAGTTCAAAACAAGTGTTATTCATGGTCACATTGTAAGTTTCAAAGTCCAAACAGTCAGAAACATGCTTTTTTCAAACTTTTGGCAGTTTTGACTGACAAAATGACTTTAAAGCACAAAACGCTATCTAAAGCACGTTTTGTCATTTGAAGTTCAAAACAAGTGTTATTCATGGTCACATTGTAAGTTTCAAAGTCCAAACAGTCAGAAACATGCTTTTTTCAAACTTTTGGCAGTTTTGACTGACAAAATGACTTTAAAGCACAAAACGCTATCTAAAGCACGTTTTGTCATTTGAAGTTCAAAACAAGTGTTATTCATGGTCACATAGTAAGTTTCAAAGTCCAAACAGTCAGAAACATGCTTTTTTAAAACTTTCGGCAGTTTTGACTGACAAAATGATTTTAAAGTACAAAACGCTCCCAAAAGCACCTTTTGTCATTTGTAGTTCAAAACAAGTGTTATTCATGGTCACATAGTAAGTTTCAAAGTCCAAACAGTCAGAAACATGCTTTTTTCAAACTTTTGGCAGTTTTGACTGACAAAATGACTTTAAAGCACAAAACGCTATCTAAAGCACGTTTTGTCATTTGAAGTTCAAAACAAGTGTTATTCATGGTCACATAGTAAGTTTCAAAGTCCAAACAGTCAGAAACATGCTTTTTTCACAGTTTTGGCAGTTTTGACTGAAAAAATGATTTTTAAGCACAAAACGCTCCCAAAAGCACCTTTTGTCATTTGTAGTTCAAAACATGTGTTATTCATGGTCAAATTGTAAGTTTCAAAGTCCAAACAGTCAGAAACATGCTTTTTTCACAGTTTTGGCACTTTTGACTGACAAAGTGACTTTAAAGCACAAAACGCTCTCTAAAGCACGTTTTGTCATTTGAAGTTCAAAACAAGTGTTATTCATGGTCACATAGTAAGTTTCAAAGTCCAAACAGTCAGAAACATGCTTTTTTAAAACTTTTGGCACTTTTGACTGACAAAATTATTTTTAAGCACAAAACGCTCCCAAAAGCACCTTTTGTCATTTGTAGTTCAAAACAAGTGTTATTCATGGTCACATTGTAAGTTTCAAAGTCCAAACAGTCAGAAACATGCTTTTTTCAAACTTTTGGCAGTTTTGACTGACAAAATGACTTTAAAGCACAAAACGCTATCTAAAGCACGTTTTGTCATTTGAAGTTCAAAACAAGTGTTATTCATGGTCACATTGTAAGTTTCAAAGTCCAAACAGTCAGAAACATGCTTTTTTCAAACTTTTGGCAGTTTTGACTGACAAAATGACTTTAAAGCACAAAACGCTATCTAAAGCACGTTTTGTCATTTGAAGTTCAAAACAAGTGTTATTCATCGTCACATAGTAAGTTTCAAAGTCCAAACAGTCAGAAACATGCTTTTTTAAAACTTTCGGCACTTTTGACTGACAAAATTATTTTAAAGTACAAAACGCTCCCAAAAGCACCTTTTGTCATTTGTAGTTCAAAACAAGCGTTATTCATGGTCACATAGTAAGTTTCAAAGTCCAAACAGTCAGAAACATGCTTTTTTCACAGTTTTGGCAGTTTTGACTGACAAAATGACTTTAAAGCACAAAACGCTATCTAAAGCACGTTTTGTCATTTGAAGTTCAAAACAAGTGTTATTCATGGTCACATAGTAAGTTTCAAAGTCCAAACAGTCAGAAACATGCTTTTTTCACAGTTTTGGCAGTTTTGACTGAAAAAATGATTTTTAAGCACAAAACGCTCCCAAAAGCACCTTTTGTCATTTGTAGTTCAAAACATGTGTTATTCATGGTCACATTGTAAGTTTCAAAGTCCAAACAGTCAGAAACATGCTTTTTTCACAGTTTTGGCAGTTTTGACTGACAAAGTGACTTTAAAGCACAAAACGCTCTCTAAAGCACGTTTTGTCATTTGAAGTTCAAAACAAGTGTTATTCATGGTCACATAGTAAGTTTCAAAGTCCAAACAGTCAGAAACATGCTTTTTTAAAAGTTTTGGCACTTTTGACTGACAAAATTATTTTTAAGCACAAAACGCTCCCAAAAGCACCTTTTGTCATTTGTAGTTCAAAACAAGTGTTATTCATGGTCACATAGTAAGTTTCAAAGTCCAAACAGTCAGAAACATGCTTTTTTCAAACTTTTGGCAGTTTTGACTGACAAAATGACTTTAAAGCACAAAACGCTATCTAAAGCACGTTTTGTCATTTGAAGTTCAAAACAAGTGTTATTCATGGTCACATAGTAAGTTTTAAAGTCCAAACAGTCAGAAACATGCTTTTTTCACAGTTTTGGCAGTTTTGACTGAAAAAATGATTTTTAAGCACAAAACGCTCCCAAAAGCACCTTTTGTCATTTGTAGTTCAAAACATGTGTTATTCATGGTCAAATTGTAAGTTTCAAAGTCCAAACAGTCAGAAACATGCTTTTTTCACAGTTTTGGCACTTTTGACTGACAAAGTGACTTTAAAGCACAAAACGCTCTCTAAAGCACGTTTTGTTTTTTAAGTTCAAAACAAGTGTTATTCATGGTCATAGTAAGTTTCAAAGTCCAAACAGTCAGAAACATGCTTTTTTAAAACTTTTGGCACTTTTGACTGACAAAATTATTTTTAAGCACAAAACGCTCCCAAAAGCACCTTTTGTCATTTGTAGTTCAAAACAAGTGTTATTCATGGTCACATAGTAAGTTTCAAAGTCCAAACAGTCAGAAACATGCTTTTTTCACACTTTTGGCAGTTTTGACTGACAAAATGACTTCAAATGACAAAACGCTCTCTAAAGCACGTTTTGTCATTTGTAGTTCAAAACAAGTGTTATTCATGGTCACATTGTAAGTTTCAAAGTCCAAACAGTCAGAAACATGCTTTTTTAAAACTTTTGGCAGTTTTGACTGACAAAATGACTTTAAAGCACAAAACGCTATCTAAAGCACGTTTTGTCATTTGAAGTTCAAAACAAGTGTTATTCATGGTCACATAGTAAGTTTCAAAGTCCAAACAGTCAGAAACATGCTTTTTTAAAACTTTTGGCACTTTTGACTGACAAAATTATTTTTAAGCACAAAACGCTCCCAAAAGCACCTTTTGTCATTTGAAGTTCAAAACAAGTGTTATTCATGGTCACATAGTAAGTTTCAAAGTCCAAACAGTCAGAAACATGCTTTTTTCACACTTTTGACTGAAAAAATGATTTTTAAGCACAAAACGCTCCCAAAAGCACCTTTTGTCATTTGTAGTTCAAAACATGTGTTATTCATGGTCAAATTGTAAGTTTCAAAGTCCAAACAGTCAGAAACATGCTTTTTTCACACTTTTGACTGACAAAATTATTTTTAAGCACAAAACGCTCCCAAAAGCACGTTTTGTCATTTGTAGTTCAAAACAAGTGTTATTCATGGTCACATAGTAAGTTTCAAAGTCCAAACAGTCAGAAACATGCTTTTTTCACACTTTTGACTGAAAAAATGACTTTAAAGCACAAAACGCTCTCTAAAGCACGTTTTGTCATTTGTAGTTCAAAACAAGTGTTATTCATGGTCACATAGTAAGTTTCAAAGTCCAAACAGTCAGAAACATGCTTTTTTAAAACTTTCGGCAGTTTTGACTGACAAAATGATTTTAAAGTACAAAACGCTCCCAAAAGCACCTTTTGTCATTTGTAGTTCAAAACAAGTGTTATTCATGGTCACATAGTAAGTTTCAAAGTCCAAACAGTCAGAAACATGCTTTTTTCAAACTTTTGGCAGTTTTGACTGACAAAATGACTTTAAAGCACAAAACGCTATCTAAAGCACGTTTTGTCATTTGAAGTTCAAAACAAGTGTTATTCATGGTCACATAGTAAGTTTCAAAGTCCAAACAGTCAGAAACATGCTTTTTTCACAGTTTTTGCAGTTTTGACTGAAAAAATGATTTTTAAGCACAAAACGCTCCCAAAAGCACCTTTTGTCATTTGTAGTTCAAAACATGTGTTATTCATGGTCAAATTGTAAGTTTCAAAGTCCAAACAGTCAGAAACATGCTTTTTTCACAGTTTTGGCACTTTTGACTGACAAAGTGACTTTAAAGCACAAAACGCTCTCTAAAGCACGTTTTGTCATTTGAAGTTCAAAACAAGTGTTATTCATCGTCACATAGTAAGTTTCAAAGTCCAAACAGTCAGAAACATGCTTTTTTCACACTTTTGGCACTTTTGACTGACAAAATTATTTTTAAGCACAAAACGCTCCCAAAAGCACCTTTTGTCATTTGTAGTTCAAAACAAGTGTTATTCATGGTCACATAGTAAGTTTCAAAGTCCAAACAGTCAGAAACATGCTTTTTTCACAGTTTTGGCAGTTTTGACTGAAAAAATGATTTTTAAGCACAAAACGCTCCCAAAAGCACCTTTTGTCATTTGTAGTTCAAAACATGTGTTATTCATGGTCAAATTGTAAGTTTCAAAGTCCAAACAGTCAGAAACATGCTTTTTTCAAACTTTTGGCACTTTTGACTTACAAAGTGACTTTAAAGCACAAAACGCTCTCTAAAGCACGTTTAGTCATTTGTAGTTCAAAACAAGTGTTATTCATGGTCACATAGTAAGTTTCAAAGTCCAAACAGTCAGAAACATGCTTTTTTCAAACTTTTGGCAGTTTTGACTGACAAAATGACTTTAAAGCACAAAACGCTATCTAAAGCACGTTTTGTCATTTGAAGTTCAAAACAAGTGTTATTCATGGTCACAGTAAGTTTCAAAGTCCAAACAGTCAGAAACATGCTTTTTTCACAGTTTTGGCAGTTTTGACTGAAAAAATGATTTTTAAGCACAAAACGCTCCCAAAAGCACCTTTTGTCATTTGTAGTTCAAAACATGTGTTATTCATGGTCAAATTGTAAGTTTCAAAGTCCAAACAGTCAGAAACATGCTTTTTTCACAGTTTTGCCACTTTTGACTGACAAAGTGACTTTAAAGCACAAAACGCTCTCTAAAGCACGTTTTGTCATTTGAAGTTCAAAACAAGTGTTATTCATGGTCACATAGTAAGTTTCAAAGTCCAAAAAGTCAGAAACATGCTTTTTTCACACTTTTGGCACTTTTGACTGACAAAATTATTTTTAAGCACAAAACGCTCCCAAAAGCACCTTTTGTCATTTGTAGTTCAAAACAAGTGTTATTCATGGTCACATAGTAAGTTTCAAAGTCCAAACAGTCAGAAACATGCTTTTTTCAAACTTTTGGCAGTTTTGACTGACAAAATGACTTTAAAGCACAAAACGCTATCTAAAGCACGTTTTGTCATTTGAAGTTCAAAACAAGTGTTATTCATGGTCACATAGTAAGTTTCAAAGTCCAAACAGTCAGAAACATGCTTTTTTCACAGTTTTGGCAGTTTTGACTGAAAAAATGATTTTTAAGCACAAAACGCTCCCAAAAGCACCTTTTGTCATTTGTAGTTCAAAACATGTGTTATTCATGGTCAAATTGTAAGTTTCAAAGTCCAAACAGTCAGAAACATGCTTTTTTCACAGTTTTGGCACTTTTGACTGACAAAGTGACTTTAAAGCACAAAACGCTCTCTAAAGCACGTTTTGTCATTTGAAGTTCAAAACAAGTGTTATTCATGGTCACATAGTAAGTTTCAAAGTCCAAACAGTCAGAAACATGCTTTTTTAAAACTTTTGGCACTTTTGACTGACAAAATTATTTTTAAGCACAAAACGCTCCCAAAAGCACCTTTTGTCATTTGTAGTTCAAAACAAGTGTTATTCATGGTCACATTGTAAGTTTCAAAGTCCAAACAGTCAGAAACATGCTTTTTTCAAACTTTTGGCAGTTTTGACTGACAAAATGACTTTAAAGCACAAAACGCTATCTAAAGCACGTTTTGTCATTTGAAGTTCAAAACAAGTGTTATTCATGGTCACATTGTAAGTTTCAAAGTCCAAACAGTCAGAAACATGCTTTTTTCAAACTTTTGGCAGTTTTGACTGACAAAATGACTTTAAAGCACAAAACGCTATCTAAAGCACGTTTTGTCATTTGAAGTTCAAAACAAGTGTTATTCATGGTCACATAGTAAGTTTCAAAGTCCAAACAGTCAGAAACATGCTTTTTTCAAACTTTCGGCAGTTTTGACTGACAAAATGACTTTAAAGCACAAAACGCTATCTAAAGCACGTTTTGTCATTTGAAGTTCAAAACAAGTGTTATTCATGGTCACATAGTAAGTTTCAAAGTCCAAACAGTCAGAAACATGCTTTTTTCAAACTTTTGGCAGTTTTGACTGACAAAATGACTTTAAAGCACAAAACGCTATCTAAAGCACGTTTTGTCATTTGAAGTTCAAAACAAGTGTTATTCATGGTCACATAGTAAGTTTCAAAGTCCAAACAGTCAGAAACATGCTTTTTTCACAGTTTTGGCAGTTTTGACTGAAAAAATGATTTTTAAGCACAAAACGCTCCCAAAAGCACCTTTTGTCATTTGTAGTTCAAAACATGTGTTATTCATGGTCAAATTGTAAGTTTCAAAGTCCAAACAGTCAGAAACATGCTTTTTTCACAGTTTTGGCAGTTTTGACTGACAAAGTGACTTTAAAGCACAAAACGCTCTCTAAAGCACGTTTTGTCATTTGAAGTTCAAAACAAGTGTTATTCATGGTCACATAGTAAGTTTCAAAGTCCAAACAGTCAGAAACATGCTTTTTTAAAAGTTTTGGCACTTTTGACTGACAAAATTATTTTTAAGCACAAAACGCTCCCAAAAGCACCTTTTGTCATTTGTAGTTCAAAACAAGTGTTATTCATGGTCACATAGTAAGTTTCAAAGTCCAAACAGTCAGAAACATGCTTTTTTCAAACTTTTGGCAGTTTTGACTGACAAAATGACTTTAAAGCACAAAACGCTATCTAAAGCACGTTTTGTCATTTGAAGTTCAAAACAAGTGTTATTCATGGTCACATAGTAAGTTTTAAAGTCCAAACAGTCAGAAACATGCTTTTTTCACAGTTTTGGCAGTTTTGACTGAAAAAATGATTTTTAAGCACAAAACGCTCCCAAAAGCACCTTTTGTCATTTGTAGTTCAAAACATGTGTTATTCATGGTCAAATTGTAAGTTTCAAAGTCCAAACAGTCAGAAACATGCTTTTTTCACAGTTTTGGCACTTTTGACTGACAAAGTGACTTTAAAGCACAAAACGCTCTCTAAAGCACGTTTTGTTTTTTAAGTTCAAAACAAGTGTTATTCATGGTCATAGTAAGTTTCAAAGTCCAAACAGTCAGAAACATGCTTTTTTAAAACTTTTGGCACTTTTGACTGACAAAATTATTTTTAAGCACAAAACGCTCCCAAAAGCACCTTTTGTCATTTGTAGTTCAAAACAAGTGTTATTCATGGTCACATAGTAAGTTTCAAAGTCCAAACAGTCAGAAACATGCTTTTTTCACACTTTTGGCAGTTTTGACTGACAAAATGACTTCAAATGACAAAACGCTCTCTAAAGCACGTTTTGTCATTTGTAGTTCAAAACAAGTGTTATTCATGGTCACATTGTAAGTTTCAAAGTCCAAACAGTCAGAAACATGCTTTTTTAAAACTTTTGGCAGTTTTGACTGACAAAATGACTTTAAAGCACAAAACGCTATCTAAAGCACGTTTTGTCATTTGAAGTTCAAAACAAGTGTTATTCATGGTCACATAGTAAGTTTCAAAGTCCAAACAGTCAGAAACATGCTTTTTTAAAACTTTTGGCACTTTTGACTGACAAAATTATTTTTAAGCACAAAACGCTCCCAAAAGCACCTTTTGTCATTTGAAGTTCAAAACAAGTGTTATTCATGGTCACATAGTAAGTTTCAAAGTCCAAACAGTCAGAAACATGCTTTTTTCACACTTTTGACTGAAAAAATGATTTTTAAGCACAAAACGCTCCCAAAAGCACCTTTTGTCATTTGTAGTTCAAAACATGTGTTATTCATGGTCAAATTGTAAGTTTCAAAGTCCAAACAGTCAGAAACATGCTTTTTTCACACTTTTGACTGACAAAATTATTTTTAAGCACAAAACGCTCCCAAAAGCACGTTTTGTCATTTGTAGTTCAAAACAAGTGTTATTCATGGTCACATAGTAAGTTTCAAAGTCCAAACAGTCAGAAACATGCTTTTTTCACACTTTTGACTGAAAAAATGACTTTAAAGCACAAAACGCTCTCTAAAGCACGTTTTGTCATTTGTAGTTCAAAACAAGTGTTATTCATGGTCACATAGTAAGTTTCAAAGTCCAAACAGTCAGAAACATGCTTTTTTAAAACTTTCGGCAGTTTTGACTGACAAAATGATTTTAAAGTACAAAACGCTCCCAAAAGCACCTTTTGTCATTTGTAGTTCAAAACAAGTGTTATTCATGGTCACATAGTAAGTTTCAAAGTCCAAACAGTCAGAAACATGCTTTTTTCAAACTTTTGGCAGTTTTGACTGACAAAATGACTTTAAAGCACAAAACGCTATCTAAAGCACGTTTTGTCATTTGAAGTTCAAAACAAGTGTTATTCATGGTCACATAGTAAGTTTCAAAGTCCAAACAGTCAGAAACATGCTTTTTTCACAGTTTTTGCAGTTTTGACTGAAAAAATGATTTTTAAGCACAAAACGCTCCCAAAAGCACCTTTTGTCATTTGTAGTTCAAAACATGTGTTATTCATGGTCAAATTGTAAGTTTCAAAGTCCAAACAGTCAGAAACATGCTTTTTTCACAGTTTTGGCACTTTTGACTGACAAAGTGACTTTAAAGCACAAAACGCTCTCTAAAGCACGTTTTGTCATTTGAAGTTCAAAACAAGTGTTATTCATCGTCACATAGTAAGTTTCAAAGTCCAAACAGTCAGAAACATGCTTTTTTCACACTTTTGGCACTTTTGACTGACAAAATTATTTTTAAGCACAAAACGCTCCCAAAAGCACCTTTTGTCATTTGTAGTTCAAAACAAGTGTTATTCATGGTCACATAGTAAGTTTCAAAGTCCAAACAGTCAGAAACATGCTTTTTTCACAGTTTTGGCAGTTTTGACTGAAAAAATGATTTTTAAGCACAAAACGCTCCCAAAAGCACCTTTTGTCATTTGTAGTTCAAAACATGTGTTATTCATGGTCAAATTGTAAGTTTCAAAGTCCAAACAGTCAGAAACATGCTTTTTTCAAACTTTTGGCACTTTTGACTTACAAAGTGACTTTAAAGCACAAAACGCTCTCTAAAGCACGTTTAGTCATTTGTAGTTCAAAACAAGTGTTATTCATGGTCACATAGTAAGTTTCAAAGTCCAAACAGTCAGAAACATGCTTTTTTCAAACTTTTGGCAGTTTTGACTGACAAAATGACTTTAAAGCACAAAACGCTATCTAAAGCACGTTTTGTCATTTGAAGTTCAAAACAAGTGTTATTCATGGTCACAGTAAGTTTCAAAGTCCAAACAGTCAGAAACATGCTTTTTTCACAGTTTTGGCAGTTTTGACTGAAAAAATGATTTTTAAGCACAAAACGCTCCCAAAAGCACCTTTTGTCATTTGTAGTTCAAAACATGTGTTATTCATGGTCAAATTGTAAGTTTCAAAGTCCAAACAGTCAGAAACATGCTTTTTTCACAGTTTTGCCACTTTTGACTGACAAAGTGACTTTAAAGCACAAAACGCTCTCTAAAGCACGTTTTGTCATTTGAAGTTCAAAACAAGTGTTATTCATGGTCACATAGTAAGTTTCAAAGTCCAAAAAGTCAGAAACATGCTTTTTTCACACTTTTGGCACTTTTGACTGACAAAATTATTTTTAAGCACAAAACGCTCCCAAAAGCACCTTTTGTCATTTGTAGTTCAAAACAAGTGTTATTCATGGTCACATAGTAAGTTTCAAAGTCCAAACAGTCAGAAACATGCTTTTTTCAAACTTTTGGCAGTTTTGACTGACAAAATGACTTTAAAGCACAAAACGCTATCTAAAGCACGTTTTGTCATTTGAAGTTCAAAACAAGTGTTATTCATGGTCACATAGTAAGTTTCAAAGTCCAAACAGTCAGAAACATGCTTTTTTCACAGTTTTGGCAGTTTTGACTGAAAAAATGATTTTTAAGCACAAAACGCTCCCAAAAGCACCTTTTGTCATTTGTAGTTCAAAACATGTGTTATTCATGGTCAAATTGTAAGTTTCAAAGTCCAAACAGTCAGAAACATGCTTTTTTCACAGTTTTGGCACTTTTGACTGACAAAGTGACTTTAAAGCACAAAACGCTCTCTAAAGCACGTTTTGTCATTTGAAGTTCAAAACAAGTGTTATTCATGGTCACATAGTAAGTTTCAAAGTCCAAACAGTCAGAAACATGCTTTTTTAAAACTTTTGGCACTTTTGACTGACAAAATTATTTTTAAGCACAAAACGCTCCCAAAAGCACCTTTTGTCATTTGTAGTTCAAAACAAGTGTTATTCATGGTCACATTGTAAGTTTCAAAGTCCAAACAGTCAGAAACATGCTTTTTTCAAACTTTTGGCAGTTTTGACTGACAAAATGACTTTAAAGCACAAAACGCTATCTAAAGCACGTTTTGTCATTTGAAGTTCAAAACAAGTGTTATTCATGGTCACATTGTAAGTTTCAAAGTCCAAACAGTCAGAAACATGCTTTTTTCAAACTTTTGGCAGTTTTGACTGACAAAATGACTTTAAAGCACAAAACGCTATCTAAAGCACGTTTTGTCATTTGAAGTTCAAAACAAGTGTTATTCATGGTCACATAGTAAGTTTCAAAGTCCAAACAGTCAGAAACATGCTTTTTTAAAACTTTCGGCAGTTTTGACTGACAAAATGACTTTAAAGCACAAAACGCTATCTAAAGCACGTTTTGTCATTTGAAGTTCAAAACAAGTGTTATTCATGGTCACATAGTAAGTTTCAAAGTCCAAACAGTCAGAAACATGCTTTTTTCAAACTTTTGGCAGTTTTGACTGACAAAATGACTTTAAAGCACAAAACGCTATCTAAAGCACGTTTTGTCATTTGAAGTTCAAAACAAGTGTTATTCATGGTCACATAGTAAGTTTCAAAGTCCAAACAGTCAGAAACATGCTTTTTTCACAGTTTTGGCAGTTTTGACTGAAAAAATGATTTTTAAGCACAAAACGCTCCCAAAAGCACCTTTTGTCATTTGTAGTTCAAAACATGTGTTATTCATGGTCAAATTGTAAGTTTCAAAGTCCAAACAGTCAGAAACATGCTTTTTTCACAGTTTTGGCAGTTTTGACTGACAAAGTGACTTTAAAGCACAAAACGCTCTCTAAAGCACGTTTTGTCATTTGAAGTTCAAAACAAGTGTTATTCATGGTCACATAGTAAGTTTCAAAGTCCAAACAGTCAGAAACATGCTTTTTTAAAAGTTTTGGCACTTTTGACTGACAAAATTATTTTTAAGCACAAAACGCTCCCAAAAGCACCTTTTGTCATTTGTAGTTCAAAACAAGTGTTATTCATGGTCACATAGTAAGTTTCAAAGTCCAAACAGTCAGAAACATGCTTTTTTCAAACTTTTGGCAGTTTTGACTGACAAAATGACTTTAAAGCACAAAACGCTATCTAAAGCACGTTTTGTCATTTGAAGTTCAAAACAAGTGTTATTCATGGTCACATTGTAAGTTTCAAAGTCCAAACAGTCAGAAACATGCTTTTTTCACACTTTTGACTGAAAAAATGATTTTTAAGCACAAAACGCTCTCTAAAGCACGTTTTGTCATTTGTAGTTCAAAACAAGTGTTATTCATGGTCACATAGTAAGTTTCAAAGTCCAAACAGTCAGAAACATGCTTTTTTCACACTTTTGGCAGTTTTGACTGACAAAATGATTTTAAAGTACAAAACACTCCCAAAAGCACCTTTTGTCATTTGTAGTTCAAAACAAGTGTTATTCATGGTCACATAGTAAGTTTCAAAGTCCAAACAGTCAGAAACATGCTTTTTTCAAACTTTTGGCAGTTTTGACTGACAAAATGACTTTAAAGCACAAAACGCTATCTAAAGCACGTTTTGTCATTTGAAGTTCAAAACAAGTGTTATTCATGGTCACATAGTAAGTTTCAAAGTCCAAACAGTCAGAAACATGCTTTTTTCACAGTTTTGGCAGTTTTGACTGAAAAAATGATTTTTAAGCACAAAACGCTCCCAAAAGCACCTTTTGTCATTTGTAGTTCAAAACATGTGTTATTCATGGTCAAATTGTAAGTTTCAAAGTCCAAACAGTCAGAAACATGCTTTTTTGACACTTTTGGCAGTTTTGACCGACAAAATGACTTTAAAGCACAAAACGCTCTCTAAAGCACGTTTTGTCATTTGTAGTTCAAAACAAGTGTTATTCATGGTCAAATTGTAAGTTTCAAAGTCCAAACAGTCAGAAACATGCTTTTTTCACAGTTTTGGCAGTTTTGACTGACAAAGTGACTTTAAAGCACAAAACGCTCTCTAAAGCACGTTTTGTCATTTGAAGTTCAAAACAAGTGTTATTCATGGTCACATAGTAAGTTTCAAAGTCCAAACAGTCAGAAACATGCTTTTTTAAAACTTTTGGCACTTTTGACTGACAAAATTATTTTTAAGCACAAAACGCTCCCAAAAGCACCTTTTGTCATTTGTAGTTCAAAACAAGTGTTATTCATGGTCACATAGTAAGTTTCAAAGTCCAAACAGTCAGAAACATGCTTTTTTCAAACTTTTGGCAGTTTTGACTGACAAAATGACTTTAAAGCACAAAACGCTATCTAAAGCACGTTTTGTCATTTGAAGTTCAAAACAAGTGTTATTCATGGTCACATTGTAAGTTTCAAAGTCCAAACAGTCAGAAACATGCTTTTTTCAAACTTTTGGCAGTTTTGACTGACAAAATGACTTTAAAGCACAAAACGCTATCTAAAGCACGTTTTGTCATTTGAAGTTCAAAACAAGTGTTATTCATGGTCACATTGTAAGTTTCAAAGTCCAAACAGTCAGAAACATGCTTTTTTCACACTTTTGGCACTTTTGACTGACAAAATGACTTTAAAGCACAAAACGCTATCTAAAGCACGTTTTGTCATTTGAAGTTCAAAACAAGTGTTATTCATGGTCACATTGTAAGTTTCAAAGTCCAAACAGTCAGAAACATGCTTTTTTCAAACTTTTGGCAGTTTTGATTGACAAAATGACTTTAAAGCACAAAACGCTATCTAAAGCACGTTTTGTCATTTGAAGTTCAAAACAAGTGTTATTCATGGTCACATAGTAAGTTTCAAAGTCCAAACAGTCAGAAACATGCTTTTTTCAAACTTTTGGCAGTTTTGACTGACAAAATGACTTTAAAGCACAAAACGCTATCTAAAGCACGTTTTGTCATTTGAAGTTCAAAACAAGTGTTATTCATGGTCACATAGTAAGTTTCAAAGTCCAAACAGTCAGAAACATGCTGTTTTAAAACTTTCGGCAGTTTTGACTGACAAAATGATTTTAAAGTACAAAACGCTCCCAAAAGCACCTTTTGTCATTTGTAGTTCAAAACAAGTGTTATTCATGGTCACATAGTAAGTTTCAAAGTCCAAACAGTCAGAAACATGCTTTTTTCAAACTTTTGGCAGTTTTGACTGACAAAATGACTTTAAAGCACAAAACGCTATCTAAAGCACGTTTTGTCATTTGAAGTTCAAAACAAGTGTTATTCATGGTCACATAGTAAGTTTCAAAGTCCAAACAGTCAGAAACATGCTTTTTTCACAGTTTTGGCAGTTTTGACTGAAAAAATGATTTTTAAGCACAAAACGCTCCCAAAAGCACCTTTTGTCATTTGTAGTTCAAAACATGTGTTATTCATGGTCAAATTGTAAGTTTCAAAGTCCAAACAGTCAGAAACATGCTTTTTTCACAGTTTTGGCACTTTTGACTGACAAAGTGACTTTAAAGCACAAAACGCTCTCTAAAGCACGTTTTGTCATTTGAAGTTCAAAACAAGTGTTATTCATGGTCACATAGTAAGTTTCAAAGTCCAAACAGTCAGAAACATGCTTTTTTAAAACTTTTGGCACTTTTGACTGACAAAATTATTTTTAAGCACAAAACGCTCCCAAAAGCACCTTTTGTCATTTGTAGTTCAAAACAAGTGTTATTCATGGTCACATTGTAAGTTTCAAAGTCCAAACAGTCAGAAACATGCTTTTTTCAAACTTTTGGCAGTTTTGACTGACAAAATGACTTTAAAGCACAAAACGCTATCTAAAGCACGTTTTGTCATTTGAAGTTCAAAACAAGTGTTATTCATGGTCACATTGTAAGTTTCAAAGTCCAAACAGTCAGAAACATGCTTTTTTCAAACTTTTGGCAGTTTTGACTGACAAAATGACTTTAAAGCACAAAACGCTATCTAAAGCACGTTTTGTCATTTGAAGTTCAAAACAAGTGTTATTCATGGTCACATAGTAAGTTTCAAAGTCCAAACAGTCAGAAACATGCTTTTTTAAAACTTTCGGCAGTTTTGACTGACAAAATGACTTTAAAGCACAAAACGCTATCTAAAGCACGTTTTGTCATTTGAAGTTCAAAACAAGTGTTATTCATGGTCACATAGTAAGTTTCAAAGTCCAAACAGTCAGAAACATGCTTTTTTCAAACTTTTGGCAGTTTTGACTGACAAAATGACTTTAAAGCACAAAACGCTATCTAAAGCACGTTTTGTCATTTGAAGTTCAAAACAAGTGTTATTCATGGTCACATAGTAAGTTTCAAAGTCCAAACAGTCAGAAACATGCTTTTTTCACAGTTTTGGCAGTTTTGACTGAAAAAATGATTTTTAAGCACAAAACGCTCCCAAAAGCACCTTTTGTCATTTGTAGTTCAAAACATGTGTTATTCATGGTCAAATTGTAAGTTTCAAAGTCCAAACAGTCAGAAACATGCTTTTTTCACAGTTTTGGCAGTTTTGACTGACAAAGTGACTTTAAAGCACAAAACGCTCTCTAAAGCACGTTTTGTCATTTGAAGTTCAAAACAAGTGTTATTCATGGTCACATAGTAAGTTTCAAAGTCCAAACAGTCAGAAACATGCTTTTTTAAAAGTTTTGGCACTTTTGACTGACAAAATCATTTTTAAGCACAAAACGCTCCCAAAAGCACCTTTTGTCATTTGTAGTTCAAAACAAGTGTTATTCATGGTCACATAGTAAGTTTCAAAGTCCAAACAGTCAGAAACATGCTTTTTTCAAACTTTTGGCAGTTTTGACTGACAAAATGACTTTAAAGCACAAAACGCTATCTAAAGCACGTTTTGTCATTTGAAGTTCAAAACAAGTGTTATTCATGGTCACATTGTAAGTTTCAAAGTCCAAACAGTCAGAAACATGCTTTTTTCAAACTTTTGGCAGTTTTGACTGACAAAGTGACTTTAAAGCACAAAACGCTATCTAAAGCACGTTTTGTCATTTGAAGTTCAAAACAAGTGTTATTCATGGTCACATTGTAAGTTTCAAAGTCCAAACAGTCAGAAACATGCTTTTTTCACACTTTTGACTGAAAAAATGATTTTTAAGCACAAAACGCTCTCTAAAGCACGTTTTGTCATTTGTAGTTCAAAACAAGTGTTATTCATGGTCACATAGTAAGTTTCAAAGTCCAAACAGTCAGAAACATGCTTTTTTCACACTTTTGGCAGTTTTGACTGACAAAATGATTTTAAAGTACAAAACACTCCCAAAAGCACCTTTTGTCATTTGTAGTTCAAAACAAGTGTTATTCATGGTCACATAGTAAGTTTCAAAGTCCAAACAGTCAGAAACATGCTTTTTTCAAACTTTTGGCAGTTTTGACTGACAAAATGACTTTAAAGCACAAAACGCTATCTAAAGCACGTTTTGTCATTTGAAGTTCAAAACAAGTGTTATTCATGGTCACATAGTAAGTTTCAAAGTCCAAACAGTCAGAAACATGCTTTTTTCACAGTTTTGGCAGTTTTGACTGAAAAAATGATTTTTAAGCACAAAACGCTCCCAAAAGCACCTTTTGTCATTTGTAGTTCAAAACATGTGTTATTCATGGTCAAATTGTAAGTTTCAAAGTCCAAACAGTCAGAAACATGCTTTTTTCACAGTTTTGGCACTTTTGACTGACAAAGTGACTTTAAAGCACAAAACGCTCTCTAAAGCACGTTTTGTCATTTGAAGTTCAAAACAAGTGTTATTCATGGTCACATTGTAAGTTTCAAAGTCCAAACAGTCAGAAACATGCTTTTTTCAAACTTTTGGCAGTTTTGACTGACAAAATGACTTTAAAGCACAAAACGCTATCTAAAGCACGTTTTGTCATTTGAAGTTCAAAACAAGTGTTATTCATGGTCACATAGTAAGTTTCAAAGTCCAAACAGTCAGAAACATGCTTTTTTGACACTTTTGGCAGTTTTGACCGACAAAATGACTTTAAAGCACAAAACGCTCTCTAAAGCACGTTTTGTCATTTGTAGTTCAAAACAAGTGTTATTCATGGTCAAATTGTAAGTTTCAAAGTCCAAACAGTCAGAAACATGCTTTTTTCACAGTTTTGGCAGTTTTGACTGACAAAGTGACTTTAAAGCACAAAACGCTCTCTAAAGCACGTTTTGTCATTTGAAGTTCAAAACAAGTGTTATTCATGGTCACATAGTAAGTTTCAAAGTCCAAACAGTCAGAAACATGCTTTTTTAAAACTTTTGGCACTTTTGACTGACAAAATTATTTTTAAGCACAAAACGCTCCCAAAAGCACCTTTTGTCATTTGTAGTTCAAAACAAGTGTTATTCATGGTCACATAGTAAGTTTCAAAGTCCAAACAGTCAGAAACATGCTTTTTTCAAACTTTTGGCAGTTTTGACTGACAAAATGACTTTAAAGCACAAAACGCTATCTAAAGCACGTTTTGTCATTTGAAGTTCAAAACAAGTGTTATTCATGGTCACATTGTAAGTTTCAAAGTCCAAACAGTCAGAAACATGCTTTTTTCAAACTTTTGGCAGTTTTGACTGACAAAATGACTTTAAAGCACAAAACGCTATCTAAAGCACGTTTTGTCATTTGAAGTTCAAAACAAGTGTTATTCATGGTCACATTGTAAGTTTCAAAGTCCAAACAGTCAGAAACATGCTTTTTTCACACTTTTGGCACTTTTGACTGACAAAATGACTTTAAAGCACAAAACGCTATCTAAAGCACGTTTTGTCATTTGAAGTTCAAAACAAGTGTTATTCATGGTCACATAGTAAGTTTCAAAGTCCAAACAGTCAGAAACATGCTTTTTTCAAACTTTTGGCAGTTTTGACTGACAAAATGACTTTAAAGCACAAAACGCTATCTAAAGCACGTTTTGTCATTTGAAGTTCAAAACAAGTGTTATTCATGGTCACATAGTAAGTTTCAAAGTCCAAACAGTCAGAAACATGCTTTTTTCAAACTTTTGGCAGTTTTGACTGACAAAATGACTTTAAAGCACAAAACGCTATCTAAAGCACGTTTTGTCATTTGAAGTTCAAAACAAGTGTTATTCATGGTCACATAGTAAGTTTCAAAGTCCAAACAGTCAGAAACATGCTTTTTTAAAACTTTCGGCAGTTTTGACTGACAAAATGATTTTAAAGTACAAAACGCTCCCAAAAGCACCTTTTGTCATTTGTAGTTCAAAACAAGTGTTATTCATGGTCACATAGTAAGTTTCAAAGTCCAAACAGTCAGAAACATGCTTTTTTCAAACTTTTGGCAGTTTTGACTGACAAAATGACTTTAAAGCACAAAACGCTATCTAAAGCACGTTTTGTCATTTGAAGTTCAAAACAAGTGTTATTCATGGTCACATAGTAAGTTTCAAAGTCCAAACAGTCAGAAACATGCTTTTTTCACAGTTTTGGCAGTTTTGACTGAAAAAATGATTTTTAAGCACAAAACGCTCCCAAAAGCACCTTTTGTCATTTGTAGTTCAAAACATGTGTTATTCATGGTCAAATTGTAAGTTTCAAAGTCCAAACAGTCAGAAACATGCTTTTTTCACAGTTTTGACTGAAAAAATGATTTTTAAGCACAAAACGCTCTCTAAAGCACGTTTTGTCATTTGTAGTTCAAAACAAGTGTTATTCATGGTCACATAGTAAGTTTCAAAGTCCAAACAGTCAGAAACATGCTTTTTTCACACTTTTGGCAGTTTTGACCGACAAAATAATTTTTAAGCACAAAACACTCCCAAAAGCACCTTTTGTCATTTGTAGTTCAAAACAAGTGTTATTCATGGTCACATAGTAAGTTTCAAAGTCCAAACAGTCAGAAACATGCTTTTTTCACAGTTTTGGCACTTTTGACTGACAAAATGACTTTAAAGCACAAAACGCTCTCTAAAGCACGTTTTGTCATTTGTACTTCAAAACAAGTGTTATTCATGGTCACATAGTAAGTTTCAAAGTCCAAACAGTCAGAAACATGCTTTTTTAAAACTTTCGGCAGTTTTGACTGACAAAATGATTTTAAAGTACAATACGCTCCCAAAAGCACCTTTTGTCATTTGTAGTTCAAAACAAGTGTTATTCATGGTCACATAGTAAGTTTCAAAGTCCAAACAGTCAGAAACATGCTTTTTTCAAACTTTTGGCAGTTTTGACTGACAAAATGACTTTAAAGCACAAAACGCTATCTAAAGCACGTTTTGTCATTTGAAGTTCAAAACAAGTGTTATTCATGGTCACATAGTAAGTTTCAAAGTCCAAACAGTCAGAAACATGCTTTTTTCACAGTTTTGGCAGTTTTGACTGAAAAAATGATTTTTAAGCACAAAACGCTCCCAAAAGCACCTTTTGTCATTTGTAGTTCAAAACATGTGTTATTCATGGTCAAATTGTAAGTTTCAAAGTCCAAACAGTCAGAAACATGCTTTTTTCACAGTTTTGACTGAAAAAATGATTTTTAAGCACAAAACACTCCCAAAAGCACCTTTTGTCATTTGTAGTTCAAAACAAGTGTTATTCATGGTCACATAGTAAGTTTCAAAGTCCAAACAGTCAGAAACATGCTTTTTTCACACTTTTGGCACTTTTGACTGACAAAATGACTTTAAAGCACAAAACGCTCTCTAAAGCACGTTTTGTCATTTGTACTTCAAAACAAGTGTTATTCATGGTCACATAGTAAGTTTCAAAGTCCAAACAGTCAGAAACATGCTTTTTTAAAACTTTCGGCAGTTTTGACTGACAAAATGATTTTAAAGTACAATACGCTCCCAAAAGCACCTTTTGTCATTTGTAGTTCAAAACAAGTGTTATTCATGGTCACATAGTATGTTTCAAAGTCCAAACAGTCAGAAACATGCTTTTTTCAAACTTTTGGCAGTTTTGACTGACAAAATGACTTTAAAGCACAAAACGCTATCTAAAGCACGTTTTGTCATTTGAAGTTCAAAACAAGTGTTATTCATGGTCACATAGTAAGTTTCAAAGTCCAAACAGTCAGAAACATGCTTTTTTCACAGTTTTGGCAGTTTTGACTGAAAAAAATGATTTTTAAGCACAAAACGCTCCCAAAAGCACCTTTTGTCATTTGTAGTTCAAAACAAGTGTTATTCATGGTCACATAGTAAGTTTCAAAGTCCAAACAGTCAGAAACATGCTTTTTTAAAACTTTCGGCAGTTTTGACTGACAAAATGATTTTAAAGTACAATACGCTCCCAAAAGCACCTTTTGTCATTTGTAGTTCAAAACAAGTGTTATTCATGGTCACATAGTATGTTTCAAAGTCCAAACAGTCAGAAACATGCTTTTTTCACAGTTTTGGCAGTTTTGACTGAAAAAAATGATTTTTAAGCACAAAACGCTCTCTAAAGCACGTTTTGTCATTTGTACTTCAAAACAAGTGTTATTCATGGTCACATAGTAAGTTTCAAAGTCCAAACAGTCAGAAACATGCTTTTTTAAAACTTTCGGCAGTTTTGACTGACAAAATGATTTTAAAGTACAATACGCTCCCAAAAGCACCTTTTGTCATTTGTAGTTCAAAACAAGTGTTATTCATGGTCACATAGTATGTTTCAAAGTCCAAACAGTCAGAAACATGCTTTTTTCAAACTTTTGGCAGTTTTGACTGACAAAATGACTTTAAAGCACAAAACGCTATCTAAAGCACGTTTTGTCATTTGAAGTTCAAAACAAGTGTTATTCATGGTCACATAGTAAGTTTCAAAGTCCAAACAGTCAGAAACATGCTTTTTTCACAGTTTTGGCAGTTTTGACTGAAAAAAATGATTTTTAAGCACAAAACGCTCCCAAAAGCACCTTTTGTCATTTGTAGTTCAAAACAAGTGTTATTCATGGTCACATAGTAAGTTTCAAAGTCCAAACAGTCAGAAACATGCTTTTTTCAAACTTTTGGCAGTTTTGACTGACAAAATGACTTTAAAGCACAAAACGCTATCTAAAGCACGTTTTGTCATTTGAAGTTCAAAACAAGTGTTATTCATGGTCACATTGTAAGTTTCAAAGTCCAAACAGTCAGAAACATGCTTTTTTCAAACTTTTGGCAGTTTTGACTGACAAAATGACTTTAAAGCACAAAACGCTATCTAAAGCACGTTTTGTCATTTGAAGTTCAAAACAAGTGTTATTCATGGTCACATAGTAAGTTTCAAAGTCCAAACAGTCAGAAACATGCTTTTTTAAAACTTTCGGCAGTTTTGACTGACAAAATGATTTTAAAGTACAAAACGCTCTCTAAAGCACCTTTTGTCATTTGTAGTTCAAAACAAGTGTTATTCATGGTCACATAGTAAGTTTCAAAGTCCAAACAGTCAGAAACATGCTTTTTTCAAACTTTTGGCAGTTTTGACTGACAAAATGACTTTAAAGCACAAAACGCTATTTAAAGCACGTTTTGTCATTTGAAGTTCAAAACAAGTGTTATTCATGGTCACATAGTAAGTTTCAAAGTCCAAACAGTCAGAAACATGCTTTTTTCACAGTTTTGGCAGTTTTGACTGAAAAAATGATTTTTAAGCACAAAACGCTCCCAAAAGCACCTTTTGTCATTTGTAGTTCAAAACATGTGTTATTCATGGTCAAATTGTAAGTTTCAAAGTCCAAACAGTCAGAAACATGCTTTTTTCACAGTTTTGACTGAAAAAATGATTTTTAAGCACAAAACGCTCTCTAAAGCACGTTTTGTCATTTGTAGTTCAAAACAAGTGTTATTCATGGTCACATAGTAAGTTTCAAAGTCCAAACAGTCAGAAACATGCTTTTTTCACACTTTTGGCAGTTTTGACCGACAAAATAATTTTTAAGCACAAAACACTCCCAAAAGCACCTTTTGTCATTTGTAGTTCAAAACAAGTGTTATTCATGGTCACATAGTAAGTTTCAAAGTCCAAACAGTCAGAAACATGCTTTTTTCACACTTTTGGCACTTTTGACTGACAAAATGACTTTAAAGCACAAAACGCTCTCTAAAGCACGTTTTGTCATTTGTACTTCAAAACAAGTGTTATTCATGGTCACATAGTAAGTTTCAAAGTCCAAACAGTCAGAAACATGCTTTTTTAAAACTTTCGGCAGTTTTGACTGACAAAATGATTTTAAAGTACAATACGCTCCCAAAAGCACCTTTTGTCATTTGTAGTTCAAAACAAGTGTTATTCATGGTCACATAGTAAGTTTCAAAGTCCAAACAGTCAGAAACATGCTTTTTTCAAACTTTTGGCAGTTTTGACTGACAAAATGACTTTAAAGCACAAAACGCTATCTAAAGCACGTTTTGTCATTTGAAGTTCAAAACAAGTGTTATTCATGGTCACATAGTAAGTTTCAAAGTCCAAACAGTCAGAAACATGCTTTTTTCACAGTTTTGGCAGTTTTGACTGAAAAAAAAGATTTTTAAGCACAAAACGCTCCCAAAAGCACCTTTTGTCATTTGTAGTTCAAAACATGTGTTATTCATGGTCAAATTGTAAGTTTCAAAGTCCAAACAGTCAGAAACATGCTTTTTTCACAGTTTTGGCACTTTTGACTGACAAAGTGACTTTAAAGCACAAAACGCTCTCTAAAGCACGTTTTGTCATTTGAAGTTCAAAACAAGTGTTATTCATGGTCACATAGTAAGTTTCAAAGTCCAAACAGTCAGAAACATGCTTTTTTCACAGTTTTGGCAGTTTTGACTGAAAAAATGATTTTTAAGCACAAAACGCTCCCAAAAGCACCTTTTGTCATTTGTAGTTCAAAACATGTGTTATTCATGGTCAAATTGTAAGTTTCAAAGTCCAAACAGTCAGAAACATGCTTTTTTCAAACTTTTGGCAGTTTTGACTGACAAAATGACTTTAAAGCACAAAACGCTATCTAAAGCACGTTTTGTCATTTGAAGTTCAAAACAAGTGTTATTCATGGTCACATAGTAAGTTTCAAAGTCCAAACAGTCAGAAACATGCTTTTTTAAAACTTTTGGCACTTTTGACTGACAAAATTATTTTTAAGCACAAAACGCTCCCAAAAGCACCTTTTGTCATTTGTAGTTCAAAACAAGTGTTATTCATGGTCACATAGTAAGTTTCAAAGTCCAAACAGTCAGAAACATGCTTTTTTCACAGTTTTGGCAGTTTTGACTGAAAAAATGATTTTTAAGCACAAAACGCTCCCAAAAGCACCTTTTGTCATTTGTAGTTCAAAACATGTGTTATTCATGGTCAAATTGTAAGTTTCAAAGTCCAAACAGTCAGAAACATGCTTTTTTCACAGTTTTGACTGAAAAAATGATTTTTAAGCACAAAACGCTCTCTAAAGCACGTTTTGTCATTTGTAGTTCAAAACAAGTGTTATTCATGGTCACATAGTAAGTTTCAAAGTCCAAACAGTCAGAAACATGCTTTTTTCACACTTTTGGCAGTTTTGACCGACAAAATAATTTTTAAGCACAAAACACTCCCAAAAGCACCTTTTGTCATTTGTAGTTCAAAACAAGTGTTATTCATGGTCACATAGTAAGTTTCAAAGTCCAAACAGTCAGAAACATGCTTTTTTCACACTTTTGGCACTTTTGACTGACAAAATGACTTTAAAGCACAAAACGCTCTCTAAAGCACGTTTTGTCATTTGTACTTCAAAACAAGTGTTATTCATGGTCACATAGTAAGTTTCAAAGTCCAAACAGTCAGAAACATGCTTTTTTAAAACTTTCGGCAGTTTTGACTGACAAAATGATTTTAAAGTACAATACGCTCCCAAAAGCACCTTTTGTCATTTGTAGTTCAAAACAAGTGTTATTCATGGTCACATAGTAAGTTTCAAAGTCCAAACAGTCAGAAACATGCTTTTTTCAAACTTTTGGCAGTTTTGACTGACAAAATGACTTTAAAGCACAAAACGCTATCTAAAGCACGTTTTGTCATTTGAAGTTCAAAACAAGTGTTATTCATGGTCACATAGTAAGTTTCAAAGTCCAAACAGTCAGAAACATGCTTTTTTCACAGTTTTGGCAGTTTTGACTGAAAAAAATGATTTTTAAGCACAAAACGCTCCCAAAAGCACCTTTTGTCATTTGTAGTTCAAAACATGTGTTATTCATGGTCAAATTGTAAGTTTCAAAGTCCAAACAGTCAGAAACATGCTTTTTTCACAGTTTTGGCACTTTTGACTGACAAAGTGACTTTAAAGCACAAAACGCTCTCTAAAGCACGTTTTGTCATTTGAAGTTCAAAACAAGTGTTATTCATGGTCACATAGTAAGTTTCAAAGTCCAAACAGTCAGAAACATGCTTTTTTAAAACTTTTGGCACTTTTGACTGACAAAATGACTTTAAAGCACAAAACGCTCTCTAAAGCACGTTTTGTCATTTGTACTTCAAAACAAGTGTTATTCATGGTCACATAGTAAGTTTCAAAGTCCAAACAGTCAGAAACATGCTTTTTTAAAACTTTCGGCAGTTTTGACTGACAAAATGATTTTAAAGTACAATACGCTCCCAAAAGCACCTTTTGTCATTTGTAGTTCAAAACAAGTGTTATTCATGGTCACATAGTAAGTTTCAAAGTCCAAACAGTCAGAAACATGCTTTTTTCAAACTTTTGGCAGTTTTGACTGACAAAATGACTTTAAAGCACAAAACGCTATCTAAAGCACGTTTTGTCATTTGAAGTTCAAAAAAAGTGTTATTCATGGTCACATAGTAAGTTTCAAAGTCCAAACAGTCAGAAACATGCTTTTTTCACAGTTTTGGCAGTTTTGACTGAAAAAAATGATTTTTAAGCACAAAACGCTCCCAAAAGCACCTTTTGTCATTTGTAGTTCAAAACATGTGTTATTCATGGTCAAATTGTAAGTTTCAAAGTCCAAACAGTCAGAAACATGCTTTTTTCACAGTTTTGGCACTTTTGACTGACAAAGTGACTTTAAAGCACAAAACGCTCTCTAAAGCACGTTTTGTCATTTGAAGTTCAAAACAAGTGTTATTCATGGTCACATAGTAAGTTTCAAAGTCCAAACAGTCAGAAATATGCTTTTTTAAAACTTTTGGCACTTTTGACTGACAAAATTATTTTTAAGCACAAAACGCTCCCAAAAGCACCTTTTGTCATTTGTAGTTCAAAACAAGTGTTATTCATGGTCACATAGTAAGTTTCAAAGTCCAAACAGTCAGAAACATGCTTTTTTCAAACTTTTGGCAGTTTTGACTGACAAAATGACTTTAAAGCACAAAACGCTATCTAAAGCACGTTTTGTCATTTGAAGTTCAAAACAAGTGTTATTCATGGTCACATTGTAAGTTTCAAAGTCCAAACAGTCAGAAACATGCTTTTTTCAAACTTTTGGCAGTTTTGACTGACAAAATGACTTTAAAGCACAAAACGCTATCTAAAGCACGTTTTGTCATTTGAAGTTCAAAACAAGTGTTATTCATGGTCACATTGTAAGTTTCAAAGTCCAAACAGTCAGAAACATGCTTTTTTCAAACTTTTGGCAGTTTTGACTGACAAAATGACTTTAAAGCACAAAACGCTATCTAAAGCACGTTTTGTCATTTGAAGTTCAAAACAAGTGTTATTCATGGTCACATAGTAAGTTTCAAAGTCCAAACAGTCAGAAACATGCTTTTTTAAAACTTTCGGCAGTTTTGACTGACAAAATGATTTTAAAGTACAAAACGCTCCCAAAAGCACCTTTTGTCATTTGTAGTTCAAAACAAGTGTTATTCATGGTCACATAGTAAGTTTCAAAGTCCAAACAGTCAGAAACATGCTTTTTTCACAGTTTTGGCAGTTTTGACTGACAAAATGACTTTAAAGCACAAAACGCTATCTAAAGCACGTTTTGTCATTTGAAGTTCAAAACAAGTGTTATTCATGGTCACATAGTAAGTTTCAAAGTCCAAACAGTCAGAAACATGCTTTTTTAAAACTTTTGGCACTTTTGACTGACAAAATTATTTTTAAGCACAAAAGGCTCCCAAAAGCACCTTTTGTCATTTGTAGTTCAAAACAAGTGTTATTCATGGTCACATAGTAAGTTTCAAAGTCCAAACAGTCAGAAACATGCTTTTTTCACAGTTTTGGCAGTTTTGACTGAAAAAATGATTTTTAAGCACAAAACGCTCCCAAAAGCACCTTTTGTCATTTGTAGTTCAAAACATGTGTTATTCATGGTCAAATTGTAAGTTTCAAAGTCCAAACAGTCAGAAACATGCTTTTTTCACAGTTTTGACTGAAAAAATGATTTTTAAGCACAAAACGCTCTCTAAAGCACGTTTTGTCATTTGTAGTTCAAAACAAGTGTTATTCATGGTCACATAGTAAGTTTCAAAGTCCAAACAGTCAGAAACATGCTTTTTTCACACTTTTGGCAGTTTTGACCGACAAAATAATTTTTAAGCACAAAACACTCCCAAAAGCACCTTTTGTCATTTGTAGTTCAAAACAAGTGTTATTCATGGTCACATAGTAAGTTTCAAAGTCCAAACAGTCAGAAACATGCTTTTTTCACACTTTTGGCACTTTTGACTGACAAAATGACTTTAAAGCACAAAACGCTCTCTAAAGCACGTTTTGTCATTTGTACTTCAAAACAAGTGTTATTCATGGTCACATAGTAAGTTTCAAAGTCCAAACAGTCAGAAACATGCTTTTTTAAAACTTTCGGCAGTTTTGACTGACAAAATGATTTTAAAGTACAATACGCTCCCAAAAGCACCTTTTGTCATTTGTAGTTCAAAACAAGTGTTATTCATGGTCACATAGTAAGTTTCAAAGTCCAAACAGTCAGAAACATGCTTTTTTCAAACTTTTGGCAGTTTTGACTGACAAAATGACTTTAAAGCACAAAACGCTATCTAAAGCACGTTTTGTCATTTGAAGTTCAAAACAAGTGTTATTCATGGTCACATAGTAAGTTTCAAAGTCCAAACAGTCAGAAACATGCTTTTTTCACAGTTTTGGCAGTTTTGACTGAAAAAAATGATTTTTAAGCACAAAACGCTCCCAAAAGCACCTTTTGTCATTTGTAGTTCAAAACATGTGTTATTCATGGTCAAATTGTAAGTTTCAAAGTCCAAACAGTCAGAAACATGCTTTTTTCACAGTTTTGGCACTTTTGACTGACAAAGTGACTTTAAAGCACAAAACGCTCTCTAAAGCACGTTTTGTCATTTGAAGTTCAAAACAAGTGTTATTCATGGTCACATAGTAAGTTTCAAAGTCCAAACAGTCAGAAACATGCTTTTTTAAAACTTTTGGCACTTTTGACTGACAAAATTATTTTTAAGCACAAAACGCTCCCAAAAGCACCTTTTGTCATTTGTAGTTCAAAACAAGTGTTATTCATGGTCACATAGTAAGTTTCAAAGTCCAAACAGTCAGAAACATGCTTTTTTCAAACTTTTGGCAGTTTTGACTGACAAAATGACTTTAAAGCACAAAACGCTATCTAAAGCACGTTTTGTCATTTGAAGTTCAAAACAAGTGTTATTCATGGTCACATTGTAAGTTTCAAAGTCCAAACAGTCAGAAACATGCTTTTTTCACAGTTTTGGCAGTTTTGACTGACAAAATGACTTTAAAGCACAAAACGCTATCTAAAGCACGTTTTGTCATTTGAAGTTCAAAACAAGTGTTATTCATGGTCACATTGTAAGTTTCAAAGTCCAAACAGTCAGAAACATGCTTTTTTCACACTTTTGGCACTTTTGACTGACAAAATTATTTTTAAGCACAAAACGCTCCCAAAAGCACCTTTTGTCATTTGTAGTTCAAAACAAGTGTTATTCATGGTCACATAGTAAGTTTCAAAGTCCAAACAGTCAGAAACATGCTTTTTTAAAACTTTCGGCAGTTTTGACTGACAAAATGATTTTAAAGTACAAAACGCTCCCAAAAGCACCTTTTGTCATTTGTAGTTCAAAACAAGTGTTATTCATGGTCACATAGTAAGTTTCAAAGTCCAAACAGTCAGAAACATGCTTTTTTCAAACTTTTGGCAGTTTTGACTGACAAAATGACTTTAAAGCACAAAACGCTATCTAAAGCACGTTTTGTCATTTGAAGTTCAAAACAAGTGTTATTCATGGTCACATTGTAAGTTTCAAAGTCCAAACAGTCAGAAACATGCTTTTTTCACAGTTTTGGCAGTTTTGACTGACAAAATTACTTTAAAGCACAAAACGCTATCTAAAGCACGTTTTGTCATTTGAAGTTCAAAACAAGTGTTATTCATGGTCACATTGTAAGTTTCAAAGTCCAAACAGTCAGAAACATGCTTTTTTCAAACTTTTGGCAGTTTTGACTGACAAAATGACTTTAAAGCACAAAACGCTATCTAAAGCACGTTTTGTCATTTGAAGTTCAAAACAAGTGTTATTCATGGTCACATAGTAAGTTTCAAAGTCCAAACAGTCAGAAACATGCTTTTTTAAAACTTTCGGCAGTTTTGACTGACAAAATGATTTTAAAGTACAAAACGCTCCCAAAAGCACCTTTTGTCATTTGTAGTTCAAAACAAGTGTTATTCATGGTCACATAGTAAGTTTCAAAGTCCAAACAGTCAGAAACATGCTTTTTTCAAACTTTTGGCAGTTTTGACTGACAAAATGACTTTAAAGCACAAAACGCTATCTAAAGCACGTTTTGTCATTTGAAGTTCAAAACAAGTGTTATTCATGGTCACATAGTAAGTTTCAAAGTCCAAACAGTCAGAAACATGCTTTTTTAAAACTTTTGGCACTTTTGACTGACAAAATGATTTTAAAGTACAAAACGCTCCCAAAAGCACCTTTTGTCATTTGTAGTTCAAAACAAGTGTTATTCATGGTCACATAGTAAGTTTCAAAGTCCAAACAGTCAGAAACATGCTTTTTTCAAACTTTTGGCAGTTTTGACTGACAAAATGACTTTAAAGCACAAAACGCTATCTAAAGCACGTTTTGTCATTTGAAGTTCAAAACAAGTGTTATTCATGGTCACATTGTAAGTTTCAAAGTCCAAACAGTCAGAAACATGCTTTTTTCACAGTTTTGGCAGTTTTGACTGACAAAAATGATTTTTAAGCACAAAACGCTCCCAAAAGCACCTTTTGTCATTTGTAGTTCAAAACATGTGTTATTCATGGTCAAATTGTAAGTTTCAAAGTCCAAACAGTCAGAAACATGCTTTTTTCACAGTTTTGGCACTTTTGACTGACAAAGTGACTTTAAAGCACAAAACGCTCTCTAAAGCACGTTTTGTCATTTGAAGTTCAAAACAAGTGTTATTCATGGTCACATAGTAAGTTTCAAAGTCCAAACAGTCAGAAACATGCTTTTTTAAAACTTTTGGCACTTTTGACTGACAAAATGACTTTAAAGCACAAAACGCTCTCTAAAGCACGTTTTGTCATTTGTACTTCAAAACAAGTGTTATTCATGGTCACATAGTAAGTTTCAAAGTCCAAACAGTCAGAAACATGCTTTTTTAAAACTTTCGGCAGTTTTGACTGACAAAATGATTTTAAAGTACAATACGCTCCCAAAAGCACCTTTTGTCATTTGTAGTTCAAAACAAGTGTTATTCATGGTCACATAGTAAGTTTCAAAGTCCAAACAGTCAGAAACATGCTTTTTTCAAACTTTTGGCAGTTTTGACTGACAAAATGACTTTAAAGCACAAAACGCTATCTAAAGCACGTTTTGTCATTTGAAGTTCAAAACAAGTGTTATTCATGGTCACATTGTAAGTTTCAAAGTCCAAACAGTCAGAAACATGCTTTTTTCACAGTTTTGGCAGTTTTGACTGACAAAATGACTTTAAAGCACAAAACGCTATCTAAAGCACGTTTTGTCATTTGAAGTTCAAAACAAGTGTTATTCATGGTCACATAGTAAGTTTCAAAGTCCAAACAGTCAGAAACATGCTTTTTTAAAACTTTTGGCACTTTTGACTGACAAAATTATTTTTAAGCACAAAAGGCTCCCAAAAGCACCTTTTGTCATTTGTAGTTCAAAACAAGTGTTATTCATGGTCACATAGTAAGTTTCAAAGTCCAAACAGTCAGAAACATGCTTTTTTCACAGTTTTGGCAGTTTTGACTGAAAAAATGATTTTTAAGCACAAAACGCTCCCAAAAGCACCTTTTGTCATTTGTAGTTCAAAACATGTGTTATTCATGGTCAAATTGTAAGTTTCAAAGTCCAAACAGTCAGAAACATGCTTTTTTCACAGTTTTGACTGAAAAAATGATTTTTAAGCACAAAACGCTCTCTAAAGCACGTTTTGTCATTTGTAGTTCAAAACAAGTGTTATTCATGGTCACATAGTAAGTTTCAAAGTCCAAACAGTCAGAAACATGCTTTTTTCACACTTTTGGCAGTTTTGACCGACAAAATAATTTTTAAGCACAAAACACTCCCAAAAGCACCTTTTGTCATTTGTAGTTCAAAACAAGTGTTATTCATGGTCACATAGTAAGTTTCAAAGTCCAAACAGTCAGAAACATGCTTTTTTCACACTTTTGGCACTTTTGACTGACAAAATGACTTTAAAGCACAAAACGCTCTCTAAAGCACGTTTTGTCATTTGTACTTCAAAACAAGTGTTATTCATGGTCACATAGTAAGTTTCAAAGTCCAAACAGTCAGAAACATGCTTTTTTAAAACTTTCGGCAGTTTTGACTGACAAAATGATTTTAAAGTACAATACGCTCCCAAAAGCACCTTTTGTCATTTGTAGTTCAAAACAAGTGTTATTCATGGTCACATAGTAAGTTTCAAAGTCCAAACAGTCAGAAACATGCTTTTTTCAAACTTTTGGCAGTTTTGACTGACAAAATGACTTTAAAGCACAAAACGCTATCTAAAGCACGTTTTGTCATTTGAAGTTCAAAACAAGTGTTATTCATGGTCACATAGTAAGTTTCAAAGTCCAAACAGTCAGAAACATGCTTTTTTCACAGTTTTGGCAGTTTTGACTGAAAAAAATGATTTTTAAGCACAAAACGCTCCCAAAAGCACCTTTTGTCATTTGTAGTTCAAAACATGTGTTATTCATGGTCAAATTGTAAGTTTCAAAGTCCAAACAGTCAGAAACATGCTTTTTTCACAGTTTTGGCACTTTTGACTGACAAAGTGACTTTAAAGCACAAAACGCTCTCTAAAGCACGTTTTGTCATTTGAAGTTCAAAACAAGTGTTATTCATGGTCACATAGTAAGTTTCAAAGTCCAAACAGTCAGAAACATGCTTTTTTAAAACTTTTGGCACTTTTGACTGACAAAATTATTTTTAAGCACAAAACGCTCCCAAAAGCACCTTTTGTCATTTGTAGTTCAAAACAAGTGTTATTCATGGTCACATAGTAAGTTTCAAAGTCCAAACAGTCAGAAACATGCTTTTTTCAAACTTTTGGCAGTTTTGACTGACAAAATGACTTTAAAGCACAAAACGCTATCTAAAGCACGTTTTGTCATTTGAAGTTCAAAACAAGTGTTATTCATGGTCACATTGTAAGTTTCAAAGTCCAAACAGTCAGAAACATGCTTTTTTCACAGTTTTGGCAGTTTTGACTGACAAAATGACTTTAAAGCACAAAACGCTATCTAAAGCACGTTTTGTCATTTGAAGTTCAAAACAAGTGTTATTCATGGTCACATTGTAAGTTTCAAAGTCCAAACAGTCAGAAACATGCTTTTTTCAAACTTTTGGCAGTTTTGACTGACAAAATGACTTTAAAGCACAAAACGCTATCTAAAGCACCTTTTGTCATTTGTAGTTCAAAACAAGTGTTATTCATGGTCACATAGTAAGTTTCAAAGTCCAAACAGTCAGAAACATGCTTTTTTAAAACTTTCGGCAGTTTTGACTGACAAAATGATTTTAAAGTACAAAACGCTCCCAAAAGCACCTTTTGTCATTTGTAGTTCAAAACAAGTGTTATTCATGGTCACATAGTAAGTTTCAAAGTCCAAACAGTCAGAAACATGCTTTTTTCAAACTTTTGGCAGTTTTGACTGACAAAATGACTTTAAAGCACAAAACGCTATCTAAAGCACGTTTTGTCATTTGAAGTTCAAAACAAGTGTTATTCATGGTCACATTGTAAGTTTCAAAGTCCAAACAGTCAGAAACATGCTTTTTTCACAGTTTTGGCAGTTTTGACTGACAAAATGACTTTAAAGCACAAAACGCTATCTAAAGCACGTTTTGTCATTTGAAGTTCAAAACAAGTGTTATTCATGGTCACATTGTAAGTTTCAAAGTCCAAACAGTCAGAAACATGCTTTTTTCAAACTTTTGGCAGTTTTGACTGACAAAATGACTTTAAAGCACAAAACGCTATCTAAAGCACGTTTTGTCATTTGAAGTTCAAAACAAGTGTTATTCATGGTCACATAGTAAGTTTCAAAGTCCAAACAGTCAGAAACATGCTTTTTTAAAACTTTCGGCAGTTTTGACTGACAAAATGATTTTAAAGTACAAAACGCTCCCAAAAGCACCTTTTGTCATTTGTAGTTCAAAACAAGTGTTATTCATGGTCACATAGTAAGTTTCAAAGTCCAAACAGTCAGAAACATGCTTTTTTCAAACTTTTGGCAGTTTTGACTGACAAAATGACTTTAAAGCACAAAACGCTATCTAAAGCACGTTTTGTCATTTGAAGTTCAAAACAAGTGTTATTCATGGTCACATAGTAAGTTTCAAAGTCCAAACAGTCAGAAACATGCTTTTTTAAAACTTTTGGCACTTTTGACTGACAAAATGATTTTAAAGTACAAAACGCTCCCAAAAGCACCTTTTGTCATTTGTAGTTCAAAACAAGTGTTATTCATGGTCACATAGTAAGTTTCAAAGTCCAAACAGTCAGAAACATGCTTTTTTCAAACTTTTGGCAGTTTTGACTGACAAAATGACTTTAAAGCACAAAACGCTATCTAAAGCACGTTTTGTCATTTGAAGTTCAAAACAAGTGTTATTCATGGTCACATTGTAAGTTTCAAAGTCCAAACAGTCAGAAACATGCTTTTTTCACAGTTTTGGCAGTTTTGACTGACAAAAATGATTTTTAAGCACAAAACGCTCCCAAAAGCACCTTTTGTCATTTGTAGTTCAAAACATGTGTTATTCATGGTCAAATTGTAAGTTTCAAAGTCCAAACAGTCAGAAACATGCTTTTTTCACAGTTTTGGCACTTTTGACTGACAAAGTGACTTTAAAGCACAAAACGCTCTCTAAAGCACGTTTTGTCATTTGAAGTTCAAAACAAGTGTTATTCATGGTCACATAGTAAGTTTCAAAGTCCAAACAGTCAGAAACATGCTTTTTTAAAACTTTTGGCACTTTTGACTGACAAAATGACTTTAAAGCACAAAACGCTCTCTAAAGCACGTTTTGTCATTTGTACTTCAAAACAAGTGTTATTCATGGTCACATAGTAAGTTTCAAAGTCCAAACAGTCAGAAACATGCTTTTTTAAAACTTTCGGCAGTTTTGACTGACAAAATGATTTTAAAGTACAATACGCTCCCAAAAGCACCTTTTGTCATTTGTAGTTCAAAACAAGTGTTATTCATGGTCACATAGTAAGTTTCAAAGTCCAAACAGTCAGAAACATGCTTTTTTCAAACTTTTGGCAGTTTTGACTGACAAAATGACTTTAAAGCACAAAACGCTATCTAAAGCACGTTTTGTCATTTGAAGTTCAAAACAAGTGTTATTCATGGTCACATAGTAAGTTTCAAAGTCCAAACAGTCAGAAACATGCTTTTTTCACAGTTTTGGCAGTTTTGACTGAAAAAAATGATTTTTAAGCACAAAACGCTCCCAAAAGCACCTTTTGTCATTTGTAGTTCAAAACATGTGTTATTCATGGTCAAATTGTAAGTTTCAAAGTCCAAACAGTCAGAAACATGCTTTTTTCACAGTTTTGGCACTTTTGACTGACAAAGTGACTTTAAAGCACAAAACGCTCTCTAAAGCACGTTTTGTCATTTGAAGTTCAAAACAAGTGTTATTCATGGTCACATAGTAAGTTTCAAAGTCCAAACAGTCAGAAATATGCTTTTTTAAAACTTTTGGCACTTTTGACTGACAAAATTATTTTTAAGCACAAAACGCTCCCAAAAGCACCTTTTGTCATTTGTAGTTCAAAACAAGTGTTATTCATGGTCACATAGTAAGTTTCAAAGTCCAAACAGTCAGAAACATGCTTTTTTCAAACTTTTGGCAGTTTTGACTGACAAAATGACTTTAAAGCACAAAACGCTATCTAAAGCACGTTTTGTCATTTGAAGTTCAAAACAAGTGTTATTCATGGTCACATTGTAAGTTTCAAAGTCCAAACAGTCAGAAACATGCTTTTTTCACAGTTTTGGCAGTTTTGACTGACAAAATGACTTTAAAGCACAAAACGCTATCTAAAGCACGTTTTGTCATTTGAAGTTCAAAACAAGTGTTATTCATGGTCACATTGTAAGTTTCAAAGTCCAAACAGTCAGAAACATGCTTTTTTCAAACTTTTGGCAGTTTTGACTGACAAAATGACTTTAAAGCACAAAACGCTATCTAAAGCACGTTTTGTCATTTGAAGTTCAAAACAAGTGTTATTCATGGTCACATAGTAAGTTTCAAAGTCCAAACAGTCAGAAACATGCTTTTTTCAAACTTTTGGCAGTTTTGACTGACAAAATGACTTTAAAGCACAAAACGCTATCTAAAGCACGTTTTGTCATTTGAAGTTCAAAACAAGTGTTATTCATGGTCACATAGTAAGTTTCAAAGTCCAAACAGTCAGAAACATGCTTTTTTCACAGTTTTGGCAGTTTTGACTGAAAAAAATGATTTTTAAGCACAAAACGCTCCCAAAAGCACCTTTTGTCATTTGTAGTTCAAAACATGTGTTATTCATGGTCAAATTGTAAGTTTCAAAGTCCAAACAGTCAGAAACATGCTTTTTTCACAGTTTTGGCACTTTTGACTGACAAAGTGACTTTAAAGCACAAAACGCTCTCTAAAGCACGTTTTGTCATTTGAAGTTCAAAACAAGTGTTATTCATGGTCACATAGTAAGTTTCAAAGTCCAAACAGTCAGAAACATGCTTTTTTAAAACTTTTGGCACTTTTGACTGACAAAATTATTTTTAAGCACAAAACGCTCCCAAAAGCACCTTTTGTCATTTGTAGTTCAAAACAAGTGTTATTCATGGTCACATAGTAAGTTTCAAAGTCCAAACAGTCAGAAACATGCTTTTTTCAAACTTTTGGCAGTTTTGACTGACAAAATGACTTTAAAGCACAAAACGCTATCTAAAGCACGTTTTGTCATTTGAAGTTCAAAACAAGTGTTATTCATGGTCACATTGTAAGTTTCAAAGTCCAAACAGTCAGAAACATGCTTTTTTCACAGTTTTGGCAGTTTTGACTGACAAAATGACTTTAAAGCACAAAACGCTATCTAAAGCACGTTTTGTCATTTGAAGTTCAAAACAAGTGTTATTCATGGTCACATTGTAAGTTTCAAAGTCCAAACAGTCAGAAACATGCTTTTTTCAAACTTTTGGCAGTTTTGACTGACAAAATGACTTTAAAGCACAAAACGCTATCTAAAGCACCTTTTGTCATTTGTAGTTCAAAACAAGTGTTATTCATGGTCACATAGTAAGTTTCAAAGTCCAAACAGTCAGAAACATGCTTTTTTAAAACTTTCGGCAGTTTTGACTGACAAAATGATTTTAAAGTACAAAACGCTCCCAAAAGCACCTTTTGTCATTTGTAGTTCAAAACAAGTGTTATTCATGGTCACATAGTAAGTTTCAAAGTCCAAACAGTCAGAAACATGCTTTTTTCAAACTTTTGGCAGTTTTGACTGACAAAATGACTTTAAAGCACAAAACGCTATCTAAAGCACGTTTTGTCATTTGAAGTTCAAAACAAGTGTTATTCATGGTCACATAGTAAGTTTCAAAGTCCAAACAGTCAGAAACATGCTTTTTTCACAGTTTTGGCAGTTTTGACTGAAAAAATGATTTTTAAGCACAAAACGCTCCCAAAAGCACCTTTTGTCATTTGTAGTTTTAAAACATGTGTTATTCATGGTCAAATTGTAAGTTTCAAAGTCCAAACAGTCAGAAACATGCTTTTTTCACAGTTTTGGCACTTTTGACTGACAAAGTGACTTTAAAGCACAAAACGCTCTCTAAAGCACGTTTTGTCATTTGAAGTTCAAAACAAGTGTTATTCATGGTCACATAGTAAGTTTCAAAGTCCAAACAGTCAGAAACATGCTTTTTTAAAACTTTTGGCACTTTTGACTGACAAAATTATTTTTAAGCACAAAACGCTCCCAAAAGCACCTTTTGTCATCTGTAGTTCAAAACAAGTGTTATTCATGGTCACATAGTAAGTTTCAAAGTCCAAACAGTCAGAAACATGCTTTTTTCAAACTTTTGGCAGTTTTGACTGACAAAATGACTTTAAAGCACAAAACGCTATCTAAAGCACGTTTTGTCATTTGAAGTTCAAAACAAGTGTTATTCATGGTCACATTGTAAGTTTCAAAGTCCAAACAGTCAGAAACATGCTTTTTTCAAACTTTTGGCAGTTTTGACTGACAAAATGACTTTAAAGCACAAAACGCTATCTAAAGCACGTTTTGTCATTTGAAGTTCAAAACAAGTGTTATTCATGGTCACATAGTAAGTTTCAAAGTCCAAACAGTCAGAAACATGCTTTTTTCACACTTTTGACTGAAAAAATGATTTTTAAGCACAAAACGCTCCCAAAAGCACTTTTTGTCATTTGTAGTTCAAAACATGTGTTATTCATGGTCAAATTGTAAGTTTCAAAGTCCAAACAGTCAGAAACATGCTTTTTTCACACTTTTGACTGAAAAAATGATTTTTAAGCACAAAACGCTCTCTAAAGCACGTTTTGTCATTTGTAGTTCAAAACAAGTGTTATTCATGGTCACATAGTAAGTTTCAAAGTCCAAACAGTCAGAAACATGCTTTTTTGACACTTTTGGCAGTTTTGACCGACAAAATAATTTTTAAGCACAAAACACTCCCAAAAGCACCTTTTGTCATTTGTAGTTCAAAACATGTGTTATTCATGGTCAAATTGTAAGTTTCAAAGTCCAAACAGTCAGAAACATGCTTTTTTCACAGTTTTGGCACTTTTGACTGACAAAGTGACTTTAAAGCACAAAACGCTCTCTAAAGCACGTTTTGTCATTTGAAGTTCAAAACAAGTGTTATTCATGGTCACATAGTAAGTTTCAAAGTCCAAACAGTCAGAAACATGCTTTTTTAAAACTTTTGGCAATTTTGACTGACAAAATTATTTTTAAGCACAAAACGCTCCCAAAAGCACCTTTTGTCATTTGTAGTTCAAAACAAGTGTTATTCATGGTCACATAGTAAGTTTCAAAGTCCAAACAGTCAGAAACATGCTTTTTTCAAACTTTTGGCAGTTTTGACTGACAAAATGACTTTAAAGCACAAAACGCTATCTAAAGCACGTTTTGTCATTTGAAGTTCAAAACAAGTGTTATTCATGGTCACATTGTAAGTTTCAAAGTCCAAACAGTCAGAAACATGCTTTTTTCAAACTTTTGGCAGTTTTGACTGACAAAATGACTTTAAAGCACAAAACGCTATCTAAAGCACGTTTTGTCATTTGAAGTTCAAAACAAGTGTTATTCATGGTCACATTGTAAGTTTCAAAGTCCAAACAGTCAGAAACATGCTTTTTTCAAACTTTTGGCAGTTTTGACTGACAAAATGACTTTAAAGCACAAAACGCTATCTAAAGCACGTTTTGTCATTTGAAGTTCAAAACAAGTGTTATTCATGGTCACATAGTAAGTTTCAAAGTCCAAACAGTCAGAAACATGCTTTTTTCACAGTTTTGGCACTTTTGACTGAAAAAATGATTTTTAAGCACAAAACGCTCCCAAAAGCACCTTTTGTCATTTGTAGTTCAAAACATGTGTTATTCATGGTCAAATTGTAAGTTTCAAAGTCCAAACTGTCAGAAACATGCTTTTTTCACAGTTTTGGCACTTTTGACTGACAAAGTGACTTTAAAGCACAAAACGCTCTCTAAAGCACGTTTTGTCATTTGAAGTTCAAAACAAGTGTTATTCATGGTCACATAGTAAGTTTCAAAGTCCAAACAGTCAGAAACATGCTTTTTTAAAACTTTTGGCACTTTTGACTGACAAAATTATTTTTAAGCACAAAACGCTCCCAAAAGCACCTTTTGTCATTTGTAGTTCAAAACAAGTGTTATTCATGGTCACATAGTAAGTTTCAAAGTCCAAACAGTCAGAAACATGCTTTTTTCAAACTTTTGGCAGTTTTGACTGACAAAATGACTTTAAAGCACAAAACGCTATCTAAAGCACGTTTTGTCATTTGAAGTTCAAAACAAGTGTTATTCATGGTCACATTGTAAGTTTCAAAGTCCAAACAGTCAGAAACATGCTTTTTTCAAACTTTTGGCAGTTTTGACTGACAAAATGACTTTAAAGCACAAAACGCTATCTAAAGCACGTTTTGTCATTTGAAGTTCAAAACAAGTGTTATTCATGGTCACATAGTAAGTTTCAAAGTCCAAACAGTCAGAAACATGCTTTTTTCACACTTTTGACTGAAAAAATGATTTTTAAGCACAAAACGCTCCCAAAAGCACTTTTTGTCATTTGTAGTTCAAAACATGTGTTATTCATGGTCAAATTGTAAGTTTCAAAGTCCAAACAGTCAGAAACATGCTTTTTTCACACTTTTGACTGAAAAAATGATTTTTAAGCACAAAACGCTCTCTAAAGCACGTTTTGTCATTTGTAGTTCAAAACAAGTGTTATTCATGGTCACATAGTAAGTTTCAAAGTCCAAACAGTCAGAAACATGCTTTTTTGACACTTTTGGCAGTTTTGACCGACAAAATAATTTTTAAGCACAAAACACTCCCAAAAGCACCTTTTGTCATTTGTAGTTCAAAACATGTGTTATTCATGGCCAAATTGTAAGTTTCAAAGTCCAAACAGTCAGAAACATGCTTTTTTCACAGTTTTGGCACTTTTGACTGACAAAGTGACTTTAAAGCACAAAACGCTCTCTAAAGCACGTTTTGTCATTTGAAGTTCAAAACAAGTGTTATTCATGGTCACATAGTAAGTTTCAAAGTCCAAACAGTCAGAAACATGCTTTTTTAAAACTTTTGGCAATTTTGACTGACAAAATTATTTTTAAGCACAAAACGCTCCCAAAAGCACCTTTTGTCATTTGTAGTTCAAAACAAGTGTTATTCATGGTCACATAGTAAGTTTCAAAGTCCAAACAGTCAGAAACATGCTTTTTTCAAACTTTTGGCAGTTTTGACTGACAAAATGACTTTAAAGCACAAAACGCTATCTAAAGCACGTTTTGTCATTTGAAGTTCAAAACAAGTGTTATTCATGGTCACATTGTAAGTTTCAAAGTCCAAACAGTCAGAAACATGCTTTTTTCAAACTTTTGGCAGTTTTGACTGACAAAATGACTTTAAAGCACAAAACGCTATCTAAAGCACGTTTTGTCATTTGAAGTTCAAAACAAGTGTTATTCATGGTCACATTGTAAGTTTCAAAGTCCAAACAGTCAGAAACATGCTTTTTTCAAACTTTTGGCAGTTTTGACTGACAAAATGACTTTAAAGCACAAAACGCTATCTAAAGCACGTTTTGTCATTTGAAGTTCAAAACAAGTGTTATTCATGGTCACATAGTAAGTTTCAAAGTCCAAACAGTCAGAAACATGCTTTTTTCACAGTTTTGGCACTTTTGACTGAAAAAATGATTTTTAAGCACAAAACGCTCCCAAAAGCACCTTTTGTCATTTGTAGTTCAAAACATGTGTTATTCATGGTCAAATTGTAAGTTTCAAAGTCCAAACTGTCAGAAACATGCTTTTTTCACAGTTTTGGCACTTTTGACTGACAAAGTGACTTTAAAGCACAAAACGCTCTCTAAAGCACGTTTTGTCATTTGAAGTTCAAAACAAGTGTTATTCATGGTCACATAGTAAGTTTCAAAGTCCAAACAGTCAGAAACATGCTTTTTTAAAACTTTTGGCACTTTTGACTGACAAAATTATTTTTAAGCACAAAACGCTCCCAAAAGCACCTTTTGTCATTTGTAGTTCAAAACAAGTGTTATTCATGGTCACATAGTAAGTTTCAAAGTCCAAACAGTCAGAAACATGCTTTTTTCAAACTTTTGGCAGTTTTGACTGACAAAATGACTTTAAAGCACAAAACGCTATCTAAAGCACGTTTTGTCATTTGAAGTTCAAAACAAGTGTTATTCATGGTCACATAGTAAGTTTCAAAGTCCAAACAGTCAGAAACATGCTTTTTTAAAACTTTCGGCAGTTTTGACTGACAAAATGATTTTAAAGTACAATACGCTCCCAAAAGCACCTTTTGTCATTTGTAGTTCAAAACAAGTGTTATTCATGGTCACATAGTAAGTTTCAAAGTCCAAACAGTCAGAAACATGCTTTTTTCAAACTTTTGGCAGTTTTGACTGACAAAATTACTTTAAAGCACAAAACGCTATCTAAAGCACGTTTTGTCATTTGAAGTTCAAAACAAGTGTTATTCATGGTCACATAGTAAGTTTCAAAGTCCAAACAGTCAGAAACATGCTTTTTTCACAGTTTTGGCAGTTTTGACTGACAAAATGACTTTAAAGCACAAAACGCTATCTAAAGCACGTTTTGTCATTTGAAGTTCAAAACAAGTGTTATTCATGGTCACATAGTAAGTTTCAAAGTCCAAACAGTCAGAAACATGCTTTTTTCACAGTTTTGGCAGTTTTGACTGAAAAAAATGATTTTTAAGCACAAAACGCTCCCAAAAGCACCTTTTGTCATTTGTAGTTCAAAACATGTGTTATTCATGGTCAAATTGTAAGTTTCAAAGTCCAAACAGTCAGAAACATGCTTTTTTCACAGTTTTGGCACTTTTGACTGACAAAGTGACTTTAAAGCACAAAACGCTCTCTAAAGCACGTTTTGTCATTTGTAGTTCAAAACAAGTGTTATTCATGGTCACATAGTAAGTTTCAAAGTCCAAACAGTCAGAAACATGCTTTTTTAAAACTTTTGGCACTTTTGACTGACAAAATTATTTTTAAGCACAAAACGCTCCCAAAAGCACCTTTTGTCATTTGTAGTTCAAAACAAGTGTTATTCATGGTCACATAGTAAGTTTCAAAGTCCAAACAGTCAGAAACATGCTTTTTTCAAACTTTTGGCAGTTTTGACTGACAAAATGACTTTAAAGCACAAAACGCTATCTAAAGCACGTTTTGTCATTTGAAGTTCAAAACAAGTGTTATTCATGGTCACATTGTAAGTTTCAAAGTCCAAACAGTCAGAAACATGCTTTTTTCAAAGTTTTGGCAGTTTTGACTGACAAAATGACTTTAAAGCACAAAACGCTATCTAAAGCACGTTTTGTCATTTGAAGTTCAAAACAAGTGTTATTCATGGTCACATTGTAAGTTTCAAAGTCCAAACAGTCAGAAACATGCTTTTTTCAAACTTTTGGCAGTTTTGACTGACAAAATGACTTTAAAGCACAAAACGCTATCTAAAGCACGTTTTGTCATTTGAAGTTCAAAACAAGTGTTATTCATGGTCACATAGTAAGTTTCAAAGTCCAAACAGTCAGAAACATGCTTTTTTTAAAACTTTCGGCAGTTTTGACTGACAAAATGATTTTAAAGTACAAAACGCTCCCAAAAGCACCTTTTGTCATTTGTAGTTCAAAACAAGTGTTATTCATGGTCACATAGTAAGTTTCAAAGTCCAAACAGTCAGAAACATGCTTTTTTCAAACTTTTGGCAGTTTTGACTGACAAAATGACTTTAAAGCACAAAACGCTATCTAAAGCACGTTTTGTCATTTGAAGTTCAAAACAAGTGTTATTCATGGTCACATAGTAAGTTTCAAAGTCCAAACAGTCAGAAACATGCTTTTTTCACAGTTTTGGCACTTTTGACTGAAAAAATGATTTTTAAGCACAAAACGCTCCCAAAAGCACCTTTTGTCATTTGTAGTTCAAAACAAGTGTTATTCATGGTCACATAGTAAGTTTCAAAGTCCAAACAGTCAGAAACATGCTTTTTTCACAGTTTTGGCACTTTTGACTGACAAAGTGACTTTAAAGCACAAAACGCTCTCTAAAGCACGTTTTGTCATTTGAAGTTCAAAACAAGTGTTATTCATGGTCACATAGTAAGTTTCAAAGTCCAAACAGTCAGAAACATGCTTTTTTAAAACTTTTGGCACTTTTGACTGACAAAATTATTTTTAAGCACAAAACGCTCCCAAAAGCACCTTTTGTCATTTGTAGTTCAAAACAAGTGTTATTCATGGTCACATAGTAAGTTTCAAAGTCCAAACAGTCAGAAACATGCTTTTTTCAAACTTTTGGCAGTTTTGACTGACAAAATGACTTTAAAGCACAAAACGCTATCTAAAGCACGTTTTGTCATTTGAAGTTCAAAACAAGTGTTATTCATGGTCACATAGTAAGTTTCAAAGTCCAAACAGTCAGAAACATGCTTTTTTAAAACTTTCGGCAGTTTTGACTGACAAAATGATTTTAAAGTACAATACGCTCCCAAAAGCACCTTTTGTCATTTGTAGTTCAAAACAAGTGTTATTCATGGTCACATAGTAAGTTTCAAAGTCCAAACAGTCAGAAACATGCTTTTTTCAAACTTTTGGCAGTTTTGACTGACAAAATGACTTTAAAGCACAAAACGCTATCTAAAGCACGTTTTGTCATTTGAAGTTCAAAACAAGTGTTATTCATGGTCACATAGTAAGTTTCAAAGTCCAAACAGTCAGAAACATGCTTTTTTCACAGTTTTGGCAGTTTTGACTGACAAAATGACTTTAAAGCACAAAACGCTATCTAAAGCACGTTTTGTCATTTGAAGTTCAAAACAAGTGTTATTCATGGTCACATAGTAAGTTTCAAAGTCCAAACAGTCAGAAACATGCTTTTTTCACAGTTTTGGCAGTTTTGACTGAAAAAAATGATTTTTAAGCACAAAACGCTCCCAAAAGCACCTTTTGTCATTTGTAGTTCAAAACATGTGTTATTCATGGTCAAATTGTAAGTTTCAAAGTCCAAACAGTCAGAAACATGCTTTTTTCACAGTTTTGGCACTTTTGACTGACAAAGTGACTTTAAAGCACAAAACGCTCTCTAAAGCACGTTTTGTCATTTGTAGTTCAAAACAAGTGTTATTCATGGTCACATAGTAAGTTTCAAAGTCCAAACAGTCAGAAACATGCTTTTTTAAAACTTTTGGCACTTTTGACTGACAAAATTATTTTTAAGCACAAAACGCTCCCAAAAGCACCTTTTGTCATTTGTAGTTCAAAACAAGTGTTATTCATGGTCACATAGTAAGTTTCAAAGTCCAAACAGTCAGAAACATGCTTTTTTCAAACTTTTGGCAGTTTTGACTGACAAAATGACTTTAAAGCACAAAACGCTATCTAAAGCACGTTTTGTCATTTGAAGTTCAAAACAAGTGTTATTCATGGTCACATTGTAAGTTTCAAAGTCCAAACAGTCAGAAACATGCTTTTTTCACAGTTTTGGCAGTTTTGACTGACAAAATGACTTTAAAGCACAAAACGCTATCTAAAGCACGTTTTGTCATTTGAAGTTCAAAACAAGTGTTATTCATGGTCACATTGTAAGTTTCAAAGTCCAAACAGTCAGAAACATGCTTTTTTCAAACTTTTGGCAGTTTTGACTGACAAAATGACTTTAAAGCACAAAACGCTATCTAAAGCACGTTTTGTCATTTGAAGTTCAAAACAAGTGTTATTCATGGTCACATAGTAAGTTTCAAAGTCCAAACAGTCAGAAACATGCTTTTTTTAAAACTTTCGGCAGTTTTGACTGACAAAATGATTTTAAAGTACAAAACGCTCCCAAAAGCACCTTTTGTCATTTGTAGTTCAAAACAAGTGTTATTCATGGTCACATAGTAAGTTTCAAAGTCCAAACAGTCAGAAACATGCTTTTTTCAAACTTTTGGCAGTTTTGACTGACAAAATGACTTTAAAGCACAAAACGCTATCTAAAGCACGTTTTGTCATTTGAAGTTCAAAACAAGTGTTATTCATGGTCACATAGTAAGTTTCAAAGTCCAAACAGTCAGAAACATGCTTTTTTCACAGTTTTGGCACTTTTGACTGAAAAAATGATTTTTAAGCACAAAACGCTCCCAAAAGCACCTTTTGTCATTTGTAGTTCAAAACAAGTGTTATTCATGGTCACATAGTAAGTTTCAAAGTCCAAACAGTCAGAAACATGCTTTTTTCACAGTTTTGGCACTTTTGACTGACAAAGTGACTTTAAAGCACAAAACGCTCTCTAAAGCACGTTTTGTCATTTGAAGTTCAAAACAAGTGTTATTCATGGTCACATAGTAAGTTTCAAAGTCCAAACAGTCAGAAACATGCTTTTTTAAAACTTTTGGCACTTTTGACTGACAAAATTATTTTTAAGCACAAAACGCTCCCAAAAGCACCTTTTGTCATTTGTAGTTCAAAACAAGTGTTATTCATGGTCACATAGTAAGTTTCAAAGTCCAAACAGTCAGAAACATGCTTTTTTCAAACTTTTGGCAGTTTTGACTGACAAAATGACTTTAAAGCACAAAACGCTATCTAAAGCACGTTTTGTCATTTGAAGTTCAAAACAAGTGTTATTCATGGTCACATTGTAAGTTTCAAAGTCCAAACAGTCAGAAACATGCTTTTTTCAAACTTTTGGCAGTTTTGACTGACAAAATGACTTTAAAGCACAAAACGCTATCTAAAGCACGTTTTGTCATTTGAAGTTCAAAACAAGTGTTATTCATGGTCACATAGTAAGTTTCAAAGTCCAAACAGTCAGAAACATGCTTTTTTCACACTTTTGACTGAAAAAATGATTTTTAAGCACAAAACGCTCCCAAAAGCACCTTTTGTCATTTGTAGTTCAAAACAAGTGTTATTCATGGTCACATAGTAAGTTTCAAAGTCCAAACAGTCAGAAACATGCTTTTTTCTAACTTTTGGCAGTTTTGACTGACAAAATGACTTTAAAGCACAAAACGCTATCTAAAGCACGTTTTGTCATTTGAAGTTCAAAACAAGTGTTATTCATGGTCACATTGTAAGTTTCAAAGTCCAAACAGTCAGAAACATGCTTTTTTCAAACTTTTGGCAGTTTTGACTGACAAAATGACTTTAAAGCACAAAACGCTATCTAAAGCACGTTTTGTCATTTGAAGTTCAAAACAAGTGTTATTCATGGTCACATTGTAAGTTTCAAAGTCCAAACAGTCAGAAACATGCTTTTTTCACACTTTTGACTGAAAAAATGATTTTTAAGCACAAAACGCTCTCTAAAGCACGTTTTGTCATTTGTAGTTCAAAACAAGTGTTATTCATGGTCACATAGTAAGTTTCAAAGTCCAAACAGTCAGAAACATGCTTTTTTGACACTTTTGGCAGTTTTGACCGACAAAATAATTTTTAAGCACAAAACACTCCCAAAAGCACCTTTTGTCATTTGTAGTTCAAAACATGTGTTATTCATGGTCAAATTGTAAGTTTCAAAGTCCAAACAGTCAGAAACATGCTTTTTTCACAGTTTTGGCACTTTTGACTGACAAAGTGACTTTAAAGCACAAAACGCTCTCTAAAGCACGTTTTGTCATTTGAAGTTCAAAACAAGTGTTATTCATGGTCACATAGTAAGTTTCAAAGTCCAAACAGTCAGAAACATGCTTTTTTAAAACTTTTGGCAATTTTGACTGACAAAATTATTTTTAAGCACAAAACGCTCCCAAAAGCACCTTTTGTCATTTGTAGTTCAAAACAAGTGTTATTCATGGTCACATAGTAAGTTTCAAAGTCCAAACAGTCAGAAACATGCTTTTTTCAAACTTTTGGCAGTTTTGACTGACAAAATGACTTTAAAGCACAAAACGCTATCTAAAGCACGTTTTGTCATTTGAAGTTCAAAACAAGTGTTATTCATGGTCACATTGTAAGTTTCAAAGTCCAAACAGTCAGAAACATGCTTTTTAAAACTTTTGGCAGTTTTGACTGACAAAATGACTTTAAAGCACAAAACGCTATCTAAAGCACGTTTTGTCATTTGAAGTTCAAAACAAGTGTTATTCATGGTCACATTGTAAGTTTCAAAGTCCAAACAGTCAGAAACATGCTTTTTTCAAACTTTTGGCAGTTTTGACTGACAAAATGACTTTAAAGCACAAAACGCTATCTAAAGCACGTTTTGTCATTTGAAGTTCAAAACAAGTGTTATTCATGGTCACATAGTAAGTTTCAAAGTCCAAACAGTCAGAAACATGCTTTTTTCACAGTTTTGGCACTTTTGACTGAAAAAATGATTTTTAAGCACAAAACGCTCCCAAAAGCACCTTTTGTCATTTGTAGTTCAAAACATGTGTTATTCATGGTCAAATTGTAAGTTTCAAAGTCCAAACTGTCAGAAACATGCTTTTTTCACAGTTTTGGCACTTTTGACTGACAAAGTGACTTTAAAGCACAAAACGCTCCCAAAAGCACCTTTTGTCATCTGTAGTTCAAAACAAGTGTTATTCATGGTCACATAGTAAGTTTCAAAGTCCAAACAGTCAGAAACATGCTTTTTTCAAACTTTTGGCAGTTTTGACTGACAAAATGACTTTAAAGCACAAAACGCTATCTAAAGCACGTTTTGTCATTTGAAGTTCAAAACAAGTGTTATTCATGGTCACATTGTAAGTTTCAAAGTCCAAACAGTCAGAAACATGCTTTTTTAAAACTTTCGGCAGTTTTGACTGACAAAATGATTTTAAAGTACAATACGCTCCCAAAAGCACCTTTTGTCATTTGTAGTTCAAAACAAGTGTTATTCATGGTCACATAGTAAGTTTCAAAGTCCAAACAGTCAGAAACATGCTTTTTTCAAACTTTTGGCAGTTTTGACTGACAAAATGACTTTAAAGCACAAAACGCTATCTAAAGCACGTTTTGTCATTTGAAGTTCAAAACAAGTGTTATTCATGGTCACATAGTAAGTTTCAAAGTCCAAACAGTCAGAAACATGCTTTTTTCACAGTTTTGGCAGTTTTGACTGACAAAATTATTTTTAAGCACAAAACGCTCCCAAAAGCACCTTTTGTCATTTGTAGTTCAAAACAAGTGTTATTCATGGTCACATAGTAAGTTTCAAAGTCCAAACAGTCAGAAACATGCTTTTTTCTAACTTTTGGCAGTTTTGACTGACAAAATGACTTTAAAGCACAAAACGCTATCTAAAGCACGTTTTGTCATTTGAAGTTCAAAACAAGTGTTATTCATGGTCACATTGTAAGTTTCAAAGTCCAAACAGTCAGAAACATGCTTTTTTCAAACTTTTGGCAGTTTTGACTGACAAAATGACTTTAAAGCACAAAACGCTATCTAAAGCACGTTTTGTCATTTGAAGTTCAAAACAAGTGTTATTCATGGTCACATTGTAAGTTTCAAAGTCCAAACAGTCAGAAACATGCTTTTTTCACACTTTTGACTGAAAAAATGATTTTTAAGCACAAAACGCTCTCTAAAGCACGTTTTGTCATTTGTAGTTCAAAACAAGTGTTATTCATGGTCACATAGTAAGTTTCAAAGTCCAAACAGTCAGAAACATGCTTTTTTGACACTTTTGGCAGTTTTGACCGACAAAATAATTTTTAAGCACAAAACACTCCCAAAAGCACCTTTTGTCATTTGTAGTTCAAAACATGTGTTATTCATGGTCAAATTGTAAGTTTCAAAGTCCAAACAGTCAGAAACATGCTTTTTTCACAGTTTTGGCACTTTTGACTGACAAAGTGACTTTAAAGCACAAAACGCTCTCTAAAGCACGTTTTGTCATTTGAAGTTCAAAACAAGTGTTATTCATGGTCACATAGTAAGTTTCAAAGTCCAAACAGTCAGAAACATGCTTTTTTCAAACTTTTGGCAGTTTTGACTGACAAAATGACTTTAAAGCACAAAACGCTATCTAAAGCACGTTTTGTCATTTGAAGTTCAAAACAAGTGTTATTCATGGTCACATTGTAAGTTTCAAAGTCCAAACAGTCAGAAACATGCTTTTTTCAAACTTTTGGCAGTTTTGACTGACAAAATGACTTTAAAGCACAAAACGCTATCTAAAGCACGTTTTGTCATTTGAAGTTCAAAACAAGTGTTATTCATGGTCACATTGTAAGTTTCAAAGTCCAAACAGTCAGAAACATGCTTTTTTCAAACTTTTGGCAGTTTTGACTGACAAAATGACTTTAAAGCACAAAACGCTATCTAAAGCACGTTTTGTCATTTGAAGTTCAAAACAAGTGTTATTCATGGTCACATAGTAAGTTTCAAAGTCCAAACAGTCAGAAACATGCTTTTTTCACAGTTTTGGCACTTTTGACTGAAAAAATGATTTTTAAGCACAAAACGCTCCCAAAAGCACCTTTTGTCATTTGTAGTTCAAAACATGTGTTATTCATGGTCAAATTGTAAGTTTCAAAGTCCAAACTGTCAGAAACATGCTTTTTTCACAGTTTTGGCACTTTTGACTGACAAAGTGACTTTAAAGCACAAAACGCTCTCTAAAGCACGTTTTGTCATTTGAAGTTCAAAACAAGTGTTATTCATGGTCACATAGTAAGTTTCAAAGTCCAAACAGTCAGAAACATGCTTTTTTAAAACTTTTGGCACTTTTGACTGACAAAATTATTTTTAAGCACAAAACGCTCCCAAAAGCACCTTTTGTCATTTGTAGTTCAAAACAAGTGTTATTCATGGTCACATAGTAAGTTTCAAAGTCCAAACAGTCAGAAACATGCTTTTTTCAAACTTTTGGCAGTTTTGACTGACAAAATGACTTTAAAGCACAAAACGCTATCTAAAGCACGTTTTGTCATTTGAAGTTCAAAACAAGTGTTATTCATGGTCACATTGTAAGTTTCAAAGTCCAAACAGTCAGAAACATGCTTTTTTCAAACTTTTGGCAGTTTTGACTGACAAAATGACTTTAAAGCACAAAACGCTATCTAAAGCACGTTTTGTCATTTGAAGTTCAAAACAAGTGTTATTCATGGTCACATAGTAAGTTTCAAAGTCCAAACAGTCAGAAACATGCTTTTTTCACACTTTTGACTGAAAAAATGATTTTTAAGCACAAAACGCTCCCAAAAGCACTTTTTGTCATTTGTAGTTCAAAACATGTGTTATTCATGGTCAAATTGTAAGTTTCAAAGTCCAAACAGTCAGAAACATGCTTTTTTCACACTTTTGACTGAAAAAATGATTTTTAAGCACAAAACGCTCTCTAAAGCACGTTTTGTCATTTGTAGTTCAAAACAAGTGTTATTCATGGTCACATAGTAAGTTTCAAAGTCCAAACAGTCAGAAACATGCTTTTTTGACACTTTTGGCAGTTTTGACCGACAAAATAATTTTTAAGCACAAAACACTCCCAAAAGCACCTTTTGTCATTTGTAGTTCAAAACATGTGTTATTCATGGCCAAATTGTAAGTTTCAAAGTCCAAACAGTCAGAAACATGCTTTTTTCACAGTTTTGGCACTTTTGACTGACAAAGTGACTTTAAAGCACAAAACGCTCTCTAAAGCACGTTTTGTCATTTGAAGTTCAAAACAAGTGTTATTCATGGTCACATAGTAAGTTTCAAAGTCCAAACAGTCAGAAACATGCTTTTTTAAAACTTTTGGCAATTTTGACTGACAAAATTATTTTTAAGCACAAAACGCTCCCAAAAGCACCTTTTGTCATTTGTAGTTCAAAACAAGTGTTATTCATGGTCACATAGTAAGTTTCAAAGTCCAAACAGTCAGAAACATGCTTTTTTCAAACTTTTGGCAGTTTTGACTGACAAAATGACTTTAAAGCACAAAACGCTATCTAAAGCACGTTTTGTCATTTGAAGTTCAAAACAAGTGTTATTCATGGTCACATTGTAAGTTTCAAAGTCCAAACAGTCAGAAACATGCTTTTTTCAAACTTTTGGCAGTTTTGACTGACAAAATGACTTTAAAGCACAAAACGCTATCTAAAGCACGTTTTGTCATTTGAAGTTCAAAACAAGTGTTATTCATGGTCACATTGTAAGTTTCAAAGTCCAAACAGTCAGAAACATGCTTTTTTCAAACTTTTGGCAGTTTTGACTGACAAAATGACTTTAAAGCACAAAACGCTATCTAAAGCACGTTTTGTCATTTGAAGTTCAAAACAAGTGTTATTCATGGTCACATAGTAAGTTTCAAAGTCCAAACAGTCAGAAACATGCTTTTTTCACAGTTTTGGCACTTTTGACTGAAAAAATGATTTTTAAGCACAAAACGCTCCCAAAAGCACCTTTTGTCATTTGTAGTTCAAAACATGTGTTATTCATGGTCAAATTGTAAGTTTCAAAGTCCAAACTGTCAGAAACATGCTTTTTTCACAGTTTTGGCACTTTTGACTGACAAAGTGACTTTAAAGCACAAAACGCTCTCTAAAGCACGTTTTGTCATTTGAAGTTCAAAACAAGTGTTATTCATGGTCACATAGTAAGTTTCAAAGTCCAAACAGTCAGAAACATGCTTTTTTAAAACTTTTGGCACTTTTGACTGACAAAATTATTTTTAAGCACAAAACGCTCCCAAAAGCACCTTTTGTCATTTGTAGTTCAAAACAAGTGTTATTCATGGTCACATAGTAAGTTTCAAAGTCCAAACAGTCAGAAACATGCTTTTTTCAAACTTTTGGCACTTTTGACTGACAAAATGACTTTAAAGCACAAAACGCTATCTAAAGCACGTTTTGTCATTTGAAGTTCAAAACAAGTGTTATTCATGGTCACATAGTAAGTTTCAAAGTCCAAACAGTCAGAAACATGCTTTTTTAAAACTTTCGGCAGTTTTGACTGACAAAATGATTTTAAAGTACAATACGCTCCCAAAAGCACCTTTTGTCATTTGTAGTTCAAAACAAGTGTTATTCATGGTCACATAGTAAGTTTCAAAGTCCAAACAGTCAGAAACATGCTTTTTTCAAACTTTTGGCAGTTTTGACTGACAAAATGACTTTAAAGCACAAAACGCTATCTAAAGCACGTTTTGTCATTTGAAGTTCAAAACAAGTGTTATTCATGGTCACATAGTAAGTTTCAAAGTCCAAACAGTCAGAAACATGCTTTTTTCACAGTTTTGGCAGTTTTGACTGACAAAATGACTTTAAAGCACAAAACGCTATCTAAAGCACGTTTTGTCATTTGAAGTTCAAAACAAGTGTTATTCATGGTCACATAGTAAGTTTCAAAGTCCAAACAGTCAGAAACATGCTTTTTTCACAGTTTTGGCAGTTTTGACTGAAAAAAATGATTTTTAAGCACAAAACGCTCCCAAAAGCACCTTTTGTCATTTGTAGTTCAAAACAAGTGTTATTCATGGTCACATAGTAAGTTTCAAAGTCCAAACAGTCAGAAACATGCTTTTTTCAAACTTTTGGCAGTTTTGACTGACAAAATGACTTTAAAGCACAAAACGCTATCTAAAGCACGTTTTGTCATTTGAAGTTCAAAACAAGTGTTATTCATGGTCACATAGTAAGTTTCAAAGTCCAAACAGTCAGAAACATGCTTTTTTCACAGTTTTGGCAGTTTTGACTGACAAAATGACTTTAAAGCACAAAACGCTATCTAAAGCACGTTTTGTCATTTGAAGTTCAAAACAAGTGTTATTCATGGTCACATAGTAAGTTTCAAAGTCCAAACAGTCAGAAACATGCTTTTTTCACACTTTTGACTGAAAAAATGATTTTTAAGCACAAAACGCTCCCAAAAGCACTTTTTGTCATTTGTAGTTCAAAACATGTGTTATTCATGGTCAAATTGTAAGTTTCAAAGTCCAAACAGTCAGAAACATGCTTTTTTCACACTTTTGACTGAAAAAATGATTTTTAAGCACAAAACGCTCTCTAAAGCACGTTTTGTCATTTGTAGTTCAAAACAAGTGTTATTCATGGTCACATAGTAAGTTTCAAAGTCCAAACAGTCAGAAACATGCTTTTTTGACACTTTTGGCAGTTTTGACCGACAAAATAATTTTTAAGCACAAAACACTCCCAAAAGCACCTTTTGTCATTTGTAGTTCAAAACATGTGTTATTCATGGCCAAATTGTAAGTTTCAAAGTCCAAACAGTCAGAAACATGCTTTTTTCACAGTTTTGGCACTTTTGACTGACAAAGTGACTTTAAAGCACAAAACGCTCTCTAAAGCACGTTTTGTCATTTGAAGTTCAAAACAAGTGTTATTCATGGTCACATAGTAAGTTTCAAAGTCCAAACAGTCAGAAACATGCTTTTTTAAAACTTTTGGCAATTTTGACTGACAAAATTATTTTTAAGCACAAAACGCTCCCAAAAGCACCTTTTGTCATTTGTAGTTCAAAACAAGTGTTATTCATGGTCACATAGTAAGTTTCAAAGTCCAAACAGTCAGAAACATGCTTTTTTCAAACTTTTGGCAGTTTTGACTGACAAAATGACTTTAAAGCACAAAACGCTATCTAAAGCACGTTTTGTCATTTGAAGTTCAAAACAAGTGTTATTCATGGTCACATTGTAAGTTTCAAAGTCCAAACAGTCAGAAACATGCTTTTTTCAAACTTTTGGCAGTTTTGACTGACAAAATGACTTTAAAGCACAAAACGCTATCTAAAGCACGTTTTGTCATTTGAAGTTCAAAACAAGTGTTATTCATGGTCACATTGTAAGTTTCAAAGTCCAAACAGTCAGAAACATGCTTTTTTCAAACTTTTGGCAGTTTTGACTGACAAAATGACTTTAAAGCACAAAACGCTATCTAAAGCACGTTTTGTCATTTGAAGTTCAAAACAAGTGTTATTCATGGTCACATAGTAAGTTTCAAAGTCCAAACAGTCAGAAACATGCTTTTTTCACAGTTTTGGCACTTTTGACTGAAAAAATGATTTTTAAGCACAAAACGCTCCCAAAAGCACCTTTTGTCATTTGTAGTTCAAAACATGTGTTATTCATGGTCAAATTGTAAGTTTCAAAGTCCAAACTGTCAGAAACATGCTTTTTTCACAGTTTTGGCACTTTTGACTGACAAAGTGACTTTAAAGCACAAAACGCTCTCTAAAGCACGTTTTGTCATTTGAAGTTCAAAACAAGTGTTATTCATGGTCACATAGTAAGTTTCAAAGTCCAAACAGTCAGAAACATGCTTTTTTAAAACTTTTGGCACTTTTGACTGACAAAATTATTTTTAAGCACAAAACGCTCCCAAAAGCACCTTTTGTCATTTGTAGTTCAAAACAAGTGTTATTCATGGTCACATAGTAAGTTTCAAAGTCCAAACAGTCAGAAACATGCTTTTTTCAAACTTTTGGCAGTTTTGACTGACAAAATGACTTTAAAGCACAAAACGCTATCTAAAGCACGTTTTGTCATTTGAAGTTCAAAACAAGTGTTATTCATGGTCACATAGTAAGTTTCAAAGTCCAAACAGTCAGAAACATGCTTTTTTAAAACTTTCGGCAGTTTTGACTGACAAAATGATTTTAAAGTACAATACGCTCCCAAAAGCACCTTTTGTCATTTGTAGTTCAAAACAAGTGTTATTCATGGTCACATAGTAAGTTTCAAAGTCCAAACAGTCAGAAACATGCTTTTTTCAAACTTTTGGCAGTTTTGACTGACAAAATGACTTTAAAGCACAAAACGCTATCTAAAGCACGTTTTGTCATTTGAAGTTCAAAACAAGTGTTATTCATGGTCACATAGTAAGTTTCAAAGTCCAAACAGTCAGAAACATGCTTTTTTCACAGTTTTGGCAGTTTTGACTGACAAAATGACTTTAAAGCACAAAACGCTATCTAAAGCACGTTTTGTCATTTGAAGTTCAAAACAAGTGTTATTCATGGTCACATAGTAAGTTTCAAAGTCCAAACAGTCAGAAACATGCTTTTTTCACAGTTTTGGCAGTTTTGACTGAAAAAAATGATTTTTAAGCACAAAACGCTCCCAAAAGCACCTTTTGTCATTTGTAGTTCAAAACATGTGTTATTCATGGTCAAATTGTAAGTTTCAAAGTCCAAACAGTCAGAAACATGCTTTTTTCACAGTTTTGGCACTTTTGACTGACAAAGTGACTTTAAAGCACAAAACGCTCTCTAAAGCACGTTTTGTCATTTGTAGTTCAAAACAAGTGTTATTCATGGTCACATAGTAAGTTTCAAAGTCCAAACAGTCAGAAACATGCTTTTTTAAAACTTTTGGCACTTTTGACTGACAAAATTATTTTTAAGCACAAAACGCTCCCAAAAGCACCTTTTGTCATTTGTAGTTCAAAACAAGTGTTATTCATGGTCACATAGTAAGTTTCAAAGTCCAAACAGTCAGAAACATGCTTTTTTCAAACTTTTGGCAGTTTTGACTGACAAAATGACTTTAAAGCACAAAACGCTATCTAAAGCACGTTTTGTCATTTGAAGTTCAAAACAAGTGTTATTCATGGTCACATTGTAAGTTTCAAAGTCCAAACAGTCAGAAACATGCTTTTTTCACAGTTTTGGCAGTTTTGACTGACAAAATGACTTTAAAGCACAAAACGCTATCTAAAGCACGTTTTGTCATTTGAAGTTCAAAACAAGTGTTATTCATGGTCACATTGTAAGTTTCAAAGTCCAAACAGTCAGAAACATGCTTTTTTCAAACTTTTGGCAGTTTTGACTGACAAAATGACTTTAAAGCACAAAACGCTATCTAAAGCACGTTTTGTCATTTGAAGTTCAAAACAAGTGTTATTCATGGTCACATAGTAAGTTTCAAAGTCCAAACAGTCAGAAACATGCTTTTTTTAAAACTTTCGGCAGTTTTGACTGACAAAATGATTTTAAAGTACAAAACGCTCCCAAAAGCACCTTTTGTCATTTGTAGTTCAAAACAAGTGTTATTCATGGTCACATAGTAAGTTTCAAAGTCCAAACAGTCAGAAACATGCTTTTTTCAAACTTTTGGCAGTTTTGACTGACAAAATGACTTTAAAGCACAAAACGCTATCTAAAGCACGTTTTGTCATTTGAAGTTCAAAACAAGTGTTATTCATGGTCACATAGTAAGTTTCAAAGTCCAAACAGTCAGAAACATGCTTTTTTCACAGTTTTGGCACTTTTGACTGAAAAAATGATTTTTAAGCACAAAACGCTCCCAAAAGCACCTTTTGTCATTTGTAGTTCAAAACAAGTGTTATTCATGGTCACATAGTAAGTTTCAAAGTCCAAACAGTCAGAAACATGCTTTTTTCACAGTTTTGGCACTTTTGACTGACAAAGTGACTTTAAAGCACAAAACGCTCTCTAAAGCACGTTTTGTCATTTGAAGTTCAAAACAAGTGTTATTCATGGTCACATAGTAAGTTTCAAAGTCCAAACAGTCAGAAACATGCTTTTTTAAAACTTTTGGCACTTTTGACTGACAAAATTATTTTTAAGCACAAAACGCTCCCAAAAGCACCTTTTGTCATTTGTAGTTCAAAACAAGTGTTATTCATGGTCACATAGTAAGTTTCAAAGTCCAAACAGTCAGAAACATGCTTTTTTCAAACTTTTGGCAGTTTTGACTGACAAAATGACTTTAAAGCACAAAACGCTATCTAAAGCACGTTTTGTCATTTGAAGTTCAAAACAAGTGTTATTCATGGTCACATTGTAAGTTTCAAAGTCCAAACAGTCAGAAACATGCTTTTTTCAAACTTTTGGCAGTTTTGACTGACAAAATGACTTTAAAGCACAAAACGCTATCTAAAGCACGTTTTGTCATTTGAAGTTCAAAACAAGTGTTATTCATGGTCACATAGTAAGTTTCAAAGTCCAAACAGTCAGAAACATGCTTTTTTCACACTTTTGACTGAAAAAATGATTTTTAAGCACAAAACGCTCCCAAAAGCACCTTTTGTCATTTGTAGTTCAAAACATGTGTTATTCATGGTCAAATTGTAAGTTTCAAAGTCCAAACAGTCAGAAACATGCTTTTTTCACACTTTTGACTGAAAAAATGATTTTTAAGCACAAAACGCTCTCTAAAGCACGTTTTGTCATTTGTAGTTCAAAACAAGTGTTATTCATGGTCACATAGTAAGTTTCAAAGTCCAAACAGTCAGAAACATGCTTTTTTGACACTTTTGGCAGTTTTGACCGACAAAATAATTTTTAAGCACAAAACACTCCCAAAAGCACCTTTTGTCATTTGTAGTTCAAAACATGTGTTATTCATGGTCAAATTGTAAGTTTCAAAGTCCAAACAGTCAGAAACATGCTTTTTTCACAGTTTTGGCACTTTTGACTGACAAAGTGACTTTAAAGCACAAAACGCTCTCTAAAGCACGTTTTGTCATTTGAAGTTCAAAACAAGTGTTATTCATGGTCACATAGTAAGTTTCAAAGTCCAAACAGTCAGAAACATGCTTTTTTAAAACTTTTGGCACTTTTGACTGACAAAATTATTTTTAAGCACAAAACGCTCCCAAAAGCACCTTTTGTCATTTGTAGTTCAAAACAAGTGTTATTCATGGTCACATAGTAAGTTTCAAAGTCCAAACAGTCAGAAACATGCTTTTTTCTAACTTTTGGCAGTTTTGACTGACAAAATGACTTTAAAGCACAAAACGCTATCTAAAGCACGTTTTGTCATTTGAAGTTCAAACAAGTGTTATTCATGGTCACATTGTAAGTTTCAAAGTCCAAACAGTCAGAAACATGCTTTTTTCAAACTTTTGGCAGTTTTGACTGACAAAATGACTTTAAAGCACAAAACGCTATCTAAAGCACGTTTTGTCATTTGAAGTTCAAAACAAGTGTTATTCATGGTCACATTGTAAGTTTCAAAGTCCAAACAGTCAGAAACATGCTTTTTTCAAACTTTTGGCAGTTTTGACTGACAAAATGACTTTAAAGCACAAAACGCTATCTAAAGCACGTTTTGTCATTTGAAGTTCAAAACAAGTGTTATTCATGGTCACATAGTAAGTTTCAAAGTCCAAACAGTCAGAAACATGCTTTTTTCACAGTTTTGGCACTTTTGACTGAAAAAATTATTTTTAAGCACAAAACGCTCCCAAAAGCACCTTTTGTCATTTGTAGTTCAAAACATGTGTTATTCATGGTCAAATTGTAAGTTTCAAAGTCCAAACTGTCAGAAACATGCTTTTTTCACAGTTTTGGCACTTTTGACTGACAAAGTGACTTTAAAGCACAAAACGCTCTCTAAAGCACGTTTTGTCATTTGAAGTTCAAAACAAGTGTTATTCATGGTCACATAGTAAGTTTCAAAGTCCAAACAGTCAGAAACATGCTTTTTTAAAACTTTTGGCACTTTTGACTGACAAAATTATTTTTAAGCACAAAACGCTCCCAAAAGCACCTTTTGTCATTTGTAGTTCAAAACAAGTGTTATTCATGGTCACATAGTAAGTTTCAAAGTCCAAACAGTCAGAAACATGCTTTTTTCAAACTTTTGGCAGTTTTGACTGACAAAATGACTTTAAAGCACAAAACGCTATCTAAAGCACGTTTTGTCATTTGAAGTTCAAAACAAGTGTTATTCATGGTCACATTGTAAGTTTCAAAGTCCAAACAGTCAGAAACATGCTTTTTTCAAACTTTTGGCAGTTTTGACTGACAAAATGACTTTAAAGCACAAAACGCTATCTAAAGCACGTTTTGTCATTTGAAGTTCAAAACAAGTGTTATTCATGGTCACATAGTAAGTTTCAAAGTCCAAACAGTCAGAAACATGCTTTTTTCACAGTTTTGGCAGTTTTGACTGAAAAAATGATTTTTAAGCACAAAACGCTCCCAAAAGCACCTTTTGTCATTTGTAGTTCAAAACATGTGTTATTCATGGTCAAATTGTAAGTTTCAAAGTCCAAACAGTCAGAAACATGCTTTTTTCACAGTTTTGGCACTTTTGACTGACAAAGTGACTTTAAAGCACAAAACGCTCTCTAAAGCACGTTTTGTCATTTGAAGTTCAAAACAAGTGTTATTCATGGTCACATAGTAAGTTTCAAAGTCCAAACAGTCAGAAACATGCTTTTTTAAAACTTTTGGCACTTTTGACTGACAAAATTATTTTTAAGCACAAAACGCTCCCAAAAGCACCTTTTGTCATTTGTAGTTCAAAACAAGTGTTATTCATGGTCACATAGTAAGTTTCAAAGTCCAAACAGTCAGAAACATGCTTTTTTCAAACTTTTGGCAGTTTTGACTGACAAAATGACTTTAAAGCACAAAACGCTATCTAAAGCACGTTTTGTCATTTGAAGTTCAAAACAAGTGTTATTCATGGTCACATTGTAAGTTTCAAAGTCCAAACAGTCAGAAACATGCTTTTTTCAAACTTTTGGCAGTTTTGACTGACAAAATGACTTTAAAGCACAAAACGCTATCTAAAGCACGTTTTGTCATTTGAAGTTCAAAACAAGTGTTATTCATGGTCACATTGTAAGTTTCAAAGTCCAAACAGTCAGAAACATGCTTTTTTCAAACTTTTGGCAGTTTTGACTGACAAAATGACTTTAAAGCACAAAACGCTATCTAAAGCACGTTTTGTCATTTGAAGTTCAAAACAAGTGTTATTCATCGTCACATTGTAAGTTTCAAAGTCCAAACAGTCAGAAACATGCTTTTTTCAAACTTTTGGCACTTTTGACTGACAAAATGACTTTAAAGCACAAAACGCTATCTAAAGCACGTTTTGTCATTTGAAGTTCAAAACAAGTGTTATTCATGGTCACATAGTAAGTTTCAAAGTCCAAACAGTCAGAAACATGCTTTTTTCACAGTTTTGGCAGTTTTGACTGAAAAAATGATTTTTAAGCACAAAACGCTCCCAAAAGCACCTTTTGTCATTTGTAGTTCAAAACATGTGTTATTCATGGTCAAATTGTAAGTTTCAAAGTCCAAACAGTCAGAAACATGCTTTTTTCACAGTTTTGGCACTTTTGACTGACAAAATGACTTTAAAGCACAAAACGCTATCTAAAGCACGTTTTGTCATTTGAAGTTCAAAACAAGTGTTATTCATCGTCACATTGTAAGTTTCAAAGTCCAAACAGTCAGAAACATGCTTTTTTCAAACTTTTGGCACTTTTGACTGACAAAATGACTTTAAAGCACAAAACGCTATCTAAAGCACGTTTTGTCATTTGAAGTTCAAAACAAGTGTTATTCATGGTCACATAGTAAGTTTCAAAGTCCAAACAGTCAGAAACATGCTTTTTTCACACTTTTGGCACTTTTGACTGACAAAATGACTTTAAAGCACAAAACGCTCTCTAAAGCACGTTTTGTCATTTGAAGTTCAAAACAAGTGTTATTCATGGTCACATAGTAAGTTTCAAAGTCCAGTCAGAAACATGCTTTTTTCACACTTTTGACTGACAAAATTATTTTTAAGCCTAAAACGCTCCCAAAAGCACCTTTTGTCATTTGTAGTTCAAAACAAGTGTTATTCATGGTCACATAGTAAGTTTCAAAGTCCAGTCAGAAACATGCTTTTTCACACTTTTGACTGAAAAATTATTTTTAAGCACAAAACGCTCCCAAAAGCACCTTTTGTCATTTGTAGTTCAAAACAAGTGTTATTCATGGTCACATAGTAAGTTTCAAACTCCAAACAGTCAGAAACATGCTTTTTTCAAACTTTTGGCAGTTTTGACTGACAAAATGACTTTAAAGCACAAAACGCTATCTAAAGAACGTTTTGTCATTTGAAGTTCAAAACAAGTGTTATTCATGGTCACATAGTAAGTTTCAAAGTCCAAACAGTCAGAAACATGCTTTTTTCACACTTTTGACTGAAAAAATTATTTTTAAGCACAAAACGCTCCCAAAAGCACCTTTTGTCATTTGTAGTTCAAAACATGTGTTATTCATGGTCACATTGTAAGTTTCAAAGTCCAAACAGTCAGAAACATGCTTTTTTCACAGTTTTGGGAGTTTTGACTGACAAAATGTTTTTGAAGCACAAAACACTCCCAAAAGCACCTTTTGTCATTTGTAGTTCAAAACATGTGTTATTCATGGTCACATAGTAAGTTTCAAAGTCCAAACAGTCAGAAACATGCTTTTTTCACAGTTTTGGCACTTTTGACTGACATAATTATTTTTAAGCACAAAACGCTCCCAAAAGCACCTTTTGTCATTTGTAGTTCAAAACAAGTGTTATTCATGGTCACATAGTAAGTTTCAAAGTCCAAACAGTCAGAAACATGTTTTTTTCACACTTTTGGCAGTTTTGACTGACAAAATGACTTTAAAGCACAAAACGCTCTCTAAAGCACCTTTTGTCAGTTGTACTTCAAAACAAGTGTTATTCATGGTCACATTGTAAGTTTCAAAGTCCAAACAGTCAGAAACATGCTTTTTTCACACTTTTGGCACTTTTGACTGAAAAACAACGATTTTTAAGCACAAAACGCTCCCAAAAGCACGTTTTGTCATTTGTAGTTCAAAACAAGTGTTATTCATGGTCATATTGTAAGTTTCAAAGTCCAAACAGTCAGAAACATGCTTTTTTCACACTTTTGGCACTTTTGACTGAAAAACAATGATTTTTAAGCAAAAAACGCTCCCAAAAGCACGTTTTGTCATTTGTAGTTCAAAACAAGTGTTATTCATGGTCACATAGTAAGTTTCAAAGTCCAAACAGTCAGAAACATGCTTTTTTCACACTTTTGGGACTTTTGACTGACAAAATGATTTTTAAGCACAAAACGCTCCCAAAAGCATGTTTTCTCATTGAGAGTTCAAAACATGTGTTATTCATGGTCACATTGTAAGTTTCAAAGTCCAAACAGTCAGAAACATGCTTTTTTCACACTTTTGGCACTTTTGACTGACAAAATGATTTTTAAGCACAAAACGCTCCCAAAAGTATGTTTTGTCATTGAGAGTTCAAAACATTTGTTATTCATGGTCACATTGTAAGTTTCAAAGTCCAAATAGTCAGAAACATGCTTTTTTTCACACTTTTGGCAGTTTTGACTGAATAACAATGATTTTTAAGCACAAAACGCTCCCAAAAGCACCTTTTGTCTTTTGTAGTTCAAAACAAGTGTTATTCATGGTCACATTGTAAGTTTCAAAGTCCAAACAGTCAGAAACATGCTTTTTTCACACTTTTGGCACTTTTGACTGACAAAATGACTTTAAAGCACAAAATGCTCTCTAACGCACCTTTTGTAATTTGTAGTTCAAAACAAGTGTTTTTCATGGTCACATTTTAAGTTTCAAAGTCCAAACAGTCAGAAACATGCTTTTTTCACACGTTTGGCACTTTTGACTGAAAAAATGATTTTGAAGCACAAAACGCTCCCAAAAGCACCTTTTGTCATTTGTAGTTCAAAACAAGTGTTATTCATGGTCACATTGTAAGTTTCAAAGTCCAAACAGTCAGAAACATGCTTTTTTCACACTTTTGGGACTTTTGACTGACAAAATGATTTTTAAGCACAAAACGCTCCCAAAAGCATGTTTTGTGATTGAGAGTTCAAAACATGTGTTATTCATGGTCACATTGTAAGTTTCAAAGTCCAAACAGTCAGAAACATGCTTATTTCACACTTTTGGCACTTTTGACTGACAAAATGATTTTTAAGCACAAAACGCTCCCAAAAGCAGGTTTTGTCATTGAGAGTTCAAAACATGTGTTATTCATGGTCACATTGTAAGTTTCAAAGTCCAAAAAGTCAGAAACATGCTTATTTCACACTTTTGGCACTTTTGACTGACAAAATGATTTTGAAGCAAAAATCTCTCTCTAAAGCACGTTTTGTCATTTGTACTTCAAAATATGTGTTATTCATGGTCACATTTTAAGTTTCAAAGTCCAAACAGTCAGAAACATGCTTTTTTCACACTTTTGGCACTTTCTACTGACAAAATTAATTTTAAGCACAAAACGCTCCTAAAATCATGTTTTGTCATTGAGAGTTCAAAACATGTGTTATTCATGGTCACATTGTAAGTTTCAAAGTCCAAACAGTCAGAAACATGCTTTTTTCACACTTTTGGCACTTTTGACTGACAAAATGATTTTGAAGCACAAAAAGCTCTCTAAAGCACGTTTTGTCATTTGAAGTTCAAAACAAGTGTTATTCATGGTCACATTGTAAGTTTCAAAGTCCAAACAGTCACAAACATGCTTTTTTCACACTTTTGAAACTTTTGACTGACAAAATGATTTGGAAGCACAAAACGCTCTCTAAATCACGTTTTGTCATTTGAAGTTCAAAACAAGTGTTATTCATGGTCACATTGTAAGTTTCAAAGTCCAAACAGTCAGAAACATGCTTTTTTCACACTTTTGACTGACAAAATGATTTTGAAGCAAAAATCGCTCTCTAAAGCACGTTTTGTCATTTGTACTTCAGAACATGTGTTATTCATGGTCACATTGTAAGTTTCAAAGTCCAAACAGTCAGAAACATGCTTTTTTCAAACTTTTGGCACTTTTGACTGACAAAATGACTTTAAAGCCTAAAACGCTCTCTAAAGCACGTTTTGTCATTTGAAGTTCAAAACAAGTGTTATTCATGGTCACATTGTACGTTTCAAAGTCCAAACAGTCAGAAACATTCTTTTTTCACACTTTTGAATAAAAAAATGACTTTAAAGCACAAAACGCTCCCAAAAGCACCTTTTGTCATTTGTATTTCAAAACAAGTGTTATTCATGGTCACATTGTAAGTTTCAAAGTCCAAACAGTCAAAAACATGCTTTTTTCACACTTTTGGCACTTTTGACTGACAAAATGATTTTTAAGCACAAAACGCTCCCAAAAGCATGTTTTGTCATTGAGAGTTCAAAACATGTGTTATTCATGGTCACATTGTAAGTTTCAAAGTCCAAAAAGTCAGAAACATGCTTATTTCACACTTTTGGCACTTTTGACTGACAAAATGATTTTGAAGCAAAAATCTCTAGCTAAAGCACGTTTTGTCATTTGTACTTCAAAATATGTGTTATTCATGGTCACATTGTAAGTTTCAAAGTACAAACAGTCAGAAACATGCTTTTTTCACACTTTTGGCACTTTCTACTGACAAAATTAATTTTAAGCACAAAACGCTCCCAAAATCATGTTTTGTCATTTGTAGTTCAAAACATGTGTTATTTATGGTCACATTGTAAGTTTCAAAGTCCAAAAAGTCAGAAACATGCTTATTACACACTTTTGGCACTTTTGACTGACAAAATGATTTTGAAGCACAAAAAGCTCTCTAAAGCACGTTTTGTCATTTGAATTTCAAAACAAGTGTTATTCATGGTCACATTGTAAGTTTCAAAGTCCAAACAGTCAGAAACATGCTTTTTTCACACTTTTGAAACTTTTGACTGACAAAATGATTTGGAAGCACAAAACGCTCTCTAAAGCACGTTTTGTCATTTGAAGTTCAAAACAAGTGTTATTCATGGTCACATTGTAAGTTTCAAAGTCCAAACAGTCAGAAACATGCTTTTTTCACACGTTTGGCACTTTTGACTGAAAAAATGATTTTGAAGCACAAAACGCTCCCAAAAGCACCTTTTGTCATTTGTAGTTCAAAACAAGTATTATTCATGGTCACATTGTAAGTTTCAAAGTCCAAACAGTCAGAAACATGCTTTTTTCACACTTTTGGGACTTTTGACTGACAAAATGATTTTTAAGCACAAAACGCTCCCAAAAGCATGTTTTCTCATTGAGAGTTCAAAACATGTGTTATTCATGGTCACATTAAAAGTTTCAAAGTCCAAATAGTAAGAAACATGCTTTTTTCACACTTTTGGCACTTTTGACTGACAAAATGATTTTTAAGCACAAAACGCTGCCAAAAGTATGTTTTGTCATTGAGAGTTCAAAACATGTGTTATTCATGGTCACATTGTAAGTTTCAAAGTCCAAATAGTCAGAAACATGCTTTTTTTCACACTTTTGGCACTTTTGACTGAAAAACAATGATTTTTAAGCACAAAACGCTCCCAAAAGCATGATTTGTCATTGAGAGTTCAAAACATGTGTTATTCATGGTCACATTGTAAGTTTCAAAGTCCAAACAGTCAGAAACATGCTTTTTTCACACCTTTGGCACTTTTGACTGACAAAATGACTTTAAAGGACAAAATGCTCTCTAAAGCACCTTTTGTCATTTGTAGTTCAAAACAAGTGTTATTCATGGTCACATAGTAAGTTTCAAAGTCCAAACAGTCAGAAACATGCTTTTTTCAAACTTTTGGCACTTTTGACTGACAAAATGACTTTAAAGCACAAAACACTCTCTAAAGCACGTTTTGTCATTTGTAGTTCAAAACAAGTGTAATTCATGGTCACATAGTAAGTTTCAAAGTCCAAACAGTCAGAAACATTCTTTTTTCACACTTTTGAATAAAAAAATGACTTTAAAGCACAAAACGCTCCCAAAAGCACCTTTTGTCATTTGTATTTCAAAACAAGTGTTATTCATGGTCACATTGTAAGTTTCAAAGTCCAAACAGTCAGAAACATGCTTTTTTCACACTTTTGGCACTTTTGACTGACAAAATGATTTTTAATCACAAAACGCTCCCAAAAGCATGTTTTGTCATTTGAGAGTTCAAAACATGTGTTATTCATGGTCACATTGTAAGTTTCAAAGTCCAAAAAGTCAGAAACATGCTTATTTCACACTTTTGGCACTTTTGATTGACAAAATGATTTTAAAGCAAAAATCTCTAGCTAAAGCACGTTTTGTCATTTGTACTTCAAAATATGTGTTATTCATGGTCACATTGTAAGTTTCAAAGTCCAAACAGTCAGAAACATGCTTTTTTCACACTTTTGGCACTTTTGACTGACAAAATGACTTTAAAGCACAAAATGCTCTCTAACGCACCTTTTGTAATTTGTAGTTCAAAACAAGTGTTTTTCACGGTCACATTGTAAGTTTCAAAGTCCAAACAGTCAGAAACATGCTTTTTTCACACTTTTGGCACTTTTGACTGACAAAATGATTTTGAAGCACAAAACGCTCCCAAAAGCACCTTTTGTCATTTGTAGTTCAAAACAAGTGTTATTCATGGTCACATTGTAAGTTTCAAAGTCCAAACAGTCAGAAACATGCTTTTTTCACACGTTTGGCACTTTTGACTGAAAAAATGATTTTGAAGCACAAAACGCTCCTAAAAGCACCTTTTGTCATTTGTAGTTCAAAACAAGTGTTATTCATGTTCACATTGTAAGTTTCAAAGTCCAAACAGTCAGAAACATGCTTTTTTCACACTTTTGGGACTTTTGACTGACAAAATGATTTTTAAGCACAAAACGCTCCCAAAGGCATGTTTTGTCATTGAGAGTTCAAAACATGTGTTATTCATGGTCACATTGTAAGTTTCAAAGTCCAAACAGTCAGAAACATGCTTTTTTCACACTTTTGGCACTTTTGATTGACAAAATGATTTTTAAGCACAAAACGCTCCCAAAAGTATGTTTTGTCATTGAGAGTTCAAAACATGTGTTATTCATGGTCACATTGTAAGTTTCAAAGTCCAAAAAGTCAGAAACATGCTTATTTCACACTTTTGGCACTTTTGACTGACAAAATGATTTTGAAGCAAAAATCGCTCTCTAAAGCACGTTTTGTCATTTGTACTTCAAAATATGTGTTATTCATGGTCAGATTTTAAGTTTCAAAGTCCAAACAGTGAGAAACATGCTTTTTTCACACTTTTGACTGACAAAATGATTTTAAAGCAAAAATCGCTCTCTAAAGCACGTTTTTTCATTTGTACTTCAGAACATGTGTTATTCATGGTCACATTGTAAGTTTCAAATTCCAAACAGTCAGAAACATGCTTTTTTTCACACTTTTGGCACTGTTGACTGAAAAACAATTATTTTTAAGCACAAAACGCTCCCAAAAGCACCTTTTGTCTTTTGTAGTTCAAAACAAGTGTTATTCATGGTCACATTGTAAGTTTCAAAGTCCAAACAGTCAGAAACATGCTTTTTTCACACTTTTGGCACTTTTGACTGACAAAATGACTTTAAAGCACAAAATGCTCTCTAAAGCACGTTTTGTCATTTGTACTTCAAAATATGTGTTATTCATGGTCACATTGTAAGTTTCAAAGTCCAAACAGTCAGAAACATGCTTTTTTCACACTTTTGGCACTTTCTACTGACAAAATTAATTTTAAGCACAAAACGCTCCCAAAATCATGTTTTGTCATTGAGAGTTCAAAACATGTCTTATTCATGGTCACATTGTAAGTTTCAAAGTCCAAGAAGTCAGAAACATGCTTATTACACACTTTTGGCACTTTTGACATACAAAATGATTTTGAAGCAAAAATCGCTCTCTAAAGCACGTTTTGTCATTTGTACTTCAGAACATGTGTTATTCATGGTCACATTGTAAGTTTCAAAGTCCAAACAGTCAGAAACATGCTTTCTTCACACCTTTGGCACTTTTGACTGACAAAATGACTTTAAAGGACAAAATGCTCTCTAAAGCACCTTTTGTCATTTGTAGTTCAAAACAAGTGTTATTCATGGTCACATTGTACGTTTCAAAGTCCAAACAGTCAGAAACATTCTTTTTTCACACTTTTGAATAAAAAAATGACTTTAAAGCACAAAACGCTCTCTAAAGCACGTTTTGTCATTTGTAGTTCAAAACAAGTGTTATTCATGGTCACATAGTAAGTTTCAAAGTCCAAACAGTCAGAAACATGCTTTTTTCACACTTTTGGCACTTTCTACTGACAAAATTAATTTTAAGCACAAAACGCTCCCAAAATCATGTTTTGTCATTGAGAGTTCAAAACATGTGTTATTCATGGTCACATTGTAAGTTTCAAAGTCCAAAAAGTCAGAAACATGCTTATTACACACTTTTGGCACTTTTGACATACAAAATGATTTTGAAGCACAAAAAGCTCTCTAAAGCACGTTTTGTCATTTGAATTTCAAAACAAGTGTTATTCATGGTCACATTGTAAGTTTCAAAGTCCAAACAGTCAGAGACATGCTTTTTTCACACTTTTGAAACTTTTGACTGACAAAATGATTTGGAAGCACAAAACGCTCTCTAAATCACGTTTTGTCATTTGAAGTTCAAAACAAGTGTTATTCATGGTCACATTGTAAGTTTCAAAGTCCAAACAGTCAGAAACATGCTTTTTTCACACTTTTGACTGACAAAATGATTTTGAAGCAAAAATCGCTCTCTAAAGCACGTTTTGTCATTTGAACTTCAGAACATGTGTTATTCATGGTCACATTGTAAGTTTCAAAGTCCAAACAGTCAGAAACATGCTTTTTTCACACCTTTGGCACTTTTGACTGACAAAATGACTTTAAAGGACAAAATGCTCTCTAAAGCACCTTTTGTCATTTGTAGTTCAAAACAAGTGTTATTCATGGTCACATTGTACGTTTCAAAGTCCAAACAGTCAGAAACATTCTTTTTTCACACTTTTGAATAAAAAAATGACTTTAAAGCACAAAACGCTCTCTAAAGCACGTTTTGTCATTTGTAGTTCAAAACAAGTGTCACTCATGGTCACATTGTAAGTTTCAAAGTCCAAATAGTCAGAAACATGCTTTTTTTCACACTTTTGGCACTTTTGACTGAAAAACAATTATTTTTAAGCACAAAACGCTCCCAAAAGCACCTTTTGTCTTTTGTAGTTCAAAACAAGTGTTATTCATGGTCACATTGTAAGTTTCAAAGTCCAAACAGTCAGAAACATGCTTTTTTCACACTTTTGGCAGTTTTGACTGACAAAATTATTTTAAAGCACAAAATGCTCTCTAACGCACCTTTTGTCATTTGTAGTTCAAAACAAGTGTTTTTCATGGTCACATTGTAAGTTTCAAAGTCACAACAGTCAGAAACATGCTTTTTTCACACTTTTGGCACTTTTGACTGAAAAAATGATTTTGAAGCACAAAACGCTCCCAAAAGCACCTTTTGTCATTTTTTAGTTCAAAACAAGTGTTATTCATGGTCACATAGTAAGTTTCAAAGTCCAAACAGTCAGAAACATGCTTTTTTCACACTTTTGGCACTTTTGACTGACAAAATGATTTTTAAGCACAAAACGCTCCCAAAAGTATGTTTTGTCATTGAGAGTTCAAAACATGTGTTATTCATGGTCACATAGTAAGTTTCAAAGTCCAAAAAGTCAGAAACATGCTTATTTCACACTTTTGGCACTTTTGACTGACAAAATGATTTTGAAGCAAAAATCGCTCTCTAAAGCACGTTTTGTCATTTGTACTTCAAAATATGTGTTATTCATGGTCAGATTTTAAGTTTCAAAGTCCAAACAGTGACAAACATGCTTTTTTCAGACTTTTGACTGACAAAATGATTTTGAAGCAAAAATCGCTCTCTAAAGCACGTTTTGTCATTTGTACTTCAGAACATGTGTTATTCATGGTCACATTGTAAGTTTCAAAGTCCAAACAGTCAGAAACATGCTTTTTTTCACACTTTTGGTAATTTTGACTGAAAAACAATGATTTTTAAGCACAAAACGCTCCCAAAAGCACCTTTTGTCTTTTGTAGTTCAAAACAAGTGTTTTTCATGGTCACATTGTAAGTTTCAAAGTCCAAACAGTCAGAAACATGCTTTTTTCACACTTTTGGCACTTTTGACTGAAAAAATGATTTTGAAGCACAAAACGCTCCCAAAAGCACCTTTTGTCATTTGTAGTTCAAAACAAGTGTTATTCATGGTCACATTGTAAGTTTCAAAGTCCAAACAGTCAGAAACATGCTTTTTTCACACGTTTGGCACTTTTGACTGAAAAAATGATTTTGAAGCACAAAACGCTCCCAAAAGCATGTTTTGTCATTGAGAGTTCAAAACATGTGTTATTCATGGTCACATTGTAAGTTTCAAAGTCCAAACAGTCAGAAACATGCTTTTTTCACACTTTTGGCACTTTTGACTGAAAAAATGATTTTGAAGCACAAAACGCTCCCAAAAGCACCTTTTGTCATTTTTTAGTTCAAAACAAGTGTTATTCATGGTCACATAGTAAGTTTCAAAGTCCAAACAGTCAGAAACATGCTTTTTTCACACTTTTGGCACTTTTGACTGACAAAATGATTTTTAAGCACAAAACGCTCCCAAAAGTATGTTTTGTCATTGAGAGTTCAAAACATGTGTTATTCATGGTCACATAGTAAGTTTCAAAGTCCAAAAAGTCAGAAACATGCTTATTTCACACTTTTGGCACTTTTGACTGACAAAATGATTTTGAAGCAAAAATCGCTCTCTAAAGCACGTTTTGTCATTTGTACTTCAAAATATGTGTTATTCATGGTCAGATTTTAAGTTTCAAAGTCCAAACAGTGACAAACATGCTTTTTTCAGACTTTTGACTGACAAAATGATTTTGAAGCAAAAATAGCTCTCTAAAGCACGTTTTGTCATTTGTACTTCAGAACATGTGTTATTCATGGTCACATTGTAAGTTTCAAAGTCCAAACAGTCAGAAACATGCTTTTTTCACACCTTTGGCACTTTTGACTGACAAAATGACTTTAAAGGACAAAATGCTCTCTAAAGCACCTTTTGTCATTTGTAGTTCAAAACAAGTGTTATTCATGGTCACATTGTACGTTTCAAAGTCCAAACAGTCAGAAACATTCTTTTTTCACACTTTTGAATAAAAAAATGACTTTAAAGCACAAAACGCTCTCTAAAGCACGTTTTGTCATTTGTAGTTCAAAACAAGTGTCATTCATGGTCACATTGTAAGTTTCAAAGTCCAAATAGTCAGAAACATGCTTTTTTTCACACTTTTGGCACCTTTGACTGAAAAACAATTATTTTTAAGCACAAAACGCTCCCAAAAGCACCTTTTGTCTTTTGTAGTTCAAAACAAGTGTTATTCATGGTCACATTGTAAGTTTCAAAGTCCAAACAGTCAGAAACATGCTTTTTTCACACTTTTGGCACTTTTGACTGACAAAATGATTTTTAAGCACAAAATGCTCTCTAACGCACCTTTTGTCATTTGTAGTTCAAAACAAGTGTTTTTCATGGTCACATTGTAAGTTTCAAAGTCACAACAGTCAGAAACATGCTTTTTTCACACTTTTGGCACTTTTGACTGAAAAAATGATTTTGAAGCACAAAACGCTCCCAAAAGCACCTTTTGTCATTTTTTAGTTCAAAACAAGTGTTATTCATGGTCACATAGTAAGTTTCAAAGTCCAAACAGTCAGAAACATGCTTTTTTCACACTTTTGGCACTTTTGACTGACAAAATGATTTTTAAGCACAAAACGCTCCCAAAAGTATGTTTTGTCATTGAGAGTTCAAAACATGTGTTATTCATGGTCACATAGTAAGTTTCAAAGTCCAAAAAGTCAGAAACATGCTTATTTCACACTTTTGGCACTTTTGACTGACAAAATGATTTTGAAGCAAAAATCGCTCTCTAAAGCACGTTTTGTCATTTGTACTTCAAAATATGTGTTATTCATGGTCAGATTTTAAGTTTCAAAGTCCAAACAGTGACAAACATGCTTTTTTCAGACTTTTGACTGACAAAATGATTTTGAAGCAAAAATCGCTCTCTAAAGCACGTTTTGTCATTTGTACTTCAGAACATGTGTTATTCATGGTCACATTGTAAGTTTCAAAGTCCAAACAGTCAGAAACATGCTTTTTTTCACACTTTTGGTAATTTTGACTGAAAAACAATGATTTTTAAGCACAAAACGCTCCCAAAAGCACCTTTTGTCTTTTGTAGTTCAAAACAAGTGTTTTTCATGGTCACATTGTAAGTTTCAAAGTCCAAACAGTCAGAAACATGCTTTTTTCACACTTTTGGCACTTTTGACTGAAAAAATGATTTTGAAGCACAAAACGCTCCCAAAAGCACCTTTTGTCATTTGTAGTTCAAAACAAGTGTTATTCATGGTCACATTGTAAGTTTCAAAGTCCAAACAGTCAGAAACATGCTTTTTTCACACGTTTGGCACTTTTGACTGAAAAAATGATTTTGAAGCACAAAACGCTCCCAAAAGCATGTTTTGTCATTGAGAGTTCAAAACATGTGTTATTCATGGTCACATTGTAAGTTTCAAAGTCCAGTCAGAAACATGCTTTTTTCACACTTTTGGCACTTTTGACTGACAAAATGATTTTTAAGCACAAAACGCTCCCAAAAGTATGTTTTGTCATTGAGAGTTCAAAACATGTGTTATTCATGGTCACATTGTAAGTTTCAAAGTCCAAAAAGTCAGAAACATGCTTATTTCACACTTTTGGCACTTTTGACTGACAAAATGATTTTGAAGCAAAAATATCTCTCTAAAGCACGTTTTGTCATTTGTACTTCAAAATATGTGTTATTCATGGTCAGATTTTAAGTTTCAAAGTCCAAAAAGTCAGGAACATGCTTATTTCACACTTTTGGCACTTTTGACTGACAAAATGATTTTGAAGCAAAAATATCTCTCTAAAGCACGTTTTGTCATTTGTACTTCAAAATATGTGTTATTCATGGTCAGATTTTAAGTTTCAAAGTCCAAACAGTGAGAAACATGCTTTTTTCAGACTTTTGACTGACAAAATGATTTTGAAGCAAAAATCGCTCTCTAAAGCACGTTTTGTCATTTGTACTTCAGAACATGTGTTATTCATGGTCACATTGTAAGTTTCAAAGTCCAAACAGTCAGAAACATGCTTTTTTTCACACTTTTGGCACTTTTGACTGAAAAACAATGATTTTTAAGCACAAAACGCTCCCAAAAGCACCTTTTGTCTTTTGTAGTTCAAAACAAGTGTTTTCCATGGTCACATTGTAAGTTTCAAAGTCCAAACAGTCAGAAACATGCTTTTTTCACACTTTTGGCACTTTTGACTGAAAAAATGATTTTGAAGCACAAAACGCTCCCAAAAGCACCTTTTGTCATTTGTAGTTCAAAACAAGTGTTATTCATGGTCACATTGTAAGTTTCAAAGTCCAAACAGTCAGAAACATGCTTTTTTCACACGTTTGGCACTTTTGACTGAAAAAATGATTTTGAAGCACAAAACGCTCCCAAAAGCATGTTTTGTCATTGAGAGTTCAAAACATGTGTTATTCATGGTCACATTGTAAGTTTCAAAGTCCAAACAGTCAGAAACATGCTTTTTTCACACTTTTGGCACTTTTGACTGAAAAAATGATTTTGAAGCACAAAACGCTCCCAAAAGTATGTTTTGTCATTGACAGTTCAAAACATGTGTTATTCATGGTCACATTGTAAGTTTCAAAGTCCAAACAGTCAGAAACATGCTTTTTTTTCACACTTTTGGTAATTTTGACTGAAAAACAATGATTTTTAAGCACAAAACGCTCCCAAAATCACCTTTTGTCTTTTGTAGTTCAAAACAAGTGTTTTTCATGGTCACATTGTAAGTTTCAAAGTCCAAACAGTCAGAAACATGCTTTTTTCACACGTTTGGCACTTTTGACTGAAAAAATGATTTTGAAGCACAAAACGCTCCCAAAAGCATGTTTTGTCATTTGTAGTTCAAAACATGTGTTATTCATGGTCACATTGTAAGTTTCAAAGTCCAAACAGTCAGAAACATGCTTTTTTAAAACTTTTGGCACTTTTGACTGACAAAATGATTTTTAAGCACAAAACGCTCCCAAAAGTATGTTTTGTCATTGAGAGTTCAAAACATGTGTTATTCATGGTCACATTGTAAGTTTCAAAGTCCAAAAAGTCAGAAAAATGCTTATTTCACACTTTTGGCACTTTTGACTGACAACATGATTTTGAAGCAAAAATCGCTCCCAAAAGCATGTTTTGTCATTGAGAGTTCAAAACATGTGTTATTCATGGTCACATTGTAAGTTTCAAAGTCCAAAAAGTCAGGAACATGCTTATTTCACACTTTTGGCACTTTTGACTGACAAAATGATTTTGAAGCAAAAATCTCTCTCTAAAGCACGTTTTGTCATTTGTACTTCAAAGTGAGCGACCTTGGGAGCATTTCGGTAAGACAACTCAGGCAGGCTTTACTTAGGCCACTCCCCTAGGGCGGGTCAGTTAATCAACTCACTTGTGCAGCATCCTATTTAAGTCCAGGTGTGTAAGTTGTTCATCCTTCTTTACTGCAGCACTGCGTTCTTTGCCGGTTCGCCATGCTCGCTTTTCTTCTTCTCCTTCCGCGTCATGATGTTCTACCCACGTTCTTTCGAGTGTGGGTCCCCCTTCTCACAGGGGCCGTCCGTCTCCCCGCGTCTGCCCCTCTTTTCGGCTAACAGCTGTCCCGGCTCCCAGCGCATCTTCGGAGCCGCGGTCCTCGCGTATTCCAGCGCGTGTCTGTGGAGAAGCGTCCTGGAACATTTCGGTTGTCTGTGGCGATCGATCGGGAGATGTATCGGTCTTATCGAGTGTCGTGATCGCGGGATGGTTGGTGAGCGGCGTTGCTACTATCTCTCTCGCTTCTGTGCAGTGTTTTCTTCCGGATTCTCTTCCTGCTCGGCGGTCGTGGGTGACGTCACCCCCCTAAGGACCCTGGGACTTGTAGTTCTTTTTAAAGGCACGGTGCGTTTCTTCGGAACCTGGTCCGGTTTCTGCTTTGTGGGCCGTCATTCAGTGCTGACTTTGTCGTGGTGGCTTTGTTTTACTTCTTTTCTGTTGAAGCTGTGTGCATTTGCTGGTTTCACCTGCATTTGGATTGGTCAGTGTATGGTCTCCTCTCTTCTGTGTAAGCGTAGGAAATGTGAGGAGCGTTCCCCTGGCCTTCAGGGACATAAATTCCTTCCCATTGTGTATGTGTCTGTTGTGCGTGGCCCTGTTTTTCTCTGACTCACTGATGTTTTGTTGTTTCTCTGGTTTTAGGGATTTGGGTTGATTTGTGGGGGGGTTTGTGATGGGCTCTTCCCTGAGCCCTATTATTTTTTCCGTTTTGATTCGGTCCTAAGGTGGCCACTCACGCATTTTCAGGTGTGACGCGGTTGTGTCGTCTGTCTTCCTCGGTTCCTCCATTTTATTTATTCATGTATTGTTATTTGTTTTTTGCATCAGCGGCTTTTCCCTTTTGATCCTTCTGGTTTTTGTTTTGCGCTCAGCTGGCTTTGCCATCCCTGTGATCTTTTCCACCGGACGCTGTACATGGCTGGGGGAGGCTGATTTTGCTGATGCTCCTGCTGTTCTGCCTCTCCATTCCTCCCGGCGGCGTCTTCTGGCTTAAATGGGGTTTGACGTGTTATGTGTCGGTGTTCCTTCGGCTGTCGTCTGTCATGTTTAACTTCAATTGTCAGAAACCCTGTGCTGGATTTAGTGTAATTCTATTGGGCCCCCTTTGTTTTGCAGTTTTCTCTTTTTCAATGTTTCTCTGTTCTGTTTTCCTCGTCGCCTGGCTTTTGCAACTCTGTGGTCGCAACTCGTTTTGGATCTCTGTTTCCGATTTATTTAGTTTTCTGAATATGTGTAATGTGTAAATCTGTGTAATTCTTTATTGTTTTGACTACGATAATCGAACTTAATCAAATCAAATTTAAGGAAGGCATTTGGTTCTCTGCCTGTCTGGATTTATTTTTACACGGATCTCTGGTTTATGATGCATACTTCTCTGCCTCCATGTAGTCTCTTGCGTTTGTGCGGCACGTAATCTTTCCCATCTTTGGAGGTACGATATGAATCGGTCGCTGTTGGGCCACCTGTGTTTTGCTGTGTGCATCCTCCCCCACTGCCGTCTGTTCATCTTGTTTCTCGTTCTGGGTTGTTCCTTCCCGGGCCCCCGTGTTCCCTTGTTTTGGATTTTCTGTTTTGCTTTTCTGGTCTCTAATTCTCTGCGCTTAGCGTGGTTTTATTATTGCGATGTTGTTTCAGGTCATCAGTCTCCCTCCACTTGTTTTGTGGCTCCACCCTCCTTTGGGGGAGAGGAAAATGTATGAGGACTTGTTTATGAATGTCCGGCCACCAGAAAATGTTTGGTCGTTAATCCAAACATTCAGCTCTACTGGTCCATCAACGGCTCATGTGGTTCTGAGAGAATTCATCCGTGGAGATTATTACAACGCTTATTTCAAGAGTGCGATAATAGTAATGTGCCATCATTTAACATGGTTTAGTTTTAAATAACTTGTATTATGAGCTAAATTCCTGGCTGTAGAAATTATCATTGATGCTCTTTAGCTTCAGCATCAAGAGTAAAACTTTGGGTCGCAAACCAATCCTCAGTCTGCCCTGCTTCAAGCATATGACGCTCGACTAAGAGTATCTCCTTTTGAGTCTTATTCTCATCCGCCTCTCAATGCATGAGGTTCAGCCATTTTATCAGACCCTACGATCTCTCTTCAAATCTCAAAATTTTCTTCATTATGGTTTCCAGGCACCCCTTTGGCAATTAACTTTAAGTTATACGTGCTTTTGTTGTCCATCTATTGTGAACCAATGATGTCAAGTTGTAACCTCAAATCTAGCCGAGCTGCTGTCCATGCTACGTGGGATGGCGACCTTCCTCATCTACGTAATCTCCTTGGACCTTGGTTATCCTTTTATTCGCCTGCTCCTCTGTGGCCTTCCTAAGGTGCGTCCCTCCAGGAATGTCTAAATGTTACTTCTCTCTTACTATTGGTGCATAAATAAAATATATTTTGGTGATATATTACGTGCAGATTCTGTATTGACTGTCTTTCTTGTTGGGATCTATGCTAATGGTTTTCTATGGTACTATGAATACAGCACCTTCTCTTTAAACTCACTACTTGATATCTCCTTCTCAGAGTTGTTCTTAAAAAGAATTCATTCCCTTTCATCATAAGCTTTCTAAACTAATCAGGTCTAAATTATTTATGTATTCATTGCCAAGACTAATACTGCTTTGTCTATCTATGCATCGCTTCCTGAGCCTGCGGCCCACTCTCCCCGGTCAGCAATCCAGTTTCTGGAGGATGATGTCAAACCCTTGACAAAGTCGGATGGTTTCCAAGTTCCAAAGTCTCTGCTCGTCCTGCTGCTCCCCTGCAGATTGTTGCCCCTTCACCTGATCTGGATATGCAACGACTACTGCATTCCACGCACCTACTCTGCCCTGAAGTGGTGGGGTGGTAAACCTCTTCCGAATTTCAATGACTTATCTTACTTGAATCAACTGATATGTTAGTATCAGAATGGCATACAAAATTTCAGATTAGATTTTATGAAAATTATTTGCCAGGTGGAAGCCTCAAAATTAGGATGTTCTTAAGCTGTGTTACGATATGTGTGTAGTCCGGAATTCGAGGTTACTTGGGCTCGTATCTTATGAGCCGGATGGAAGCATTAAAAAATCATAGCGTTAGCTCATTCATAGTTCTCAAATGGAAGCTTTTAATTATGGATATCACTTATGCTTTATTATATTATTCCAGTGGAAGCTTCAAACTTGTATGTTAAGTTGTGCCGTCTACTTGCCGCTACTCGGAATGGAGTGGCCCGATGGTCTATGGTGCCGGGTCACATAACAGATCCACCAGATAGTGTGTTTCCTTCTTGGCGTCGTGCTGGAACGGGAGCGGCCCAATGGTCAATGGTGCCGGGTCACACATAGCAGACTCAATAAATAGTATGTTCCCTTCTTGGCATTCTGCTCGAACGGGAGCGGCCCAATGGTCTATGGTACCGGGTCACACATAGCAGACTCAATAAATAGTATGTTCCCTTCGTGGCGCTGTACTCGAACGGGAGCGGCCCAACGGTCAAAGGTGCCGGGTCACACATAGCAGATCCACTAGATAGTGTGTTCCCCTCTTGGCGCTGTACTAGAATGGGAGCGGCCCAACGGTCAAAGGTGCCGGGTCACAAATAGCAGATCCACTAGATAGTGTGTTCCCTTCTTGGCGCTGTACTCGAATGGGAGCGGCCCAACGGTCAAAGGTGCCGGGTCACACATAGCAGTCATACTTGTAAGTCTGAACATGGAATGCCTCTGAAACACACTTCATCTGATTACATACTGATATACATTTAATTTCTTTCCAACCTTGATTAAATTGGTGTTGGGGGTAGTTATTACCCAAAAGTTTATGGAAATTTCTCTCTCTTGGAATTGCACGGAGTTTTATGCCAAACCAAAGGAAAGTGAAATGTAAAGTCAAAGGAAAGTGAAATGCAAAGTTAAAGGAATGTGAAATGCAAAGTTAAAGGAAAGTGAAATGCAAAGTTAAAGGAAAGTGAAATGCAAAGTTAAAGGAAAGTGAAATGCAAAGTTAAAGGAAAGTGAAATGCTTACTTGGAGGAATATGAAATGCTTACTCGGAGGAATATGAAATGCTTACTTGGAGGAATGCGAAATGCTTACTTGGAGGAATGTGAAATGCTTACTCAGAGGAAAGTGAATGCTAACTAAGGAAAGTGAATGTCAAAGAATGTGAAAGCAACAAGTATGTGGAAGCAAACTAAAGATGTGAAAATAAATATTATTACTACTGCATGAGTTGTCTGACTGAAATATGTGTTATTCATGGTCAGATTTTAAGTTTCAAATTCCAAACAGTGAGAAACATGCTTTTTTCACTCTTTTGACTGACAAAATGATTTTGAAGCAAAAATCGCTCTCTAAAGCACGTTTTGTCATTTGTACTTCAAAACATGTGTTATTCATGGTCACATTGTAAGTTTCAAAGTCCAAACAGTCAGAAACATGCTTTTTTCACACTTTTGGCACTTTTGACTGACAAAATGACTTTAAAGGACAAAATGCTTTCTAAAGCACATTTTGTCATTTGAAGTTCAAAACAAGTGTTATTCATGGTCACATAGTAAGTTTCAAAGTCCAAACAGTCAGAAACATGCTTTTTTCACACTTTTGGCACTTTTGAATAAAAAAATGACTTTAAAGCACAAAACGCTCTCTAAAGCACGTTTTGTCATTTGTAGTTCAAAACATGTGTTATTCATGGTCACATTGTAAGTTTCAAATTCCAAACAGTCAGAAACATGCTTTTTTCACACTTTTGGCACTTTTGACTGACAAAATGACTTTAAAGGACAAAATGCTCTCTAAAGCACATTTTGTCATTTGAAGTTCAAAACAAGTGTTATTCATGGTCACATTGTAAGTTTCAAAGTCCAAACAGTCAGAAACATGCTTTTTTCACACTTTTGTCACTTTTGAATAAAAAAATGACTTTAAAGCACAAAACGCTCTCTAAAGCACGTTTTGTCATTTGTAGTTCAAAACATGTGTTATTCATGGTCACATTGTAAGTTTCAAAGTCCAAACAGTCAGAAACATGCTTTTTTCACACTTTTGGCACTTTTGACTGAAAAAATGACTCTAAAGGACAAAACGCTCTCTAAAGCACGTTTTGTTATTTGAAGTTCAAAACAAGTGTTATTCATGGTCACATTGTGAGTTTCAAAGTCCAAACAGTCAGAAACATGCTTTTTTCACACTTTTGGCACTTTTGAATAAAAAAATGACTTTAAAGCACAAATCGCTCTCTAAAGCACGTTTTGTCATTTGTACTTCAAATTCTGTGTTATTGATTGTCAGATTTTAAGTTTCAAAGTCCAAACAGTCAAAAACATGCTTTTTTCACTCTTTTGACTGACAAAATGATTTTGAAGCAAAAATCGCTCTCTAAAGCACGTTTTGTCATTTGTACTTCAAAACATGTGTTATTCATAGTCACATTGTAAGTTTCAAAGTCCAAACAGTCGGAAACATGCTTTTTTCACACTTTTGGCACTTTTGACTGACAAAATGACTTTAAAGGACAAAATGCTCTCTAAAGCACATTTTGTCATTTGAAGTTCAAAACAAGTGTTATTCATGGTCACATTGTAAGTTTCAAAATCCAAACAGTCAGAAACATTCTTTTTTCACACTTTTGGCACTTTTGACTGACAAAATGACTTTAAAGCACAAAACGCTCTTGTTGGAAAATATAATCTGTCGCTTTGAGATTACTTTCCTTGTTGCATGTTCAATAAAGTCGAGAAGAAGAAAACCACGGGATTCGGCCGGATTAAGTTTAACAAATTTATTCCCTAACAATATTTCTAAAAACAGAGTAAAAACAGATCGATCTGGGTGTCCAAAATCAAGGCCTGCAATACGCAAGAGGTTACATTCCGAATTCACATGCAGCTTGTCTGGAGACACAGGAAAATTCCTTTAGTTCAGACTTTTAAGCATGTGGTCAGAACATCCTCCCCCGGGAGCAAGATGGCCGCCGAATCTCCGCCTCTGGTCGCTAGTGATTGGCTGACAGAGGAGCCGCCTTCTTCCTTCAGCCCATCCTTAGAATCACAGCATCTGGTCTCTGGGGGGGGAACCTCACAGATAGACACGGTACGGAATCCCCATGGGTGGCAGGAACTGTCACCGCAGGAAGTCGATCCTAGAGCTTTGTTCTTCACACGGGAGCAGATGCCTGTGGCGGTTCCCAGGGATTGAGATGATTGATTTATGATCCAAGTCAGACCTACAACCAAATGGCCCCAGAAGATCAAAGACCGTTTTCTCCTGAAGGGGGTTGGAGGTTGGAGCTGCATTCCTGAAACCTCTTTACATATGCAATTATCAGGAAGTCCCTTTAAATTGAAATGACTGAAACCCACACACAGTAAACCAGAAAGAAAACCTTCAATGAAATAAAATGAAGATAAAAACCTAGGAGAAATGAGAACCACAAAAAATAAATTCCTTCAGTTTCCCTCTCTTGACCTCACGAAGTGAGGTCACACAAAAAATAAAAACACATTATCACATCATGCAATCAAAACAGCTGTGGTCTCGAGCCCTCACAATATATAAACAGAACCAATGTGCATTTCAAAGGTGTTGATGATCCGTTTATGAGTTTAGCAGCGAAAAACCTGTGGAGCTTGCATTAATGATCTTTAAGAAACATTCAGTTGGACAGGAAAAATGCATGCGAAGGCCCCGAGCCCCATCGGCGACCGTCCCTAAGGACACTCATGCTTCATTGGATCTTTGGCACATTGGCGTTTACAAAGAACAAGACAAAAAATAGTAAATAAAGAAAATGCACAAATAAAAATTCAAATTATTCTAAAAAGTAATAGATAAAGACAATAAAATAGCACTTCCTGTAAGGAAAAGGAACACCTGGAATTAAGGGGGGGGAATGAGAAATGTTAAAGCAGAACAAAATCACACAGACGATGAAAAGAGAAAAGAAAATTGTCAAACATAACAGTAAGCAATTTTATAAAATGCAACAAAGTCCAAAAAAGGTCATTCCGGGCCTTGAACACTCGCGTCCTCCTTCTGCATGTCCCACAAGCTCTGGCAAGCTTGGATCTGGCCTCCCATGGACTTTTCAATAAGCCTGTTATTAGAGATGTGACACATGGTGATACAACAGAACGGCTGCACAAGGACTTGGGGTGTCCACTGCTGTGGTACTGTTCTGCCAAGATGATTCTGCTGTGGGTCTAAGTTTTTGTTAGTGTTAGGGTCAGGAAATTAAAAAATAAAAAACAATAAAACACAAAAGACAATGAGACAAGAATCAATTTACGCATGCGCAGTAAGAGAAAATATGATGGAAAGGGTCCACCACATTTCTCTTCTCAAAGGTCTGCTTCCCCTCGTGCTGTTTTATGAAGAACACAAGTGGGGAAAATACAAATTCAAGAAAAAGAAAAAAGTTTATTATGGGCTGTTGTCTAATGACCCAGTCGTAGAACCTAAAAGTTTATTATGGGCTGTTGTCTAATGACCCAGTCGTAGAACCTACTCATCCTTGCTGTGGATGAGAGAAAATCAGATGAACAGACACACAAAGCTTTAAAATTTTAAAAATGGTCAATCTGTGTTACTATTTAAACATTCTTTCTAGACAAATACATTTAAACGATAATAAAATAATGTCCTTTTAATCATTAAGACCTCTTTTGTCTACCTCCCTCTCTTGGCATGGGGCTAAGCTCCAGGACAAACACAAAACGAATTAAATGTAAAGCAAGAACATAAAAACAATAAACTGTTTGGTGCACCGATAAGGTGAACAGGGGTCCTGTCCACGCTCCTGTAAAAGGCAAGGTCACAAGAAGAAATAATACAACTGCAACAGAAGATCTTTCATTAATTGCAGGCAGATGTCATCAACCTGTATTAGCAAAACACAAACCTCTTATAGCAAAATGTTCTGTCAGAGAGACTTTAAACAGTGATCAAAAATGCAAGAAGGATTTTATGAACCCCTCTGTACTATAATGCGAACAATGGTCTGCTATTTTTATGTAATGATTCCATTAAAAGAAAACGTGTGCTAAGTCAATAGCAACAAACACCTCGTGAGGTTAAAGGTGACAGCATGCAATATGGATCAGGGACGTATAGGTTTTATAATAATGGTGACGTCATCAACTCAAATTAACATTAGCTTAAATCATATGCAATCCATCTACTTTTAAAACCGGTTTCAAAGAAGTACACCATGAAGAATACGAATATTCAATGACACTATAGTTCTACAGCCCAGACTGAGTTTCCTTCATCTGCATCTTTCAATCAGCTGCACTGAGATCTAAAAATCTGTGCTCCTGCAGTTACCTGAATCACCACCGGGGGGACGATGAAGAATGAACCAACATCAACTGAACCTGTGGACCATGAAGCATCAGAGAGCGTTTTAACATCACCTCTGCATCTTCATGAGCCGTCTCCTCTCTGCTCAGTTGTTGAACGGCAAAATTAACCTGTACATTTTTATTGAGGGAGGAAAGTGAACACCTGAAAAAACACAATTTAACCAATGTGTTGTTAATGTCCTGCTTAGTCTAATCCTATGTGAGATACAGCTGTGTCTGACAGCTAGTATCATTGCATTTGTGAGTGTATGAATGCACAATAAGCCGCTCGCCCTCAGGGATAATATATGTCAGTGTAGTTCAAATGCCATGTGTGGTCTTCTACCTGCTGAAATACTTCTTACTGTTAATCATGCTCTCTGTCATAATGGAGTGTACAGGTCAGACCATTCGGAGGCTTCAAACACAGGAGTCCAGGCTTCAAACCTGAAATTAACGAAACCACCTGGCGTTTCAGGGCCCTTTACATGTCTGCAGTGGCTGTCGGCTGTGGTGTGCGGCATGGCATCCAGTCTGCTGTCTCCTGTTTTGACAAGACTGTCCCGTCCCAACAGATTCACAGGCGTGTTTGGTGAATGCACGCATGAATGTTCCACCATCTGGTCAAAAGTCAGTCGGATGTTCTTTTGCAGGTTTTGAGGAGTCATCTGTTCATTTGTCAGAGCAGGTAGAGTGTCCAGTAGACTCATCAGTGGTTACCTTTGAGCTTGAAAAAGACAATGGCTCCTGCATCAAGTGGTGTTGTCCGACTTGCCCTGTGGTCCTCGCCACGGTGGAGGAGGGCTTGGAGTGGTCATGGGTACTGTTCATTTTTCCTCCAGACCCTCTGCCTCTTGGTCTGTACATTCTGCTGTTGGGCACCTCGTTGTGGGCTGTCAGGGTTCAGAGCGCCATAGATGCCATTTCTAACTGCTGCTGGGGTCCCCTGGGTGGCCTGCTTCTCCCAGGATTTTTCCACCCGTCCTCCTGTTTCGGCCTCCGAATGGCTGAGCATGACACGTCACTACTGCTGTCTCTGAGGGCATCAAAAGTCAAAATTCATGTTAGTTTCCTTTTCTTTTTTAAAACACCTTTTATCCTGTGTGAATTATTTCAGCAAGGTAAAGAATTGTTTTTCTTCAGTTGCTCAACCTCCCCCTCTCTCCTGTCCTGTTTCTTCAAATGTGCTCTGGGGGTCAGTCACTGCTGACTCGGCTCCCTCCTGTGAAGGTAGTGAGCTGCGGAGGATGGTAAACTTTTGCGTCTTTTGTCTCTCACCCACAAAACAGAGGGGGGTTTTCTGCCTAAAGTTTTATGAGATCTCGGGGGGGCTGCTCTTCTGCTTGGAAAGAGATTTAGAATGGATTAGTCATGTTCAGTCTTCACCGTCTCCAACACCGTCAGTTGATCAGTAATGAAAACCAGCAAAGGGAAAAATCCCTAAAATTTTCTTTGTCCGATATGACGGACATGGAGCAAAGTCTTTGGAAAATATATTGTCTTACATGCATTCCGACCGCTAATCATTCACTCTTAATCAAAAATAAAGACAAATTGTTCTTACTTACCATTAAGGACTTGCTGCCCTACAAAAAGAATTTGGAGAAGTACTAAAAGCAACAAAATCCCACAATTTAAGCTTTTCCTTATTTAACCAAAAACACAATTCACACTCTAAAACACAGACAATCAATACAAAGACAAGAACTTTTAACCGTTTTTTGCAAAAGACATAACACAACAAATTAGGTACCTTACACAAACAAAATTAAACCATTTCACTGAAATGAATCGTTCATAACTAGCGTTTTAACATTCATGTTTCCTCTTCTCCTGTTCTACCATACCCTGCACTTTCATACCACACTTTTCCATGCCCACAGACCCTCCATTTTACTAACAATGCCTTTTAATTTCTCCTGCTTGTCACCTTACATTTTTTGTCTCTACATTGCAACATCCTTCCAAATCCTCAAAAAACCATGTTTCCCTTTCCTTTACCTCGTCCTTTTCCCCATTCTGATAACAATTTTCAAATACTATTGATTATGATTCAAACAAACAAAACCACCACTCATTCGCTTCTCATTCAAACAGCAGTGCACAAGATCAAAACAAACAGAAAAACGAACTTAAACAAATTAAAAATGTCAATAATACTTCTTCGAACAAAACTGAACTTAATCGCGGTTATTAGGACATACAAACAAATTAGAGACATGTATTCACAAGAAAACCGAAATAATTACAAAATTATTTTACCCCAAATGTATTAGACCCTGCAACCATGCACGCTGATCTTGCCGTTGCGGCAGAAGCTCCCGTCGGAGGCGCTGTGCAACATAAAAACCTTTTTCGGCGAACCGAAAACCCACTGGAAGTTGTTTTTCAACGCTGTCTTACAACCGAGATCATTACCACGCTCGATAACGACGATCCCCACCATGATTTTACCGCAAATTACATCCCAAACTCTTCAAATGTTCCTCATGAAAAAGTTCAGCACGTTCCGTCATATTTGGTCGTCAGGGACGCGTCTCGCCGACCACATGGTACAAACAAAGCCAATCACAGCCACCGTTGCCATTTTGGCCAGGACTCCGTCACGCTTACCACGTGGTACAGACAAAACCAATCACAGTCGTCTACACATTCGAAAACAAGTAAAACGTCCCGTCATTGGTCCGTTCGATGTAAACATGATGAAGAAGATGGCTGCGTCCGTAGAGCAGACAATACACAGGGAAATGAGGAAAATACAGTTAAAATGCACAAATTTCAAACACTCTTTCATCCCCTTCTTTCCAAAATCGCATACATTTCATCCCATTCATCCTCATTCAAGCCATTTTCACCGCTGTTGTCAAGTCAAGTCGGCAGCGTCGTCTGTCGTCAAAACAAAATACACATTTCCTCATATTTTCTGTCTAGTGCACCTTTCATTTTTACTGTGAATCCCTCTGTGGTTTCTCTACGCATTACAAATAATTTGTGAAGGTTCGCCGCCTTCCTGGTTTTTCCAAAAATCCTAAAACGCGCAAAATTAGTTCCTATAGTAACACTGTTGTTTTCGTACGGGATTTCGTACAGGCTCAAACAGACGCAAAACCTACTAAATTTTAACGTAATCCAAATATCACACGCTCCCAATTTACTATTTATTCAATTTTGACAGGTTAAACAGACACAAAACCTGCACAATTTGCTCAGCTCTAATTAATTTTCATGAATTTCCTTAGTCCAATTTGCTGTTTCAGGAGGGTGAACCACAAAACTTATATACAGGTGCGCTATGCCGTCCACATACTTCACTTCCCCACAATTTGAGATATTCACTAAGAGAATAACGTAAACAATATGCAGAATTTACGAACAGGTTCCTGCTTTACCTTTTGTTTGTGAGGCCTCGAGGGAAGTCAAGCACGTGGGGGGAGCGTCACCGACTTTTCGCCGAAAGTCCCAGAAATCTCATAATAAACCACTATCGGTCCTCTTACCCACGTTGCGCTTCCGCGTTTCTTCCCCACTTTTCACATTCAGGGGTCACCAATTAATGTTGGAAAATATAATCTGTCGCTTTGAGATTACTTTCCTTGTTGCATGTTCAATAAAGTCGAGAAGAAGAAAACCACGGGATTCGGCCGGATTAAGTTTAACAAATTTATTCCCTAACAATATTTCTAAAAACAGAGTAAAAACAGATCGATCTGGGTGTCCAAAATCAAGGCCTGCAATACGCAAGAGGTTACATTCCGAATTCACATGCAGCTTGTCTGGAGACACAGGAAAATTCCTTTAGTTCAGACTTTTAAGCATGTGGTCAGAACATCCTCCCCCGGGAGCAAGATGGCCGCCGAATCTCCGCCTCTGGTCGCTAGTGATTGGCTGACAGAGGAGCCGCCTTCTTCCTTCAGCCCATCCTTAGAATCACAGCATCTGGTCTCTGGGGGGGGGGACCTCACAGATAGACACGGTACGGAATCCCCATGGGTGGCAGGAACTGTCACCGCAGGAAGTCGATCCTAGAGCTTTGTTCTTCACACGGGAGCAGATGCCTGTGGCGGTTCCCAGGGATTGAGATGATTGATTTATGATCCAAGTCAGACCTACAACCAAATGGCCCCAGAAGATCAAAGACCGTTTTCTCCTGAAGGGGGTTGGAGGTTGGAGCTGCATTCCTGAAACCTCTTTACATATGCAATTATCAGGAAGTCCCTTTAAATTGAAATGACTGAAACCCACACACAGTAAACCAGAAAGAAAACCTTCAATGAAATAAAATGAAGATAAAAACCTAGGAGAAATGAGAACCACAAAAAATAAATTCCTTCACTCTCTAAAGCACTTTTTTGTTATTTGAAGTTCAAAACAAGTGTTATTCATGGTCACATTGTAAGTTTCAAAATCCAAACAGTCAGAAACATTCTTTTTTCACACTTTTGGCACTTTTGACTGACAAAATGACTTTAAAGCACAAAACGCTCTCTAAAGCACGTTTTCTCATTTGTAGTTCAAAACTAGTGTTTTTTGTTGTCACACTTTAGGTCGAAAGTAAATTCGGTCAGAATTTGAGCAAAAATGCTTTTTTCACACTTTTGGAAATTTTGACTGACAAAGTTATTTATGAGCACAAAAGGCAAAACTGTCATTTTTAGTTCAAAACAAGTGTTTTTCAGAGTCTCTTTTTAAGCTGAAATGTCAAAACAGTCAGAATTTGAGCAAAAATGCTTTTTAGACACTCTAGGCACTTTTGAGTGACAAGATGATTTTTGATCAAAAGCAAATGTTCTCTTTTATAGTTTTTTAGTGTCATTTTGTAGGCAGAAATGTCAAAACTGAGTATTTGAGCAAAACTGCTTTTTTCACACTTTTGACTGATAAAACGATTTTTGAGTCCATTTCAAGTTCAAAGGGTAATAAACCAAACTGCTTTATTCTCACTTTTGGCAGTTTTTACTGACAAAATGATTTTTTTTTGCATGAAACGCACTCTAAAGGCAAAATTCTCATTTCTAGTTCAAAAGTACGTTTTTTTTGTCACATTTCAAGTTGAAAAGTTAAAACTGTCACAGTTCCTGAGGTTTTGTAGGACAAAAACACACTCAAAAGTAAATCCTTTCCTTTCTAGTTCAAATTATTATTTTTCTGTGTCACTTTCTAAGTTGAAAAGTCAAAACAGTCAGAATTTGAGCAAAAATGCGTGTTTCAAACTTCTGGCACTTTTGCTTGACAGAATGATTTTTGAGCACAAAACGCACTCAAACGGCAAATTCTCATTTCTAGTCCAAAAAGTGTTGATTTTGGTCACTATTCAAGTTGAAAAATCAAGGCAGTCAGAATTTGAGCAAAAATGCTTTTTTCAAACTTATGGCACTTTTGACTGACAAAATGATTTTTGAGCACAAAATGCACTCAAAAGGCAAAATTCTCATATGTTGTTTAAAACAAGTGTTGTTCACTGGCACATCTTAAGTTGAAAAGTCAAAACAGAGTTTGAGCAGAAATGCTTTTTTCACGCTTTTGGCAGTTTTGACTGACAATATAATTTTTGGGCAGAAAATGCACTCTAAAGCAAAAATTCTCATTTGTACTTCAAAACTAGTGTTTTTCAGTGTCACATTTTAAGTTGAAAGTAAATTCAGTCAGAATTTGAGCAAAAATGCTTTTTTCACACTTTTGGAAGTTTTGACTGACAAAACTATTTTTGACCACAAACGCACTCAAAAGCAAATTTTCTCATTGGTAGTTCAAAACAAGTGTTTTTCATTGTAATTTAGTAAAAACATGCACTCAAAAGGATCATGAATACAAAGAGTTCAATAGGAAAATACTAAAATGAACTAATAAACTGACTAAGCTATACTGGCATCCCTGCCCTTAGACCCCCCTTCGCGGTAAGGAAAAACTCCTAAAAAAACGGATTCTGGAAAAAACGAAGAAACTTCAGGGGTGCCCACATGAAGGAGGGATCCTCCCCCAGGACGGACAGGCGATTTACCAGAACTCTTAGAGAAGAAATAACTTATCTAGCTCTACGATTACATATATAAAGTCCAGCAGACGAGCTTCATCCAGCCGTGGTTGGGGGGACAGTCAGGGGCGCGAGTCGAGCCTGAGACAGGAACCACAGCCAGGTGTAGGAGCTGGAGCAGAGACGAGGTCAGGAACAGAGCAGAGACCAGCCAGAGGCAGGATCCACATCCAGGTGTAGGAGCGGGAGCAAAGGCGAGGTACACGGTCAGGAACAGGAGCACGGATGAGCCAACTGGAGTATGGAAGCACTCCCACTCCCCAGGAGGGGAGAGGGAAAGAGTGACAATACATGAATCGCACTGCACCAAACAGAGGCATGGAAAACTAAATGATAAATGATGATCAAAAATAGAGGAGAGGAAGGGTAGAAGTAGATGGGAAAAGAGGACAGAACCTGAGTGCACCATAGTTACCCCAGCTTCAACTTCTAGCAGCCTTTTAAAACAAATAGTTATTGTTATTAAGTTTAATTTAAACACATTAACATTAAGTCAAATAATCTCTGAATACTAACTAGTCTGACAATAAACCTGTCCAAAGAGGAATGTTTTCAGTCTAACTTTGAATGTAGAAACTGAATCGGCCTCTCTTACATGAGCTGGGAGCTTATTCCATAAAACAGGGGCTTGGTGGCTAAACACTCTACCTCCAACCGTACTTTTACTAATTCTAGGAACCACAAGCAGTCCTGCATTTTGCGAGCGAAGTGTTCTTATTGGATGGTAAGGGACTATGAGGTCCTTAAAATAGGACGGGGCCAGTCCATGTAAGGCCTTATAGGTTAACAGGAGGATCTTGAACTTGATTCTAGCCAATGGAGCGAAACCAACACAGGAGTAATGTGATCTCTTCTGCTAGTTCCTGCTAACAATCTAGCTGCTGCGTTCTGAACAAGCTAGAGACTTCTTAAGGAACTCTTAGGACACGCTGCTAACAAGGAGTTACAGTAATCCAGCCTCGACGTAACAAATGCATGGATGAGTTTTTCAGCATCACTCTTACAAAGTATATTTCTGATCTTAGCAATATTTCGCAGGTGAAAAAAGGCAGTTCTACACGACTGAGATATGTAAGCCTTAAATGAGAAGTCCTGGTCAAATAAAACCCCAAGGTTTCTAACTGTGGAATTGGGGGCTATACCTATGCCATCCAGGGAGACTATCTGAGAAGACAGAGCATCTCTGAGGTTTTTAGGACCCAGTATAATGACCTCAGTTTTTTTCTGGGTTCAAGAGGAGGTAATTAATTGTCATCCAGGTCTTGATGTCTCTGATGCAGGCATTCAGTTTCTCTATATTGTCATTCTGGTCAGGTTTCATGGATAAATACAACTGCGTGTCGTCGGCATAACAATGAAAATTAATGCTGTGTTTCCTGATTATGTTTCCTAGGGGTAGCATATAAAGCATAAACAGGATGGGTCCTAAGACTGAGCCCTGTGGGACTCCATAGTTAACTCGAGTGCACTGAGAGGAATGTCCATTTACATTAACGAACTGATACCTATCGGACAGATAGGATTTAAACCACTGGAGAGCAGATCCTCTGATCCGTATGTCATGCTCTAATCTATGGAGTAAAATACCGTGGTCGATAGTGTCAAAGGCTGCACTGAGGTCTAACAGGACCAGAATAGAAAGTAGTCCCTTTTCTGAGGCCAATAACAAGTCATTAGAGACTCTAACTAGTGCAGTTTCCGTGCTGTGGAGGGGTCTAAACCCCGACTGAAAGTCTTCAAAGTGGCTGTTGTCCTGTAGGTAGCAGTAAAGCTGCTTAACTACAACTCTTTCTAGGATTTTAGAAAAAAAGGGGAGATTTGATATTGGTCTATAGTTGGCCAAGATGCCAGGATCCAAACTGGGCTTTTTCAGAAGAGGTTTAACAACTGCATATTTAAAAGACTGTGGCACGTAACCCGTTTCCAGAGAGGTATTTATCATTGTTAATATGGAATCATTAATAAGGGAAACGTTTCTTTAAAAAGTCTAGTGGGAATTGGGTCTAACAGACAAGTTCAGGATTTGGAGGACGTAATGGGAGCTGGACTCAGAGTATTTTCTCAGAATATCACTAAGTACTGGCTGAACCGTGTGTTTAAACTCAGACACAGAACGGTCAGTTAAGGTTCTTCTAGGCTGTTTCTTCAGCAGCAGCAGGGGCAGCAGCATGTTCTAATGTAAACTGGAAGGTAATCAGAAAGTGATCAGAAATGATGGGGTTAAGAGGAAGGACACTCAGCTTGCTGATCTCTGTACCATGGGTTAAAACAAGGTCCAGGGTGTGCTTATGACAGTGAGTGGGTTCATTCACAATTTGGGTGAAACCCAAAGACAGTCACTGGGGTCATCAACATGAATACTAAAATCCCCTATTATTATAGTTTGATCAGAATCTAAGACAATAGTCCATAGGAAGTCGGAAAAATCAGTTAAAAATTCTGAATATGGGCCGGGAGGGGGGATAAATAATTATGAATAAAACAGGTTTATGAGTCTTCCTGTTTGGGTGATTTATAGACAATATGATGCTTTCAAATGAATTATAAGCATTTTTAACTTTAGAGCTGAGAAGTAAGCTACACTGTGATATTACTGCCAAACCACCTCCTTTCCCTGAAATCCTGGATTTCTAACAGTTAGCATGAGTGTGTGTGTGTGAGGGGGGGGGGGGGGGGTGCTTCAT